>NC_141685.1:128117210-129389236 GCF_964263255.1 Lissotriton vulgaris
TAAGTGGATGTTTAAGAAAAACTGGAGGCAAGAAACAAGGGGGCAGTCTGGACTCACCGGGGGCAGGTGCAGGGTGGGTGCCGCACGCCGGGCTGGGGGGCAGCTGCAGGAGACGGGCAGCTGCGGGTCAAATCCAAAATCCAGCGGTGAGGGGGCCCAGGCAGAGACCCCACCGGCAGCACACGGGGCGATCCCGGCAGCGCTCAGGGTGCAGATCCGGGGGGCGAGAAGGCAGGTCTCGGGGTAAAATGGCAGATTCTGGTTTAGCGCATGTGCTGGAACAAACGGACAGTTCAAAGGGCCGGGCCAGATGATGGGGCAGTGGTAAGAGCGCTGAGGTAAAAAGGAAGAGGAACAGCGCCCTGCTGGGTGTCTTCAGACGGAATGAAGCGGTTCCAATAAATCCACGAGTAAAAAGTCGGAGAGGAGGAAAAACAGGACCAAACCCGAACATCTGAGCTGTTCCTCACAACAACAAAAAAAAACCAAGCACGACGAACATGGGGGGTGGGCAGGACAGCAAGCACGAACAAGGGGGGGGGGCAGGACAGGAAGCACAAACAACGAGGGGGGCAGGACAGGAAGCACTCACCTGAGGACGATTTCTTCCGGCGGCGGTCGGGGGAAATGGCAAAACAAAAGCGCTGCCAAAAAAAACAAAAAAGAAAACGCCCACCTCTGAATGACCAAAAAAAGGGGCGGGCTTAAAAAAAGCAAGAAACGCCCACGAATCTGCTCAAGCTGGGGACAGAATTGAGTGACACACATCTCTTCCAATGGCTAGCCTTCATTTATGAAGCTAGCCTATGGAAGAGAAGGCGGGTTCAAGCCCCAGTACTAGGGAAACATAAGATATCGGCTGCGTGACACTGCTGCGCAGTGTACGCTAGGCCGAGCCCTAAAAAGCGGGTTTTAGGAGTGTGAGACCAGCTCTTATCTTTTTACAACTCCTCTCTTATGACACTGTTGTGCATATGCTATACTTTTTACGGGTCGCTGTTAGACTCAGGTCAAGCTGCGATTAACTTCTGTACTGTAATTCATGAATTTGTATTTTATGTTTTGATTAACTTGGACATATTATATTTGTCAATCTGCAACTTGGAAGATGTTTTATCATTTTATACATGACTTTTATGGTTTTCCTTTATAAAACCGAATAAAGTTTGTTGATAATAATCACTAGGGGATTCATTTACAGGGTAGCATAGTATCCCTCACAATAACTCCAGGAGTCACAGTTCACACAATGTACATGCTTTGTTCCCCCTACTTCCAACCTTACATATACCCCCAATCACCTGCCCAAACCTCCCCTGATGATGCCAATGTGGTCCTACGTCAACCCACAGACCATATGTTTAGCCCCTTTGAAACTGCCCATACAATAAATATGCTGCAGTTGTAAATACATATCAACTACCATTTGTTGTGTTTGAAACATTTTATTGAATAATAAAACCTAATAAATATAATCTGATTATTAAAGCAAAACAGAACATCAGTTACCATACACATAAGAGACAAAAAATGTACATAAAAATCAACATACTGTAACACTGCAAAGTTATGTAGAGCACAATTCCTAATTTCGGGCAATCTTTAAAGTTCAACGATAGAAACGTTCATAAAGAACAGGAAAGAAAGGTGGTAGGATACAGTAATTTCATTAATGTAATGCTTTTACATATAGAAAATCAAAATTAATTATTTTCCTTAAGCAATAATGTCTGCACACTAAAATACTAAGAGAAATATATTGAACAATGAACATTTCATGTGTAATTTGAATTCAATTTGAATATTTTACCCTCCTCAGCATTATTTGACTCATGATTACAACCTGAATGCTTTCTGGAAAGGAACCGCCTCATGGGGTTCAAAAGCACATCTTTTCCAACAATAGGATTACAATGATAAACTTGAATTTCAATTCAATTAATTGATTTAGGCTTTTTGGAGATCAGCAATTTTAAATATATGCAAAATCCATACACTTTTGTAAAATTGTCACCTAAACTTGAATTCAATCCACCTTTTGATTAAACAGTTCCCATTCCAGCAACCATCACAGGACCACTTGTTGTTATCTTCCCAATTAGTGATAATGTTTCAGATGGCAACAACAATAAATATGTTTAGAATTTTACCTCCAAAAGGAAAAACATGCCATTTCTGAATCATGGTGCACAATAAAATGTAGGAACCGAAGGGCGTCTTTAGGTATAGCATTCATTAAGGTTTGACCAAGCTTGAAACTAGAGTTCCTGAACTTTTGGACATTTAAATGTCATATTTTAAAAGAGTTCAAACAGATCCAGCACGAGCTCCGCGAAAAATTGAAGATGAGTGAATTGTACTTAGAGAAAATGTGCTGATTAGTAATCTATTGATGTAAAATGCAGTTGTCAGGCAATGCTTGTGGATCTAATCTATTCAGATTTTAACTCCATAGTTTGTTCAATAAATTGACTAGGCATAATACTTGAAAGTCCATCTCTCAGATCAGTTCTATTACAGTTTTACTTGCGATAACACTAAAAGAGATCAATGATAAATAGATTTTAAAATCCATGGATAGAATTGATCCTTGGTCTAAATCTAGATTATTGTCTGCAATAGAAATCAGTATAAACAGATCAAATCTAAAAGGATTGAATATGTTTATTATAGTGGTTTAAACCCAGAAGACACACATTAGTCCTAAAACTCAGAAAATGTATCTAAAGATTATGATTACATCCCATTTATGTCCAGAGACCGCTTTAAATGCTTTCCTGTTTAAGTAACAACATTTCCAATACTGTATCCCTTGTGTGCACAACCTTTATTGCTGCTTTGCAAAGTAATTACATGAGAGTACTCATTACAAGAAAAGTATATTTTTATAACTGTTGGTTCCAAAAATAAAACAACTATAACTGTGGATATAAAACAATTGGCCTGGAGTTCAGTCCTTGAGTGTGTGAAACCTTTTGCTGACTGAGTGTGTACAACAAATGCTTGCTCGCAGCCGGACTTTGTTGCTGCTGGGTGTTCTCTGCTACAAGGAAGCTTGGGGAACTACAGACACCAGAATCCCCTTAACTACACTCACCTGGGCTGAAGTGCAATCCCGCCCACCGCACTACTTTACGGCTCGCGGCCCCCGCTTCGTGGGAGCCACTCGCAGCCGGACTTTGTTGCTGCTGGGTGTTCTCTGCTACAAGGAAGCTTGGGGAACTACAGACACCAGAATCCCCTTAACTGCACTCACCTGGGCTGAAGCGCAATCCCGCCCACCGCGCTATTTTACGGCTCGAGGCCCCCGCTTCGCAGAACGCGTGCGGGCGGGCGCCGGGCGAAGCCCGGGCCAAGGGCGGGCCCGTTTGAGCCCGCACGAGAACGACCGAGGACGAGACGGGGTTCCCCCCTAATATCTCCACTACAAGGTCGGTGCATGATTTATACCCTGCCATTTGTTGTAGATTATCTAATTACTAGCTATCATTTACACACTCAAAGATGTAGTTGTTCTAAACCTCATCGGAAATGACCACTCCTAAGGCTGGGAGAGGCAGGAAATCAACTAACGGTGGGTCAATAGTGGGTACCCTGGACCAGTTTCTTGCGAGAGCATCTTCCGTTCTGGCCCACGAAATAGAGCTGACAGAAAGAAGATTGCCACTTGACCCTGCTTTCAACAAACGGGCATCAATGGGAAGTTTGGCCCAGGCATCTTCACCAAACCCCCTACAAAATATTGATCTTACAAGGCCGAAGGCAATGACGTGCGAGAGGGCAACCAACAATTGCAAATTGCTGGAGGCTGGCCTTGCAACCCAGTATGTGAAGCCGCCATGCTAAATACTAGAAATGCCCCTAACCTTCACACTGTGCATTCTGGACCTCCAACATTAAGTGTCAAAAGAAAAGCTAAAATTCAGAAATCTGATAAAGTAGGGGGAAGTACAATACCACCAACTCCGCATAGTCCTGCTACATGCCAGGCCATCACGGAAGAGCCCACATCGATATTGAGTCCTGGTGTTGTGTTCCCCGCTGAGTTGGGATTGGACTTTTGGACCAAACTTGAACACGTTTTTTAAAAGACATGTCTCCCCATTTATGACAGACTTAACTTGATAGAAAACAGGCTTGCAAGTCTCCAATTATCGTTTGCTTCGGCTCAGGCACGGGGTGGGAAACAGGATAAAGGGATAACAGAAAAACAAAAGAGATTATCTAAGCAAACTAATGAATCTGAAATTCCCTCTACCCCTCTGCCTACGAGTAATGCAGCTGATATCAGTGCCCCTGTTCTAATCCTACTTCATCTCATCTAATGATATTGCAGTGACTAACCACATTGTGTTGAGTGGAAGGGCAGAGATAGATGATGGGAGCAGGGCTATAATTGAACAACGCCAAGCGAACAATAATATTTCTTTCAGATTCTGTCTTTCAGATACAAGCTTTTTTGGCATAAAGATTATCTCCAGTGTGGAGTTTCTCATAGTGAGATAGCGTTTTTCTCTGCAGCTTTTCTGGCATTCAGAACACTCATAAGGTTTTTCATCAGTATGGAGAATCGCTTATGGTTAGTGAGGCTGTGCTTATCAAATAGGAATTTCTGGTATTCACAGCATTGGTAATGTTTTTTCCCTGTGTGCGTCTGCTCATGTAGAGTGAGATTGTGTTTTAAATTGATGCTTTTCTGGCATTCAGAGCACTAAAATATTTTGGTGTGTTTTCTTATGGCGCTTAAAATGATCTCTTCCTCTGAATCTTTTCTGACATTTAGAGCACTGATAATTTTCTTCCCCAGTGTGGATTCTCATATGTTTAGTGAGATTACATTTAAGGCTGAAAAATATTTGGCATTCGGAGCACTGTTAAGGTTTTTCCCCAGTGTGGGTTCTTATATGCTGAGTGAGTCTGCCTTTTACACTGAAACATATCTGGCATTCAGAGCACCTATAAGGTTTTTCCCCAGTGTGGGTTCTTATATGGTGAGTGAGACTGCCTTTTTCACTGAAACATTTGTGGCATTCAGAGCACCGATAAGGTTTTTCCCCAGTGTGGGTTCTTATGTGATTATCGAGACTGTTTTTTTGGCAGAAAATTTTTTGGCATTCAAAGCACTGATAAGGTTTTTCCCCAGTGTGGGTTCTTATATGCTGAGTGAGATGGCTTTTATCAATAAAACATTTGTCGCATTCAGAGCACTGATAAGGTTTTTCCCCAGTGTGGGTTCTTATATGCTGAGTGAGACTGAGTTTGTATATGAAACATTTCTGACATTCAGAGCACTGATAAGGTTTTTCCCCAGTGTGGGTTCTTATATGCTGAGTGAGACTGAGTTTGTCTCTGAAACATTTCTGACATTCAGAGCACTGATAAGGTTTTTCCCCAGTGTGGGTTATTGCATGTTGAGAAAGACTTCTTTTGTCAATGAAACATTTCTGGCATTCAGAGCACTGATAAGGTTTTTCCCCAGTGTGGATCTTTGTATGCCGTGTGAGAGTACGTTTTAAACTGAAACATTTCTGGCATTCAGAGCACTGATAAGGTTTCTCCCCAGTGTGGGTTCTTACATGAAAAGTGAGACTGTTTTTGTCAATGAAACATTTCTGGCATTCAGAGCACTGAAAAGGTTTCTCCCCAGTGTGGGTTCTTACATGAAGAGTGAGACTGAGTTTGCCTCTGAAACATTTCTGACATTCAGAGCACTGATAAGGTTTTTCCCCAGTATGGGTTCTTATATGCTGAGTGAGACTGAGTTTGTCTCTGAAACATTTCTGACATTCAGAGCACTGATAAGGTTTTTCCCCAGTGTGGGTTATTGCATGTTGAGAAAGACTTCTTTTGTCAATGAAACATTTCTGGCATTCAGAGCACTGATAAGGTTTTTCCCCAGTGTGGATCTTTGTATGCCGTGTGAGAGTACGTTTTAAACTGAAACATTTCTGGCATTCAGAGCACTGATAAGGTTTCTCCCCAGTGTGGGTTCTTACATGAAAAGTGAGACTGTTTTTGTCAATGAAACATTTCTGGCATTCAGAGCACTGAAAAGGTTTCTCCCCAGTGTGGGTTCTTACATGAAGAGTGAGACTGTTTTTGTCAATGAAACATTTCTGGCATTCAGAGCACTGATAACGTTTTACCCCAGCGTGGATCTTTAGCCCAGCGTGGATCTTTGTATGCCGTGTGAGAGTACGTTTTAAACTGAAACATTTCTGGCATTCAGAGCACTGATAAGGTTTTTCCCCAGTGTGAAATCTCACATGTGCAGTTAGAAGTGATTTAACGTTGAAATGTTTTGGGCATTCAGAGCACTGAAAATGTTTCTCCCCAGTGTGGGTTCTTATATGAAGAGTGAGACTTCTTTTCTCAATGAAACATTCCTGGCAATCCGTGCACTGATAAGGTTTATCCCCAGTGTGGGTTCTTATATGCCGAGTGAGACTGTTTTGGTCACTGAGACATTTCTGGCATTCAGGGCACTGGTAAGGTTTTTCCCCAGAGTGGATTCTCATATGTTCAGTGAGATAAGATTTACGGCTGAAACTTTTTTGGCATTCAGCACACTGGTAAGGTTTTTCCAAAGAGTGGGTTAATGCATGTCGATATAGACTCGCTTTGACACTAAACCTTTTCTGGCATTCAGAGCACTGATAAGGTTTTTCCCCAGTGTGGATTCTCATATGCTCAGTGAGATAAGATTTACGCCTGAAACTTTTTGTGCATTCAGAGCACTGAGAGAGGTTTTTCCCAGTGTGGATTCTCAAATGCTCAGTGAGATAATATTTACTGCTGAAACTTTTTTGACATTCAGCGCACTGATAAGGTTTTTCCCCAGTGTGGATTCTCATATGCTCAATGAGATAATATTTACTGATGAAACTTTTTTGGCACACTGAGCACTGAGAGAGGTTTTTCCCAGTCTGCATTCTCTCAAATTCAGTGAGATGCGATTGATGGCTGAATTTTTTTTGGTACAGGTAACTTATTTCCCCAACTTGGGTTATTTTGCTTTGATTGAGGCGGGTTTGAACACTGAATTTGTTCTCACAGTCTGTGTTTTTGTAAGGTGTATTTCTAGAGTTACATTTAGTTTTCTCTTGCTTATATGCCACCGTAAGATTGAACTAGATTTTAGAGTCTGGCTTGTTTAGATAATGTTCAGTATTTATCTCTAAAAGAAATTGTGTGTAATCTGCTTAACGTTTGAATTAAGCAAAATATGTCTCGAAGCAGCCCTGTAAAACCTGTTGAAATGTTTCTAGCAGATAAAAGTCTTTTGGTTATAGCCTCTCCGGCAGCAACTTATTTTGTGACTGAAGTTTTTCTCAAATATATTTGTATAGGTTCTTAGCAATGCAGTGATAAGGTGTTAGTCTGATATTTAATGATTAAACTGAGAAGTACCTTTTTGCACTGACGTAATGGCAGTAACTGAGAACATTAGAACATGCACAGTACTATTGTGGCTCACCAGTCGCAGAACATCAGTTAATTATACCCTTTCTATAAGGTGTAGTTCTAAAGACGAGGATTTATTTACATTAGCTATAGCGCAACGGTGCTCATTTAATCCATTTTTATATTTAACAGTTTTACATATCACTCCTGCACAACAGAATGTTGAGGCGATTTACATAGAATTACAGAACAGTACACATTAAAAAGGAAACAATCTGAGATGGTCATGAAAACAATAAAGTTGTGAATTTTTAAGGTTTTCGCCAGAGTGAGCAGAGTGGGTCGAGGTGTTATATCCAGAGGCAGATAGTCTCAAACTTATGTAACTGGTTAAAATCGGTTGTTGAACAAAGGTGATTTTCCAATCTTTTGGTTGTTAAGGTGTCAGCTTCGGAGTCTTCTTGGAGCGTCTTTTCTTTGATGGTATGCTGAAGAAACCTTTTGTTGTAACTTTCTTTTATGCAGTGTGTGCTTCCTCTCTAGAATTACATGATGCTTTAGATGAACGTTATTCTGTCATGCTGAGGCAATTTGTCTTTCTGATAATATTTCAGATGAGGATGCTGAAGTGGTCTTTCTACATTATTTCTGATGCTGTGTGCACAGATATGGCTTTGCTCTGGGTTAATGAAATGCAAAATTAGAGACTTCACTTACAGGTAGAGTACTTTCCTCGCCACACTTAGATTTTTGGAAATTATTTAAACGTAGAATGCTGGATGTCCTTCAGTTTTTCAAAATAATCCTTCTTATGGCACTGACATTTAGTGGCTTAGTGCTAAATCTTGCTTTCTTCGTCCGTAATTTCAATCACCTATAGTATTAAAATTAAATAGTTAATACATGTACATTTCCAAAAATAATAATTCACAAGCCAAATCAATGCAGGATTTTTAAAATGTTGAGCTGTTTTTCAGACAGAGCAGAGTGTAGAGTGGTAGCCTGAGAGTACTTGGATGTAGGAGTGAGGATTTGTAGAATTTTCAGCATTTTATTAAGCTCACAAAGGATACCCTATGGAGTTGTAACATAGAATCCCAAAGGCAGATATTAAAGTCATATGGACTGGCACCAAACTGATATTAAAATAATATACACTATTAATTAATTTGTAATGCAAATTTCTGGGACTTAAAGGACTCCGCCACGGACAACAGGCATTCTCCCCTGCCCTGAGTTACCGCCTACTTGTATCTGGTATCCTGACTTTTGAGTTTTGGCCTCTGCCTCAAACAAATCTATTATGTGCTGCGAGGACTATGCCTAGACCTATCCCTCGACTATGGTCCAGAGTATGAATCAAGGGCAATAAAATGAAGGCGTACTTTCATGTGTTTATTTTATTCCACCTGATTATCAGTTGTTAGGTTTTTCTGCACCTGGAATTACTGGGTGCAGAAAATCAGGACACAATTATTTTCCAGACAGAAAAATTAGACTGAAAAGACGCATGAGACTCTGGGGGTGCAGCAGAAGCAGCCAAGACTTATGCTGTTTTCTTTACTAACTGGGGGAAAACCACAATTCTTCCCTCTGTTGGTGTTCACAGTCATTGTCGGCCTATGATTCGGCATTGAGTGCAGAGCATATCGAGTAGAGCCGAGGGGCCGAGCCGAGGAGGAGTTAACGAGCAAGAGGAGCGGAGCCTGGGACGACTGCCCGGGTTTGTTTTGTGACCAGTTCCCGCTCCCGAAGGTTTCTCCCGCTTCACCCGCGTCCTGTTATACGGGCGCTTTAAGTTCGACGGATCTGTTTTGTGGGCAGGAACGGCCACTGCCGGCACCGCAGTGCTAAGGCACTGCTGGTGCTGCTTGTGCGGCGGACGCTGCAGGGGTCAAGGGAGCCTTGGCCTGCGGTGCTGCTGGTGCGGCGGCTGTGACGAGGGACATGATTTTCAAGGACCACAAAAAGAGGAGTATAAGGACCTATCATTCATAAATGGGCAACACCATTGCCCAGGTACTCAGGTACCTGGAAGTGGGAACGCGGGAGCAATTTGGGATTTATTCTTCAAAACCTCGCAAGTAAATCTGGAAGCTTTAACATATCAGTCCAACAAAATGGAGGTCCAAATAGATCTCTTGAGGGCTATGGCATCCTCTGTTGCCGGAATTGAGCAGAAGATAACAACGCAAAATAATCTAATAGTAAGGGCACAATCTCAGCCAATATCTACGTATGCAGAGTGTAGTTGTGCCCCGCTAATTAACAAACTTGCTACCATTCCGGATATTTTAAAAACGATAATTGACAATGTAAAAGGGAATTTTCCTAATGTGGGAATTCAACCCATCAAGACCGACTGCCCCTCTAAAGATACAATAAAATGTAAAGACAATACTGTTGTTGTTAAAGAAAAAATAGATGATAAAACAAAAGATCAAGAAGTGATACACCTATGCTGGACACAATCAACATTGACAAACACAGCTCCAGAAGTTCATCTATCAAAAAGACAGAGAAAAAAACAACAGAAAGCAAGAAATAAAGCTTCTAAAAGTATAAAAAATACAAATTCATCAGATATAGTGAGATTGAACACTGGAAACAGCCATGACCAAATATCATATTGTGAAGGTGAGGGTAAACAAATGTTACCAACAAAACCCTTTTACCCTCTATTTAATAAGGATATATCGGAGGTAAAAGCAGTTATTTATTTTATTTATTTATTTTCAAAGTTTTATATAGCGCGAACAAGATCTTCACAGATATCAGAGCGCTTTACATAGAGGGGTACATGAGGGAACATAGTCAAACAGTAAATCAATAGATCACACAGTACAAATAGGTGGCTGCGAAGCCATCACGTGAGTAATAAGACAACTCATACAAATAAGTAAATGAGTCAAGCATGTAATACAGATCGGTGCAGGGTGTTAACAGAGTTCGAGATAATAGATCAAGTGTATTTAGCCATGAGGATAGCTTTTACTTCTTTTTTAATGAGTGTAGTGGAAGAGATAAGCCTGGTTTCGGGGGGGGAGTGAGTTCCAAATCCTAGGCGCCAATCCTGACAAGGAGCGCTTGTATGTTTTTTCCTTCCGGAATCTTCGAGGTTTCAGCAGAAGATTGTTTGTGCCTCTCGTGTTTCTAGTTCCCCCAGAGATTGTCAGTTTCTGAGCGAGGTAGCCGGGTGAGTTTAGGTGTACCGCCTTGTGTGTCATGCAGGCGATTTTCAGATGTATTCTGGCTTCAAAAGACAGCCAGTTCAGGGATTTCAAGTCAGGGGTAATATGGGAGTGCTTTTTTGACCCAGTGATGAGTCTCGCTGCAGCATTCAGAGAAGTTCTTAGTGGTGCGGTAGTAGTTAGGGGGAGTCCACAGAGGGCGGTGCTGCCGTATTCAATACGTGGGATGACTAGCGCTTGTACTGCTGTTTGGAAGTCTTTGGCTGGGAGGTAGGGTTTAGGTTTCCTCAGAGTATTGATCTGGAAGTTCGCTCCCTTTGTTGCCTTGCTGATATGTTGCTGCATGTTGAGGTTGGTGTCAAGTGTTATGCCTAAAGATTTTGCTGAATCCACTATGGTCGGTTGGACATTGAGTGCTGTTAGGTGCTTCAGCCATGTTTGTGTGGTAGATATTTTCGTGGGAGGTGAGATCAGAAGGAACTCCGTCTTCATAGCGTTTAATTTGAGGTGGTTATCAGCCAGCCAAGATTGGGTGCTCCTGATCGTTGAGTTCAGACGTAAGATGTCTTTGGGGGATTGTAACTTGAAATATAGCGGAGTGTCATCGGCGTACATGTGAAAGTTTACATTGGATGCTTGTAGCAAGGAGGTGAGAGGTTCCATGACTAGGTTGAACAAAGTTGGGGATAGAGAGGATCCTTGGGGGACGCCTAGCGTTACAGGTATTGGCGAGGACATCAGGTTGTTGCTCTTGAATTTCTGCGACCTGTTGTTAAGAAAGGAAGTGAACCACTTGAGAACAGTTCCAGATAAACCCATTCTTGTATTTAGTAGTTCTAGTAGATTCTCATGTTTAACGGTGTCGAATGCTGAAGAGAGATCTAGAAGGATGAGGAGGCAGGTGTCGTTTTGGTCTAGCATTTGAAGTGCGTCGTCGATTATGTGAGTCATAGCAGTTTCTGTGCTGTGTCCTGCTCGGAAGCCTGACTGGTGGGTGTTGAGGAGATCAAATTGCTCAATGTGTTTAGTCAATTGTAGTTGTGCGCATTTTTCCAATAGCTTGGCGAGAGTAGGAATATTGGTGATGGGACGGTAATTGTTAAGATCAGAGGGGTCGGCTGTAGGTTTCTTTAGTTGAGGTGTGATCTGACCAATTTTGAGGGAGTCAGGTATGCTTCCTTGTTGGAGAGAGCTGTTGATAATTTTAGTCCAGAGAGGGAGAAGCAAAGGGGTAAAGTCTTTTACTGCGGAGGCAGGGAGGGGGTCCGTGAGGTGATTGGATGGTTTCAGGGTGCTGAGCAGTTTGCCAATTTCTTCTTCTGAGTATGTGCCGAAGGTTGACCATGTAGCATTGTTTTTTGGTTCAGTGGGTGCTAGGCGTTGGGGTTTGGAGTAGAGGCTTGCGTCAATGAGGAGATTGCTTTTTATTTTGTCAGTTTTTTGGATGAAGAAAGCAGCGAAGTCTTCACAGGAGGGTGCCTCACGCCTAGTGTTGAGCGGTTGGGGTTGTTCCTTGGATTGTGTTCTGATTAGCTCAAACAGTTTTCTCGGGCGGTTTTTTGCTTGGTCGATTTGGAGGCTGAAGAAGTCTGATTTTGAGCGTTTTATTTTCCTGAAGTATGCGTTTCTCTTTTTCTTCAGCTCTTTTAGGTGCATTGCAGAGGGGGCTGATCTCCAGGTACGCTCTGCCATTCGCATGTCTCGTCTATCCTCATTGAGACTCCCGTCGTACCATGGTTTGGAGATTTTAGTAGAGTCTCTTTTCAGCTCCATAGGTGCAGCCTCATTAATTATAGATGTCATAGCGTTGAGATAGTGGTCCGTCAGAGTTTGGACGTCTGTAGCGCCTGTCGGTGGCAGTAGGAGGTTGCAACTGTTAGGGGGCAAAGAGCCTGGGTTAAGCTTTTTCAAGTCTCTTTTCCAGACTTTGGGCTTGGAGAGTTGAGCCGGGTTAACTTTGACTTTTTCATTGATAAAAAATTTGAAATTTATTAATTAATTAATGTGAAATGTGTTATGAAAAATAAATGCTTAAACAAGCAAGCTGATAGTATGGAAATGATAGAGAATGGGAAAATTCAGTCCTTAGAAATGCTGCAAGTGGAGGAAAGTAATAAACAGGTGGAAAATAAGCCATCACAATTAGAAACAAATAGAGCAAAGAGTGAGAGTATTAGAGAAGATGAAACGAATAGAGATTTGTTAAAAACCTGGAAGGATATTAAATTACCACAAGATCTGGGAACCAAAACGAAGCAGTTACATAAACATCGACAATCATGGTCTCAAACTCTTAGTAATCATAATGGAAGGTTAATTGAACATGCTCAAGGTGAAAATAGTCTGCAACAAATTAAATTAAATAACCCAGATAAAAAAAGAAGGAGTGGTGCAGGTAATTTTTATGCCAGAATATCAATCTAGGGGTAATAATGATATCTTGACTCGTGGGAACATATTAAAATTGTGTAATGCAGTACCCTCTTTAAAGAAAATTAAATGTACCTGCATAGAATCAATTGAATTAGACACATCAAGAATAATAATCGCGAATCGACATTAGTAATTTGGGCATCTTCTACTGCCGCCAGCCGTATTATGCAAGAACATAATCTCTTTCAGGACTGGGGAATAAAAATAACAACTCCCCTGCAACCTTCCTATCCTAGCCCTTTTGTTTCATCAAAATTACAAAATCATAACCAAATGAGAACCGAGAATAATAAGAAATATTCCATATTAAAAAACCCCATAGGTATGACCAACAGGCATCTTTTAAAATAATTAGAGGGAAAAAATAGGAGAATTATTATTTGACACTGTCAAATTAGGTTGACTAACAGCAGCCCTCCATAATGTCAGGCAGGATTGACATCTACAATCTGAAGTTTCTTTAAGGGGGCCAACAATTATGAATGAAAGGGTCCGATTATGTTCGTGGAATATAAATGGCGTTCAAGCAAAGATTCAGAATAACCAATTAGCTACTTTGTGCTGTTTTCAAATCATTTGTTTACAAGACACTTGGGCTTTAGTTCCTTTTAGATTGGAAGGGTATAGGCTTATTACTCATTAGCTATGAGAACAAGTAACTATGGCAGACCTCGTGGGGTTTTGGCTATTTTTAATATATACTGAGCTAAAAATGGTAAGTGAAATGGACGTCCCAAGTCAAAAGGATGATCTAATTGTCAAAATACGATACAAGGAGCAAAATATAATTAAATCTCGTGTAGTAATCAACGTATATAATCACGAAGAACAATGGCGACCAATTTGATAATTATGATAACGCAGCAACTGGACAATGACACCCAAACTGAGATTATTATTACCGGGAAATATAACATGAACATGCTATGGTCTTACGATAGAGATGTTGAAATACAATGGCAAAATTACTTATGGTCAATTCCAAGATTATCATCAACAATGGGTATGAGGGAACAAAAGAATGAAAAAATCGGCAAGACTCTTGTAAAAGAATTATACATCATAGGTCTAAGGGTGCTAAATGAGCAATTTCCCCAAGATTCACCATCAGCATGGACTTTTCAAGAAGGGTGTCATAGGTCTAGAATAGATTATACCATAGCATTGTTGCATCTATTTCATACATTTCTGTCTTATCAGACAGTGGGAATAGATATAAGCGACCACGATCAACAAATAATGGAGTTAAACCTAAATGGCCTAAGATTTGAAAACTATATGACACTTCCGGGAGAAATAACGACAGTAAATTATAAGAAACTTTATTGGTCAGATAACACCAAAGATTCTATTACAAACACTGCGCAGGCAATTGTTGATTTTCACTTCGAAGGAGATTATTCAAATGCTGTCGAAAAATGGTCTGCAGCAATTAATAAACAAAACATCAATGTATTCAATTGAGAACAAAATGACAATAAACGAAACAAAAACAAAAGTAATCGAAGTCAGTACCAAGAAACGGAAGGGCAGTCAATTTAAATGGTACCACCAAAAGCGGGAGCTAGAAAAAGTTCAATGTTATAAATATCTTGGGATACTGTTTGACGAGAAAGGATCTTTTTCATACCATAAAATGGAGATGAAGATAAGAGCCAAAAGTCTACAAGGGGCTTTTCGCCTACTTTATAGCTCCTTGGGAGGCCCAACTTATACCCCATTAATAAAAGTAATAAAAGCGAAATTGCTCCCGAGCCTTATATGGAAGTGAAATACTCCGTGTTTTGGATTCTGCATTATTAAATAATGCTATTACAAATACATTTAAACATCTGTTTCGGCTTCCACTTAATGTATCACCTGCTCAGATAAGGCTAGAATTTGGCTTTTGTAATCAACAATATGCAAGAATGGGTCAGTACGGTAAGACCTGGAGACAAATCAAAACTAATATCAATAACCCAATGTGCACATTTTTGTGGAAAGAAATGCAACAAAATGAAAAAATTGTCCTTCTGTAAATATCTGAAAAAAGCTCTTGAAGAATTGTCAATTGCTGAGATCTGGGAAATGTCTTTAACAGTACATAGTTTAAGAAAATAATTAACAAATCAGTAGAATATTTGTCACTTTTAAAAGACAAAGAACTGTTTATTAAGAGATCCCACACATGCATGTTGGTCCAGGAATGTACAAGTCTTAAGGTCCAACTATATTTATAAATACCATGGTCTCTACAAACCAAAAACACCTTTATGAAAGCACGATTCGGCAACTTACCTGGCTTTAAACATGTAGTGCCCTGGCTGAGACCATCTAAGCCGACTATGTGCAGAGTATGCAACCTATGGGACGAGAGTATTTTGCATTTTGTTTGTATATATGCAGTAATGATGGCAGAAAGAAAACGAAATTTGAAAAACTGCTTCATTGACAGAGGTGTTCGTACCTGCAGACATGCCATGGTAGTTTGTTTTAGACCAACGGTTATTAAGATGAACGCCAATTTTACAACATTTTTAATACTTGTTAAAAAGAAGTTGGATACTTGTGAGGTGCCCACAGGAAATCTGGAAGTCTAAGATAATTAAGGACAACATTTAGGACAATTTTTATGATATCACACATAAATTACAGAAATATTAATTGAAATTATTTATATTAAGTCCTGGAAAGATGACGGTCTGATGTAATGTCTATAAATTGTGTTTATGTTAATCAAACTAATTTGGATTTTTTGAAATGTTAAAATTATTGGTCTGTATTTTAAAGTGGTGTGTTTTCTTTTAAGAATGTAGTAATTGTAAGATTTTTGTTAATCATGTAAATACAATTTACCTTACTCCCTCTGTTAGAAAATGCTTTACCCTTCCCTCCCCTGCTTCACCTATCTCCCCCCAACCAACAACATGCATATATCTACCACCTGCTTAAAATAAGTGGCAAATAAAGCAGAAAAACACTATGAAATAGTGAATGGCATGTGGTTTGACAGGCAGAAGAATCTGTTCCTCGTGGCAACTGCCCAGTCCATTGCGTCAAACTTGTAACTGGACGTTACTGGGGTAAATCTACCACAAAGTTAAAAAAAACAATTACATGAGATCTTTCTGCCACTCCAGTACTGTGCAACTTCTAACAAGGGGCTATGAGAGGTCTAGGACGGGTCCTGTGACCTGGAGGGTCACACGAAGTGTGCTCTTATTTAAGGCAGAGGACTGTCATGGGTTTAACAGCTAGAGCGGTGGTGGCAATGCACCCTGTTGTAAGGATCAATAGCCTGATGCGATCTTTGCGAGTGGCGTCCTACTGACACACCCATGTAATGCTCCATTTCTATGCCTGTGCCCAGACTTTGCGCCAACATCAAGTGCATGTTTAGGGTGTTGGTGTGCGTAGGATAAATGCAATGTGAGAGTGCGACAGAGTAAACCGCTAGTCTGAGGGACACCCCCACCCCAAGACGCTCACAACAGTTCAAGGCAGAATCTAATACTCTACGACAACGTGATTGTTGAGGCCCAGTTGGACGATTGTGTGCTGCCAACCGGCCCGTTCAAGGTTGCATTTGCCAAATTCCTAACACAACTGGGTCTGAATCTATTGGCTTACTGGAAAGCCTGTGTTGGGCTTTTAGCGGCTGAATTCCTGACTACTCTGTGTCAGAGGCCCATGAGGGACTACAACTACCCCAGTGTTGAACACCCTGTCTGAGCCGGCCACAGTGTGGGCTCAATTGCTGACAGTCAGGCCTCCAGAGGGGCTGCACTTACCGACAGGCCAGGTGTGACTGCTACTTTGGGACTGCTGATCTTCAGGCAACCGCAAAGAAAAGACAGAGTGTGTGCCCTACTGTATGCAGCCCTACATCCAGGACAAAAGTGCTCCACAAAAGCCTGCTGGTGGGTCACTGCTCTCTCGAGTGTTCGGGCGTGCCATTCAAGTGCCGGGAAACAGGAAAGAGACCCAAGCAAGACTGACTCATCCTGTGGAAGGGTAAGATGTTTACGACAGAGCATATACGCATTGGGGTGACTGGAGTGACAGAACTGCACCTATACTATATTCATGATACTCCTAAATGCCCCTAGAGGGGAAGAGGGGATCAGAACCGGACGCACCTGTCTGCAGCACATGGTAGTCTGCCATGCATGCACCATCCTTTCACCCAGACTAGCCATAAAGTTGATTTTAGAGCCGCTGCACACATAGCAGGGGGAATCTCAGACCATTCGCTGATGGAGGTGCAACTCGATGGTCCGGTTGTGGACTTCATGCTACCCCCAAGGGTTGATCTGTGATATTTATAAGACAAGATGTTCAAAGCTCGTATGAGAGATGGAGCAGACTTCTATTTTATGGAGACCGGGCGGCCTGTCTAATCATCTTGCGTGCTATAGGATGAATTCAAGGCAGTAATTCAAGCCAAGCAACAAACCTTGATGGGGGAATGCCGAAGGAACGTAAATTGAGGTGCGAGGCTCAGGACAAGGAATGTGCTTTCCTGGAGGTTCCCTTTGCAAGTGGGGAATGAGATTCTTTCCTATTACACCATCAACTGAAGCAGCACACATTAAGAGCACTAATGGAAAATAGCGGGCACTCATGCGCTGGCTACCCAGAAAGGTCTCTATGATGTTGGTGATAAAGCCAATGAGTTGCTTACATGGTTAGAGAGACAAGACAAAGGACGGAACAGGATCCTGGAGGACACTGACTACAAGGGGACGGAAATATTGGGAGAAACTTCCTGAAAGACCTGACCCTGCCAATGCTAACGAATGAGGACTGAGACGCACTAGACCAAGACCTGCCAGTAGACTAAATAAATAAGACAATAGGAACCTTGCAAACAGGGCAAGCGACAGGGCCTGATGAGCTCCCCTTACAAATATATAAAAGCAGAGAGTGCCTCCAGAGGAGGTATAAGACTGCGTGAAAATAAGGGTGTCTCCCAGAGGACCAAAGAACGTCTGAGGTGGTGGTCATCCCAGAAAAGGTCGAACCAGCAACTGAGTGTGGGTCTTATAGACCTATCTACCTGCTTAATTTTGAGGCTAAGGTCCTTGCGTACACCCTGGCGATCTGCCTGCGGACAGTAATTGCAACAGTGGTTCATCCTGATCAATCGGGCTTTATGCCACACCCGGGAACGCGCTTAAATTTCCAACACCTTAATGGAGTACCATATGCAACAGGGGATTCCTTTGCTAAAACCAGTGGCGTTGCTGTCAAGCTCTTGTAATGTGGCCCCTCTAGTGCGCAAGAGCGTCAATAATACAGTCTCCCGAGTCTTTTCCCTCCGACAGGGATGTTCCTTGTCTTCTATGCTCTTCTCAGGTGCGTGGGTTAGTCAGGACCTCTCAGATGGGGTATTCCAGTTTATCAGGAGTGGGATGAGAGAATCTCCCTCTACACTGATGTTTTGCTATATGACACACAACCAGCCTTTTCGAGTGCACAAATCTTACAAATTTTTCACATATTTGGAGATCATTCAGGATGGAGGATCAATTGGAAGAAGTTCTTAATATTCCTGCTGGAGGCAATGGACCATACGGCTACACTCTAGGTGCACAGTTCGGGTGGCACTACATGGCTTTAAATATTTGGGCGTAATCTGTCTTTCCTACTACCTTTTCTCTTTCCGACACTTTTCTGTCCACTCATAACTGCTCACTTCTTATGGGCTTCTTGCCCGTGTTCTTAGTGCTGTTGTTTTTAAAGGGTCCTGCGACTTCCCACAATAGACCAATATTGCTATAAATAATGTGGTACGAAGGTTGTAGGCGACATGCTGTGTTCAAGCTACTTTGCTACTGCTTCTCTATACTCTTGTAGACTCTCACAGTACGCTGCCGGCTCTAAATAGGGTTGTGAGCTTAACGCTGTGTATATCTGGACCTGTGTTCTATTCTTTACCTACCAAATAAAAATGTATTTCAAACAAAATATTTGGGTGTGTTCATTACAAGAGAGCCACAGGCAGGAACATACTCCCGAAATTAGACCGGTGTCGCAGGGATAACCCAAACTGGCACGCTGTACATTGTGCAAAAAACGTCCTTTAAGATCCCAGCAGGCATTTTCTTTCAAAAGGTAGTCTGAGAACTTCGGCTCCTGTTGTGGGATGGTGGCACTTCGCGCTGAGTAAGTTGCAGAGGGGAGTTTAAGGTGGACCGGCGGTCCGGAGCATTCTCAAGTATTACTGGGCCACGCAGCTGGTCGCAGTCAACAACTGGATTTTTGCGGACCGTGAAGAACCTGTTACCGGGTAGATGGATAGGCCATGGGCAAGAGAGGTTACCCCACCCCGGTGCTATATCGAAGAAAGTATGAGTGCACCCTACCTACTCATACACAAACATTGGTAAGGGTGTGGAGAGAGGCTACCAAGTATTTAGGCTGGGAAGGTAAGCTGACTGAAATTACTCCACTGTATGGTGGTGATCTCGTAAGTGCAGCGGGAGGATTGCAGGGCTTCACAAAATGGGGATTGTTAGCTTAGAGCGGCCGGGCGATGTGTGGAGGGGACAGGCGCTTGTGTCCTTCACAAACCTACAACAAAAGTATAAATTAGGTGACTAAAAACGGTTCTGACATTTGCAGGTGGGTCACGCTCTGCATGGTCACATGTGGGAAGGGGAGCAGTTGCCTGAAGCATCCCTACTGGAGGACCATCTGCTAACTAATCCCCTGACCAAAAAAGCAATCTCAACCATCTATAGGAAGTTGATCTACAATTCCCTGGATCCCTTGGGGACTCGGAGGGATATGTGAGAGAGGGACCTAGGCACGCTTGGCGATGGCGATTGGGTTGAGGCCATTCAGGGTGCCAGGGAGGTGGCAATTAGAACTCGTTTTGGTCTAATTTAACTACAGATCCTACATAGGACCTACTACTCCAGAACTTTGTTGCACCGAATAGGGCGGGCGGCCACCTCTCTGCGTAAGGGAATGTGGGGGGGCTTGTTTTAATGCGGTGTGGAGTTGTCCGGTAATTCAATGCTACTGGGTAGAGATCATGAGAATAAAGTCCCAGGTCATGGGACTAGCGATCCCCATGGGGGCCAAATGGCACCTCATGGATATCACGAGTGAGGTGACATGGCATAGTTTTTGCAGAATATGACTGGCCCTGGCTTCAGCGGTTGGCAAGCATATTATTGCACGGGGTGGGGAGACAGCTCTCCCCCAGAGTGGAGGATTGGGAAGCAGATCTCGATTGGTGTCAACGGGTGGACACAGGGTGTATCTCAGCAGGGGCTGCCCTTGTAAATGGGAAAAGATATGGGAGGGCTGGCAGAGCTACTGGGCCATGTGACTGGCCATGAGGTAGAGAAAGTTAAATATGTACCATCCTTGCGATCTAGGTTTATGTAGTGGGATTTGGCCAGGGAGTATCAGGAAAAGCCAAGCTATGTTACTCACTCCATATTTGCAGACTTTTTGGTCTAATCACTCTCACTAATGTGCACCGTATTTTCGTTGTCAACACCATCAATTGAGCACTAGTTCAATAAAAAGAGTATTTAAAAGTAACTGTGTCTTGGCAAGATAATCAGTGTGCTGGACATTATTCAATTGAGTCTGTTGATCTATTGTTGAGCTCTGAGTTCTGAGTTCAAGCTGGTCGACATTACAAAGCTGTGAATATTGTGACTGCTCGCCCTCGCTAACTTGAGAGTCAAGTACAAAAAAGGGTTTACTTGGTCAGTTTGCACAGCCTTACTAGGACAGGTCACATAACATCAAAGGAAAGTGACCTCAACCCAGTAGCCGCTGCCTATCCCATGGCCCCAGAAATGGACGAAGGTGCGGCTGGTCATTGGGCCTCGCACCGAAACGCGCGTTGGCGTTACTACATCTTGTCCTGAGTTTCCAGTTCTGGGTCCCCTGCCGATGGCTGAGAGGACCTACTCAGGATGTTCTCAGAGCACTATTGATTAAAGCTGTGTTGTGTGTTATGAGGAATAGTGAATGCGAATGTGTGAGGTTTGCTGCGGAATGGGATGCATGAATGTATGAACTAGAGGGGAAGTGTGCTATTTATAATTTCTTTGTCGAATCTGATTAACCAATGTACTGTTTTACAAATAATATATGAAAAAAACTACAATAAAAATAAAAAGTATATTTTTGGAATGAATGAATTCTCTGATTAATTAATGTGGCACTAAAAAGGTAGAGAGCTCAAAGTTGCGACTGATTGTAAATGCTGGACTCCTGATGAGCCGCTAGTTGATGAAATACAGGGTAGGTCCCTCCCTTGCTTAGAATCTTGACTTTTCCCCTGCTGACCTGCCCTACATCCTCCCCAGGGGGCCCCTTTGACCTATTAGAGGCCCCAGAAGTGGACTAACATAGAGACAGGACTGAAACTCCCTTGCTTTGTCAAGCTGAAGCATTTGGTCCTTGTATGTTTTCTAGACCGCAATCCAGCATGACATAATTTAACATAACCAGTACATGGTATTCATCGACTTGTCCGCAGCATTCGACTGCGTTGTGCATACGAGGCTGTGGACAACCCTACTAGAAATGGGAATTGACCCCCTATTGTCAATTTTTTACGGGAACTGTATTCTGGGGCTACCGGGAGAGTCGGATTTGGAACCAAGGGGCAACTGACGGATAGTTTTGTGGCGGAGAAGGGGGTCAGGCAAGGGTGCGTCCTGGCCCCCTTCCTATTCACCCTATACACCAACGGCCTAGAGGCCACCCTTCTTGAGGGCGCAGTTGATCTCCCTGTCATTGGTCGTCGGCAGATACCAGCATTATTATATGCCGACGACGCAGTTATCCTGGCCCGAACCCCAGTCCAGCTACAACGGGTTCTGAACAAGTACTGCTCGTTTATGAATAGTCTGAATCTAAAAGTAAATATAAAGAAAACTTTTGTGATGCATGTTGGCCCAAAGACTGGAAACCTCAGGAAAATCTTCGTGAACACGGCCCCTCTCGAATGCACAGCTACATATCCCTATTTGGGAATCTTATTCGATGAGGCACTCAAATGGAAGGAAGCCATCAAATCACGCAAACTAGTCTTCCTAAGGGCGGTTGCCGCACTGAAATCTTTTGCCCAAAAACTGGGGAAAAGACCCCCTGCAGAAATGCTCACAATATATAGGGCAAAGTGTGTCAGTGCTGCAACTTATGGGGCAGGGATTTGGGGTGGGGCGAACGTAGACCAGCTCCAGCTAATTGAAAACTCTTTCCTTAGGTATTTGCTGGCAGTCCCGAAAAGTTCGACAACATATGGGTGCCAAATTGAACTGGGAGTGGATTATCTAACAGACATTATAAAAATCCAACCAGTTATGTTGTGGAGACGAATTTGGGTCACGGACCAGTGTTATCTAACGAGGTCAATTGTGAAGGATTGTATGAAGTTAGACAATACTGGAAAAATAGGATGGCTAGCATATGTAAAGTCATTCTTAACAGACATAGGTCTTGCAAGGTTTTATTTGGATATTACAAGGAAGGAGTTAAAAATGGTTTGTTTGTCACACTTGAATGTACTCCGGCTGTTGAGTGAGATAGGGAAACCTTCTGTCCAGCAATGTCTGTTAATGCAAACAGCCCCTACTATTCAGCCATACCTGAACTACAACATAAACCAATATGGTAAATTTCTGTTGACCCGTTTCAGGTTCAATGTATTTCATCGTCTGATTTCTTTCCCTTCCCAGAATGATTGGACCTCAAATCTATCCCCCTGTCCCTGTGATCTAAGTTCGTCACAATCTACCATACATGTTTTGTTTTTCTGCAAATTGTATTCAATTCCACGGAGGCGATGGATTGTTCCCATTTTAAAGGCATGGAACTTGAGGCAGTGTCGCCCAGCCTTTTTGGCCTTCCAGTGCCTGGAAAACGAACTTATAGCCAAACCTGTAGCCTACTTTCTTAAATTTTGTATTAGGCACCGTGCAAATCTGTGAAAAATGTACAGCTAGTGTGAATGGAGCTGACTCGCTCCAGATTGGCCAACATGTGATACAAGTTGGTACCATTAATTTTAACTGCTTTCGTTTTGTACAATAAGCATCCCTAAAGCAAGCTTTTAATTAACTGTACATTTATGTGTATTTTGTCTTAATCCTCGGAAAATCTAAATAGTCCCGTTCTAATATTTTTAAATAATCATGTAAACAATGTATTTTATGTACTTTTATGGTGTTTCAATGATTGTCGAAACCAGAATAAAGACAATTTGATTTGAACATAACCAGTAACTTGTTCAGCTGACATTGCAGAGATAAACCCAGAAACATAGATAGCAGGTTTTTAAAAAAAGGCTGCGTTAAGGTAAGGAACACAGCGCATTGTCATTTACTTATTCACATAAAAGAAATAACATATAGGAAGCATTCTAATTAACTCTCTCTTTTCTCCACTCCTCTATTTGTCAATTATCAAGACTATGGGTCTGATTTTAAGTTCAATGGGTAACCCGACTTGTTAGCGATCTCTGCTGGCCCTGTGGCGCTCTCTGGCCCTTCAGAGGAGCAGTAGCAATGGTGGCTCCTCTGAAGGCACTGCAGGGGTGGTGAGCGGCTGCCATGTTTCAGGCGCCCATTCACCAATATTTGTGTTTTTCAAAAACAAACTTCCAAAGCTGGAGTTTGTTTTTAAAAACAAATAAATAATCACTCTCACACCCTTGGAACTTTCTCCCTGATTAATTTTCTCCCAGGAAGTGGGGTTCATTTAAAAAGAAATTCTCATCACGACTGCCAGGTATTCCCTGGTGGTCCTGAATAAGAGAAAAATACATCAGACAGCCTGATCTAGAGAGGAAGGGCCATCCGATGTATTCACACTGATGCCACTCAAGCAAGGCTGGACACATGACAATCCTGCTGACTTGCACTAGATCAGGCAGACCATTTGTTTGTTGGACAGGGTACTCCACCACGCTTGTGAAGGAGTACCCTGCTCATCAAACTCTAAATCAAGACCTCTATATTTTCTGTGTTATGCATATATCTCTAGGTCCGCTTCAATATGTCCATCAGTCTTTCTATGATGTACCTGTTGTACGAGTTACTTACCTTCGGTAACAATGTATCTGGTAGAGACGATTCTAGCCGCAGATTCCTTAACGTAGAATTATCCCCAGGCGTGAGACTGGATCCGGAAAACTTTTTGCCACAGCATCCCTGCGCACCGGGGGGACAGCATTACGCGACTCCGCCCAGGCGTCGTCTGCGTACGTGACGTCAGCGAGGTTCCATAAGTCCCACCCCGGCGCGCCTACGTCAGTTTTGTTAGGAGAACTTTTCCGCACCACAACGCGGAGCCAGCAGAGAAGCTGTGGGAGCATGGGAACAGTGTGCGAAACAGCAGAAAAATGGAAAAGAAGGAATGGTGTCGAAGAACACCATAAGGAGCAGTGCCAACACTGCAGTACCCAAAACAGGGAAAGAAGAAAGAACAGAGCACAGCCCTGCGCAGCCACCCTGCCAGTATGAAAACAGTACCCACTTAAGACAAGGAACATATGCAAAATATCATGACAACATGCAGCAGGACTACACCCCCGACCAAGACCCATCAAGGGGAGCCAGTTCCAAGACAAACAGGGAACGGCAGACCTCCAAGGCAACCCCAGCACAGAGTGCGACAACCCCCCCAAGGAAGCCAGAGCAGGGCACGGCCAAATGACCCAAACCCAGAGGGTAGCAGAGGGGCCAGGACCCTCAGGAACAAGAGGGATGAAAGAACACCAGCCTCAATCCTGGAGCAACCAGAGTAGAGGGGCACAGGAGTACCTATAGACCCAGCCTCTACATTGCCAAGGAAGAGGAAGGAACAAAGCAAGACAACGTCTTGGCGAGAGAGCGAAAGAATGCTCTCACTCATCATAGCCATCCACCGGGAGGCGAGTGCAGAAGGACAAGCCAAAGGGTCCTCGCAGAACGGGGAGGAAGGGCGGGCCGTGAGGAATCTGCGGCTAGAATTGTCTCTACCAGATACATTGTTACCGAAGGTATGTAACTCGTACATCTGATAGAGACTACTAGCCGCAGATTCCTTAACGTAGCATAGATACCCTAGCCATACCCATGGGGAAGGAGGGTCTGCGGAAGGACCCCACCAGCCTGGACATGACAGAGGGTCCCACAGGGGACTAGTCCAATGAACAGGGTGAAGAGCCCCGCCCTCCCAGGCATGAGGGGGAACCCCCACAAGCAGAAATCCACCAACCCCAAGAAGGGTGTGGGAAGAAGAAGAAAGCCTGTTCACTCTCAACAAAGGAACCAAGGGAAAGGCCAGGGAGGCTGAAGCACCCCATGCCCCTAAAAGGCAACAGAGCTTCTATCCAATGCCAGGGCAAGGAAGAGGAAGAAGAAAAGCCTAGAGGGCCCAAGGAAACGAGGAAAAAGAAGGCGAGCCCACCATACACTCAAGGCAACAGACGAGACAGAGCGGCGCCGGCAGTAATGAGCCACCGAAAGCAGGAAGAACAGCTCGGGCCCCAGGAAGACCGGGCAGGCTATGCCTGACGAAGGGAGAAACACAGAACCAACCCAGCCTCCAGGACAGGAGCATGAAGGCGAGGAAATGCCCGGACACACTACTACGAGGGGTCCGCGCACACGACCCAAAGAAGCATCAGCAACATACATAAACGCCATGGAGAGCAGAGACCCAAAGGCGACCAGAACTCCCTAGCAGAGCGCAAGCTGTATAACAGCTACGACTACCCCACATAGTGTACGTTAAGTCCCAAGACAAGGGAACCCTCTTTGGAAGAAACTTCCGCAGCAGAGGAAAAAACAAAAGAGCCTCGGGGGGAAAACCCACAGAAGACTTGTTAAGCAGCCCAAAACAAAAACAGAAGGCCTAATCTCAGGGCCAATTATGTGCAGATAACTCAAGCAAACACACACACAGTCAACAAAGGGCCGTCCAGCAGCCAACAATGCCACAGTCTCAGCAAGAAGGACTCGAGTGGCCATAAAACACACCGCACAGCCAGGGCAGCCTGCCCAAAAGAAGGTCCAAGAACCAGATAAACTCAGCAGTAACTGAGGGGGAGAAGGTGGAGGAGGAGAAAGAGGAGGAGGACTGAGCCCTGCCAAGAACCTCTGGATGGCGGAGTCTGCTGGGGCATGGAATAACAGAGTGCTATTGAATGGAAGATCAACCAGCCACTCCCGAACATTTTCAGGGAACACACCATCTCGAAGCTAAGCATGCCGACCAAGGGCGACCGAGGAAGCCATGGCATGGCCCAGCACCTCCGAGATGTCCAGAGCGGAGCGGAGAATAAACGCCGCTAGCTCCCGGCCATCCAAGGCATGATGGCGTAAGTTGACCTGAACAGTCTCCTGTGAAGCAGTGGATCCCATGGACTCAGCAGAGTCCCACAGAGAAGAGGCGGCCCTAGCCAACACACATAAGGTGTTAAGGGCCCCCAAAGCGTCGCTGGTCGAGGCAAACATGTTGTGCCCTCAAGTCCAGCCAGCGTACCTACCGGGACGGCGGCAACAACAGTGGCGGCAGGGAGGGAAAAACAGCCCGCAAATGTGGACTGGAGGCAGAGGAGTGGAGGGAAAGACACGCCGAGTCACTTGGCGCTGGAAGGTGCCGTTGCAGGAGGTGTTGGGGCACTGGATCGCCTGTGGCGGGACGCCCCCAGGTCCCCATCAGGGAAGAAAGGAGCGAACCCTCAAAGGGTAGCAATAGCTTCCTCCCACCAGAGCCCTGGGGGAGAACCTCCAAAAGGTGGTCTGCCGGGAAATGAGCAAGCGGGTCACCAATGTGCAGAATACCCACAGCCGTGGACACTGCGTGAGTGAAGGCTGCACCCGCCTTCTTAGGGCCCTGCAGTGGAGAAGCAGCTCCTCCGTGGGATACGGCTGTAAACTAAGACGCCCGTCCCCGAAGCCAAGCGGGGCGGGGCGGGCAAAGACCAGACCTGGAAGTTCGAAGGAGGAACCGAAGAGTGGGGGACCTGTTGCACCTCCGGAAAACGCCGCAGCATTGGTAATGGTGGGGAGCTGCCCATTGATGACGCCGGTGAAAAAGTCACCATGCGGCGGCCTGCCTCCGGTGAGGATGACGCCAGCAGGCACCCAACCTCCGGAGAAGAGGGAGCACCCTGAGACCTACTTTGGTGATTTGCGCGCTTAATAAGAATGTCTGACTATGACTATGACTATCCGAAGCCGAATCCGCAACTCAATGTCTGTCC
This sequence comes from Lissotriton vulgaris, assembly GCF_964263255.1. Taxonomy (NCBI): domain Eukaryota; kingdom Metazoa; phylum Chordata; class Amphibia; order Caudata; family Salamandridae; genus Lissotriton; species Lissotriton vulgaris. The sequence continues at coordinate 128,144,451 of NC_141685.1, forward strand.
GGTGTCGTAGAGTCTGCAGCCCGAGGCAGGACGTCATCACCATCCGGCGCCGAAGGAGACGCCGGATAGGGCTCCTCCAAATCACGCAGCGCCGGAGACCGGAGCCGAAGTGGCCAAGGGGCGGCGCCGGATCGCCACCAACTCGACCTCTGACGAGGCAGCCGCCTGCGCGGAGGGATGAGAGGGACCAGGGGAGTGACAAGAAGCCCTCTGCAGCCTCGGCCCAGAATGTGACGTAGGTGGTCCGCCGACGCATGCAGCGCCGCCAGGGCCGATTCAATCTCCGACTCGACCTCCGATGAGGCAGCTTCCTGCGTGGCGGGACGAGAGGGGCCCGGAGGGGGACAAAGGGCCCCGTCCAGCCACGACCCAGAGCAGGATGAGCGGATCTACCGACCCTTGTGGCGCTGCCAGGGCCAGCAGGCGCCGGCGCCGTAGCGGCGTCAGCTCAGCCGTGGTAAAGGTCGTCGCCTGTCTAGAGGGCGGAGTGGGACTCGGGGATGCGACCCGAGCCCCGGTGACCTCCCGCGTCACCACAGGAACTTGCGCAGGAGTTTGCGTGATCCGAAGGAGGGACCCCCGAAGGTCCGCACCCCAACAGCATCATATCCTCCAATCCTGGAGCCGAGCCAGTCGGTGCCAGAGCCGCCGGCGACGCCGCAGAGGGCCCGCGCAATGCAAGGGATCCGCCGACGTCCCAGCATGGGAAGGAGGAGGAGACACCAGCGAGGCCTGCAAAGTCGCCGCATATGTCTCCATCTGGGCTCTCAACGCCCCCTCACTGGGAAACCGTAGATAGGAGGACGACACGCAGGGCCGCATCACCCGCGGAGAGCTCACACCCCCGGCAGGCCGAACACCAGCACCCGGGGACAAGCTGCAACACTCACTCACTGGGGAGCGGTGCTCGTGCGACATCGGAGAGGGATGAGGACGCCGACGAGTACGGCCGCTTCTGAAACAGTCTGCCAAGGCTGATCGAGGGGAAGAAGCCGATCTTGAGCGACGCGCCGAGAGTAGTTTCTTCCGGCGCTCCCGTCGTGACTTCGGCTTCAACTGTTGGCACGCCTCACAATCAGTGGTGCCGTGATCTTCCCCTAACACCACATGCAAATGAGGTGAGGGTCCATCGCCGACATAAGGCGCACACACGATATGCAAGTCTTAAAGCCCGAAGGCATTCACACACTGTTCCACCAAAAAATATCACAATGATGAAAGAAAAAGGGGCCTAAACAGGCCCAAACAGGGACCGGATGCAAAGAAAAAACTGACATAGGCGCACCGGGGTGGGACTTATGTAACCTCGCTTACACGGACAACGCCTGGGCGGAGTCGCGTGATGCCGTCTCCCTGGCGCACAGGGATGCTGTGGCAAAAAGTTTTCCGGATCCAGTCCCACGCCTGGGGATAATTCTACGTTAAGGAATCTGCTGCTAGTAGTCTCTATCAGATACTGAGGCTTGTGTGTTTAGTAGAGGTTTAATCTTATGGTGTGTGTGTGGGTTTATTTGAACCCTGTGGTTTACTCAGCACGTGTTGTTTATGCAGTGTTGTCACACCCTTGTAATTATAAAAGGTATGTTACAGGCGACCAGGTGTCTCTTGCCTGCGACTTCTGAAGAAGTAATAGTGCACAGTTAACAGCAGCAACATGCAAAGTGTCAAGAGCCTGATTTAGAGTTCGCTGGGCGAGCTACTGGCAGGGTTACTCAGACACAAACGTGACAGATATCCTGGCCGTCGTGTTACAAGCACTACTGAATATGATATAGGGGAGCCTTGTTTCTTTCTTTCATACTTTCTATTTCTCTTGTTTTCATTATCTTTATTACTCTTTTTTTTCTCTTTCTTATTGCTTTGTCTGTTTCTCTCTATTCCTAGTTTATATTTCTTTCATTTCTTAATTTAAGAGTGCTCAGCCTGGAGGCGCGGCTTGGCGCGCGGCAAGATGGCAGCGCTGTAGTGCTGCTCCACGGGCCACTGTGCAATATCCTGCCCTATCGGAGACAGATGCTTGCCTGTTTGGAACGGAGCGGACTGTGTTCATAAACTGCTACCAAGCGTGGGGTCTACGGAGACTGAGGTGAGCCGCGGTGCTTAGTTAAGTGGCACCGGACATCGCCCCCGGCTCCGGGCACAGTACGGAGTGTGGCTGCAGTGAGGCCCATCGGACGCTACTGGGGAACACTACAGGTCCACGCAACCACCGAAACAGCAGAGGAGACTGTGCCCGGTGTATAACGACTGGATACAGGACGCGAAGGACCGCCGCGAGCGGACCTCGAGATTCGTGCAGCCGGGGTGAGTGAACCACTGCGGGGAGGTGGCCGGCTCCCATAGTAGGCCACTGTGAAGCTGCTTACTCCACCTCCCGACTCCCGGCATGGACGATTAGTTGCCAGTTAGAGTCCCCAATTGAAGTGACTGTTGCCCCTGTTTTGTACCCTCCCCCTTTTAGATCACAGTGGGGGAACATCTAAGAACTGCTGTGGGCGGCCCTCGAGTTTCGCGCTGCTGAGCGGGGCTCCAGAAAGCCGGGCACCATCACCAGGTCAGCGCCCTGCTCTTGAGGGTGCACTAGGCCGCGGATAGGCCGCGACCCTCGAGGCTGGGACTTTGGTATTGACCGATTGGGCAACAGAGGAAGGGTCATTAGCCATCACTGGGACCTCACCCCTGCCCGTATGGACATGTGTGTGGAGCCACTGCGTTGAGATCTACCGGATGGGAGATTGTGAGTGTCCTTATACACTGTGGTCTCCGTTGATACTCCCATGACCGGAGGACGCCACTGGGCTCGTGGAGTGCCTGTGCCTTTTACTGAGGTTTTGTGAAGCCTGGCGGTGATTACACAAGAGGTGGGAAGGAGGTGCGCCTAACCGACGACCGCCCCTACCGCAACACTTATTCAAGTCTCCCGGGGTGAGGTTGGTCGCCATTGACGTTGTGCAGGGGAGCCGCCCCAGGTTAGCGTGCAGGGTGAGGTGCGAAGAGTGTAAGGAGGCGGTGACAGTACCCCTAAAGAAAAACGTCGGTGAGTGACGGGACAGTAAGGTCTGAAGGGCGCCAGCTACGTGGTTGTGCCGAGTGACCAGCCAGCTCGAGACTGCAACATGGGCAAGCCAGACAGGGCCCAACCGAAGCTCACATTCGAACTCAGAAAAAATGGCAAACCACCACAATCTGAAACGTCGGACCCAGACATGGAGACCGCGTCTCATGGTGCCCCCAGTCTGCAGAAAGCGCTGGCAGCCATCCAACATAGCCTCCAGGCCATAGATGGGAAGATTGAAGCCCTCAATGGTCGCATGGACCTGTTCTCCGCCAAACTCAGCAAGCAAGCGGCGCGCATTGGCGAGGCGGAACAAAGGATCTCCGACGCAGAGGATGGACTCCTCCAACAGGTGGGGGAAAAAACGTCAGACCTCACCAAGCTGCTTGCGGTCATACAAGCGAAGAACGAGGACATCCAAGCACGCTCGAGGCGCAACAATATTCGCGTGCTGGGGCTGCCGGAGTCGACGAATGTGGGCCGGATGGAGGACTATATGGAGACCATGCTACGAGAGGTGTGCGGCCATGTTTGTGGTGGAGAGGGCACATCGGTCTTTGGCGGTGCGTCCACCCCCGGGTACCCCGCCAAGGCCTATCATTGTTCGCCTGCTCAACTACCGGGACAGAGACACTGTTCTGCGTATTACTAGGCGGAAGGGCAAAGTAGTATACCAGAACACTCCGTTATCATTCTACCCGGACTTTACGGCTCAAGTACAGGCAGCGCGGAAAGAATTCCAGAATGTGAAAAAACTGCTCCTGCAAGAAAACATCCCCTATGCCATGCTGTATCATACCCGACTGCGGATCGGCGAGTATGATGGAGGGAAAATCTTTGCGACGCCGAAACAGGCCATGGCATATGCTAAATCCTTGCAGAAAAAGCGCAAATCTGATGGCTCCACTTCTGAGGTTGATGACTGAGTATGACAATGCTTGAGATATGTATCTTTGTTTTCTGAATGCCAGTATTGTGTTCCTTCCTTTGTTTTTTCAATACTGCTGGAACTTTGGGGATAAGGAGTGGGACGGGCGGTTGCACAAGCGGTGTTTCTCCTCGAATGGCGGAAATGTTGTTGGGCTTAAACAATGTAATGTACTTACAGACTATCCGAGACGGGAGGGATTATTGACAGTTCCCAATGTCCGTATTATATATGGAGTGCTGATTGCTCCTACGTAGTCACTTATGTCACTAATGTCAGCGGTCTCTGAGGTGTGGGTAAAGTAGACTGCGGTGGCCCACTTCCACCTAGCGCCGGGAGTGTATGTCGCCACCACGGCCCTCTCCTTACCCTCATAGAATCGTTCGGCATAACCGTCACTTCTTATGCCGACGATACTCAGTTGATCATCCCCCTTGACGACAATACTAACACGGCTGAGCTCAACCTGAAACACTGCCTTACAGCAGTCTTCCAATGGATGGACACCAATCATTTGCGCTGCAACTCGAACAAAACCGAGATTCTTCCCATCGGAAAAAATGCTTCCTTCTGCCCTGCCTTGTGGTGGCCGGACAACTCTGCTGCCCCACCCCAAACCGTTTAATCAGCCAGGAACCTCGGGGTCCTCTTCGACTCCGAGCTATCCTTCGATCTCCACGCTTCGAATACGGCAGGTAAATGCTTCGGCATAATTAAGTCATTAAGGAAATTCTTTGACTTCCTCCCGCTCGACTCGAGAAAAACGGTAGCGGTAGCCCTCATTCTGTCCCGTGTTGACTACTGCAACGGACTCATGGCAGGGACCAAAAAATCCACCCTCGCCAAACTACAAAGTGTCTTGCACACTGCCGCCCGGCTTGTCCTAAAACTTCCACGAAAATCCTCCATCTCCGCAGCCCTTAAGACCCTACACTGGCTCCCCCTGCACAAGAGAATTCTCTTTAAAATTCTCATTGTAGCCTTCCGAGCCTTCAACAAATCCGGTCCTTCCTACTTAACTAAACGCTTCTTCCATTATACTCCGTGCCGCTCCCTAAGATCTGCACAAGACAACCTCATGACCCAGTCTAAATTCAACCTGAAATCCAAAGGCGGCAAAACTCTAAGCAACTTAGCCATTAAAGCCTGGAATAGTATGCCAAGGCATCTCAGGCTTCAAACAGTCGAGAAACCATTCCGGAAGCTTCTCAAAACCTGGATTTTCAAGCTCCCCGACGACTGGTCCAAAGCTGCCATCTAGCCTCCCCCCACCCCACTCTGTGACTGGAATCAGGACCCATAGCGCCATGATGCTCCTTCCGGAGCGACCGCTTGCGCTTTATAAATACCACTCCAAATTCCAAATTCCAAATTCCAATGGGAATGCCCCAAAAAGTATATTGGTTGTTGTTGGGTATGTTGGGGCAAGGGGGGTGGGTGTATTGTGTCTTTGGCGGGTTGGGGGTGCCAAAGTGGGTGGTAGGGGGGGGGGGGTCTGAGTCTGCTCACTGCTTAGTTACTGTACTGGTGATATTTGCATAAACTGAGGCGTGTTATTTCTCGTTGTGGGGAGATGATGGCTTGAGATTGGCTACAAGGGGGAAGTCTGAAGGGTGAGAAGTACGGGTGTATTACTTGGAATGTACGTGGGCTGAATACGCCTAAGAAGACCAGGCAGGTGCTCGCGCACTTGGATAGGCATGGTGTCCACATAGCCTTATTGCAGGAAACCCATCTAACTAAACATACGGAGGGGTCTATAGCAAGGCGTTGGGCCACCTTTCGTTTGGCCTCTTCATACTCTAGCTCTGCCAGAGGTGCCTTAATCCTTGTGAAGAAGGGGCCACTGGATACCAGGGTAGATGGAGAGGGGAGATGGGCTGTCGTGCGGGGTAAGTTGGGGAAGGTGTTGGTGACAATAGCTAATATTTACGGCCCGGTGGTTGATGAGCCAGCATCTTTTCTATCTCTATTTCAGGTACTGCGTGAGTGGCCGGAATCGGCCTTGTTGCTGGGGGGGGGCGATTTAAACACCTGTTTAGATCCACACATGGACAAGTCTCCCTCATCTAGTCAACGTATGATCAAGGTTGTCCAATGTGTGTGGGATTTCATGGAGGAGAGGGGGTTATCGGACATCTGGCGCTCCCGACATGCTGGAGCTAGAGAGGGCACGCATATCCCACCTGCTTACAATACATGGTCACGGCTAGATTACTGGCTGTTGGGTGGTGAGGCGAATGGCTGGGTCACTGAGGTTAGCGCCCTCCCGAGGATCCTTTCGGATCACAATCCGGTTATATTACAACTCCTAGTGCCACACAACATACACAGGCCATTTACTTGGCAGTTTCGGGCAGACTCTCTCCTAAACCCTGTATATGAGGATACCATTAGGAAAGCCATAGTACAGTATTTTGATCTGAATGTGGGCTCGGTTGATAGCGCGGCCACCCTGTGGGAGGCCTTCAAGGTCACAATAAGGGGAGTATGCATAGGTACGCCAGCAGGCATATTGCAGGACTTAAGGGGGCAATTGCGGCGCACCAAGGATAAATTGCGAGAATTGGAATCCTCTTATGATGTAACGCCCTCGCCTGAGACACTTACACTCATTCGAGAATACATTGACAAATACAACACATTAGCTGCCTCTGAGGTGAAGTACTTGTCTAAGAGGTTTGTGGCAAGAGCGTTTGGGGAGGGTGGCCGGCCGGGCCGAGTGCTGGCTAACCGTCTTCGTGACCGTATGGATGCCCCCCAGATAGAGCGCATTGTGGACGATGGGGGGGGGGAACACATCACCCCTGGGGACATCCTAGGTCAATTTTGTAGCTTCTATGAGACACTTTATACCTCTCGAGGTGACCTGCCAGAATCCGCCTTAACAGACTACCTTTCGGATACAGCTTGCGCATCGTTATCTGATGTACATAGAAAATTCTTAAGCTTGCCCATCGATGTGCAAGACGTCAAGGACGCTATACTATCAATGCCCAACAAGAAGACTCCTGGGCCCGATAGGCTGTCAGCAGAATTTTATAAGCAATATGTCGACTTGCTTGCGCCTCACCTCTTGGCAGTGTAAGTGGAGGGGCATGAGGTTGGCCATCTCCCTCCATCCCTCCGGCAGGCACTTATTATCACCCTGATAAAGAAAGATAAAGACCCATCACGGTGCGAATCGTATCGCCCCTTATCCTTGATTAACATTGACGCCAAAGTCCTCGCTAAAATATACATCCTTTAATGCCCCTACTGATTTTACCAGACCAGTCTGGCTTCATACCGGACCGCTCCACGTCTTGGAATCTCAGGACGATTTTTGCCATGTTCCATGTGCTGAACCCCGAGTTGCCTGCTGTGGCTGTGCTACTGGATGCAGCCAAGGCGTTCGACTCCATCGAATGGAAATACATGCTTTCCATGTTGTACAGGATGGGATTCCCCCCTGTGTTTGTCCGGTGGGTTCAAATTTTGTATACAGTCTCCTTGGCAAGGGTGCGAGTGGGTGGCTTCACATCTGCTCCGTTCACTATACAAGGGGGCACTTGGCAGGGGTGCCCCTTATCCCCTTTCCTTTTTGTCATCGTGCTAGAAACCCTTGCCTGTAGAATTCGCCAAACACACAGGGCGGTGGCTTTGAACTTTATGAATAATAGGCCAGTGGGCATATCTGCGTATGCAGACGACATGGTTCTATACATTCGTGAACCATAGCTATATCTATCGCAGGTCATCCGTGAATATGTCCGTTATGGGCTGTACTCTGGTCTCACCATTAATTGGGAGAAATCTGTCATGGTTCCCCTCACACCTGCCACTAAATCGCCCCAGGTTGACTATCCCTTGCTGTGGTCAGAGGATCCTGTGAAATATCTGGGCATCTGGATCCATAATGACCCCGTGACGGTTGTCCGCGAAAATTATGGGAGGGCTTACACTGACCTGGTACAACAAATTGATAGATGGGTGGGGTTACCTTTATCACTAGCGGACCGCATAGCTGTCATCAAAATGGTGATACTGCCTAAATTACTGTATCTGTTCAGTAATATTCCTATCCGCTTAAACAAGCAATTTTTTTAAACGGTGCAAACACAATTGCTCCGCTTGGCGTGGGGTGCAAAGCCACCCAGAATTGGCTGGTCCACACTTACATTGCCTTTTGATACAGGGGGGTTCTGTGCTCCTGACTTCTTCGTATACAACCTATGCGGACTGGCCCAATACGCATATTTTTGGTTTCGGCCGCATGATTTTATTCCTCATGTGCCGGTTGAGGAGGGGGATGCCGGCGAGATACCTTTGCATGGCATTATTACACAAGTGCAAAGATTGACGCCCAAATCGGAAATAAATACCATTGATGCCACGGTCTCTGCATGGCAAGCTATAGGCCGGAGGACACATAAACTCCCGCTGTATGCTCCTAACATGCCTATTGAGGAGCATAGTGCCCTATCGGTTGCGCGAGAGCGCGGGGCGCTTCGTGCACTCAAAGAGGCAGGCATTTCGATGATGGGTGATCTTTATAGAGATGGGACATATATTACTGGGGAAGATTTGAGCTTTATATCCAATCCTACACCGTTGTTTAATTATACCTGCTATCGTTTGCGCAGAGCTGTCAGGGATTACTATACTACATTTCCAGACGAGCCAGCGATTTCTAAGTAGCTGCAATTGGTTGTGACGGCAACCTCCAGGAAACATCTTCTCACTAAACTTTATCTGGTGGTGCAGGAAGAATTGGTGCTCCCGGAAGACAAGAGTCTGGCAAGATGGAACAGGGTTTTAGATACACAGGTCACGTTGGAAATGTGGGGACAGATTTGTGGTCTGACGGGAAAGCTGTCAGCTAATAGTAATTTACGCATTATACACCTTAAATTCCTCCATCAAACATACCACACACCCGCACGCTTACACAAAATAGGACTTAGAGATACTAGTTGTTGCAGACGATGTGGACAGGAGGAGGCAGATTTCGTTCATTTAGCATGGCACTGCCAGGGTGTGCACAGATACCAGATAGAGGTGCTGGAGATGGTTTACACTATGACTGGTCAAGTGCTGGACTGCACCCCACTGCTCTGCTTATTGGGATATGTACCTTCAGTGCAGGATGTGATGGGACGCTTTGTGAGAATTGCTATATTGCTGGCAAAGAGAAGGGTTCTGTTCACGTGGGATGGGAAGCGAGGCCCGGCAGCCTCCAGGAAACATCTACTCACTAAACTTTATCGGGTGGTGCAGGAAGAATTGGTGCTCCCGGAAGACAAGAGTCTGGCAAGATGGAACAGGGTTTTAGATACACAGGTCACGTTGGAAATGTGGGGACAGATTTGTGGTCTGACGGGAAAGCTGTCAGCTAATAGTAATTTACGCATTATACACCTTAAATTCCTCCATCAAACATACCACACACCCGCACGCTTACACAAAATAGGACTTAGAGATACTAGTTGCTGCAGACGATGTGGACAGGAGGAGGCAGATTTCGTTCATTTAGCATGGCACTGCCAGGGTGTGCACAGATACCGGATAGAGGTGTTGGAGATGGTTTACACGATGACTGGTCAAGTGCTGGACTGCACCCCACTGCTCTGCTTATTGGGATATGTACCTTCAGTGCAGGATGTGATGGGACGCTTTGTGAGAATTGCTATATTGCTGGCAAAGAGAAGGGTTCTGTTCACGTGGGATGGGAAGCGAGGCCCGGCAGCCTCCAGGAAACATCTACTCACTAAACTTTATCGGGTGGTGCAGGAAGAATTGGTGCTCCCGGAAGACAAGAGTCTGGCAAGATGGAACAGGGTTTTAGATACACAGGTCACGTTGGAAATGTGGGGACAGATTTGTGGTCTGACGGGAAAGCTGTCAGCTAATAGTAATTTACGCATTATACACCTTAAATTCCTCCATCAAACATACCACACACCCGCACGCTTACACAAAATAGGACTTAGAGATACTAGTTGCTGCAGACGATGTGGACAGGAGGAGGCAGATTTCGTTCATTTAGCATGGCACTGCCAGGGTGTGCACAGATACCGGATAGAGGTACTGGAGATGGTTTACACGATGACTGGTCAAGTGCTGGACTGCACCCCACTGCTCTGCTTAATGGGATATGTACCTTCAGTGCAGGATGTGATGGGACGCTTTGTGAGAATTGCTATATTGCTGGCAAAGAGAAGGGTTCTGTTCACGTGGGATGGGAAGCGAGGCCCGGCAGCTGCCAAATGGTTAACTGATATGGTGTATTGTCTGGCGCAATTGTCCCTCTATGAAGAAGAATTTCCAATGAGATCACGACCTAAAGACATCTGGGCCCCGTTACGAGAATACTTGTTGACCCGTAGAGAGCAGACTGAAGATGCGGTCAATGCTCCTTCTGACTGACGGGAGAACTGTTTCAGTCAAAGACTGTAGCCACTGAACTGCAAGCCCACAGGGCAAGGATGTGTTCTAGTCCTGATATACGTATCCACCAGCGAGATGTATGTGTATGTATGTATGTGTGGTTTCTTATACAGCGCACTTATCACCTTACAGGTATCAAGGCGCTTGCTTTGGGAACCTGTCCTGGATTTTCCCTGTGAGATAGCCCCTGTGAGAAGTTGGCCCGATATGCAACGTTCGCTATTCTAGCGACCGCTATGTATCGTTCCAACGACCCTTATGGTGTTTGGTTGTAAGTCAACCTATAGACCAGCTATCCTAGTAGCGTGGATACGAGCAGTCTAAGGCTAAAGACTCGAGAGGGCGCGTTAAGCCAGCTGTTTACCACACATGTACCCCTTGAACACCCAGTGAAAGGACACCACACAAGTGTTATGAAAATAAACAATATATTTATTAAGAATCACAACAGCCCTGTACTCTTTATGAGGACAGGGTACTAAGCACAAACCAAATCTCTTTAGCAAATACTTCAAGTGCACAGTTTAAAGACAAGTGTCCGAGGACACGGAAAGGTTAAGGCAAGTCGGAAGCGAGGGACTCGGGACCCTAGAGTAAGGAGGCTATGCAGGCACCGAAATGCCGAGTTACCTAGCCACGAGGGCTGCGGCTGCACAAGTCTTACAGGCGTCGGGGTCTTCGCTGACGAGCCAGGAGCCGGAAGAAAAGGAGTTGCTGGCCGGCGACCAGTGATGAATAGTTCGTAGAGATTGATGAAAACCTGAAAGCAGAGGGGACCAAGTTCGTACTACTAGCCAGTAGTCAGAGGGTACCAGGAAGGCACCGGTTGGCCGTCACCTCGACCAGGTGAGTGGGCGACGCTAGGCTCTGCAGTCTCACGGACCAGGAGGCGTTGTCGGCGACCACGGTGGAGGTGCGAGCTGTCCCACGACGGATGTCGCTGTCGGCGTCTTGAGTGGACCAGGAGGGTCCGGGGTGCTTCTCGGAAAGATGGAAGCAAGGGCCAGTCTGGAGCAACCAGACCGGCAGTGTTGATTCTCGGATGTCGTCACAGAAGGACACGAGCCAGCGGCAAGTGACCAGACAACGTGCTGAGCGGCGAGCAGAAGGGCCCCACGCAGATCGTGGAGATGCTGGGAGACTGCACTTCGGTGCTGGAGCGGCTCAGGGTCGGGGCTTCTCGGACCCCAGAGCACTCACCAGAGAGTTACCTCGATGGTCGTGCTGGTTTTAAGAGCGTGCAGGTTCTGATGATGGCCGGTCCCTCGAGGTCTCGTCGCACCCACAGATCACAGCTGAGCTGATGCCGTGGGTAGAGGTCAGAGGTGCCAGGGAAGCCGGTTCTCGTCGAGCTGGGCCGTCGGATTCCTTGAGGAAGGACTTACAGCAAACCGCAGAGTTCTTAGATGGTGCCCGCTGATGCAGGGTGACTACTCCTTAGCCACAAGGGAGAAATCTTGAGAAGAGTCTTGAAGTCCTTTCGTAGAAAGTATTCTTGATTCAAAGATGATCTAATTTGGAAGGGTCCCCGCTCCGGCCTTTATCCTGAAGAAAGGGGTGGGTACATGACTAGGTCCTGCCCTAAGGGTGGGACCAGGAAGGGGGGTAGTTACACCCCTCTCCCCTGCCGGACTTTCCCCAGGCCAGGGCTGTCGCCCCTGGAACTGGTTCTAACCGGCAGATGCGTAGTGAGCACCGGGGTGCCACTCCGCAGTCACCTTCTCGCAAAAGCCCTACCTACCCAGAATACACAAACCCTGTCTGGGACGGTGCGAACACCGCCCTCGACAGGAAACCCTTTGTCCAAGTGCTCCTCGCTGGAAGGACTCCCAGCAGCAGGAGGTCAGACTTGTGTCTGTGGTGGCAGCATCCATTTTGTGGAGCTGAGGCTTTCGTTAACTTTAACCGGGGTTCACAGTTACGTACATGTCGTGTCCCTCTAGAAGGGCGGAATGCTAACCTCGTCGCCAGAGTTGATGAGAGGGCAGCATCCCGATTCGTATGACACCTTACTCGACATGTCTTGATGACGCGACACCGAAGTTACCGATGGTACGCGTTATCATGGAACAGCCATTGGGTCTTGATTCCGCAAGCTGCAACCGGGCTCGGCTCGGGCCAGAGCTTAGTTCACACGAGCCCATGCACTCTGCCTTCAGGATTGTCAAGGCCTGCCATAGGAGTGACTGATAGGAACTCGGGTGTCCATTGGAGGGTTAGATATAGGGCTACTATATCTACAGCAAAGGGTGATTACACGACTTTGCCCCAGCTGTCAGGCAGCCAGTTGTGTCAAATTTAGGAGGCCAGCCAGGGGTGGCATAATACATGCTGCAGCCCCTGGCGGCCCTGGGTACACCTATGCCCTGAGTTACAGGGTCTGATAAGGTGGCCCAGTACCAATTGGAAATGCACCTAGGGTACATGGAATCCATTTTAAAGAGAGAGCAGTAGGCCCGGGGTCCCGATTGGCAGGGTCCCAGGTCGACTATGTCCAAAACCAGCTAAAACACAGGGCAAAAAGTTGGGGGCAACCATAGTCAGGATGTACCTTCCTACACAACCCCCCCCCAAACGAAAGGAGATAAGGCTATCCTTGTCCAGGTAAGCCTCTATTACCTAAGTGGCCATATAAGGAAGGACCAGCTCTGGCTTGGTTTCCCCCTGTGTCATGGTCCACTAGGCAACCCCTCACCCTAAGGGTATCTGAGGGTCTCCACCATAGGGAATCTCTGTCTCTGGTGTGTCTTGGGAAAGAAGAAGGCTGATGCTGGGATGGAGTACTGAAGTGAGGCTCCTCTACCTTTGGGCTCAACTTCCTCCAATCACCATTCATCATGTGTGCCTTTCTTTCTTTAGCTGAGATGCACTGAGCTCTCAGGGTCAGTCACTGGCTACCTAAAGCTGGAGGCTGAGTCCCTCTGTTTGGCTTACTGGAGGGACAGGTCAGGTCTGGGGTTTTTAGGCCCCATGTTTGGCTGTGCCCAACAGTGTCCAGCTGTGGGAGTTCCCTAACTACTTTTAAGGGGGATCCCTCAGGAGTCTGTTCTATTTTCACTTGGCTAGGTTTACCAGCTTCAGTGATCCTAATCTGTTGATTAAGGGATTCTTTTGGACAGGGGGCCCTTTTGGGTCCGCCGCTGGCCTCCCTGTCCTCTTCAGCCCTGGGCTGACTGAGGCAGGGTAGGGAGGTGCAGGTTACCTGCTCCAGACTGGGTCCCACCTGGGAAGGGTCCACTGCCATCAGGGGTTCTGCCAGGCTAGGCCTGACTACCTCTGGGGCAGTTCCTTCAACAGGGGTAGAGACAGTTCCCTGAGGAGGCTGGCTCTCACCTAGTGTCTGGGAGGGGGAAGACTTTTCTTCCTCCTCAATGCTCTCTGTTTGAGTGGAGTGATCCATTGTTCCAGGCTTCACAACCTCGCTATCTGTTTGAGTAGAGGCTGAGACCATTTCAACCTTGCCAACCTTTTCAGGGGGGCACTCAGTTTGGGTTTGGGCTGTGACTGTCACAGCCCTCCTATCCTGTTCTGAAAAGTCTGTCTGAGCCTGGGCAGTGGCTACCACTGCCCTTCCAACCTTTTCAGGGAGGAATGATGCTTGGACTGGGGCTGTAGCTATTACTGCCCCACTAACCTGTCTGGATAGGCCTATCATTCTGGAATGAGCTTCCTGCTCCACTTCAGCCCATGCTGAGAGTTCCAGGTCATTCCCCAGTAAGCAATCTACAGGTAGGTTATCTGTCACTGCCACTCTCATGGGCCCTGTGACATTACCCCAGCTGAGCTTGACTACTGCCATGGGATGCCTTCTCTTCATTCCATGAATGTCCGTCACCTGATAAGTAAAACCAGGGGTCAGTTGAGCAGAGGGGACCAGATGGTCACTCACCATGGTGAGGCTGGCCCCTGTGTCTCTGAATGCCTCAACTTTCTGACCATTCACTAAAACTTCTTGTCTATACTTGCCCAAAATGTGGGGCCCAGTAGTGAAGTTGGCAAACCCCATGCCAGTCTCACAGACAAGAGTGTGGTCAGGGAACCTGGCTAAGCCATGGTCCTCCTGATTTCCCAAAGTAATGCCCACCACATTCTTGGGGGCATTCCCACCACCTGGGGGATTACCACTAGTGGTAACAGGAGGTCTAGGAGTATTACTTGGGGGTATGTTTTCCTTATTGCTATTTTTAGGGCACTTGGCATCACTTTTGTAATGGCCCACCTGTTTACAGGTATGGCAATAAGGTTTCTTCTGTTCGGAAGGAGTGTTCTGGGACCCACCACCCTTGTTGGAGTTTTGGGGCCCTGGGGAAGTCTTCTCTGTGGATTTATCCCCACCCTTCTCTTGAGGCTTGGTCGATTCCTTTTTCTGGTCACCACCCTGGTTTTTAGGCCTAACCCTGGTTCTGACCCATTTGTCTGCCCTCTTACCCAATTCCTGTGGAGAGGTCAACTCAGAGTCTACCAGGTGCTGATGTAATAGCTGGTTCTGACAATTATTTAAGATTTGCTCCCTCATAATCAGATTATACAATCCTTTAAAATCAGTAACCTTACTACCCAGTAGCCAGCCTTCAAAAGCCTTAGTGGCACAATCGACAAAATCAGACCAATCTTGAGACTGCGTTTTCTGGGTATCCCTGAACAGCACCCTGTACTGCTCAGTGGTTAGGCCGAACCCTTCAACGAGTGTATTCTTCAAGACTTGGTAATTGTTAGCGTCCTCTACCCTTGTGGTGAGGAGCTTGTCTCTTCCTTTACCTTCAAAGGAGAGCCACAAGATAGCTGCCCACTGACTCTGGGGAACGCCTTGCACAGTGCAGGCCCTCTCCAAAGCAGTAATCCATTTGTGGATGTCGTCCCCTTGTTTAAAGGGGGGCACTATCTTCCCAAGGTGTTTCGTATCGAAACTCTTTTCCCTATTACTAGGTACATTGCTGCCACCAGTGGGGACTGCCCCACTTAACTGTTGCTCTCTAGCGAAAGCAAGCTTTTCCTTGGCCAGGGCAAGTTCTTCCCTTTCGATCCGCAGATTGGCTGCCCTTTCCTTCGCTTCGTACACTCTCCTCTGAGGGGACGTCATCCCTCTTTGAGAAGAGTTGTGAGAGCCGTTGGTATGAAGGGATCTGCCAGAGCCTCTTGATAGAGATCTGGCTCGTCCATTCCCCATGTTAAGCTGACCTGATAGTGGCCCCAGGGGTCCCCCAGTACCGCTATCATGTTTGCTTAAGTTGGACCTGCTTAGTCTGACGACTTCTACCTGTCCCTTATCTGCCTCGTCCCCAGAGAGATCCTCATCCTCATCCTCCTCCACATCCTCGTTCTCGGTTGCGAGATGAATGAGGTCAGGATCGTCTCGGGTTCCCTCGAGGGGAGGCATGTCTCCTTCTGGATTAGAAGAGCTACGAGGTTTCTCAGCTCTCCTGGCATCATAAGTCTCCAAGAGACCAATCAGAAAGGACGTTGTGGGGTTAGACCCCTGCTGAATCTTCCGGGAGTGACACAATCGTCTTAACTCCTTGAAGCTCAGCACAGTATATCCTGAAGGGATGACCTGTGGAGGGTCAACTGACACAAGGGGAGACTCAGAGTTTCCTCCTTGGCCCGACATACTGTTTCTAGTGTGGTGTAAGTGATGCACCTACCTACACTATGTGTTTTCCTACTTTTCCCTTGCTAAGAGCTGTAGCCAAGGTGTGCTAAGCCTTGAGGAGCTACAACAGCTGGTTCAGTAGAACTCAGAGTATTCTAAGCTTTAGTTATATGTACTAACAGTACTTGTGCGATCTTTCAACAAGATATTCTTAGGATACGTGTGGTAAAACAACAGCAAGCTCAAATCCCAACCGCTGCTCACCAATGTGAGAAGTTGGCCCGATATGCAACGTTCGCTATTCTAGCGACCGCTATGTATCGTTCCAACGACCCTTATGGTGTTTGGTTGTAAGTCAACCTATAGACCAGCTATCCTAGTAGCGTGGATACGAGCAGTCTAAGGCTAAAGACTCGAGAGGGCGCGTTAAGCCAGCTGTTTACCACACATGTACCCCTTGAACACCCAGTGAAAGGACACCACACAAGTGTTATGAAAATAAACAATATATTTATTAAGAATCACAACAGCCCTGTACTCTTTATGAGGACAGGGTACTAAGCACAAACCAAATCTCTTTAGCAAATACTTCAAGTGCACAGTTTAAAGACAAGTGTCCGAAGACACGGAAAGGTTAAGGCAAGTCGGAAGCGAGGGACTCGGGACCCTAGAGTAAGGAGGCTATGCAGGCACCGAAATGCCGAGTTACCTAGCCACGAGGGCTGCGGCTGCACAAGTCTTACAGGCGTCGGGGTCTTCGCTGACGAGCCAGGAGCCGGAAGAAAAGGAGTTGCTGGCCGGCGACCAGTGATGAATAGTTCGTAGAGATTGATGAAAACCTGAAAGCAGAGGGGACCAAGTTCGTACTACTAGCCAGTAGTCAGAGGGTACCAGGAAGGCACCGGTTGGCCGTCACCTCGACCAGGTGAGTGGGCGACGCTAGGCTCTGCAGTCTCACGGACCAGGAGGCGTTGTCGGCGACCACGGTGGAGGTGCGAGCTGTCCCACGACGGATGTCGCTGTCGGCGTCTTGAGTGGACCAGGAGGGTCCGGGGTGCTTCTCGGAAAGATGGAAGCAAGGGCCAGTCTGGAGCAACCAGACCGGCAGTGTTGATTCTCGGATGTCGTCACAGAAGGACACGAGCCAGCGGCAAGTGACCAGACAACGTGCTGAGCGGCGAGCAGAAGGGCCCCACGCAGATCGTGGAGATGCTGGGAGACTGCACTTCGGTGCTGGAGCGGCTCAGGGTCGGGGCTTCTCGGACCCCAGAGCACTCACCAGAGAGTTACCTCGATGGTCGTGCTGGTTTTAAGAGCGTGCAGGTTCTGATGATGGCCGGTCCCTCGAGGTCTCGTCGCACCCACAGATCACAGCTGAGCTGATGACGTGGGTAGAGGTCAGAGGTGCCAGGGAAGCCGGTTCTCGTCGAGCTGGGCCGTCGGATTCCTTGAGGAAGGACTTACAGCAAACCGCAGAGTTCTTAGATGGTGCCCGCTGATGCAGGGTGACTACTCCTTAGCCACAAGGGAGAAATCTTGAGAAGAGTCTTGAAGTCCTTTCGTAGAAAGTATTCTTGATTCAAAGATGATCTAATTTGGAAGGGTCCCCGCTCCGGCCTTTATCCTGAAGAAAGGGGTGGGTACATGACTAGGTCCTGCCCTAAGGGTGGGACCAGGAAGGGGGGTAGTTACACCCCTCTCCCCTGCCGGACTTTCCCCAGGCCAGGGCTGTCGCCCCTGGAACTGGTTCTAACCGGCAGATGCGTAGTGAGCACCGGGGTGCCACTCCGCAGTCACCTTCTCGCAAAAGCCCTACCTACCCAGAATACACAAACCCTGTCTGGGACGGTGCGAACACCGCCCTCGACAGGAAACCCTTTGTCCAAGTGCTCCTCGCTGGAAGGACTCCCAGCAGCAGGAGGTCAGACTTGTGTCTGTGGTGGCAGCATCCATTTTGTGGAGCTGAGGCTTTCGTTAACTTTAACCGGGGTTCACAGTTACGTACATGTCGTGTCCCTCTAGAAGGGCGGAATGCTAACCTCGTCGCCAGAGTTGATGAGAGGGCAGCATCCCGATTCGTATGACACCTTATTCGACATGTCTTGATGACGCGACACCGAAGTTACCGATGGTACGCGTTATCATGGAACAGCCATTGGGTCTTGATTCCGCAAGCTGCAACCGGGCTCGGCTCGGGCCAGAGCTTAGTTCACACGAGCCCATGCACTCTGCCTTCAGGATTGTCAAGGCCTGCCATAGGAGTGACTGATAGGAACTCGGGTGTCCATTGGAGGGTTAGATATAGGGCTACTATATCTACAGCAAAGGGTGATTACACGACTTTGCCCCAGCTGTCAGGCAGCCAGTTGTGTCAAATTTAGGAGGCCAGCCAGGGGTGGCATAATACATGCTGCAGCCCCTGGCGGCCCTGGGTACACCTATGCCCTGAGTTACAGGGTCTGATAAGGTGGCCCAGTACCAATTGGAAATGCACCTAGGGTACATGGAATCCATTTTAAAGAGAGAGCAGTAGGCCCGGGGTCCCGATTGGCAGGGTCCCAGGTCGACTATGTCCAAAACCAGCTAAAACACAGGGCAAAAAGTTGGGGGCAACCATAGTCAGGATGTACCTTCCTACAGCCCCTACTGGGCTTCCCCCAAGGTGAAAGCCAGGCATCCCGCTGCGGGGTCAGAAAAGGCATACCAAAGCACGTTAAGGTTGAGGGGGTCTTCTTGCAGAGGCTGCAGGTAACGTCGAGGAGTCCAGACGAGGTCAGCTCATGGTGGACTCTCGCTCTAGACTGACTGGGAGCGATCCTCTAGAAAGGAGCTAATCTAACTAAGGGCTGAGCCCTGAATGCCAGCCTCCTTGACACGGTCCACGGTACCATGGTCGGCCGTGTCAAAGGCAACCGAGAGATCCAACAGCACCAGGGCCTGAGGAGTACCTCTGTCAGCCCTCTCTCAAGTCCAATACCGCCAGTATTACGGTCTCCATTGAGTGGGCAGGCCGAAAGCCAGCTTGGTGTGAGTCGATATAGTTGGACTGTTCAATAAAATTGGACAGGCACTTCACCACAGGAACAGGAGCAAAGAGATTGGGCGGTAATTCAACAAGATCTGGGGGTCTGCCCCTGATTTCTTTAGAAGGGGAACCACAATTGCATCTTTAAAGGCCTTAGGGACACAACTCTAGAATGGGGACTCATCAGAAGAGAGAGGGCTGGTCCTGGGAGGCCGGTGAAGGCTTCTTTTAGGATGTGTGGTGGGCAGCAGTCCGTAGGGGATACAGATTTTACTTTAGACAAAAAGTCCTGGAACACCTGTGTACAGTAGTTCTCTGCAATCTTCTCTGCTGGTGCACATCGGTAGTGCCGGCTCTTCTTAGTTCATCAGGAACTGAAGTTCAGAGTCTGGGGATGCCACCTGAAAACTAGATTTAAGGGTGTTACAAGGGAGTGACAGGTAGTGTCCAATGGGCCCTTTGCCTGGGGGGTCTACGCCCTCTAACATGCCCACCTTCTGTGAGAGGAGGACACAGTCCTAGCCCTAACTGGATAAGACCCATCATCTTCAAGATGGTGGGCACTGAAAAGTGAACTTGACCTAGCCTCCAGCACCCGAGGGGTATAGTTGGCAGAGGGGGGCACATCTCCTCTTCTATCAAAGGTTTCCCACCTGTCCTGCTGCCAAAAAGGGGGTGAGGACAGGATGGAGACCAGCTCCTTCAAACAGGAGAGGCTGGGGTTGCCTTACAAAGGCGGCAAGACCTTTGAAGCTCCCCACCACGGATGGCTCTTCCTGTGCAGGGGGAGACGTGAACACCTCCACCCAGGAAAGGCATTGTTCTCAGCCTCAGAGTGCGCAGGCACTCTCCCCTGAGGTCAGAACACACTCTGGTGGTAGCAGGCAGGCTCAGGCCAGTCAATGACCACACTAAGGATTGGTAGGTTTCAGGGGACCACGCTAACGGGCCCTATGTGTGTAATTTTTAATAAAAATTTACACTGGAATCGGTGCAAGTTTATTATGTTGAGATGCTTGGGGCCAAACATCACATATTTCAGTGAAGCCATCATGGAGCTGCGAACTCATAATGACGAGTGTCCAGCCTATGTACTTGCTATGGGGAGAGGATGTGGTGCAGCAGCCAGAGCTGCCGACTTGGGCACCCATCAATGACGAGGCAACCTTCGACGAGGCATCTGTCGACGAAGCAGGTAGAGCCTTGAGAGCCATCGACCGTCTCGTCGGCGAGGAGGCATCCAACGACGACTGACCAGAGACAGTACTCTTTTTCATCGACCACGAAGTGAGGGAGGTGGCAGACAAGCGAGGCTTCACCGACACCATGACAAACATCGACGGAGAGGACGCGAATTAAATAATCATTGTAGGTTGAGGAGAAGAGAAGGTGGAAGTCGTCGTTGTAGCAGTGGCGACGGAAGTCTTCGTCGACGAGGAACCCATTTTTTAGGCAAATTTGACTCAGGAAGAGACTTAGAAGCCTGAGACTTAGTGGCAAATCTCGGAGGAGTAGAGGTCATAAGTAGTCCCTTAGAAGGAGCAGGAGCCCTTTTTGAGGAAGAAGTCTGGCCTTCATGAGTAGAGGTGTGGTCTTTCTTGAGCACCTTAGCCTTAGCTCCCAGGACACCCCCGCACCGCACGGCCACCAGCTGCTGTGTGTGCCCCTTCTTCCCGCTGCTGCACTCAGCCTCGCTGAGCCTGCAGCCACGACCCCGCCCCCTGCTGCCCTAGCGGGATCGCATTGTCTACCTTGTGCTTAACTTGTTTTTCCTCCCGTGTAACACTGTTTTTTGTATCCCCCTGAGCTTCTGACTTTGTGCTATTTTCCTCCGTGCTGTTATTTGCCCTTGTGCCCCTGTGATTTTGTACTTTTCCTAGGTGTTGTTGTCTCCCCTTGTGCCCCTGTGCATCCCCGCCCCGCTCCCCGCTTCCCGCCGCCGTGCTCGCGGCCACGCCCCCTTTTCTTCTGTACCCTCCCCACTCCCGCCTCCCAGCTCCTCCCTCCCTCCCACTTGGCCATAAATGGCGACCGTGCGGCGCAGGTGAGTGTGACCTGCTCCCAGGACACCCCTGCACCGCACGACCACCAGCTGCTGTGTGTGCCCCTCCTTCCCGCTGCTGCACTCAGCCTCGCTGAGCCTGCAGCCACGACCCCGCCCCCCGCTGCCCTAGCAGGATCGCATTGTCTACCTTGTGCTAAACTTGTTTTTCCTCCCGTGTAACACTGTTTCTTGTATCCCCCTGAGCTTCTGACTTTGTGCTATTTTCCTCCGTGCTGTTATTTGCCCTTGTGCCCCTGTGATTTTGTACTTTTCCTCCGTGTTGTTGTCTCCCCTTGTGCCCCCCGCCCGCTCCCCGCTTCCCGCCGCCGTGCTGGCGGCCACGCCCCCTTTTCTTCTGTACCCTCCCCGCTCCCGCCTCCCAGCTCCTCCCTCCCTCCCACTTCGCCATAAATGGCGACCGGGCGTACGCGCAGCGGGCGCGCCGATTGTGCGCTGAAGGCGCGCCAAAGGTAAGCCCGTCTGCGCCCGTCCGCGCCTGGACCGCGCCCAGCGCCAGGGCCCCTGTCCCCCGCAGACCCCAGCCCACCCGCCGTGCGTACGACGCCGCCACCCTCAACGCACACAACACCGGCCGAATCCCGGGATGCTACCGAGCCACCCCGAGACGCAACCACGGACCCTTCAGCTGTCACTCCTGCAAGTTCACCTGCATCCGGACCTGCACTACACCAGCACCCACCAAACCGAACACCAGCAGCAACCACCTGAAGTGCATCCTGCTCAACAACCGCTCCGTCCACAGACACGCCATCGAACTCTGGAACCTCCTCGACACCACATCGCCAGACGTTGCCTTCCTCACGGAAACCTGGATGAACGCCTCCTCAGCGCCCGACATCGCCATCGCCATCCCGGAGGGCTACAAGATCACCCGGAGAGACCGCGCCAACCAGACGGGAGGAGGTATCGCCATCATCCACAGGAACACCATCCGCATCACGACCAACACCGACGACACCCTGACAACCGCCGAACACCTGCACTTCCAGATCCACACCGACCCCAAGACCACCCTCAGAGGCACCCTCATCTACAGACCCCCGGGACCATGCACACAATTCAGCGAAGACATAGCTGACTTCATCAGCCCGCACGCCCTCCCCTCCGCTGACTACATCCTCCTCGGGGACCTCAACTTCCACCTGGAGAACAACAACGACCGCAACACCACCACCCTGCTCGACAACCTCGACAACCTCGGACTCAAGCAGCTGGTGACCACCCCCACCCACTACGCCGGACACACACTCGACGCCGTCTTCTCATCCAGCAAGGATATCGCCATCAGCCACGCCACCGGACTCCACTGGACGGACCACAGCTGCGAGCACTTCAGCTTCAGAAGAACCACGATCCACCACCACCAGCAACAGGTTGCACGAAGAAGCTGGAACAAGATCACGGCCGACCAACTCGCCGCATCCCTGAGCCAGCATCCTCCCGCCAGCTCAGCGAACCCCAGCCAGGCCGCCGACAACCTAACGAAGTGGATCAGCATCTGCGCAGACGACCTCGCCCCACTGAGGACTCCGCCCAGCAGACCCGGCAGCAAGAAGGCCCCATGGTTCACCGACGAACTCAAGAGCTCCAAGAAGATCTGCCGAGCCCTCGAGAGAGCCTGGAGAAGAGACCCAACGCCGGACAACATGACCACCCTCAAGCTCGCCACCCGAAAGCACCATCAACTGATCCACGCCACCAAGAAAACAGCATTCAAGGAGCGGCTGGACAACAACGCACACAACAGCAAGGAACTCTTCAACATCGTGAAAGAGCTCTCCAACCCCAACGCCGGAAACAACGACATCACACCATCGTAGGACCTCTGCAACTCCCTCGCCTCCTACTTCCACAACAAGATCGCTGACATACACAACAGCTTCAGCACACAAACAACGCTCCCCACGACCGCACCAACGCCCCCCACCACCACCCTCAGCGCCTGGACCCCGATCAGCACCGAAGACACCATCCGCACGATGAACTCCATCCACTCCGTATCCCCCACCGACCCCTGCCCTCACCACGTCTTCAACAAGGCCGACGCCGTCATCGCACCCCACCTGCGGGACATCATCAACACCTCCTTCGACACCACCACCTTCCCTGAGAGCTGGAAGCACGCCGAACTCAGCGCTCTACTAAAGAAACCAACAGCGGACCCCACCGAACTCAAAAACTACCGCCCAATCTCGCTCCTCCCGTTTCCAGCCAAAGTCATCGAGAAGACCGTCAACAAGCAACTGTCCGCCTTCCTCGAGACAAATGGATCCCTCGACCCCTCACAGTCGGGCTTCAGCGCCAACCACAGCACCGAGACCGCCCTCATCGCTGCCACCGATGACATCCGAGCCCTGCTCGACAACGGAGAAACAGCGGCCCTCATCCTCCTAGACCTCTCCGCAGCATTCAACACTGTCTGCCACCGCACCCTAGTGCAGCGCCTCAGCAACGTCGGAATCCAGGAGAAGGCACTAGAATGGATCATCTCCTTCCTCGCCGGAAGGACACAGAGAGTCCGCCTACCCCCGTTCAGGTCAGAGGCCACCGAAGTCATCTGCGGCGTTCCTCAGGGCTCCTCGCTCAGCCCCACCCTCTTCAATATCTACATGAGCCCCCGTGCGGCCATCGCACGCCAACACAACCTCAACATCATCTCCTACGCCGACGACACACAGCTGATCATCTCCCTCACCAACGACCCCACCACCGCCACAACCAACCTTCACGAAGGGATGCAAGACGTAGCCGAGTGGCCCGAGATACCTCAACAACCGCATCAACTTCTACACTCCCACACGCCAGCTCCGATCGACCAGCCACGCCCTGGCCGCCGTCCCCCGCATCCGAAGAGCCACAACAGGAGGAAGGTCCTTCTCCTACCTGGCCGCCAAGACCTGGAACTCCCTCCCGACCCCCCTCCGCCTGACCCAAGACCACCTCGCCTTCAGGAAGCTGCTCAAGACCTGGCTGTTCGAGCAGTAGCGGACCACCCCTCCCCAAGCGCCTTGAGACCCTCCGGGTGAGTAGTGCGCGATATAAATGTCTTTGATTAATTGATTGATTAGCAGATACCAAACCCCCACTCACTAGCCCCTTCTTAGAGATGACAGTCCTGAGAGAGGAATCACTCTCAACATCTGATAAGGGATTATCCGTGGTCTTGAGTTTCTGTAACCACAGAAGTAGACTTCCCTCTCTGTCTCTTAAAGTCTTTTGAAGAAAAGTCCAGCAGATTTTACAATCTCTCACCTGATGTTCAGGGTGGAGGCAGTAGATACATTTTTTGTGGGGGTCTTTGGA
Source organism: Lissotriton vulgaris (assembly GCF_964263255.1). Lineage (NCBI taxonomy): Eukaryota > Metazoa > Chordata > Amphibia > Caudata > Salamandridae > Lissotriton > Lissotriton vulgaris. The sequence goes on from NC_141685.1 coordinate 128,168,846, forward strand.
ATAAAGCCGGAGTTTCCCACAAGACTCACAGTGTCTGATGAGTGACCTCTTTCTAGTAGACAAAGCAGTGAAGACGGGTTTCTGAAGAGAAAAGGTAGAGGGACTGAGCAGCGCTCAGGGAGACTCCCTTCACACGACGTGCGGTAGAACATCTGAGAGCCTGAGCCTCTGAGGAGAAGGTTCCAGAGGGTGCGGTCGCCTGATTGGCTGGAGTTTGTACCATATCTAAGGACTTGGACAAGTTAGTAAAGTGACACGTTTTTTTCCTATTAACGTCCATGTTACAATACTTCCTATTGCTCTTTTAGCTGTGCTTTAGCTATGCTGTTGCTATACTGCTATTCTATGTACCGTGGGGATCTCACTTCGATGACGGGGAATGATTCAAGCATGTGAATCTATGAAAGTTACCCCATTACTGGAGAGCAACAGTTTTTCCACTACTGAAGCTCTTACCCAAGTTTGCTTTAGCCTTTGTCGTCTCTCACATTGACTACACTAACTCTTTACTTTGGCATTCCGGCATATCAATCGAAAAGACTGCAACTAGTGCCAAACCAGGCTGCTAGAGTAATATATCGCCAGGCAAGAATGCAGTATGTCACCCCTCTTATGAAAAAGTTACATTGGCTTCTGGTAGTCGAACGCAGTGCATTTGGGATGCCTCCTCTTTAAAGCGCTCCATGGCAACTGCCCATTGTCTGTATCTACTCGGGTCCAGAAATATATCCACTTTCAGGATCTTAGGTCTTCCCATTTGAATCCCCTAGCTACTCCGTCCTTTAAACGCTAGAAATCGCGGGGAATAAGATTTACGGTCCTGGCCCCTCAATTTTGGAATTCTCTCCCTCGGGACATTAGATCGATGATATCATATCCTCAATTTTGGAAACTATTAAAGACCTGGTTTTTTCGCCAGGCTTATGAATGAAATACTTAGCGGCAGGACTCCCTTGTCCGCAGCACCATGAAACCTTGTGGTGTGCGCACGCTTTATATGTCTTTATTAGACAGCTCACAGTCCAGTTCACTATTTGTGGCATTCTTTTGGAAGTCAGTCTGTGAGGGGTGCCACAATGGTGCCATAATCCCTCACAAACCTCCTACAGTACCAGGGAAGCCAAGGAAGGCTCTCACTTGAGTCTGGGTAGTTGGAGCCACCCAGTCCAGAATCGTCTAGATCTTGGGGTGTAAGGGTTGAACCTGGCCTCCACTAACAAGGTGACCCAAGTATGCAACCTTTCCCTGCCCTATCTGACACTTGAATGCCTTGATAATGAGGCCTGCACTTCTCAGAGCCCACAGTACTTTCCTAAGGTGGTTCAGGTGATCCTGCAGGTGGAGCTAAAGTCAGCAATAGTGTGTAGAAATGCTGCATTCAAGGATTCCAACCCAGCAAGGGCTTAGTTCACCAACCTTTGAAAAGTGGCAGATGCATTTTTCAAACCAAAGGGCATTACAGTGAACTGATAATACCCATCTGGGGTTGAAAATGCAGATATTTATTTTGCTCCTGGAGTCGTCAGACCTATATGCCAGTACTCTGATGTGAGATCAAACATACTCAGATACTTGGCTGCTCCCAACCTGTCAATAAGTTAATCTGCCCATGGAATTTGGCATGCATCAGTTTTGATCACAGCATTCACGCCCCAATAGTCCACACAAAACCTCATTTCTTTCTTACCATCCTGGCTATGAGGCTTGGGGATTAAGACAACTGGGCAGGTCCAGGGGCTCTCAGAAGGCGTTAGAACTCCCAATTCCAGCATCATGCTTATTTCAGCTTTGATGCTCTCTTTCACATGTTCGGTCGGCCTGTATGTTTTATTCTCGAAAGGTAGCCTTTCATCAGCGTCTACAGCATGGATACACCAGCTAGTCTGGCGACAGGTCAAAAAGAAGAGCTCAGCAAACTGATTTAGGACTTGCCTGCAATCAGTCTCCTGATGGGCAGGTAGGGTGTCTGACAAGACCACACCTTCCACTGACCCATCTTTTGATTGCTGGACAGGTCAGGGGCAGGTTCACTCTTTGCTTCCCGATCCTCATCTGTAACCATGAGCATGGTCACATCTGCCATGTCATAGTAGGGTGTAAGGCGGTTAAGATGGACGACCCTCTTATGGTTCCTGTCTGAGCCAGGGTCTACCAGGTAGGTGACCACCAGTTTTCTTTCTAGGATAGGGTAGGGTCCACTCCACTTACCTTGCAGAGCCCTAGGAGTCACAGGCCCCAAAACCCACACCATCTGCCCTGGCTGGAACTCAACCATAGCAGCCTTTTGGCATTACCAGAGCTTCTGGAGCTAGGCTGGCCTCGACGTTTTTGCTTGCTATTTCCACGTACTCATACATCCTGGAGCAAAAGCCAAACACATAGTCCACTATATCTGCTATGGTTCAACAAGAGGTTTCTCCAATCCCTCTTTCACAAGGCACAGTGGTACCGACAGGAAACCCAAACAGAAGTTAAGATAAGGAGGACCCTACTCCTTTCTGTGGCCCTTCCCAATAGGCAAAAAGCAAGCAGGGAAGTAAGATATCCCTTCTTCTTTTGAGTTTTTCAGGAAGTCCACCGATCATGCCCTTCATTGTCTTGTTAAATCTTTCAACAAGGCCATTACACATAGCAGAGTGGCTTTGGCCACACTGACCAGGACGTATGCAGCGGGGGATTTGGACCCCTAATATTATGCCGTTCATTTTCAACACGCAGCTCGATGGCTCAACACAGTCCCTAGTTGGGAAATTCGGCTCTCGGCGGGAATGGTGGATGCTGGTTGTCTTCCGGAGCTGTTAATGGAAGAATCGGGAACACCAAGAGATAATCCATATATTGTGCGACAAACGGCCAGAGTATGGCATTGGTTTGTAGTGAGAGTACTTAAGCGCGCACCATTCCATAGGGAGCTCCTAATCTAGATATTAAAACCAATCAGGCAGATGGCACTCAGTATGTCCTTCAAGGCATGGAGTGAGGGGGATGCGAGCAATAAGGTGAATTGCACCCAGATGAGACTTGTCCCCTTTAAACATGCCCGCAAAGAGTTTGGTCTAAGCCAGGGGCAATTTTTACAACATGCGTGCTTGGCAGACACAACCAAGCACAACTGGCCATGCTGTCCGACAGCTCTGCGCATACTCCAACCCTTGAGATACTGCTAACCTATGGTGCGTGTAGACACCTAATTATGCATCTTTACAGAACAATGCGATCAGATACAGTAGGCACTACACACGGGCCCGAGAGGCCTGGGATTTAGACTTTGACATTCCAATGGAAGATCAAGACTGGCAGCAGGCCTGTGAACTAATACGCATGGTTTCTAGTAATGCCCATTTTCGACTGATACATTATAATTTTCTGCGAAGAATCTACTAAACGGCGCAAGACCTTCATCGAATGGTCGGGTCTTGGCCAGATATATGCTTGCGCTGCAACATTGTGGGGGCTGATTTCGTACATTAACCATGGTCCTGCGATGCAATACACTCCTTCTAGCAACAAGCTGTCGAAGAAATGGTGCATGCCACAAAACTAAGTATTGAGCTGACACCCAAATACTGTTTATTAGGCCTGTTTAGATGTCAGAAGGGCGCAAGATAACCTATACATTTTGTCAGTCGCCTATGGTACTGGCATGACGTAGAATTGCAATCACATGACTGCCCCAGCATGCCCCAGCGATTGTGCTCTGGCATCGAGATGAACTTCTTCTCATGCTGAACGCTTTGATGCTGCCTCTCTTGTCATCGAGCCTGATGATCGGGTAGAGTTCTCTTGGACCAAAACGACTTACAAGGGTCGCAGTCTTCCTTCTTGTGCTCCGGAGAGAGGAACAAGTTACAAACTTGATGTACGTCGGTGGAGGGTACCTGGTGTGGCACTCAGGACAGAAATAGAATGGAGTCCGTTCCATTTGCAGATGGCTGGCCCTACGCAGCAAAGCCCGACGGTTGCCCACAAGGTTTTCTATCAAAAATGGAGAGTTTTCCAAACTATTTGAAACGAGGAGAACAGGGAAATGTGTACTGAAACAATACAGTTGAGGGTAGAGTGGACTGCGCACTGAGGGGAACCCGAAGAGCGGTTTCAGAGTGCAGCAATATGCACCCGAACCCGTTTGGGGTAAAAAACAATCTAACAATGGAGTCAATGCCCATGTGCACTATCACCGAAAGATGGTCACCTTACCTCGTGACTGGAAAGACTTCTTCAAAGATAAACAACTTGCAAACATCCGGACCCAACACAAGATGGCAGGAGTATGCAAAGCATTGCATCTACAGCATACATGCCTAGAACAGAGGATTAATGGCCCCAAATCCCTGCTGTGGTATCGTCATGTTGTGGCTGAGTGTGCCATGTGATGTGGCAGGCTATAGTGCTTGGTGTGATTTGGTCATTTTTGACAAGGTGGAGTACTGAAGGCTTAGGCGTTTTTTATTTTCTTTGTTTTTGGGATCGTGTGATATAGTGCGGTACCTACTGTATGATGTAAGTAAATAATTGCTATTATACAGTAAGGATGTGGGGTGAGTGTATTTAGGTCTGAAGACATGCTGATTATATGCAGAATAACAGGTCCGGGAAGCCACTGCTGACTAGAGCTGGTTAGCAGCTGCACAGGCCTTGGGCATTGATCCTATTGAGGATAATATGTGACGGGCCGATGGTGACTGGAGCTGGCTAGCAACAACGCTGGCCTCTGTTATCCATTACAAGCAGGGTAACAATACATGTCAATATTCACTGGAACTGGTTGGCAGTAAAGTTAACCTCTGGTTTTGAATATTAGCAGGAATTAAGGTACAGGGGTCACTACTGACTGGAGTTACTTAGCAGGATAATAGGTCTCAGGGAGCCAATATTGACTGAAGCTGGTTAGCAACAAAGCTGGCCTCTGGTATTCATGACAAGCAGGCTAACAATGCATGTCAATATTGACTGGAACTGGTTGGCAGTAGAGTTGACCTCTGGTTTTGTAGATTAGCAGGATGTAAGGTACAGGGGTCACTACTGACTGGAGTTACTTAGCAGGATACTAGGTCTCAGGGAGCCAATACTGACTGAAGCTGGTTAGTATGATCACTAGTCCCAAGGTGCTACTAATGACTCAAGTTGGCTAGGATGATAACAGGTCCCAGGGACCAGTACTAACAGGAGCTGGCTAGTAGGCTTACATACAGGTCCAAGGGGCCACTACTGACTGGAGCTGGCTAAAAGAATAACAGGCCCAAGGGTGGTGGGGTGCGAGTGGCACCAGTGACCGGAGTTGGCTAGAAGCATTGATGACCTTTGGTATTGATTAAATGCAGGATTCCAGGTCACAGGTGGCACTGCTGAATACAGCTGGATGGCAGCAGTGGTGGCCTCTTGAAAGAAGGAATTGAGAAAGCATAACTGGATATACTGGTTTCTTTAACACCGATAATTGGTTACACATGAATGCCGCACGTGCATTAATATATTACATTACCAAATTACAATGTTCTTATATTAATTTGATGCGACTGTTCGCCTTCATATGCCTGCAAAGTTACATGATTCTATTAGGCCCAGAACCGTTTTATTTAGTGATGTCCATCTCCACACTTTCCTGCACCTTGTCGTAAATTGAATATTGACAAACAGAAGTGTTATTTCCAGAAACAGTGAATTCTGCAGCTTGTCTGTGTATTTTTTATCTGCACCTCACGGGCTCCTCACATTCCTCTCGAGAGAAGATCTTGCCTCCTACTCATTAGTATTGTTTAAGTAACTGTTTGTATCACGTGTTCATGTTTCATTGACTTGTATTAGGTGAAGTGTATAAAAATACATTGTGTAGCATTAGCATTATATACTCCAACTTGCTTTAGGGTGGATGCTCTTGTCCATTGCAAAGACAATTGTCACTTGTTAGTTTGCTTGGCCTTTTGCTATTTTTGCATTAAATGTATGATAGATGTGTTGGCCTCCAGGTGTGTTGTGTTTTATTTTACATATCATAAGAGATGACGAGGAATATGACAGTCCAGTATACACATTCTTTGTATAAATCAACCCACAGTATACTGTTCTGGAGGTTCAGTCCCACAGACATTATCTCTAACTGAACACTCTAGGAAGCATGTGCTTTTCAAACCAGTTGCCCCCTGATGCGGCGTCCAAGTTATTGAATAAATCAGTTTGTCCTGAATTTTAGGAGGGTTACCGTATCTAGTGCACTCTGTTAGAGAGTGCTCACCTGTGGTAGTAAGATGTTACTAGGCACCTTATCACCTATGCATGGTGCAGGGCTTTGAGTTACAGAGCTCCTCACGCTGTGGAGAAGATTAGGTCCCATTTACCCATTTTCCCATATTTGGTCCTGATGAAATGCCAACAGATTGCTCCATGACTACACAAGGCATGAACAAAGTTGACCTGAAGTATAGACCCCAGCTTACCCGCAGGTCCATAGGTGATCAACACTTTCACACAGTGATAGGCGCCCTTAGTTCCTCAATTTCTCTGCCACTGTTTTTAATCTCAACACGGACCAGGAAGATCACATTAAGTATATTGCGGCAACTGGTCGATAGTTGATCTTATATTCAGACTTCACCAATCTCACATCTTATGACACAACATCCTCTGTCCTACTATGCTCATCCAACTTACTTATTAAAAGATCTCCGACAGAGTGCCTTCTAGTGGTGCCTACCAGGCATTGTAGCACCGGCCTGGTGAGGAGTATAGCCCAATGATGAAACATGTCACCTTCAGGTGAGTAAACACAACTTGTCTTAAAAGCACATGCTTTCTAGGGTGTCTGCATTCAGTTACAGAAAATGTCTCTGGGACGAACCTCTGGAACAGTATACTGTGATTTGACTGTTTTATTTTTACAAATATACATAGCAGATATTGGCCCTTCCTTGTTTCACAAAAATGATCGGATTCCTGCCTCAGAGCGCACTTCTTACAGACGAGTATGGGGTTATCATGTTGCTGCTACAAGCTCCTTACCTGTGCGAGTTATCGGGAACGATGCAGGGGGCAGACCCAAACCAGCCACAAGTGGAGATCAATGACAAATACTGAAGAATTAACTGAGCTTCCAAGCTGGTGACCATTACTTAATTGACCCTGAAAATAAAAGACACGTTTTTAGTATTCTGGTGACTCATGACCATAAAAAACAAAGGTTATAAATTCAATATTGTGTCAAATACTTAAACAAGCATTTGCAATGCAATAGGTCTCGCATTAGGAAAGTTTGAGCTATTGGTATTGTAAATGACAATTTTTTTATTTATGTGTTGGTTTTGAAAATAGCAAAATTAATAGCTTTGTCATTTACAATGCCAATAGTTATAACTTTCGCAAATGTGACACCGATAGCATTTGTAATGCAATATGTGTTGTATTTACGAGACTAGTAATAAAAACAAGTCCCTATTTTTCCAAAAATGAAAAGGAATGCAAAATGCGACCACTCATAACTCACAGACCCATTAATGCCATAACCACATTTCTAATAAAACACAAAAATAGAAAAATAAGATCAAAACAATTTTGAGAAAATATTAAGAAAATTGTACAATTTATTCGATATAAAACAATACTTTTGTACACAAATACAGTGCCATTTAATACAATTAAAAACGTGTCAATTCACATGAAGAATAATAAAATACAGGTTGTCATTATTCTTCATGTGAATTGACACATTTTTAATTGTATTAAATGGCACGGTATTTGTGTACAAAACACGTCCACCACTACCACGCCCACCACCACCACACCTACCACCACCACGTCCACTACCACCATGTCCACCACATCCACCGCCACCATGTCCATCACCACGTCCATAACCACCACATCCATCACCATGCCTGAGTTAAACTTAGTCCGGCAGATAGAGCATGACATCTTCCACCCTATCAAGCTTGTTGGCGCTAGAATCATCTCACAATGGGCTCTACCCGAGTATCTAAATGAGAGTAATAATGCTCTATCATATGTGATGAGCTTACCGTTTTCTGGGACGAATCCGGCATGGTTCCTCGCCCTCGACCGTGTCCGTAAACAGGCGGGCTAGCCTTAGGGGCGCCAGCAGCGTGCCGCTGCGCGTCCATGCTGTGGGCACCATAAGTAGGCTTATGCTTAACTACTAGAGCGCTGACCTGTCCCTCGCTCCCCACGAGGGCGAGTCCTCCAGCTGTGGTCACTGGTCCTGCCCAGCCCAGCTCCCGTTCTACTGTTCGACGTAAGTCAGGCTTACCCACAGTGAGTAAGCATTCAATGCAATTTCATTTTAAAAAACATTTGTTTCAAAAAGCTTTAAATTTAAAATGCGATTGTCTTAGAAGCATCCAGAGTAATTTTAAAAGCGATACATTCAATCATTCAAAATACTCTGGCTTAAAGAGACTGTGCAAACAAGCAAGTTCTCAGTTAGTACTCTCTGGTACCGTGTGTCTGACCTGTGTTAGTTTCTCTGATTCTTCCTGTTTCTCTTGTTAAGCCATGGCAGCTTCTTGAGCTGTGCAGGGTGTGAGCATCTGGAAGGGCAGCCCCAGCCCTCCAGGTCTTTACATGCGGGCCCCTCGGCAGCAGCAGCACTGGGCTGCTGTTTACTTGACTCAGAACTAACATGAAAAAGTAACGTACATATACAGAAAACACTTATTTAAAGGTTAATTGCAGTTAGAACAAGCATTTACAATGCAATAGGTCTCGCAGCATTAAAGTTAGAGTTACTGGCATTGTAAATGACAATGCTTTGCATTCATTTTTTTTTTTAATTTGCAATTAGTATATAAACATTTTTTGTGAATGGTTAGCTGTTGCTTATGCTAAGCAAAGTTGGCAGTAATATAGAGTGCTAGTCTTGCTTGTTATAAGCGTGCTGATTTAAAGCGCTCTGATACCTGCACTGACGGCAGGTGGTGTGTGTTCCTGGTGGAAGCGTGCACTGATGGCTGGTGGTGTGTGTGTGCCTGGTGGAAGTGTGCACTGACGGCTGGTGGTGTGTGTGTGCCTAGTGAAAGCGTGCACCGACGGCTGGTGGTGTGTGTGTGCCTGGTGAAAACGTGCACCGACGGCTGGTGGTGTGTGTGTGTGCCTGGTGAAAGCGTGCTCTGACAGCTGGTGGTGTGTGTGAGCCTGGTGAAAGCGTGCCTGGAGGAGCAGTGGTGACGCGGGGCTCCTATGCCCGAGGGAGAGCCCCGCGTAGGCTGCAGATGTCCGAAGTGCCGGTAAGTGGGCCTTACTTGTAGGGGCGGGGGGGGCGGCGGCAGGGGGGGTGTCGGTAAGCTTGTGTATGTGTGCGCGCGTGTGTGTATGTGTGCGACGGTGGGGGGGTGTTTCTATATGTGTACATGCGTGTATGTGCGCTCATGTGTGTGTCTCTGTGTGCGACGGGGGGAGGGGGTGGGGGGTGTCTCTGTATGTGTGCGTGCGTGTAGGTGTGCTCGTGTGTGTGTCTCTGTGTGCGACAGGGGGGGTAGGGTGTCTCTGTATGTGTGCGAGCGTGTATGTGCGCTTGTGTGTGTGTGCCTCTGTGTGTGCGCATGCGTGTGTGGTGGAGCTTTCCAGGAGACAGGAGCTGGCCACAGCGAGCGCGTTCTTGTGCGCGTGGCCCGCTCAAATCGCCTTCCGGCAGAGGAGATGCACGCGGCCAGGTCCTGTCTCCTGGAAAGCTGCGTCGCTAACAATAGGTCTCAGGCGAGACAGCGCTTCGCTCTGTTAACGCCACGAGACATAAAAAGGAGGTAACTAGGCCCTTAACTTTAGGAACACCTTCATTCTTAAAGGCAGCCACTAGATATACATGCTTTGTTTCCCCTACCCAGAGTTAACACCCCCGCTGGCATCAGTACGGCCCTCGGTCCCACCATAGACCAAACTTTGCGGGCCCCAGGAAAATGTTTGTGAGTACCTGTGACCTAGATCAACAAAAGATGGAAGTAGTTAGACAGGAGGATGAAACAGAAGCTTGCATCTCTGAAAGGCACAAACAGGAACCAATGAAAACAAGCATTGGTAAAGCCAATAGGTTGCGCCGTTGGGACCTTATAAGTGTTTAGCCATGCAACAGTTGATGTTGTTGCCCAAAGGATATTGTGCTGGATAACTAAACACGTATAAGGTCCCAGAGGCGAGACCTACTGGCTATGCCCATGCTTGTTTACCTGATGGGCATTGGCTGACCGCTACCTGGTTACTGAGGCCCTAGTGAGGTTGAGACATATTTTTTTTATCCACATCAGATGTGTAGGCCCAGGACTATGTAGCAATGAGGCGCAGTTGGTGGTGCTGACTGTGAGTGTGTTCTTTCACTTTCAATTGACGGGGCTGCCCCCCTTTACTCTGGTGAAAGCCAAAAACGGAATTTGAGTCGATCTTCTAATCACACTGAGTTTTCAGGCTAAAAAAATGTCAACGTTTGCTGAGGCCTTCAAAAGAGTGACCCAACTCAGCAGACACAAGGAGACCCAGTATAGCTGCTGTGCAGTACAGACCTTGAGGTACCCAGACCCAGCGGGAAAAAAAAGAGTGACCCAACTCCACCAATTTATTTATGCGATTTTCTATAGCGCGAACTTTACCCGAAGGTGTCAGAGCGCTTTACATAAGCACCAGTTGGGAAACATAAGGACTTAGGATTACATGCGTTACAAAAGAAGGATACACACGGAAAAAATTGCAAATGTACAAGATGTAAAGTCACACAAGGAGGCGATACACGTGGATATACTCTAAGATAGTAAAAAGGTCTCCTGCATTTACTAGTGATTGGAGTTATCTCTATATACATGGGGAAGGGATAGACATGGATATACTCTAAGAGTCACATAGAAATGGAATAGAGCACAACGGTCTACTGCATAAACTAGTGATTAGAGTTATCTCTATATACATAGGGAAGTGCTACGAATGGATATAATTTAAGAGTCACATAGGAATGGAAGAGAGTACAAACATCTACTGCATATACTAGTGATTAGAGTTATCTCTATATGCATAGGGAAGGGATACGAATGGATATATTTTAAGAGTCACATAGGAATGGAAGAGAGTACAAAGGACTACTGCATATACTAGTGATTAGAGTTATCTCTATGTACATAGGGAAGGGATACGAATGGATATACTCTAAGAGTCACATAGGAATGGTAGAAAGTAAGATTAGAGTTATCTATATATACATAGGGAAGGGATACAAATCGATATACTCAGAGTCACATAGGAATGGTAGAGAGTACAAAGGTCTACTGCATATACTAGTGATTAGAGTTATCTCTATCTACATAGGGAAGGGATACGGATGGATATACTCTAATAGTCACGTAGGAATGGAAGAGAGTACAAAGGTCTACTGCTATTAGTCTTGCGGCCTGACCTCTATTATATAGTACCGCCAGCATGTTGTTCGTGCCTAGTTGTATACTGTCTGCTCGGTATGCCGGATCGTCATGGGGTGCATGAATCCAGTGATTGATAGTTTTAAGTTGTGCCGCCCAGTAATACAATTGTAGGTTCGGTAGTGCAATTCCACCGTCATACCAGCTCCTATTTAGTTTAATTTGGGCTATGAGTGCCGGCAAGTTGCCCGACAAAAGGGCCGAGACCTGTGCCGCAGCTTGCTTAAAATATTGTGGTGGTATCGGGAATGGTGTGTTATCGAGAGCGTAGAGGAACCTCGGTAGAGCCATCATTTTATATAAGGCTGCTCTACCCAGTAATGTTAGTGGCAGAGACGCCCAGTGTTTGACGTCGCGCTTTAGGCGCTCTAGAGGAGGTGTCAAATTTTTACTGATAAAGTCTGCGGCATCCCTAGTGACATGTATGCCTAGGTATTTAAAGGAGTCGCGGGCTATTATGATTGGGCAGTCGGCGGGGAGCAATGAATCCAGACCTTTTAAGATGAATAGCACAGATTTGGACCAGTTCATCGTGTATCCTGATGTTCGCCCGTGTGTATTACAAATTTCAAGTAGTTCAGGTATACTATGATCTTGATCCGTCAGGTAGAGCAGCATGTCGTCGCCGTAGAGAGAGATACGATCTTCCCATCCCGCCGTCCAGTTAATGCCTTTTAATAATGGGGTCGCCCTAATTAAAGTTGCCAATGGCTCCAGTGCCAATGCAAACAACAACGGCGACAGTGGGCAGCCCTGGCGCGTTCCTCTGGCAAGCTGTATAGTATGCGATATGTGACCATTGGCGGTTACCTGGGCCACCAGTTCAGCGTATAGGAGTCGTATCCAGGCCCGGAATTTAGGGCCAAATCCCATATGGCTTAGGACCGCAAAGAGGTACTGCCATTCCACCAGGTCGAAAGCCATTTTGGCATCCAGTGACATTATCACTGTGGGCTCTGAAAGTGTCGGATGAAAGTCCCATGAATTCAGGCTTTTTTGAGAAGTAGTCGTCGACGTACCTGCTGATTCCGTCGTCAACGGACGCTGCTTCTTGTCAGCCTTTCCTTCCTGAGGGTCAGGAGCTAGTTTCTTGCTGTCCTTCTCTTTTTGAGATGGTTGTGATGGAACAGAAATATCCTTTTTCACTTTCCTGGCTGTGTCCGTCTCTGCAGCCTGTCCCAGCCTCTCCTTTTCACCTCGGTGAGGAGATTTAATGAGACTTGCCCTCTCAGACCTATCAGAGATCTTTTGTAGGGCTTTGACAGGGGGCCCAATAGAAGTAGAGTGAGGTGACCTACCCCTCTTTCTGGATCTTCTGGAGGATGTAGCAGATGAAGAATCCTCATCGTCCGATGACAGTACCTCCTTCCGTGACTTCATTTTCTGCAGTCAAGTCAATAATCGGCGCTCCCTGTCTCTCAAGATTCTTGTAGAAAAAGCAGTAGATACAGTCATCATGCTTGTCCTCCACAAAAAGTCTCTTTTTAGCAAAAGTAGCACAGGCGCTGAACAAAGCCTTCTTCTCCTTGTCCGACATTGTAGTTTTGAAGTATATTGTAGAAGAATCAATTTGAAGAGAAAAGAACTGAGCAGAGCTCAGTGGAGACTCCCTAGCACAACGTGCAGTAGAAAAATCTGAGGCTCTGAGGCTCTCTCAGGAGGGTTCTATGGGGTGAGGCTATTCTGATTGGTTGTTGCAGAAAGTTTGGGCTCTTTTACACAAAGAGGGTGATATGCTACAAAATGAGATGAGGCCTAGGCCGAATTTTCTCTTTTGTACCTATGGTTATGATATTTTTTTATTTACAGAGGCTCCCATTCCGACGACGGGGAATGATACAAAGCATGGGAATCTATGAAAGTCACCGATACTGGGGCAAGTCGTAAAGTCTCCCCTCCCCCACGTCTCGGCCTCCCTTCCCTTGGCGATACAGAGAAAGGCTTGCCCTATTTAAACGCCAAATATACTTCTTTTTACATAATTATATTTTCATTTTATATAATGAAAATGTAGCTGAAATAACACCTGTACTTCACTTGATAACTTATCCCCAATTCTCCTGCACGTAGAAGCATTATCACAGTGCACGCACTCTTCAGCCATCACCATCACTTGGTAGAGATCGGCTCAGCCAATCAGCATGCTTAGAATGCTGCCACCAATACTGTCATTTGCCTGCATTATAGGCTCTGTGAGAGTAAGAAGCATGGACATCGACCGGAAAGTAAGAGTGTGCCTATCTGGGTGTGGTATGATGAGGAAGAAAGGATATAAACTTGTTTTTTTAAAAAAAATTTATTTTGTAGTATGCAAGGTGAAACGGAAAGGGGGAAGGGAATAGAGCAAGAGGAGCAAAGAAGAAAGAAAGAAGAACAGGCGACATGCCGCCACAAACCCCACACAGGGGGTGCAATGATTGGGGAGAGGACACGTCCGCAAAGCAAGGCCAGCTAAACTCCAAAGTCCACACCACGACACCAGGGATCGGGCAAGCAACAGAGGTACGGGTAGGAGGCCCACCCATCAGGTCGCCCACGTTAAGCCAGGCGTACCAACAATAGAGGCAGTGTCCCTGGAGAGGGGAGGCAGCTCCAGCTTGAAGCAAGTTGTAGTGTTCATCCCAAGAGTAAAGTAAGTCGCAAAAAAGGAAAACGTCCCCAACTACCCTCCCACCCTCATCCCACCCCAACATTCACCTCCCCCCAGTGGTGGCGACACCAAACACACAACCCATCACAGTCACACCCACAATCAGATCTGGAAAAGATGAAGGGATCGCAATGCTGACGGGCACACTGCCGAAGGAAGGCCCCGGGATAGAAATCGTACAAGTGGGCCCCAGTCATGCATGAAATTCTTAAAGTTGCCCAAAAAGATGTCAGAGAGACGTTCCATGCTCAACAGGCGCCACAAACGGGCGTGCCACAAGGAGACAGCAGGGGCAGATGGGGCCTTCCAGGCGGCTGCCAAGGTCATCTTAGCCGCACCCAAACACAACCACATGATACGCTTATCCGCCCTAGTTTGATGCTCGAGCAGAGGGTCCCTGAGGCCTAACAGGACAAAAGCCATGGAGTCCGGGATCGGATAACCCAGGATATCCCTCATGTGCGAGAGAATCTCGGCCCAGAATGGCTTGATGGAGGGGCAGTCCCACCAGATATGGCTAAAGTCCCCCAACATTCCACAGCCCCTCCAGCACCTATCCGAAGCAGTCGGAAATATGCGTCGCAATTTAGAGGGATACAGGTACCAATCAAAGATGAGTTTCATATGGGCCTCCCTGAGGTCAGTGGAGTGGTTATGTGCCGACACGTCCCGCCACAAGCCCCGCCATTCACAATCTGAGATGTCCCTCCCCAGCGTAGATTCCCAATGGTCCTGGTACCGCGGTCTCGGAGATATAGTAGTATCCAATAGCAGCTTGTATATGAAAGAGATCGCCCCCTTCATGGTGGAGGTGCGAAGAAGGAACGATTCGAAACTCGTCAAGGGCCTGGTGGCGGCTTCCGCCATCGAGGGCGATGTCGCCCAGTGGAGGAGCTGGAGATGTCTAAAACGCTCCGTTGGCAGCACTCCGTAGTCCCTCATACAGTTGTGGAAAGTAAGGGGCTCAGTACCATGAAATAAGTGAGTGAGGGCTCTACAGCCGCCCTCCCTCCAGGTCTCAAAAGGACCCTCCGTCAAGGCCGGGGGGAAGGCCGGGTTAAAATGAATCGGGGTAAACGGAGACGGAAAGGTGGTCCAGCGATCATCGCCACTCACCACGTCCCAAACCTTCAATACCGTGCTCGTGGGGGTGCTAAGGTATGCGTTCCTGGGCCGGTCCACCTTAGGCTTCCATGCCAGATCCCATATGGAGCGGCCCGCCACACTCCGATCCATATGGAGCCAATGTTTTTCCGAGCGTTGTTGGGACCACTCCACCAGAATTCTAAGCTGAGCTGCTTTGTAGTACAATTGCATGTCCGGGAAACCCACCCCCCCATCTAAACGCGGGCGCCGAAGAACCGCAAACGGGAGCCGGGCTCGGCCACCTTGCCACACATATTTCAGCATCGCGGTCTTCAACCGGCGGAAATAGTCCAGCCCCACTGGGATCGGCAAAGCCTGAAAGAGGTACAAGAGCTTAGGAAGAAGAACCATTTTGAGGGCGTGAACCCTGCCAAGCCAGGAGATGAATTTAGGCTTCCATCGTTCTAGTTCAGCCCGGATCGAGGACAATATCGGCGGAAAATTAGCCTGAAACAGGGCTCCCACGGTGGAGGTCAGTCGCACTCCCAAATAAAGCAGGGACGTGGACGCCCAAGCAAGCGTGGTAAGCATCCGGGTCTGTTGCACTTCTCCTGGGGACAGGGTCAGATTCAAGATATAGGACTTATCAAAATTGACCTTAAAACCCGCCACTGCCTCGTAGGCGGAGAGGACTGAGAGGACATGGGGTAGGGATTGAGCAGGGTCGCGTATGGACAGGAGGACGTCGTCGGCAAAGAGCGATATCTTATGTTGTTCACCTGTAAAGGGAAGCCCCAAGATCCGCTCCTCTTCCCGTATCGCCAATGCCAAAGGTTCGATGCTGAGGGCGAAAAGGAGGGGCGAGAGGGGACACCCCTGGCGCGTCCCCCTGGAATGGCTAAAACTCTCGGATCTGTGGCCATTGACCAGTACCCGGGAGGTAGGACTTCGATAATTGGCCTCGATCATGCGAATGAAGCCGGGCGAGAATCCGAAAGCCTCCAGCGTCCGGTGCAAGAACCCCCAATCCACACGATCGAAGGCCTTCTCCGCATCCAGCCCTATCAGCACCGCAGGTATGCGGAATCGTTCCGCCTTTTCTATGAGATGGACCACGCGGCGCAGATTGTCATGAGTCTGCCGACCTTTGATGAAACCAGATTGGTCAGGATGGATCAAGGCCGGCATGAGGTCCTGCAGTCTACCCGCCAAGATGGAGGAATACAGTTTAGCGTCCAGGTTGAGGAGCGCTATCGGGCGATAAGACGTACAGGAGGAAGGGTCCTTCCCCGGTTTGGGGATTACAGTGATCAACGCTTCGGCCATGGAGTCCGTAGTCCTACCGTCAGTCGCCATAGCATTGAAAAGAGAGACCAAGTAATCACAAATCTCCGAGGCGAACGTTTTATAGAAGAGGGCCGTGTAGCCGTCAGGCCCAGGCGCCTTATGCAGCTTGAGAGCCTTGATAGCGTCCAGGACTTCCTCCCGAGTGATGGGGGAGGACAACAAATTGTTCCATTCATCGGAGACCGTCGGAAGAGGGAGCCCCTCCAGGAATCTGGACTGAGCCTCCGGGTCGAGAGTATCACTCGAGTAGAGTGCTGCGTAGAAGCGCCCAAAGATGGCCGCCTTGTCCGCATCCTTATGCTGAACCGAGCCCGTGCGATCACGCACCCCTCCAATGTATTCCCGCTCGCGCTTGTCACGGAGTTGCCGGGCAAGATGGCGCCCAATCTTGTTACCCTGGGAGTAAGAGGCGCGCCGTAGGCGCAAAAGAGTGAACTCCGCCCTGTTGTTATAATGGGCCCTCAGCTTCCCACGCACCGCCGTTAGGGGCCGTAAAGTCACCCTGGAGGGGTTCGCTTTGTGGGCCTGCTCCAGAGTGGCAAGTTCCGCTTCAAGGGCCTCCCTCTCCTCGCGTCGCAGTTTGTTCAGGCGCGCATTGAGAGCGAGGCAAGTGCCCCTTAAGGAGGCCTTGCACGCATCCCAAGTGTTGTACACCGAGGTGTCCGAAGGGGGATTGAGAAGAAAGAAATCGCCGATTGCCTTACGTAAAGCCTTACAGGACAGGTCATCCCTCGCCAGAGCTGCTGGGAAGTACCATTTGCGCCAACCGTCCCCCCCAGGGGCCCAGCGTAGTCCCAGAACCACCAGGCTATGGTCGGATAAAGAGAGTGGAAAGATATTAGATAGTTGTATATCACCCCGGAGAGCCTGGCCCACCAAGACATAATCAATGCGAGAGTACGAGCGGTGAACATTAGAGAAAAAAGTGTAGTCCCTGGCCTGTGCGTGGACAAAGCGCCAACCATCCACCAATCCCATATCACCCAACTGACGCTTAGTTTCTTCCGAAAAAACTCCAGTGTCCGCCCTTCGTGCTCCGGAAGCGTCCTGGTCCCTGTCCCACACCATATTAAAGTCACCCAGCAGGATCAAGTGTCCCTCCACAAAATCCCCCACCTTATCAAGCAAGCCTTGCAAAAAGCCATTTTGGCCCGTGTTCGGGGCATACATCACAACAAAGGTACAGAGGCGGCCATGTAATCCCCCCTTCACCATCAGCCACCGACCCTCCTTGTCAACATTCACTCCCAGGGGTTGAAAATGCAGGGAAGCTCGGAATAGAAGGGCCACTCCCCTATGCTTCGTGGCCGCAGACGCCCTATAGATAAGAGGGAACTGTCTGTGGCGGAGCCGCAATTCGTCTTTCCTAGCCAGATGGGTCTCCTGAAGGGCAACCACGTCTAAGTGGTGGTCCACAATATACTTCCATAACTTCTGCCTCTTCTGCGGGGAGTTGAGGCCCTTCACATTCCATGTACCTATGCTAATAGTCATAACGGGAAACTAGAAAGCCACGCCATGCATACGCCGAAACAGCCACACAGCCCACTCAGAAACTCGCGGTCAAAGGCCCAGAGAGGCACCAGGGCCCTAGGATCCCTCAAACAGTGTATTCCAGGAAGCATGGGAATAAACAGGGTTGTAATCAGACGTATCATACCGCTAACACACCAGGTCGCCACCACCACCACCACCCCCCCAAACCCCAGTCCCAACCAAAACTGTACTGCCACCACAAGCGCTCGACAAGCACCAACTGGCCCACCCCCCCCAAACAGCCCCAAAACCAAAAAAACAGAGCACAAGGCCCGCAACCTGAAGATTACAGTCAGCAGTTCCAATGGGCCACAGGTCACACGGTCCGCATCAGACTGGTATCGGGGCGGGAGCGCCAGATCAGGGGCCCCCAGGGCCAAGGCCCGGGGTGTCTTCTCCAAAAGTACCATAGTACCCCAGGGCCGACGAAGTAGAGGCGCTCCGGCGCCCAACCTTGAAAGAATTCAGGGGTCAAGCCGCTTCAGAGGAGTGCTGAGAGTTTGCAAGAGTGACCGAGGCCACCGACGCCACTGCCGATCCTCTCTCCTGCAGGCGAATGGAGTGGTCCGGTCGCAGCCGCTCCGGGGAGGCCCCAACTCCGTGCCATGACGATGAGCGATGGCGGCGCCGTGAAGGCGAGGATCGTGCTGCCTGTGAGAACGGCTCTTCCTCCAGTCCCAACAGCTCCCTCGCGGACTTCAAGGAGCGGATTTGTACCAGTCGGTTCTGCCACCGGAAAATGATTCGAAAAGGGTGTCCCCAAGAGTAAGAGATGCCCTGTTCCCTCAGATAGGCAGTCACCGGCCGGAACTCCCTCCGCTTCTGCAGGGTAGATGCCGCCAAGTCCTGGAACAACTGTGGCCGATGTTCTCGAAAGGTCAAGGAGGAGAGGGCCCTGGCATTCCGGAGGATGCGTTCCTTGATCTGAAAGTCATGAACACAGGCCAGGATGTCCGGAGGAGGGCCCCCTCGCCTGGGCAGGCCCACTCGATGTACCCTGTCCAGTTTAATCTCTAGAACGTCCTCCTCATCAAGCACCTGGAGGAAGAGGGCCTGCACGTAGCCCCTTAAATCCCCAGCCTCACCGTCCCAGGGGACCGCTCTGATCCGGATGTTATTTCTCCTGGAGCGGTTCTCTAGGTCTTCGGCATAGGCTTGCAAATTCAAGTTCTGGTCCGTAAGTCGAAGAACATCTTGCTGTAGCTGGTGGACGTCATTCGCCATACTTAGGTCATGGTCCTCCAGTACGGCCACACGCTCACCAATGCCATCCACGTCCCGCCGGACTTCACGGAGGTCCGAAGCTAGTTGGGCTCGCAGTTCCGAGATGTCCTCCTTGATGGAGGCAAAGAGCTCCGACATGAAGGCCTTAGTGGCCGGCGCCTCCTCATCCGATGGTCTCGCCGAGCCACTCGCCCCTGGGGAGTTGGGCGGTTGCGACGCCTTGGAGGTCCCCTCCTTCACCGTCCTTCCTTTGCGAGGCTGGGTCGACATGGCGGCGGGGTAGCGGCACAAGGCCGTCCGAGCTGCAGGGAAGAGCACTAGCACTCAGCAATGGACACACGAGAAAAGTTCCCCAGCCGAGGAGCCAGGGAGTGGCAGCAAAGTCGACGGACCGGACTCGCAGAGCCAGGCCGTAATCAGTCACCCGGCACAGTGCACGACTGAGCCCTCCGTCTCCCGGTCGCTCAGGCTCGGTGGATGGCCTGTACAACGGCCAAGGCGCCCCAAGTAGTCAGCCGTTGAGCTTCCCAGCTGGCCAAATCAAGAGGTGAACCTCCAAACCAGGGTCCGTTGCAGCGAAGGGGGCCCGAGAGCCGAGAAGGCAGAGGACGTCCGCCGCTCCGTGAAGCCCCGCCCAGCCGCCGCCGGTCTACTGCGCTCCAAGGCGGGCTCGCCCGTGCGCAAGGGCGGTGCTCAGTAGGCCCGTTGCTGCAGAGCTCTAAATGGCGCCGGACGACCACTCCGGAGGGCGCCGATAGCCCCAGACCACTCCGCCCAGCACCACGGATCGCTGTCGTCGATCGGGAGCGGATCGAGGCCCCGTAGGCGATGCTGTACAATGCTTAGCAGGTCGGGCGCCGGAGCGACTCAAAAGCACGTCTTACTCCGACGCCATCTTGGCCACGCCCCCTATAAACTTGTTTTTAACATGCCGTCTGGCATTAACAGTTGTTAATTGTCTGTCCCCTTGTTGCATTCCCTCGCCTTTGGCTCTTTCACTTAACAGCAGTTAACATCCTTTGCAGGGCGTTAATCTTGTTAGCTGTGGTGACTTCTGCTGCGCTGTCTAGCATTGTCTGAGCCCACTCCCCGTTCTTGAGTTGTGTCTGTGAGAAGTTGGCCCGATATGCAACGTTCGCTATTCTAGCGACCGCTATGTATCGTTCCAACGACCCTTATGGTGTTTGGTTGTAAGTCAACCTATAGACCAGCTATCCTAGTAGCGTGGATACGAGCAGTCTAAGGCTAAAGACTCGAGAGGGCGCGTTAAGCCAGCTGTTTACCACACATGTACCCCTTGAACACCCAGTGAGAGGACACCACACAAGTGTTATGAAAATAAACAGTATATTTATTAAGAATCACAACAGCCCTGTACTCTTTATGAGGACAGGGTACTAAGCACAAACCAAATCTCTTTAGCAAATACTTTAAGTGCACAGTTTAAAACAAGTGTCCGGGGACACGGAAAGGTTAAGGCAAGTCGGAAGCGAGGGACTCGGGACCCTAGAGTAAGGAGGCTATGCAGGCACCGAAATGCCGAGTTACCTAGCCACGAGGGCTGCGGCTGCACAAGTCTTACAGGCGTCGGGGTCTTCGCTGACGAGCCAGGAGCCGGAAGAAAAGGAGTTGCTGGCCGGCGACCAGTGTTGAATAGTTCGTAGAGATTGATGAAACCTGAAAGCAGAGGGGACCAAGTTCGTACTACTAGCCAGTAGTCAGAGGGTACCAGGAAGGCACCGGTTGGCCGTCACCTCGACCAGGTGAGGGGGTGACGCTAGGCTCTGCAGTCTCTCGGACCAGGAGGCGTTGTCGGCGACCACGGTGGAGGTGCGAGCTGTCCCACGACGGATGTCGCTGTCGGCGTCTTGGGTGGACCAGGAGGGTCCGGGGTGCCTCTCAAAAGATGGAAGCAGGGGCCAGTCTGGAGCAACCAGACCGGCAGTGTTGATTCTTGGTCGTCGTCACAGAAGGGCACGAGCCAGCGGCAAGTGACCAGACAACGTGCTGAGCAGCGAGCAGAAGGGCCCCACGCAGATCGTGGAGATGCTGGGAGACTGCACTTCGGTGCTGGAGCGGCTCAGGGTCGGGGCTTCTCGGACCCCAGAGCACTCACCAGAGAGTTACCTCGATGGTCGTGCTGGTTTTTAAGAGCGTGCAGGTTCTGATGATGGCCGGTCCCTCGAGGTCTCGTCGCACCCACAGATCACAGCTGAGCTGATGACGTGGGTAGAGGTCAGAGGTGCCAGGGAAGCCGGTTCTCGTCGAGCTGGGCCGTCGGATTCCTTGAGGAAGGACTTGCAGCAAACCGCAGAGTTCTTAGATGGTGCCCGCTGATGCAGGGTGACTACTCCTTAGTCACAAGGGAGAAATCTTAAGAAGAGTCTTGAAGGTCCTTTCGTAGAAAGTAGTTCTTGATTCAAAGATGATCTAATTTGGAAGGGTCCCCGCTCCGGCCTTTATCCTAAAGGAAGGGGTGGGTACATGACTAGGTCCTGCCCTAAGGGTGGGACCAGGAAGGGGGGTAGTTACACCCCTCTCCCCTGCCGGACTTTCCCCAGGCCAGGGCTGTCGCCCCTGGAACTGGTTCTAACCGGCAGATGCGTAGTGAGCACCGGGGTGCCACTCCGCAGTCACCTTCTCGCAAAAGCCCTACCTACCCAGAATACACAAACCCTGTCTGGGACGGTGCGAACACCGCCCTCGACAGGAAACCCTTTGTCCAAGTGCTCCTCGCTGGAAGGACTCCCAGCAGCAGGAGGTCAGACTTGTGTCTGTGGTGGCAGCATCCATTTTGTGGAGCTGAGGCTTTCGTTAACTTTAACCGGGGTTCACAGTTACGTACATGTCGTGTCCCTCTAGAAGGGCGGAATGCTAACCTCATCGCCAGAGTTGGTGAGAGGGCAGCATCCCGATTCGTATGACACCTTACTCGACATGTCTTGATAGCGCGACACCGAAGTTACCGATATGGTACGCGTTATCATGGAACAGCCATTGGGTCTTGATTCCGCAAGCTGCAACCGGGCTCGGCTCGGGCCAGAGCTTAGTTCACACGAGCCCATGCACTCTGCCTTCAGGATTGTCAAGGCCTGCCATAGGAGTGACTGATAGGAACTCGGGTGTCCATTGGAGGGTTAGATATAGGGCTACTATATCTAAAGCAAAGGGTGATTACACGACTTTGCCCCAGCTGTCATGCAGCCAGTTGTGTCAAATTTAGGAGGCCAGCCAGGGGTGGCATAATACATGCTGCAGCCCCTGGCGGCCCTGGGTACACCTATGCCCGGGGTTACGGGGTCTGATAAGGTGGCCCAGTACCAATTGGTAAATGCACCTAGGGTACATCTCGTAATTTAGAAAGAGAACAGCCAGGCTGTGGGTCTGATTGGCAGGCCCACAGCTAGAGAAAGTCGTAAACCAGTGAAACAAAAGCGAAAAATCTGGGTGATCATAGGATTGCAGACCCTACTCTCCTACATGACCCCCCCCCAAACGTCGGAACAACTAACTAACCTTGACCAGGTAAGTCTTCTTGTTCTAAGTGGAAATATCTGGAGAGCCCATCGGCATTGCCATGATCAGTACCAGGTCTATGTTCCACTGTGAAGTCCATCCCCTGTAGGGAAATGGACCACCTAAGTAGTTTGGGGTTTTCACCCTTCATCTGATTTAGCCACAAGAGGGGCTTATGGTCGGTCTGAATCTTGAAGTGAGTGCCAAACAAGTATGGCCTCAGCTTCTTCAGGGCCCAAACCACAGCAAAGGCCTCCCTCTCAATAGCCGACCAATTCTTCTCTCTAGGGGTCAGCCGTCTGCTTATAAAAGCAATGGGCTGGTCTTGACCATCAAAATTCAGTTGAGAAAGAACAGCTCCCACACCCAACTCAGAAGCATCTGTTTGGACAATGAATGGTTTGGAGTAGTCCGGACTCTTGAGGATAGGTGCCGTGCACATGGCCTGCTTTAGGTCATCGAATGCTTTTTGACAGCTCGCTGTCCACTGAACCTTTTTTGGCATTTTTTTACTTGTCAGTTCGTTTAATGGTGTCACGATGGAACCATAGTTCCTGACAAACTTCCTGTAGTAACCAGTCAGGCCCAAGAAAGCTCGAACCTGAGTCTGGGTGGTTGGAGGAGCCCAGTCCCTGATTGACTGTATCTTGCTCTCCAGTGGCTGAACCTGACCTCCACCGACAAGGTGGCCCAGGTATACAACCTGTGTCTGCCCTATCTGGCACTTGGTGGCCTTGATAGTGAGACCTGCTGCTTGCAGTGCCTCTAACGTCTTCCGCAGGTGGACCAGGTGATCCTCCCAGGTGGAGCTAAAGACAGCAATATCGTCAAGATATGCCGCACAGAAGTCATCCAGCCCAGTAAGGACGTGATTCACCAACCGTTGGAAGGTGGCAGGTGCATTTTTCAGACCAAAGGGCATCACCACGAACTGATAATGCCCACCAGGGGTTGAAAATGCGGTTTTAGGCTTGGCGTCCTCAGCTAACCTGATTTGCCAATACCCAGCTGTCAGGTCAAACGTACTTAAGTAGTTGGCCGAAGCCAGCCTATCAATAAGCTCGTCTGCCCTTGGTATTGGGTGGGCGTCAGTCTTAGTGACTGCATTGAGACCCCTGTAGTCTACGCAAAACCTCATCTCTCTCTTACCACCCTGGGTGTGAGGTTTCGGCACTAGAACTACGGGACTAGCCCAAGGGCTATCCGAGGGTTCAATGACTCCCAGCTCCAACATTTTCTGCACTTCGCTTTTGATGCAGTCTCTGACGTGATCAGGCTGCCTGTAGATTTTACTCTTTACGGGCAAGCTGTCACCAGTGTCGACCTCATGGGTGCACCAATCGGTCTGACTGGGTGTCAGAGAAAACAGATGTCGGAACGACTGAAGAACCTGTTTACAGTCGCTCTGTTGATGTTCGGAGAGGCTGCCACAAAAGACAACACCATCTACCGAGCCATCGTCAGGATTCTGAGAGAGCAGGTCGGGGAGAGGGTCACTCTCCTCCTCCTGTCCCTCATCTAGGGCCATGAGCAAACTCATGTCCTTCCTGTCGACATATGCTTTTAGCCTGTTGACATGAAGCACCCTGTGGGGGCTCCGGGGAGTTCCCAGGTCGACCAGGTAGGTGACCTCTCCCTTTTTCTCCAGGATGGTGTGGGGCCCGGACCATTTGTCCTTGAGTGCTGCTGGGGCCACTGGCTCCAACACCCACACCTTCTGTCCGGGCTGGTAAACAGTCAAGACAGCCTTTTGGTCATGCCAAGCTTTTTGGAGTTCTTGGCTGGCCTTAAGGTTTTCGGATGCCTTTTCCATGTACTCAGCCATCCGCGAGCGGAGACCGAGCACATAGTCCACTATGTTGGTTGCTGGCTTTTTGAGAGGTCTCTCCCATCCTTCCTTCACCAAACACAGGGGTCCTCTTACAGGATGCCCGTACAAAAGTTCAAAAGGGCTGTAGCCAACCCCCTTTTGTGGGACTTCTCTGTAGGCGAACAAGAGGCAGGGGATCAGGACGTCCCATCTACGCCGAAGCTTTTCCGGTAGTCCATGAATCATCCCTTTTAGGGTCCTGTTGAATCTCTCAACAAGCCCATTGCATTGTGGATGATAGGGTGTAGTGAATTTGTAGTTGACACCACATTCCTTCCACATAGCAGTTAAGTAGCTCGACATAAAGTTTGCACCTCTGTCGGAGACGACCTCCTTAGGGAAGCCCACTCTGGAGAACACTCCAACTAGGGCTCTTGCCACCACAGGTGCTGTAGTGGTCCTAAGGGGAATAGCTTCAGGATACCTGGTGGCATGATCCACTACCACCAGTATAAACTTGTGTCCTGATGCTGTCGGTGGTTCCATGGGACCGACGATGTCGATCCCCACCCGTTCAAAGGGTACCCCCACCACAGGCATTGGTATAAGGGGGGCCTTTGTCGTGCCACCTGACTTACCACTGGCTTGGCAAGTGACACAGGAGCGGCAAAACTCCTTGGTATCTTCGTTCATGTGAGGCCAGTGAAAGTGCGAGACAAGCCTGTCCCACGTTTTCGTCTGGCCTAAGTGACCTGCTAAGGGAATCTCGTGGGCCAAGGTAAGTAGGAAACCACGCTGAGACAAGGGGACGACCAGCCTCCTGGTCATGCCAGGCTTGGGGTCTCTTGACTCAGTGTACAGGAGTCCATCTTCCCAGTATACCTTGTGGGTACCTGTGGCGTTCCCAGCAGCCTCAGCAGCAGCCTGCTGTCTGAGGGGTTCAAGAGAAGGGCAGTCTAACTGGTCCTTCCCCAGGTCTTCCCTTGAGGGTCCCCCTGAGCCCAAGAATTCAACTTGATCAAGTTCGAACTCTCTCGGCTCAGTTTCCCTCAATTCCTGTAGGTCAGCCTCCTCTGAGACTTGATCCTCGACCTGGGGCAAGGGGGAAGGCGCAGCCTTAACCCTACTGCTCTTTTTCTTGGGAGGTGTCTGGTCCGTTGTTCCAGGATCCAGCACCTGTTCAGTGGGGCATTTCCTGACCTGTGACCTAGTCACAGCGAACACATGTGCTGGCAAACCTAACATTTCCATGTGAGTCCGGTGCTCCACTTCTGACCATTGTGACGACTCCAAATCATTGCCCAACAAACAATCCACTGGGAGGTCTGGACTAACTACAACCTTCTTTTGGCCAGTTACCCCTCCCCAGGAGAAAGCTACAATTGCCATACTGTGATTGGTAGTGACATTGCTTGCATTGGTCACCAGGAATTCTGTACCTGGCATGATCTGTCCAGGGTCCACAAAGTTAGGCGTCACCATGGTGACGCTGGCACAAGTGTCCCTATAGGCCTGAGCCATCTTTCCATTTATAAAAGGCGTCTGTCTGTATTTGCCCAACGTATTGGGGCTTACGTCAGGGGACTCGTCTACGTCCCCTGTACTGACAAGGACAGCCTGAGTGAGTGTGCCAACTAAGTTGTCACGCCCCTCAGAACCCAGGGTTAACCCTACTAAACCCTTGGGAGGCGCACTACCACTGCTGACTGTACTAGGGGGCACAGGTGCCTTAGGGGCTGCAGTGGCAGGAGTCTGCCCTCCTCCTTTCTTGGTGCACTCACTAAACCAGTGAGATTTACTTTTGCAGTACTGGCACCATCTTTTGGATTGGCCTTCTTTCTTCTTTTGGGGAGCCTGACCCCCACCCTCTTTGGGTTGTTGGGGACCTGTCGAAGACTTCTGGTCATTTTGTTCCCCTTTTGAATCTTTACCCTTCTGGTCTGCTTTCTTCTGACCACCTTGATTCTGGCCCTGGTTCTGTTTAACTCTCGTACGAACCCATTTGTCTGCCTTCTGCCCCAATTCTTGAGGAGAGGTCAGATCCGAGTCGACAAGATGCTGATGCAACAACTGGTTCTGACAATTGTTTAAAATTTGTTCTCTCATCATCAAATTATACAATCCTTTGTAATCAGTAACCTTACTGCCCAGCAACCAGCCCTCAAAAGCCTTAGTGGCACAATCGACAAAATCAGACCAGTCTTGAGACTGCGTTTTCTGGGTATCCCTGAACAGCACCCTGTACTGCTCAGTGGTTAGGCCGAACCCTTCGACGAGTGTATTCTTCAAGACTTGGTAATTGTTAGCGTCCTCTACCCTTGTGGTGAGGAGCTTGTCTCTTCCTTTACCTTCAAAGGAGAGCCACAAGATAGCTGCCCACTGACTCTGGGGAACGCCTTGCACAGTGCAGGCCCTCTCCAAAGCAGTAATCCATTTGTGGATGTCGTCCCCTTGCTTAAAGGGGGGCACTATCTTCCCAAGGTGCTTCGTATCGAAACTCTTTTCCCTATTACTAGGTACATTGCTGCCACCAGTGGGGACTGCCCCACTTAACTGTTGCTCTCTAGCAAAAGCAAGCTTTTCCTTGGCCAGGGCAAGTTCTTCCCTTTCGATCCGCAGATTAGCTGCCCTTTCCTTCGCTTCGTACACTCTCCTCTGAGGGGACGTCATCCCTCTTTGAGAAGAGTTGTGAGAGCCGTTGGTATGAAGGGATCTGCCAGAGCCTCTTGATAGAGATCTGGCTCGTCCATTCCCCATGTTAAGCGGAACCGACAGTAGCGCCGGGGTTCCCCCAGTACTACTATCGTGTCTGCTTAAGTTGGACCGTGTTAGTCTGACGACTTCTACCTGTCCCTTATCTGCCTCGTCCCCAGAGAGATCCTCATCCTCATCCTCCTCCACATCCCCGTTCTCGGTTGCGAGGTGAATGAGGTCAGGATCGTCCCGGGTTCCCTCGAGGGGAGGCATGCCTCCTTCTGGATTAGAAGGGCTAAGAAGCTTCTCAGCCTTTCTGGCATCATAAGTCTCTAGGAGACCAATCAGAAAGGAGGTGGTGGGGTTAGCCCCTTGCTTAATCTTCCTAGAGGTACATACTTGTCGTAACTCATGGAAGTTAAGCGCAGTATATCTTGACGGGATGACCTGTGGAGGGTCAACTGACACAAGGGGAGACTCAGAGTTTCCTCCTTTGTCCGACATACTGTTTCTAGTGTGGTGTAAGTGATGCACCTACCTACACTACGTGTTTACCTACTTTCCCTTGCTAAGAGTTGTAGCCAAGGTGTGCTAAGCCTTGAGGAGCTACAACAGCTGGTTCAGTAGAACTCAGAGTATTCTAAGCTTTAGTTATATGTACTAACAGTACTTGTGCGATCTTTCAACAAGATATTCTTAGGATACGTGTGGTAAAACAACAGCAAGCTCAAATCCCAACCGCTGCTCACCAATGTGAGAAGTTGGCCCGATATGCAACGTTCGCTATTCTAGCGACCGCTATGTATCGTTCCAACGACCCTTATGGTGTTTGGTTGTAAGTCAACCTATAGACCAGCTATCCTAGTAGCGTGGATACGAGCAGTCTAAGGCTAAAGACTCGAGAGGGCGCGTTAAGCCAGCTGTTTACCACACATGTACCCCTTGAACACCCAGTGAGAGGACACCACACAAGTGTTATGAAAATAAACAGTATATTTATTAAGAATCACAACAGCTCTGTACTCTTTATGAGGACAGGGTACTAAGCACAAACCAAATCTCTTTAGCAAATACTTTAAGTGCACAGTTTAAAACAAGTGTCCGGGGACACGGAAAGGTTAAGGCAAGTCGGAAGCGAGGGACTCGGGACCCTAGAGTAAGGAGGCTATGCAGGCACCGAAATGCCGAGTTACCTAGCCACGAGGGCTGCGGCTGCACAAGTCTTACAGGCGTCGGGGTCTTCGCTGACGAGCCAGGAGCCGGAAGAAAAGGAGTTGCTGGCCGGCGACCAGTGTTGAATAGTTCGTAGAGATTGATGAAACCTGAAAGCAGAGGGGACCAAGTTCGTACTACTAGCCAGTAGTCAGAGGGTACCAGGAAGGCACCGGTTGGCCGTCACCTCGACCAGGTGAGGGGGTGACGCTAGGCTCTGCAGTCTCTCGGACCAGGAGGCGTTGTCGGCGACCACGGTGGAGGTGCGAGCTGTCCCACGACGGATGTCGCTGTCGGCGTCTTGGGTGGACCAGGAGGGTCCGGGGTGCCTCTCAAAAGATGGAAGCAGGGCCCAGTCTGGAGCAACCAGACCGGCAGTGTTGATTCTTGGTCGTCGTCACAGAAGGGCACGAGCCAGCGGCAAGTGACCAGACAACGTGCTAAGCAGCGAGCAGAAGGGCCCCACGCAGATCGTGGAGATGCTGGGAGACTGCACTTCGGTGCTGGAGCGGCTCAGGGTCGGGGCTTCTCGGACCCCAGAGCACTCACCAGAGAGTTACCTCGATGGTCGTGCTGGTTTTTAAGAGCGTGCAGGTTCTGATGATGGCCGGTCCCTCGAGGTCTCGTCGCACCCACAGATCACAGCTGAGCTGATGACGTGGGTAGAGGTCAGAGGTGCCAGGGAAGCCGGTTCTCGTCGAGCTGGGCCGTCGGATTCCTTGAGGAAGGACTTGCAGCAAACCGCAGAGTTCTTAGATGGTGCCCGCTGATGCAGGGTGACTACTCCTTAGTCACAAGGGAGAAATCTTAAGAAGAGTCTTGAAGGTCCTTTCGTAGAAAGTAGTTCTTGATTCAAAGATGATCTAATTTGGAAGGGTCCCCGCTCCGGCCTTTATCCTAAAGGAAGGGGTGGGTACATGACTAGGTCCTGCCCTAAGGGTGGGACCAGGAAGGGGGGTAGTTACACCCCTCTCCCCTGCCGGACTTTCCCCAGGCCAGGGCTGTCGCCCCTGGAACTGGTTCTAACCGGCAGATGCGTAGTGAGCACCGGGGTGCCACTCCGCAGTCACCTTCTCGCAAAAGCCCTACCTACCCAGAATACACAAACCCTGTCTGGGACGGTGCGAACACCGCCCTCGACAGGAAACCCTTTGTCCAAGTGCTCCTCGCTGGAAGGACTCCCAGCAGCAGGAGGTCAGACTTGTGTCTGTGGTGGCAGCATCCATTTTGTGGAGCTGAGGCTTTCGTTAACTTTAACCGGGGTTCACAGTTACGTACATGTCGTGTCCCTCTAGAAGGGCGGAATGCTAACCTCATCGCCAGAGTTGGTGAGAGGGCAGCATCCCGATTCGTATGACACCTTACTCGACATGTCTTGATAGCGCGACACCGAAGTTACCGATATGGTACGCGTTATCATGGAACAGCCATTGGGTCTTGATTCCGCAAGCTGCAACCGGGCTCGGCTCGGGCCAGAGCTTAGTTCACACGAGCCCATGCACTCTGCCTTCAGGATTGTCAAGGCCTGCCATAGGAGTGACTGATAGGAACTCGGGTGTCCATTGGAGGGTTAGATATAGGGCTACTATATCTAAAGCAAAGGGTGATTACACGACTTTGCCCCAGCTGTCATGCAGCCAGTTGTGTCAAATTTAGGAGGCCAGCCAGGGGTGGCATAATACATGCTGCAGCCCCTGGCGGCCCTGGGTACACCTATGCCCGGGGTTACGGGGTCTGATAAGGTGGCCCAGTACCAATTGGTAAATGCACCTAGGGTACATCTCGTAATTTAGAAAGAGAACAGCCAGGCTGTGGGTCTGATTGGCAGGCCCACAGCTAGAGAAAGTCGTAAACCAGTGAAACAAAAGCGAAAAATCTGGGTGATCATAGGATTGCAGACCCTACTCTCCTACAGTGTCCTCAAGATCCTCGGCATGTCTGATTTTTAGACCTGCTACCTTCTTTTTGGTGAATTGAGTTTTATTTTTCTGAACGTGTTGATCATCTTTGGACTTCACGCGTTCTTCCTTGTGTTCTGACCGTCCTCTTCTTTCTTTCCGATTTCTGCGAGGAAATCTGAAAGGTACGAGAGGAACGTGTAACAGTATCTTGATATCTATCAGGTTTTCTCAAATTATCCCTATTCCTGAGGTTATACCTCTTTTCAGAGGGCTCCTTTTGAGGAGAACTACCTCTAGACTGAGAACGCTTCTCTTTAGAAGTGTCTGTTTAGTGTTTTCCCACTTGTTTTTAGGAGTAGTGAGATTATTTTTAATAAAGACTTTTTCAGGATTTTCAGTCAGTTCAGGTTTTACTGGTTTACCACCCAAACTGTCTCTGCCTAACTCTTCATAGGAATTTTTAAATGATTCATATGGTTGTTCAGTAATATCCCATTCTTTTAGTTTTTGGCAGATTGCCAAGGATGCTGCTTCACCTTTAAATTTAGCTAATAATATAGCCGAGACATGTTTGAAATCTTTTAGTAATTTCATACCAAGATTTAAGGCAGGTTCTGGTCCGTATTCATTTTGAATCTGTTTCAGGACGTCAGATATCACTGCCATAGACGGAACGCCATGTGTTTTTATGTAGATTGCAGCAAAGACTGTACCCCAAGTGTCCCAGTCCTCCAGGTATGGTGCGCTCCCCATTCGTAAACAGATTGTTAGAATCCTGTGTTTCTCATGAGGTGTACTATTGGGAAATAATGCCTCAATTTGAGTAATTCTTTTAGCTAATTCTGAAATCAAAGCCTACACTCCCAGTAGAGAGCTTCGCTCTTCCTCCCAGTCTCTTCTTTCTGTACCTCGATTTAGGAAGATCAAATCGGGGGGCATGAAGTTTCTGTCCTCGCCCTTACCTTTTGGAACACCCTTCCTTTCACCATTAGGTCTGCCGTCTCTTACTCCGAGTTCTGCAGGGCGCTCAAGACTTTTCTTTTCTTACAAGCCTTCTCGCCGTAGCATCTGCACTTCTGCCCTCTAGGGTCTGCATCCCCAGCGCCAAGACACCGCCTGGTAGCCGTGCGCTTAACAAGTATTTTAACTTCAACTTCAAATTTAACCAGAATGGAATTTGTTACCTTTTTGTGGGTATTTTACCAATGACTGATTGTATAGTCTGTGGTGTAATTTTGTTTGTGTTTCCCTGGTGTGGGATGTGCTGTGGAATCCGTATAGCAGGTTGGACTGTTAAGGTCTGCATGACATATTGAACCAATTATCTATATATTTTGATTAACTGTTTTAGCTGAACTAATAGTTCTGGACCTGTCATTTCTTCAATGTCAGGATGTGGTGTATAGTTGGATAGAATCAACCAAGTTGCTCCTGGTCTACCTAGTGGACCTAGCCTGGTAATGTGATTTTGATGTTGTAGGGCGTCTTTAAACCAGAGCTGATGCTCTTGGTATGTTAATGGAATTTCAATATCCTCGAAAGGAATGTATTTCACTGGTGGTTCCTCTACTTTGTAGTAGTCGGACTCATGTGTTTCTAGATTTGCTGTGGGAAACAAAATCAATGAATAGAATACCTCTGTCTACCGATATTCATGTGCCTCTATAACAAATATTACCTTACCTCTTGATGATACACCATTTGTTATAAGCTTTATAGTGATGGCTTTCTTTACATTTACGGGGATGATTATGGCATCCGGGTCTGCTTCAGTAAAGCCTGTAGTATCTAAAATCGGTTGGCCTGCATTTACTGCAGCTCTAGCCCTTTCGTTGTCACTCATTTTGTTGACCGAAAGTTTGCAAACCATGTTTCAAGGAAACAAAGATAAGGTGCACAATATTTTTGGAACACTGTATTCTTCAACGTTGAACAAACCAAAACTAATACATAGGATGTTTCGTCCTACTCAGTTATGGGGGATATTTTATCCTTTCACCCACGCCAGACGTCTATTGGAGTATTTTACGGGAAAAAACGGGTCTCTGTGAAAAGCATGACTGAGTTACTTTAGTATTTAGCATTAAATTAGTGCCTTACCAAATGTTGGGCGCAATGTAGTGTAGTTCCTATATTCCCAATAGGCTCAGCGCATTGGAACAATATATACTATAGAATTGAAGTAGTGGGGCGTGGCCAAGATGGCGGAGTAGTAGGACGCGACCTCGGCGGGCTCCTCCGACCCAGGCCCCTGAACGCCTTATTTATCGCTGATCTCCCCCCACTGTCGCTAGCAGGCGGCGGCGGGTGCAGTGGAGACCTGGTGGACCTTGCTGGAGAGAAATCTGCGCGCCAGAAGGCATTTTTGGCGGACTGTGAAAGCCGAGCTGCGACCCTCGGAAGCTGCGGCCCGACCGGAAGTGCAGCTGGGTCCGCCCTGTGAGCGAACTCGAGCCTGGGGCGCTGTGCGGAGGCCGCTGGCACGACCTAGAGGGAAGCGGGGACCAGCTCGGGTCCACCCCCTACTGCAGCGAGGAGCTGCTGACTGTGGCGCTGAACGAGCGGTGAGAAGTTGGGATCACACCGAGACGGCCGACCACTTTACGGCCGTGGATGGGACCGGAGCCGAGGGGTTCGGAGGCCTTGTCGGCCTGGCTTGGGGCGCGAGATCGCCCCACCCATTGCTACCGGCCAGACAGTGGTGGGTGCCTGGTGGTGCAACTCGGGCCCAGAGGAATCTCAGGAGCCTTTTGAAGCGACCGCCGTGGATACCTGGTGGCTCCCTTGCCAAGTACGGCCAGGGGTTTGGAGGGCGGCGTGCTACGGAGCGTGGACGCCATTTTGACTTGGTCGCTGTACCCCGTCGGCCCAGCACTGCGGTGGAGTGAACACGGAGCGGTGGAGAACGGGTGCTGGACTGCACTGCGGGGGTGGCCCCTTCGGTCCGGGTGGTCACACTGCGAGTAGCTACGTGGTGTTGTGAACGCTGCTATCGCTGGCGATCTTGAACACTCTTATTCGGCGCCCAAAATGGCTGGTAACAGGGGGACCAGGAAAGGTGACGCACCCTGCCGAAGATGCTCAACAGGAGCAATGCTCGACAGGACTGTGGACAGCCCTCCCCCAGTCAGTCTAGCAGTTCACAGGGGGCGAGTGGAGGGGAGCAACCAGTGACTAGGTCGTTCCTTGAATCGCTCTTTAGCTCTCTACGGGATGACTTCCAGACTCTCAAGCAGGAAGTGGCGGGGGAGGTGCGAGAGGTCCAGAGAGAGGTTGATGGCCTAGGAGAAAGGGTCTCGTCCGTGGAGGAAGCGGAACACGCCCGAGACGAGGAACTCACACAGCTTCAGCAAGAGGTGATTAGGCTCCGAGACCAGCAGATCGATCTACAGTCTCATGTGGAGGACCTCGAGAACCGTTCCCGGAGGAACAACATCAGGGTCCGGGGCGTTCCGCTCGGAGAAGAAGGGGAAGATGCAGCCGCCTACTTGCGGGATTTGTTTCGGGAAGTCCTGGGTGAGCCGGCAGACTTCACTCTTAGGATCGATAGGGCTCATAGAGTGGGCCCACGACGTAGAGCCCCGGCAACTCCCCCCAATCTTTTGGCTTTCCTGCCGGACTTTCCACTGAAGGAAAGGATTCTGAGAGTAGCTCGCACTAAGCCCTCCTTGGAGTTCAGAGGTCACACGGTAGCCCTCTTTCAAGACCTTTCGGTGGTCACCCTGCAGAAACGCAAGTCTTTTAAGATTGTAACTGATTTCTTGCGGGAGCATGACATTCAATATTCCTGGGGCCACCCTTTCCGTATTATCTTCCGATGGAACGGCGTACTGCATCAGCTCCGCTCCCTCCAGGACACCTGTACTGTGTTGGGTATCACGGCGACGGACGAAGAGGGGCCCACTCCACGTCGTCGCCGGATCACCAGGGATGGCTGGCAATCGATCCCTGGCCGCAGGTCTTCGACCTCATCGGTGAGACCGGACTCGCCCACCATCTGGGTTGACATGGATAATGCTGTGCGGGAGGTCGCTAGAGAAACGGCGACAGAGGAGGTTGCTTTGACCGCCTAAGAATTCTCCGGGGGGAGATCGTCATCGCTTCTTCTTTTTTTGAGCTGCAGGTTTGGGGGCCTGGGGGAGTGGGGGGGGAGCAGGGGTGGTGTTGTGGCTGGACGTCCACTTTCGAGACTTTCCCATAGGCTTGCCTTTTTGGGCTGGCCTGGACAATGGTTTTCTTGACTCTATTTTTGGAGGGACGGGGACAGTGTTTGGGGTTTGGAAGGGGTTGTTTTGGGGTGTTGGGGCACCGGGAGGGTTCGTGGGAGTTGGGTGTGGGGAATGAGGTTGTCCAGTGCGCTCTATTAGGAAATGTTGCTTTGCCTGAGATTCTCCATTCTGCTTTGCTTTGTGGCGAGGGGTTGGTGCATGGGGAGGGGGTCTGTGAGGTTGGCGCGTCTATGACGGGGGAATTGGTCGCACTGGGGATGGCGGTCGATACTAGGCCGCGCTGCGCTTGGGGGAGAGGCGTTGCATACTGTTGGTGGGGGCTGTTTGAGTTTGAAGGGGTATGCCCACCCGCGGTATTCTCCATGCAGGACACTTACGCCTTTACACACATTTCTTTCTATGCCTCCTTATTCCTTTAAAATTGTGACCCTGAATGTCAGGGGTCTGGACAATCCCGTTAAGCGGCGAGCGGTGCTTTCCTTGTTGGAGAACACCCACGCAGATATATGTCTCCTTCAGGAAACCCACCTATTGCCACAGGACACACATAGGCTACGCTCCTGTAAATTTCCGACGCAGTTCTTCTCTTCAGGTCCAACCAAGACAGCCGGGGTAGCGATTCTAGTGGCCCGACACTTCAGGGGAGAGCACATTCATAAATTTGCAGAAATTAAAGGGAGGATGCTGGCACATAGGTTTCGGGTGGGGGGCATGATATTCACAATAGGCTCTCTGTATAGCCCTAACGACAAACAGGAGTGGTTCTTGCAGTCTGCGGTGGAAGAGATTTCAGCCTCGCCGGATAGGCATGTTATCCTCGGGGGCGACCTTAACATGGTCTTTGATTCGGTGATCGATAGATCGGCTCAGCGCTCCCCGCAGGTCGGGGAATTCTCAGCTGGTTGCAAGGCGCGACTTGCGGAGGTGGACCTCCAGGACCTCTGGCGTCATAAGCACCCCACGGACAGGGATTACTCATACTACTCCCACGCGCACAAGACCTATGCGAGGCTTGATCACCTCCTGGTCACCTCCCCGGTACAGGCCCTAGTGACTACTGTAGGCATGGGGGTTATTTCCCTGTCGGATCACGACCCTGTTGAGGCGTCCTTTTGCTTGCCACCATCTACCGCCCAGGCGGGGGTCTGGCGCCTCCGGGACACTCTGCTCCACAGGAAAACGGTGACGGACCGTATTGAGCAGGTACTTCGTGAATATTTAGCTCACAACGACAACACAGATACTACCAGGGCCACCCAGTGGGCAGCTTTGAAGGCGGTCCTCCGAGGAGAGTTCATATCGATCTCTGCAGCCGACAATAAGGAACGCAGGATAAAGAGGGATGAGCTCACTGACAGGGTCCGGGAATTGGAGCTGATTCACCGCAGAACTGGGGCCCGAGGATTTGGCGGCAGCTTAAAGAGGCGAGGAAACTTCTTGCCGCCTTAGATATGGACAGGGCGGAATATGCAGCCCTTCGACTACGCCATGCGTTTTACACTGGGGGGGGATCGCTGTGGCAAACTATTGGCCAATAGACTCCGGGCCACTAGGCAGAGCCAGCTGGTGAAGGAACTTTCTGACCCCATGGGTGGAATAGTGACGGATGACGCCGGTATCTCGGCCGCGTTCCGGGAGTTTTACGGCAACCTCTATGCGGGGGACCCGCCGGACCTGCCGGCTATGTCCTCCTACCTAGATTCGATCACTTTGCCCTCCTTGGACCCGCTACAGGCGGACCACTTAAACAGGGACATTAGCATAGAGGAAGTAGTGACGGCCATTGCCAGGCTCAAGCATGGCAAAGCACCAGGCCCAGATGGCTACTCGGCCCTTTTCTACAAGACGTTCTGCGGATCGTTAGCCCCGATCCTCGCCCGCCTTTTCAATTCGTTCGCGGAACCCGGAGCCATCCCCCCTGATCTCTTGAGGGCTTCTGTGACGGTAATCCCCAAACCAGGGAAAGACCCCAAACACTGCGGCTCTTATAGGCCGATATCTCTTTTAAATGTCGACCTGAAACTTTATACTGGGATACTGGCAAGCCGCTTGGCGCTTCATCTGCCCGGCCTTGTTGATCCGGATCAGGCGGGTTTTGTTCCGGGACGGCAGACGGTGGAGAATACAAAACGGGTGGTCCAACTGCTGGAGAAGGCGTCCCGGATCCCGGGAGAGAGGATGATGCTCACGGTCGACGCCGAAAAAGCGTTCGACCGCGTGCACTGGCCCTTCTTGGAACAAGTACTGGTAAAGGCGGGTATTGGCGATCGGTTTCGCTCTATGATCCTCAACTGCTATAAGGAACCATCAGCGGTCGTCCGAGTTAATGGTCATACTTCCGCAGCCTTCCCCATTGAGAGAGGCACAAGGCAGGACTGTCCGCTCTCACCCTTGCTCTTCGCTCTCTACATGGAGCCGTTCACTCAGCGGGTGCGGACTCGACCGGCGGTGGAGGGGATACGGATGGGTGGCTTTACCCATGCGGTCAGTCTCTACGCTGATGATGTCATCTTTACATTGGCTACACCCCGGACATCTCTTCCGGCTTGTATGGAAGAACTGGTGGCGTTCGGCGCGGTCTCTGGCTTTAAAGTGAATCTGGGGAAGTCGGTGGCCTTGGATATATCCCTGGCCCCTGACACCAGGGCGTACTTGCAGAACAGGTTCCCGCTACTTTGGTCCTCGGAGGCGATACCGTATTTAGGGATTCAGATTGCCTCTACGTTGCCAGCCATGGTCTCGGCCAACTGCCTGGCCTTGGGTGCCAAGATCAAGGCCGAGCTCAGCCGATGGAATCACGGCATCCTTTCCTGGTTGGGTATAATTGCTGCCGTCAAGATGACGATCTTGCCACAAGTGCTCTACTTATTCAGGGCTCTGCCGCTGCTGCCGCCGACGGGGTGGATACAGCAATTGCAGTCGGACGTAGCCCGTTTCATTTGGCAGGGGAAAAAGCCTAGGCTACGCAGATCCCTTTCTCTTTTGTCCCCTGACGCTGGAGGTTTGGGCATTCCCGACTTCCGGAAATACTTTCAGGCGACCCAATTGAGGTACTTGGTCGAATGGTGCAGGTGGGAGTCCGATAAGCATTGGCTTTTCCAAGACCAAGCGATGGCGGGGCGGCCTCTGCAGGAGATACCGTTCCTGCACCGGACTCATCGGCCTAAGAATCTTTATGCATCCTTCATTACTAGGGTGCCTCTGAGGGTTTGGGATGCGACCTACCTTAGGTACGACCTCACCACGTTTCCCTCGCCACTTTCGCCGCTGGTGGATAATCCGGCCTTCACCCCCGGGATGGAGAAAGGAGCTTTCACACATTGGCGGCAGGCAGGGTGCAGAGCTTTATGTCACATGTATGGCCCGAGGGTATCATCCAGTTCACAGAATTTCGGCAGGAATTCTCGTTCCCTGAAACGGAGAGACACCGTTATATGCAAGTTCGGCATTGGGCACTTCAGCCACAGGTGCGGGAGGTGGCGGATAGGATGCTCTCACCGTGTGAGAGATGGCTGTTGTCCCGTACATCAGACTCGAAACTAATCTCGGACCTGTATAAGTTTCTGCAATTACCCTCCACACACTTCCACAATCCAGGGAGGGTTAGATGGGAACGGGAGCTTGGGAGGACACTGAGCCCCAAGGAATGGGACCACATAGCTTATAGGGCGCGCCACTCAGCCTATCATATGGGCCTCACAGATACCTTTACTGAAATATCCACTTATTGGTATTATACGCCTGAGCAGATTCATGAATTCGACCATAGTAAGACGGACACGTGCTGGCGGGGGTGCGGGCATTGGGGTACACTCAAGCACATTCTCTGGGACTGTCCTCTCTTAACTGACTACTGGAAGGAGGTGCTGGATGAAATTGACTCTCATTTCGACATAGAGCTCCAGCGCTTCCCGGCATATACCCTGCTAGGACTTCCAAATGCCCTAATGTATCCCCTCAGGTCCAGAAGAGGTAGACAGATCGCCATTGCACTCGGCTCTGCTGTTCAGAATATCTTGATACATTGGCGTACAGACACAGTACCCACAATTACGGGCTGGCTCCACAGACTTTGGCACGTGTTGGGGATGGAGAAGTTGTCCTTGGTTGTGGCTGGGGATGTAACGCAATTTAACTAACTGTGGCAACCATTTCACTCTTTGCTGGTCACAGAGTTCAGGGAGCTTACTTGCCCGAGGTACCTCCGCCTCCTGCAGCTTACGACCCCGCCTGCACCAGATCAGTGAGAGGGATGAGATCCTCCTCCCCAATTCCCTGTAGCCTTCGGAGATAGGCTGTATGTTACATAGCGCACTAGACACTGGGAGGGGGGCGGGGTGGGGGGGGAGTTTGGGGGGGTATTGGGACGTTGGGGAATGTTTGGGGTTGAATGTTGTGACATGCCGGACTTTTGCTTCTTTTCATCTGCTGATCTTACATGGCTGTATATAAGTTTGGATGTGTCACACTGAATGAATAAAATACTTTAAACATAGAATTGAAGTAGGACTTAGGTCTCTATCGAATATATTAGACTTAATTGTGGGTGCCAGCTGGCTCAGAGGTCACTAGAAACTTTCTCGAATTCACAAGAAGGGATTCGTTTCTGACAACCGCATAAACATGACAACTGTGTTTCCCCCAGATAAACGTATCTCTAGAGTCGTGAAACAATAGATAGATATTTCACTCAGTCAATCGTGCATGCTTCGTTTCACCAGAGGTGCTGAGAAATAGAGAGACGGGCGTTT
Source organism: Lissotriton vulgaris (assembly GCF_964263255.1). NCBI lineage: Eukaryota > Metazoa > Chordata > Amphibia > Caudata > Salamandridae > Lissotriton > Lissotriton vulgaris. Next base: position 128,208,204 of record NC_141685.1, read on the forward strand.
TCAATAAAAGGTATTTATTGAACAGTCTTCTTTCTCATGCAGAAGAAATGAACTGCTACAATCGTAATACTGGCTGTAAAGTATAATGCGTACAGCAAGAAGAGTATCATGAAATAATACTGTAAAAGCATGATATGGCTTCTAAGCCACAGAATACATACATAAATAAATACTAAAAAAGTACTCAACTGGTGCTTCTAAAATACGCCTACCCAATGTACTTAACCTAGGTATAGTAGAAGGGAAGAAGTAAGTGAGGTGTAGGATAGGTTTAGTATTCTTTGCCAAGAATCTATCCAAGATTTCTCTTAGGGTCTAATCAGGTCCGTACCTTGGTTTAAAAGGAAGGAGGTCTGGTATCTCACGGTCTCAGGACTCGATTTCCCAACACCCCGCAAGGGGAGCTTGGAAACACAGGAGCTGGATTTCTCTACAAGAGAAAAGACAGCGTCTCTCTCAGTGCGTCTGCTGGAGGATTGGCTTCCTTCGGCACTTTCTGCGGCGATCTGTGTCAGGTAGGTAGATAGTCGAACTGCTCCAAACCACTGTGTGTTTGCTAGGGCAAGTGTGGCCATATTTACACCTTGAAGGTGCCGAGTTTGACGCAAGGTTAGACGTAATAAAGTCATCAAAGACTCGCAGTTCTTTGAAAACTCCATGAGTTCTTGGACAAATCAATATTCAAGCAAGGGGAAGTCCCCGACTGCTGAAGGCGAGTTTTTCCAAGAAATCGGTGTGGATTTTCGGAACTAGTGGAAGTAGCCATGCCGTATTTGGACTGCATGGGCTAAGTCTAAATATGGTTATGATTTCTATGCCTATATAACAACAAGGTGATTTATACCTATATATGGGCATAAATCTGGAAAATTACACTAGGGTCCTAAAATGCTATACAACACCCACTCCACTTTAATATGTTCAACATTACTAAATTATAAGCATTTAAAACATATCTAAGGCATGTGTTTACAATCCCACCAAAAAATACATAATATGTGCTTGAAATGGTTGCACACGAAAAATGAGCATTTGTACTGTACGCATTTGTAAAGGCAATGGTTATATTCAAAGCATATAGTTTGACAATGGCAATGCTACTGAATGAATCACTGAATGACATTTCATGAAAAGGGCTCTTGAATACAGAAGAAAGGTTCGAGACCATTTCATAGCAGAATATATAAACTGTTTCGGTTTAAGGACAAATTAAAATATTGCCTCTTGGAAGCAATTCAAAGAATTCTTGTTCTCTAAGAATAATTCTACTTTAAGCAGATTACTTTGTGGTCCAAAAATGTTTTTCAATTTTGGAAAAAGTCAAATCGTAGAGTAAAAAAAAATAGACAAACATGAACAATCAAGAAGGAAAATGCTACTTACCAGTATGCATCTGTTCTTGGCATGTAGAGCTGCAGAGTAGTACACTGCATTAGATCGCCACCTGGTGTTGGGCTCGGATGATTGCAGGTTATTGTCTTCTTGGAAGAAGTCTTTCTTAGTCCCGATAGGTGACTCCTCCCTTGGGCAATACTGCGCATGGGCATCGGCACCATCCTCAGATTGTTTTTCGCCATGATGGGAAATGATGGAGTCAGTAGAAGTAAAGAAAGAAAGATGTCCATGCGTATACATCTAAGTAAGATGAAAACAGGAACGGATACAAGTCCTGGGGAGGCGGGAGGGCATGTACTACTCTGCAACTCTACATGCCAAGAACAGATGCATACTGGTAAGTAGCATTTTCCGTTCGAGGCATATGAGCTGCAGATAGTACACTGTGCATCGATTGTGCAGCAGTATCCCCTCTAGCGGCGGTCACCTGTATCCGTTGCAGTCGTTTGAAAGAGAGTTTTAAGGACAGCTTGGCCTACTGCAGCTTGCTGCTTGGCTTGCACATCAACACAATAGTGTTTAGTGAAGGTGTGTGGTGTAGACCAGCGTTTCCCAAACTGTGGTCTGCGGACCCCCATGGGTCTGTGAGACATTCCCAGGGGGTCTGCAGGAATGGAGTGCCTGTGGTCCTCACAGCACACAAGAGCTGTTAATGTTGGCGTAGGGGCGGCAAGACCACAACAATACAATCAGGAGGCGGGGGCATTGAATGGGCAGTCAGGGACGTGGGGCCGCAGGGGGCACAGCGGCTGTGGAAACTAGTGGAAAATAAGGCAAAAGGGGCGCAAAAACAAGGATAAAACGAGTGGCACAGAAGGGCACAAAAAACTGAGTGGAACAGAGGGAAGAAGGGCACAAAACAAAGGGAAAAACGAGTGGAACAGAGAGCAGAAAGGCACAAATAATGAGGGAAAAGCGAGTGGAACAGCGCAGGAAGGCACAAAAAACGAATGGAACAGAGTGCAGAAGGGCACAAAAAACGAGGGAAAAACGAGTGGAACAGAGGGCAGAAATGCACAAAAAAACGAAGGGGAAAAACAAGTGGCACAGGGGGCAGAAAGTCACAAAAAACGAGGGAAAAACGAGTGGCACAGAGGGCAGACGGGCACAAAAAACGAGTGGCACAGAGGCAAAATACAGAATACAGAAATACAGGGGCAGCTGAGAACAGAAGGCAGAATGGGCAGAGAGGCACAGGGGCAGCGAGGGGAACAGAAGGGAAAACCAGAGAGAGCACGGGGACAGCGAGGGGAACAGAGGGAAGAAAAAGGGGCACGGACCACGTACAGGCAGCGGGGGAAGACAGACAACAGCAGTCACAGACACAACAATGAAAATACAAGCAATACAATAAAAGCAATAAAGCGTTGAAAGGCACATGTGTATCGGTTTACGTGACTTGGCAGGCAGGTAAAAAGAGATACAGCCAGGATCAGCAGTAGGATTTTCGTGCTGCTGTGATTGCTCACTTTCCACAAGACCCTGGGTGAATTATGTGTGCTGTAAAGCTTTCATATTCAGACATATCAAGCTCTTATTCTGTGTAGCCTTTGCAGTTTGTTGTTGGCAAGGGAAGGGGCAGTGGGCATCCTAACAGGAGAGGGTCATATCAGGTGCCACGCGAGGCCTCTCTGACATATGCCTTAACTGCACTGCTCATCCCTTGGTGGTAAAATGTTGTTCTGCTGTCTGTGACTAAAGATTATGTCTAACGGGGTTTATGGTAATTGGCATAGCATTGTTCCATGATCTCACTGAAACAATAAGCCTCCTGTTATTATTATTATTATTATTATTAATCGGGTTTTATAGAGCGCAAACAACCCGGAGGCCTCGTAGCGCTAAGTACCGTCATACTAAAAGGAAAGAAAAAGTTAAATGAACAGGTAGGTTTTCAGATCCTTCCGAAATTTTAAAAGGCTAGGTTCACTGCGAAGGAAAGTGGGCAGAGAGTTCCATTCCTTTGCGGAATTCCAGGAGAAGGAACGTCCGCCCCATCTGGTACGTCTGATTTTGTTGACAGTAGCCAGGAAAGCAGTACTGGATCTTAGGGGTCTGTGAGGAAGATAGGGTTTTGCCAGGGAGCAGATCATAGTGGGGGCATTCTTCCACATGGCTTTGTGCATAAAACAAAGAGATTTAAACAACACTCTGGCCTTAACAGGAAGCCAGTGCAGTTTCCTCAGGGCCGTGGTAGCTGATTCTCGTTTGTTGAGGCCTAACAGGAGGCGGGCTGCGGCGTTTTGAGTCACCTGTAGCTTTTTGATTGTAAATGAGGGGGCGCCTAAGTATAAGGAGTTCCCATAATCCAAGCGGGACAAGATAATGGCTTGAACCATTATTCTGCGAGCTTCGAAGGGGAGAAGAGGCAGCACCTTTCTCAGCATACGCATTAGCCCGAAGCATATGGCAGAGAGAGTAGTAGCTTGCTGCATGAAGCTGAGGTTGGAGTCCAACCAAATACCTAAGCTCTTTATATGGGACTTTGGTTGGGGCGTGGGGCCCATACACGGTGGCCAGTCTGACAAAGGACAGGGAATGGTTGAATTGCCTAACACCATGAGCTCAGTTTTCTCGCCATTCAATTTTAAATGTGAGGTAGCCATCCACTGAGCCACCGCTACCAGACAGTTACTTAGATTAGAAGAGGGAGAGTCTGCCTGATTCATAGATACGACTAATTGCGTATCATCGGCATAGGTTATTATATCAAGGCCGAATGAGTGCACTATATCAGCTAAAGGCTGCATATAAATATTAAAAAGAGTAGGGCTCAATGAAGAGCCCTGGGGTACACCTTGATCCAAGGGCCAGACTTTTGAGTAGGTAGTGCCCTCAACAACCCTAAAGGAACGATTCTCCAGGAAGGACTGGAGCCAGTGCATGGCCTTCCCAGAAATTCCCATCTGGTGGAGGCGGTGAAGGAGAATGCTGGTGTTAACGGTGTCGAAGGCGGCACTAAGGTCGAGCAGCATAATTGCTGTAGTGCCGCCTTGATCCATTTGCTTCCTGGCCAGCTCAGTTACCGCCAGGAGGGCCGCCTCAGTTCCCAATTTGGGACGAAAACCAGCTTGGGAATTGTGGAGGAGATGATGATTCTCTAAAAATTGAGTGATAGACGTGTTGATGTGTTTTTCTAGGAGTTTGCTGATCCACGGAAGGAGGGAAATAGGCCGATAATTGGCCATATTTTCTGGGTCCAGAGTGGGTTTCTTCAGCAAAGCCTTAACTTGTGCACATTTCCACGCGGTTGGTACTGAGCCTGTGGTAATAGAAGTATTTAATATGTTGAGAATAACAGGTTTGACAGTATTCTCAATTTTTACTATCTGGCAGGGAGGAGCAGGGTCTGTAGGAGATCCTGATTTAATTTTCAACATGATAGCCCCAAGTGAGTTCTCATCCAACAGTGGAAACTCATCTAGTTTTGGAGCCATGACGTTAGGTGAGATGGTTCCCATATCCTGGGATAGATTACGTGATTTAAAAGCAGAGGCAATTTTTTGTATTTTGCTATGAAAGTACTCAGCTTGGCTCTCACAGCGAGCCTGAGCTTTACTCGGATCAGCAGGAACCAGGGGGATATCAATCAAGAATTTTGCTATCTGAAAGATTTCTCTGGAAGAGTTGGAGGCAGTTAAAAAAAATTTCCTCGAAGTATAAGGTTTTAGTTCGTCTAATTTCTATCTTATATTTTTTGATGGCTTCAAGATGAGTAGTTGTATCTATCTTACTACGAGAAATCCTCCAATTTCTTTCAAGTCTTCTGCACACCCTTTTTAGTTCTTTAAGTTGGGGAGTGTACCAGGGTGAGTCCTTGCATTTAGTTTTTTCTTTAAGGGCTTTAATAATCCTGTGCAGATACCTTCCTGCCATCTCTTGCACCTCCATGATGAACTCCTAATATAGACCTTGAATTTGCCCTGTACACTGGACGTATTGCTTTGTGCACTATCTTGTTAGAATTTTCACAACATTCGTTGCTCCTTGGGGCATGTCTTTATTATAAAATGCTTCGTAATTGTATAATATTTTAGACCTTCTTAAACTGTGAATAGGTAAAAATGCTAATAATTCACAATCATTCAACCTGTTGCTGTAAGGAAGGGTCAACACTCCAAGGCTCTGGAATGAGAATGTAGAGGTGCTGCTATGGCTAAGAGCAGGAGACTTGTACCACTAAATAATACACTGCTGTATGCATACATGTCCATGCCAATAGACCCAAATCAGGCTGTCTCCCTCTTGAAATTTCCTCTGCTTCAAAAGGCTTTTTTTAAAAGAAATTTTAATTATACAAATTGTTTGGGTGTCCCCGGCTTCCAGTAGTGATTCAGTGGGGGTCCTCAGGAGTCAAAGGTTTGGGAACCACTGGTGTAGACCATGTTGCTGCCTTGCATATGTCCTCTAGTGGTATATTTCCTAAGAAAGCCATAGAGGCTCCTATTTTGCGAGTGGAGTTCGCTCTAGGAGGAACTGTTAGTGTACGTTTAGCCTTTATATAGCATATTTGTATACACTTTACAATCCACCGTGCAATCTCGCCTTTAGAGATGGGGTTGCCTTTGTGCCGAGGAGAGAAAGCGACAAACAGTTGTTTCGTTTTTCGAAATGATTTAGTCCTCTCGATATAGTAGAGTAGAGCTCTTTTAACATCTAGGCTGTGTAAAGCCCTTTCTGCTACCGAGTCTGGGTTTTGGAAAAACACAGGTAGCTCGACAGACTGATTGAGGTGAAAAGGAGTGACAACTTTAGGGAGAAATTTTGGATTAGACCTAAGAACCACTTTGTTAGAACGTATTTGAAAAAATGGTTCTTAATTGGTGAAAGCTTGTATTTCACTTACTCCTCTGAGAGAGGTGATAGCAACAAGGAAAGCAGTTTTCCATGTTAGGAATTGCAGCTCGCATCTATTTAGGGGCTCGAAAGAGGGTCCCATAAGTCTGGTAAGGACAACATTTAGGTTCCACACAGGAGAAGGAGGCAACCTGGGTGGGATTGTCCTTTTTAAGCCTTCCATGAATGATTTAATCGCGGGAACTCTGAAGAGAGACAGATGTTGCCTGTTCTGTAAATAAACTGCAATTGCTGCAAGGTGCAGGCGTATGGAAGAATATGTCAAATTAGACCTTTGTAGATGTAGAAGGTAACAAATAATATTCTGGATGGAAGCATCCAGGGGGTCAATTTGATTATTTGTGCAAATAAATTGTGAATCTTTTCCATTTAGCAGCGTAACACGCTCTGGTAGTGGGTTTCCTGACTTCTTTAATAACGTCCATACAGTCTGGTGGTAGATTTAAATAACCAAACTCTAAGACTTCAGGAGCCAGATCGCTAGATTCATTTAGTGCGGGTCTGGGTGCCTGATAACACCATGGTTCTGTGTTAACAGAGATGGAGTGAGCCGCAACTTTTGGTGTGGAACTAGAGAGTTCCAGCAGCGTGGTGAACCACGGTTGGCGTGCCCACGTGGGAGCTACAAGGATTAGTTTGAGAGACTGTTATTTGAGCTTGCGCACCACTAATGAAATTAGTGGGAGAGGCGGAAAAGCGTACGTAAATCTGCCTGACCAGTTCATCCATATCGCATTGCCTTCGGACAGTGGGTGGGGAAACCTGGCGGCAAAGGCTGGGCATTTTGCATTTTCGTGGGTGGCAAACAGGTCTATGTGTGGATGACCCCACTGTTGGAAGAATGGCTGAAGAACTTGTGGATGCAATTCCCATTCGTGAATCTGTTATGACTGCCAACTCATCAGATCTGCTATCTGATTGTGAACTCCTGGAAGGTGTTCCGCTAACAGATGTATGTTTTGAGGAATGACCCATCTTCAAATGTCTTGTGCAAGCTGGGACAGTTTCAGAGAGTGTGTTCCCCCTGTTTTTGAATATAGTACATGGCTTTCATATTGTTCGTCCGGATGAGGACAGCCTTGCTTTGCACGTGAAGTTGGAAGGACTTGAGTGCTAGGAATATTGCTAGCAGCTCGAGAAGGTTGATATGGAGTAGCCGCTGTTGAGCGGTCCATTGACCCTGAGTGGTATGGTGTAGGAGATGGGCTCCCCATCCTGTGAGGGATGCGTCTGTTTTGAGCACTACTTGTGGAACTGGCTCTAGGAAAGGCCGCCCCTTTGTCAGGTTTTTGGTGTTCCACCACTGCAGAGAGCGATGTGTGCGGCTGTCCAACAACACCAGGTCTGTTAGTTGACCGTGAGCTTGGTAAAGGACGCATTTGCAATCTTGCGTGTGGAACTATGAAGATGCAAGATGCCATCATGCCTATGAGTTTCATGAACACTCTGGCTGGGAGAGACTGTTGGTGTTGAAAAACAGCAACTAAGTTTTGAATGCTCTGTATCCTGGCTGGACTGGGATAAGCTAGAGCTTCAGGCGTGTCTAATGTAGCCCCTAGATTCTGATGTACGTGCAAAGGCTCTAGGTGTGACTTGGTGTAGTTTATTGTAAACCCTAAGTTGTGCAACGTTTGGATCGTCTGATGTGTGTGTGTAACACACTGACTGGCCTATTTGGCTTCTATGAGCCAATCGTCTAGATAAGGGAAGACATGGATCTGTTGTCTTCGCAGATGTGCTGCTACGACTGCTAGGCACTTTGTGAATACTCTTGGTGCCGTCGTCACCCCAAATGGAAGGACTGTGAACTGATAGTATTGTCTTTCCAATACAAACCTTAGATATTTCCTGTGAGCAGGATGTATAGGGATGTGAAAGTAGGCGTCTTTCATATCTAGTGTAGCAGGGAAGTCTCCCTGTTGCAGCAGTGGAAGCACTTGTTGCAGAGTGATCATATGAAAATGATCTGATAGTATGTAATGGTTGAGGGGCCTGAGGTCTAGAATCGGTCTCAGGGTCCCGTCTTTCTTGGGAATTCGAAAGTACAGCGAGTAAACCCCCGCCCCTTGTTCCTGTAAAGGAACTATCTGAATCGCACCCTTCTGTAGAAGGGACAGAGCCTCTTGCTGAAGCAGCGCTAGATGATCGGTAGACATTGGACGCTGTCTGGGAGGTATGTGTGGAGGGGTTGCCGTAAGTTCTAGGCAGTAGCCATGTTGGATAATCTGTCTTACCCACTTGTCTGTTGTAATGGAGTTCCAGACAGGCAGGAACTGTGTTAGTCTGCCCCCTACAGGAGTGGAATGCTGCGGCGGGAGCGTAGGGAAGTCATTGCTTAGGGGCGGAAGAGGCTTGAGTGTTGTTATTACCTCTACCTCTGCCTTTGGTATTATTGCCTCTGTATCCTCCTCTATAGTAACTCTTGTTGGAAGAGGTTTGTGTCTTGAAAGACGTGTTAATGTCTGTTCCAGTTTGTTTGGAGCTGCCTCTGTAAAAGAAGCGACGAAAGGAACCTCGAGCAGGGGTAGACTGTTAAGCCCCCATAGACTTGGCAGTGTCTGTGTCTTTTTTCATTTTTTCAAGGGTAGTGTCTACCTCTGGGCCGAATATTTGGTTTTGATTAAAAGGCTGGTTCAAAATGGTGGTTCGTACTTCTTGTTTGAACCCTGAGATGCGTAGCCAACCATGTCTCCTAATAACGACACTGGTATTAATAGCCCTAGATGCTGTGTCTGCGGCATCTAGTGCGCATTTGATGGAAGCGCTAGATATTAACTTGCCTTCCTTTATGAGGTCAGTAGCTTGATCTTTGTACTGATCTGGGAGGTGCTCAAGCAATTTCTCCAATTGGTCGTAGTGAGCCCGATCATAATGAGAGAGGAGGGCTTGCGTATTAGCTATGCGCCATATATTGGAAGCCTGCGCAGCTATTCTCTTGCCTGACGCATCAATAATTTTGGATTCTTTGGCAGGCGGGGGTGCTACACCAGAAGTCTGAGAATTGGCCCTTTTACGTGCGTTGGACTAAGGAGTCTAGTGGTAGGTGTCCTTTAATATAGACTGGGTCTGAGGGTGCAGGTCTATATTTCTTTTCAATCCTGGGGTTTAAAATTCTGGTACGCACAGGATCTTTAAAGACCTCAGTAGCATGTTTAACCACTCCTTTGATCATGGGAAGAATTTGAGCGGATCTCTGAGACTGCTCAAAAGTAGTTAAGAGAAAATCTTCCTCAATGGCCTCAGAATGCATGGAGACACCATGGTATGTACCAGCTCTGTTTATCAGCTGTCCAAACCCAAATGTATCCTCAGGAGAAGGTTTAGATGGGTATGAGGGTGTCTCAGGGACATCAGGTTCATTTGCAGGGTATGGAAAGCCCCAGACGCAGGTTTTGTGTATGGAAATTCCACGTGCCCTCGCCTACAGGGTATGCAGTGTCTCCTTCCCCGTCCCCTCCACCCAAATCATATTCATCATCATTCTGTGGCGAATGTGGTGACAATGGAGACTGTATAGGAGAGGTTTGAGGTGAAATATAGGGAGGAGCGGGAGAAGGAGGAGAGACAGGAAAGGAAAAGTGCAGAGGAGAGGTTGCACAGTCCTCTTTTTTGGCAGGAACCACAGGTGTAGGTGGTGTAGCTGCAGGTCTCTTCTTAAGCGGTGTGGCACCAACATGAACGGTTTTCGGGTCGATGAAGATCTTTTTCTGTTGAGGATCTGGTTGAAAAAGGTCCTCTTGAGGCATAACCTTCTTGGGCGTTGATTTTTTCGGAGCCGGCGTAGGTTGTCTAGTGTCCTTAGCCTTGGAAGGTATTAGAGCATTCTGTGGCTTAGGTTTCGGCGCCGAAGGCATCGTTTTTGGCTTGGAAGGTATATTCGAGGGCTTGGAGGCCTCAGAATCAGGCTGTGTGTCTTTCGGCACCGTGTGCGGCTTCGGAGCAGGTGCGTCTTTTGGTTTCCATATCGGGACCGAAACAGGTTTCGGTTTCGGCACTTCTTTCGGTGTCGGAGCCGAAGGGTGCTTTGGCTTCGGTGCCGACGGAGTCTTGCTCGGTGACGAGGCACCAGAAGGCGGAGGAAATGTTTTCGGAGCCGACGGAAGACTCTTGGTCGGTGTCGAGGCACCGGAAGGCGTGGAAGATTTCTTCGGAGTCGAGCCTGAAGGCAGGACTTTCGAAGTAGATGATTAGTCTCGACTGGGCCCAGCGGGCGGAGTGCTGACCTTTGCCTTCTGTTTGGGCGTATGTGTGTTCGGGGCAGTAGTACACACGCGCTGACCCGATGGAATGGAGTCGTCAGAGTCATCTGCCTCTGAGACGATCAGGAGATCCGGTGAGTCTTCTTCGGGAACGAGTGGAACCTCGTCGTCGAAGATGTCTTCTGGTGCTGGAGCTGTTCTCCTCATCTCGTGTCGACGGGCCCTCCGGTCTAGGATGGTTTTCTTCGAGCGGAAGGAAGCACAGGCTATGCAGGTCGACTCGTTGTGGTCCGGCGACAGGCAGAAGTTACAAACCTCGTGGTGGTCGCTATGTGGGAACTTTGCTTGACATTTCGGGCATTTTCGGAATTGAGTCCTTTCCATATGGTGCAGGCTGCACTGCGTCAATAGGTGCCGCAGTCGATGTCGAAGGCAAGTAGTATATGTTTTATGAAGGTCTGTGTGTCGAAGTTGCAGAAAAACAGTCTCTGGCTGGAGCGGAGAAACTTTCATCCAAACCCACTGGCGGAAAAAAACAATCTGAGGATGGAGCTGATGCCCATGCGCAGTATTGCCCAAGGGAGGAGTCACCTATCGGGACTAAGAAAGACTTCTTCCAAGAAGACAACAACCTGCAATCATCCGAGCCCAACACCAGGTGGCGATCTAATGCACAGTGTACTATCTGCAGCTCATATGCCTCGAACCATGAGTTTCTGGTAAACTATCAAGCACCCTATCAGAATCAGCCGCCCTTCACACCCAGGAATTATTCAGTCTTTGGAGGGTGAATTGCACGTGGTATAAGAGGAACACTACATGACTCAAAGCTCACTTCTCAGGGATGTACTGAAATGCCAGCCTCATGGCATACTTAGACAGCTCTGCACCTCCTCCTCCTCAAACTGTTGACCAGCTATCAGGGCAAATGAGCCTGCAGCAAAGCATCGCTGGCTTGGTTCCACACCGGACCAGGCAAGGGGGTCATCTCCATACTCCTCCAAGTCAGCAAGCACTCTGGTCGAGCCAGTCCTAACCCCACATGAATGTTCCCCATCACAACTATTTTAATAGTACTAAGTTATGTTCCTGCCAAATGATTGAGTCAAAAATTGAAAGGTTTTACTATGAAGTGCTGAAAGAGAAATCATGAAGTTTTTCAATATTTCTGAGTCTGCCACAGTACACAGGAGCATTATTTCTCTACAGCAGCAAATCGTGTATGTGCCCTGTAGAAAGCATGTTTGAATGAAACATGGAATGCATTGCAGCCAACAAGCTATGTAACATCATCGCAGAGTACAAGATAACTTGTGTTATTATTCCAGCAGAACGAAATGCCATTCCTAATGTGTACGTCATTTTAAAGACGGTGCCAGGAAATGTATGCCAGTGTTGTTCTTCTGCCAGTTAAAAGAAGGAGTAGTTTCTGTCGTGTAATTCCAGTTCTGTAGTAGGGGTATCTCTGTTATAGTCATAATCTAGTGAATAGTCCCGCCCATGAGTGTGGACCCCGGAGCAATACAAAATAATCTCTTAAATCGTTAAAAATGCAGACCTGCACCGACACTTAAGAGAGAATTTAAAGACAGATAATGCAGCCTATATCCACAGGCTACACTGTCCAGTACTTCAACTAGAAATTCCACCAAAAACCCACAAACAGCACAGCCTGTCCAGTTTTCTCCACAGAGAAAAACTTTCCTTTACCAGCAAAAGCCTCTGGAATGATAGAGAGGAAGGAGTGGACAGACAAGCCCCATAGGCTGCCATTATGTGGCTCAGAACAGGATACTGTGCCTTTAAGAGAACTTTCCAGAATGCACAGCAGGTCACTTTTACTTTCAGTTCTTTTTGAAGGCCAGACCTGTAACATTCCTTACATGAATATCTTTCTCCACCGGGGAGGAGGGCGGGCGCTTATGCTATAACAGAGATACCCCTACTACAGAACTGGAGTTACAGGACAGAAACTACTCCTTCTGTAGTAGGGGATCTCTGTGTATAGTCATAATCTAGTGAATAGAATGGCAAGCCCATCCCCACACCAAAGCAGCGGTGGAGAGAAGAGAAATAACAACCTTAGCAGCATGAAATACAGTATAAGGTTCTTGGCAACACAACGCCTGAATTTCACTCACCCTGCGGGCCGATGTAATGGCCATGAGGAACTCCGCCTTCCAGGACAGGTGTTGCAACGAAGCCTTATGAATAGGTTCAAAAGGCTCCTTCATCAATCTGGACAGCACCACATTCAGGAGGGAACACTTTCTTCAAGCCTTCCCAAAAAATCCTTGATCACAGGGATCTGGAAGAAGGAAGTCTGTGAAGGGCATTTCCTGTAGGCAGTCAGCGCAGCGAGATGAACCTTAATGGAATGAAAATTAAGGCCAGACTGCGCCAAATGTAGAAGATACGGAAGGATGACATCTTCCTTACATGTCGTTGTATCATAGTTCTTGGACTTGCACCAGATGCAGAATCTCTTCCACTTGTAAGCATATGAAGTCCTAGTGTAAGGTCGCTTAGCCTCCTTCAGTATGTCCATACAATCTTCTGGTAGATTCAAATGGCCATATTGCACTATCTCAGGAGCCATGCCGCCAACCTCAAAGACGAGAGGTTGGGGTGCACCATCTGCCCCCCGAACTTCGTGATAAGGTCCGGTCGGCACGGCAGCCTAATGTGAGGAAGGAGAGACCGGTGAAGCAGGTCCGTGAACCACCACTGCCTGGGCCATTCCGGGGCAATCAGGATCATCCGCGCCCTGGACTGGGACAGCTTGATGAGCACCGCCGGAATCAGGGGAATGGGTGGAAAAGCGTACAGAAAGCTGTTCGACTAGTTGATCCATAGCGCATTCCCCAGCGTCCCCTGCTGGTAGTACCTGGAGGCAAAGTCTCGGCATTTGCTGTTTTCGGCGGTGGCGAACAGATCCACGTCTGGAGTCCCCCACCTTGCGAAGACTTCTCCTAGTACTTCGTCGTTTACGACCCATTTGTGGTTTTCCTGAATCAGTCTGCGCAGTGCGTCCGCCTGAACATTCTGCACACCTGGCAGATGGGTAGCCGTTATTGTCAGTCCTCTAGCAAGAAGCCAGCCCCAGATGGCCTGCGTCTCCTGTGACAGAGTGCGTGATCTCGAGCCCCCCTGCTTGTTGAGGTAATACATCGTGGTCGTATTATCCGTCTGTACAAGCAGAGAGTTGGTCTGGAAGGACGGATGAAAGGCCTTCAGTGCCAAGTGAACAGCTCTGAGTTCCAGGAAATTGATGTGATACGTGGAATCCGTCGGGGACCACGTTCCTTGTATCTGTAAATCTCCGGAGTGCAACCCCCAGCCGTGGAGAGACGCATCCGTCACGATCGTCTGTGTAGGAATGTATTTGTGGAAGGGAACCCCTCTGAAGAGATTCTCCGCTGAACACCACCACTTCAGAGACTGAAGAGCGTGCAGAGACAGTCGTATCTTGTCGTCCCAAGACCCTCTCCTCTTATCCCACTGATCCTCCAAGCACTCCTGCAATGGTCTCATGTGCAGCCGTGCGTGAGGAAGATACAAGAGGCCATCGACCCCAGTAGAGAAGACACCGTCCTCACTGTTGTAGATGGAGCGATCATAAGAGCCTGAGCCTTCCGAAGGAGTGATAATCGTCTCTCCTCCGAAGGAGACACACTTGCTGACAGCGTATTGATGGAGGCTCCCAAGTACTGTGTGCACTGGACCGGAATCGCGACAGACTTGGACATGTTGATATGCAACCCCAGCTTGTTCAAGAGAACGCAGCCTTCTGGAAGTGCTCTTGAGCTTTCGAGAAGGTGAAGACCTTGATCATTCAGTCGTCCAGGTACGGGTAAACCAATACCTTGTTCTTCCTCAGGTGTGCCGCTACCACTGCCATGCACTTCGAGAATGTTCTGGGCGCAGACTTCAGCCCGAATGGAAGTACTCTGTACTGATAATGATTGGCGCCGACTTGGAATCGCAGGAACTTCCTGTGTTTGTGTGCAATGGGCACATGGAAGTACGCATCCTGTATATCTATAGCACATAGCCAGTCTCCCTGTTGCTGTTGAGGATAAATCTGATGCAACGACCGCATGCGAAATTTCTCTCTGCGAATCCACTTGTTTGCTTGTCGCAAATCCAGAATGGGCCTGAACTTGTTCTTGTCCTTCTTGCGAACCAGAAAGAACCGTGAGTACAGACCTCTTCCCCTTTGAGACAGAGGTACGTCTTCTTTCGCCCTTTTCCTTAACAGGGTATCGGCCTCCGCGTGGAGCCCGCGCAGCTGAAACTGCGAGCTGACCGGTGGAATTGCAGGAGGCGGGCTGGTGAACCAAAGACTGTATCCATTGTAAACAATATTCAGCACCCACTTGTCCTGAGTAATTTTTCTCCAGTCTGCCAGAAAAAATTGAACGCTTCCCCCCACCGGAATGGGTAACGGATGCTGGGGAAGTACCGCTCAGGGCCTAGACCCAGCCGGGCCTTTGTTCGCCGCTGCGGACTGCTGGCCACCTCTGCCCTTCTGGCGCTTCTGGAAGGGCCTCCGGAACGGCTGCTGCTGTTGTTGCTGCTGTCCCAAAGCCTGTCCTCGCCCTCTGCCTTGCGCCACGAACTGTCTCTGGAAAGGACGGTAGGTCTTCTTTTCCTTGGGCTTCTCCAACCCGACAGCCGTCAGGGTCTCGGCCTCCGCTTTCATGCGGGCCATCTCGTTGTCCGCATGCTTGCCAAACAGGGTTTCCCCCGAGAAAGGTAGGTTGACCACCCGTTGTTGAGCCTCTGCCTTGAGAGCTGTAAGGCGAAGCCAAGCGTGGCGCCATTGGTTGACACCATGGCAGTACCCATACGCCGCCAGAAGAGACACATCAGCAGCCGCGCTGATGAGTAGTTCGACACCAACATCCCCTCATTCAGAATCTCCTGAAAGTCCTCTTTCTTCTCTCGAGGAAGGAGCTCAGCGAATTGCTTGAGGGACTCCCATAGGGCTCGATCATACCACCCTAGCAAAGCTGCTGCACTTGCAGCCTTCATTGCAGTAGACGCCGTCCCACAGACCTTCCTGCCTGCCGAGTTTAACCAGCGACTCTCCTTATCAGGAGGTACTGTAGATGACGGGGTGGTGGCATGCTGCTTCCTAGCTGCCGTCACTATGACCGAGTCCGGTGCCGGATCCATCCAGAGAATAGCCGGGTCAGAATCTGGTGCCCGGTACTTCTTGAGGAGCCTGGAAGGAGCCGGCTTCGTCACCGCCGGAGTGAGAAACAACTCCATGGCGGGCTCTACCAATCCTGGTACTAGAGGCAGCAACGGTCGAGACAGGTGCTTTTTATGTAGCGTCTCGAAAATCACGGACGTCGTGGGTGTGGGCACCGTCACAGTGATGCCCAACTTAGCTGCACGCCTCAGCAGGACATCTTGGAATGAGACAATGTCGTCTACTGGCGACACCCTCGTCCCAGGGGATTCCGACAAAGTCGGCGAGTAGTCCCTGGTCCCAGAAGAGTCAGTGTGGGATCTTGATCTGCGCCTCCTGTGGCGTCTCCTTGATCTCGTCGACGACCGGTGACGACTCCGCGATCTCTCCCTCCAGCCGGAGCGAGAGCGCGATCTCCTCGGCTTCAGACGCTCCACAGGTCTCAAAGGAGTAGGCGACTGCGGCCTGACCGGGGGCCTCGGCTGAGGAGTCCCCTTAGGCGGCGTCGGGTATCGTGGTAAGATTTAAGTGATTTAAGAACTTGGCATTTTAGAGTTGGGAAAAAAGAAACAGAAGAAAAGAACACACGCGTGGAACCAATGCAGATTGGTGGTCTGAAAGGACCACTTTCTGCAGAAGAAAAAGAACGCAAGCAAAAGGGCAATTTGTGTCTTCATTGTGGCAAGGCAGGTCACTTTGCTAAGGATTATCCAGTTAAAACTAACAAAAAGAAAGCTATAGCAATAACAGACAAACCATTGAGCGAGTCGGAAAACTAGATTTCTCAGAGAAAAAAAGAGATTGTTTCTTTGAGAACAACTTTAGTACAGATCTCACAGTATGCCAATAATGTGGTTAATCGTACTCCGAAGCTCTTTACAATTAGGGTAACCTTTATTATAACAATTCAAGAAAGACACAGCTTGGCTGTTCTGATTGATTCTGGGGCTACCAGCAATTTTTAAACATTTGGAATTAGCCAGTAAATTAGGAACAACTCGAGCTGCAAAATCTGAACCAGGATCAGTCAGAGCAGTAGACGGCTCAGCTTTAGCCTCTGGATTAATTAAGTTTCATATCAAGCCTTTGACCATAGTTGGAGAAAATGGGCACACTGAAGAAACTGTTTTGAACAAATTGATACACCCACTTTTGGTGTCATACTGGGAGTTCCTTGGTTAGAACTACATAATACGAAAATAGATTGGATTAAAAGAACTGTCACTTTTGACTCCTCCTATTGCAGAAATCATTGTTAGTTAGTTAGTTCCAACATGCCACTGTTTTCGGAATTACGTCAGATAGGGACCAGGAAAGGGATACTCGAAGAGGCAGTCCCTGTCCCGCCTAGAGACACCCCTGGCCATTTCATGTACCAAAAGCATGGGCTAGATGCCATACCGTTTTTAGACTTATGGGTAGATTACACGAAGGATCTGGAAGAGAAATCTAGATGGCCTGCCTCAGGGACATGGGATGCTGATTGCATTATGAGAGTAGAGGAAGCACTATGGAAAAAGAAAGCTAGACAGTCCCAAAAAGATGCCATTGAGTTTTGAAGTAAAGAAGAACATAGGAGAACAGAGAAAGAATTCCACAAAGCAGAGAGAAGTAAAGAAGCAGCAGATAAAGCCAGAGAAAAAGAACTCAAGGAAGAAGGGGAACGGGTCAAGGCAGAACAAGAAGATAGAGAAAGAAATGCCCTTATCAGAGGCATGTATCCCGTACTCGCTGAAGGACTAGCTAAAGTGACCCCGGAAGTACCCGGTAATTTGCCGCCACCATTGATCCAGACTAAAGTACGTAGTCATAAACAGACAGCCGCGGATGTCTTCCTTTCCTCCTATTTAGAGGAGCCGGCTCCAGAGTATGCTAATGCAGGTTTTCCTCCTCCTCCTGGCAACAATCCTTTTCTCCCTCTGATCACGTCACAGGATCAGCATGCACAACTGCCTCCGCCACCGACTGTGAAAGACGATTTAGGACAAGGGGCAGTGGGAGGGAGGACGACAAGTACGCCGCAAACACCGCCACCAGCACGAGTACTCCAAGAACTAGCATTACAACGAACACCGCAAATGACGTCATCACCCTATAAGCATAATGTAATGATTTCACACTGTATATACGATCCAGTACCAGGTGTGGGCCCAACGCTCATGTACTCACTACGATTAAGACGCGTTGTAGAGTATTTGATCACATTACCAGGCATGAAAGACAATTTAGACAAAATCTACCATTTCATTAGAACGGGGGAGGGATCCGAGAGTATACATGAGGCCATGGCACAACAAAAGGTGGAGGTTCAACGCGCACTTTTACGTTTTTTGATTACTTGTCTGATCAGGGAACAAGACCAGCCAGATAAAGGAGTAACTAGAGGTATGATTGATTGAAGTGACAACATAGCTGCCTGTAAACATGATACAATGGCAAAGATAGAATGCATGTATAGAAAAATACGAAAAGAAATTCTAAACTTGCACAGGAAAGAGTCAGACGAGAAAGAGGACGACTTAGCATCTGATGATGATGAGCCCGAAACAGAGGAAATAAATAAAATGAATTACGTAGGCAGAGCAAGACAGTTTGACAGGCCTAAGTGCCTCGACTACAGCAAACATGGACCTCCCATACCAGAAAGATATTCTCTCGAACACCTATTCCAAGCTACCGAGAATGCATTGAAAAGGCGAGTAGGGGGTGGTAGACACCACACTATACACGAACAGGAACTAGCCCGGTCAGCCGTTCAGTGGGTGACTAATTCTAACATATATAATAGTGACGTAGTGGCTCAGACCTTTTTGAGCCTTCCCCCGGTAGAACAGCGTTTGGCTGGTATTTACATGGTTCAACATCTGATCACGTTGTACGAGAGTCAACGTTCTGATCCCGGTCCCTTGTATAAATTACTAGAGAGATGGATAGGCCTAGGTACCGAATTAATTAATGTCATTCTAGACCAACGACATAAGTACTTGACATTTCTGACCACGCACATGATTCCTGCCCCACACCACGATAGAAAGAGTTTGCACATAGACAGACAGAACCCCCTACGAGAGGTACATCCCGTTTAAAATACAAACAATGAGCTTCAACGAGTATATGTTTACACGCCCTTGACGAAAATAGAAATACTGGAAATGAAAAAGTTGCTGCCCTGCCATGATAAAGACCCAGGGGGGTTCCATCGTGAATTGAAAGACATTCTCCGCATAGGGGATTACACGTACGCCGACATCATTAAATTATTAAAAGTACTGTTACCAGCAGGCATTTATGAAAAGCTTAAAGAGAAAGAATGGGAGGTGGGAGAGAAAAAGATAAATTGGACAGAACCGCCGCCCTCCGTTTTCCCTCCCCGCTTCCCGCCACCACCACTGACCCCGCCCCTTTTTTCCTTCTGTTCCCTCCCCGCTCCCGCCTCCCAGCTGCTCCGCCCACCCGCGCACTTGGCCTTATATGGCGACCGTGCGACGCAGGTGAGTGTGACCCACTTGTGGGACACCCCCGCGCCGCACGGCCACCAGCTGCTGCGTGTGCCCCATTGCCTTGCCCTCTGCCTCGCTGCCTGCCTCGCTGCCGGCTGCCGGCTGACTCTGCTGTGGTTTGTTTTTGTTTTGTTTTGACCTCCATTTCTGCCTGTTTATTCTTACTTTTGTGCCCGTGTTAGCGTTTTGACCTTCATTTGTGCCTTGTATTGTTATTGGTATTTGTTGCCCGTGTTAGCGTTTTCCTTCCTGTTTGCCCGCCTACCTCGCCGCCCTCCGTCTTCCCTCCCCGCTCCCCGCTTTCCACCACCACCGCTGACCCCGCCCCTTTTTTCCTTCTGTTCCCTCCCCGCTCCCGCCTCCCAGCTGCTCCGCCCACCCGCGCACTTCGCCTTATATGGCGCCCGTGCGAACGCGCAGCGGGCGCGCCGATTGTGCGCCGAAGGCGCGCCAAAAGTAAGCCCGTCTGCGCCCGTCCGCGACCGGATCGCGACCAGCGCCAGGACCCCTGGCCCACGAAGACCCCGACCTACCCGCCGGTCGTACTCCGCTGCCACCCTCATCGCACTCAACACCGGCCGACTCCCAGAATGCCACCAAGCCACACCACGACGCACCCACGGACCTTTCAGCTGCCACGCCTGCAAATTCACCTTCATCCGGACCTGCCTCGCACCAGCACCCGCCAAGTCGAACACCAGCAGCACCGACCTCAAGTGCATCCTGCTCAACACCCGCTCCGTCCACAGACACGCCATCGAACTCTGGAACCTCCTAGACGCCACAGCCCCTGACGTTGCCTTACTCACGGAGACCTGGATGAACGCCTCTTCAGCTCCCGACATCGCCATCGCTATCCCAGAGGGCTACAAGATCGTCCGGAGGGACCGAAACTCTAACCAGATGGGAGGAGGCATCGCCATCATCCACAGGAACACCATCCGTCTCACGACCAGCACCGACAACACCCTGACCAGCGCCGAACACCTGCATTTCCAGATCCACACCAACCCGAACACCACCCTCAGAGGCACCCTGATCTACCGACCCCCGGGACCACGCACACAATTCAGCGAGGACATCGCCGACTTCGTCAGCCCGCATGCCCTCCCCTCCGCTGACTACATCCTCCTGGGGGACCTCAACTTCCACCTGGAGAACAACAACGACCGCAACACCAGCACCCTGCTCGACAACCTCGCCAATCTTGGACTCAAGCAACTGGTGTTCACCCCCACCCACCTCGCCGGACACATACTCGACGCAGTCTTCTCTTCCAGCACAGACATCGACTTCAGCCACGCCACAGAGCTTCAATGGACGGACCACAGCTGCGTCCACTTCACCTTCAAGAGAACGACGACCCACCACCACCAGCAACAGGCCGCCCGCAGAAGCTGGAACAAGATCACAGCAGACCAGCTCGCCACCTCCCTTTGCCAGCACCCTCCTGCCAGCTCAGCGAACCCCAGCCAGGCCGCCGACAACCTCACAAAGTGGATCAGCATCTGCGCGGACGAGCTCGCCCCGCTGAGGACCCCGCCCAGCAGACCCGGCAGCAAGAAAGCCCCGTGGTTCACCGACGAACTCAAGAGCTCCAAGAAGAACTGCCGAGCCCTCGAGAAAGTCTGGAGAAGGGAACCTACACCGGACAACAGGACCACCCTCAAGCTGGCCACTCGGAAGCACCACCAGCTGATCCGCGCCGCCAAGAAAACTGCATTCAAGGACCGGCTGGACAACAACGCACACAACAGCAAGGAACTCTTCAACATCGTGAAAGAGCTATCCAACCCCAGCGCAGGAAACAACAACATCACCCCATCGCAAGACCTCTGCAACTCCCTCGGTTCATACTTCCACAACAAGATCGCGGACATACACAACATCTTCAACAACCAACCAACGCACACCATGACCGAACAACCACCCCCCACCCCCACCCTCCACGCCTGGACCCCGATCAGCACCGAAGACACCATCCGCACGATGAACTCCATCCACTCCGGATCACCGACCGACCCCTGCCCTCACCACGTCTTCAACAAGGCCGACGCTGTCATCGCACCCCACCTGCGAGACATCATCAACACATCCTTCGACACCGCCACCTTCCCTGAGAGCTGGAAGCACGCAGAACTCAGCGCTCTACTCGAAAAACCAACAGCGGACCCCACCGAACTCAAGAACTACCGCCCCATCTCGCTCCTCCCGTTTACAGCCAAAGTCATCGAGAAGACCGTCAACAAGCAGATGGCCGCCTTCCTCGAGACAAATGGATCCCTCGACCCCTCACAGTCCGGCTTCCGAGCCAATCACAGCACCGAGACCGCCCTCATCGCCGCCACCGATGACATCCGAGCCCTGATGGACAACGGAGAAACAGCGGCCCTCATCCTCCTAGACCTCTCCGCGGCATTCGACACTGTCTGCCACCGCACCCTAGTACAGCGCCTCAGCAACGTCGGAATCCAGGACAAGGCGCTGGAATGGATCATCTCCTTCCTCGACGGAAGAACTCAGAGAGTCCGCCTACCACCGTACAAGTCAGAGGCCTCCGATGTCATCTGCGGCGTCCCTCAAGGATCCTCTCTGAGCCCCACCCTCTTCAACGTCTACATGAGCCCCCTCGCGGCCATCGCACGCCAACACAACCTCAGCATAATCTCCTACGCCGACGACACCCGTCTGATCCTCTCCCTGACCAACGACCCCGCCTCCGCCAGAGCCAACATGCACGAAGGGATGAAAGAGGTAGCCGAGTGGATGACGACCAGCCGCCTGAAACTGAACTCCGACAAGACGGAGGTCCTCATCCTGGGCTCTTCACCCTCCGCCTGGGACGACTCCTGGTGGCCTCCCGCCCTGGGCACCGCACCCAAACCGACAGACCATGCACGCAACCTGAGCTTCATCCTGGACTCCTCCCTCTCCATGACCAGGCAAGTCAACAACGTCTCCTCGGCGTGCTTCAACATCCTACGCATGCTACGGAAGATCTTCTGGTGGATCCCCACCGAGACCAGGAAGACCGTCACCCAGGCCCTCGTCACCAGCCGACTGGACTACGGCAACGCCCTCTACGCCGGCACCACCGCCAAGCTCCAGAAGAGACTCCAGCGGATCCAGAACGCCTCAGCCAGACTCATCCTCGACATCCCACGAACCAGCCACATCTCCGGACATCTGAGAGACCTTCACTGGCTCCCCGTCAACAAAAGAATCACCTTCCGCCTCCTCACCCACGCACACAAAGCCCTACACGACCAAGGCCCGAGCTACCTCAACAGCCGGATCAACTTCTACGCTCCCAAACGCCACCTCCGATCAGCCAACCACGCCCTCGCCGCCGTCCCCCGCATCCGAAGAGCGACTACAGGAGGAAGGTCCTTCTCCTACCTGGCCGCCAAGACCTGGAACTCCCTCCCGACCGACCTCCGCCTGACCCAAGACCACCTCTCCTTCAGGAAGAAGCTGAAGACCTGGCTGTTCGAGCAGTAGCGGCACCCACCCCCCTCCCCCAGCGCCTTGAGACCCTACGGGTATGTAGCGCGCTCTATAAGTGTCATTGATTGATTGATTGAATTGGAAGACGAGGATAGAACACGGCACCCTGGTGTTGGTCTTGGGGACAAAGCTAAGGAACTACCTGAACTCTTGATACAGGTCTTGCCAAGATTATTGGTTACTAAAAAGGAAGATTGGGATGCTATTTCAGCATGTAAACAGAAACAAGACGAAGACACCAGTGATTTTTATTCCAGATTCGAAAAATGTTTTACTATTAATAGTGGCCTTAAGCCAAATAGTGAATCGTATCCACATCTTTTTGTGAGCAAATTAGTAGAGAATTCCTTACCCCCGATCAAGAATAGAGTACTGAAGGTTGAGAGTACCTGGCAAGCAAACAGCCCTTCGCAAATGTTGCAAATGTTACAATACCACCAGAACAGAATTAGAGAGGAACAGGAACATGAAAAGAGACGCATGAAAGATACAAAAATGAAAGTGCTAGTCGCACAATCAGTACCAGCTGATGGCCATAAAAAGGGCACGGCACCTGTTAAAGGGAACTGTAATTATTGTAAGCAACCAGGTCACTATGTAAATGAATGTGCTGTCCTGAAACACAATATAGCTGCAGGCAAGACAAAAGAAATGCCGCGTCTTCCCAGACAGAATAGCACCCCACAGAACACGCAAACACCACAGAACACGCAACAGACAGTAGCTGTACCGCAACCAATAGCTGCCGCACAACATGTCACGCAACAAATGTACCAGTATGCACAGTCAGACTATCCAGAATATCAACAGTACTCATGAAATAGCCTAGAGAGGGAGGTTGGCTTGCCCCTTATTGAAGTTCCTGTAGATCAAGAAGGTCCATATGTACATAGTCGTGTATTGGGAAAAGACAGAAAATGTTTGATTGACACAGGGGCGAGCAGAACTACCATCAGTCATGACGAGGTTCCAGGGGCACCCCTCTCAGGCTCACAGAATATTTCCCTGGGATTTTCAGGAAAGCCTATTGTTAACGAAGTGTCAAAGCCAGTTTCCCTAGGAGTCGGTCCATTGTCCCGTACCACAGACTTGTTACTAAATCATGTCCAGAGAATTTGCTTGGTATAAAGACCTTGAAAGAACTAGGAGCAGTAATTTGTTGTTCTCCGGAAGGAGTGCGATTGTTTTTACGTGATTTTAAAGGACATTATGTGCTGAAAGATTTTGATCCTAGACTCCAGAATGTACCACAGTATTTATGGGCACGAGGTCCGACTGATGTAGGTTACATGCACATTACACCACACCGTGTCACTCTCAAACCAGGAGTAGTACTGCCACGAATCCGACAATACAAGTTACCACCTGATGCCGTAGTAGCATTATTGAAAATTGTTGACAAACTCATTGCACAAGGAGTGGTAGTAGAAACTGACTCAAATGTATGTAATTCACCTGTCATCCCTATTCTTAAACGAACTGACACTAATGCACCACCAGTTTACAGGCTAGTTATTGACCTTCGGGAACTGAACAAATGTATAATACCCCAGTACCCAGTGGTCCCAGACATTTCTTCGTTATTGACTGCAATTGATTCTGAGGCAACGTTCTTCACTGTAATTGATCTAAAGAACGCCTTCTTCAGTGTCCCAATCCATCCAGAGAGCCAATACCATTTCGGATTCTGTTTAAATGGACGCAGCTTCAAATTTACGAGAGCTCCTCAAGGATTCACAAAAAGTCCTAGTATTTACAGCCAAGCATTAAAGAGACAACTAGACAGTATTCACATGCCTGCCAACACCGCATTGCTCCAATACGTGGACGATATCCTGATCACAGCACGAACAGAACGAGACTGTGAACGTGCATCACTGACAGTCTTATACTTTCTGGCAGACAAGGGGCACAAAGTGTTATGTTATGTTATGTTAAAAAAGTTTATACCGCGCAAGTACACTGAGACGGTTTCTTGGCGCTCATAACAGACATAACGAGCCAGGGCAAAGGTTATTATTCTGAGACTGCTTTGAAGAGGAATGTTTTTAAGGTTTTCCTGAATAACTCATAAGAGGGGCAGTGGCGAAAAGAAGAAGGGAGGGAATTCCAGAAGGAAGGGCCTAAAAAAGAAAAACGCATTCCGCCGTGTTTTTTGCGGCGGTTAGATGGGATGCAGAGAAGGTTATCAGCAGAGGATCTGAGATTACGGGTAGGAAGGTATCTCTTTAGCTTGGAGGAGATGAATTCAGGGGCGCGGTTATGAAGAGATTTGAATATGGTGCATCCAAGTTTGAAGGAGCACTGTTTGGCCACTGGGAGCCAGTGGAGGCTCCTTAAAAGGGGAGAGACATGCTGGTGTTTAGGTTGGTGGAACACCAAGCGGGCGGCCTGGTTTTGAATTAGCTGGAGTTTTTGGAGCTGATAGGCAGGTATCCCCACATACAAGATGTTGGCAAAGTCAATCCTGGAGATGACCAAAGCCAGTATGACTAGTATGAGTGCCTCTCTGGTAAGAAATCGGCAGATCTTACGGATCCTACGCAGTTGAAAAAAGCAGGATGACGTAACAGCCGAGATCTGGGATTTCATAGATAGATCCTCAGAGATGACCACTCCAAAGCTTTTCACAGAGCTGACCGGGCGAGGGGGAGTGCCAAGAGAAGGGGGCCAGTAATTGTCATCCCATGGATTGGTAGGACCACCCACCAGAACAAGTTCCGTCTTAGACGGGTTCAGCTTGAGCTGGCTGTGAGCCATCCAGTCAGAGATGAACAACATAGTTGTTTGAAAATTAGAACGGGAGGATAGTGAAGTGTTCAAAGGGAAGACCAACTGCAGGTCATCTGCATAATTATATATAGTGGCAGGGGAGTGACGAAGGGCGACCATAAGTGGTTGCATATATAAATTAAAAAGGAGGGGGGGGAAGAGCTGAACCCTGGGGGACACCACAAGTGAGGGGGGAGAAAGGAGCAGAGAAGGTAGAAAGGTGGACTGCCTGGGAGCGGCCTTGCAGGAAGGATCGAACCCAGTCAAGGGCAAAGCCCTGGATGCCGGCGTTCCTGACACGGTCGATCAGGATAGTATGATCGACCGTGTCAAAAGCCGCCGAGAGATCCAACAGTACAAGGGCTTGGGGGATGTTATTGTCAGCTCCGGCTCTAAGAGTGTCCATGAGAGCCGCGATCACCATCTCTGTGGAGTGGAGGGGGCGAAAACCATCCTGTTGGGGATCCAGGAAAAGGGAAGTCTCAACAAACGTGCTCAGACACCTAGTAACATAAGTTTCTAGGATCTTTCCAAGAAAAGGAAGAAGGGAAATGGGTCTATAGTTGCTCAGCACAAGAGGGTCTGCGTTGGTTTTTTTCAGAATGGGTAATACCACCGCTTGCTTAAAAGCTTCTGGAACAACTCCTGATGTTAAGCAGGAGTTGAGAAGAGCCAGGGCAGGCTCAGGACAGGCCATGAAGATTTCTTTAAGAATATGAGGGGGGCAGCAGTCCTTGGGAGAACCGGAACAGACTTTATGAAGAAGACTGTGAAAGTCGGTAATGGTAATGGGAGGAAAAGTGTGAAATTTCTGAGAGTTTTCGGAGGGGAGGGGAAATGATTTGGAAGGGGAAGGTGGAAGGATGTTGTTTTTAATAGAGGAGATTTTATCTCGAAAGAAGGCATTGAGCTCATCACACAGTGCCTGGGTGGGCACGGGAGGGAGAGTGATGCGATCGGGAAGGGAGAGCTCATTGACTATCAAGAAGATGTCTTTAGCTTTAGAAGCCGACTCCAAGATTTTACAGGAGAAGTAGGAAGTCTTGGCCTCAAGTATCGAGGATTTATATTTGTTAAGTAGAGTAGTAAACTCTGTCTTAAGTAAAGGGTCTTAGTTGTGATGCCAACGACGTTCAGCTTGGCGGAGGGCGGAGTGTCCCCTTCGAAGTTGCAATTCTGTGCACAGCAAGTGGTGTACCTTGGACACTTGCTGTCCAAGAGGGGTAGACAGCTGATGCAAGACCATATTCAGTTAATTGCAAACCTTTCACAGCCCAAGACACAAAAGGAAGTACGGGCCTTCATTGGTCTCACTTCTTACTGCAGACAATGGATTCCCCAGTATGCATACCTAGCCAAACCACTCATACAGTTGACAACACAGGAGGCAGCGTCTTCGACTGTCCTCCCTTGGACACCGGAACATACACTTGCATTTGAGGAATTGAAAAAAGCTTTATGTCAAGCACCGGTTTTAGCGACTCCTTGTTACAGTAAGCCTTTTACACTTTTTGTCACTGAACGAGAAGGTACCGCATTATCTGTCCTTACACAAGATCAAGCAGGAAAACACAAGCTGTGTGCTTATTTTTCTAGTACATTGGATCCAGTGGCCCAGGCTCTGCCTGCGTGCCTGAAATCAGTTGCAGCAACAGCCCTAGCAATAAGACAGAGTGATTCCATAGTGTTAGGACATCCCCTGACAGTACAGGTTCCACATTCAGTGGAAGTTCTCTTGAACAGGACTCAGACATAACATCTGACTATAGCGAGACTGACAGGATATGAACTGACGTTATTCCAGCCACACATAGAGATCAGACGATGCAATATACTGAACCCTGCGACACTCTTGCCCTCAAGCACAGCAGACACTGCACCACATGACTGTGTGGAAGTCATTAATACAGTGACGAAGCCAAGACAAGACTTGACAGACATTGCATTACCAGACCCCGACCTGATACTTTATGTAGATGGTTCATGCATGAGAACCAGCACAGGAGAGTTAGTGGCCGCATATGCAGTGACCACTGATACTGAAGTCATAGAGACACAACGAATTGACACATTGTCAGCACAAGCAGCAGAGCTCATCGCTCTGACACAAGCCTGTATCCGAGCCAAGAACTTGAAAGTAAACATATACACAGATTCACAGTACGCTTTTGGAGTCGTTCATGACTTCGGAGTGTTATGGCAGGAGAGAGCTTTCCTGACCTCTCATGGGGCCAAAATTCAGCATGGTCCCCTCATTCAGGCTCTGTTAGAAGCAATACACTTGCCTACAGCCATAGCCATCATGAAGTGCAAAGCACATACGAAAGTCAGAGACACCATTTCCCAGGGTAACGACCTGGCAGATCGAACAGCTAAACTTACAGCCCAGACTCCAACAGACACGACAAGGACGGAAGTACCATCACTGACAAATTGCATGACAGTCAGGGATCCCTCACAAGATGTACTCGACATACAGACGCATGCCACTCCAGACGAGATAAAGAAATGGACTGAACAAGGAGGGGTCCAGACTGACCAGGGCTGGATGACAAAAGGCAAAGCTACATGGTTTCTTCCTGACTCGATGGTTCAAGTCATCATAAACACAGCACATAGTCCCGCACACTTAGGAGAGAAGGCTATGCTAGACAGTTTACAGAATATTTGGTTCAATAAGCACCTGCGTGCAGCAGCAAAACAGAAAGTACGTACCTGCATGATCTGTGGCCAGTTCAATCCAGGCAAAGGCATTCCAGTGGAACAAGGTGGATTTCATCCTTATGACCACCCTTTTGAAGTCCTCCAGATGGATTATATCCAGATGGATAGATGTCGAGGATACAAATATGTCCTAGTAGTTGTATGTGCATTATCTAGATGGACAGAAGCGTACCCAGTCCCAGATTACACTGCTGTAACCACTGCCAGGCAGTTGGTTCGAGAGTTTTTTCCACGTTATGGATTGCCCCGTGTCGTGTACTCAGATAACGGTCAGCCATTCTCCTCTGAATTAATGAAACAAGTATCTCTTCTGTTAGGGTACCAGTGGAAGTTCCATTGTGTACGACACCCAGAGGCAGCCGGACTCGTTGAAAGACACAATTAGACACTTAAGACAAAATTAGCGAAAGTCTGTGCAGAAAAAGGCGTGGATTGGATGGTAGCCTTTGCGGTTGCCCTCTTTTACATGCGTATGGTAGCTCATTCCAGAACAGGACTGTCCCCTTACGAGGTGGTTTTTGGTAGACCGCCGAATATGTGGGGTACGCCTATGCCAAAGAGAATTACCGATGTTGACAGTAACATGCTGACAGATTACCTGGCTTCCTTCATGTCTGCACTACTCTCTTGTCGTTCACAGGTTGCAGCCGCCTTCCCCGACAACAGTTAAGCTCTCCCGCTGCCGCCACCAACTCTCTCCTCTGCTGGGGGCGGGCAGCCGTGGAGATTAGACGCGGCCGCGCGGCCGCTGCAAGAAGCATACACACTGCGGCTGTAGTTGGAAGTGGAAAAGGGGGAGAGGCGTTGAGAACCACCACTTCGATCGTTTTGGGAGCAGTGGAATCAAATGATACGACGGAAGCTGCAGAGGCTGGTTTGTGTTCTTCCAAAGGTCCAGGCGTCTCTGCTCAAGAATCAAGTAAGATCTATTACTTGTTTGGGGAGGCTCCCAGCACAGCCTGTGAATCAAATAAAGGAGCACAAGATTTGCAAGTAAGGATTACGAGAAGTAAAACAAAGGGCAGAGAAAGAGGGATAGAATTGGGGGAAAAAGGACTTCAACTCCCAGAGTGCACCTTGGAGGGAGCACAAAAGAGAGGTCAAGCTCAAAAAAAAAAATCAGCCAGAGCCAATTAAAGACAGTAAAGATAGTAAAGATAGTAAACGTTCTATGTTAAAACAACCTAAAAATAAGAACAGAAATAAAAAATTAAAGGCTCCAGGGGACATAACCCCATCCTTGCGTTCATACTTTAGAGCTCTGCCACAAGTTTTGCAGATCACACAAGATATGGCGACAGCCATGAAAAATCAAAGTTTACATCTGGGTAAACAATCTGAGCAAACCGAGCATGGTGTGTCTATTCTGAAATCGGACTTATCAAAGGCTATATTATCAGTGGGGGGGCCAACAGTAGTCTCTGCGGAAACCACTCAGCCTACTTTGTCTGAATTACACACACAGAGAGCGCTTTAGTTGGTTCAGCAGATGCCCAATCAAATGAAACCTCAGAAAGCATAGATCCAGTGCTTGGCAGTGCATTAGAAGCAATAGTCTCCTCAATCTCAGAGATGAGAGAGGAGATAAGACAAGACTTTGCAATTTCTAAAAATAATCAAGCAGAAATAAGAGCTACTTGTGAAGAGCTGGGGCAGAAAGTTGAAGGTCTCTGCGAGAGGACGGAAGTATTGGAAAGTTCGGTAGGTTTATTGAACACAAATCTGGAGGCGGCTAGATCAAAAATTTATAATCTCCAAAAAGACGGTGATGACATGAGAGAGAGAATTGAAGTTTTAGAGAATTACTCCAGACGTAACAATATTCGACTCCTGAAAATACCTGAGGGAAAAGAAGGTGGAGACCTAAAGGACTTCATTGTACGTCTAATAAAAGACACACTCAACTTGGAAGAGACAGTAGAAGAACTAAGTAAAGACATCCAGCGAATACACAGGGATCCGTTTCGCATGAACCCGGCAAGAACTAAGCCAAGGAAAGTACTAATCAACTTCTTGACATATGCTTTAAAAGAAAAAATTCTAAATCTAGCATTAAAAGCAGGCTCAATAAAATGTCTTGATTTCAGCTTTGAGATACGTTCAGACCTCTCAAAGACTACACTAGAGAGGCAATGGGAGCTGGGGCAACGTATGGATAAATTTAGATCATTTGGAGCAACGGTACAGATGCGATTTCCTGCGTTCCTCCGAATTATGTATAACAATAAGATGCATAATGTCCGTTCTATTTACGATGCTGACGAATTACTTGATTCCATTAGAGATCACGCCCAAGCTCAAGCACATAAATCAAATTAGCTAGAAGGGAAAAAAAAAAAATACACATGCACATATACACAGGAGGAGAAATATAGATACAAAGATTAAATAAAAAAAATATATATATATATATTAAAAAACACAAAAAAAAAACACGGATAATCACTTAGGATTAGAAACTCTTTTGCACCCAAACTTAATATTTCAAATTCCCCTCTTGCTGTGTTATATAATGGTGGCTCCTTTCATTAAATGGCTCAGACGCGGCTATCTCTTTTTCCTTGTTCTAGATGGGAAAAAGGCAGCAGTGGGGAGGCAAAGGATAGGCTCCTGATGGGCGGAAATCTGGCCCAACACCAAGCCAGAATAAGTAAGGGGGGGTTTCCTAGGGGGTGGGTGAAGGGGTGGGGGGGCAAGAAAGAAAAAAAACCTCATTTGTCGGCTCAATTTAAGACTTTAAAAATCAACCTCTTTCAAATCTTAAAGTCTAGCATGCTAAACATCAGAAAATTATCAAGTTTAAAAAAAAAAAAAAGAAGAGTGATGGTGGGGACGGAAGTTAAAAATTATGACAAATATTAATTATATGTCCTGGAACGTCAATGGTCTGCGAGTACGAGGAAGAAGAGATCGGATCTTACAATATCTGAGAGACTCGCAGGCGCAGATCATTGTGTTGCAGGAAACTCACTTGCTTAAATCAGAGGCTACTAATGTATTAAAGAAACAAAGGTGGATAGATAAATTTTGCTCAACTGACCACAATGCGAATGTAAGAGGGGTAGTATTTATCTTTAAAAAATCTGTGAGAGCACAAATTTTAGACTGTAAGGAAGATAACACAGGAAGATGGCTGATAGTCAAAGCCTCTCTTATGGGTCAGATCAGGACATTGATTGGTTACTATGGTCCTAACTTAGATGACCCATCACATCTGGATGCTGTAAGGAACCAATTAATTTCGGCTCAGGAGCCAATAATCTGGATGGGAGACTTTAATATTGTTCTTGACCCAAGATTAGATAAGTCAACAAAATCTAGAATCTCTTGCTCCATAAAATCAAGAGAAACCCTCAAATCAATCATGAAACATCTAGGATTGGCGGATTTTTGGAGGGAAAGAGAGGGCAATAAGTTAGGAGTCTCCTTTAGAAATAGTCGTTTCAAACACAAATCTAGAATCGACTATGCTCTTTTTAGTTATTGCCTAAAGGACACTCTAATATCAATAAACTACCTGCCATCACACCTATCAGATCACTCCGCATTAGAATTTACTTTAAAAACGGACAATTTAGTTAAACACCCATCCTGGTCCTTTGATCGGACACTTTTGCTGGAGGAGGAAGAGGTGAAATACCTTTCAGATGAGACCCTAACCTTTTTTGATATTAATAACAATTCTGCTGCTCCTACAGTAGTCTGGGAGACTTTCAAGGCCTTTTTAAGAGGACAGATTACTAATAGAGCCTCTTACAGGCGGAAAATATACAATGAAAAGATTAGGGCATTAGAAAGGGACATGAAACTTCTAGAACTAAGGATAGATCCGAATGTAGAAATATCTGTAGAAAAGGAAAAACTGGCCGAACTGAAAAAACAAATAGAAAATACTCTACAAGAAAGAATAAATAAAAGGTGGGAAGTGAGTAAATCCTCTAATTTCGAGTTCGGGGAAGCCGCAGGAAAAATATTGGCATGGAAAATAAAAGCCGATAAAACACTAAATTATATCAGAGAAATTAAGATAGCAGGCGAGACAGAGACAAGATCAACCAATCAAGAAATAGGGAATGCATTCTTTGAATTTTTTGAGGAGATCTACAAAGAAGATCTCCCCAATGATCAACAAGCAAGAGATAGGTGGTTAGATGCTATTACACTCCCTATTTTATCAATGAATCAGAGTAAAATGTTAGAGGAAGAGATCTCTGTAGATGAAGTAATAAAAGCAATTCATCATTCGAAAAAAGGAAAAGCGGCAGGGCCGGACGGTCTCCCTGGAGAAATTTACAGATCCCTTGAACATAGTATAGCTCCAGAGCTCACGGTACTTTTCAATGGTATCTTAATAGAGGGAGATCTGCCACCTAAATCTTGGGGAGAGGCAACAATCGTACTTATTCCTAAACCTGGAAAATCTTCATTAGAGTGTGGGTCATATAGACCAATATCACTTCTTAACAGTGATTATAAAATATTTACAACTATTATTTCCACAAGATTGGCCAGTGTCATGGGAAATATCATCCACCCAGACCAAAAGGGATTTATTAAAGGCAGACAACTAGCGGAGTTAACTCATGAACTTGTGGGGGCTATAGATATTGCTACTGCCGTCTCTGCACCCCTGGCTACATTGACCTTAGACGCAACAAAAGCGTTTGATAGAGTCAATTGGCTCTATCTAAACGACGTATTAAAAAAATTCAATTGTGGGGAAGGATTCCGCAGAACAATCAAACTATTATATAACAGACCTTCGGCTAGGTTAATGATTAACGGGAGTTTGACTGATGCCTTTAACATATCTAGAGGTACGAGACAGGGCTGCCCGCTTTCCCCTCTCCTTTTTAACTTGTATATTGAACCGTTCGCTCAACTTCTAAGGGACGAGGCTAATATTCCATCTATTAGTTATGGAGAGTGGGAAAGGCGGGTAGCACTATATGCAGATGACATTTTGGTTTTTACATCTGACCCAGTTAAAGCATTTCCAGTTATTATTGCATGTGCAAAAGATTTTGGCAATATATCAGGTTATGATATTAACTCCAGCAAAACAGAGATAATGGTATGGAATCTTCCAAATATTCAGTTAGGGATAAATATTTCAACATCTATGCGCTACTTAGAAATAAGAATAACTCAGGAGGTGGGGAACATCGGACAAAACAATCTAGAAAGAATACATTTGGAAAGTAAAAAACTCTTAAAATCTTGGTCACATCTACCGCTCTCCATAATGGGCAGAGTAAACCTAGTTAAAATGTGTATCCTCCCCAAGTTTACTTTTATATTTAATACAATTCCAATCGCATTTGAGCCAAAGCAAATCGAAAAATCTCAAAGAGAACTAAACTCTTTTATATGGAATTATAAAACAACAAGAATAGCATGGAAAAAACTAAGAAGAAGAAGAGAAAAGGGGGGCCTTGCACTTCCAGACTTGCTGTACTACTCATGGGCATTCCAGATGTCACACTCAAGGATGTTATTAAAAACTCCATCCAATCTTACGTCTAACTCAATGTACAAAGCAATATTATTGGGGGCAAATCTAACATCAGAGGGCTTTATGTTTAAATTTGGAAGCCAAAAATTTTTCAAAAACATCAAACTTAAAATAGCACAATCATGGGCTAAAAATTGGACTAACATAAGGAAAAAAATTGGCCTGTCATATTACTCTACTTACTCCCCAATTTGGGATTCACCCGGCTTACCACCATGTCTGAAAGATAGCCTCTCTAATATCATAAAGCAAGCAGGTGTAATAAGATGGGGCCAACTCTTTACAGACGGGAAATTAATAACTTGGAATGAATTATACGAGCTTGTAGGACTTAGATTGTCTAGATTTAAATACATTCAAGTAGACAGCTGGGCAAGATCACAGAGCCGTATAGATACCAGTATTGGGAAAATTAGTACACTAGAACAAATGCTGGTAGAACGACCAATCGGAGGGAAAGAAGTAGCTACATGGTATTGGCAGATGCTGGAGGAAAGCGATGGCGAGTTTAAACTTCCAGATGAGTTATGGAGATCAGAGATCGGCACTCCATGTGAGGATATATGGCAAAAATCTTGCGAATTACTGTATAAAACTGTAAAACCTGCATGGCTGAGACGTAACCATCTCTTTTCAATACATCGTGCATACATAACACCACTAAAATTGTCTAAATTTTTACCAGACAAAAAATGCAACAAATGTAATATGGCAGGTGCTAGTGACATACACATGTTCATAGAATGTCCGGATATTTCGAACTTTTGGGAAGAGGTTAAGAATACTCTTAATTCTATTCTACATACAACTTTGTCAATAACTTTACCACTTGTCATTTTTGGGCTGGAAGAAAACATTAAGGGCAAGGCAAAATCTTTTCTCTTCTATGCGATGCTATTGGCGAGAAGACAAATTTGTATACAGTGGATAGAAAAAACACCTCCACTACATTCTCGGTGGCTTTCATCCTTATACGAAACATCCAAAATGGACCTTAAGAGAACCGCTAGTAAGCGCAATCTGGCCTTCTGGGACCTTTTAATTAATTGGAGGTGAACCCGGGTTTTTTTTTGGTTTTTTTTTCCCCGGGTCCGATGATTATGCCATCAATGCTCCTGGACCATGGCCAGCCTAGAATCGATTTTGGTCCTACAGGTTGAAAAATACCTAGATGGAGTTAAAAGATACCCTCTGTCCTCATTGGGATATCTCTGCCACCAGGAAAACAAATCACGTTTCAAAACGTGCTGGGTGGTTGGTATTACCCTTGTTTGGAAGGGAAGGCAAATGAGGACAAAAAAAAAAAAAAAAAGACCTTACGCAGCAGATGTATAGTAACTCTGATCATTATGTTTCTTCTAAGTATATCTATTATATGTATCAGCTTGACGCTACATGTTTTCTTTCCTCCTCTTGGTTCACATATACATTCTTCCTTCAATGATACTGTAGAGCACACATTCAGTGATCTGCCACCTCATGAACTATCATATCGACTAGCACTGCGCAACAATACTTTTATTCGCATATTACACTAGTCTCATCAGACCAGCAATGTAACAAATTGCTGGGTATGTGGCCGACTCCCACCGTATCAGAAAACGAAGGGAGTTTTGCCCCTCTTTCCTTTCCCGTTCTCGCACAATGGTTCGTGCAGAGCATGGTTTGCCTTAATGTCATCACAAGACAGAAAGTTCACAGATTCCCAGAGTGAATGGACCTGGGGAGACTTAAATATAGTAATGAATAAGGCATGTTTCCCAGACAAAGATGGTTTTCCCCAAAGGAAAGGAACAGATCTAGAAAATGAAGTGTACGACCAAGGAAATGTTTCCCTTAACTTTATGATTCTGAATGTCCAGTCCGAGAAAAATACAGGTTCACCGTTCATAACAGTCTTACCAGTGAAAGGTGAATTATGAGTTAGAAAGAAAGCCTCAGTGCATTTAGGACACAGTGATTGTAATACTGTAGTCGAGTTCAATGATAAAGGAAAGTCTACTTTCAAAGCTTCCGGCCATTCCTATTTTATTTGCGGCCAGACAGCCTATGTACGACTGCCCTTAGACTGGGGTGGGACGTGTTGTATAGCGTTCCTACTACCACCTGTTTTTCTAGCCCCATCCCATTATCATCGAGATTCCAGACTAGTACATGTTAGACACAAGAGGGAGACCGATTCCCCAGTTGTCGATCAGACTGAGACAGCATTGGAGCAATATATAGATTTCAATAGAGGATTCTTTTTCTTCATAGGTCCCGTCCAAAACAGTTAATTAATACGTAGGTTAACAAGAACTCTTGAAGCAGTAGTGAATGAGACTACTTCTGCTCTAGCGAACTTGACAGAGGAGCAGTCTGCGATGAGACTTGTTCTTCAGAATCGCCTTGTTCTTGACGTCATCCTGGCAGATAGGGGCGGGGCTTGTAGAGTGATTGGCTCCAGTTGTTGCGTGTTTATTCCTAATAACGCGCCATCCGTGTATGCAGCAATAACAAGACTCCATAAGATAGCTCACGAGATACACCAAAATCCAAGCACATGGACTTGGTCCGGTTGGCTCTGGAGTGTAATATCAGCATGGGGATGGAAGGTACTGTCGTTCCTAGGAATAATACTGCTTGTTATATTCAGTTGCTGTCTCTGTCTACAATGTGGCCCAGCGATTTGTGGCTTGTGTGCCACTGCCTGTATTCCCCGTCCACGTGTACAGAAGAGAAAAGAAGAGCAAATGATGCTGTATGACCATATACAAGGTCTTATGCAAATAGATGTTTCTTGAAGGGAACATAGGGGACAAGGAGGGAATGAGGAAGATGAAATTTTATATGGCAAATATGTCTCCTGCGTGTACCCCAACGTGTAGTGTATGTGCCTGACATCCATGCATTTTCCCTCTATGGCCGCCATAATGACGCCTCTGCATTTGCGTCCAACGTTAGCATGTCAGTTATCCAGTTCTTCATGAAAGAAACGTTAATTCTGTACTGAGGCCTATGTTGCCAATGCATTTACATGGGTGTTATGGCAGAGTTTTTGGCTTTATTTAGCAGTGATATAGATCATTAGTCTTGCTCGCATCTAGTATAGGTATTCTTAGCCTGTGTTGGCCCTTTTAAGCCCTTTTTCCAGACCTAGAAGAGGATAGCTGCTTAATATGCCTTTATTCTTGACTTTAACCTGTCTATTGCCTATTGGCTTTGACATATTAGACATATTGGTATGGTTTATGTAGGTATTCTGACAGAGCTAAGGAGCATTTCACCCCTTTCAGGCCTACAGGCCTAAAGCTAGAGAGACTCCATCTTGATGGAAGCAGGGAGGCTTTTTAGGGCAAAGGCGAAGTTTATAGTTAAGGCTGTTTTTCACTTGGAGAGAACCGGTCTGGGCCAGCCCTTATCGGTAGGCTGTATTATTCTCTGTGTAGAAGACACAACAAAAGGCCGGCCGGCTGGGTGTGTGTCCTTGATGCGAGGTGATGCAGAGACCTGGTAGGCGGCGGGCTGATGGATGGAACTTTCCATGAGGAAACAGCATTCTATATTTGTGAAGTGCAGAGGCGGAGTCAGTCAGTCAAGCAGGAAGCAGTCAAGCAGGAAGGAGTCGAGGAGAGAGTCAGCCAGAGAGTCCAGCAGAGAGGCGAGCAGTGGAGTGGAGTTGGCAGAGAGAGAGAGAGGGTTCAATCTGGAGAAGAGCTGAGTTGAATAGTGAGCTGGAACTGAAGGAAGCAGTCAGAAGCAGTTGCTTATCAGGAGGAGGTGTGAATAGCTGGAGTCTGAAGTAATGCCTTTTAGAAGAGATAGAGAAGAGCTCGTGGATTAACCTATGGGAGCAGATGGAATTGGACATTGGCGCAGAGACAGAGTGAATAAGCTAGTGGAATGAACGGTGATCAGAGCGGCAGGAACCATTAAGATTGAAGACGGAAGGTGGAGAGACAGTTTGTGTGGGGGAGAGGAGTCCAGAGACAGAGTGATCAGCGCAGAGGTGTACCCAAGAGTGCAGGAGAGAGAGAGAGCATGAGATGAGCCAAGGCACAGACGAGAGAGGAACCCAGATGACAGCTAGAACAAGACTTCACACTAATCAGGTGATATTGTTTTCATCACATTAGTTACACTTACACTTTATGCCTAATCTTTTCCCTTTCAGCGGAGTGTTCCTGTTATGTGTAATCCTTCTCTTTCAAGCGGTGTGTTCTATTTATAGTCTTTGTTAGATCTGTATAAATGTTTATATTGCTATAATAAAACCACCCCCAGTTTATAACAAACTGGTGTGTAGCCCCTATTCTTGTTCACTGAAGGTAAATGTATCTCCTAGGTGAGTACTAGGTATGTGAATGGATGAGTAATCCCAATCAGGTAAGTGGTGATCACATAAATAGGGAGTGAGTGGACCTTTGATACCAAGAGCAGGGAGTACACGATAATCTGGAACTATATTCAAAGTTATTATTGTAGTTTCATCCCGAGTAGACAGCTGAGATAATATCCCAATATATATATATATATGTATAGGTGTTCATAGGAATGTGGTCGTCGTTGATATGCGGCGTTAGTGAGAACACTGGGGGGTCGAACCAGTGCCGATACCCACAGGATTGTGGCTTGAATAAGTGAGAACGCCAGGGAGGATACTGGCGCTTAGTTTCGCCAGATTGCGAACAGTTTGTAAAAGGGAGCATTGGGTTCTGCAGGCCCGTGTGTAGACGCACCAGATTGTGTGTCATATCTGCCCTAGGGTAGAACGGTCTGGGTCAGGGTGGCCGCGAGACCAACTGATGTGAATAAGTGTGGTGTAGGGTATGGATATCCCTAGTAATCAGTGAGTATTCTTAGTATCCCTATAGATTTAGTGGTGTTCTTAATAATATGAGCTTGTATATTGCGAGTTCCCCATCCTCAGGTAGGTACCAGGTGCCTGGATATAGAGGAGTCCTGAGGAGGGAAGGTGAGTACGTTCTGGCTGGGTTGGAGGGGCCCCTGGGGGCTGATCCCACCTACTCAGAAAATCCAGCCATAACATCGGGGCACGTTTAAAAGCTGTTTTTATGGCTCAGTCGAGCCAGGACCCGAATTCAGGCTCCAAGCCTCCTGATACTCTGAAAGCTGCAGTTTAGCTATGTATCCCTGACCTCTCACATACTTCCTGCTCAGCTGAGAGGTGCTCAACCTGGCCTGCCAAGACAGTATTTTGCCTACAGTTATCTGCTCTGCTCCACAGAAACACATTCCTGTCTAATGAAAAGGGTAAACATATTCCGCCAGCAGAAGATAGGGCCTAGCCTCTCTGTCTCCATTCAAGTGATTTACAGAACCCGAATCCATAGAAGGCCCATGGCCCCACGCAATGCACGAAGAAATATAGGCACACACTAGCATTTAGTGATGAGCAGCCTTTGCTCCAGCGACCTTTCATTTCAGACAATACATCCTCCAGGCTCAGATAGTACCAGAGGTGCAGGTCGTCCTGACATTCAAGACTCTTCTACTAGCACGAAAGTCAGCTCCTCCTAGCTTCCCCCAGTTACACGTCAATTCTACGTCATGACCAGTTTGCGCGCACAAGTAGGGTAAAGGTTTGTGTTGACCATGCAGACCCCCTCCATGTATCCACCCACTTATGACACACCTATGACTCATCAAGTGAACACCCATGTGTACGCCTTTTTACACGCCCTTTCTCACGCCCATGTGCTCTTATCTCTCTCTTTCACTTGCTCCACCTGGAGCGCTCCGCCTTCTCTATCCAAGTCAATGTATGTTTTAACTATATATAATGTGTTCTGTGAATAAAGAATCAGATGACGATCCTTCCTGATCCCTAGTGGAGATGGAACCCGATTCTCCAGTAACTCGAGTTATTGAATAAAGCCCTTCTGAATCGGACACCACGGACTCTGCCTCTCATTATATGCATGATCCTTGTTAATGTATAGAAACTCCGACAGGGTAATTATTTTATTTACCACACTGTAAAGAACACATTCCTTCTGGAGAGAACAGAGGGTATTATGTGCGAATGAAATAAAGCAGGGTAACTGCCCACTCGAAAAACCACCGAAAATCGCAGTATAAAACCAGCGTGCAATGTATGTTTAAGACAGCCCAAAATACAAGTTCTCTAACTGCCTCTAATCAAATGTGTCGATCGTTTAAAAAATAATTTGTGTCGATTCTTGGTTAACATCATGGTCTACATGTAAAAACCATAATGTTAGCACAAGCAGTACCTTGTTGATGTCATCTATTAAAATGTACTTAGCAAGTTATATACAGAATTAAGGCACAGTAATGCTGATACTTTCAAGCACACATTTAATGGTACTTTGCCCAGTGAGAGAATAAAAAATAAATTGACAGAGTGCGCAAACCACAGAGTCAATGGCCAATAAAAAAAAAAAAAAAATGCAAGAAAGAGCTGTGCAGGAGTGAATAAGCAATGCTGATAGAGGGGACGAGAAGGGCAGGAGGAGGGGAGGAAGTACAAACAAAGGAGCCTGATAAAAGCTGAGAGAAGGGAGAGGGAGTGCTAGCAAAGGAGCGGTTAGAACAAGCTCTGACATTGCGCGGAGGCGGGCGGGGGACTGCATTCCTTTGAAGTGTAAATAAACCCGCATGAGTGCGGAGAGAGGCGGCTCACAGGCTGACCATTGGAGTGCGATGTGCACGCGCTCCCACACATGCACTGTAGCCAATCCGCCCAGAAAAGCCTTTGGGTCCATTTCTGAAAGTCCCTTTACATAAGTCTCGCAGATATAGGACGAGAAGGGCTGAAAACCAGGAGGCAGAGAAGGGGTGACAGTACTTTTGATAACAGTAGGGGAGAGAAATATTGTGACCGACAAAGATTGAGGCACTGGGGAGGGGCAAAGGCAGAGACAACAGAGAAAAGAGGGGAGAAAGGGCGTAGGACGTCGGAACAGTAGAAGGAACACATGGGAGATGAGAGTGAGTGGCAATAATAAGAAACAGTAACGGAGACAGAGAAAGTGAGAATGCCAAAGAGGATGAAATATCTATAGACAGCAGAGGAAGGGGGCAGCGGAAGAGATACAGGGTGAAATCAGACCTGAGAAAGAAGCGGAGCCACAGGATTAAAAGAGACATCAGAACAGCAAAATGGAAAGAAGTGCAACGCTGGGATGGGGAGACCTGAAGACAGCAATGGTGACCACAGACGTGGATTTACAGCAGACAATGGGGAGGGATAAGAAAAGAAACATGTTGATATATCTCTATACTCTAATCCGATTTACACTTTATTGCATTATAGATATTTTAACTGCTCTTAAAATGAGGATTGGTAATGTATCGGGTCTCTTACGATCTTTAGTCCAAAATTACTCTGGCTTTTATTTGAATTATGCGTTCCTTTTTTAATCCTGAACATGTATGATGTATTTATTGATCGGAAGTGCATTAGTCAATATTGACACTGATATATATAGTTGATTGGTAAATTTTAATTGATCTCAATAAAAAAAATGTAAAACAACAATTGATTTCAATAAAAAAAATGTAAAACAACAAGAAGAAAACCTATAACCGAGCCTTCGATGGTTTGGTGCCAAGAATTTGGATTGCTCTTCCTGCCAAAATCAGATCCAACCCTTCGATTGCTACAATAAACAAGCATTGGAAATGTAATAGGTCTCGCAATAGAAACGTTTGAGCTTTTGATGTGGAAATGTCTTTTTTTGTGCAAAATATAAAAGTATTAATTAATTTTTTACAAATGGCAATAGTTATAAAATTATCACGTTACATCTATAGCATTAGTAAAGGTACAATATATAGTTTTCCCCTGTTTTATATGTATTGACCTGACAAATAAAAATGTTTTAACATGAACAGAAGTGATAACCTTTAACATATTGTTCTGACATTTGTAATAAAGTTTTAAACATTGCTAGAAAATAATTGAACCAGTTGTTGTTGAATTGTCGCACAGATTGATGGTGTTGTGGGAGAGGATGGTGAGAAAGGGGGGTTGCATAGAAGGAGGCTAGCGAGGAGGGGGTGAGCGCTGGGGAAAGGAGGAGGCTGGTAGAGAGGACACTGGTGGGGCAGAGGTTCGTGACAGAGCAAGGGGAAGGAGAGGAGGCATTTCAAGCAGCTCGAGTGAGAGGGCGGGGGTAGCAGGCACAGAGGAGGCAGGTGAGGGAGAGCTCATGAGGGCAGAGGACGACGCACGCGGAGGCTGGCGAGAGAAGAAAGGGGCACACAAGGAGGCTGTGGGGATCAGCGCACAAGAGGGGGCTGGCTAGGGGGGGCACGTGAGTGGGTGGTGTGGAAGAGCAACGTGGAGGGTGCAAACGAGGTGGCACTGAGGGACAGCAAGACGCTTAAGGTACAGGAGTGAGCCGATGTGAAAGAGAAGCAGGGAGGGGGTGGAGAGGAGGCTCTGAGGCAGAGCAGGCAACTAAAGCTACAGGAGGAGTGAGGTAGTGAGGGACTGCCACAGCGTGAGAGTACAGAAGAGGAGCCGCGAGGAGCTAGTGTTGAAGAGCAGCAGTAGAGGGGGTGGAGAGCAGGCACCGAGGGCGAGCAGGAAACCAAAGCTAAAGGAGTGAGCTAGTGAGGGACTGCCACAGTCCGAGAGTGCAGAAAAGAAGCCGCGAGGGGCTAGTGTGGAAGAGGAGCAGGGGAGGAGATGGAGAGCAGGCACTGAGGGTGAGCAGGAAGCCAAAGCTACAGGAGGAGTGAGGTGGTGAGGGACTGCCACAGTGCGAGAGTGCAGAAGAGGAGCCGCGAGGGGCTAGTGTGGAAGAGCAGCATTGGAGGGGGTGGAGAGGAGGCTCTGAGGGAGAGCAGGAAACCAATGAACACCTGGAATACAGTGAAGGTGAGGGCGTGTTTAGGTGGGCAGGGTTAGCGAATAGATGGTTCTACCACGAGGAACGTGACGGAGGCAAAAGGGGGGGGCAAATGAGACAGCAGGTGGAGGGTTTGAGGCAAGAGATGAAGAGGAGTAGTGACATGGTCTGAGCAGCGGTGCTGCTAGGCGGAGCCACAAAGTGGAGGTTAAAGTAGACAGCTGGGGAGGGGGAGATACGGGGAGGTCTGGGTTGGTGCAAAAGGAGGGATCCGGGAAAATGCTACTGAAGAAAACCAGTGGACGAGGTAAATGGAAAAGGAGTGGCTAGTGAAGGAGAGCAGTGGGAGGAAAGAGTACAACATGGGAGAGGATGGTGAGAAAGGGGGGGTTGCATAGAAGGAGGCTAGCGAGGAGGGGGGTGAGCGCTGGAGAAAGGAGGAGGCTGGTAGAGAGGACACTGGGGGGGGGGAGAGGCTCGGAGTTGTGTTTAAAGTTAAAAAAAACAAGACACGGCCTACCGGCCGTGAAAGTAAAAGTACGACCGGCCGGCCGTGAATAATTAGGGGAGGAGAAATCCTTTGAAGAGCTGCTGGCGGCAACAAGCTGGGGAACAGATGGCTGGCGATTTGATGCTGTGCATGCGCATTTTAACTCATTGCGCTTGCACATTGACCTAAAAGCGCACGTGCACTGCATCAAATCGCTACTTTGGTTAAACTCTGGATAAGCCCCTTTATCTATCGCCAACTCGAATGCGCAAGCGCATCGGCAGGCGAGACCTAAAAAAGAAGTCAAAGGTTTGCTCCTGAATAGTTACTTCCAAAAATTGACATGAAACCATCCAAACTAACTAATACTTCAGGTCTTCAGTCCTATTAAATGATCAATTAGGCATTTGTATTTCTTTACATCTATTTCCTGGTCATTTCTCTTTCACGTTATTATTTATTTAAATCTGCTTATTTGTTAAATTTGTTACCTTTCCTGTTCATATTGTTTGCTTTTGTGTACAGCGCTCGGATACCCGGACGGGTCATGTTCGCACTTAATAAAACTTTTCAAATAAAATATATAAATTAAAGCAGGCTCTGCCACCGCAGTTTCCTTGAAGCGAGAGGCTGTCTACTGCCTCCCACCCGACCAGGTTTAACAGCCCCACCCGACCAGGTTTAACAGCCCTGTTTACAGGGCATCAATGAGCTGTGGCGAGGGACTGGTCCCACCCCCCTGCTTATGCTGAACAGAAGCAAGGTACGCGGACGCTATTCAAGAGTGTGCCACACTGAATTTTTTTTATATATATTACCTACTGGCAGTCACCAGTAGGTAGTTCTAGTGAGGACCTAGTTTCCATAGGAAAAGCATTTTTTTATTTGCCAATATCTTTGGCGCCGTCTG
This sequence comes from Lissotriton vulgaris, assembly GCF_964263255.1. Taxonomy (NCBI): domain Eukaryota; kingdom Metazoa; phylum Chordata; class Amphibia; order Caudata; family Salamandridae; genus Lissotriton; species Lissotriton vulgaris. The sequence goes on from NC_141685.1 coordinate 128,252,095, forward strand.
GCGAATCTTCGCGAAATTCTTAAAAGTAATGGGGCGCTCCAGTCAGCTCCTGTCTTGAAAGTTTCGGGGTGATTTGTCAAGCGGGGGCCGAGAAAAAATGGAGTCCCAAAACAGGTTTTCTCCATGTTAATTTCCATAGGAAACTTTAGACAAAGCTACAGCCCAAACTGCTGAACTGATTTACATCAAAAAGGTAAGTCTTGGTTCAGAAAGCGTGCTTTTTTAAAAATTATATAAATACGTTCAGTAGTTCCTGAGAAATAAAAAAATTATCGATATCTGGTGGACGAGGAGATTTCACGAACCCGCACAAGGTTCATTCTGATTGGCTGCCAACATTCCAAACCAAAAAGTTTTGGCACCCATCTTGTGACTTGGCTGAACTGAGTCACAAGAAAAAGATTTTTTTTAAAAGGTTAAAAATGAAGAAAAGGGGGCAGGGTAGAAACACCCTGACCCCCTAGGCCTGCTTCCCTTAAAAAGCATTTTTTGTTTTAATCTGCCCCCGGGTAGGCCAGATCTCAAGGGCAATCAAAAAATATAATAGACCACGGGGGCCCACAGCCACAGGGATCGCCACCTCTCCGGGACTTTGCTCATAATGAGTAGGGGGCTCGCGAGCCCCCGATGCACGCCACCTCCCCGGAGCTTCAATGTATTTAATAAGTGTGTGGGGGCACTGCTGCCCCAACCACACTGCTCCGGGGACCACCACCTCCCCGGGGCACTAATTAAGATAATGCGGCAGTCTTTGAGGACTCCATGCCCTGGGGACCTCCACCTTCCCTGTGGCTATTTACAAATTGGGAGGGGGTCGTGAAGCACCCCTCCTGGAGCCCTAGATGGCCCTGGTGACCGCCACCCCCCAGGGTGAATGGATGCATCAGCGGTACATGTGTGAGTAACTGCATATGTAAAAGGCAGTATATATCGGTGTTGGAGTATATAAATGTATATATCTAATACTGAGTTATTGTGAGAGTGCCTGTATGGATCAATGGGTGCTTGTATTGGTTATTGTATTGGACTGTAAGTATGTGTTAGTATATATTTAAAAAAGTAAGGTAATATGTGTATAACTGTTCAGGTGAGTAAATGAAAGTGTGATGGATTATTTCCATGCCTAACAAGGTGTGTGATTAACTCTAACAATGAGAGACGGTGTGTGAGTGTCTGTATAGATATGTGACTGGATATGATAATGCTGTATTGATGGCTGACTATATCTATGAGTGACTGTATGGGTGAATGAGTGAATGTGTGTGTAGGCCTACAAATTAGAGAGTGGATAGGTACTAACTGCTATTGGTGTGCTAATGGTTTCGAAAATTATAGTCTGTATTTTACAATGGGTGTATCAAGTGTTATATTAGGGTCTGATAAGGTGCATCAGATTTTCTTTCACGTGGATGATGTCATCAGTGATGTCACGGACCAGGACATGAATGATGTAATATGAGACGTCATCAGCAGTGCATTGCGGGGCCGTGACTTATAGTTAGATCTACTAATTATAACCGGGGAATTTCTATCGTTTTGTAGGAGTGAAATGTCAAACTAAATATAACCTCCCTGAAACCTATGGTTTTTTCAGTGAATTTTAAAGGTTTTTTAAATGCTAATTTCTAATTATAATGTTCATTAAACATATCTTTTTTTCCTGTGTTTTTTAATTATCATCCCATTCTCAACCTGGTGAAAACTGCAAATCTCACCACTCTTCCATCGATACCTTCCTCCAACAAAATCGCCTCAAACCAGAGTCACAACTAACGCTAATGATATGCAAAGTAGGCGTTCCCGTGCAAAAAAACCACGAAAACACCACTTCCCCATATTTTCAACAACCAGTCAAATCTGCAATGCGATCTAAAAACAGGTGATAGGCCAACTTCCCAGTAACAAATTAACATCAACCTTTAACTGATGTAAGGAGTTCAACTATCTACTGTATGAATTACACCCAACTCACAGCCACATCTAAAGAGCAACACGTGATAGAGATACTAATCCTGCAACTCCAACACCCAACCAGGCCACAACACCCAGCACCACCACCACCAGAACCTCCCACCCCCAGACCACCCCACGATACTACCACTGAGACTGCGCAAAACAGGACAACGGACCTTGCCAAAATACCATATCCCCTCAACCGCGCAATAGCTGAATGTTGGGAGATGTGGCAACCAAGTATGTGTGAAGGAGGCAAGTCGCCCATCAATAATAATGCACACAATCCCAAGCGTAACGCTGATGTGCTGCACAGACCTCACTATGGAAAGCACAAACCTCTCCATGTGGAGATATATTATTGATACTTGAGTGTAGTACACAGTGGACGCAACCATGTTACCTCAGGCAGTGGGGAACATCTTGGTCATGTAGCTGTGTTGTCCCCCACTGGAAGCGGAAGCAGAGTGGGCTGGTCCAACGTACGCCACTCCTGCATAGGAGTATGAATAAATAGGCCAGTCCCTGGGCGTGGTTCACTTGTGGGAAGACCAACGAGTCTGCCAGAGCGGCGGCCCTCACCCTGGCATGTGGCTGCCACCATGACCACGGGCCTCCTCGACATAGGCATAGGCCCCCTGCGAACCCAGCGGCACAGCACCGCAGACTTATGTCTGTACTGACTACTGCCTTCGATCTACACTGCGGAGAGCAGGGTTCACAACTTGAATTCAGCCTTGATTTATTAATTGCACAGAGAACTGTACTCTATGTCCTTGGAGTTTGTCAAGAAGAAGTGACAAAAAGCATTCCTCGATGTCTATGCTAACTACTGCCTTCGATCTACACTGCGGACAGCAGGGCTCCCAATTCAGATGCAGTGGCGATTGCAGATGATGCAGTCTAGTTTGCAAGGCACGTTCCCAGTGCGGCCTGCCGGGACCACGCCTCATCGCAGGATGCGCACTCACTGCACCATAAATCATTGCCACATGGCCTTATCAAGGCAAGACATTGCTCCCAGTGCGGCCCGCTGGGACCAAGAATCATTGCAGGGTGCGCACACGCCGAGTACTCCAAGTGCCACTAACTGTGCAGCTCAACTCAACACCACATGGCTATGCGCCCATCCTGACCGCTACTGCGCCCTACACTGGGCTTACACAGTTGGCAATTCAAGATTTGTAGCAACGCAAATTGTGTAAAAGACTATAATGGGTTAAGAAGCCCAAATACTCCCAATCTGTGCAGGTCAAGTCAGCGTCACCTGCCTGTGGGAATTTGCTGACCGCTGCCTCCGGCCTACACTGTGGAAGACCGGTGACATGTGGTACCAACTGGTTCCTTACTCCTAAATGGCAGCGACCCCAACTTCGTGGCACCAGCCACACCACCAAAATCCCTTCAATCAGGGAAGGATATTTGCATATGGAAAGCCAGCAACACGTGGTGCCACTGAACCTGTACTACGCAGGCCAGTGGGCCCACCAACGTATGCACATGGCTGTGGGCCCTCGCTCATAGCTACCTCTGACCTACACTGTGGAAGACAGTCGACACATGGAGCCACTAACTGTCTTCAACACAAGCGTACATGTGTAACTGTGTCCCAAGTCCTAAATAGCAGTGACCCCAAATCCGTCAGTCAATCACAGCACCAGACTCCATTCGATCAGTGAGACATATTGCCATATGGATGGCTGGCGACACGTGCTGCCACTAACTCTGTTCAACACAAGCCGATCCCACATGTGTATTTGTGTCCTGAATGGCAGCAACCCCAACTTCTTTGCAGCGACCACAGCACCAGACTCCCTTCGATCACTGAAGCATATTTCCATATGCAAGGCCGGCGATACGTAGTCCCACAAACCCTCTTTAACACCAGCCGATCCCACATGTGTAACTGTGTCCTGAGCCCTCAATGGCAGCGACCCTAACTTCGTGGCAGCAACCACAGCACCTCACTCCCTTCGATTAGTGATGAGTATTTACAGATTTAAGTCTGCCGACAAGTGGTGCCACTGAACCTGCACTACGCAGGCCGGTGGGGCCACCAACGTATGCACAAGGCTGAAGGCCCTTCCTCATTGCTACCTCTGACCTACACTACGGTCAACAGGCCTCACAATTCAGATACAGTCCCGATTCCACAAGACGCAGTCCAGTATGCAAGACACATTGCTCGCAGTGCGACCCGTCCACATCAAGCATCATCACAGGCTCATACACTCTCAAAGTTTCTGGTACCACTAACCCTATTTAACACAAATAAATCCCACATGTGTAACTGTGTCCTGAGTCCAGAACGGCACTGACCCCAACATTATGGCAGCGACTTCAGCACCATACCTTCAGTCTTATTTGTTTTTTTATATGTAAATCTATACATGACTAAGAGTCTTCTTTGTCCAACCGCACAGGGATACTTCTGGGCCCAAGACGGTTGTTGGCAATGTGGAAGAGGGTATGTTACCTGCTAATGAGGGGAGAGGGAGCGTCAAAGGGGTATCAATCACAGAAAGAACTCCGATATGTTTTCACAAATGCCTCGGACAGATGCCAGCTGACGGACTGAATCACAAAATGTTTTTTCAAAACTTATGTAGTGTGAGCTATGAACAGTTCGGACCCAGGCTCGCAGATGGACAGCTGCAACCAGTCTGCTCGACTCCCAGACGCAATACTACGAACCGTCCGCGTCATTTTGTCTATCCCTGCCCTGTTCCATCGTACGCCACGCCGATTACGTTCCAACGTTGGCCCCACATTACCTGTCGCAGGTGTACTCGCTGTTGGTGTGAATGTCAGTGGTCTAGTTCTCAACATCTCACGCCCACTCCTTGAAGGCAAGTTTGCACACACAGCAGGCTCATCCGAAACATGCGGCACAGGCCATGTGACCATGCAAATATAATAGATCAACAACGTTGCATCCTTAATTGGTGTGATGACTAGCTGGCGAATGCTCCACGGGTCTGAACCATAAAGAGTCCACGAAGAGTTGCACATAAGGTTAGTCGCACCCTCAGCTATATGGCCGTCTGCGGCCTACCATCCCCTTTTCACGGACCAGGCAGAGAGAGCACGGGGACAGCGAGGGGAACAGAGGGAAGGGAAAAGGGCACGGACCACGTACAGGCAGCGGGGGAAGATAGACAACAGCAGTCACAGACACAACAATTAAAATACAGGCAATACAATAAAAGCAATAAAGCGGAGGATGAACAAACCTACCTACTGCCTACCATTGGCCCCCAGGGATGAGGCACAGGTGGTAGCCTGCGGGTGGTGGAGGGCCTTGAACTTCCTCAGCAGCGGCAGCTGGGGCAGGGAGACACAGGCGGTGCTATGCCGAGGGGGAGCGACCTACCTGGCCACAGAGATCACAGTGCTCCTACCCTCCTCTTTCCCACTTTTTTCCCCTCTTTTCCCCTTGCTCACTTCAACGGAATCACAAAATGGCAGCTAACACATCCTAGTTGCAACCGCTCGCAGCCAATCAGCAGCAATCTCGTGCTCGTAACACCTTAGCCAATCAGATGGCAGAATTCCCAAATATCAATATCTGTAAATTTCGATATTTCTCAAAAACTACTGAACGGATTTACACCAAATAAACAAAAGTGTATTTTCTAGACCAAGACCCTTCTCCCTGCCAAATTTGGGGTAATTCCATTCACCCGTTCGACCTGTAGCCTTGTCTAAAGTTTACTAAGCAAATCAACATGGAGAAAACACGTTTTGGGACCCCCCCTTTTTTCTCAGCCCCCCTTGCCGAATCACCCCCAAACTTTCGACATAGGAGCTATATGAACAAAGAATTTGTTTTGAAAATGTCATGAAGATTCAAACGACGCCAAGGTTATAAGCAAAACAAAAAATGCTCTTCCTATGGAAACTTGGTCCTAACTATAACTACCTACTGGCGACCGCTAGTAGGAAATATAAATATATATTTCCAAACCAAAGTACCCCTTTTGGAAGAGCCAAACTTGCAGGTAGGTAGAAATTTGTGTTTATTTTGCAGGATAACAGCGCAGTCAAAGGAAAACAATGTCCAAATGAATCTGTATGCCTGACGCGTTTCATGCTCTTCTAGCATTTCTGCAGAGGCTTCATTTCAAACATTGCGTGGAGCACCGGCCTCTTTTTAATCATTTATACCTGCCTCAGTGGGAGTTGGCTCACCGAGAGCCTGCTGGTATTAGTAGTGCCACAATAACGCTGCAGTAAGCTGCTCCTACGCAATGTCAGTGTTCAAAAATAAAATACAGTAGATAAAACTGAGCTCCCTTTAGATAAATGGATTTCTCATGAATCAACAGTCAATCTTTCTGCCAAGCACACAACACATTACTCAGCCACTCGCAATTACCCCTCTTGTACACGATTGGACCATATAAACCAAGGAATAACACAAGTCAAAGTGAAAATCAATACATTAATTTAAGAAAGTACATATATTTTTGTGATATTAATTTCTGTGTAAGACACCTACCAAATACAGTATGTCTAATTTGTACTACAAAAATTAAAAACTTAAAGATTAAAAATCGATCAATAACACATCATAAAAACCAGGCAGGGGGAGAGTAAAAACAGCAAAGACAAGTACACTATGTCTTCAGATCATACACATCCATCAAGTGGCAATATTTGTAGCACGGAATCAGTAATTCAATGATAAGAACTCTTAAACATGCTTTTTTGTTTGCGGATGGCGTATATATGTTTAGGCATCGACGCGTTTCGATAGTTAAAATAATATATCCATCTTTATCAAGACAATATTGTATACTCTCTACCACGAATTAAAATGAGTTGTGAGGTCACCAATAAAAACAAAATACAAAATAACTGACACATGGTTCATAATCTTTAATTAATAAACAAAAAATAAATAAATTTTTAAACAAACCCTAATGATTATTACTTTTTCCAACAATTACATTCAAAATGAAATTAGGTAACATACAGTACTCCAATTCATCTCAGGTTAAACTATGTTAAACTAAACACAAGTATAACTAAGTAAGAACAAATGTATATCCACTTTCTATCAAAAATCAGGAACAAAATCAAACACAAATAAACATAATGGTGCCCTACAGCAATAAGAACCAATTTCTTAAATGTTACTTTTCAAGTTCCCTATCGGAAACAATTATACAATTGATATTAAACAGCAATGTAGTGCTCGGAGGGTAAATCCTATCCAAATAGTTTACTCCCACTGGAGTATCACCAAAACAAAATTCCATGTTTAATATGATACAATTGTATCACACATTAATATCATACTCACATTGGGCTCAATACACTAAAACCTCTTCCATTCTCAATCTTTCATACGCATCCTCTAGAACAGAGGTCTTCAAACTGGGCTACGGGCCCCCCTAGGGGGGCCTCGAGTGATCCCAGGGGGGGCGCCAGGCTCTGGCCAAAAGAAACATTATGCTTTGTTTTCAGCCTAAAAAAATGAGCAGCAGTAAGCACATCTGTAATGGGCCATCATTCACATCCTTTGTCATTTAAATCCTGGCTGGGAGAAGGTGTCAAAGGGGAAGGGACTTCAAATTTTCTCCAAGACCCACACTGCGATTTCGAATAACCACACTGGATCCTTTACACATTAGTAAGGCCTGCCTCACCGGAACAGTATGTTTGGAAATCATGTACTTGTTTGCGTTTCTAAAACGGTGACAGAATGTTTAAATAAGTCTAGACATGTTTAAAAATTGCCAGTTAAATAAAATAATTGTGAAATATTTTGAGGGGGGGTGGGGGGGGCCCGGCGAATTGTTTTTGTACACTTGGGGGGGAGAGGGGGGAATAAAAAAGTTTGAAGACCACTGCTCTAGAACATAGCGAGGAAAGCCACATGTCACCTCACCTTCAATCAGAGGGAGGGAGACACCTTCCAAAGCCTTGGGTCACCTCACCTTCAATCAGAGGGAGGGGAGACACCTTCCAAAGCCACATGTCCCCTCACCTTCAATCAGAGGGAGGGGAGACACCTTCCAAAGCCACATGTCCCCTCACCTTCAATCAGAGGGAGGGAGACACCTTACAAAGCCTCAGGTCACCTCACCTTCAATCAGAGGGAGGGAGACACCTTCCAAAGCCTCAGGTCACCTCACCTTCAATCAGAGGGAGGGAGACACCTTCCAAAGCCTCAGGCCACCTCACCTTCAATCAGAGGGAGGGAGACACCTTCCAAAGCCACGTGTCCCCTCACCTTCAATCAGAGGGAGGGAGACACCTTCCAAAGCCTCAGGTCACCTCACCTTTAATCAGAGGGAGGGAGACACCTTCCAAAGCCTCAGGTCACCTCACCTTCAATCAGAGGGAGGGGAGACACCTTCCAAAGCCTCAGGTCACCTCACCTTCAATCAGAGGGAGGGGAGACACCTTCCAAAGCCTCAGGTCACCTCACCTTTAATCAGAGGGAGGGAGACACCTTCCAAAGCCTCAGGTCACCTCACCTTTAATCAGAGGGAGGGAGACACCTTCCAAAGCCTCAGGCCACCTCACCTTCAATCAGAGGGAGGGAGACACCTTCCAAAGCCACGTGTCCCCTCACCTTCAATCAGAGGGAGGGAGACACCTTCCAAAGCCTCAGGTCACCTCACCTTTAATCAGAGGGAGGGAGACACCTTCCAAAGCCTCAGGTCACCTCACCTTCAATCAGAGGGAGGGGGACACCTTCCAAAGCCTCAGGTCACCTCACCTTCAATCAGAGGGAGGGGAGACACCTTCCAAAGCCTCAGGTCACCTCACCTTCAATCAGAGGGAGGGGAGACACCTTCCAAAGCCTCAGGTCACCTCACCTTCAATCAGAGGGAGGGAGACACCTTCCAAAGCCACATGTCCCCTCACCTTCAATCAGAGGGAGGGAGACACCTTCCAAAGCCTCAGGTCACCTCACCTTCAATCAGAGGGAGGGGAGACACCTTCCAAAGCCTCAGGTCACCTCACCTTCAATCAGAGGGAGGGGAGACACCTTCCAAAGCCTCTGGTCACCTCACCTTCAATCAGAGGGAGGGAGACACCTTCCAAAGCCTCAGGTCACCTCACCTTCAATCAGAGGGAGGGAGACACCTTCCAAAGCCTCAGGTCACCTCACCTTCAATAAGAGGGAGGGAGACACCTTCCAAAGCCACATGTCACCTCACCTTCAATCCGAGGGAGGGGAGACACCTTCCGTGTTGTCATTTCTAAATGGTGCCTGTAGCCTGGTTAAGATATTTGAAACCCAGATCATTCACAATGGGGTTAGTTTATGTAGCCATTCCGTCTCTGATATATGCTTCACCAAAAACCACCTGCATAAGCGGAGTCAGAAGCAGGTCTATTACAAATAGCAATCCCAAATACAGCCATTGCCAGTATTCAAAGGTGCCGAAGCTTTTGAATAGAGTTACCTGAAGCAACGGCACCACTGATTGAGTGTGGTTAGGGACGCTGTGTTTCAACCCTTTTCACACGTCCTTTGTGTTAGATTGTAGATCATGTCGTTTTGTCCTCACGCATCTTTTTGAGGGTAGAACTAACTCTCGGTTTGGAAAACAACATAATGGGGGTCACCTGGATCTGGCCTCCAGTGTTCGCGCGTTTCACTGGGCCTCGAAACAGACAACATCCGGGTTAACAGAATTGTCACTTCCGGATTGCCTGGGCTACACGCTCCCTGGAAAAAAGGCACAATGTAGCGCCATCTTGAAGTGTCATCTCGCGGCCATTATTTGACCGTGGAGTTAATGACATCAAATAACATTTGTAGAACAAAGAATGGGACCGGGGACCATGAGGATGGAATGCTTCTCATTTAGCCATAAAGATTATTACCTCATGAAACCTAAGTATTTGATAGTATTGTGATCAGACAAGCATATAGTATTTGTCAAATGCTTTAAAAACTCCAAAAAGATAATGCTGCTATATATTTTATGTAGGTGTCACCCAAGATAATTGATGGCGATTGACAACAGCCCCAATAGGGCCATGGGCACACATCATTACTAGAAGCCCAATATTTAGAAAAGTTATAAAGATCACTAGTATGCTACCTATGCAGGCGCCATCTTAAACCATCCTAAAACAAAGATGTTGTCAACCAAACGGGAGTAGTAAAGTATTACATATCGGTAGCTCCCATACTTAACCAGCTAGTCTCAGATAATAAGGAAATGGTTAATTTATTTAGTTGGTATATTTGATCTGATAAAAGGAGAGGTTCATAAAGTAGAATGGGAAAGAAGCTGAAAATACAGAACACTTTATAAACAAGCATTTGCAATACAAATTGGTCTCGCATTTGTAAGAGAGGTATTGGCTTTGTAAATGAGAATGTCTTTTAGTCATGTGCTTTGAATTGGAGAGGATGTATGTGGAGTGCATTTATGTGCCTTGGAATTGTTAGTTGTGAAATGGTGTGTGGTGGAATTGTGTGGAGTGGATTTGTGGAGTGGAATTATGTGGCAAGGTGGTACTAAGGAAGGACTAACAAGCCTAATAACGAATCAGATGCCACCAGTTTGTGAAGATTACGTTCAGTGTATTTTATTGTGACGAAAATCCAAGAACAGAAGTGAAATATTAATATCTTTTTGTGACATTTGTAATAAAGCTTGAAACATTGAGAGAACATATTTGAACCAGTTGTAGTTGAATGGTTGTACTGACTAATGCTGTGGTAGCGACGAGTGATGCTGTGGCGTTCAGTGATGCTGTAGTAGCGCATAGTGATGTTGTGGTGCCCCTTGTAAGGTATTGTACATTTTCCCTTTCTACCATTGTCACCGCTCGTGGTAACTCACGAGCTATGTAACATCCTCATCCTGTGTTCCATGATATGCATCCTCGAGAGAGAGTGTTCTTTCAAACATGTTTATGTTTGAGGTGTGCATCTCTCGAGGATGCAATGTCCGTTATTATACTGTTTCACCTAAACTGTATGTCTACTGGTCAGAATTATATTGTACTTGCTAATGGCCAGTGGCACTCCCGTGTGATGCTGGATTTGTTGGAATAAACCTCCTACTTGGATTACAACCTGAGCTTGAGATATCTCATTTCATCATCAAAGTCACTACTTCACATTTGGCGACAGGATTTGGGATTTTCCGACATTTTCAGCATTTTCACTATCTTCTCAGTCCGTCAGTTAACCCGACTAACCATAATTCCGAGAATACTTTTGTCCTGCTGTGCCTAATTTTAAAGAAACAAGCGTTTCTCACCTCGTTTTGAAATTTTTTTTCCAAGGAGTTTTCTTCGTTGTGTTATGCCTTTTTCTTCATAATCTTTGATTCCTACGAACCCCTTCAAATACCGCGATAATAGCCTCCGGTGAGCTCATCGCGTACATCGCGCAACAGAAGGATTTCCTGCCAGGAAGTGAAAGTCACTTTCTTCGTCTGCGTACACCGCGCAACGGAAGGATTTCCTGTCAGGAAGTGAATGTCACTTTCTTCTTCTCAACGTAAGCGGTCAGGAAGTGAATGTCACTTTCTTCTTCTCAACGTAAGCGTTGGATTTCTGAGCCTTATTTCTGAAATAAACACCGCTGTGTTTCCCTTTTCCTTTCACGCAACTGCCGATCTCTTAAAGGGAAACTACAAGTAAATGGTATGTGCATTTTATTTTGACTATTCGAAGTGGTATGTACATTTTATTTTGACTATTCGAAGTAACTTTTTCAATATAACTATAATTCAGTGGCTCATTAGGCATTTCACTACCCTTTTTAAACTGACATTTTATATTTTTAAATCTTCAAGAATTCAAGTACTTTTTACATATTTGGTGATTTATTTTAAAACAGTTAACATTTTAAAGACTTTGGAGTTTAAGAAGACTGCTTTTACTGAAATTCAAGAAACAGCATTTTAAAGACAAAAATGTCTTCCGGGGCATTTTAAAGGCAGTCAGCAGTTAAAAAAAAAAACAAAAAAAAAACGTTTAACATTTTAAAGACTCAGCATTTTAAAGACATTCAGCAGTTTAAAGACATTTAACATTTTAAAGACTACATCTTCAGCATTTTTCAGCAGTTTAAAGACATTTAACATTTTAAAGACTACATCTTCAGCATTTTTAAAGACATTTTACATTTGATTTAAAGTCTACAAAGCTTAGTTAAAAGCTATAAGAAAGGAAGAGTACAAGAGTTGCATTTTTACAAATTATATTATTTACAGTACAATTTATTTATTTAAAAAAAAAGAAATGGCTAATAAAAAACAGGTAATTATTCTGAACAAATTCTTGCCTGTTAATGGAAAATCTGTGGAACCGTGGAAGACTTGGTTTAGAAGCTTCGAGAATTATTTAGTGGCAATTGATGCAGAGGAATATGCTCCAAAAAGGAAGCTTGCTATTCTTTATAGTCACTTGGAGAGAGCTGGTAGAGAAGTTTTCGATAACTTACCTCTTTCAATTCCACCTTCAGGAAGAGGTGAAGGCTGGAATGTTTACAGAGATGCAATTCTAAGACTTAATAGGAAATTTTTGGAACTTCCGAATGTCATTCTGGAGCGTTATAATTTTAGAAAAAGAAAGCAAAACCTGGAGGAAAGCGTAGAAGATTTCATTTCAATTTTGAGGAACATGTCTGCTGATTGCAACTTCGGAGCTGATTTAGACATTTACATCAGGGATCAATTTGTTTATGGTTGTTGCCATAAAAAAATTCAAGAAAGGATTTTAAGTTGCAGAGATCCAACATTGGCTGAAGTGATTGATATGGCCAAAAGTATCGAAAGGAGCATTGTTTCATCAAAAAGTATTATGGTTGAAAATGTTTCTCCTGTTAACTTTGTACAGAATGATGTTTCTGTTAATGCAGTGTCATTCAAGAATAGTTTTAGTAAACCTCAGCAGAGAGGTAATAACACATTTTGTTTTAGGTGTGGATCAAGAACACATCTCAGTAACAGTCCCATGTGTAATGCTCTAGGGAAGAAGTGTACGAACTGTCAGAAGTTTGGTCATTTTGATAATGTGTGCAGGGCCAGGCCTACCGTACATGTTAGATCTGTGTCAACACTTGAGAATTTTGATCAACATGATCAACATGATATTCTTTCAGGGTTTGATGTCGTTCCCTTAGAATCTGATATGCAACATGTTAATATTCACACCTTAGATTTACCTTCAGTTTCAAATGAGTCTCTACAGGGAGGTATTGTTCAACTATAGAAACTTTAACTCCTTTAGGGGTTTTTGAGAAACCTAGGGTTTTGGTTGGAGCACACACTTTGTCTTATTGGGTTTCCACAAAATTTATACAAAGGTTTTGCAATAACTTTTATTATAAGTAATATGTTGATGTTGTTACTTTTTTTTCTGTACCCAACCTACCTTTACCCTGGTATGGCCTAGTGGTTTTTGTTGTTTCAGTTCCATTTCTGTCATATCCTCACTCCTTATTTGCAGCGCAGATTCCATTTCTTTACTTACCTTTTATTGAGAAGAAGGGGTGGGGGTGTCAAAGGGTTTTTGTGAAGACATTCACGTTCTGCATGTTCTTTGCAATGTTTCCTGTTGAACTTAAGGGCTCATGGTAATGTTCTTTTCAATGTTTCCTGTTGAACTTAAGGGCTCATTGCAATGGTCTTTTTCCCTTAAGGTTTTGAGATAGGATAACCTCACTCATTTCAATTTTGTTATTATAGGAAGGGAGATGATGTAAGGTATAGTTTTTCTTCTGTTACTTCTTTCATCACGTTCTTACTACACCAATTCCCTCACAAACATCTTCCATGTTAAGTGAAAGGTATGAATTAGTAAGATCAAATCGCAATTGTTCTTTTCCTTCTAGGTTCAAGGATTTTCATATGTCTTAGTTCACTTTGTTCTTTTATTTTATTCTCCTTTATAAAAAGGGAGATGATGTAAGGTATTGTACATTTTCCCTTTCTACCATTGTCACCGCTCGTGGTAACTCACGAGCTATGTAACATCCTCATCCTGTGTTCCATGATATGCATCCTCGAGAGAGAGTGTTCTTTCAAACATGTTTATGTTTGAGGTGTGCATCTCTCGAGGATGCAATGTCCGTTATTATACTGTTTCACCTAAACTGTATGTCTACTGGTCAGAATTATATTGTACTTGCTAATGGCCAGTGGCACTCCCGTGTGATGCTGGATTTGTTGGAATAAACCTCCTACTTGGATTACAACCTGAGCTTGAGATATCTCATTTCATCATCAAAGTCACTACTTCACACCCCTGAGCGATGCTGTGGTGGTGCTGAGTGATGCTGTGGTGATGCGATAGAGTGTAATTATGTGGCGTGTAACTGCAGCACTTAAGTGGTACTTGGAGTGTATGTTGCTTTGACTGCAGTGTAATTATGTGGCACTGAGTGGTATTTGGAGTGTATGCTGCGTTCAGCGCAGTGTAAATATGTAGCATATACTTATGTGGCACTGAATGGTATTTGGAGTGTATGTTGCATTGAGTGCAGTGTAATTATGTGGCGTGTAATTATGTGTCACTCAGTGGTATTTGGAGTGTATGTTGCGTTGAGCGCAATGCAATTATGTAGGAGTCATAAATGGCTGTTCTACATCTAAGGGGGGCACAAAGTGAAGGCAAAATATTGGCACCCTAAAATGAAACCAACATTTACCCCAAGGGCAGCTCCCCACAGATACAGAAACTTATTCCCAGGTGCTTTGTGAGTTTGCAACTGCCTGCCCCACCTACAGAGCAAATTGACCTAAATAAAACAGGCAGTCTCACCCCAAGGAGGATGGAAGCGAAAGAAAAATGCTTTTGCAGTGTGGCAGCTAAAGTGAAAGAGGTCGCTCTTTATATTAAAAAAATAAATAAGCGCAGCCGCTAAAGTGAAAGCGGACCGCGCTTTAAATGAAATACATAAGCGCGACCCCTAAAGTGAAAGCGGACATCACCAAAAATTAAACAAGCGCGGCCACCTTTGTTAAAGTGGACCACGCTAGAAATTAAAAAATACATAACTAATAATATAAAAGGTGGATTTCTTTCGGAATACATCACGTGTATTACATGGAATTGAATTGCAGAGCTGGCGCGTCTCAGAAAGATTTATACCTCATAGCAATAGTCACTGTGCATTTTTAAAAACTAGCAGAAATTGGCATTTTAGATAACCAGTCGTGCTGTCAAACCAGACGTAAAAAGAAGATCAGAGGAGCGGATGGGATGCTCAAATGAGGAGCACAAGAGCCAGACAAGCAGGTAGGGATAAATGGGAGTCTGGGTGCTGAGCCAGGCCACGAACACAGGACCAAACTAAATAAGCATGACAAGGGAGGAGAACTGTGCTTAAAGGAGACTGGGCTGTGTTCCACGAATGAGAGCTGACCAAAGGGAATAGTACCAGACCAACAGGATTACCAGAGGGGCAAAAGGAATGGGATCAGGTGCAAGAGCCAAGTAGGTGGACAACCTCAACGGAGCACGGGTGCACTGCAGGACCAAAGATGCAACATGGCACCTCTGCTCTGAGTGCAGGAAGAGGCCAGCGGCCAATGCAGCAGGCATGGGAGGAGGCCAGAGAGGGGAGTGATGCCCAGGAAGCATGGAAGAAGGTCTAACAGAGACAGCTCATGTGGGTCAAACTGGCAATTCTTCACTGAACAATTTACCAAAATGAATGAACGGGGTAGTAAATACTGATATTTATTAATATTAGACAACAAAAATGTACCCCATTTTCTGTTCCATTGCCTCTCTTTTGTTCTTCATAAATAACAACAAAATATTTTTTTTAAAAACATAAAATCCAATTAAAATATTTTTCAAACCTCACACACACCTCACCTCTGCTTGAGCACCGGTCAGTGAGGGCTGCAGGGCCTGGGGGTAAGGGGGGGCACCGGGGGCCGGCTGAGTCCGGTCGCCTGTGAGGAGTGGGGTCCGGTGTGTTATTCCCCCCAGGAGTGATGCGCGCGCTCACGATGCTGCACGAGCCACCATCGCGCGCGCGAACAAAACACTACGTCTCACGACTGCGCACGCGCAGGACCGCGCGTCACAACTGCGCATGTGCGGAGTGAAGACACTACTTCCTACGGCAGAGCAATCACAAAGTGTGGGACCTCGCACGGAGAGCAGCCTGTGAACTGCCCTTGACCGAAAACGCTCAGCCTCACTGCGCCTGCGCAGAGGAGAGACACTTCCCCCCACTACAGAGGAGCCGAACCGAGGAGCTCTGCGCTGAAATGCATCTCAGCGCGTGCTGTGGCGCCCCATGCTCCGTGTGTCTTATTCATTGTCACTGGAATTGTTGTGCTTCTTTGTGTCCCTGCAAGGACACCGTCACACCAGTACTGGCTCTGAGCTGTCAGCTGACGAGCCACAGGACTCGCCCTTTACTGAGCTCCGTGCTGCCGGAGCCTGTGTTGGTGTACAACATAAATCTTTCTTCCAACGACTTCTTGAGTTAAATTTTCTGGACGTATGTTCGTCCTCCGCGCATGCGCAGTTGTAAATTCATGGCTTTCCGCTCGGTGGCGGGCGGCTGTGTCTGTCCTCCGCGCATGCGCAGTTATTCATCCATGGCCCTTTTTAACAAGCTTTAGGGTGTGGCTGTCCTGCGCGCAAGCGCAGTTGTTCATCCTTAGGCCCTCTTTAGTTCAGTCCTGGTGTTATACAAAGGCCTTGGAAAGCTCAGCATGGCCAGCGAGGGTGCCAGACCCACAGCAGGGACCACAGCACCCATATTAAACCCCAGGTGAGGCCAAACCACAGCAGGGACCACAGCATCCATATTAAACCCCAGGTGAGGTCATGAGATAGAAAGATTGAACACCTAATTATTGTATAGCTAAACATAAACAACAAGCACTGGCATAGCCAGTAGGTCACGCCTTTGGGACCTTATACGTGTCTAGTTATGCAGCACAATATCCTTGGTGCAATAGCATCAACTGTTGCGTGGCTAAACACGTATAAGGTCCCAAAGGCAAGACCTATTGGCTATGCCAATGCTTGTTTTCATTTGTTCCTGTTTGAGCCTTTTAGAGATGCATGCTTCTGTTTCATCCTCCTGTCTAACTACACCCGCCTTTTGTTGATCTATGTCACAGGTACTCCCAAACATTTTCGCAAAGTTTGGTCTATGGTGTGACCTAGGGCAGCACTGATGCCAGCGGGGTTTAAAGTCGGGGTAGGGAAGGTGTTCCTAAAGTTAAAGGCCTAGTTACTTCCTTTTCCTAACTGCAATTAACCTTTAAATAAGTGTTTGCTGTATATGTACGTTTCTTTTTCATGTTACGGCAGCCCAGTGCTGCTGCTTCCCATGGGTCCGCATGTAAAGACCTGGAGGGCCTTATGCGGCCCCCGGGCCGTACTTTGAGTATCACTGATCTAGATCCTCCCTGGCAACTGCCCCAGCTACATGTGTATTTCCATGTTCTTCAAAAAGGGGTCAGGGTTGAGCCGGGGCCGCTGTATCTCCTTTGCTCTCGGTGGTCCCATGGGAGTTTTAGCTGCTCATTTTGCTAATCCTTCCCTAACTTTCCAGAAGTGTCAGAGCAGACAGGCTCGCTGAGTTATTCTTGGTTACTGAGTGAGCCTGTTACATTTTTACAACATTTATTCTGCAAGTCTGTTTATTCCTAATGTATGGTGACAAGAGGCTCAGATTAGAATCTTCCTGTTTCTCTTGCTAAGCCATAGCGCGTTCACCGGGGGGATTGGGAGAGGTAGAGCTGGGGCTGCCCTTCAAGATGCTCACACCCTGCTCAGCTCAAGAACCTGCCATGGCTTAACAAGATAAACAGGAAGAATCTGAGAAACTGACACATGTCGGACACATGGTACCAGAGAGTACTAACTGAGAACTTGCTTGTTTGCACAGTCTTTTCAAGCCAGAGTATTTTGATTGATTGAATGTATCACTTTTAAAATTACTCTGAACGCTTCTAAGACAATCGCATTTTAAATTGAAAGCTTTTTGAAACAAATGTTTTTTTAAAACTGAAATTAAATTGAAGGCTTAGTTACTGTGGGGAAGCATGACTTACGTCGAACAGTAGAACAGGAGCTTGGCGGGGCAGGACCAGTGAGCATAGTTGAGGAGTCGCCCTCGTGGGGAGCAAGGGACAGGTCAGCACTCTAGTAGCTAAGCAAAAGTCTACTTATGGTGCCCGCAGCACGGACGCGTAGCGGCACGCTGCTGGCGCGCCTAAGGCTAGCCCGCTTGCGTCTGGACACAGTCAAGGGCAAGGAACCATGCCGGATTCGTCCCAGAAAACTGTAAGCTCATCACATATGATAGAGCATTATTGCTCTCATTGAGATACTCGGGTAGAGCCCATTGTGAGATGACTCTAGCGCCAACAAGAAGATGTCATGCCCTCTTGGCCGGACTGAGTTTAACTCAGGCAAGATTGAAGGGCCACTACAACTAGATAGGCCCACAAGGAATGAGCAATGGGAAATGGGACTTATTAACAGTAGATCCTTGCCAGCACACACCACAGAAATCATAATGCTAATAGAAAATGAAGAACTTGACATTCTCTTCGTTACTGAAACGTGGTTGAAAGACTGGTCCGCCCCTGACATAATCCAAGGACTAACCCCAGATTTCCCTATACAAAGACAAGATAGGATTATAAAAACGGGAGGCGGGGTAGCAATCATTTAGAAAAACGACTATGAATGCATGATATCGTCCGTTGCCACCACCAACAGTGAAACTGTACAATTCAGCCTAAAACATCGGCTAATAACTCGTTTTCAGGCACACTGCTATATAGACCCCAAGGACCCCCCACTCCATTCCTTGAGGAATTTCCCAGCTTAATAGCAGACATGATGGCCAGCAAGAGCTCCATTATATTATTGGGGACTTTAACTTCCATCTGGATGAACCTGATAATATCACAGCAGTTAGATTAATTCATGACATGGAGGTCATGCAACTGAAACAACCGATAAACACAAGCACCCATGTAAAGGGTACCATACTGGATGCCATTTTTAGGTCTTGTATACGCAGTGCGCATGCGCTGCATAGGGGGACCTTTAGCCGCTGCTCTGCTCTTTTTGGAAACACATACTCGTGCTTGTGGCGGCATCCGCCTTGCGGGAGCAAACTGGGGCGCGCCACAAGCACATTCTAACGTGCCGCAAGTGCCACAAGCACATTCTAACGTGCCGCAAGTGCACGCATGCACTACTTGCATCTTGAAATGGTCCTTGCTTTAACAAATCTCATCAAATATCGCTCCTACCACTGATGCACGCACATCTACAGGGAGAATATTTGAATGTGCTTTACTTAAACAAAATCTGTTCATTCAACGATGGCTCCGTGGATGCGCAAGCATCAGCCAGAGCTCGCTTTGAGTGCACTTTTGAATAGTTAACAAAATGCCACTTAAGGACAGCCACCGCAGATACGCATGCATACATGAATATCTAGGACAACAACAAGCACCTGTAAAGAAAATAGTTTTTGGAAGCTTGTTTTATACTCAGACTTTTGAAGATGACTGTCGGGAGTTCAGGTATTGTTGCAAGATTTGCTCCTGCTTCCGAGTAAACAACCAGAGAGGTCTCGTCCGTGGCAGAGATGCATTTTCAGAGTCTCAGAGTCCTCCAATTCAATCTCTTTATTAGTTTAAAATGAGCAACAAACAGTTAGTGTAGACTCGTACTAGGGTTCGCCTACAACACAAGTCAGAATAGAATAATATCCTATCTCCTCAGAATTACAAACTTGCATAGATGGTGCCTTCAGCATGCCAATGCACAACATTGATGCCATTTTTACACCCACTATTAGAGGGCATGATTCACTGTATATTTCCTCTGCCGCTCTGATCCTTGACACAAAAACATGTTTTGATAGAAAGGAAACACCAGAGCAACACTACAGAAACAGTAGGAAACGATCTTTCACAGGCAACGTTTAATTGATTAAATGTATTAACCCTATTTTAAAATACGGTGTATAGCACTGTACCAAAGGAAACACCAGTGCAACACTAAACAAACATTGGCATAGCCAATATGTCTTGCTTTTGGAACCTTATAAGTATTTAGTTATGCAGCACAATATCCTTGGTGCAACAGCATCAACTTGTGCATCGCTAAACACTTATAAGGTCCCAAAGGTGAGACCTATTGCTTACGCCAATGCTTGTTTCAAATGTCCCTAAGCTAAAAGTCGGGACCCCTATACCAATGCCATGGTCGGATCATTATTTCATCCCGTTTACACTGGAACATCCACAGGCTCGATGCATCAGTCACAAAGTAACCGGGATTAAGAATAAATGGCCAAAATCCCTACCTGACAACGTAAGGATTGAATTAGAGGACCAAGCCTGACAGATGACGTAGAAGAGGCAAACACGATTTGGGCTGACTGGCTCAACAAAGTTGCAGCCCAACACCCACAGAAAACCAGACAAAGTAAGCTTGAAGTTAGGATTAAAGCCCCATGGTTCAATAAGCAATTAATTCTGACAAAAAAATCATGTAAAAGAATGGAAAGGTTGTGGAGAAAAAACGATGATCCTGCCAACAAAAGTCAATATAAGGCAGCTATTAGACAATATCCAAGGGACATGATCTAAGCACAGACCAAATTCTTAGAACAAAAAATTAATACGGCACACAACACACAAATGGGTTTCCGGCACACAAACACACAAATGGGTATCCGTCCCTCACATAGCACAGAGTCAGCTCTGTTGGTGGTAACTGAGGAACTAAAAAAGTGTTAAACCAGGGGTGCTCAGCGGCCATCCTGCTCCTGGATCTGAGCGCCACATCTGATACAGTTGACCATTGCACATTGATCGGCTAAAGGAAGAAGGTATCACAGGCACAGCAATATAGTGGCTCACTTAATTTCTGAAAGACAGAGTTGCTGGAAGGGAACTATCTATCCGATACCCTCCAACTACTGTGTGAAGTCCCACAGGACACTGCACTAAGCACCACACTTTTTAATATTTACATGCAACCTCTTACAGGGATAGTACAAGAATTTGGTCTATCCATAGTGTTGTACGCGGATGATACACAACTTGTATTATCAGTGACGAACGACCCCCACTCCCTATACAACAACCTAGGGCCTTGTATGACACGAATAGCTGAATGGATGTGTAAATAGATCCTTAAATTGAATGGGGATAAAACTGAACTTATGTTCCTGGGAAACAAAACAGTCCCCAGGAATCTTATAAGCTGGCCTACTCAGTCGAAAGGGTACAGAACGGGAATATCGTTGCAAAAATATCGACTTACCTAAATATCGCTGCAAAAATATCTACAGGAAGAAATATCGATGACAAAAACATAGTCTGACCAGAATATCGACAGACAGGTAAGTAATATCGATAACATTAATATAGTTGTAATAAATATCGTTTACAAAAACATAGTTTACAAAAATATCGTTTTTTAAATAATTATAAGTAATGTAGTGTTTTTATTGATTATTTGTAGTCAAAGTAGTATTTTTTGTAGTATTTTATTAGTTAATAATGTATTTTATGTTGAATTTAGTATTAATAGTTCCGTAGCGGGTTGTGGGTTTATAGGGGAGTAGGGTGGGAAGTAATTTAAATATAATAAAATATTAGATTAATGAATGTTTTAAATGAATATAAATAGTGTAATAAATAATAGTTAATTAATTTCAATTAGTTAATTGATTAATAATTATGTAATTAATTATGTTAATTTTTTTATTAATTTTAGGTGTGTGTACTGGAATTTTTTAGTGAAAATGTAGTAAATTAATTACATTTTAATTAATTAATTATTTAATTAATGATTAAATAAATAAAAATAAATATTTGTTATTTTATAAATGACTAAATACATTTAGTAATTTATACCCCTACGCTATCCAACGCTTTCCCTACTGTTGCACCCCCTGGAGTGGGAATAGTAATTTTTACCCCTACGCTATCCAACGCTTTCCCTACTGTTGCACCCTCTGGAGTGGGAATAGTAATTTTTACCCCTACGCTATCCAACGCTTTCCCTACTGTTGCACCCCCTGCTGTGGGAATAGTAATTTTTACCCCTACGCTATCCAACGCTTTCCCTGCTGTTGCACCCCCTGGAGTGGGAATAGTAATTTTTACCCCTACGCTATCCAACGCTTTCCCTACTGTTGCACCCTCTGGAGTGGGAATAGTAATTTTTACCCCTACGCTATCCAACGCTTTCCCTACTGTTGCACCCTCTGGAGTGGGAATAGTAATTTTTACCCATACGCTATCCAACGCTTTCCCTACTGTTGCACCCTCTGGAGTGGGAATAGTAATTTTTACTCCTACGCTATCCAACGCTTTCCCTACTGTTGCACCCTCTGGAGTGGGAATAGTAATTTTTACCCCTACGCTATCCAACGCTTTCCCTACTGTTGCACCCTCTGGAGTGGGAATAGTAATTTTTTAACCCTACGCTATCCAACGCTTTCCCTACTGTTGCACCCTCTGGAGTGGGAATAGTAATTTTTGCTCCTACGCTATCCAACGCTTTCCCTACTGTTGCACCCCCTGGAGTGGGAATAGTAATTTTTATTCCTATGCTATCCAACGCTTTCCCTACTGTTGCACCCTCTGGAGTGGGAATAGTAATTTTTACCCCTATGCTATCCAGCGCTTTCCCTACTGTTGCACCCTCTGGAGTGGGAATAGTAATTTTTACTCCTACGCTATCCAACGCTTTCCCTACTGTTGCACCCCCTGGAGTGGGAATAGTAATTTTTACCCCTACGCTATCCAACGCTTTCCCTACTGTTGCACCCTCTGGAGTGGGAATAGTAATTTTTACCCCCTACGCTATCCAACGCTTTCCCTACTGTTGCACCCTCTGGAGTGGGAATAGTACTTTTTTCCCCTACGCTATCAAATGTTTTAACTAATAATATATTGTATATTTTAATTATATGTATGTATTATTGTTGTTATATAAAGTAATGTGTTAAATATATGTATATGTACACATTTATTAAGTCTATAATGAAAAAGTGTAGTTAATTTGATTTAAATATTTAAAAAATAAAAGTAATGTAATATATTTTGTTAATAGTACTTACATTTATTTATTAGTTAATGTAATTTTAATTAATTTAAAAAGTCGATATTTTTTACATCTATATTAATTACAACGATATTTTTGAGTAGATATTTATGTACTTACCTGTTTAAGTATAGGATGTCGATATTTTTGTAAACAATATTTTTACAACTATTTTTATGTCAGCTATATTTTTGTAATCTATATTTTAACACCCTACCAGTTGAAAGAACCACCAACCCCCAAGACTGCCATCAAAAACCTGGGAATCTAGCTAGACAAAAATGTTAAGCATGGAGACCCAAGCAAAGAAACTTTCAGGCAAATGTTTTGGCTTACTCCATATGCTTTGTAAAATTCTACCCATGCAAACTGAACAATCTTGTAGAATTGTGATCCAAGCATTAATCGTGTCACAGCTGGCCTACGGGAACTCTCTGTATCTGGGCGCACCAAAATACGTCATTACCCGGTTGCAGGTAGTGCAGAATGCCACAGCAAGAACCCTGCTACAAATCCCTTAAACAGCAGTCGGCCAGGGCAGTCCTGAGGACACTTCACTGGCTTCCAGTCCAGGCGAAGATCAAGTTCAAGGCACTGTGTATCGCCAGCAGAGCCATGAATGACAGAGGACCGGCCTTAATCCAAAAAATTGGTTACACGCTATACACCGAGTAGGACCCTAAGCTCATCAGAGGATCTTCTTATGCAACAGGGCAGAATAAAAATAGAAAAATGGGGAGGAAGGTCCTTCAAGCACTTGGTTCCTAAAATGTGGAACACACTACCCAGGAAAATGCGCATGATAACCAAAAAATTTGCATTCAGGAAAAGGCTCAAAACATTGCACTTTCCCTAAAAACTCCCGATCTCAGGCAACTTGACTTAGTCACCATAGTTATGTTTCTCTTAGCGCTGGGAAGCCTAAGGGAAGCTATGCACCTTACAAATACATAAACATCTTCTTTGAGCCTCTTGTCACAATGCATTTATGAATAAACAGACTCACTGAAGAAATGTTGCAAAAATGTAACCGACTCACTCAGTAACCAAGAATGACTCAGCGAGCCTGTCTGCTCCGACACTTCTGGAAAGTTAGGGAAGGATTAGCAGAACAAGCTGCTTTTACTCAGAGCAGTGAATGAAAGTATGCGCATAAAAAGCAAGTTACATTGCTATATTGTTTAGACAAAGAAGGTTTAAAACAATATTGCACTTTGCCATGATCAGAATTTGAAGCATGATAATACAAAACAATGTCAAGTCAAGTCAAGTCATAAAATTTATATAGCGCACTACATACCCAGAGGGTTTCAAGGCGCTTAGGAAGGGGGGGATGATTATTTGTCAAATATCCACGTTTTAAGCTGCTTTCTGAACGCTAGGTGATTCTGGGTGAGGCGAAGGTAAGCGGGGAGTGAGTTCCAGGTTTTGGCAGCCAGGTAAGAGAAGGATCTGCCTCCCATGGTGGTCTTGTTGATGCGAGGTACAGTGGCGAAGGCTTGGCTGGAAGAGCGGAGTTGGCGGGAGGGGGTGTAGAAGGACAGTCGAGAGTTGAGGCAGTCTGGTCCGATGTCGTAGAGAGATTTGTGTGCGTGGGTGAGCAGTCGGAAAGTAATCCTCTTATTGACGGGTAGCCAGTGGAGATCTTTAAGGTGACCAGAGATGTGTTCGTTGCGTGGGATGTCTAATATGAGCCTGGCTGAGGCGTTTTGGATTCGTTGTAGTTTATTCTGGAGTTTAGCGGTGGTACCTGCGTAGAGGGTGTTTCCGTAGTCCAGTCGGCTCGTGACCAGAGCATGGGTGACTGTTTTCCTTGTTTCGGTGGGGATCCAGCGAAATGTTTTTCTGAGCATGCGAAGAATGTTAAAGCAGGAAGACGATACGGCGCTGACTTGTCTGCTCATTGAGAGTGAAGAATCCAGGATGACGCCAAGGTTCCGTGCGTGGTCTGTCGGGGTGGGTGCATTTCCGAGGGCTTCTGGCCACCAGGAGTTGTCCCATGCAGAGGGGGAATTACCTAAGATGAGGACCTCTGTTTTGTCTGAGTTCAGTTTCAGTCGGCTTTGTTTCATCCATTCGGCGACTTCTTTCATTCCTTCGTGAAGGTTAGTTTTGGCGGTGCTGGGGTCCTTGGTGAGAGATAGGATCAGTTGAGTGTCATCTGCGTAAGAGATGATGTTGAGGTTGTGTTGGCGGGCGATGGCCGCGAGGGGGCTCATGTATACGTTGAAGAGGGTGGGACTGAGTGAGGATCCTTGTGGTACGCCGCAGATGATTTCAGAGGCCTTGGACTTGAATGGTGGGAGGCGGACTCTCTGGGTTCTTCCGGTGAGGAACGAGGTGATCCATTCCAGTGCCTTTCCTTGGATTCCGATGTTTCTGAGGCGTTGTAAAAGGGTGCTGTGGCAGACAGTGTCGAAGGCTGCAGAAAGGTCGAGGAGGATGAGGGCGACTGTGTCTCCATTGTCCAGTAGTGTTCGAATGTCGTCTGTTGCTGCGATGAGGGCGGTCTCAGTGCTGTGTTTGGCTCGGAAGCCAGATTGTGAGGGGTCGAGTGATTTGTTGGCTTCGAGGAAGGCGGCGAGCTGGTTGTTGACAGCTTTCTCGATGACTTTGGCCGGGAATGGAAGAAGCGAGATGGGGCGGTAGTTTTTGAGTTCGGTGGGATCTGCTGTTGGTTTTTTCAGAAGGGCGGTGAGTTCAGCGTGTTTCCAATGTTCTGGGAAGGTAGCGGAGTTGAAGGAGCAGTTGATGACGTCTCGGAGGTGCGGAGCTATGACGGAGTCTGCTTTGTTGAAGATGTGGTGAGGGCAAGGGTCTGTGGGGGATCCAGAGTGGATGGAATTCATCAGGCGGATGGTGTCCTCAGTGGAGATAGGGTTCCAGGCGTTAAGGGTGTTAATGGGGGGAAGATGGACAGCTGATGGTAGGGTGGGTTGGTTTCCGGGTTGGTTGTCAAAGCTGTTGTGGATGTCAGCAATCTTGTTGTGGAAAAAAGAGGCTAGGGAATCGCAGAGGGTTTGAGAGGGGGTGATGTCGTTGGAGTTGGCCGAGGGGTTGGAAAATTCCTTGACGATGTTGAAAAGTTCCTTACTGTTGTGGGCGTTGTTGTCAAGTCGATCCTTGAATGCTGTTTTCTTGGCTTTATGGATCAGTTGGTGGTGAGTACGGATGGCGCTTTTGAAGGCGTCTTTGTTGCTGGTGGATGGGTCTTTTTTCCAGGCTTTTTCAAGGGAGCGGCACAGTTTCTTGGACTTCTTAAGATCATCGTTGAACCATGAGGCCTTTTTTTGCTGCCAGGTTTGCTTTGACGTTTCTTCAGTGGTGCTAAGGTGTCGGCGGTGTTGGATAGCCAAAGGGTGAGGTTGGAGGCGGCTTCGTTGGCGTTGGAAGAGAGGGCTGGGGAGGTTTGAAGGAGCGATGTGGAGATCTGCTCCGTGGTGATTTTGTTCCAGTTTCTCTGTAGGGTTGGTTGGAGGTGGTTGGTGGGTTTCGGCTTGTTGTAGGTGAAGTGAACGCAGCTGTGGTCAGTCCAGAGGAGATCCGTAGTGTGGCTGAAGGAGACCTGGTTGCTGGAGGTGAAGATGGGGTCGAGTGTGTGACCTGCGATGTGGGTGGGGGAAGTGACCAGTTGTTTAAGTCCGAGGTTGGCGAGGTTGTCTAAGAGGGTGGTGGTGTTGCGGTCGTTGATCTTTTCAAGGTGGAAGTTGAGGTCTCCCAGAAGGATGTAGTCTTTGGAGGGGAGCGCGTGTGGGGTGATGAAGTCCGTGATGTCTTCACTGAATTTTGCGCGGGGTCCTGGTGGTCTGTAGAGGAGGGTGCCTCTGAGTGTGGTCTTGGGGTCGATGTGGATCTGGAAGTGAAGGTGTTCGGAGTTCACGAGGTTGGCGTCAGAGCTGGTTGAGATGCGGATTGATTTCTTATGGACGATAGCGATTCCTCCTCCTGTATGGTCGGTGCGGTCCTTGCGTGTGATCTTATAGTCATCGGGGATGGCAATGGCGATGTCAGGGGCGGAGGAAGCGTTCATCCATGTTTCCGTTAGGAAGGCGACGTCAGGAGAGATGGTGTCTAGTAGGTTCCAAAGGTCAATGGCGTGCCTGTGGACCGAGCGGGTGTTGAGAAGGATACATTCTAGGTGGTTGGGGTTGGGAGTCTGTGTTGTGGTCGTAGCGGGGATGTTGGCGGTGCCGATGAAATTGCAGGAGATGCAGGAGAACGGTCCATGGGTGCGTCCCGGAGCGGCTTGGACGCAGTTGGGGGAGCGACCGGGGTTAAGGGCTAGGAGGGTGGCAGCATCGTAGGTAATGCGGTGGGGCTGGGCAGCGTGAGGGGCAGGGGGTCTGGCGCTGGGCGCGGTCCAGGCGCGGACGGGCGTAGACGGGCTTACCTTTGGCGCACCTTCGGCGCGGATGGGGCGCGGTCGCTGCGCGTGAACGCTGCACGCGGGAACTACTGTCATATATGGATAGTGGAAGGGGAGGGGCGAGGGCGGCTCAGCTGGGAGGCGTGGCGGGCTCAAGGGACGGAGCACAATAACAACAAGCACAAAATGGAGGGGAGGGCAGGGCGCCGGGGGCTCTTACAAACAATGCGCAGGAATGGTCAATGAACGAAAACGGAATGCAGACGCTTTAAATATGGCAAACTAGTTACAATGCAACTTAGAGATAAGCACGATATGAAAAACGTAACTGCATGCGCTTTTAAATCGCCAAACTCGGACACAGTGCAGCGAGAGTAATAAGCAGGTAATGAAAAGCTAAATACTGAATTCACACGCTCTTAATACACAGATCTTGGAGTCAGAGCAGCATAAGAATAACGATACCACTTTCAGAGGGAGCGCAGGCAGGGGAGCGAACACTCGAGGCAGGAAGCGAGGAGTGAATCACAGCGCCGTGAGGACAGAGGACGCGTTTTAATGTTAGTGGGAGGGCGGCTCAGCTGGGAGGCGTGGCGGGCTCAAGGGACGGAGCACAATAACAACAAGCACAAAATGGAGGGGAGGGCAGGGCGCCGGGGGCTCTTACAAACAATGCGCAGGAATGGTCAATGAATGAAAACGGAATGCAGACGCTTTAAATATGGCAAACTAGTTACAATGCAACTTAGAGATAAGCACGATATGAAAAACGTAACTGCATGCGCTTTTAAATCGCCAAACTCGGACACAGTGCAGCGAGAGTAATAAGCAGGTAATGAAAAGCTAAATACTGAATTCACACGCTCTTAATACACAGATCTTGGAGTCAGAGCAGCATAAGAATAACGATACCACTTTCAGAGGGAGCGCAGGCAGGGGAGCGAACACTCGAGGCAGGAAGCGAGGAGTGAATCACAGCGCCGTGAGGACAGAGGACGCGTTTTAATGTTAGTGGGAGGGCGGCTCAGCTGGGAGGCGTGGCGGGCTCAAGGGACGGAGCACAATAACAACAAGCACAAAATGGAGGGGAGGGCAGGGCGCCGGGGGCTCTTACAAACAATGCGCAGGAATGGTCAATGAATGAAAACGGAATGCAGACGCTTTAAATATGGCAAACTAGTTACAATGCAACTTAGAGATAAGCACGATATGAAAAACGTAACTGCATGCGCTTTTAAATCGCCAAACTCGGACACAGTGCAGCGAGAGTAATAAGCAGGTAATGAAAAGCTAAATACTGAATTCACACGCTCTTAATACACAGATCTTGGAGTCAGAGCAGCATAAGAATAACGATACCACTTTCAGAGGGAGCGCAGGCAGGGGAGCGAACACTCGAGGCAGGAAGCGAGGAGTGAATCACAGCGCCGTGAGGACAGAGGACGCGTTTTAATGTTAGTGGGAGGGCGGCTCAGCTGGGAGGCGTGGCGGGCTCAAGGGACGGAGCACAATAACAACAAGCACAAAATGGAGGGGAGGGCAGGGCGCCGGGGGCTCTTACAAACAATGCGCAGGAATGGTCAATGAATGAAAACGGAATGCAGACGCTTTAAATATGGCAAACTAGTTACAATGCAACTTAGAGATAAGCACGATATGAAAAACGTAACTGCATGCGCTTTTAAATCGCCAAACTCGGACACAGTGCAGCGAGAGTAATAAGCAGGTAATGAAAAGCTAAATACTGAATTCACACGCTCTTAATACACAGATCTTGGAGTCAGAGCAGCATAAGAATAACGATACCACTTTCAGAGGGAGCGCAGGCAGGGGAGCGAACACTCGAGGCAGGAAGCGAGGAGGAATATGCAGTTCGAGGTTACCATATGAATACTTGACACCCTTCATTTAATTAATTCTGGCGTGAGAGATCCTGATAGCCTGGGGGAAGGAGGGCGTCCATGTTTTTTGCAGGGGGGAGTTGGGGGAGGGCTCAAGTTTTGTTACACTACTGACCTGCACATAAACTTAATACACAAAACGTTGTGAGCCAGCTCTTGTCACTGTGCCTCTCAGAGTGCTCCTGAACTTGGAAATTAATTATCTGCTAGCTGCAGGAACATGAGTTATCCACAGAGCACTGTCAGGGAAAGACATAAGCAGCAGCCAACTTAAAGAAACACTTCTAATCCCATTCAAGAGTGAGAGGACTGAAAGTAACCAATCCAAAAGACTTTATTCGGATAGCAACGTATCCATAAAAGTAACACATGTACAGAATAAAAACCACTAGAAAACTATATAGATAGCAATGTCCAATCCATAATGTAGCAACATACAGTAAACCTAGGTAAAGTGCATATTATGAATAGTACTATACGGATGAATCAGTCGACATATGTTATCTATCTGATCCTATGTGACTGTTCAAAAATATATGTAGGAAGTACTGTGAGACAACTATGCATCCGTATTAACATTGGAGGGCTGTCTTAAAAAATGATCAATCCTATGCAATCTGTTCGCATGACTGCAGTTCAACCCTTCCCAGGTCTAATTTTAAGTTCCATGCAATTGAATGTGTGACAATTGATGGAAGAGGCGAGGACAGGGAACTTCGCTTACGACAGAACGAGGCCTGTTGGATCTGCAAATTGAGAGCAGTATCCATGGGCCTCAATACTGATCACGAACAACATTATCTGCTGTAATTGAATGGAATGACCAACTTATGCACTACCTGGAGTTTTCTCGTGTGGTCCTCAGGCATGAGGTCCATCTGACAATACATAACTGAATTAGAAGTACCCCTTCCTGCGCTTATAAACTGATTGGGTCATAACCCAATCATGTATATTCAGTTTTCTATGTGTAATAATATAATATTGTATATAGTTTTTTATAACACACGTTGTATTGAGTTCTAAAACAAAAACAAACAAAAAATGAAGAAAGAATGTATGCACATAGGTGGGCATGCCTATCATAGTGATGCCATAGTAATAAATATTGCCTCACAACAGATGTTCGTTTTGTTGGAGCGGATCTTTTTAATAATGATCTTTAGTGACAACCTGCAAATAATAAGTACATGTTATGTTTTAGAAAACTCAATGATTAGTGCTGGAATATAGCAATACTCTTATTGGCATGGTAAACTTGTAAATAATGATGTTCTTAGGATGTTTTTTGTGCATGTATAGAGCCTCTCTATCACGTGCCGATATTACCCTTGGGCCATGACAATACCCACTTAGTATGGCCTCTTTTGGGATATTTGAACAGGATGGAGAGTCTTAGTCCAACGCATATTATTGAGAATGGCACTAAGGCAGCAGTTTTGGATTTAAAAAGCACGAATCGTGTTAACCATGGTGCAAAAAATAGGCACTCATGCTAAGCATATCACAGGATGATGTGTGAATCATCCTCCGTTTTTCATGATTAGTGAGGTGATCAGGTAGTTGACTTGTATCCTTTGTTCACATTCATACAAGTGCATTAATCCATTTTGTACGTATTGTGGTACAGTAAAGTTACGCAGCAACAGCATTGAAGGAAAAAAACAGCGATACCGTGTGGGACACGCTGTTGTTTTCTTACAAGTTACTGCTATCAGACACCGCCGGTCATATTAGGATAGCTGAAATCATATGCTTTTCCACGGCGGCTTTTCCGCCGTGGAAAAGCATACAGACATTGACTTCGGGGGCCCGTTGCGGGCCCCCTTTGTGAAGGGGGGGTGGGGGGTGCACATGGGGGGTACCTATGGTACCCCCCTGCATTTGCGTGGACAAAGCGGCAGGCACCGTGCGGTGCCTGCTGCTTTGTGCACGCAAATGCCGTGCATGCATTTTTAACATTGCGGCGGGTGCAGCTTGAAGCTGCACCCACCGCAATGTTAAAGATTGAGGATGTGACCGCCAGGGTGGCGGTCACATCCTAATCTGCACGGAGGGACCGCCCCAGCCCCTGTGGACTGTCCCTCCTACTCTATGGTGGCGGACGGACTCAGGTCCGTCCGCCATCATAATCGGCCCCCTAATATGTGTATGATTGGTCAACGTTCATTTAAACTCACAAGCGGTGAAATGAATCCTGTTCCTGTTCTCTAACCGGGGTGTTTTATCACATCACCACTGGAACGCCTGTACGATTCAGAATATTGAATTTTAGGTAAGTGAAAAGTCTGTTTGCTGTCTATGTGTGAGTAATATAGGGCAACATGGTTGCAGTTTGGAATGGGTGCGTAGTAGTCTACGGATATACTGGCATGTGTCAAGTAAAATAATCAGATCGGGAATGGTAGGCACTGTTTAGCTAAACCTGTATATAGGATTAACTGGGTCGTGTTACGCCGCAAGAGAGGAATTTTAAATAGATTGGTTATTTGTGTTTGCTTTACCCATATTGAATTATGAGGCGGGATGCATAAAGTGTAAATCCCATTTTAAAAATTAATGTACAGCTCGCCGGATATTTGAAGTAACAGTATTATAGTGTTATATTTAAAAATGCTTCCCGATAGCGAATAGACTAGAGGCTATTGAGTATACTTTTGCATTACCAGCGCTATAAGTAAATGAGTTTCTCAGACATTGGTTCTCTGAAAATGCATGCGAGGAGAATCACATTACTTGCACAGTGCTATCTTAACGGGACAGTTAAAATCAGGTGCTGTTTTTAGGGCTCGCCCCTTTCCTATTCCGCAGGAATAGGAAAAGAGCCCTAATGCAGTGAAACCAAAAACTTCAGGCCAAGGGCTCTCCTCCAGAGGATTTTGAACAGTTCACGTGAATCACAATCACGTGACCTGCTCTCATGCACCAGCCTTCCCCCTGGCAGCAGCATTTCTCATTTCACGGCCGCCAGGCCACTTCAAAAGGTTCCGCTGCCCCGCCCCCCGCTTCACGGCCATCAGTGTGTTAAAGTGCATGGTCCCGTGCACAAGCTTGCCATTTGCTCAGGCATTTTTCCTCCCCCTAATTAGTCACCCCTGCTGTTGCTGCCCACGGCCGGCTGTACTTTGTCTCGCATGTCTCCTCCCCCCCTCCCCGCAGAAATGCCAAGAGCTTGTTAACGATGCTTTCCCTGCTGTAGCTGTATACCAAGTGAGAAGTGGGCCGTTTCAGAATGTAGACACTTCAGTGGCTGGTTCTTGTTTTGTGTTTAGCCAGAGATCCTTTCAAAAATAAGAAAGAACCACTAGTTTCCATAGTTTCTCCCCTCTGTCTTTCTTTCTTTTCCTCATTTCATGTGACAAAAAGGCATTGGCTGTAAGGAAACCCCCTGCCCCGTCTAAAGTGGTCGGTTGACTACGCCCTTCATTGCAGCGCAAACCAGTGACCCAGAATGCTGCAGATCTTGGAGTTAACAATGTCCTATCTTCTCTTTAAAGACAGGGAAGCTCACACAGAGGGATCCACGCGAGTGTCTGTTCCTCCCAACACGGTGTCACTCGGTTTCCCTCTGCGAACATTCGCAGATCTATCGCACCTAAGATGCGCTATAAAGGTCCGGGAAACCAGTCATGCTGAACCTGCACTTCTTTGAATGGAGAAAGTCCTTCTGGGGGACTATCCTTATCTTTATGCCACCTCCTGCTTAATTGGTCCATCGGACGACAGGAGGTCGGTGGGAGGGACGGCCAACACACTTCCTACTTCATGTATGTCCTGAAAATGCTTAACCTGGTCCAATGCTTAGAAAAGCCCCGGGAAGCCCTAGAAATGTGGCACTAGCACGTGGTTGGCAGTAGGGCTGTTGAATGTCGTGTAACTTTTGGTAGAGAGATGCTCGTATTTTAATGGTCGTGTATTAGAAAATTACAAAAGTGCGTCAACGCCTCGTCAGGATAGTAACTAAGTGCTATATAAATAAAATATTAGAATTCCTCGAGTATGTAAAGCATTAATGATTGAATAGAAATTGGCGGTACAGGGGATATGCGTTAGTTTCATGATAAAACTTTAGGCATCATAGCAGTGACTGGTAATGTTTGTATACGTCTGGGAAACACAGGGATACTGGGTACGTGAGGCGAATGTCTGTCGTTTCTCTTAATGGGAATGCAGTACAGATGCTTGCTGTACACCTAAAAAAGAGCAAGTACTTTATACAGTAAGCTGACTCGCTTCACTTTTCCACTAGATGGCAATGTTCGTTCTAGGTAAAAATACAAACTTTAATGAATGTGAATGACTTGTGGCTCATAAAAAAGACCTTTTGATTTTGTAAGCCTTTACTAGAACTTTTAAGCCACTGTAAAATATCTTTACCCCTGTTCTTTTGTAATCAACAGCACCTGCCGACCTACAAAAGAGAAACTGTATTTTTTGTTTTTGAGTCACCCACGTTGTAATTCTTTACGCTCCCTTTTTGCCGCATTTTACATATTTGTAGTCATGTGCTCTTGTCAGCCCTTTCCTTTAGACATAGGGCTGATTTTGAAAAAAATAATCCAGTCCCGATGGCCTTTTTTCGTATGCTTACGTTGTATATTTATCCTCGAGTTTCACAGGCAAAGCCAGTTTGAGGGAAATGACCAAGGAGTATTCTATAGGGTTAGCTATATAACCAGAGACATACTTGGAATGTAGGAGTTTTCTGGTAGTTAATGAATACATTTTTCAACAGTTTGTTTATTCAATTCCCTTTCTAGTCTTTCTGCGCTATAAAGTGCGTACAATGCTGTCTTTAAAACTTTTTTGTCCATTGTTACAGCTGTGTTCGAATTGGCAAATAGCCTACCAAGGTTAACGCTTTCCAGACTCTTGACTACCCCAGGAAGCCATGGAATATCCATCCCTTTCTCACAGCGAAGACTACCATCTATTATGTCCCTTGTGAGAGATGCCTCGGGATTCTTCATTATGGATAGCCCAAATAGTTCGGGGCTGGCCCTTATGATGTCTTCAATGTATCCTAATTTCAGTTCGCCTTGACATATGTACAAAGGGGTGGAGATTGGAGCGCCCAAGAGTTTTCTACAAAATCTATTTTCCTCTGATTGGACGCAAGAGCATTTGACAACACTCCATACCTCTGCCCCATAGGTAGCTATTGGTACACACTGGATCTTAAAAATCTTTAAAAAGGCTGGAATTGTTCCCGATCTTTTAGGGCAGAGGAGACTGAGGATTGAGTTAAAAGCCCTCGAGAACTTACTTTTACAATATACCAAGTGTTCACACCAGGTGCCGTTCACAGCGAAGACCATTCCCAGATAAGGGAAAGTAGCAGTGCAAGTTACTTTTTGGTCGCCCACAGAGATAACATTTAAAGGACATTTCCTTGGCCCACAAGGCAGTTTAAAAGATTTCTTAAAATGTGTGCCTAAATCTAGGCCGGACATAAAATCTGTGAAACCTCGAACTAAAGTGCGTAGTGCATTTGGTGTGCGACCAATTGAAACCGCATCATCTGTGTATAAAAGCACTGGGAGAGGTTTGCCTTGAATTCTGGGAACATCATTAGTTAGTGGGATCAGTGATTTCTGTAAACTGTTTATATATATATATAGCCTGCCAAGGTTAACGCTTTCCAGACTCTTGACTACCCCAGGAAGCCATGGAATATCCATCCCTTTCTCACAGCGAAGACTACCATCTATTATGTCCCTTGTGAGAGATGCCTCGGGATTCTTCATTATGGATAGCCCAAATAGTTCGGGGCGGGCCCTTATGATGTCTTCAATGTATCCTAATTTCAGTTCGCCTTGACATATGTACAAAGGGGTGGAGATTGGAGCG
This sequence comes from Lissotriton vulgaris, assembly GCF_964263255.1. Taxonomy (NCBI): domain Eukaryota; kingdom Metazoa; phylum Chordata; class Amphibia; order Caudata; family Salamandridae; genus Lissotriton; species Lissotriton vulgaris. The sequence goes on from NC_141685.1 coordinate 128,287,225, forward strand.
CCCAAGAGTTTTCTACAAAATCTATTTTCCTCTGATTGGACGCAAGAGCATTTGACAACACTCCATACCTCTGCCCCATAGGTAGCTATTGGTACACACTGGATCTTAAAAATCTTTAAAAAGGCTGGAATTGTTCCCGATCTTTTAGGGCAGAGGAGACTGAGGATTGAGTTAAAAGCCCTCGAGAACTTACTTTTACAATATACCAAGTGTTCACACCAGGTGCCGTTCACAGCGAAGACCATTCCCAGATAAGGGAAAGTAGCAGTGCAAGTTACTTTTTGGTCGCCCACAGAGATAACATTTAAAGGACATTTCCTTGGCCCACAAGGCAGTATAAAAGATTTCTTAAAATGTGTGCCTAAATCTAGGCCGGACATAAAATCTGTGAAACCTCGAACTAAAGTGCGTAGTGCATTTGGTGTGCGACCAATTGAAACCGCATCATCTGTGTATAAAAGCACTGGGAGAGGTTTGCCTTGAATTCTGGGAACATCATTAGTTAGTGGGATCAGTGATTTCTGTAAATTGTTTATATATATATATATATATATATATATATATATATATATATATATGTATGATAAATAGGAGAGGGGCCAGAACACACCCCTGTCTGACCCCTCTATCTACACTGATGTCATTGGAATCTTCTCCCCCACCACCAATCCTATGGTCCCTATGGAGATAGGCAAAAAAATGAACAAGGGCCTCATCCAGTCCATTTTCTAAAAGGATGGGCCATAGACGGGACCTATTGACAAAATCGAAAGCTGAGGACAGGTCCATAAAAGCTAAGTAAAGTGGCGAGTGCTGTGCAAAAGTGTACTTCCCTAAGATCAAAGACATTGCTTGTTCTTGCCAACTTTACCCCTGAAACCTAGTGGGCATTGTTCTAAAATCGGATTGTCCTCTCTCCAGGTTAACATTTTTTTTTAAAACTCTGCCTAAAATTTTAAGGGTGTTATCTATGAGGGAGATCGGTCTATAGCAACATGGTTGTGTGCAATCGCCCTTTTTAAAAATGGGAACGATCGTGCTGGTACACCATGTCTTAGGCAATTGGGCATTGGTTAGATTATTAAAAATATTTAACTACAGTGGGGCCCAAAAATCTAGTTTATATTTAATAAGATTGATGGACAACCCATAAGGGCCTGGAGTTTTATTGCCCGCACTCTGACTTATAGCCTCTTCAACCTCGTTTATTGATAATGATACTCCAGATGGCACCCTGTTAATAAAAGGGTCGGATTAAAAAGCAGGCTCTTGGTAAATAGTGGAGAAGTGACTTTCCCAGGTAGCGCTCGTAATGTTGCAGCTGATGGGAGTTACTGGTTGTCCCATTGATCTTAACTCTTTAATGGTAGTCCAAAATATATTCCCATTATTTAAGCTGGCAGCATTAATGAGCGCATCCCAGGGCTCACCTAATAACTGTTCCTTCCTATTAGCAATAGCCTGCTTATATGTCAACCTTAAGGACTTGACCAAATCATTACACCTAGGGCTTTGAGATAGGGCCTTGCGGAGCTTCCTGTTGGCAATTGAGCACTCCTGATTGAACCATCTAGGTTCGCGCAGTACTGTGCAAATGGGTTTAGACAGCAAGGATTTATTGGCTCCAATGAGTTCGGTAAAGGCGCTGATAGCCACTGGGTGTGCAACAGGGCCTCTAAACAGATGTTAATAAGATTCATGTTTCCACTAACCATAGAACTGAATAGGTCTGCGTTAATAATGCCTCGCCATACCAGTCTGCGGTTATTTATAGACGGTGATAGATCTCCAGCACCACATTCTGTCTGAGGCGTTGGAACTGGAGACATCCATAACGTTACTTGTATTGGGTTATGGTCCCTAAAGATTGTGGCCATAATTTCGGCTTTAAGTAAGCTTGCTTCTAAAGCGGGGGAGATAAAAAAACATTATCAATTGCAGATGAGCAGCCCCTCCCTCTGAATGTCGTTTGAGGGGGGGGCATTATCTTTTGTAGTTGCATCAATTTCCATAACATTAATTAAGTTAAGGGTATTCAAATGGTCCATTAGCTCTCTACCCCTATTGCATGTTTGTCTGCTGCTGTGTGAATATTCGCTTGACCATGAGTAAGATAGCTTAGCATTAAAATCGCCCCTAGACAGATTCCTACTAACTTGAAAGAGTCTTTGGATTTTCCAATAGATGCAATAAATGTAATCACATTAATAAAATGCATATTTGGAACAGAATGAAAATCATTGTTATAAAAATTAATTATCCAAAAGGGAATTTCCCTATTAAATAATTTGCCTAGAAAATGATTGTTATCTGTATGCACAGTTTTTATGCATCCTCCTGTCTTAATATTGACCCAGATTGATAAACCCCCCAAATGGTCGACCCTGCTTGGGGGTTGTTGCTAGGATGTTATAAGCCCTTGATAGCATTTTGGTCTGTTCATTTTCCTTTAGCGCCAAGAAGCCTCGGCAGTAGTGCGCTCTATAAATAGAAATGGGAAATAGCGTGTCATAGTGAGTGCACCAGCTTTGGCCTGTATTTGGGTCCCTGTGATCCCTCTTCCCCCCTGAGCTCCCAACGTCTGCCCGGCTTCCATTGCCGTTTGATCCTCTCTTCAATGCCACTAACCTGCACACCAGTTCTCCACCCTCCCCTCTCTAACCCCAACTTAGAAACCCATTCACCTCAAATTGTCCAGGGCCCGCCATTCGTGCGTGCACGTCCTCAGAAGTCGGAATAGTTGGGAACGTGTGTGTCCAGTTCCCTGTGTCTGTACACTCCCCGTGTCTCTACGCTCCCCGCAGACTTCTTCGCTGCCCACCCAGCCTTGCAAATGTCACTTGTCTGTCCCTCAGTCATTCACGGTGTCATCATGGGGGAATGTCTCCTTCGACAATGTCTCCAGCACTGCCAGTCATTCTTGTGCCTTGGGGTCCGGTCTCGTTGCTCGCTCTGTGCTACTCCTCCCGTAGACCTTATGTCATCTTTCTCGAGGAGTTTTGGTCTGTGGGCCCTTTGTCTCCTCCTGGATTGGATTCTCGATGCCTAGCACCTGGCAAGTGTCCTGCATGGATCTGAGCTGGAGGAGTTTGCCCTGCCATATGAAAATCAGCCAGAAAGGGTGACCCAAAGAATACGGTATTCCTTGATTTCGAAGATGCGGGGTTGCCACTCGGAACTCCTTACACTTTTGAAAGGGTATTAGAGCCAGGTCCTGGTACAAAGCTATGGAGTGGTCCTGATATCTTAGTGGTTGCTTGTCCCAGGCAGCACGTAGCATACACTCTTTTAGTTGAAAGTCTGGAATGTAAGCCAAAATATCCTGTGGGGGCGCCCAGTATGCTCCTGAAGAGACCCTGCAGGTATTGTGTGATGTCTGGCCCTTCTTCTTTAGGTGGAACTCCCTTCACACGGATGTTGTTTCGCCGAGACCGATTCTCCAGGTCTTCTGTGTGTGCCTGGAGATCGATCTGTTGAGCCTTGAGCCGGACTATCTTTTGCTGTAGATGCTCCACCTCCTCTTCCCGGGCTTGCTTCTGATCCTCGATGGAGGCCATACGGTCCCCAACGGCATCAACATCCCACCTTATCAAAAGGCGGGACGTTGATGCTGTTTGGGAACGTGTGGCCTCCATTGGTTATCTCCTTCATCTCCTCCGCTATTTCCCTTTTCAGCATCTGCAAGTCGCTTTGTAATGCACCGAATAGCGACTCTAAAAAGGCGTGGGTAACTAGGGCTTCAGAGGTGTCTACATCTTGGCTGATTTGTGTCGTTGGGGAGAGCCTCCCTTCTCCGCTGCCGGTCATCGGGAGCTTGGTCAGCATCTTTTTTAGATTCTGATCCTTCTTGCTTCTCGCTGAGCACATGGCTGCTATATCTCTTACCACATCACCAGACTGGCCTGCCTTGTCGTGGGGGTCACAGCCCCAGTGGGTGGCAGTCACCGGGTTGTCCTCCCACTGAGCTCCACTACGCTGTTGCTTGATGGTGAGGGCCCGAGGTGTTACCCCTTTCAGTCTCGTCTGGGCCTTGCTGCCTTCGACCGTCTGCTATTGCCCTGCTGGGCATCTGCTGCTTGTTCTCAATATTCTAAGCACTTTGCGCCCGAACCTGCTGTGATTTCCCTGTAGGCCAGCAGCCCTATCTTAGCCTGGAGCACTAGATGTTTTCTAGGACCACTGCGGCTAATTCCTGCACCATGTGCTTGCAGGCCATGGCCTCCGGTTTCCTCTGACTTGGCAGTCAGCTCCAGAGAAACTAATCCATGCCCGGGCCCCTCATCCATTGGCACCTTGTGATTCTTACAGCGTTACAGTTTTTTTCAAAATCTTTATTGGTAATTGAGAGCATGAGCACAGCTCAGTGCCTACAACCATTGTATGGCCGGCAGCGCTTTAAAGTGATCATCAGGCATCCATCAATAATATAGGTAGTAATGCATATTAACACAGCAAGCCGACTACAACCACTTCGGGCCGGCCGCGTTTAAACTAGTGTCAATGTAACCGCAATCAGCCCTGATAACATGGCACAAAAACCTCTGAGAGACCAAAAAGTGCATAATAAATCAGAAGCTGGGAGTATGAAGCTGGTGTTCTGCTCATCACCTTACACTCATTGTATAGAACTATATGTATCACATTCTCAAAAATTATATGGTCATATGAGCATGGGTGAAGTACATCACTGTAGTCCTTACATACGTACCCTTAGGATAACCAGAGATTGACGTACATAATGGTAGGAAGAAAACATCAAACTAGTAAAACAAACAAAATTTGCATCCTTCAGCACAACAGTATCAAAAGATTACAAAATTTCATTACAAGACAGGAGGCTACATTATGCATTAATCCTTTAATGCAGCTCACACACAGCCGCTTAAATCACAAAGATTAGAATAAGAACAAAGTGACATCATAGTATCCATAAAAGGCATGTGCCAGGGAAGATCAGCCTCTTTTAAATGCGGCTCACAACAGATAAGTAACTCCTCTTCAATCCTTACTACTGTTTATGCCAGATTACCTTTGTATTCTCATATGGTGCCTATATTTTGATATAATGTACTTATATTCTTATACTGCTTTATTGTTGAACATGCTTAATTGTTATTTAGTACTATGGCACCTTTCAACCTGAATTTGTGGTGTGACTCGCTCCCCACCCCTTTCTCGATCGCTGTGACTCCCTGCGATCCCCTCCCCCACCCTCCCTCGACTTCCAATTTATGGTTGTCGATCCTTTACCCATCGTAGTAGGTCTCTCCTCGATTAACTGCGCGTCGCGCACCCTTTTCCCCTTCTGCGCATCGCGCACACTCTCCTACCTCCTCCCCTTCTGAGGTTCCCTGTCGACTGTCACCTGCGTTCCCAGTGGTATATCGCCTCACGTCTGGCCAAGCCTGCGAAGCCCGACATCTCGCCCTCATCAATCTCAATTCGAGGAATGGCCCTTGTCAACAGCAACGCAACGCTGTGTATCTGCCAGGGTCCATTCCTCGGTCTCAATTTCTTACAGCTCGAGCGCATCGGTTGCCGTTTCAAGGCTTTACCGACTGCGCTCCTGCCAAACAGCTGTTCCTTGCCTCGAGTCCTCAAAATTGATATTTAGTTTAGCTTAGCTCTCAAATCGATATATAGTTTACCTTAGGTCTTAGTTTAGCTAATATTACCCGACTTTAATTTACCTTAGGTTCTTGATATAAAAAATAAATTTAAAAAAAAAAAGGGAGAGGTGATTTATTACCTAACTCCACTTATATCCATAATCAAACTACCTTATCCTTTAAGATTTATCCTCATTCTAATAATAATTATTTAATTTATTTAATAATAAGAAATAACCCCCTTACACCTTGTTATTTTACTTACCTGCCATGTCTGATTTAGAATCAGATGACGCTATGGCAAGCTCCCCCAATCCTAACAGTGATAATTTTAAATCCTTCCTTCAAAGGAAAATGAGGACCTGTATGCTAAATACATTCCGTGAGGTTATGTCTAATAAAAGGTCCCTCTTACTTGATGAAAACACTTCCGATCTAGAAGCTGAACACTCTAAGGCTACCAAAAAAAATAAACCCTGCCTAAGCACTGATGGAGGTCGCGTTACCTCAGTTGAGATGGGAGGTCCAAGCACCTCAAAAGACATGGGAGGCCCAAGTGCCCCAAAAGGTAAGGTTGCCCCTTGCGGCACGCATGGCTTTAGTGTTCCTAGCGGGACGAATTTGATGAGCGCCGTCAGCGACGCAACTATTGTCAGTGCTCGTGTCAATTCCAGCTCATAGGAAGATGAATTCTTCCTGGATCCTGACAATGAATTTGTCTTGGATCTTGACGAGCAAGACACTGATGACTGGGACCTTAATGCTCTCTCAGAGGCGCATTCCTCCCCCTCGTCAAAGGACGCGATCCTTGACCCTCTTGGTGGGGAAATGTTCTCCCCAGAAAACATCTCCCACCCTAACAGTAAAAAGTGGTACCCTCACGATCACATAGCTAAATTTGTCACCAAATGGCTGAGAAACTCTCTTGAAAGAGAATCGCGCAACACCATGAGGTCTGAGTGCCCCCGTCCATTCATAGAGGGTAAAGTCTGTCAAACTCCCAACTTAGACCCGGACTTAATTAAGTTCCTGTTTAAACTAGGCAAGGATCCAAGAAAAGGCCTGGAAAGAGCCCTTAAAGCCTGTCAAGATCATCTTCTTGACCTTCTAGGCCCCCTTACCAGGATCCTCGACCTTGCTGAGGAATCACATATTTCCAACACACCCCTGGACATTAACCTAATAAAAGGTTGGAGTCAGAGAGCCATTGTACTCCTTGGTAATGCTAACTCCTCCCTCAATATTGAAAGGAGGAAATCCGTTCTCATCAGAATCAACCCGAAACTCGGGGATCTTGCTGAAAAGGAGCCATCATCTAAGCCTAATGGCCTCCTCTTCGGACAAGATATGATCAAATCTCTCGGCAAATATGTGGCAACATTTACAGCTTTAGACAAAGCCCCAGGCCGGTGGAAGAGGCCGTTCTTCCGGCCGAGGGAATTTCCGGCCTTTCACCTACGGAAGAGGAAGCGGTTCATCCGGTAGAGGTAGAGGCTTCTACCCCTCCAACACCAGACAGTACTTCCCACAAAGAGGGAGAGGTTCACGCGTAAGAGGCTTCCCCGCTTGTGGTGCTTCCAACAACACCACCTCAAGTAAGTGTACTTCTTTCTTCTTCCCCTCCAAAGGTCGGGGGCAGACTCAAACATTTCATTCATGTCTGGGAATCCTTGATGCAAGACCCGTGGGTTCTAGAAACAGTTCAGGGCTTCAAAATAGACTTCACAGAGATTCCTTTCCAATTTACCACTCCCAATCCTCTGATTCTCTTTTCAGAACATCTAGAAATCGTCAAAGAAGAGTTTTTCTCTATGTTAAAGAAGGGCGCAATAATAGAGGTTCATTGGTCTCAAAAGAATTTTGTAAGCACCCTTTTCCTAGTCGAAAAGAAAGACAAGGGTTGGCGCCCAGTGATAAACCTCCGAGAGGTAAACAAGTACCTCGTCTACCGTCATTTCAAGATGGAAGGCATCCATCTGCTCAGGGACCTTCTACTCCAAGGAGATTGGCTAGTCAAATTGTACTTAAAAGACGCCTATTTTACCATTCCCATGGCAATAGAACATCAGTCCTTTCTCCAGTTCATTTAGGACAATCGCCTTTTTCAATTTCAGGCCCTCCCTTTTGGTCTTTCATCCGCCCCTTGGTGTTTCACCAAAATCATGAGAACGATAGTCTCCATCCTAAGAGCCAGGGGTATTCGTCTCATCATCTATCTAGACGACATACTGATAATGTCCCAATCTCACTCTCAGATTCTAGAAGATCTACAAACCTCCATGAACCTCATAGAAAGCCTTGGGTTCATTATAAACAGGGAAAAATCAATCCTTTTACCCTCCAAATCTCTGGAGTTCCTTGGCTTCACTGTGGACACATCCAGGTGTCTTCTCTTACTCCCCAAAAAGAAGATTGCCAAAATTCGGAAAGAGATCAGATTTGTCCTCAAACATCACTCTTTATCCCTCAGAGAGCTGGCCAGACTCCTTGGTCTCCTTTCTTCCTCGATCCAAGCTATCTTCCCTGGCCCCCTGAACTACCGTGCTCTTCAGATAGTAAAAGCCAAAGCTCTCAGATCCGGACTTTGGTACGGAGACCAAGTCTCTCTGGACGAAGAAGCCAGACTGGAACTTTCTTGGTGGCTGGACAATTTGGACGCCTGGAATGAAAGAGCTATCTTTGGTTCAACTCCAGACTTCGTTCTAGAGTCAGACGCCAGCCTTCATGGTTGGCGTGCCCGTCTCCTCGACCAGGACACTGGTGGTGTATGGACCCCTTCGGAATCTTCCCACCATATAAATTTCTTAGAATGACGGCCGGTCTCTACGCCTTGAAGAGCTTCAGACAATCTCTTCAGGGCAGATCCGTTCTCCTGAAGATGGACAACATTTCCGCAGTCTCGTATATCAACCGTCTCGGCGGTACGAAATCTGCCGACCTATCGGATCTGGCCAGGAAACTTTGGATGTTCTGTTTGGAACACAAGATTTCCCTGAGGGCAGAGTACCTCCCCGGAAAATCCAACCTCTCAGCAGATTGGAACTCGAGGTTCCTAGTAGATTTCAGCGATTGGAAACTCAATCCGACCATTTTCAATTCCCTGGTCCACTATTGGGGTCCTTTCGATGTGGACCTTTTTGCAAGCCGTTTGACTTCCCAGCTTCCACAGTATTTCAGCTGGATGCCAGACCCGGGTGCTCTAGCTGTCAACGCTTTCCTCCAACCTTGGGCTCCTCTCCGACCCTATGCCTTTCCCCCCTTTGCTATGATCCAAAGGGTTCTACAGAAAGTGAGACAGGAACAGTGCTGATAACCCCTTTCTGGCCGTCTCAGGCATGGGTTCCCCACAGCTTTGGAACTTTCGTGCGACATTCCCCTCCTAATCCCGGCTTCTCAAGGACTCCTCCTAAACGCAAACGGAGAAGATCACCACCTGGTTCTTTCAGGGAACCTGAACCTCCTTGCTTGGAAAGTGTCAGGCAATCTAATCAATTGTCTGGAATTTCGTCATCTGCTCTTACACTCCTCGGAGAATCCTGGGCACCTGGAACACACTACAGATATAATAACAACTGGAAAAAATGGTCTAGTTGGTGCTTGGTAAGGGACTTGGATCCCGTGGAAGCTCCTATCGTTAATATAGTCAATTTCCTAGTGGAACTTTTCGACAGTGGTCCCTCCTATAGATCCATTAACTGTTATAGGTCTGCTATTTCCGCAGGTCACTCTATTGTCAACGGTAAGACGGTAGGTAAGAACGTTATTATTTCTAGAGTCCTTAAAAGTATCAGACTTAAAAGGCCCCCTATGCCTAAATATCAATCTGTTTGGGATGTTAAACTATTGCTTGACCTTTTTTGCTCCTGGCCTGATAACTCCCTTCTTAACAGAAAATGTCTTTCAATTAAACTTGCCTCTCTTCTTTGTTTAGTCTCTTGTCGCAGAGTTTCAGATGTTAAAGCTCTGGACATCTCTAATAGATGTTATGACATGTTTGGTGTTAAATTTGAAATTTTTAGGAGAACTAAAACTATGTCTGACTTTATCTTCTATCCACGTTTTGATTTTTGCGAAAAACTCTGTGTGGTTGATTGTATGAAGGAATACGACTTCAGGATGTCTAATCTTCGACCCCCTGATGCAAATCAAATTCTTGTTTCCTATGTCAAACCTTTTAAACCCATCTCATCCTGCTCTATCGCAAGGTGGGTTAAATTGGCTATGAACTTCGCTGGTATTGACCTTTCAAAATTTCAAGCTCATTCACTAAGAAGCGCAATGGCCAGCAAGTCATACTGGTCGGGTGGTAAGTTGGATGCTATCCTTAAGGCTGCTGATTGGTCTAATGCCTCTACCTTTGCCCATCATTATTGTAAACCAATTGAACATGTTTCTGACGTTGTGATTCAAAGCTACCAACATGCATAATGTAGCCTCCTGTCTTGTAATTAAATTGCGATTCTCCTATTAACATGACCAGAGAATCTGGATTTCATTAAAGACACGGAGGCTAACATTATCCCTCCCGTCCCTCCCTGGAGGGAAATTGAGGATTGATTTGGTTTACAATGTTTTCAATGTTTCATGCCCTTTTAACCTTATGTTATGCTTTTCTAATTGCTTCTTCTGAAGGTTACTTTGTGCCTTTCTTGATTTGCTTTATTTTCTTCCAGACAATTCGAATTGATGAATCTCCAAGGATTTTCCAAGTTTCGACAATACTTCCTTCAAGTTTTAAGATGTATTCTTCGTTTGACTTGTCGTTCGAGGCATCTAAAAGAGGCTGATCTTCCCTGGCACATGCCTTTTATGGATAATATGATGTCACTTTGTTCTTATTCTAGTCTTTGTGATGTAAGCGGCTGTGTGTGAGCTGCATTAAAAGATTAATGCATAATGTTAGCCTCCGTCTTTAATGAAATCCAGATTCTCTGGTCATGTTAATAGGAGAATCGCAATTGGTATCGTTCATTACCAGGTATGAGCAGCGTATAATTGATTCAGGGCTTTCAAATACAATAGGATTCACAATAAAATCAAGCAGAGTACCACATTGAATGCCTCCATACGGGGGACATATCATAACACAACGTCAATAGGCTCGTGAGCATTTAAACCCGCCCCATGTCAATAAGCAGGGAGAGGTACCAACCCCTCGGGGACAGCGCATTGGAGTATCCTGGTTGTCACAATCTAAGTGGGCATTCCCATCACAGTTTCTTGCACAGGTGCCACCCCGTCCAAAGCGGGGGAACTCGCTCTAGCCGAAGCCCACTGAATAAACGGCTCCCATATGTCCCGGGGTCGAGACGCAGCGGGCATAGTCTCCCAATAGATACCTAACTGTGTATGCCCATAGGTGACATCTGATAGCCAGTCGGAAAATGTGGGTATCTTTCGCATACCCCATTTAAGCGCAATTTGTCTCCTAGCATACAGCAGAAGCATGGCATGTAGCTTTCTCCGTTTAGGTGTAGTATCGCTTAACAAACCCAGCAGTCCTAAATGCAGGGAAGGGTCATCGGTCCTGCCAACAATTTGATTCACCGCCTCGAATATTTCTTGCCAGAAGCCAGCAATCCTAGGGCAGTGCCATGCTATGTGCAGAAAGGTAGCATTGTCAAAACCGCATCTCCAACATTTGGCATCATCTCGCAGGTGCATGCGGTAAAGGCTGATCGGGGTTCTATAGTATCTATGTAAAAATTTGAAGTGTATGAGGCGTAATTTATAATTGGGGAGAGTTCGAGTAGCTTTTTGAAACAAAACGACCACTGGTCCTCAGTTAGAGGGGGATCAAGCTCCTCATTCCAAAGTAACACAGACTTAGGCTGTATAATGGGGGATTGGTCCTGCAGCTCATTGTACAAACATGTCACTAGGTTTTTGGGGGAGGCGCGAGCCAGTATATTTTGCAAGGCGTTAAATGTGGGGGGTGCGTCGGGAAAACCCTCCCAAAGGAAGCGGCATGCCACTTTCAGTTGATGGTAAAGGAATAACTCCTGAAATGGAGGTGCCCTCTCCCCCTCCTCCACCTGTGGATCTCGGAACACGCCGTCTGGGTATAGATCAGCGAAGGTGCAAACTTGAGCGCCTCCCAGGGCTCGCCTTTGCTGTGCGCGCCACGCCCAGCGTAAAGTATTAGCGGAGTCAACAACCGTCGTGGGGCGAACGTGTTTTTGGTAAAGAGCCACCGCCAGGGGCGTGGGTGCCAATGAGTCTTGCTCTATCGCCACATGTGGTTGATAAGGCGTCGGGTATGCCCAGAAGTGCAAGAATTGAGCTTGCGCACAAAGAGCATATAGATGCATGTCCGGAGCCTACAGCGTTACAGTTCATATCTCATTCTCCTTATTGGATTTTGTCATTTTAGTGTCATTTTGTTCAATACACTTTACTTTATTTTTCTATTTCGGTTTGGGTTTTTTATTGTTTTGTATTTTGACTTTTAATTTTTTGGTTAAATATTTTACATATTACCTTAAGTTAAGCCTGCCTGTACGGTGCTTAAGTACCAGGGGTTGATCCTAGGTTAATTGAATGGCTTTGAAAGTTCACTCTGACAACGGTTGTGATTGTTCCTCATCTACCACAAATAATAATTCAGTTTCTAACAGAAACTATCTAAAATTATCTGCAAAACAGGCCGTTGATAACCTACCAGGGTTGATGCACCATGTGGACAAATTGGAATATGGGACGAGTATTGTGTGGCAATAGAACATCTAAAAAACTTCAGCTTACAGACGAACCAATAATCGCGCTTGAATCTCACAACTTTTTAAAACAAGGTAGTCAGGAAAGTGTGGCGAATATATTGCAGCTCTTTGTATTTTGACAGCCACAAGCAAATTTGAAAACAGAGTGGATGTATGTAGCAGAGATGAGTCTGTTCACCCAATGTGAGTGGTGATATCTTCTTTGCTGATCTGCCTGAAGTTATGATGCTGCTGACAGTAGCGTGTCTTCTAAAAGCGATGGCGTGACTGGTGGAACTATAAAGCCAAATAAGAGAACGTTATCTTCCGACATCGCAGTCTTCGTGACTGAGACCAGTAATACTGAAGCCTCTGAGACTCATAGCAGTAATTTCTCCTTTCACAGCGTTATTGCTGCAGATGGAGTGAAGCCAGAAGCAAGCACATTAATAAGGTACCAACAAAGTTTAATATTGTTCATTTGTATTAACTGTTTCTCTTTTGCAGCATTTGGAAATGCATTTTCTAGTTTTGTTGCTTTTTGGTTAGTTTTTTATTGACGGCTGTTATCTTTGTTTTAAAGGGAAAGATTTTGAGGTGTGTGACCTTAATGCTGCAGTTTGCATTTCATTACCATCATTTGCTTATCCTGGAAAATCTCCAGGGTGTAGGAGGTTTGCTGTTCCAGAGTTCTTTCTTCAGCTTCTGGGCAGTTATCGCTCTGTGGCGATCTGTGGTCCTGTTTCTCTGCTCTTCTTGTAATAGCTCCTATCAGAGCTTCATCCTCCCGCCAACGATAATATGATGCCTAGCATCACCCAGCACACAACAAAGTCTATGATGGGCTAAGTCCATCTGCTCGGTGCAGTTAGAGCGAGGATAACGTTCTCTGGACCCATCAGGATGTGAATGTAACCTATGGGCTTAAGATGAAATGAAGAGCTTACCTCCTTCCTGAGTGGCTCCAGTCTGCTGTGTGCAGACCCAGTAGCTGGCAGCACCCTGCAGTATGTATGTATAAATCAGATTATGTTGGAAGTAACCTGCAATATAGGGGCAGGCAACACCCTGCCAACAAGTAGGATTTCTCATAGTATTTTATTTCCTGGCACATTAATGGTGATAGTCTTTTAACAGGCAGAAGAACAACACTGACCATACATTTTCCTGGGTTTGTCTTTAAAATGACGTACACATTAGGAATGGCATTTCGTTCTGCTGGAAAAATAACACAAGTTATCTTGCACTCTGCTATGATGTTGCACAGATCTTTGGCTGCAATGCCTTCCATGTTTCATTCAAACGTGCTTTCTACAGGGCACATACATGATTTGCTGCTGTAGAGAAATAATGCTCCTGTGTACTGTGGCACTCAGAAATATTGATAAACGTAATGTTTTCTCTTCCAGCACTTCCTAGTAACACCTTTCACTGTTTGACCCAGTCATTTGGCAGAAACATAACTTTGTACCATTAAAATAGTTGTGATGGGGAACATTCATGTGGGGTTAGGACTGGCTCGACCAGGGTGCTTGCTGACTTGGATGAGTATGGAGTTGACCACCTTGCCTGGTCGGTGTGGAACCAAGCCAGCGATGCTTTGCTGCAGGCTCATTTGCCCTGATAGCTGGTCAACAGTTTGAGGAGGAGGAGGTGAAGAGCTGGCTAAGTGTGCTATGAGGCTGGCATTTCAGTACATCCCTGAGAAGTGAGCTTTGAGTCGATGTGGTGTTCCTCTTATACCACGTGCAATTCACCCTCTCCAAAGCCTCAAGAATTCCTAGGTGTGAAAGGCGGCTGATTCTGATTGGGTGCTTGATGGTTTACCAGAAACTTATGTTTTTGATCGTTCATGTTTGTCAGTAGTTAATTAAACACGCCCAGGGGTTTTATCTCTTCAGTTGACACAAGCTGCAATAAAGGTTTCTTTGTCGTTGCAAACAAATATGAATGTGCCTCTGTAGGTCAAAGAATGTTGGGTTCTGAGGTTGCCAAAAACTAATCTCTCTGTTAAAAGGAGATTCTAGTGGCACTGTGAGCAAGCTAATGCAAAAATAGGCTAACATACTCGGCTGGGGTGTACAGAGGCAGTCTGCCGCCAGATCCACAGTATATGTTATCCAAAAACAGCGCAGGTCCTGCATGAAGGGTACTGTAGGAACTACACTAAATGGCGCCACCAACGTTTGGTACCTATTTAACGGTAGAATCTGAGTAGCTCAGTTGGGGTTATTCCCAGAGACCCCTACTTACAAAAACTAGAGTCGTGGAGTGGGTGGGCACAAAACTCCGCCGCAGCTGAGTAGGCAAGATATCCTATGTATTGGTTGTTGTTTAATCAAGCTTGAAGGAATTTACCTAAATTGTGCATAAAACCGTACCTTAAAATTCCTTCGACAGTTATTCTGTGTCTTAAACACGATGTGTAAGAAGCAGCCTTAACCCCAATAACCCAGGCACTTAATCAGTCTGAAGAAGACGATGTCAATGCAATACAGATTGCTCCCAATGTAAAGCATACTATGACAGTTAAACTACTCAAAAATGGGTTACCACCCAAAGGAGGTGTAGTAATATTCATGATAGAGGCATTCCAGACAGAGGTATTCTACTCATAGGTTATATTCCCAGCAGCGAATTCCGTAACAGAAACGTTTCATTATTACACACATGAAGAAGTTTCAGCGGTCTACACTCCGTTTGCGGTGATTGAGATTCCGCTTACCTACCAGGAATAATTTTTTCTGGTTTAATGGCGCCGTACCCCACGTTACTACAAGAGCAAGGCTTGGTCCTTTAGGAAGACCAGGAGCAACATGGCGATATTAGCGGCCTATGCACCACATCCAGACATCGACACAATGCCACGTGATGAACTGCTTGTTCAACTCAAAGAGTTGATAAAACTTTACAGAAACATGACACTCTTCGTCCTGAGGACACTAGCGGTCCAAACTACTGTAATTACACCTAATGCAGCTCCTACACAGAGCACAGGTACTAAAATTACTCCACAAACATTACACACGGTAATGGGCTAAGTGCCCACAAAACCTGAACAAATTCCTTTCTGGGTAGCTCAGAAAATAACCCAGTTAGAAGCAGTATTCCCAAATACAACAGCATTTGAAAAACACAGAATGTTAACAATCAGCTTGCCCATGGGGATAACACCACAGTTATAGGATTGCGCTTCTAGGGGTACAGTCTTTGCTGCCAAATACACCAGAACTCATGGTATTCCTTCATTAGCAATAACACCAGATGTATTAAGACAAATACAAAATGAGTACGGAGCAGAACTTGCCCTAAACTTAGGGATGAAGTTAATAAATAACTACAACCAGGTATCCGCCATAATACTAGCTACCATTAAAGTGGAAGCAGCATCAGTGTCAATCCGCCAACGCCTACGGGAGTTCTCTCCATTAGAACAGGTGAATGAACCACCCAAAATAATTGAAACTGCGTATGCAGAATTTGACTGGAAGTGCACAGGGTCCCTGCCAACCAGGTCCCCTGAGCCAGATCTCCTTCCCTAAAGTGTACCTGTCATTTCCACGATTGGCACTCCATAAGTCCCTGGTAAAAGATACCTCTGGTACCAAGGGCCTTGTTGTTAAAGAGGGTCTCTAAAGGCTACAGCACAAATGATGCCACCCTAAGGGACCCCTCACCAAGCACATACATACATACATACATACATACATACATACATACATACATACTGCCACTGCAGCTGTGTGTCTTGGTGCAGACAAAACTGAAGAGTCGACATGGCACACATCCCTGTATGCGATGCCCGTAAGGACTGTCCGAGATGCAGGTAAGACACCCCTCTAGCAGGCCTTATAGCGTACGCTACTTTAGGGATATCTCCTGTGAGGGCATTTCTACATGAGCAGATATGCCCCTACAATATCCTTGTCGATTCCAAGATATTGCAAGTGACCAGGAAAGTTCTATAGTAAGTACATTGGCTGGACGTTTGTCATTACAAGTGCCACAGCTCCATGAAGGATGCACTGAAATATGGGATATTTGGTACCAAACATCTCAGCATAATAAACCTGCGCTGATGCAGTGTCCGATTTATTAAACATTGCACTTAGAGAACCCCTTAGAGGGGTCCCCTAAAATCTACCAATCCTTAGGGGCGTCACTAACTGGCCTGAGACAGCCTGCTACCACTGGACAGTGTTCTGTCCTCATGGGGAGAGTGCCTCTGCACTTTGAGGTCGATAATGCCTTTGGGACATGCACGCAGGTTTGCACAGTTCTTTTACGATTTTATAAATCACAAAAGCACAAAAACAGCAGACCTAGGTCAAGCACAATGGTTCCGTATGTTCTCAATATCAGATGGTGCAACCACTTCCAACATCCGCTGTTCAGGGATGTGAAAATTACAACAGTATACAAAAACCAAAAAGGAAGGTGCACTCTAATGAAGTCAATGGAACAAAGAATATTTTGTGAATGTCTCTTCTTTATTTAAAATATTAGTTGTCTGTGAGCACGGGCACAGCCAACGCGTTTCGTTCCCTTAGTGCCATGGGAACTTCGTCAGGGCATGAATATGAATTTAGGAGAAGCAAGATATCAGAATAACTGTTTAGAATGGATATTCTGGAAGCGATCGTCCTTGGATAAAAGATTCTTGAATAAATCCTATAGGTACTGCGTCCTTGTTCCCTGGGGTTTCCAAAATAAGCTGTTGCTTCATATTTGCCTAAAGGACGGGCAATCGTCAAAAGGACTTATTTTATTTGTAAATTCATAAGGGCTTCTTAAAATCAAGTTGTGAACTATCGTGAAATTCGTAATCAATTTAAGGTAGATAAAAAAGTAGCTAATAGATCTCTGTATCAAGTAGATCTCGCTTATAGTAAGGCGATAGTATAATAGAAATAACACCAAACAGTATTGAGGAACAATCAGAGTGTTAGAGGTCCAAATACGACCTAATGCGGGCGTGAGCCAGGAATACAGCATCTATAATAGGGCTTTTACGATTTTATATAGCTCTTTGATTGAGTTGCTATTTTCGTTGATTCTTTGTGCATAGTGTGTCCTTTTTGCCTTTTTTATGGCTTGATTGTGTAAGTTTTGAGAACAGTTTTGTAGATTAACTTTTCAGCATCTAGTCGGGACATTCTCCAGGTGTGTTCCTTGATTTTGCATTTATTTTTTAAGTGTTTTGATTTCTGGGGTATACCATTTTTCAGAGGTAGTTCTTTTTATGGATTTAGATTTGATTAAGGGGGCCCATAAGTTCAAGGTGTAGGTGATCTCCATGTCTAGATTCAGAGCGCCTTTGTTGGTGAGGGGAGTACCTAGGTCACAGCTTTCCAAACTGTGTGGCGCGACACATTACTGTGTCGCGCCCGATGCGTAGGTGTGTCGCGCTATCAGATTTATGAGGGCAGATTTATGAGGAGAATGAGCGATATTTGCACTACAGACAGCCTCCCACATTCCTAGTCACCAACAGACACCTCTCTGCCCCTCCCCGATGCATTCGTAAAGAGATTCATTAGACAGATAAGGGAAGCATTGCTCACCTCCCGAGAAGAGATTGCACAGACCTAATCGCAACTCAAGCCCATTGGCTGTGCTGGTGAGCCGGAGTGGAATGTGTGTCTGCCAGACAAGGCACCGCTTCTGCAGCCCTGATCTGAGCCCCAGCTGAGCCATTCAGCCGGGCTCATTGGAATAATTGTCGGGTGCTCACACCACGCAGTGCTTGACAGAGCAGGTTCCGGCCAGGCCCTGTGGTGTCATCACAGTCACACTATCCTGCACATTTGTTCCAACAAGTGTCAGATGACAGAGGTTTCCGAGGGAGTAGTAAAAAAAAGGGCATGATACGAGTCACAACTTTCAAGTAGAACCTGATGAGGCAGTGAAAGTTGTATTGATAGTGTAAATGTTATGGATGGATGAGTGAACAAGGGTGTATGGATGGATGGATGAATGAATAGATGGATGGATGAGTGAAAGCATGGATGGCTGGGTGGATGATTGGATAAAAGGGCGGATGATGGGTGGATAAGTGAAACATTGGATGGATGAATGAAATGGAGGGAGGGTGGATGAAAGGGTGGATGATGGATGAGTGAAAGGGTGGATGGAATAAAGGAGTGAAAGGGTTGATGGATAGATGAGCAAAAGAGTGGATAAAGAGATGGATGAGTGAAAGGATGAATGGATAGGTTTGGAGATGGATGGATGGTTTGGATATGAAGGATAGACAGACGGAATGGTGAAAACTGAATGATGGATGAAAGACTGAGCAGACGACACAATGTAAAGGTTAAATCGCGGCCATCAGCAGGTAAATGGTAGGATGAAAGAATGAATGGGTAGATCTATGGAAGAGACAAGCTATCTTCTGGGTAGGGTCATGATGATTTGCTTAATTTACATTGTGCCATAAGAGCTTTGGGTCGAAGTGGGGGTATTTTCATTGGGTGAGTGTGTGGATGGATGAGTGAGCAAGGGTGGAAGTATAGATGGATGGATGGGTGAAAGCATGGATTGCTGGGTGAAAGAGGGTGGATGATTGGATAAAAGGGCGGATGATGGGTGGATACATGAAGGATTGGAAGGATGAATAAGAGGGAGGATGAATGAAAGGGATGGAGGATGAATGAGTGAAAGGAGGGATTGAGTGAAAGGGTGATGTAATGAAAGGGCGGATGGAATAAAGGAGTGAAAGGGTTGTTGAACAGACGAGCGAAAGGATTGATGAATGAGCAAAAGGGTGGATAAAGAGATGGATGAGTGAAAGGATAAATGAATAGGTTTTGAGTTGGATGGATAGGTCTGTATATGAAAGGTGGACAGACGGAATGGTGAAAAACGGAATGATGGATGAAAGACAGAATAGATGAAAGAATGTAAAGATTA
Source organism: Lissotriton vulgaris (assembly GCF_964263255.1). Classification (NCBI taxonomy): domain Eukaryota; kingdom Metazoa; phylum Chordata; class Amphibia; order Caudata; family Salamandridae; genus Lissotriton; species Lissotriton vulgaris. Next base: position 128,306,444 of record NC_141685.1, read on the forward strand.
AATGGTGGACATCAGCAGGTAAATGGTAGGATGAATGGATAGATCTGTAGAAGAGACAAGAGATATCTTCTAAAGAGGGTCATGATGATTTGCTTCATTTGCTTGGTGCCATAAGAGTTTTGGTGCGACGTGGAGGTATTTTCAGTTTCTTCCTACTCATGTGCTGAAAAATAAATGGTTTTGTGCCAAACAACAGCAATCTATCTTGATTGAATGCCATTGAAACAAGCATTGACAAACTCAGTAGGCTCGGCCTTGGCAAGCGCCTTGGGTGGTTCGGGCTCGCTCGCGTTACCGTGTCCCGATATTTTATTTTCCAGAATGGCGTGTCACCAGCATGAAAAGTTTGGAAAGCTGTGACCTAGGTGTTCTAGGTTGGTGTTTTTTGGCCTGTGGAGTTTAAATGATTCTGGAGTTACCAGTTTCCAAGGTCTGTAGAAATCGGGCGCAGGTAGAGAAGGTCTAGCGGTTAACTCAGGCTGAGCAAATGAAAAGGAGACAAGGGAGTTGTCCGTCCATATTTTCGGGGGGAGTGTGTTGGCTATATCAGGGCAGTTGTTCTCATCTAGCCAGGTTTCAGTTATAAACACTAAGTCGGGGTTCATTTCATTAATAATGTCCCAGATCTCCAAGGAGTGTGTGGGGAAGGATCTAGCATTGAGCTATAGGCATTTGGTTCTTAGGCAGTTATTATTCACCGTTTCGGGTGTGGATTCTATGTGTGCTAGGCTGCACCATTTGCATTTTAAGCATGTGAATGTTCCTTTGATGTTGAGAAGCTTTAAAGCATTCTGCATGGTTGCTTGGGACATGCCTGTTGAGCTCAGTGAGGACCTCTCTGGAATAGGTTAGTGAGTCTCGGAGGTCCGTGCTGCGACTAGCAGGGGTCCTGGCCCCTGGCCAGGTGCGGATGGGCGCAGACGGGCTTGCCACCATCACAGACAAGTACAGCCTGAGCCGGAGTTCTGGCTAAGCCAGAACTCACCTCGGAGCCCAAGGTTAACCCTACTATTCCCTTGTTCCCTGCACCACCACTTGTACCTGTGCTAGGGGGCGAAGTTGCCTTAGGGGCAGTGGTAGTAGAATCCTTGGATTTTGGACAATTTACATCTTTTGTCCAATGGGTCTTTTCTTTACATAAATAGCACCAAGGTTTCTTTTTGCCTTTACCTTTGTAAGACTGTGACCCCCCCCCTCCTCCCCCCCCAGATTTAGGTTTATGGGGCCCCAAGGAAGACTTTTGATCTTTACCCTTCTCCAAACCCCCATCCGGAGACTTAGAATCTTGCTTCTTTTGGTCACCACCATTGGGGAGAAGTCAAATCTGAGTCAACCAGGTACTGATGCAATAACGGACTTTGACAATAATGAAGTATCTGCTCCCTCATAATTTATTATACAATCCTACAAAATCATGCTGCCAAGCAACCAGCCTTACAGAGCCTTAATAGCACTGTGCACAAAGTCTACCCAGGCCTGAGTCTGAGCCTTCTGGGTGTCTCTGAACTTAATCTTGTATTGCTCAGTGGTTAAGCCAAACCGATCAATGAGAGCACTCGTCAGAATTTAATAGTTGTCAGCATCTTCTTGTCTAACAGGGAGGGGCTTATCTCTATTGTCAGCAAAGGAGAGCCACGAGATAGCTGCCCACTTCTCTTGAGGGACCCTCTGTACTTTACATGCCCTCTCTAAAGCAGGTCTCCTTTTGTGGATGTCATCCCCAACATGGTAGAGAGGGACAATCTTGCTCAGGTTCCTGTTGTCAAATGAATGTTTCTTAACTCTAGGGACACTGTTGCTGCCACCATGGGACTCTAGTCCCAACTTTTTTCTAGCTCTCTGGACTTCCAGGGACTTTTTTGTCAAGGGCAGTTGCTCTTGCCTGACTCTAAACCTAGCTTTCTCAAGCTCAAGTAACTGGTATTCCCTATCTAAAGAGTGGTCCCTTTAGCTTCTGCAAGAGACAGAGGTCTCTACTGAGTGCCCGGAGCAATCAGATTCTGCCGATGGGGATCTAGATATCCTTGGTAAACTCTTCACTCTTCCTGGAGGGGTGAAGATTGGCTCCCCTGCGCCATCTCCCTGATCCTCTGGAATATCTGAATAGTCCAGGTGGGAACCTTCAGGTTCCTCCTGCTGGGTTTGAGCCTAAGTCATAAAAGGTGTCCTGACATGTCCTCATTCCTTGTCCCACCCACTCTCTCCAGCTCATCTGACCCAGGGGTCTTCCTAAGGCCATTTATGAGTAACACCTCAGTCAGGCGTTGAGTGTTGGCTGCTCGCCCTGTCTTCAGCTTTCTAGAGGCACACGGGGCTTTCAATTCCTGGAATGAAAGCTCACGGTATCTAGATGGCAGAGAGCCACTGGTTTCTTCTTTAGTAGACATACTAAGTGTGTGGTGTGTGCACCTACCTAGCCTAATGGGAAACTAAACTCTCTTAGGTTGGGGAAAGGTGTGCTAAACCCTTGACTACTCAACCCCAAGTTCAGTAGAACTTACTTATCCGAGCTAGTATTATATGTACCTAGTACTTGTGGTTTCCAGTTAATCAATACAAAGATGTATGTGGTAAAATAATGCAGGGGTGAATCCCAACGGCTGCACACCAAGGTGAGAAGTTGGTCTGGTATATGCTGTCCACTAGTTAAAGTGGGCACCGTGCTCCAGTCCAAACAACCCTTATAGTAATTAGGTTAAAGATAACCTTGGAAAGCTTTCCAAGTGGTAGCTGTGGAGAGCAGCCGTTGGGCTTAGTCTTGAAGGAATGTTAAGCAGCTTGTTTCACCAGAATGCAACTTTATAGTCTTGGTTGAATGAAAGGTAAACCACACAGTAGTTATAAAAATATGTATTTATTAATGTAACACTCTCTAGTATCCTCTATTTGAGGATATAACACACAGCACGCAATACTTTAGCAACTAAATAATCATAAGTAGCTCATTACGCAGTGGGCTCCAGGGGAAGACCAAACCATATACTAAAATAGTGATATAAGAACCACGACTTGAGTCAAGACAATGTCTAGGAGGTGTAGAATCGCACAACCCCAAGGAACAACCCAAAGTTAAGTACGTAGTAACCCCACGGAAGACGCGTGCTCCGTACAACTCTATGGGAGAGTCGCGGTTGAAGTTTTAAAGATTAAGGACCCTTCCCAGTGGATTACGAAGAAACCCTTTGGAACTTAGAATGTTGGAGAGCCGTGGATACCGTAGTACCAGAGTTACCTATCCCAGGGAAGCTGGGTGCCTAGGGCTGAAGTGGTGTCGGAAACCGTTGTCGTTCTCAATGGGAGACTTCAAGGAAATGCCACTGCTGGAAGGAAGAAGAATGTCCAGTGGAATCCACAAGTGGATTCTTGATGGAAGGAACCTGAAAGCAGAGGGGACAGAGTTTGGGTCATTCAGGAGTGACCAGGGGCTCGGGAGACGAATGCACACCGATGTCGGGTGCGTCTGATGAGATGAGGGTTTTTTTGAAAAACCTTTATTAGAGCATTCTTAAAATACAAGTATGGGCCTACAACCGCAGGGGCCGGCCGCTATACAGAAGTAGAACACATTATATTGCGGTACAACATAGCTCATCAGCCGACGACCCTTAGGTCCGGTAACGATTCAGGATAGAACTTGTATTAGAACGCGTGAATAGGACACAGGATATAATAAAGGTTTTATTTTATATTATCTAAATGAACGGATCAGGTGCCACACAATTAAACAGGAGGATACGGGGGACAAGCCCAGAAACAGGATATCCATCTAGAAACAGCCATATGTGGAACTCTGGCGCCAATACTTATGAATCAGAGTAAACAGCAATACGATATACATTTTCGTGAGCGCCAGTTCTCAGGGCCTGCACACCCGAAAGTCTGACTAACGTAAGAAGCATGGGCACTAAGTGCCAGGACACAGTGAAATCAGAATAAATCACAAACCATACTGATCCTAAAGGAAGAAAGGGAAAGGAGAAAAAGGCCATAGAAAATAAAAAAGGCAAAATAAAAAAAAACCTCCAACCCCCCACCCTGCACCCCTGCCGATGGCTACAGCCTAACCTCACTAGCAGCGTGCCTGTCGCCCCAAGTAACTAAAACCCTAAAGGAAGGAGAAAGAAGAATGGAGGAGGGCATATTCGTACGTGCTCCCCGCCCCTTAGTCCCCCCTCCAGAAACCGACACCCCCTATCACAACAAGACGGATATAGCGCGACCCTTATAAAGAAACTAGAGGGCATCGTGACATACCGCCCAGCCCCTTAAGTCAAACAATTGCAGATCGAGTGTCCATAATAGCCATTCCAAACCGTCCCGATTTAATTGATCTCAACCTTGACCCTTACGAGCCAGCACACGAACCCTCCCCAGCGAGACCCAAAAGCACACAAACTAGTCATATTGGAGAAGGAAGGAGAAGGAAGTCATCGAGAGTCAATCCGTTACCACTTGTAGCCAGTAAGTCCACGAGAGCTTCAGGCACCGAAAGTCTCCCTCTCTTAGCTGGGCAGTCCCAAAGTTTTTTGCCACAGGGCCGTAACATCTCCGAGGAGGGAGGAGACGACCACAAGATGAGAGAAGAGTCTACAACACAGTCAATAATGAAGGAAGGTGTAGTGGTACACTCACAACCGCGGGGACACCGTCTTCTAAGGCATCATCCGATGGTTCCAATACTCGGTCCATCACGGGGTCCTTGCTCAGAGTCAAAATGGCCGCGGCTTGAACGGCTGCAGATTGCAGTTCCAACAGCAAGGCAGGGTCCGGTACCACAAGTAGCATCTCGGATAGGCTCGCATCCATTTTAGTCAATAACACATCCACCTGTGAGTGAAACGCCCAAAGTTCTGCCAATATTGACCTCAGCGATAGCTCAGACACCGTTTGATCCATAGCCTCACGCCCAATACCAATCACAATCACCCCCCCCGGGTGAATCCGGCATCTCCGGGTGGGAGCACACAAGATCGCGAAAGGGCAAGCGTGGACGGTGACCCGTCGTTCTCTACAGCCGCATTCACCCGGCTTAACGCCGCAGGCCGGGGTCCCGACCCGCCAAAACCAGGCGGGGAGCCAACACCGAGTCCGCGGGGCGGGGACCCCCACGCACAGGTAGTAGCAAGCAGGGTCACCTCTCCATCAATGCTGAGCAAAGAGAACAATCGCCGCCAAAATCGGGCGCAAAAGAAACCTCCACTACGATTGACCGGACCCTGCCTGGGTCTCTCTGCCGCTGTTGTTGCACTACAGCCTGGCCTTGGAGATACTGGAGGCCCCGGCTTCACCGCTGGAACAGGCCACAACCCTCAGCTCGATGTAACTTCGTGAAACCAGCCGATAAAAAGTTTTGGATTTCACCATCGGAGTGAGGAACAGTTCATTCACGCAGGGGCTGGGCGCAAAATCAGGATAATGTACAGGATCTTGTGGCGGGATACAGAGGTCGACGGAGGTGGGAGCTTAAGCAGCCATCTTGTTTGCCGCTCGATGAGGGGGTTTTTGATTCGTCAGCTGCAGGGACCAGGAGACGTTGAGGACGACCAGGAGCCAGATGTGAGCTGTCCCGGATGTCGAGTGCTGAGGGGTCAGAGTCCGGCGGGAACACCAACAAGCCTTGGCAACGGCAACCCACGAAGATGGTCAAGATTGGTTAGGGTCTGGCCCAACAAGGACCAGGACACTCACCACAGCAAGGGAAGTCAGGGCAAGCCTGGAGCAACCAGGGGAGCCCAAATAAAGCAGTGTTGACCCTCAAGAGGACCCACATGCCGGAGGCACAGGAGTCGCAAGGGGACCTCAGGCAGTTTCACAAAACCTCAGATCCCAGGGCACAGAGTGCGAGGAGGCCGAAGTCCTTGGTAGGAAATGTGCACAGAGGTTGGGGCTGTCACCCCAATGCACAAATTTGGTGAACGCCAACAAGCATATGCACTTGCAAATGAACGCGGTGCACAGGGGTATGGGTTATGCGGTCCCCACGAGGGATACTGGCCTCAAACTCGGTAAGAGGGCAGCTCGACCTCAGGGAACTTGGGAACCCACCTCCTGTGTTGCTGGAGCCTTCGGAGTCCGCAGGAGCTCAGGATCAGCAAACCGGTTAATTGTGTTACATGCCTGTGAATGCAGGGGAGTGACTCCTTCACTCCAAGGGAGATACTTCTGTAGTCTTTGATGCTCCACAGGTATGGTGCATGGGCACCGACGATGCTTTGGACGGAGAGGGAGACGAAGTCGGGCTCAGTCGAAGTCCAGCAAAGTGCAGAGTGTCCAGACGGTCGAAGTTCAGTGGTTTCTGGTTCAGAATCTTGTCCACGTCGAATCTAGGGTCCTACAGCCAGGTAAGCCCTTTGTTACCCACGTGAGAGGGTTGGACAGATTCAGAGGACCCTCCCAGGAGAGGGTCTAGACAGTGGGGAGATACTCCCATGTCCTTGTCCAGTTTCGTGCCAGAGCCTGAGCCAACGACTCTCAGAACTGGTTTGAACTGGACTAGGCACAGGGACACTAAATGTGCTTCTCGTGCAGACTTTCTGGCACTGAGGCAGTGCACCCACCCAGCCCCATTACAGTATCTATTGCAAATCAGGGTTGCCCAGAAATCTTTAGGGCGTGAAGACTCGGGCAGTTCCTCTGCATATATTTCAAGTTGTATTTTACAGTAGAGTAAGTCCCGGATCCACTTTTTCAGAGTAGCAGTAGTTTTAGACCCCCAGCATTGTGCCACCGCCCGTTTAGCAAGCAAGGTCGAGACAGCGACTAAAATATGGTTGCAGGGTTTGAGGTTCTTTACCCAGCCCAGCAGGCAGACATCATGAGTACACATCACGGATTCAGAGACCACATTAATAAGCAGAGTTGTGACCTTGGTCCAGAATTGATAGATTCCTGTACAATGCCATGCAAGATGCAGAAACTCTGCATCCCCCTGCCCTCACCGAACAAAGCAGGCATTCTCCCGCAGACCAAAGCGCTTCAATTGCAGCGGTGTATAGTATAACTGGTGCAAGTATTTAAAATGGATGATGCGGAGGTTGAGTTTGCAGTTAAGCGGCCTGTCAGGGCACAGCAGAACCTCCACATATCAGGTGGGAATGAAGTTCCTAGTATCGCCACCCATTTATTATTTGAAGGGGCCCTGCTCATGCAGGGGCGCCCTCTAACATAAAACCCAGCACCCTGCCTTCAGGATTGATAAGGCCTGAAATAGGGGTGACTGATAGGTTTTAAGTGTAGCGACTTATAGATATAGTAAACCTATATCTTTCATAAGTGGTGAAGCACCAGCTTACATAGGCTGCAATGTCAGACCTGTAGTTGCATTTTGCATGGACTCTCATGGTTGGCATAATACATGCTGCAGCCCGTGGGAGGCCTCTGGGGTACCTATGCAATGCACTGGGTACATGTGTACCATATACTAGGGACTGATAAGGGTACCCCTGTGTCCAATCTGGAGTGTACCTAGTACGTGTTTTACAGTTTAGGAGGAAAAAGCAGATAGGCTGGGGTCCTGATTAGCAGGATCCCAGCCATTAGCAGGATCCCAGCCAGACTAGTCAAAAACAGTGGTTGCAATCAGCAAAATGTGGGGGTAACCATAAGAAGCAGTTCCTACTTACCTACAGTTAGTGATGAGTGGATTGGTTAGTTGTGTAGGATAGAGTTATGTACTGTTCGCAGGTGATGGTAGAAATGTGTGGTAGCTGGGATAGAACGGTATAAAGACGTGGTTTAGTAGTGTGTGCTGAGAAATTGGATTGTGCATAGGGTTAGTTTGTAGTCCATGAGTGGAGTACATTTGGTGTGTGTGTGTCACTCTGGTCGTGGATGGGGTTGGGTGTTTGAGTTTGAGTTTAAAAATATTTATATAGCGCACTTTCACCAGCGGTTTCATGGCGCTGCAACAGACAGATCCCCAGAGTAGGAGTAACAGAAAAGAATAGGAAAAAAACAGAAACAGCAAGTGATCTAGTTAAAAGATTTAGCAAATAAATGGGCTTTGAGTTTTTTCCGGAATTGAGGGTAAAGAGTTAGAGATCTAAGCTCTAAAGGCAGGGAATTCCACAGGACTGGGGCAAGGGTCACAAACTTCGATCCTCCCCATTTCTTCCTCCGGAAACGGGAGACTGACAACAGGGATTGCGTGGATGAGCGTAGTTCCCTAGTTGGAACATAGGGAACGATCTCAGATGTAATAAAGGCCGGGGCCGCGCCCAGTCGTGCTTGAAAGATGATAAAAGCAAGCTTAAACTGGACGCGTTCACGGACAGGGAGCCAGTGTAAGGATTTGAGAAGGGGTGTTACGTGGTGGGATTTTGGAAGATTGAACACCAACCGTGCCGCCTAGTTCTGGATCAGCTGCAAGCGCCTTAAACTATATGCAGGTATACCTGCATATAGGGCGTTGCCATAATCCAGGCGGGAAATAACCATTGCCAAGATGATCAATTTCAAGGCATCGAAGGAAAAAAAGCGGGATGCCTTGCGGATGGTGCGTAGTGACAGGAAAGAAGAGGACACCACAGAACTAACCTGGGAGTGAAGAGTGAGCTGAGAATTAAGTTTGATACCTAAAGTTTTAACTGAGGTAGAAGGGACCGGGGGAGAGCCTAGGGAAGGGGGCCAAAAAAGTGAATACCAGGGACTGGAGCAACCACCCGTCAACACCAGCTCGGTCTTATCCGGGTTAAGTTTCAAGTGGTTGTAGTTCATCCAGTCCCGGATGAAAATCATAATAGACTGGAAGTTTGAGATGGAAGCAGAGGAAGAAGACAGATTGAAAACAAGTTGGAGGTCATCCGCATAATTGTATACGCTGACCTCCATTTGCTGCAACGAAAAAATAAGGGGGGCAATATAAAGGTTAAACAAAAGAGGTGAAAGGGAGGAACCTTGGGGGATCCCGCACTGAACTTTCCGGAAGTCCGCAGAAAAATCACCCAGGCGAACAGCCTGGGTGCGGTCCCTCAGGAAGGAGAATAACCATACCAGGGCGGTACCCCCGATCCCCGCCGCCCCGACACGGGAAAGCAAGATGGTATGGTCAACCGTGTCAAAGGCGGCTGAGAGATCGAGGAGGTCCAAAGCCTGGGCCTGGTTGGTATCCATTCCCTCCCTGAGGTTGTCAAGGACCGACAGTACTACGGACTCCGTAGAGTGTGCGGGGCGGAAGCCGGCCTGGCGGGGAGCCAAAACCCCATACTCCTCCACAAAAGTGCTCAAAGACCTGGTAACATGGCGTTCGAGCACCTTAGCCAAAAATGGTAGGAGGGAGATGGGGCGATAATTGGCGGGGACCGAAGGGTCTGCGCCAGGCTTCTTTAAGATGAGAACAATAACAGCTGTTTTCAGTGGATTGGCTACAACCCCCTGGGAAAGAGAACTGTTGAGGTAGTGAAGAGGGGAATCTGGAAAAGTTGTATAAATGTGGCGAAGGATGTGCGCGGGGCAAGTGTCCAATGGGGAGCCGGATTTAACAAGGGGAATTATCGAGGTCAAGGATTCCTTAGTCGGGGGGGGGAAGGGCATCGAGTTGTCCCTTAGGTGGAGGACACTGAGGGTCAACAAAAGTCGGGGGGTGAAGGGAATGTTGGCTTTGATAATAGCAATCTTCTCGATAAAGAAATTATTTAAGGAGTGACAAAGGTCCTGGGAAGGGGAGGGCTTAAGAGATGTCCTATCGGAAAATGCCAAATTGTGGACAATCGAGAAAATTTCCCTCCGTTTATACTCAGCTGCAAGAATCTTTGAGGAGAAGTAGGCCGTTTTTGCAGCCAAGATGGCCTTCTTATATTGAGCCAGGAGAGTGGTGAACTCAGATCTGAGTAAGGGACAAATATCCCTCTCGAACAGGCACGCTCGGCTCGGCGTACCGCTAGTTTGATGGTCTTAAGATCCTCGTTAAACCACAAGTTGGCATCCTTCTCCCACTTTGAAGTCACCCGCTTCAGCGGGGCAATGGAATCACAGCCTGAGGAGAGCCAATGTTCAATGGCAACGGCCTGAGAAAGAGTGGATAGGCCTTGTAGGGTAGGGTAGGAAGAGGTTAATAATGCGGATAGATTCCCCGGATCCACTCGGCTCCATGAGCGGACCCAAACATTCCTTGGGAGCGGGGGCCTAACGGTAGGGTTAATGGGAAGGGTAAACCAAATCAAGCGATGATCAGACCAGGTGCAAGGTAAGATGGACAGGGAGTCTACCGGACAGTTCAAGGACCAAATCTGATCTAAGATATGTCCTTTGACGTGAGTGGGAGAATGAACATGGGACACAAAATTGAGGGATTGAAGTGTATCTGAGAACTCTCTTGAGGACGGACATTCCGCTGGATCTGAAGGCCAAAAGTTAAAGTCTCCCAATAATAAGATGGAAGAGTTATTGACCGTAAGTGTGGCCAATACCTCCTGAAAATCAGAGAGAAAGAGTAAGGGTGACTGTGGGGGACGGTAAGTGAGAACACAAGTAAGAGGGGGGTTGTAGATGTAGTACGAATGGCAAGATACTTTGTTGTGGCGATATCTGGCAAAGATAGAAGTTGGAAGGGGAGGTCAGCCCGGGTAATGACCGCTACGCCACCCCCGGTCCTACCAGCAGAACGGTCTGCTCGTAGAGCATGGTATGGAGCACGGAGAGTGGCCAATAAGGCAGGGAGAGAATCCTCACTAAACCAAGTCTCTGTTAGGAAGAGGAGATCAGGTGCTTAAAGGTCCAGCAGCACCGACAGTTTGTGTGAGTGGGCCACTGCTGACCGGGTGTTAAGATAATAGGCCGAGAGAGTCCTAAGTGATACTAGGCTGGCATCCTCTGTGGGAAAATGAGAGGGAGTGGGGCGGGGGCGAGAGGGCGGGAAGATAAAGAGGCGGGGGACAGATCAAGTGAAGATATGCGAGAGCAAGGGGAGGCGGGCAAAGGCCACAGGCCATGAAGACTGCGGAGTTGGGAGGAAGTGTAAGTGATGATTTGAGCAGAGTGACGTGCCCCTAGCCCCGGTCGGCCGCGGACGGGCACAGATGGGCTTAACTAAGGCGCAACTTCGGCGCGCCTTCGGCGCGCTCGCTGCGCCCGTCCGCTGCACCGCCGGAAAGGAGGAGCCATTATGTAGGGACACATGAGGGAAGAGGGTCACGGGGGCGTGGCAGGGGGTGGAGGAGCCAGAGAACTGCCGCGCCGAGCCCAGACCCGCCCAAGATGGAGGAGCCGTCCGTCCCACTCCGAGAGCCAGGCAAGGAGGGGGCGATCAGCGGAGGCGGTCTGGCGGTCTGGGTCGCGTGCAGGAGAGAGGGCAGCCAGGGAGGAACTGAGCTCTGGGTCCTGAGCGCTTATGTCAGTGCAGATGAGCAGGTGAGCAAAGTCTAAAAGTCACAAATAAAAAGAAACGTTGCTCCCGGAGAAGCCTCGGGAGGTCTGCAGGTTAAGGCGAGCAGACAAGAATGAGCCTTTAACTGATTGCCAGGGGGGGAGGAGCCAGAGAACTGCCGCACCGAGCCCAGACCCGCCCAAGATGGAGGAGCCGCCCGTCCCACTCCGAGAGCCAGGCAAGGAGGGGGCGATCAGCGGAGGCGGTCTGGCGGTCTGGGTCGCGTGCAGGAGGGAGGGCAGCCAGGGAGGAACTGAGCGCTGGGTCCTGAGCGCTTATGGCAGTGCAGATGAACAGGTGAGCAAAGTCTAAAAGTCACAAGTAAAAAGAAACGTTGCTCCCGGAGAAGCCTCGGGAGGTCTGCAGGTTAAGGCGAGCAGACAAGAATGAGCCTTTAACTGATTGCCAGGGGGGAGGAGCCAGAGAACTGCCGCGCCGAGCCCAGACCCGCCCAAGATGGAGGAGCCGCCCGTCCCACTCCGAGAGCCAGGCAAGGAGGGGGCGATCAGCGGAGGCGGTCTGGCGGTCTGGGTCGCGTGCAGGAGGGAGGGCAGCCAGGGAGGAACTGAGCGCTGGGTCCTGAGCGCTTATGGCAGTGCAGATGAGCAGGTGAGCAAAGTCTAAAAGTCACAAGTAAAAAGAAACGTTGCTCCCGGAGAAGCCTCGGGAGGTCTGCAGGTTAAGGCGAGCAGACAGGAATGAGCCTTTAACTGATTGCCAGGGGGGGGGGGAGCCAGAGAACTGCCGCGCCGAGCCCAGACCCGCCCAAGATGGAGGAGCCGCCCGTCCGACTCCGAGAGCCAGGCAAGGAGGGGGCGATCAGCGGATGCGGTCTGGCGGTCTGGGTCGCGTGCAGGAGAGAGGGCAGCCAGGGAGGAACTGAGCGCTGGGTCCTGAGTGCTTATGGCAGTGCAGATGAGCAGGTGAGCAAAGTCTAAAAGTCACAAGTAAAAAGAAACGTTGCTCCCGGAGAAGCCTCGGGAGGTCTGCAGGGTGTGTGCTGATGAATGGGGAAATGGGCAGCATTTCTGACCCTAGTCCCGACCAGCTTCAAACAGGCACTCACCCTTGTCCTCCCCACCCTCAGCCTCGATGCACAGGTGAGACACCCTAAGCTTTTTTTTTATGTAGCCCGAACTAGACCCGAAGATGTCAGGTATCAGAGTGCTTTACATGAGCACCAGTTTTGTTACACAAGGACACATTCATTTTGCTAGGCAAGGGGAGATTAAGTGATTTGCCCAGAATCACAGGATTTTGTGCGTTGTTGTCGAGACTCAAACCTGGTTCTCCAGCTTTGAGGTCAACCGCTCTTACCGTAAGGCTACATCCCCTCCCGTACCCTTGGCCTTTTACATCCATAGTAGTCAGGTGACCCCTTCAGCCAATGGGAACCCTAGCCCTATCCAATCGCAACACTAAACGTGAACCTTAGGGCCAATAGGAGGCCAAGGACTCAATCAGGCACAAAACTCTAAACCCTACGTCCAATAGAAAGCCTAACCCCAAACCCAGTCCCAACCCAGTTCCCTGTCAATCATACAGGAAACCCTAAACCCTATCTCCAATGGAAAACCTAACCCTAGGCCTAGTCCCGACCCTATATTAAGTAACCAATCACTCAGGAAACCCTGAGCCCTATTTCCAATAGAAAGCCTAACATTAGCCCTAGTCCTAACCCTAGACTACACAACAATCACACAAAAAACTCTAAGCCCTACGTCCAATAAAAAGCCTAGCCCCAGGAACCAATCCAAAACCCTAAACCTATCCACCAATCAGATCACTAACCCTAAGTCCTACACCAATAGAATCACTGATCCAGGACCCAATCAGAACCCTCAAATAACCAACCAATGAGAACACTACCATAAACCAATAGAAACACCAGATGCAACCACCAATCAATGCCCCCAATAGTAGTCTATATAGGAATTCACCAAACACCTAGCAAAACCACGGGCATCACCTCCTCCTACGACCTCTGCGACAAGCTTGAATCCTACTTCCATCTGAAAATCATGGGCCTCTACGACCACTTCAATGACCAGACACCTGACGCCGGAACCACCCCCTCCCCAACAATGCCAGACAGCCTACCGTCTCCTCATGGACCCCAGTGACCACCGAAGTCACCACTTCGACCATGAAAGGCATCCACTCAGGAGCCCCCACAAACCCCTGCCTACCACACATCTACCACAGTGCCGCCATCGCCCCAGATCTACGACGCACCATCAACACCGCCTTTAAGACCAGCACCTTCCCCAACAACTGGAAACGTGCAGAAGTCAGACCCCTGCTCAAGAAGCCCTCTGCAGACACCACTGACCTCAAGAACTACCGACCCATCTTCCTCCTCCCCTTTGCGGCCAAAGTCACTTAGAAGATCGTCAATGCCCAGCTAACAAAATTCATTGAAGAAAACTCCATCCTCGCCCCCTCCAAATCCGTATTCTGCAGCAACCACAGCACTGAGACAGCTCTACTCGCCGTCACAGACAACATCCGCATCCTCCTCGACCAAGGGCACACCGCGGCTCTGATCCTACTTGATCTCTCTGCTGCATTTGACACCGTCTCCCACCGCACACTAACCACCAGACTCCACAACACCGGCATACACGGAACCGCCCTCGACTGGATCCGCTCCTTCCTCTCTGAAGAACCCAAAGAATCAGACTGACACCCTTCCTCTCCAAACCTACGGAAATCAACTGCTGAATACCCCAAGGATTGTTGCTTAGCCCCATGCTCTTCAACATCTTCATGGCCCCCCTCGCCGCCATCGTCAAACAGCATGGACTCACCACCAGACTCCATTTCCAGGAAGGAATGATGGATGTTGCATCCTCAATGAGCAGCAGCTGGCTGAAGCTCAACTCGGAGAAGACAGAGGTCCTCGTCCTTGGACCCTCCCCCTCTGCATGGGACAGTACCTGGTGGCTCACCGCCCTCGGCAGCCCTCCAACCCCCATGGACCACGCCCGAAACCTTGGCATCGTCCTCGACTCCTCCCTCTCCAAGACCCGACAGGTCTACGCCGTCACCTCTAGCTGCTTCAACACCCCTGCATCCTCCGAAAGACCTTCAAACTGATCCCCTCCGAAAAAAAGAAGACGGTCACCCACACACTCATAACCAGCAGACTGGACAATGGAAACGCCCTGTCCGCCGGGATCAACAGGTCTCTGCTCCACAAACTCCTGACCATACAGAACACCGCAGCCAGACTCGTCCTCTGCATCCCTCGACATGAACACATCACCCAACACCTGCGTAACCGCCACTGGCTCCCCATGGAGAAGAGCGTTACTTTCAAGAAACTCACCCATGCCTACAAATGCCTCCACAACACCGGCCCCCAATACCTCAACAAAAGGATCTCCTTCTACGTACCCAAGACAAACCTCTGATCCGCCGACCTCGCCGAAACCCCACGCAGCAGAAAAGCCAGAACAGGTGGAAGAGCCTTCTCATCGGGGCCAAGACCTGGAACAAGCTTGCAATCGGCATCAGACGTTCCCCCTCCGTGAACATCTTCGGGAAGATGCTCAAGACCTGGCTCTTCTACTGAAAAGAGCTGCTTCTCCCCCCAACCCAGTGCCTTGAGAGCCTCATGGGAGAGTATCACGCTTACTAGTCCCCTAATTGATTGATTAGATCTAAAAGACTCCTACTTTCATATTCCAATTCATCCCGCTCATCTCAAATATCTCAGGTTTATGATAGCAGGCGAACATTACCATTACAAGGTACTTTCATTTGGCGTCATCACGCCCTCCAGAGTGTTCACCAAATGTCTTGCAGTAGTAGCTGCTCATCTCAGAAACCAATGTTTACATGTCTTCCCTTACCTGGACCACTGGCTTATCGAAGCGAGCACTTACCAAAACTGTATACTACACACTCAGACAACAGTACACCTACTTCACCAGTTGGGTTTTACAATAAATGCACAAAAATCTCACCTGTATCCGGCACAAGTGCAATCTTATCTGGGAGCTTCCATCAACACTCTCAAAGCTCTAGCCACTCCAAATATAGCCAGGATTCACAATATCCAGGTCACACTATTACAATTTCAACCCAACCAATCATTACCAGCCAGAGTCTTTATACTGCTGCTGGGAATGATAAAACACACAAGATGATGGACGGAATGTTGCACAATGGCAAAACATTCACCCCCAGTCACAGATCTGGGTTTAATCCATCGTTATTTTGCTCACCAAGCCACCCCAGTTCAGAAATGGCTATATGCAAACCAGTCTTGACCCTGTGCCTCATGGGAACAGTCCAGACCGAACTGCCAAGCCATGTCTTCCCTGGACCGGAATCAAGCATCCTAGGACCGGTTTCTGGCTATCAGACTTCATCAGCCAGGATAGCTTGACTCCAGTGGCGTAGTGAGCAAGGGACCCACGTATGGGCATACCCTTCCCACATAGAGGGAACAGCAAAACACACAAGATAATGGACGGAATGTTGCACAATGGCAAAACATTCACCCCCAGTCACAGATCTGGGTTTAGGCCATCGTTACTTTGCTCACCAAGCCACCCCAGTTCAGAAATGGCCATATGCAAATCAGTCTAGACCCTGTGCCTCATGGGAACAGTCCAGACCGAACTGCTAAGCCATGTCTTCCCTGGACCGGAATCAAGCATCCTAGGACCGGTTTCTGGCTATCAGCCTTCATCAGGCAGGATAGCTTGACTCCAGTGCGATCAGCGGATGCGGTCTGGCGGTCTGGGTCGCGTGCAGGAGAGAGGGCAGCCAGGGAGGAACTGAGCGCTGGGTCCTGAGTGCTTATGGCAGTGCAGATGAGCAGGTGAGCAAAGTCTAAAAGTCACAAGTAAAAAGAAACGTTGCTCCCGGAGAAGCCTCGGGAGGTCTGCAGGGTGTGTGCTGATGAATGGGGAAATGGGCAGCATTTCTGACCCTAGTCCCGACCAGCTTCAAACAGGCACTCACCCTTGTCCTCCCCACCCTCAGCCTCGATGCACAGGTGAGACACCCTAAGCTTTTTTTTTTATGTAGCCCGAACTAGACCCGAAGATGTCAGGTATCAGAGTGCTTTACATGAGCACCAGTTTCGTTACACAAGGACACATTCATTTTGCTAGGCAAGGGGAGATTAAGTGATTTGCCCAGAATCACAGGATTTTGTGCGTTGTTGTCGAGACTCAAACCTGGTTCTCCAGCTTTGAGGTCAACCGCTCTTACCGTAAGGCTACATCCCCTCCCGTACCCTTGGCCTTTTACATCCATAGTAGTCAGGTGACCCCTTCAGCCAATGGGAACCCTAGCCCTATCCAATCGCAACACTAAACCTGAACCTTAGGGCCAATAGGAGGCCAAGGACTCAATCAGGCACAAAACTCTAAACCCTACGTCCAATAGAAAGCCTAACCCCAAACCCAGTCCCAACCCAGTTCCCTGTCAATCATACAGGAAACCCTAAACCCTATCTCCAATGGAAAACCTAACCCTAGGCCTAGTCCCGACCCTATATTAAGTAACCAATCACTCAGGAAACCCTGAGCCCTATTTCCAATAGAAAGCCTAACATTAGCCCTAGTCCTAACCCTAGACTACACAACAATCACACAAAAAACTCTAAGCCCTACGTCCAATAAAAAGCCTAGCCCCAGGAACCAATCCAAAACCCTAAACCTATCCACCAATCAGATCACTAACCCTAAGCCCTACACCAATAGAATCACTGATCCAGGACCCAATCAGAACCCTCAAATAACCAACCAATGAGAACACTAACCATAAACCAATAGAAACACCAGATGCAACCACCAATCAATGCCCCCAATAGTAGTCTATATAGGAATTCACCAAACACCTAGCAAAACCACGGGCATCACCTCCTCCTACGACCTCTGCGACAAGCTTGAATCCTACTTCCATCTGAAAATCATGGGCCTCTACGACCACTTCAATGACCAGACACCTGACGCCGGAACCACCCCCTCCCCAACAATGCCAGACAGCCTACCGTCTCCTCATGGACCCCAGTGACCACCGAAGTCACCACTTCGACCATGAAAGGCATCCACTCAGGAGCCCCCACAAACCCCTGCCTACCACACATTTACCACAGTGCCGCCATCGCCCCAGATCTACGACGCACCATCAACACCGCCTTTAAGACCAGCACCTTCCCCAACAACTGGAAACGTGCAGAAGTCAGACCCCTGCTCAAGAAGCCCTCTGCAGACACCACTGACCTCAAGAACTACCGACCCATCTTCCTCCTCCCCTTTGCGGCCAAAGTCACTTAGAAGATCGTCAATGCCCAGCTAACAAAATTCATTGAAGAAAACTCCATCCTCGCCCCCTCCCAATCCGTATTCTGCAGCAACCACAGCACTGAGACAGCTCTACTCGCCGTCACAGACAACATCCGCATCCTCCTCGACCAAGGGCACACCGCGGCTCTGATCCTACTTGATCTCTCTGCTGCATTTGACACCGTCTCCCACCGCACACTAACCACCAGACTCCACAACACCGGCATACACGGAACCGCCCTCGACTGGATCCGCTCCTTCCTCTCTGCAGAACCCAAAGAATCAGACTGACACCCTTCCTCTCCAAACCTACGGAAATCAACTGCTGAATACCCCAAGGATTGTTGCTTAGCCCCATGCTCTTCAACATCTTCATGGCCCCCCTCGCCGCCATCGTCAAACAGCATGGACTCACCACCAGACTCCATTTCCAGGAAGGAATGATGGATGTTGCATCCTCAATGAGCAGCAGCTGGCTGAAGCTCAACTCGGAGAAGACAGAGGTCCTCGTCCTTGGACCCTCCCCCTCTGCATGGGACAGTACCTGGTGGCTCACCGCCCTCGGCAGCCCTCCAACCCCCATGGACCACGCCCGAAACCTTGGCATCGTCCTCGACTCCTCCCTCTCCAAGACCCGACAGGTCTACGCCGTCACCTCTAGCTGCTTCAACACCCCTGCATCCTCCGAAAGACCTTCAAACTGATCCCCTCCGAAAAAAAGAAGACGGTCACCCACACACTCATAACCAGCAGACTGGACAATGGAAACGCCCTGTCCGCCGGGATCAACAGGTCTCTGCTCCACAAACTCCTGACCATACAGAACACCGCAGCCAGACTCGTCCTCTGCATCCCTCGACATGAACACATCACCCAACACCTGCGTAACCGCCACTGGCTCCCCATGGAGAAGAGCGTTACTTTCAAGAAACTCACCCATGCCTACAAATGCCTCCACAACACCGGCCCCCAATACCTCAACAAAAGGATCTCCTTCTACGTACCCAAGAGAAACCTCTGATCCGCCGACCTCGCCGAAACCCCACGCAGCAGAAAAGCCAGAACAGGTGGAAGAGCCTTCTCATCGGGGCCAAGACCTGGAACAAGCTTGCAATCGGCATCAGACGTTTCCCCTCCGTGAACATCTTCGGGAAGACGCTCAAGACCTGGCTCTTCTACTGAAAAGAGCTGCTTCTCCCCCCAACCCAGTGCCTTGAGAGCCTCATGGGAGAGTATCACGCTTACTAGTCCCCTAATTGATTGATTAGATCTAAAAGACGCCTACTTTCATATTCCAATTCATCCCGCTCATCTCAAATATCTCAGGTTTATGATAGCAGGCGAACATTACCATTACAAGGTACTTTCATTTGGCGTCATCACGGCCTCCAGAGTGTTCACCAAATGTCTTGCAGTAGTAGCTGCTCATCTCAGAAAACAATGTTTACATGTCTTCCCTTACCTGGACCACTGGCTTATCGAAGCGAGCACTTACCAAAACTGTATACTACACACTCAGACAACAGTACACCTACTTCACCAGTTGGGTTTTACAATAAATGCACAAAAATCTCACCTGTATCCGGCACAAGTGCAATCTTATCTGGGAGCTTCCATCAACACTCTCAAAGCTCTAGCCACTCCAAATATAGCCAGGATTCACAATATCCAGGTCACACTATTACAATTTCAACCCAACCAATCATTACCAGCCAGAGTCTTTATACTGCTGCTGGGAATGATAAAACACACAAGATGATGGACGGAATGTTGTACAATGGCAAAACATTCACCCCCAGTCACAGATCTGGGTTTAATCCATCGTTATTTTGCTCACCAAGCCACCCCAGTTCAGAAATGGCTATATGCAAACCAGTCTTGACCCTGTGCCTCATGGGAACAGTCCAGACCGAACTGCCAAGCCATGTCTTCCCTGGACCGGAATCAAGCATCCTAGGACCGGTTTCTGGCTATCAGACTTCATCAGCCAGGATAGCTTGACTCCAGTGGCGTAGTGAGCAAGGGACCCACGTATGGGCATACCCTTCCCACATAGAGGGAACAGCAAAACACACAAGATAATGGACGGAATGTTGCACAATGGCAAAACATTCACCCCCAGTCACAGATCTGGGTTTAGGCCATCGTTACTTTGCTCACCAAGCCACCCCAGTTCAGAAATGGCCATATGCAAATCAGTCTAGACCCTGTGCCTCATGGGAACAGTCCAGACCGAACTGCTAAGCCATGTCTTCCCTGGACCGGAATCAAGCATCCTAGGACCGGTTTCTGGCTATCAGCCTTCATCAGGCAGGATAGCTTGACTCCAGTGCGATCAGCGGATGCGGTCTGGCGGTCTGGGTCGCGTGCAGGAGAGAGGGCAGCCAGGGAGGAACTGAGCGCTGGGTCCTGAGTGCTTATGGCAGTGCAGATGAGCAGGTGAGCAAAGTCTAAAAGTCACAAGTAAAAAGAAACGTTGCTCCCGGAGAAGCCTCGGGAGGTCTGCAGGGTGTGTGCTGATGAATGGGGAAATGGGCAGCATTTCTGACCCTAGTCCCGACCAGCTTCAAACAGGCACTCACCCTTGTCCTCCCCACCCTCAGCCTCGATGCACAGGTGAGACACCCTAAGCTTTTTTTTTTATGTAGCCCGAACTAGACCCGAAGATGTCAGGTATCAGAGTGCTTTACATGAGCACCAGTTTCGTTACACAAGGACACATTCATTTTGCTAGGCAAGGGGAGATTAAGTGATTTGCCCAGAATCACAGGATTTTGTGCGTTGTTGTCGAGACTCAAACCTGGTTCTCCAGCTTTGAGGTCAACCGCTCTTACCGTAAGGCTACATCCCCTCCCGTACCCTTGGCCTTTTACATCCATAGTAGTCAGGTGACCCCTTCAGCCAATGGGAACCCTAGCCCTATCCAATCGCAACACTAAACCTGAACCTTAGGGCCAATAGGAGGCCAAGGACTCAATCAGGCACAAAACTCTAAACCCTACGTCCAATAGAAAGCCTAACCCCAAACCCAGTCCCAACCCAGTTCCCTGTCAATCATACAGGAAACCCTAAACCCTATCTCCAATGGAAAACCTAACCCTAGGCCTAGTCCCGACCCTATATTAAGTAACCAATCACTCAGGAAACCCTGAGCCCTATTTCCAATAGAAAGCCTAACATTAGCCCTAGTCCTAACCCTAGACTACACAACAATCACACAAAAAACTCTAAGCCCTACGTCCAATAAAAAGCCTAGCCCCAGGAACCAATCCAAAACCCTAAACCTATCCACCAATCAGATCACTAACCCTAAGCCCTACACCAATAGAATCACGGATCCAGGACCCAATCAGAACCCTCAAATAACCAACCAATGAGAACACTAACCATAAACCAATAGAAACACCAGATGCAACCACCAATCAATGACCCCAATAGTAGTCTATATAGGAATTCACCAAACACCTAGCAAAACCACGGGCATCACCTCCTCCTACGACCTCTGCGACAAGCTTGAATCCTACTTCCATCTGAAAATCATGGGCCTCTACGACCACTTCAATGACCAGACACCTGATGCCGGAACCACCCCCTCCCCAACAATACCAGACAGCCTACCGTCTCCTCATGGACCCCAGTGACCACCGAAGTCACCACTTCGACCATGAAAGGCATCCACTCAGGAGCCCCCACAAACCCCTGCCTACCACACATCTACCACAGTGCCGCCATCGCCCCAGATCTACGACGCACCATCAACACCGCCTTTAAGACCAGCACCTTCCCCAACAACTGGAAACGTGCAGAAGTCAGACCCCTGCTCAAGAAGCCCTCTGCGGACACCACTGACCTCAAGAACTACCGACCCATCTTCCTCCTCCCCTTTGCGGCCAAAGTCACTTAGAAGATCGTCAATGCCCAGCTAACAAAATTCATTGAAGAAAACTCCATCCTCGCCCCCTCCCAATCCGTATTCTGCAGCAACCACAGCACTGAGACAGCTCTACTCGCCGTCACAGACAACATCCGCATCCTCCTCGACCAAGGGCACACCGCGGCTCTGATCCTACTTGATCTCTCTGCTGCATTTGACACCGTCTCCCACCGCACACTAACCACCAGACTCCACAACACCGGCATACACGGAACCGCCCTCGACTGGATCCGCTCCTTCCTCTCTGCAGAACCCAAAGAATCAGACTGACACCCTTCCTCTCCAAACCTACGGAAATCAACTGCTGAATACCCCAAGGATTGTTGCTTAGCCCCATGCTCTTCAACATCTTCATGGCCCCCCTCGCCGCCATCGTCAAACAGCATGGACTCACCACCAGACTCCATTTCCAGGAAGGAATGATGGATGTTGCATCCTCAATGAGCAGCAGCTGGCTGAAGCTCAACTCGGAGAAGACAGAGGTCCTCGTCCTTGGACCCTCCCCCTCTGCATGGGACAGTACCTGGTGGCTCACCGCCCTCGGCAGCCCTCCAACCCCCATGGACCACGCCCGAAACCTTGGCATCGTCCTCGACTCCTCCCTCTCCAAGACCCGACAGGTCTACGCCGTCACCTCTAGCTGCTTCAACACCCCTGCATCCTCCGAAAGACCTTCAAACTGATCCCCGCCGAAAAAAAGAAGACGGTCACCCACACACTCATAACCAGCAGACTGGACAATGGAAACGCCCTGTCCGCCGGGATCAACAGGTCTCTGCTTCACAAACTCCTGACCATACAGAACACCGCAGCCAGACTTGTCCTCTGCATCCCTCGACATGAACACATCACCCAACACCTGCGTAACCGCCACTGGCTCCCCATGGAGAAGAGCGTTACTTTCAAGAAACTCACCCATGCCTACAAATGCCTCCACAACACCGGCCCCCAATACCTCAACGAAAGGATCTCCTTCTACGTACCCAAGAGAAACCTCTGATCCGCCGACCTCGCCGAAACCCCACGCAGCAGAAAAGCCAGAACAGGTGGAAGAGCCTTCTCATCGGGGCCAAGACCTGGAACAAGCTTGCAATCGGCATCAGACGTTCCCCCTCCGTGAACATCTTCGGGAAGACGCTCAAGACCTGGCTCTTCTACTGAAAAGAGCTGCTTCTCCCCCCAACCCAGTGCCTTGAGAGCCTCATGGGAGAGTATCACGCTTACTAGTCCCCTAATTGATTGATTAGATCTAAAAGACGCCTACTTTCATATTCCAATTCATCCCGCTCATCTCAAATATCTCAGGTTTATGATAGCAGGCGAACATTACCATTACAAGGTACTTTCATTTGGCGTCATCACGGCCTCCAGAGTGTTCACCAAATGTCTTGCAGTAGTAGCTGCTCATCTCAGAAAACAATGTTTACATGTCTTCCCTTACCTGGACCACTGGCTTATCGAAGCGAGCACTTACCAAAACTGTATACTACACACTCAGACAACAGTACACCTACTTCACCAGTTGGGTTTTACAATAAATGCACAAAAATCTCACCTGTATCCGGCACAAGTGCAATCTTATCTGGGAGCTTCCATCAACACTCTCAAAGCTCTAGCCACTCCAAATATAGCCAGGATTCACAATATCCAGGTCACACTATTACAATTTCAACCCAACCAATTATTACCAGCCAGAGTCTTTATACTGCTGCTGGGAATGATAAAACACACAAGATGATGGACGGAATGTTGCACAATGGCAAAACATTCACCCCCAGTCACAGATCTGGGTTTAATCCATTGTTATTTTGCTCACCAAGCCACCCCAGTTCAGAAATTGCTATATGCAAACCAGTCTTGACCCTGTGCCTCATGGGAACAGTCCAGACCGAACTGCCAAGCCATGTCTTCCCTGGACCGGAATCAAGCATCCTAGGACCGGTTTCTGGCTATCAGACTTCATCAGCCAGGATAGCTTGACTCCAGTGGCGTAGTGAGCAAGGGACCCACGTATGGGCATACCCTTTCCACATAGAGGGAACAGCAAAACACACAAGATGATGGACGGAATGTTGCACAATGGCAAAACATTCACCCCCAGTCACAGATCTGGGTTTAGGCCATCGTTACTTTGCTCACCAAGCCACCCCAGTTCAGAAATGGCCATATGCAAATCAGTCTAGACCCTGTGCCTCATGGGAACAGTCCAGACCGAACTGCTAAGCCATGCCATGCCATGCCATCTGTCTTACCACAGACAGATTGCCGAAGCTAAAAAGATCTACTTCGAGCATAGAATAGACCAGGCTGATAACACGAGCCGGGAACTATTCCGAATTGTGAAGGAATTCATAGAACCGGTGGTGGCCGCTAGGGTTCACTCCCATACTGAGGAGTGGATCAAGCAGCTTGCTGACTTCTTTGTGGACAAGATCCGTAGGATTCAGGACTCTTTCGATCGGGTGGAGTCCCTGGAAGTGGCTGCAGCTGTGGAAAGTGATCTGAAGGTCCTTCCGTCCGCTGCAGCCGAGCAGGTGCCCACTCTTTCGACGTTCCCCCCGTTATCCTGCGAGTCCTCTCTGGAGCTGCTTTCCCGGTTGAAATCTGGATCCCCTTTGGATGCGTGTCCGGCCAAATGCCTGAGCTCGGTGGCACCAGCTATTAACAACTTGCTGAACCCCTTGCTCAACATGTCTCTGAGTTCTGGAGTGGTCCCTAAAGAATGGAAGCATGCTCTTATTCTCCCGCTCATTAAGAAACCTCTGCTCGACCCTTTACAGTGGGCCAACTATAGACCAATCTCCCTCCTCCCTGCCCTGGCGAAGGTGGCGGAGAAACATGTTCAGCATACTCTTACCACCTTTATAGAGAATAACAAACTGCTGCATGACTCCCAATCTGGTTTCCGTGCTAACTACAGTACGGAGACAGCTCTTGTGGAGGTGACCGACGCCATCAGGGAAACGCTTGATCTTGGGGGAAAAGCCATGTTGGTCTTGCTGGACCTGTCGGCGGCATTCGACACCGTCCCACACGCCGGCCTCCTCCGAAGACTCCGGGAGGTAGGTCTGAGGGGGACGGTGTTGGACTGGTTTCAATCCTTCTTAACCGACCGTCGGCAGGTGATCTGGGCTCCTCCGTTCTCCGCGGAAATGCCTTCGCTAGAGGTGGGGGTGCCTCAAGGATCCATCCTGAGCCCCACCATTTTTAACATTTATGTGGCCCCTTTGGCGAAGGTCGCGGAGGCATTTGGAGCCCGGGTCATTTCATACGCTGACGACACCCAGCTCCTGTTCACCTGCAGGAAGGGAGAGGTTTTTAATGGCAACAGAATCAGAGACTGCCTGAGTGCTGTTTTTGCATGGTTTCAGCACCAGAACCTGAAATGTAACTCGGATAAGTCCGAGTTGCTCTTTTTTGGTTGCGCTGAGGACCCTGGCTGGAAATCGTGGTGGCCTTCCGACATGTTCCCCCCTGAGAAACCATCTGCCCAAGTAAAAAATCTGGGTGTGGTATTTGACGACAGTCTTTCTTTTCGTCCCCACATCACGGGCCTGGCGGGGAAATGTTTCGGTATCTTGAAGATGGTGAGGAAATTTCTCCCACTGCTTTCCCTTCAATATCGCAAGAACATCGTGCAAGCACTCGTGGGTTCGCGTTTAGATTACGCTAACGCACTTTTCTCTGGTCTGCCTAAATATCTGGTATCCAGATTGCAAGTTGTCCAAAACTCGGCGGCCAGAGCCATCTTTGGCCTTCCACGGAGAGCCAGTGCCTCTCTACTGCGCGGCAGGCTGCATTGGCTGTCTATCCCCAGCAGAATTAGTTTCAAGGTCCTCACGTTGGCGTTTAAAGCCCTCCACTGCATTGGCCCAGCTTACCTCAGGAAGCGGATTGTTCTCTACGTTCCCCGGAGGAGTTTGAGATCTGCTGACCTGGCTAAAGTGGAGATACCAGTGATCAAACGCGTGCGGATGGGAGGCCGGTCTTTCCAGTTTATGGCGGCCAGGTTGTGGAATGAGCTCCCTCTATCACTCCGCAAGGCTAATAATCTTCTGGCCTTCAGAAAGGAGCTCAAGACGCTCCTTTTCTCCACCTAACCGGTGGGCCTACAGTGTTTCTGCCGCTGGGTTTTTCTTGGTTGTGTTCAGGACTCTCTGCCAAAGCGCCGGGACACCCGATCTGGGTAGCCGTGCGCTCAAGAAATACAGTTCTAACATAACATAACATAACATGTCTTCCCTGGACCGGAATCAAGCATCCTAGGACCGGTTTCTGGCTATCAGCCTTCATCAGCCAGGATAGCTTGACTCCAGTGGCGTTGTGAGCAAGGGACTTTTGTCTGGGCATACCCTTCCCACATAGAGGGAACAGCAAAACACACAAGATGATGGACGGAATGTTGCACATTGGCAAAACATTCACCCCCAGTCACAGATCTGGGTTTAATCCATCGTTATTTTTCTCACCAAGCCACCCCAGTTCAGAAATGGCCATATGCAAATCAGTCTTGACCCTGTGCCTCATGGGAACAGTCCAGACCGAACTGCCAAGCCATGTCTTCCCTGGACCGGAATCAAGCATCCTAGGACCGGTTTCTGGCTATCAGCCTTCATCAGCCAGGATAGCTTGACTCCAGTGGCGTTGTGAGCAAGGGACCCTCGTCTGGGCATACCCTTCCCACATAGAGGGAACAGCAAAACACACAAGATGATGGACGGAATGTTGCGCAATGGCAAAAGATTCACCCCCAGTCACAGATCTGGGTTTAATCCATCGTTATTTTGCTGACCAAGCCACCCCAGTTCAGACATAGCCTTATGCAAATCAGTCTTGACCCTGTGCCTCATGGGAACAGTCCAGACCGAACTGCCAAGCCATGTCTTCCCTGGACCGGAATCAAGCATCCTAGGACCGGTTTCTGGCTATCAGCCTTCATCACAATAAAACAAGAAAGCTCCACCTGTATTAAATCATTAAGTGCTTATAAAGTCACTTGATATAGAAGGTCTCCCTCCCAGGAGAAAGAAGATCAGCAAAGCAACAAAAAAGTTGAGTACATAGGTATGTTTTATTCAAAATTCAAAATTCATAAAGAGATAATTTATAAATTTGCAAGACATTTGATAACTAAACACAAAAACGGTTAATGATCCCCCACACAAGAATAAAACATTTTCACTCATTCATTCACAGACGTCCAGAGACTCACAAAGATCCACTCATTTAGGGAAACTAAAATTCTCAAACTAATCAAACAGGGGCGAAAACCTATGAGTTAGGGTACAATGAAGAAAGATTATAAATGGAGATACTCCTACTGAATAAGGTGTAGTATCAAATCATTAGTGGATCAAAGTCCAACCAAATCAGAATTTGTAAATACAATAAATGTTGCACAAAATAACAAAGTATAAACAGTAAGGAACACCTTTCTCCACAAATAATGACAATGGAAAAATATGGAGATACAATAGTAAACATAGGTATCGCCAGGTGAAATTCGCGGTGCCGACGTACGTTTCGGTGTGCGACCTCAGCGAGGTCTCACGTTCATCAGGGCACAAGTCAATAAAAGAATACTGGTGGGGGTATCTGGGAGGTCAAATGGAAAGGCGCACAAGTCGGCAGGTAACAGGGGAGCAAATCAGTGCACCGGGGAAGGTTGAACAAGGTCGGGATACACGCTGGCCAAATGCTGAGCGAGGCGTCAAAAAGGAGTAGAAAGATAACCGAGTGGAGAACTCCAAATGAGGAGTCCCGGGCTCAAAACTGGAACGATGGGCTGCAGTGGATGGTGATTGAAAATGCGGGCTGTCCGGGGGGCTGATGCTTGAAGGGGCAGAGAGGAAGCAGCAGCCCTTCAAGGGGCCCGGGTGGGGTCCTCCTGGGATCACGGAGCGCAGGATCTCAGTCTGAGTGGGGCGTGGAGTAGGCCTGATACAGGAATCGTGGTATCTACGGGCTGGAGGAAGTCTGGTTTCTGGCTATCAGCCTTCATCAACCTGGCTGAAGAGGATTATGAATCCGAACCCGGTCCCAGGATGCTTGTTTCCGGTCCAGGGAAGACATGGCTTGGCAGTTCGGGCTGGACTGTTCCCATGAGGCACAGGGTCAGACTTATTTGCATATAGCCATGTCTGAACTGGGGTGGCAGAGTGGGCTAAAGAACGGTGATGGATTAAACCCAGATCTTTTGACTGGGTGGGAGTGTTTGATTGATTCAGATGCTCCGTCCATCACCACCCCCTTTTGTACCGCTTTTGGCCGCTATAAGTGTGGCAGGGTATGCTCAGACGTGAGTCCTTTGCTCACTTTGCCA
Organism: Lissotriton vulgaris; assembly: GCF_964263255.1. NCBI lineage: Eukaryota > Metazoa > Chordata > Amphibia > Caudata > Salamandridae > Lissotriton > Lissotriton vulgaris. The sequence continues at coordinate 128,334,370 of NC_141685.1, forward strand.
CTGGATTCAAGCAAGCCGGGCTGAAGACGGCTGGAATGCCATAAACTGGTCCTCGGAAGCTTGTTTCCGGTCCAGGGAAGACATGGCTTGGCAGTTCGTGCTGGACTGTTCCCATGAGGCACAGGGTCAGGCATATGGCCATGTCTGAACTGGAGTGGCGGAGTGAGCTAAAGAATGGTGATGGATTAAACCCGGATCAGTTGACTGGGGGTGAGTGTTTGATTTGCTCAATCGCTCCGTCCATCATCCCCTTTGGTATCGCGCTGCTGGGAATGATGGCATCCTGCGTTGCAATCGTACCTCATGCAAGGCTTCACATGTGTCCTCTGCAGCACTGTCCAGCGAGTAAGTGCAATCAATCACAGGGTCTATTAACCGATCTAGTGTTGGTAGACAGTGGCACCCATCGCTCTCTGCAGTGGTTGAACCTTCAAAACTTAGCAAAAGGGCGCCTTCCGTAGACCTGATTCCACAGACTATACTCACAACAGGCGCATCGTTAACAGGTTGGGGTGCCCATTTCAATATTACACAGTACAGGGCTGTGGTCGGACAAATACAAACGTCTTCACATCAACTACCTGGAACTTCTAGCAGTGTTCCTAGCACTCAAAGCTTTTTTCACCCAACTTGTAGGCAAGACTGTCTGAGTTCGCACAGAGAACATCACAGCAATGTACTACCTACAGAAACAGGGAGGGACTCCCTCTCTCCAGCTGTCACGCTGTGCACAAAGCATTTGGAATTGGGCGATTCACCAACAAATCTGTCTCCTAGCAGAACACCTCCCTGGGGTAGGCCATCAGATTGCAGCCCTGCTTAGCAAACACAGTCTGAGAAGCTAAGAAGTTCTTCTTCCCTACTTTCAAAAATGGGCTTTTCCACATATAGATCTGTTTGCAACAGTACACAACGCAAAACACCCAAACTTTACATCTAGGTTCACACAACCAGCATCCAAAGGCAATGCCCTTTGGATTATTTGGTCAGGTATATCTGCTTATGCTTTTCCGCCTCTCCTGCTAATTCCATTACTTGTTCGTAAACTCAGACAAACGTCCCCCACATTGATCTTAATAGCCCCCACACCACCCTGTTAGAACTCTCAGTGGTTCCACATCAAAAGCTACATCTCACACCTTGTCTCCTCACTCAGATCCATGGGGAAGTCGGACATCCAATTCCCAGAGAACCCAACTTAGCGATTTGGCTCCTGAAGTCATAGAGTTTGGTTATTTACAAATACAACCAGACTGTATGAATATTCCCAAGGAAGCTAGAAAGCCTACTACTAGAGCATGTTATGCAGCAAATGTAAACGTTTTGTTTCCTATTGTAACAACAACAATATCAATTATCTTGATGCGTTTGTGCGGAATAATTTTTTAACTGTTGCATTTACAGCAATGTAGATTAACTTACACATCCATTTGTTTACACCTGGGAGTCGTAGCTGCACACTTGCAAAATAGACAACACTTATCTCTCTTCAGAGTACCAGTGATTAAAGCCTTCATGGAAGGATTAGAAAGGGTTATACCGCCAAGTATTCCCCCTGCTCCAGAGTGGAACTTAAACATAGTCCTTACAAGGCTAAGGGCCCGCCTTTTGAACCAATGCGCAAATGTCCGTTACAATTCCTATCATGGACAGTTGCTTTCCTCATAACGATAACCTCACTAAGGAGAGTTGATGAACTTCAGGCATTACCTATACAAGAGCCTTTCTTTCAACATCACAAAGATAGAGTGGTTCTACGTACCAATCCTAAATTTCTCCTTAAAGTAGTTTCTGCTTAGGGGTAATTCATGTGCGAATTCAAATTAAAATAATATAATATTAGCATTTTCATTATTTATTGAACCGTCGTAATTCTTGTATAGAATTTATGTGCTGCAATGATAATAGAAGCAGATAAAAGTAATTAGCAGTATAAGCACATTGAACAAAATAAATAGTTCCACCATCTTTCTAAAACAATGGACATATGCAAGCATAGAACAACTGTATGTAGCTTTTTCCTACAGTGCTTTCCCGTGTGTGTGTCTGTGTGTCTGTCTCCCATTCCCTATAGGGAGAGTATGTAGCTCCTCGCTGTAGAAGAGTCGGTCAAGAAGGAGCACACTGCATTGAATAATTTCTTGGTATGCACTTTTTATTAGTATTACAGGAAATCACAATGATTGATTGTCTCTGTTATATTCTTCTGTCCCACAGGGTCTTCCACTTCAGTCCCTTAGGTGTGCCTCGGCCCGCCGTCGTCCCTCGAACAGAAGGAAAAGACTCAGGTAAGTGTTTTTGCTTTATGGTTTAGTCAATGAGGGATAAATAATAGCTATGCATAAATGTGAAGGGAGGGGCTAGAGGTTGGAGCAACCAAAAGAAAAAGAGTAGCCGATGATTTCTGCTCTTGTCTTTCTTTTCTGTCTCACTTATTTCCTTTTCCCTGGGTCCATTTCACCCCACAACCTCCCCTCCCGTCCCTCTCATACTCAGCCCCTTTCCAAAACCCCGTAGAGCCCCACGCACCTGGAAGAGCCACGTCACTCCGGGGCCGTGGCGTGGTGACTCTACGTCCTTCAGTGAGGTCTGGTAGTAGATCATGCCTCCAGGTATTCTGAGGCTCTTCCCCTCTGGACTACCACTGCCCCTGCAGTGGCTAGGGCCCTCATTAGCATCTTTACCAGGGTGGGCTTCCCTAAGGAGGTGGTGTCATACAGAGGTACCAACTTCATGTCTGGCTACTTGAATCCGAAGGAGTGTGGTGTGAATTACCGGTTCACTACCCTCTACCACCCACAATGTAATGGCTTTTTTTTTTTTTTTTAGAACTTTATTTTAATTTTGTCAACATACAACCTGGCAGTCAGAGTATTCACAGACATATCATACCAATATGTTCTACGTAAGTAGGTTAATCAAGAAGCAATCAATAATTACACTTGCACTAATCTGCTTTCCCATTCTCCAGGTGATCAATAAGTGTCCCATTCCCCTAATTGGGAATGTACCTTATATTTATCATGTGGAGACACCTCCCTGCTCGTCCCCAGTGTCGTAGTGTTCTGCCTCATCAGTTTCAGAACCAGAGTCTGTGTCTGTTGTCACTCGGGAAGCAGGAGCTAGGAGTTATCTGTATGAGCATCGGCAAGTGTTTAGTGTATCCTCAAATTTGTCATCCTTTCTGCTAAGGTGCATATGTGTCTCCTCAGCTAGGGCCCAGTCGAGCGCATCTCTGTGCCAGAGCGTAATCGTTGGGGCATGCTGGAACAGCCATGTGATTGCATTTTTTTTTTTAACATCTTTTTATTGAAAGAAACAGTTCCATCATAAGACACATCATGGAGCAGTGAAAGAGCAGTAGTGCTTACATTATAGAAAATCACATCAGTTCAGTCATTAGCGGGTACAGTGATGTGATTGCATTTTTACGTCATGCCAGTACCATAGGCGACTGACCAAATTTATAGGTTATCTTGCTCCCTTCTGGCATCTAAAGAGGCCTAATAAACAGCATTTGGTTGTCAGATCAATACTTAGTTGTGTGGCATGCACCATTTCTTCGACAGCTAGTTGCCAGATGGAGTGTATTGCATCGCTGGGCCATGGTTAATGTAAGAAATCAGACCCCACAGTGTTGCAGCGCAGGCGTATATCGGGGCAAGACCTTTTCCACCGATTCCTCTAGTCCCAAGGGTATTTTGGAAAATGCGGAAATAACCCTGCTACATTCTTCTCATAGCCTCCAGATGGCCTCGCCAGTTCTGGTTTACGGAGCTCCTCCTTCTGTCGGAGTGCAATCCAATTTGGCTGCGCCCAATTTCGAATCTTCTTACTATAAACCACGGCCTGATCTGCCATCCGAATCCAACTGGCGCCTGAGCACTATGAGTTTGCTAATTTGATAATTCCTCTGGACTGCAGGGAGGTCCTCACTAACGCTAGAGCACCCTCCACTATCAAAACCTACAAACTCAAGTGGAAACGGTTCTATCTTTGGTGTGAAGCTTCAAATCCAAATTCTTCAGTTTAACTCTTAGAAGACAGAGATTCTACACTGTGCAGTAGGTAGAATCCCTCCTACACTTCTGCTTGAGTTTTGGCCAACATCCCCTGCTACTCCATTGGCTCCCAGTAGCGTGGTACATAATCTGGGAGTCATGGTTGACAACAAATCGACATTAGAAAACTGTCAACAAAACAGCTGGAAGTGAGCATTTCGAAAAATCCTTCCGATGTTCTCTTAACAGAACAGAGCGCTGATAGTCCGGAGCACCATCCTCAGTAAGCCGGACTATTGTAATGCCCTGTTACTAGAATCCCCGCAATATCTGATTTAGAGATTGCAGAGAGTACAGACCATGGTGGCCAAACTGGTACTAGTGCAACCACGCCGCTCCTCCGCCTCCCGGGCACTCTCAGATTTACACTGGCTGCCAGTCTCGCAGAGGATACGATTTAAGGCACTATATATAGTATTTAAGGCTCCACATGGTCACAGGCCCAAATCTCTGTAGGAGAAACTGACATGGTATGTCCCTCCATGAGCACTGCGCTCCTCATCGGCTAATCTGGTGAGGGTGCCTAGAGTTAGGAAAGTCAAATCAGGAGGTAGGGCCTTCAGTGCGGCAGCGTCCCGCCTTTGGAATACGCTTCCATTTGATACGAGAAAAATAGACAACATCCTGCACTTTAGAAAAAGGTTAAAAACCTGGCTCTACCCTCGAGTATGCTCCTTGGCATCCTGCTAACTCCTTCCTGGCAGGGAACACAGTCTCTCGGCCCTAAGCTAGTCGCCTGTATCACAGCACCTGGTTACCTGTAGGGGGTCAGATGCGCTTTACAAATAATGATAAAATAAATGTGTAGGAAGGGGGAGGCTCTAGTTGGCGCAGTGCAACACTAGCGACAAGCAGGGACTCTCTCTTCCTCGTCAGGGCTGAGGGTTACCTTCCAGACAACCTCTGCTTACCCTCTAGGTAGTGTGGCTTAAGCAGTCGTAGGCTAATCTTTGGGGCACATAGGGTTAAACACTTGCAACAGTACACCTTTACAACCAACCCACCACACAACGAGACCAGACTGTATTCTTGTAAAAATATATATCTTTATATAGATTTTAAGCAGGCTTGTGAATACAGTCAATAACTTTATGAAGACGGTTGCAAGTTACGCAATTCGGGTTACCACAGTTCTTATGGAAGTTCTCTTGAGGCCCGTAGGCCGGTGTTACTCAATGTTCTTGTGTAGCCGGCGGCTTCCAAGGGATCTGTCCCACGTCGCGTTGCCTTCCCGGGGTCGCTGATCATTGCGGCTCTTCGGCCGAGCAGGTCACTGGTCGTCCGGGGCAGCGGTGTTCTGTGGCGGCAGGGTCCTTTCCTCGTCGTCCGCTCCGACCCTGGAGGCGGCGGCTGTGCGGTGGTGACAAGTGGCAGTACGGTCCCCAAGTGCAGGACGTACCCAGCCAAATGTCGGTGCAGCTGTGGGCTCACAGCTGGGCTGTCGGGCAGGCTTACCGACCTTGCGGATTCTCGTAGGGCAACTGTCCGTCCTTGCAGGTGAGTGACTGCTCGCTATGCAGTCACCTCGATAGCTCGGACCGGACGGGTCCTCCTTCGCTTTGCTCTCGGGCTCCCGGTGCAGTTGCGGTCACGGTGTTCGGGCCAGCGGCGGCTGGTCCTCACTTTGCTTCCGCTGTTGCTTTGGGCCCCGGTCACGGTGGTCGGGAGGTCGTTGATGCCTTAGAGGAGATTCCTCCGTCAGTGCCGCGGCGATGGTCAGCACCCGCAGTCGCTTTCTTCCAAGGGGGTAGCGTTCACTGGTCCTGGGACGCTGGTCAGGGGGCAAGTTCAGTTGCAAGCCCTTGGAGATCTCTTTGCAGAGTTTGGCACAAGTAGCACAAAAGTCTTTTCGTAGTCTTATTGTCTTCCTCTCCTTCAGCAGCAAGGCACCAGACACAGGCAAGAGTCAGCACCCTTCCTTGTCTCTCACGGTCCTTCTCGTAGGGCAGAGTCTTTCTGTGGCCCAAACCGGATCTAATTTTCAAGGAGCAGGGCTCCGTCTTTTATAGGCCAATTCTTTTGTTCTCGCAGGCCAGGGGGGCCTTTGCATAGCCACTCTCAGTTCTGGAGTACCCCCGCAGGTGTACTCCGGCTTCTGCTTTCAGTGTGAGGGGCAGGCGCATCAGACGCCCCACAGGAGGTGGAGCCAGCATTGTCCGGACAGGAGTGGCCAGAGTACCTTGTTGATGGGGGCTTCGCCCTTCCTGGGCCAGGTGCCGGCAGAGTCATCCGCCGCTCCCCAGGAGGGTGGAGCCAGCATTGTGGAGGTCGAGCACAGTGACAGCTCGAGTCAAGAGGCACTCCTACCTCCCACTAAGGTGTAATCTGCGCATTCACCACCCGTCATCCCTCCAGCCCTGTCACTCACACATCCCAGACAGTCAGATACACACCAGCAGAGGCGGCTGAAATGGTTAAGCAAGCAAATGCTAACTTTCTAAAAGTAGCATTTGCAAACCCAGGATACTGAAATAACTTGACTACAAGAAATATCTCATTATCCTGAGTTCAGGCATACTAAACATGACTCACTACCATGCTCCTTGAGCCTGCGGGGATTATAGGGTGTAATAACCCTCGCAGCTCAGTCTGGCCTAATGGAGCAGGTAGCCTTCAGTAGTGAAATACGGTCTTTGTTGTAAGTCACTACTAGGACATGCCACGCACATCAGGGCTTGTCCTACCTTGCACCTACAACGCACCCTGCCCGCAGGCCTACCATAGGGGTGACTAATATGTAGTCAAGGGAAGGGTCGGTGCTGGCAAGTGGGGACACTTGCCCAGCTAGCGTGACAGTACGAGACCGCACGCGGGTTCTGCGGTCGCAGTTCCCAGACACATCTTTACGGCTGCTTCGGTGGGTGGCGCAACCAGCGCTGCAGGCCCACCAGCAGTATTGGCATCTACAAGCCCCGGCACTCTCTTGTGCGCTTTACTAGGGACTAACAGTAAATCCAATGCACCAATCATGGATACCAATCGTATATACAATTTACAGTAGGGAGCACTTGCACTGCGGCACGGATCAGCCGTGGCGCAGTGCCCTGAGTATCGGAAAACCAGCAAAACATCGGAGGCACATCAGCAAAAAGTGGAAGGGAGACTCACGCCAAGGTGCCAGGTCTAACATGTGTCCCCTCCAGCTGAAATGTGGGGGAACCTACCCTTCCCCAGGGAGTTCCACATCACTAAGGCGGAAAAATCTGGACAGACCGTCAGCGTTGGCGTGATCGGTGCCAGGGCGGTGTTCCACCGTAAAGTCCATACTCTGTAGAGAAATGGACCACCTCAACAGTTTCGGGTTCTCACCCCTCATTTGCATCAACCATCTGAGGGGCCTGTGGTCTGTCTGAACTCGGAAGTGAGACCCAAACAAGTAGGGTCTTAGCTTCTTCAGCGCCCAGACCACAGCAAATGCTTCACGCTCTATTGCACTCCACCTACTTTCCCGTGGAAGTAACCTCCGACTTATGAAGGCTACGGGTTGGTCAAAGCCCTCCTCAGTCATCTGTGAAAGAACAGCCCCTACACCATGCTCTGAAGCGTCTGTTTGCACAATGAACTCCTTGGAGAAATCTGGGGCTAGGAGCACGGGCGCCGTGCACATGGCAGTCTTCAGGGTGTCGAAAGCCTTCTGACAGGTGTCAGTCCAAATCACATTCCTGGGCTGCTTTTTCGAAGTCAGCTCTGTCAAGGGGGTCACGATCGTGCCATAGCCCTTGACAAACCTCCTGTAATACCCAGTGAGCCCCAGGAAGGCTCTCACTGCAGTCTGGGTCTTGGGGGGTTCCCAAGCCAGGATGGTTTCGATTTTGGGCTGCAAGGGGGCTACCTTGCCACTCCCAACTTGGTGTCCCAAGTACACCACTGAACCCTGCCCAATCTGGCACTTGCTTGCCTTGATTGTGAGGCCTGCTCTGCGCAGGGCCATCAACACTTCCCAGAGGTGTCGCAGGTGTTCGGGCCAGGTGCCGCTGAACACCGCAATGTCATCCAGGTAGGCGGCACTGAACTCGTCCAGTCCAGCCAACACCTGGTTGACCAATCTCTGAAAGGTGGCAGGGGCATTCTTCATTCCAAATGGCATAACCCGGAACTGGAAATGCCCATCTGGTGTAGAGAATGCCGACCTCTCCTTTGCCCCATCGGTCAAGGCGATCTGCCAGTATCCAGACGTCAAATCAAACGTGCTGAGAAACCTGGCAGCCCCTAGCCGATCAATGAGCTCGTCAGCTCTGGGGATGGGGTGCGCGTCAGTCTTCGTGACTGAATTGAGTCCTCTGTAGTCCACACAGAACCGGAGTTCGGGTGTGGCTCCCGGCGCAGCAGCCTTCGGAACCAAGACCACGGGGCTGGACCAAGGGCTGCTGGAAGACTCAACCACCCCGAGGGCAAGCATCTTGGAGACCTCCTCCTTAATGCAGGCCCGTACCCTGTCAGTTACCCGGTAAGCCTTGTGCTTCACCGGTAAGCTGTCTCCAGTGTCCACATCATGGACGCACCAATCTGTGACACTCGGAACCAGGGAGAACAGGTCTGGAAACTGTCCCAGCAACTGGCGGCAGTCCTCCTGTTGTTCGGCGGTCAGGGAGGGTGAGAGGTTAACTCCATCCACTGACCCATCCTTCTCACAGGCCACCAAGAGGTCAGGAAGAGGCTCCGACTCCTCCTCCATTCCGTCATCGGTTGCCAACAACATGCCCACTTCGGACCTTCGCAAGTGGGGCTTGAGGCGGTTGACATGTAGGACCCGCAAAGGGTTCCTGGGCGTCTTCATGTCCACCAAGTATGTCACGGGGCTCTTGCGCTCCACAACCTCAAATGGTCCTGTCCACTTATCTTGAAGGGCACAGGGCTCCACTGGGGCCAAGACATACACCTCCTGTCCAGGCTGAAGCTCGACCAGAGTGGCATTCTGATCGTACCACCGCTTCATTTCTTCCTGGCTCGCTTCCAGATTTGCCGCGGCAAGTTGTCTGAAGCGTCTGGTCTGGTTTCTGAAGGCCAGCATGTAGCTATATACATTCTGGGGAGGTTTCCTGGGAGATTGCTCCCAGCCTTCCTTTACCAAACTCAGTGGTCCTCTCATGGGGTGACCGTACAGCAGTTCAAAGGGGCTGAACCCTAGGGACTTCTGTGGTACCTCGCGATATGCAAACAGCAGGCATGGCAAGAGGACGTCCCACTTACGCCTCATCGGACCTTCCAGGCCCATTATCATGCCTTTGAGGGTTCGGTTGAATCTTTCAACCAACCCGTTACCTTGGGGATGGTAGGGTGTGGTGAACTTGTACGTTACGCCACACTCCTGCCAAAGGGACTTCATATATTTCGATATGAAATTGGTCCCCCTGTCGCTCACCACCTCTAGAGGGAATCCTACTCGTGAGAAAATTCCCATCAGTGCACGCCCCACCACGGGAGCCGTCACTGTCCTCAGAGGGATGGCTTCAGGGTACCGGGTGGCATGGTCCACCAAGACCAGGATGAACCTGTTGCCCATGGCTGTCTTGGGGTCCAGAGGCCCAACGATGTCAATACCCACTCGCTGGAATGGCGTACCGACCACAGGGAAGGGTTGGAGGGGAGCCTTGTTCTTCCCTCCCGTCTTCCCACTTGCCTGGCAAGTCGGACAGGTTCTGCAATAAGCGTCTGAGCTTTTATGCATTTGGGGCCAGTAGAAGTGGGTGACAAGCCTGTCATAGGTCTTGTCCATCCCCAAATGTCCTGCTAAAGGCACATCATGAGCCAGACCCAGTAGGAAGGCTCTGAATTTCTGGGGTACCACCAGCACACGGGCTGACCCAGGTTCAGCAGCCTTAGGCTCCGAATACAGGAGGTCGTTCTCCCAGTACACGTAATGTGTTTTGGCCTGAACACCATTGGCCTGGTCTGCAGCCTGCTGCCGCATACCCACGAGAGAAGGGCATTCTTTCTGCTCCCTGCAGAATTCCTCCCTGGAGGGTCCTCCTTCTTGCTGCCAATGGGTCAGCTCAGGCAGGTCCCCCAGTTCGGCGATCTGTTCCCCTGTAGGCTCCAGGGCATCCCCCTCAAGGTCTGCCTCCTCCTGGACCGTAGGAACTTCAGGGGCCGGTTTCCCGCGCCCCCTGCGCCTTCTCCCTAAAGCCGGTTCCTGGGCCTCTCCATCAGGCCCCAGGACCTCTCGATCACCCTTACTGGCTGCCATCGACCGGGTGGTCACGCACGCCCAGTCAGGCAGACCCACCATCCGCAGGTGAGTCGCTTTCTCCACCTTTTCCCAAGGGGAGTGCTCCAAGTCGTTCCCTAGCAAACAGTCAACAGGCATGGTTTTTCTCACACAGACCTGCATAGTACCAGAGACCCCCCCCACTCGAAGGGAACTTGAGCCATCGGACACTGACTCTCAGAATTATCAGCGTTGATAACCCTACAGTAGGCATGGGGTACAACCTGCTCTTGAGACACCAGGTGCTGCCTCACTGCAGTCACACTGGCTCCTGTGTCTCTAAGAGCCTCAGCTTCCTTACCATTGATGATCACCACCTGCCCATATTTCTTAGTGTTAGAGGGCAGGTAGTTCGTCGGGATCATCTCACTGTCTCCTAGCGAGACCAGGGTCATGTGAACGGGATCTCCACCCCCCGGGACCATCATTTCTTCTCCCAGGAGAACGCTAGTCACTTGTCGGGGCGGAGCACCAGTGGGTGCAGGTTTTCCAAATAGGCGACACTTGGGGTCACTGGATATGTGCCCAGGCTTGCCACATTTGAAACAATTGAAGGGCCCCTTTGGAACAGGTTTACCTGTCGGGGCCCCATTCTGCTTCGGGGGTTGGGGAGGCTGAGAACCCTGCTGCGGATTCCCTTGGGGACTACTTTGGGGGCCTTTTTGGAACCCTTTCTGTTTTCCCCCTTTGTCCCCCCCACTCTTCTGCTGGGGACCCTGCCCACTCTTGGCGGAATCTCCCACGGGACCCTTGTGGACCCTGGTGCTGAGCCAGCGGTCCGCCTCCTCAGCAAGCTTCCTCGGGTTGGACAGCTTGCTATCGATCAGGTGTTGGCGTAACTCAGGAAAACAGTGATCAGACAAGTGCTCCCATGCAATTAAATCAAAGAGACCTTGAAAATCATTCACTTTGTTACCTTTCACCCAACCATCCAGTGCTCTGCAAAAGTAAGTCACATACTCCACATACGTATTCCCAGGCCGCTTAGTACATCCCCTAAACTTCTGTCTATACATTTCAGGGGTAAGCCCGTACCTGTTTAATAAAGCTTCTTTCATGTGGGCATAGGATCTCTGATTCTCAACGGGCAAATCTAGCAAGGTATCTCTCCCTTCGCTAAGGAACCTTCCCCACAACCCCGCTCCCCAATCCTTGTCAGGGACCCGGTGGGAGGTCATGGCTACCTCGTATGCCCTAAACCACTGTCCTATGTCATCCCCCTTAAAGAACTCCTTAACTACGTCCTTCGGGATGTGCACTCTTGACTCTACCTGCACTGGCGATGTGCTGCCACCAGAGGGAGGCCGATCCAAGTCTCTCTCCTTGAGACTTATCTCCCTCATCTTGATTTCATAATCCATCTGATGCTTTCGCTCTTCCAGCGCCATTCTTTTGGTTTCCAGCTCCAGCTGGATTTTCAATTCTGCCAACTTTCTTTCGTGATTCCGGGTTTCCTTCCTGTCCGCCAGCTCCTCTGGCGACAGGCCTTTACCCAAGCTGTGCTCGCTGTCTTGCCTTTCCAGATCGATCAGATCCCCAAGCGCATTCTGCTCCTCCGTCGTATTCTGCTCGGCGAGGACGTCTTGCTCTTCCGGGGTCTTTCTGGACTCCACCCAGGCTTTCAGGGCCTTGTAGAGCTCCGGCTTGTTTTTGCAACCAGCGTGCGGAACCTTTAGTTTCCTACAGAAAAACTTCAGCTCCATCTTTGAGTATTTGTCCAGCTTTGCGGCGTCCCATTCTATCTCCAACACCTCGGAGGTCGTGGACTCCGCTTCATCCAGGCTCTTTGTGCCAGGCATGGTTTCTGCACTCGGAATCTTCTTTCAAAAAGCAAAGTCTGTGGTTTAGTAACTGTACCGTAATCCTTGTGTAGTGGTCAGAAGCTCAGGTATAACTATCGCAAGTGTAAATTCGAAATCCTCACCGCTGCGTCCAATGTAGGAAGGGGGAGGCTCTAGTTGGCGCAGTGCAACACTAGCGACAAGCAGGGACTCTCTCTTCCTCGTCAGGGCTGAGGGTTACCTTCCAGACAACCTCTGCTTACCCTCTAGGTAGTGTGGCTTAAGCAGTCGTAGGCTAATCTTTGGGGCACATAGGGTTAAACACTTGCAACAGTACACCTTTACAACCAACCCACCACACAACGAGACCAGACTGTATTCTTGTAAAAATATATATCTTTATATAGATTTTAAGCAGGCTTGTGAATACAGTCAATAACTTTATGAAGACGGTTGCAAGTTACGCAATTCGGGTTACCACAGTTCTTATGGAAGTTCTCTTGAGGCCCGTAGGCCGGTGTTACTCAATGTTCTCGTGGAGCCGGCGGCTTCCAAGGGATCTGTCCCACGTCGCGTTGCCTTCCCGGGGTCGCTGATCGTTGCGGCTGTTCGGCCGAGCAGGTCACTGGTCGTCCGGGGCAGCGGTGTTCTGTGGCGGCAGGGTCCTTTCCTCGTCGTCCGCTCCGACCCTGGAGGCGGCGGCTGTGCGGTGGTGACAAGTGGCAGTACGGTCCCCAAGTGCAGGACGTACCCAGCCAAATGTCGGTGCAGCTGTGGGCTCACAGCTGGGCTGTCGGGCAGGCTTACCGACCTTGCGGATTCTCGTAGGGCAACTGTCCGTCCTTGCAGGTGAGTGACTGCTCGCTATGCAGTCACCTCAATAGCTCGGACCGGACGGGTCCTCCTTCGCTTTGCTCTCGGGCTCCCGGTGCAGTTGCGGTCACGGTGTTCGGGCCAGTGGCGGCTGGTCCTCACTTTGCTTCCGCTGTTGCTTTGGGCCCCGGTCACGGTGGTCGGGAGGTCGTTGATGCCTTAGAGGAGATTCCTCCGTCAGTGCCGCGGCGATGGTCAGCACCCGCAGTCGCTTTCTTCCAAGGGGGTAGCGTCCACTGGTCCTGGGACGCTGGTCAGGGGGCAAGTTCAGTTGCAAGCCCTTGGAGATCTCTTTGCAGAGTTTGGCACAAGTAGCACAAAAGTCTTTTCGTAGTCTTATTGTCTTCCTCTCCTTCAGCAGCAAGGCACCAGACACAGGCAAGAGTCAGCACCCTTCCTTGTCTCTCACGGTCCTTCTCGTAGGGCAGAGTCTTTCTGTGGCCCAAACCGGATCTAATTTTCAAGGAGCAGGGCTCCGTCTTTTATAGGCCAATTCTTTTGTTCTCGCAGGCCAGGGGGGCCTTTGCATAGCCACTCTCAGTTCTGGAGTACCCCCGCGGGTGTACTCCGGCTTCTGCTTTCAGTGTGAGGGGCAGGCGCATCAGACGCCCCACAGGAGGTGGAGCCAGCATTGTCCGGACAGGAGTGGCCAGAGTACCTTGTTGATGGGGGCTTCGCCCTTCCTGGGCCAGGTGCCGGCAGAGTCATCCGCCGCTCCCCAGGAGGGTGGAGCCAGCATTGTGGAGGTCGAGCACAGTGACAGCTCGAGTCAAGAGGCACTCCTACCTCCCACTAAGGTGTAATCTGCGCATTCACCACCCGTCATCCCTCCAGCCCTGTCACTCACACATCCCAGACAGTCAGATACACACCAGCAGAGGCGGCTGAAATTGTTAAGCAAGCAAATGCTAACTTTCTAAAAGTAGCATTTGCAAACCCAGGATACTGAAATAAACTTGACTACAAGAAATATCTCATTATCCTGAGTTCAGGCATACTAAACATGACTCACTACCATGCTCCTTGAGCCTGCGGGGATTATAGGGTGTAATAACCCTCGCAGCTCAGTCTGGCCTAATGGAGCAGGTAGCCTTCAGTAGTGAAATACGGTCTTTGTTGTAAGTCACTACTAGGACATGCCACGCACATCAGGGCTTGTCCTACCTTGCACCTACAACGCACCCTGCCCGCAGGCCTACCATAGGGGTGACTAATATGTAGTCAAGGGAAGGGTCGGTGCTGGCAAGTGGGGACACTTGCCCAGCTAGCGTGACAGTACGAGACCGCACGCGGGTTCTGCGGTCGCAGTTCCCAGACACATCTTTACGGCTGCTTCGGTGGGTGGCGCAACCAGCGCTGCAGGCCCACCAGCAGTATTGGCATCTACAAGCCCCGGCACTCTCTTGTGCGCTTTACTAGGGACTAACAGTAAATCCAATGCACCAATCATGGATACCAATCGTATATACAATTTACAGTAGGGAGCACTTGCACTGCGGCACGGATCAGCCGTGGCGCAGTGCCCTGAGTATCGGAAAACCAGCAAAACATCGGAGGCACATCAGCAAAAAGTGGAAGGGAGACTCACGCCAAGGTGCCAGGTCTAACAAAATGTTCACCCTGTTCACTCTACGCCAGAGCAGCTTCTGCCTTTTTTCTTACAATTAGCAATATCAGCCTCTCTCACTCAACCCTGAAGGTTTTTCTGGCTGCAATTTCCAGATTCCGGCAGGATGGCTCCAATTCTCTTTATTCTTCATGAATTATTCAACATTTTTTCAAAGGCTTATTTCAGATGTTCCCTCCAATTCGACGCCCGCCTCCTCCTTGGCATCTGAACATTGTGTTGGCACAACTCATGAAGTCCCCATTTGAACCCATTCGTAGGGCTGATCTTAAATTCATCTCCTGGAAGACATTGCTGCTTTTAGCTCTTACTTCGAGTCAGCGAGATACAAGCTTTTTCTATCAAACAACCTTTTCTTCAATTCACCAAAGACGCTGTGGTGCTCCGCATTAATCCGGCCTTAATTCCTAAAGTTCCATCTGATTTCCACATGAATGAGCCTGTCATCTTAAAGAATTTTCCCCTAATCCACAGTTGCCAGCAGAAAAGACTTTACATTCTCTAGATGTTAAGAGATGTTTGACATTTTATTAGCAAAGAACAACCAGTATTCGTAAAACTGATCAGCTCTTCATAGCCTACGGCAGGATGCGTAAAGAACCTCCAGTTGCTAAACAGACTATTGCACGTTGGATATCTAGAGCAATTTCCTTTTGGAATCAGCAAGCAGGCAAGACACTTCATGCAACGATTAAAGCGCACTCTACTTGAGCAGTCTCCTCTTCTACTTCTCTCTTTGCTGGTGTGCCTCTTCATCAGATTTGCAGAGCTGCGACCAAGCACTGCTGTCTGGCAGCTGCCAACAATGCTGACACTGCTGTGGGGCAAGCGGTGCTACGTAATCTTTTTAAGTAAGGTGAGCCTCTGTTTCTTACCTCCTCCTGCACACATTGTATGTATGTCTATATGTCTGCTTTTGCAGATGTGCCCATGTTTACTGCTATACTGTAATATATGTATATGTATTCTCTCGTACTCCGTTTACGATTTACTTTTGGTTTACTATGCACAGTTCTCGAATTACTGCTATCTACTCTGATTCAAGCATGTGAATCTATGAAAGACACGCCAATACTGGAGAAGAACATAAGTTACTTACCTGAAAACTGTGGTTGTCCAGTATTGGTATCTTTCATAGATTCACATGTGACCCACCTACCTTCCCTCAGAAGCTCCCCTCTTCTCCTTGGCTCTTATGCCACACTTTTGCTCAAAAATCGTAGAGCCTGAGCCTCTGATGTGAAGGTTCCAGAGGGTGCTGTCGCCTTATTGGCTGGAGTTTGGACCATATCTAAGGACTTGGACAAGTTATTAAAGTGACAAGTTTTTTCCTGTTAACTTCTATGTTACAATACTTCCTATTGCTCTTTTAGCTATGCTTTCGCTATGCTATTGCTATATTGCTATTTATTCTATGTACCGTGGGACTCCCACTTCAGCGACGGAGATTCAAGCATGTGAGTCTATGAAAGATACCAATACAGGAGAACCACAGTTTACAGGTAAGTAACTTATGTTCATCTTCCTGATCTTCCAGAGCGGATAAAAGCAGTTAGAGACCACCGTCACAATCTGGGATTTCATAGACAGATCGCAGCGATTGTGATGCCAAGTCTTTTAGTTGATCTAGATGGTAGGGGTGGGTTTTCCAACTCAGTCGGCCAAAAATTTGAGTTCCAGGGCCCACCAATTAGGATCATTTCAGTGTTGTCTGGTCTAAATGCAGGTGGTTACTGTTCATCCAACAACCAATATGTCACATGGTAGTTTGAAAGTTACTAACGGAGGCTGCAGACTTGTCGATTTACAAGATCAGTTGACGATCGTCAGCGTAGTTGAAAGTGCATACCTTTCTTTAGCCTAAGGTTTGAATTAGAGGATACAGATACAGATTGAAAAGGTGCGGTGACAGGGAGGAGCCCTGCGGCACCCCACAAGTCAGTTTGACTTTAGAGGTAGAGAATAGGGCACAGTGAACAGCTTGAGTGCGATCCTCTTGGAAAGACGTAAGCCACTTAAGGCCCTGTATCCCTGCATTACTCACATTGTCCACCAAAAGGACGATGAAGACTCTGTAGTGGAAGGTTAGTTTAATCCTCTTTCATTTGTGGGGGGAGGGTGTCATGAATACACGTGCCTCTTTTGGACATTGTTAGCCCCACTTGTTGCCTGGAAAATATTGTGGGTTCGACTGGAAGTGCACAGAGTCCCCTGCCAACCAGGTCCCTTGTGCGAGATCTCATTCCCTGAACTGTTCCCGTCATTTCCACAATTGGCACCCCTTTAGCTCACATATACGTTCCAAGTAAAAGGCACCCCTGGTACCAAGTGCCGTGTGGTTAAAGAGGGTCCCTAAGGGCTGCAGCACAAATTATGCCACCCTAAGGGGTCCCTCACCTAGCACATGCACACTGCCACAGCAGCCTGAGTGTCTTGGTGCAGACAAAACTGAAGAGCCAACCTGTGTGCCATACCCATGAACACTGCTGGAGGGGTGTCTTACCCATATCTCAGGCAGTGAGTTAAAGTTCGCAGGTTTATATTGTGCGGCTCATCACCTGTGAGGGTTTACAGGCGCTGTCTATGGTCACGGGGTGATAAAGTGATTTTCCCAGAATCACAGGATGTTGTGCTGAAGCAGAGACTTGAACCCGGATCGCCAGTTCCCGAGTCAGTAGCTCTGGCTGCTGCACCACATTCTCTCCCCCCTGCGAGGGCATATCTGCATGAAATGCCCCTGATGCCCCGCAATATCCTAGTCGATTCCTGGATATTGTGAGTGACCAGGGAAGTCATAGTAAGTACATAGGCTGGACGCTCGTCATTATGAGTTCGCCAGCTCCATGATGGCCTCACTGAAATATGTGATGTTTGGCTCCAAGCATCTCAACATAATAAACTTGCGCTGATTCCAGTGTCGATTTTACTATAAATTGCACACATAGGGCCCCTTAGAGGGGTCCCCTGAAACCTACCAATCGTTAGTGTGGTCATTGACTGGCCCGAGCCAGACTGCTACCACCAGAGTGTGTTCTGACCTCAGGGGAGAGTGCCTGCGCACTCTGAGGCTGAGAACAATGCCTTTGCTCGGTGGAGGTGTTCACGTCTTCCCTGGACAGGAAGAGCCATCCGTGGTGGGAAGCTTCAAAGGTCTTGCCCCGTTTTTAATGCGACCCCAGCCTCTCCAGTTCGAAGGAGCGGGCCTCCGTCGCGCCTCACCCCCTTTTTGGCGGCCGGACAGGCCGGAAACCTTAGATAGAATAGGAGATGAGCCCCCCTCTGCCAACTACACCCCTCGGGTGCTGGAAGCTAGGTCAAGTACACTTTTCAGTGCCCACCATCTTGAAGATGGTGGGACTTGTTCAGTTAGGGCTAGGACTGTGTCCTCCTCTCACAGAAGGTGGGCATGTTAGAGGACCTAGACACCCAGGCAAAGGGCCCATTGGACACTACCTGTCACTCCCTTGTAACACCCTTCAATCTAGTTTTTAGGTGGCATCCCCAGTCCATGAACTTCAGTTCCTGACCACCTAGTTCCCCCAAGCCGCTGTTACTTACCTGTAAACAGCCTCTGTCCGATTGCCCCAGTCCCCCTTAGTCTGTATTTGGTTTCCAACCTTGAACTTGCACCTGCACCCGGGCGCCCACGTGCCGCTGGTGGTGCACTGTTGGTTCTGAACTGAACCGTGTACAATACGAACCTTAACTTCTGAAGAATGGTCTTGTAAGTAGATGTTGCCTATACATATGTTTAATGTTTTCTTCACCCCATAGGTTAACATTGCAAAGTCTGAAAATTGCACTAATTGTCCACTTTTTATATTAAACAGTATTTCTATTGCAAAACGTATTTACTCTAGATGAAATTCTGTGGTTCCGCAAAATAAATCTAACCAAGTATCATTCTTAAATTGGTCTCAGATTTATTCAATGAGTGTGTGTCATTTATTGCCACTGTGTGTACAACAGTGTGTGTCATTTATTGCACCTGTGTGTACAACAAATGCTTAAAACTACCCTCACATATGTCTAACTGCTCCCCCACACTACCACAAAAGAGCATTATTATTATTTGCTTTAGCCTCTGTAAAACCTCTGGGGATCCGCTGGACTCTCTGCACACTAAACCTCTTTTTGGTATAGTATAGTGAGAGCCGGCTCCCCACGCTCAAGTACTCACACACACTCAGACATAGACAGACAGACACAGACACACACACTCTCTCTGTCTGTCTCTCTCTCTCTCACACATTCTCACACATACCCACCCTACCTCACATCAGAAACATATGTTTAACTTCTAAATGACACCTTGAACTAGGGCCATTAGTAAATAGGTTCTTGCAGAATTCAAAAGATCCTACTTCTGAGGATATCTGTGCAGTCATCCCCCATGACAGGAAAGAAGAAATGCAAATGAAAAAAATGCTTTAGGAGGCTAAGCACTCTTAACCTAAGAAATGAATGAAAGATAAAACAGGAATAGAGAGAAACAGACAAAGCAATAAGAAAGAGAAAAAAGAGTAAAATAAAGATAATAAAAACAAGGGAATAGAAAGTATGAAAGAAAGAAATGAGGCTCCCATATATTATATTCAGTGGTGCTTGTAATATGGTGGCCGGGATATCCGTCACGTTTGTGTCTGAGTAACCCGGCCAGTAACCCGGCCAGCAAACTCTAAATCAGGCTCTTATTAATATTATTAATCGGGTTTTATAAAGCGCAAACAACCCAGAGGCCTCGTAGCTCTTGACACTTTGCAATGTTGCTACTGTTAACTGTGCACCATTACTTCCTCAGAAGTCACAGGCAAGAGGCTCCTGGTCGCCTGTCACATACTTTTTATAATTACAAGGGTGTGACAACACCACATAACACTGCATAAACAACAAGTGCAAATTAAACCGCAGGGTTCAAATAAACCCACACACACACCGTAAGATTACGCTGTACTAAACACACAAGCCTCAATAATACAAAGACTGATGGACATAATGAAGCAGAACTATAGATACATGCATAGCACAGACGAGATAAAGGTCTTGATTTAGAGTTTGGTGAGCAGGGTACTCCTTCACAAGCGTGGTGGAGTATCCCGTCCAACAAACGGATGGTCTGCCTGAAAGTAGATCGGACAGCCCTTCCTCTCTAGATCAGGCTGTCTAATGTATTTTTCTCTTATTCAGGACCAACAGGGAATACCTGGCAGTCGTGGTGAGAATTTCTTTTTAAATGAATCCCACTTCCTGGGAGAAAATTAATCAGGGAGAAAGTTCCAAGGGTGTGAGAGTGATTAGTTATTGGTTTTTAAAAACAAACTCCAGCTTTGGAAGCTTGTTGTTGAAAAACACAAAGTTGGTGAATGGCTGCCTGAAACATCCCCAAGGGATCCAGAGAATTGTAGATCAACTTCCTATAGATGGTTGAGATTGCTTTTTCGGTCAGTGGATTAGTTAGCAGCTGGTCCTCCAGTAGGGATGCATCAGGCAACTTCCCCCTTCCCAGATGTGACCTTGCAGAGCGTGACCCACCTGCAAATGTAAGAACCGTTTTTAGTCACCTAATTTATACTTTAGTTGTAGGATCGTGAAGGACACAAGTGCCTGTCCCCTCCACACATCGCCCGGCCGCTCTAAGCTAACCAATCCCCATTTTGTGAAGCCCTGCAATCCTCCCACTGCACTTAAGAGATCACCATCATACAGTGGAGTAATTTCAGTCAGCTTACCTCCTCAGCCTAAACACTTGGTAGCCTCTCTCCACACCCTTACCACTGTTTGGGTATGAGTAGATATGGTGCACTCATACTTTCCTCAATACAGCACCGGGGTGAGGTAACCTCTCTTGCCCATGGCCAATTGATCTACCCGGTAAGCAGGATCCTCGCGGTCCGCAAAAACCCAGTTGTTGACTGCCACCAGCTGCGTGACCCAGTTATACTTGAGAATGCTCCGGACAGCCAGTCCACCTTAATCTCCCCTCTATACCTTACTAAGCACGAAGTGCAACCATCCCACAACAGGAGCCAAAGTTCTCCGTCTACCTTTTGAAAGTAAATATCTGGTGGGATCTTAAAGGATGTTTTTTGCACGATGTACAGGAGACCCTGGAGGGTATTCACTTTAAATAGGGCAACTCGGCCCAGTAAGGAGAGCGGGAGCGCCTGCAAGTATGGGGCATCCCAGCGAAGCCGGTCTAATTTCTGGAGTATGTTCCTGTCTGTGGCTCCCTTGTAATAAACACGCCCAAATATTTATGGTTTAAATCTTTATTAATTTTTAGACAGAAGAAAAACAGGACCCTCAGCTCCCACGACAGAATGCAAAGGAGACCACAAGGTCGCAATTTTTAACATTACCACAGGCAAGAAGCATGGAGCGGGTCGACAGAATCAACAAGAGAAGAACAAATAAAGAATTTCCCAAGCTAACCCCCCACCCGCCCCTTGTCCACCGAAAAACGTAAAATTGGAAGGGATAAAGGGGAAGGCTACGCCCTGATCAGCGTCGTCTTGTATGAATTTTCATGGAACTGTCACTAGGAGTCTGCGTGTCTGGGAGACGCAGTAGTAGAAGATATCTGGGGCATGTCAACTCTCGAAATTCGGACACCAGGAGGGTCAAGAAGGGTCACCACAACTCAGGGAACTCAACCCCCTACCAGCCAGTGTGAGTGTGAATTTCTCCATACCAAGTATCATCCAAAGCCGTTGAAGCCAGCCGGAGAGTGTAGGGATTTGGGCGGTGCGCCAGGGAATGAAGATGTTCTGCAAGGCCGCCCCTATGGCAATCACTATTAGTCGTCCCCTTCGGGATTTAAGTGGATTCATCAATGGGTTAGGCAGGCCCAGGAGGATATAGGAGGGAAAGCGAGGGAGCCGAGTTTCTAAGTGAAGATCTATTTCATCCAGTACTTGGGACCAGTATGGCTGTATGTGGGTGCAACTCCAGAGGATGTGTTCCAATGTTCCTTTCTCCCCGCACTCCCTCCAACAACAGATCGCTACATCGAGGGTCAAAGCGATTCACGCGCTCCGGCGTATAGTACCAGTTAGTAACTATCTGACACATGAAAGTATGCCTTAATTTCATTGCCCTTGATTCATACTCGGGACCATAGTTGAGGGATAGGTCTAGGCATAGTCCTTGCAACACACTATAGATTTGCATGCGGCAGAGGCCAGAACTCAAAAGTCACGGTACCAGATACAAGTAGGTGGTAACTCAGGGCAGGGGAAAACACCTGTTTTCCGTGGGAGGGAAATTCCCATCTCAAAAATCTACATTAAAAATAAATTAATAGTATTCTTTTTTAAATATCTGTTTGGTGCCAGTCCATATGACTTTAATATCTGCCTTTGGGATTCTATGTTACAAGTCCATAGGGTACATGTATCCTTTGTGAGCTTAATAAAATGTTGGAAGTTCTACAAATCGTCACTCCTACATCCAAGTACTCTCAGGCTACCATTCTACACTCTGCTTGTAAATTATTTTTGTGGAAATTTACATGTATTATGCATTAACTATTTAATTTTAATACTATAGGTGATTGAAATCACGGACGAAGAAAGCAAGATTTAGCACCAGGCAACTGAATGTTAGTGCCATAAGAAGGATTATTTTGAAAAACTGAAGGACATCCAGCATTCTAAGTTTAAACAATTTCCAGAATCTAGGTGTTGCGAGGAAGTGGGAGCTGAGGAAAGTACTATATCTGTAAGTGAAATCTCTAATTTAGCATTTCATTAACACAGAGCAAAGCCATATCTGTGCACACAGCATCAGAAATAATCCCAGAAAGACCAATCACAGCATCCTCATCTGCAATATTATCAGAAAGACAAACTACCTCAGCATGACAGAATAACGTTCATCTAAAGCATCATGTTATTTCAGAGAGGAAGCACACACTGCATAAAAGAAAGATGTAACAAAAAGTTTCTTCTGTAAACCATCAAAGAAAAGACTCTGAAAGAAGACTCCGAAGCTGACACGTTAACAACCAAAAGATTGGAAAATCGCCTCTGTTCAACAACCATTTTTACCCAGTTACACAAGTTTGAGACTATCTGCCTGGGGATATAACACCTCGACCCACTCTGCTCTGGCGAAAACCTTAAAAATCCACCACTTTATTGTTTTCATGACTATCTCAGATTGTTTCTTTTTTAATGTGTACTGTTCTGTAATTCTATGTAAATCGCCTCAACATTATCTGTTGTGCAGGAGTGATATGTAAAAACTGATTAAATGAGCATCGTTGCGCTATAGCTAATGTAAATAAATCCTCGTCTTCAGAACTACACCTTACACCAAACATAGAAAGGGTAAAATTAACTGATGTTCTGCGACTGGTGAGCCACAATAGTACTGTGCATGTTCTAATGTTCTCACTTACTGCCATTAGGTCAGTGTAAAAAGGTACTTCTCAGTTTAATCATTAAATATCAGACTAACACCTTATCACTGCACTATAAGAATAGTTTTGAGAAATACTTCAGTCACAAAATAAGTTGCTACCGGAGAGGCTATAACCAAAAGACTATTATCTGCTAGAAACATTTCGACAGGTGTTACAGGGCTGCTTCTAGACATATTTTGCTCAATTAAAGTGTTAAGAAGATTACACACAATTTCTTTTAGAGATAAATACTGAACATTATCTAAACAAGCCCGACTCTAAAATCGGGTTCACTCGTACCGTGGCATATAAGCAAGAGAAAACTAAATGTAACGCTAGTAATACACCTTATAAAAACACGTGCTGTGAGAACAAATTCAGTGTTCAAACCCACCTCAATCAAAGCAAAATAACCCAAGTTGGGGAAATAAGTTACCTGTGCCAAAAAAGATTCAGCCATCAATCTCATCTCACTGAATTTGAGAGAATGCACACTGGGAAAAACCTCTCTCAGTGTTCAGAGTGCCAAAAAAGTTTCAGCAGTAAATCTTATCTCACTGAGCATATGAGAATCCACACTGGGGAAAAACCTTATCAGTGCTCTGAGTGCCAGAAAAGGTTTAGTATTAAACGGAGTCTATATCGACATGCATTAACCCACTCTGTGGAAAACCCTTAACAGTGCTCTGAATGCTCAAAATATTTCAAACTTAAATCATTTCTAACTGCACATTTGAGATTCCACACTGGGGAAAAACCTTATCAGTGCTCTGAATGCCAGAAATGTTTCATTGACAAAAACAGCCTCAAACGGCATACAAGAACCCACACCGGGGAAAAACCTTATCAGTGCTCTGAATGCCAGAAATATTACAATGCAAAATGCAATCTCACTCAGCATATAAGAACCCACACTGGGGAAAAACCTTATCACTGCATTGAATGCGACAAATGTTTCAGGGACAAACCTAGTTTGATGTTTGATGTTTGTTGGTTTTTGTATAGCGCACATACACTCCATGGAGCATCTTGGCGCTGCTGATTTCACTGCAAAGATGAAATATTTGGGGATGGTAGCTGAGCTGTAGATGTCCTTAGATTAGAGTCTTACATTTTACATCAGATAATCCGTAAATCCATGTTTTTAGAAGTTTTTTATAGATTTTTTCTGATGGTGATGCTCTAAGTTTAGCTGGAAGGGCATTCCAGGCCTTGGCGCCTAGGACTGCTAGGGATTTGCCACCCTTGGTGGTCAGTCGAAACTTGGGTATGGTCATTAGATTAGCAGTGGCTGATCTAAGTTCCCTATTTGGGAGGTATCTGTGAAATTTGGTTGACAGATATTTGGGTCCGCATTTATGAAAGCCTCTGTATGTGATCAGAAGGACTTTGAATAGTATCCGTTTTTGGATGGGGAGCCAGTGCAACGCATTCAGAGCAGCTGATGCGGATGATCTCCTAGGCCATCTTAAGACAAGCCGGGCCGCCGCATTTTGAATCATTTGCAGTTTGTGCAGGGTAGATTTAGCTGCTCCTATGTACAAACTGTTGCAGTAATCGATTCTCGATGTTATGAGAGCGATTGCAACCGTACGGCGGGCGGCCAGTGGGAGGTAGTCAAAAAATTTTCTGAGGCCCTTGATTATGTTGAAACAGATACCGGCCACTTCTTTGGATTGCTGTTTAAAGGACAGCATATCGTCAAATTTTATACCTAAGTTGCGTGTGGCGCTGATGGTATTGGGAGGGGCTTCTGCGTCTGATGGCCAGCATGTAAGAGGGGAAAAGATGTTATTTTTCCCGAAGGGCAGGATCTCTGTTTTCGCAGAGTTGCACTTTAGATGGTTATTGTGCATCCATCCAAAAGTCGCAGTTAGGCAGTCTTTCGGTATCTGTTCAGCCTTTCCTGTATCTTCATCTAAGACCAGGACCAATTGGGTATCGTCTGCATATGCAACCGTGGTTACATTATGCGTGGCAATTAGGTTGATCAGGGGTGCCATGTACAGATTGAACAAGGTTGGGCTCAAGCTAGAGCCCTGGGGCACCCCTGACCTAACCTCCTTCTCCTCTGAGTAGAAGTGTCCCAATTTGGTTATTTGTTTTCTGTGGAGCAGAAAATTTGTGAACCATTTCAACACGGTGCCCCCAATGCCTGCCTCAGCTAGGCGATGTAGTAATATGGTGTGGGACACCGTGTCGAATGCTGCAGATAAATCCAGGAGAATCAGGACTGCCTTCTTCCCCTGGTCAAGAGCCGCTCTAATGGTTTCTGTCGTTGACAGGAGTGCTATTTCTGTAGAGTGATTGGCTCTGAAACCTGCCTGGTTTGGGTGTAATATATTGTTTGTTTCCAGAAATGATGAGAGTTGTTTATTTACCAGGGTTTCGGCACATTTACATAACGCGGGGAGTTGTGAGATGGGTCTCAGATTAGTTAAGACGGATGGATCGTGTAGTGGTTTTTTTTTGTAGGGGTTTTACTATCGCCGTCTTCCATGTGCTGGGGATTTCCCCCGACTGGAGTGAGGCGTTTATGATGGAATTAATCATGGGGTTGACCTCATTTTTGATTTCATGGACTAGTGCCGGAGGGCAGGGATCCAGTGGTGATCCTGATTTAATTTTTGACATAGTATGGGATGTCTCATGCAGATCGATTGTAGTAAAAGAATTCCATCTAATTTTATCTGGGCTGGTTTCTACAGCTGGATTGTCGGTGTTTTCAATCACTTCAGGAAAGTGTTTTATGATGTTAACTATTTTTTGTTCAAAATAATCTGCGATTTCATTGCAGAAACTCTGTGATGGAGGTATTTCCTGTGACAAAAACCCTGGATCTCGGAAACTCTTTACCACATGAAAGATCTCTTTTTGGTTATTCTGAGATGTATCTATTTTGTTAGTGAAATAGTTTATTTTATTTTGTTTGATTTGAGCATGATATTTTCGTCTGGCTGTTTTATACTTGTCTTGGTCCTCTTTTTTATAATATTTACACCATGTACGTTCTAGCTTGCGTACTGCGCGTAGTGTCTCTTTGAGGTCTTTAGTATACCAGGGGGAAGAGACTTTCCGTTGTTTAGGTTTTGATTTGGTTGCTCCTCCCGAGGTTATTTTCTCCCCTATTTTTCTCATCCATTTTTCATAGTTGAGATTATCCGAAAACACATTCTCAGTGGTCAAAGGTTTGTTTTCTTTAACCCATATGGGTAGATCCGGATGTTCGATTATTTTTGTCCAACAGGGAGTTGGTTTCTGAGGTCTGGGTCCATTTGGTTGGGTTCTGTTGGCTTCCCTTGTTGTAAGGTGAAATGGTATAAAGCTATGGTCAGTCCACGTCTGAGGCAAAGGGGTAGATACCTTGATAGTCTCAAGGTTAGAGCAGACACAGTCTAAGGTATGGCCAGCTATATGTGTAGGATCTTTCGTGAGAATCTTAAGTCCAAGCACCTGCATGATATCTTTAAAGCATTGTGCATTTGGGTCTGTCATATTATCAAGGTGAATGTTTATGTCTCCCAGTAGTGTGAAATTAGCTGCTTTAAGCGTCAAAGCAGTAATTACCTCCCCCATGCTATTCATAAAATTGTCCATTGGTCCTGGGGGGCGGTAGATTAGTGCTCCAGAGAACATGAAGGAGTCATGGGCCTGTATATTGAAGGCTAAACTTTCTGCACCTTTAATATCCTGTAACTCGGAGATGCTGCATGTGAGTGTCTCACGGTGTATTATAGCAATTTTATAGTCTCACTCAGCATATAAGAACCCACACTGGGGAAAAACCTTATCAGTGCTCTGAATGCCAGAAATGTTTCTGTGGCAAAGGAAGACTCACTAAACATACTAGGACCCACACTGGGGAAAAACCTTATCAGTGCATTGAATGCGACAAATGTTTCAGTGACAAACGCAGTCTCACTCGGCGTATAAGAACCCACACTGGGGAAAAACCTTATCAGTGCTCTGAATGCCAGAAATGTTTCAGTGACAAAAGAAAACTCACTAAACATACTAGGACCCACACTGGGGAAAACCCTTATCAGTGCATTGAATGCGACAAATGTTTCAGTGACAAACGCAGTCTCACTCGGCGTATAAGAACCCACACTGGGGAAAAACCTTATCAGTGCTCTGAATGCCAGAAATGTTTCAGTGACAAAAGAAAACTCACTAAACATACTAGGACCCACACTGGGGAAAACCCTTATCAGTGCATTGAATGCGACAAATGTTTCAGTGACAAACGCAGTCTCACTCGGCGTATAAGAACCCACACTGGGGAAAAACCTTATCAGTGCTCTGAATGCCAGAAATGTTTCAGTGACAAAAGAAAACTCACTAAACATACTAGGACCCACACTGGGGAAAACCCTTATCAGTGCATTGAATGCGACAAATGTTTCAGTGACAAACGCAATCTCACTCACCATATAAGAACCCACACTGGGGAAAAACCTTTTAGGTGCTCTGAATGCTAGATATGTTTCAGTGAAAAAAGACGTCTCATTCAGCATATAAGAACCCACACTGGGGAACAACCTTATCAGTGCTCCGAATGCCAAAAATTTTTCAGCCAAAAATCTAGTCTCACTGCACATGTGAAAATCCACACTGGGGAAAAACATTATCAGTGCTCTAAATGTCAGAAAAGATTCAGAGGTAGAGATGGTTACATGCACCATAAGAAAACTCACCATCAAAAATGATTCAGTGCTTCAATTCCAGAAAAGCATCAATTTTAAACGCAATCTCACAGTACATGAGCAGACGCACACAGGGAAAAAACATTACCAATGTTGTGAATGCCAGAAATTCCTATTTAATATGCACAGCCTCACTAACCATAAGCTACTCCATACTGATGAAAAACCTTATGAGTGCTCTGAATGCCAGAAAAGCTGCAGAGAAAAACGATATCTCACCATGAGAAACTCCACACTGGAGAAAATCCTTATGCCATAAAAGCTTGAATCTGAAAGACAGAGTTATGCTTCATGAGAGATCCCACTCTGGGGAAAAACCTTATGAGTGCTCGAAATGCAAGCAAAGTTTTGGTTACAAATTACTTCTCACTTGTCATGAGCGAACTCACACGAGAGGAAAAAGCCTTGTGTGTTCTGAATGTCAGATAAGGTTTAGTCTTGAATACAATGTCATTTCACAAGAGAGAATTCACACTGGACTAAAGCCTTATACAGGAGGGGAAAGCCAGAAACGTTATACTCAGAAAGGAGATTTCACTAAACATGAGAAATGCATCCACATGAGGTGAAAAGTGAGGCGTATCTTGAGTTGCAGAAAAGCTTCTAACAACCTTACTTTACATGAGAGAGCACATGTTGTAGTTGCAATAGGATTCATCAAGACACTCTTGCAGGATAACTTAGGCTGCCCGCATGCAACCTTCAAAGAAATTTCAGGTCTTGAAAATGTTTTAATTGCAACAGAATCCACAATTTAAGTATCTGAAAGTTACAAAACTCTCAAGGTCTTTACTTCACACAGAGAAGTGTTAGTACTTGCAAAAATCAACTAATTACCAAAAAATTCACAATATTAATGCCTTAAATTTTCTCCACCCAAAAGGTTTCTACTCACCCTTGTTTCTTAACATATGACTGATATCTATATTTTCATGATAAGATTAAACCTAGGCGGTGTTCCTCAATGAAGAACTCCGCAAAGTTTTAAAAAAAACTCTGCCGCTCTACGTGGAGTTCTACGAGCAGCGGAGTGCGTAAGGGTCATGCCGTTCGTGGTGATTTTGATCTCCGATTGTTTGTCATGCCCTGTAAAATTAATCGTGAATGGCATCATGTGCAGCGCAAGAGGGTGCAGCTGCTTTACTCGAGCGGCAGCTTTGTCAATGCGAAGGAAGGTTTCTCAACGCGAGTGGTAGTGACCTGCCGCGACCTTTCGCGTTGAGAAATCCGACAACGAATCTCGCCAGGAAGTGGATTTTGCTCGCCAACAAGACCGTGGTGAGCGCGAGCAAGGAAAATCTCATCAGGAGGTGGATTTTCCTCGCTCCAGTACATGACGTTGAAGAGCGCGAGCTTGAAAAAAAACCTTGCTACGCTCCACGTGCAGAGTTTTTAGGAACTCCGCGAGCTCCGCGGAGTACGCGAAACTCTGCAAGCGGAATTCACCACCCGGAATTAGATAATATACAACAGCAGGAAAACATAACAAACCAGTTACTTGCCTTCGGTAACGCTCTTTCTGGTGGATACTCCTTTACCTACAGATTCCTTACCGTGTGAATATTCCCCACATGCCAGACTGGATCCTCAAACTTTAAAGTAGTCCTGCTGCACACAGTAGGAAACATCATGCAGCTCAGTGTCACATCATCCTGCTCCAGAAGTGACAAGCGTAGACGCATAGAAGCACTTCCCATGTGCACTGTGAACAACTACAAAGGTCTGTGAGTTCATTATCTCACTGGTCTCTATCACATATGCAGGCCCTAGCCAGATATTAATTCACCATTTTTATCAAGATTAGAATTCAGATGAAGTCTTTTCAATTCCAAAAATTCTAATTGTGTTCTCAGCAGCAAGTGTATATATACATCGTTGAGTGATGACTGCGCAGTGCTAAAGTTGAAAGTGATTTGATAATAAAACAGTCCTATCCACATTTGGCACACAGAAACAGGGGTGTAAATACTTTTGTACAATACAAGTTAAGCAAAGGCGATTCTTAGAAGCTATCATTTATATGAAATAGTCCCTGTATAGTCAATGTTTCAACCATTCCAGTTAATTACCATGGTCTTATCAGGATGGTATATCGCCGCTTCTCCAATATGATTCTCAACTATATTCAATACAACCCAGTAAGGATTCTTCTGTATTTCGGGGCAGTGTACCTGGGAGGAAGTCAAATTCAACTAAGCAGTTCCAGGGCCCGTTCGTCGGACCAAACAACTGCAGCCAGTGAATCCTCGGCTCGCTAGTAAACAAGTTCAAGTGTGACTCTTCCTGATGAGACCATCATCATTGACTGTCTTGTCTGTGAGAAGTTGCACTAGCCATCCTGTGATGGTGGGCAGGAAGACATTCACCGCCAAGTGAAATGCTTGCAACTCCAACAGCTTGTTGTGGAGTTGGGTCTGCCTGTGACGAGGGTTCCCTAGTCTCTGTCTCTCATATGGCCTTCCCATCCCAGAAGTAATACATCCGTCGCCACTGTTAAGTCTGGGTGGAATAGGGAGAGGGGTCTGCCACTGGCATAATCTAATTCACTGGAGAAAATGTTGGGTACGGCCTACAATAGGGTGAGTAAGTGTCTGGACGGACACAAAGAGGTTTTGCAGCTACACCAGTTGTAGCAGCAGGCCCCTCAGTGGCATGATGTCCCGGACTTTGCCTTTATGTGCTATGGCTTTGAAAGAACTGGGAGACCTGTTGGGTTTGCAGCAGGGTCTGGCGCTGGCAGTATTGAAAAACCCTACAGTAACCAAAAGGGGACGAGATTTGTGATGAAATTACGTGGCGGAGGCAGGCAGACCAAAGGAATCTGCCTGGGGCCTAGTCCACTTTCTTGCTTAAAAGGCGAGAGCCATCGAATAGCTTGTCCATTAACGATGCTCAGGTTTCTTTAGAGAACAATATAGACCTAATCTTGGCAATGCACTGTAGTTCTACACTCATGCCAATCGCCTGACCCAAGCAATAGGCTACGTCCAAGTCACAACATAGTACAAA
This sequence comes from Lissotriton vulgaris, assembly GCF_964263255.1. NCBI lineage: Eukaryota > Metazoa > Chordata > Amphibia > Caudata > Salamandridae > Lissotriton > Lissotriton vulgaris. The sequence goes on from NC_141685.1 coordinate 128,365,039, forward strand.
CTATATTTTTAAGAACTGTAAATATTTTAACCGGGTCAATTTTAGAGATCCTGTTGGCCCTACCTTTGGTGCAAGCATTACGTTGCCCAGGGCGGCCTCACACCCCCTCCTCAGCTGGAAAGCCTCGCTAGTTCGGGCGCTCGGCGCTGAATTCATTTTGGGCGCCATCTTGAGTAGGGGTAGGATCGCGGTCTAGTTGATCGGCGATCCCGCCCTCCCAGGATACAAAAGGAGTCCCTCTTCATTCAACTGAGGAATTGTCATACTCCTTTTTCACCCCTGAGGCGGAAGCCGGGGGCCCTTGAGCACTCTTGCTCCTCTTGAATAGGAAAAACGAACAGGATTTATTGATTGCAAAAGCTTTATTTTTAAGAACTGTAAATATTTTAACTGGGTCAATTTTAGAGATCCTGTTGGCCCTACCTTTGGTGCAAGCATTACGTTGCCCAGGGCGGCCTCACACCCCCTCCTCAGCTGGAAAGCCTCGCTAGTTCGGGCGCTCGGCGCTGAATTCATTTTGGGCGCCATCTTGGGTAGGGGTAGGATCGCGGTCTAGTTGATCGGCGATCCCACCCTCCCAGGATACAAAAGGAGTCCCTCTTCATTCAACTGAGGTATTGTCATACTCCTTTTTCACCCCTGAGGCGGAAGCCGGGGGCCCTTGAGCACTCTTGCTCCTCTTGAATAGGAAAAACGAACAGGATTTATTGATTGCAAAAGCTTTATTTTTAAGAACTATAAATATTTTAACCGGGTCAATTTTAGAGATCCTGTTGGCCCTACCTTTGGTGCAAGCATTACGTTGCCCAGGGCGGCCTCACACCCCCTCCTCAGCTGGAAAGCCTCGCTAGTTCGGGCGCTCGGCGCTGAATTCATTTTGGGCGCCATCTTGGGTAGGGGTAGGATCGCGGTATAGTTGATCGGCGATCCCACCCTCCTCACGCCCCCTACACTGGATATAAACATCAAAGTCCCCCGTCCGCGCAGCGGGCGGGCGCAGTGGGCGCGCTGGCGGCGCGCCGAAGGCAAGCCCGTCTGCGCCCGTCCGCGACCGGACGGGACCAGGGGCCATACCCCCTGTGCGAGGTGGTACAGAGCGGGGCAGACCGATGAGGTATGATGCTATCACACTAAAAAACTTAATGCCTCCGATCAATCACATCTGTCAGCACTCTATCCTCCCGGACTCTCCACCCGGGGTCTGTCTACACTGTAAATTTTCATTGACCAGCTATCTAGATAAGTCCCCTTCTAGTAAAATCTACAAAATGTTTCTTCTAAACTGCCGGTCACTGACCAAACATGCCACACAAATGTCTCTCCTGCTGGAGGAAAATGAACCAGATGCAATATTTCTGACGGAGACTTGGTTAAGAGACGCCTCTGACATGGATATCACCTCTATTCTGCAAATGGGATATACCTTGCAGAGATTGGATAGATCAGAAGGTAGAGGAGGAGGCCTAGGCATCCTTCATAAAAATCATTACCTCAGTAGAACCTCATCGGCCGATATTTCCAACTGTGAGAGCATGCTATTCACTCTTGAACTTTCACCCACAGATTCATTCTCTGGTGTACTTATCTATCGCCCCCCCCAATCAAATAGGGGATTTCATTGAATCACTCCAGTCAAAAATAGCTAACTCTGTGGTTAGTAGATCCAATTTCTCTGTATTAGGAGATATAAATATTCACTTAGATGATCCTAACAACTCCATGGCCAAGGCATTTCTGGACAGTATGGCAGCTCTCCAGATTACACAGAAAGGCTTTATGCCTACGCATGAAAAGGGCCACCTTCTTGACGGTGTTTTTAGCAATGATAATAGACTAGAAGTAGGGACCCCATTACCTCTTACCTGGACAGACCACTGTCTAATACCTATTCAGTGGACTCCAGCCACGCCAACTCAGTCCTCTCCTCGTACAACCCTTCTTGGAAGAGACTGGTCCAAAGTCTCCCCAGACCAATGGGCCAATTTACTCTCGGCCCCTCCCCCCCAAAGGGCAACAGACCCTGCAGTACAATATGAGAACTACATCAAATGGCTGTGCACTGCTTTGGACTCTATCGCTCCTATCAAAGCTCTTAAAGAAAAAACTAAGTCCAAGGAATCACCTTGGTACGCTCTTGAACTTAAAGAACTAAAAAGGGCATGCAGAAGATCTGAAAGAAACTGGAGGATTTCCCGTAGTAAGAAAGACAAAACCACACACCTTGAAGCCATTCAAAAATATACATTAGAAATCAGACGAACCAAAACCTTATACTTCGAGGAAAAAATTCTAACTGCCTCCAACTCTTCTAGAGAAATCTTTCAGATAGCAAAATTCCTGGTTGATATCCCCGTGGTTCTTGCTGATCCGAGTACAGCTCAGGCCCGCTGTGAAAGTCAAGCCGAGTACTTCCACAGCAAAATACAAAAAATTGCTTCTGCCTTTAGCTCACCTAATCTATCCCAAGATACTGGAACCAGCTTACCTAACATCACGACTCCAAAACTAGATGAGTTTCCACTGCTGGATGAGAACTCACTGGCGACCATTATGATGAAAATAAAATCCGGATCTCCTACAGACCCTGCCCCTCCCCATCAGTTAGTAAAAATTGAGAACATTATCAAACCTGTCATCCTCAATATACTAAATTCATCTATTTCCACAGGTTCAGTACCTACCGCATGGAAATGTGCACAGGTTAGGGCTTTGCTGAAGAAACCCACTCTGGATCCAGGCAATATGGCCAACTATCGGCCTATTTCCCTCCTTCCGTGGATCAGCAAACTCCTAGAAAAACATGTCAATTCATCTATTACTCAATTTTTAGAGAACCATCATCTTCTCCACGACTCCCAAGCAGGCTTTCGCCCAAAATTGGGAACTGAGGCGGCCCTCCTGGCGGTAACTGAGCTGGCCAGGAAGCAAATGGATCAAGGCGGCACTGCAGCAATTATGTTGCTTGACCTCAGTGCCGCCTTCGATACCGTTAACACCAACATTCTTCTTCACCGCCTCAATCAGATGGGAATTTCTGGGAAGGCCATGCACTGGCTCCAGTCATTCCTGGAGAATCGATCTTTCAGGGTAGTTGAGGGTACCACTTACTCAAAAGTCTGGCCCCTGGATCAAGGTGTACCTCAGGGCTCTTCATTGAGCCCTACTCTTTTTAATATTTACATGCAGCCGTTAGCCGACATAGTGCACTCCTTCGGCATTGATATAATAACCTACGCCGATGATACACAATTAGTTGTATCTATGAACCAAGCAGACTCCACCCCGTCCAACTTAAGTAACTGTTTGGTAGCGGTGGCTCAATGGATGGCCATCTCGCATTTGAAATTAAATGGCGAGAAAACTGAGCTCATGGTGCTGGGCAATCCAACCATTCCCAGCCCTCTGTCAGATTGGCCACCATGCATGGGGCCCATACCCCAACCAAAGTGCCACATAAAGAGCTTAGGCATCTGGCTGGACTCCAACCTTAGCTTTATGCAGCAGGCTACCACTCTCTCTGCCACATGCTTTGGGCTAATGCGCATGCTGAGAAAAGTGCTGCCTCTTCTCCTTTTTGAAGCCCGCAGAATAATGGTTCAAGCCATTATCCTGTCCCGTCTAGATTACGGGAACTCGTTATATCTAGGTGCCCCAGCATTTACAATCAAAAAGCTACAGGTGATCCAGAATGCTGCAGCTCGCCTCCTGCTGGGCCTCAACAAACGAGAGTCAGCCACCACTGCCCTGAGGAAACTGCACTGGCTCCCTGTTAAGGCTAGAGTGCTATTTAAATCTCTTTGCTTTATGCACAAAGCTATGTGGAAGAATGCCCCTACTATGATTTGTTCCTTGGCAAAACCCTATCTTCCTCACAGATCCCTAAGATCCAGCACTGCCTTTCTGGCTACTGTCAGTAAAATCAGACGGACCAGATGGGGCGGACGCTCTTTCTCCTGGAATGCCGCGAAGGAATGGAACTCCCTGCCCACTTCTCTTCACAGTGAACCTAGCCTTCTAAAATTTCGGAAGGTTCTGAAAACGCATCTGTTCATTTAATCTCTTCCCTTTTTAGTATGACGGTACTTAGCGCTACGAGGCCTCCGGGTTGTTTGCGCTCTACAAAACCCGATTAATAATAATAATAATAATAAACTTTGCTGCAACACATCTATCCTGAATAGCTTGTGTTCGCCTGCAGAATTTGGGCCACTGTTTCCCACAGGGCATGATTATATTTGGGAGCATTGTCATTGAGACCCTCTAGGATTTAGCGATGTGTCAAAAAAATCGCCAGTTTTGTAACAAGTCTGCATTTTTCAAAAAAATGCCAGTGAATGTTACCTCGTCCTTGCATTGATCCAGTGCTCGCCAATGGGCCAATAAAAGGAGGAGTCTCAGCAGCAGGCAAGTGATGTGTTCTTTGTTTATTTACTCCTCACCGGCCTGCCTGCTGTTTTGCATTCATCTGGAGGGCTTCGGACTCCCCCACCAGACAGTAGGACCTCATCTTGCACATTGTTACCAGTCAGTTTGTCAAGTAGGGCCTTTTAGATTGAAGACTAACCATCTGTCTGCGCCTTCCGCGCCATGGTGCTCCTATGATCTCAAGAAATGTAAAAGAAAATGTAGGCACCAATGACAATTTTGGAGGAAGAGTTACAGTCTATTGTTCAACACAGTTAAATCACTTTCATCCTTTGGTTATAAAAATGTAGCAACTCCCAGCCAAAAAGCTGTGATGAACTAGCCGAATTCTTTTTCCCAAAGTAAATAAAATATTCCTGGATTTTAAGATAACACCAGATAATCTTCAGGGACAGATATAGTGGAGTAACGTACGGTGAATAAACTAACTTACCATTTCCTGGTAATGAGTACATTCACCCCACTTTCTGAAGAGAAAGTCTCTAATCTTATTAGCACTATGAAATTTGGACCCTGCAGATTCTTGCCCTCCATCCGGTTTCAGCGACAATTTCTGCTCATCTCACTTTGTTATTACAATGGTGCTGAAGTCCGTCTTTTTTCCAGATGCTTAGAAAAAGCATCGATTTTGCCACTTCTAAAGACTCCTTCCCTCGATCCCTCCGATGTTAAGAACTACAGATCCAAATTGGTCTTTCCTCTTCCTGATGAAATTTTAGAAATGGCCATGAATCAGGAGATCACCGCCTTCTTTGAACATACTGACTGTCTGGATCCTGCTCAACATGGGTTTAGACCCTACTGCTGTACAGAGTCGGCCTTCTCAGCAGTAGCTGAAGAGATCAGATCCATTGTGGATAGAGGAGATAAATGCAGCCTTGATCCTATTGGATCTTTCGGACACATTTGATACAGTTAACCAATTCTCCTTGGTAAGCTGTTTAGTAAGTATAAGCATCAACGGTACTGCTCTCAAACTGACCAGGTTGTTTTTGTCAAACAGAGGCCAATTGGTACCTTTGGAAGATTTGACCTCTGCCCCATTTTCACTTCCTTGTGGGGTCTCGGGGATCTTCAATAAGTCTGACTTTGTCTAATGCCTACAGCACTCCATTAATTGAACTAGTTCGATCCTGTTGCTCCTCTACATTATTTTATGCCAGTGATACCCAAATAGTGGTATCGGTGACTGCAGAACCTGAAAAAGTGGCAAAAGACTTTAGAACGAGTATGACTAGCATCGCTAATTGGATGCAGAAGAATTTCTTAAAATTAGATGCGGAAAAAACAGAGTTAGTGCTATTTGGTAAGGATTCCTCCTTCTGGGACACCTTTTGGTGGTCACACAGTCTCGAGCCCCTTCCACTCCCAGATCTGAAGGCTAGAAATTTGGGTAGTCGTCTTTGACTCAAAACTCACTTTTATAAGACCAATCCAATCAGGTAACCTCTTCCTGTTTCCTTATGTTAAAAGATTCAAAGAAAATCTTGCCCTTCCTTCCCATGGATCCTAGGAAAAGTCTTATCCTGGCTCTTGTCGTATCTAAAATGGATTATTTTATTGATCTTTATATGGGCTCCCAGTTGTCTTCTCAATAAGTTGCAAACAGTTCAAAATGTGGCAGCAAGAGTGCTGAAGAACCTCCCCGAATTCTGCTCTGCCTTTGAAGCCATTTAAGACCTCCATCGGCTGCCCATTAGGACAAGAATTAAATTCAAAGCCTCATGCTGTGCCCATAAGACACTGCATCAGGTTGGCCCTCGCTTCCTACAAGATGCTCAAATTACATGCCCCTTCTCGTACTCTATGGTCCAGCAATACTAGGCAGGTATGTGTACCCAGAATAAAAAGTGTCCATTGGGTAGGAAGACGTTTCTCCTACTCTACCTCCAGATGGTGAAGCTCTATCCAATCATTTGAGGTCAGCCTAAACTATTGAAGTTCAGGAAGGAACTTAAGCCCTTTCTTTTCAGCCCATAGTTTAATGTTCTCATCTAACTGCTAGGCAAATGTTTAGGTATTTTATATCCCGTACTGTCAGGTTTCAAATGACACTAGTGCCAGGATGCCTTTTTGGTAATCGTGCGCTTGATTTAAAATGTATTTATTTATTATTTATTTTTAAAATTTATAGAGCGCGAACATATGAGGGCGTCTTGGCGCTAAAAATTCAATTCATGATTCCCTACTGAGGTTATCGACCAATTCATTGGTTAAACAGCCAAGTTTTTAAGTTCTTTCTGAATGACAACAGCGTATGACTCATCCGAATTGACAGAGGAAGGGAATTCCAAAGTCTGGATGCTGCAACTGTGAACCGTCTATCTCCCCAAGAGACTGTTAGATGAAACAAGGTGGCTGATCTCAGTTGTCTTAGTGGACGGTATGGAGTTATCTGATTCCTAAGGAACTGTGGACCTGATTTCTGAAGAGTCTTAAAAACCAGGCACATTGCTTTGAATTTTACTCGATTTTTGATCGTCAACCAGTGAAGGTTGCGAATAGTTTGAGCAATGGGTTTGAATTTTGGGGTTGTGGTCAACAGTCTCGCTGCTGCATTCTGCACCGATTGCATTTTATTGATGACTCTGGTTTGTGCACTAGTAAACAGTCCATTACAATAATCGAGTGACGATAATACCAATGCACTTACCAGGGTTTTACCTGCAGCGTCAGGTAAGAATAGAGTAATTTTTTTAATGAGTTTCAGCTTATGAAAAGCTGTGGCTGCAACTTGATTTGCATGAGCCGAAAAATTGAGATTATCGTCAAATACCACTCCCAAATTCCTAACCTTTGGGACAGGACGTGGCAGAGTTCCGAAGGATGAAGGCCACCACTCAGGAGACCAGCAGGGGGAGAGGTTTCCAAAAATTACAACCTCGGCCTTTTGGGAGTTTAATTTAAGGGAACTGGCGGACATCCAGTCCCCAATAGCCAGCATACCCTCCTGAAAACGTTTCGCCACATTTTCTCTATCATTATTAATGGCGATGACCAATTGGGTGTCGTCTGCGTAAGAGGTAAGGCCCATCCCATATTGCCTGATGACAGTAGCTAGGTCCGACACATAGATATTAAAAAGTGTTGGACTCAGGGATGAGCCTTGCGGCACCCCACAAGGTAGAGAAAGCTCACTAGATTTGAAAGGGCCCAAGGTAACTGCCTGGGTCCTATTAGACAAGAAAGAATTCAGAAGATTCTTCGCTCGCAGCTGGATTCCCATCTTTCCGACACGGTCGATCAAGATGGAATGATCGACCGTGTCGAAGGCGGCGGATAAATCCAAAAGTACAAGTACTGCCGTACCTCCCTGATCTTTGATGGTTCTGATATCATCAGCGGCTTTGATTAAAGCTGTTTCTGTGCCGTGATGTTTGCGGAACTCAAACTGGGTATTATCCAGCAAGGCATGTTCTTCAATATACTCTGATAGTTGGTGATTCATAGCTTTCTCTACCACCTTAGCCAGGAAGGGGAGGCTGGTATAGGTCGATAGTTTTTTAAGTCATCTTTTGCCAGGTGAGGTTTTTTCAGGAGGGGTTTTAAAAGAGTATTTTTCAAGGTGGTGGGAAACGTTGCTGATTTAAAAATGGCGTTGCAAATTTGTGGAACCACAGGGGTTAACAGATCCAAGACTGGTGGGAGGATTTTTGGGGGACATGGATCCAGGGCAGATCCTGATTTTATGGTGTTAATATTATCCAGGATTTGTTGCTCTGTCACCTCTCTGAAATGAGTTAGAGTACATTCCCTAGATATCGTACTGGTTGAGTGGGGAGTTTGCTTGGGGGAGAAGGCCATATAAATATCATTGACCCTCATGTAGAAAAAATTGGCTAGTTCATCACAAAAGGATAGTGACGGAGGTGGGGCCAGATCAGAGGTTTTCCCCACTAGTCCCTTCACTACTTCATAAAGCTGTTTATGTACAACTTTTGTCTCTTATGTGTATGGCAACTGATGTTTTGTTTTGCTTTAATAATCAGCTTATGTTTATTAGGTTTTATTATTCAATACAATGTTTCAAACACAACAAATGGTAGTTGATATGTATTTACAACAGCATTTTTATTGTATGGGCAGTTTCAAAGCGGCCAAAAATATGGTCTGCGGGTTGACGGAGGACCACATTGGCATCAGCAGGGAGAGGTTTGGGCAGGTGATTGGGGGTACATGTAAAGTTGGAATTAGGGGAAACAACGCATTTACATTGTGTGGACTGTGACTCCTGGAGTTATTGTGAGGAATACTATGCTACCCTGTAAATGAATCCCCTAGTGAATATTATCACGGTGAAGATCCCTCAGAAATAAAATGATGTTACTGTCAATGCCAATGGAGGACATCAACTGCCACAGCTTGGACCTATCAACACAGTCGAATGCTGAGGACAGGTCCATGAAGGCTAAGTATATGGGGCTGGAACAAGCCACAGTGTATTTGTTCAGAACCATGTACAGGTTTAAACACGTCCACAGTGGAACGACCTGGGCAAATGCGTTTTGGATATCGGATAAAAAGTTATTTTCCTCAACCCATGATACAAGTGTGTCAAGTACCATGCGGCCCACCATCTTCACCACAGAGTCCAGCAGAGAAATGGGCCTATTACAATAGGTACTGTCCCGTTATCCTTTTTTAAATGCCGGGACTAGAATCGATCAAGCCCAAGAATTTGTGCGGCCAATGTGGCCTGCAGTATTGATAACACCTGTGAGGACAGGCACCCAGGTTTTTAAGTGGGCAATGTAGAGATCTGTTGGGATTCCATCTGGCGTGGGGGCCTTGTTTTTAGATAGACCCAGAATACCGGCACTCACCTCTTGCATGGTGAAAATAAGTTCCGACTTGCCTTCCACCCTTTCCTGCCCATCAATTGGAGGGGTATCCGACTGGAATATACCCTCGAAATTATGTACCCAATCGTCCTCTGTGATTTGGGCATCCAGTAAATTAGCATTATTTCCAGATAGAAGTGGGCTGTTAATAATGCCCCAGAACTTTGAGCTATTATGCAGTGTACTAGCCTCCACCAAATTGATCAAGGCCTCCTCCTTCAGGACAGACTCGCGAGTTGCTAGAGCAACCTTATATGCTCTTCGTAGTCTGTTGACCGCCACCCGGTCTCGGGGCTTACGACCCAAGGCCTGTCTCAGGTTCCTGGAAGCCTGGGAGCACGCAGAGTCAAACCATCTTGGACCCGGTTGCTAACAGACTCCATAGAAAGTTCCTTATGACAGTAGACATGGATCCAAATGCACCCATGATGTCCGGAACACTTGCCTCATCGTCGAGACAGGTGGCAAACTCGCTGCGACACCAAGTTATAAGGTACTCATGGAGTAGCACTGGGACAATACATTCCCACTATATGCTCCTTCCCGCTTCCACCTCTTTAAGGGGGACATCAGCCCCCCGCCCACCTTGGTATGTCCGAGTGTTCAGGTCCAGCCATTTGAGACACAAATGGGGTTGTGGTCCCTGCATTCATTCGCCTGCACAGAAAAATCGGCAACCAGAGAGTAAAAGGGGGTATAAAGGTGAAATCAATAACGGTCTCACACCCTCTCCCAATAAAGGTGGGAATAATGTCTGTTTTCCTCGGAGGCAGCTTATTCATTACAGATGTTAGATCAAATTCAAGCAAAATGGAGTTAAGCTCAACACCCTTGGGAGTATGTTCCGTATGTAAGCCTGCTTGTCGTGCACAGCCCATAGCTTCCACCCCTCCTTGCATGATGTCCCCACACGAGTGTTAAAATCCCCTGTTAAAAATGTAGTGATAACTCTGACCTTTCAAGATGCTATGCTGAAGTACAGACCCCAGCACAGTTATATTGCCCTCATCCGGGTGTGTAACTCCAGCTTTGAAAAAGTTACCAGAAGTAACTTGCTCTTTCCACTGGGCAACATCACATGTAAATTGAGAGAGACATACAATGAGGTATTGTAAGAAACTGGCTCTGTATACTGCACCAAAGTGAGGTTCAGTGTGTATAGAGTCCAAGGGTCTCCTGAGGTAGGCAGAGGTTAAAGTTAGATAGAACCTTACTCTCTAAAGTGTTAGCTTGGTGAGCAGTGAGGCAGTATCAGAGGACAGTGTTAAGCATTTGATGTACACACTCAGTCAGCAAAAGAATTCACACACTCACGAACTGAACTCTAGGCCAATTGTTTTTGTATAAATAAATATACTGTTGTTTTATTTCTAGAACTAAGCAAACCTGGCACAGGTAAGCATAAAAATACTTTGCAGTAATAATTTACTTGTATGAACACAGTTCAAGTAGGCAGTAGAAATTGTACTTTGTTTGATTTACAGGGGGGCAGTAGTATGCAACACTTAGCAAATACAGTACATTGAAATGAATAGGCTTTTTCAGTAAATTGCAGGTAAGTTACTTTTTATGTTACTTTTCTAACTCAGTGCTGGATACCTAGATTCAGCACTGGTACATTTCCTAGAAACAGGTAAGTAATTAAGTTTTGGTTATTCGCATGATTTCTAAAGAATATTTTCAGTTTTCAAAACGACGCACTTGGAAACTTTTTGGAGCAGTACATTGAAATGAATGGGCTTCTACAATAAATTGCAGGTAAGTTACTTTTCACATAACTTTTCTAACTCCGTGCTGGATACCTAGACTCATCACCACCCCCCTTTTCTGTATCGTTTTTGGCCACTATAGGTGTGGCAGGGTATACTCAGACATGAGTCCCTTTCTCACTGCTCCATCAGGATTCAAGCAAGCCGGGCCGAAGAGGCTGAAATGCCAGAAACCGGTCCCCGGTAGCTTGTCTCCTTTCTGGTGAAGAATTGGCTTGGTAGTTAGGTCTGCCCTGTTCCCATGATGCACTGGGCCAGGGACAGACTAATTTGCATATAGCCAGGTTCTGAGCTGGGATGGGGCAGTGAGATAAATAACGGTGATGGATCAAGCCCTGATCTTTGGACTGGGTAAGAGTGGTCTGCTTAATTCAGACACTCTGTTCATCACCACCCCCCTTTTCTGTATCGTTTTTGGCCACTATAGGTGTGGCAGGGTATACTCAGACATGAGTCCCTTTCTCACTGCTCCATCAGGATTCAAGCAAGCCGGGCCGAAGAGGCTGAAATGCCAGAAACCGGTCCCCGGTAGCTTGTCTCCTTTCTGGTGAAGAATTGGCTTGGTAGTTTGGTCTGCCCTGTTCCCATGATGCACTGGGCCAGGGACAGACTAATTTGCATATAGCCAGGTTCTGAGCTGGGATGGGGCAGTGAGATAAATAACGGTGATGGATCAAGCCCTGATCTTTGGACTGGGTAAGAGTGGTCTGCTTAATTCAGACACTCTGTTCATCACCACCCCCCTTTTCTGTATCGTTTTTGGCCACTATAGGTGTGGCAGGGTATACTCAGACATGAGTCCCTTTCTCACTGCTCCATCAGGATTCAAGCAAGCCGGGCCGAAGAGGCTGAAATGCCAGAAACCGGTCCCCGGTAGCTTGTCTCCTTTCTGGTGAAGAATTGGCTTGGTAGTTTGGTCTGCCCTGTTCCCATGGTGCACTGGGCCAGGGACAGACTAATTTGCATATAGCCAGGTTCTGAGCTGGGATGGGGCAGTGAGATAAATAACGGTGATGGATCAAACCCTGATCTTTGGACTGGGTAAGAGTGGTCTGCTTAATTCAGACACTCTGTTCATCACCACCCCCCTTTTCTGTATCGTTTTTGGCCACTATAGGTGTGGCAGGGTATACTCAGACATGAGTCCCTTTCTCACTGCTCCATCAGGATTCAAGCAAGCCGGGCCGAAGAGGCTGAAATGCCAGAAACCGGTCCCCGGTAGCTTGTCTCCTTTCTGGTGAAGAATTGGCTTGGTAGTTTGGTCTGCCCTGTTCCCATGATGCACTGGGCCAGGGACAGACTAATTTGCATATAGCCAGGTTCTGAGCTGGGATGGGGCAGTGAGATAAATAACGGTGATGGATCAAGCCCTGATCTTTGGACTGGGTAAGAGTGGTCTGCTTAATTCAGACACTCTGTTCATCACCACCCCCCTTTTCTGTATCGTTTTTGGCCACTATAGGTGTGGCAGGGTATACTCAGACATGAGTCCCTTTCTCACTGCTCCATCAGGATTCAAGCAAGCCGGGCCGAAGAGGCTGAAATGCCAGAAACCGGTCCCCGGTAGCTTGTCTCCTTTCTGGTGAAGAATTGGCTTGGTAGTTTGGTCTGCCCTGTTCCCATGGTGCACTGGGCCAGGGACAGACTAATTTGCATATAGCCAGGTTCTGAGCTGGGATGGGGCAGTGAGATAAATAACGGTGATGGATCAAGCCCTGATCTTTGGACTGGGTAAGAGTGGTCTGCTTAATTCAGACACTCTGTTCATCACCACCCCCCTTTTCTGTATCGTTTTTGGCCACTATAGGTGTGGCAGGGTATACTCAGACATGAGTCCCTTTCTCACTGCTCCATCAGGATTCAAGCAAGCCGGGCCGAAGAGGCTGAAATGCCAGAAACCGGTCCCCGGTAGCTTGTCTCCTTTCTGGTGAAGAATTGGCTTGGTAGTTTGGTCTGCCCTGTTCCCATGATGCACTGGGCCAGGGACAGACTAATTTGCATATAGCCAGGTTCTGAGCTGGGATGGGGCAGTGAGATAAATAACGGTGATGGATCAAGCCCTGATCTTTGGACTGGGTAAGAGTGGTCTGCTTAATTCAGACACTCTGTTCATCACCACCCCCCTTTTCTGTATCGTTTTTGGCCACTATAGGTGTGGCAGGGTATACTCAGACATGAGTCCCTTTCTCACTGCTCCATCAGGATTCAAGCAAGCCGGGCCGAAGAGGCTGAAATGCCAGAAACCGGTCCCCGGTAGCTTGTCTCCTTTCTGGTGAAGAATTGGCTTGGTAGTTTGGTCTGCCCTGTTCCCATGATGCACTGGGCCAGGGACAGACTAATTTGCATATAGCCAGGTTCTGAGCTGGGATGGGGCAGTGAGATAAATAACGGTGATGGATCAAGCCCTGATCTTTGGACTGGGTAAGAGTGGTCTGCTTAATTCAGACACTCTGTTCATCACCACCCCCCTTTTCTGTATCGGATACCTAGACTCAGCACTGGGACATTCCCTAGAAACAGGTAAGTAAACACGTTTTGGCTATTTGTGCGATTTAAAAAAATATTTGTAGGTTTCAAAACTCCTCACTTAAAAACATTTGTAGGTCTCCTTATTTAAAGCGCTGGGACACTCTTTTTGAGTAGCCGTGCGCTATATAAAAATAAATATAACATAACATTTTGGAGAAAAGGTGTCCATGTTATCCTATGGAGGGAAAACAGGTTAACAATTCTCAGGTAACTAATCAACTGTGGGAGTTAAGGTTCTGGGGTTAGCCTCAGGGGTCCACCAGGGTCAGTGATGCACTGTTGTTGCACCCTCAGCGGCACTAGGCCAGCCGGGTGCAGAGTGTTGAGGCCCAATGTTATACTATGGAGGATAGGGGGGCTCTGGTTGGCGGCGGCTGGCAAGCAGGCCATGGGATTGTGGGAGCAAAGCTCCTATGGTTTCACTCCAGGCAAGTTGGGGACCAAAGGTGCACCCTCAGCGGCACTAGGGCGGCAGGGCGCAGGGGGCTGTTTTCAGGTCGGGTGCTCTGTTGATATCAATGGAGATTCACTGAGACAAAGAAAAACTGCAGGCTCGTTGACGAGGATCTTCCAGGAGCAACCACCACTTGGAGGGGTAAGTTGGGATGTTGAGGGTTGGTTAGGCACAGCTGGATTGGGCACATAAGGCCGTGGGGCGTCGGTTGTAGGGGTGCCTTTGGATGTCGGATTTTCTTACCCGCTCTGGTCGCGGTAGGGGGGGTCCTCTGGATTGAGGCTGCAGGCGTCGTCTGGAGGCTTGAAGCAGGCCAGGGGTCGCCAGATCTTGGGTCAGGATCACTGGTGAGACCTCCACATGGTATTTTTCCACTCTAGCTCGGGCCGGGTTTGGTGGGTGCGGAGTGGGCTGGATTCTCGGTTTCTGGCTGGCACCAGAAGCTGCAGTTTAAACACGTCCGGTGTTCACAGGAGAATCAGTCTTGAAAGGGAAGGCAGGCAGGTCCTCCGGAGTTTGTGAGGTTGCTGGCTGTTGGACACACCGGAGTTTCCAAGGAGCAGGTTTGAGGGGAGACAGGCCTGTAGGGCTGGGGCCAAGTCAGTGGGCGGCGTCCTCTCTGTGCGGCTTCTCGTCCTTCCTCTCTTCTTTTCTTGTTGTTGCTGGATCTGAGGAAGGAAGTTTCAGGCTGCCCCTGAATACAAAAATTAGGGGTGTTACAGGTAGGTAAAGGGCAGGGACAAATGGGTCCCTTCCCTGTGGTGGGTACACCCCCATTCTGCCACTCTCCAGTGGGAGGGGGGGCAGGAGCCTGTCCCTGGTTGGTTGGGTCCCCCCATCCTCATGATGGTGGGGACTCGAAGTTGTGCTTCTCCTCGCCTCCCCATCTTAGGGGTGGAGTTGCCCATCCTGGGGGAGGAGGCTTGGCACCTCTTTCCAGGATGTGCATTGTTTCAGGCCCCTGAGAGCAGCAAGCTCTCGACCTAGGGATTGAGAAACATGTCTGGTGGTGGCAGCCTAAGCAGCCACTCAGTCAAGTCACTAGGAGTTGGTCGTGTTTCAGGGGGCATCTCTAAGATGCCCTCTGTTGTGCATTTTACATTCTATCCCACACTGGCATCAGTGTGGGTTTAATGTGCTGAGAAGTTTGATACCAAACTACCCAGTCTTCAGTGTACCTATTAAGGTGCTGTGGAGTTCGTATTGACAAACTCACAGCACCATATATTCTTAATGGCAGCACTGCACTTACAGTGCCCAGAAATAGACTTGGGCACTGTAGGGATACAGGGCTCATGCACCTGTACCCTCACCACTGGCATAGGGCACCCAGCTAGAGGGGTGACTGATGTATGCCAGTTACAAAGGGGGTGGGAACCCAATAAACCCTTGCAGGCTTGGGCGAAATCAATATGAAAGAAACAAACTGCCTACAAGGGATTTTGTTTGTGGAAAGTTAATGCGAGATATTATCTCTGTTATATCAGTCAGTCAAAAATACTTTATTCGCTTCATAACAAAAACCATAAAAGTATACTAAACATTTTGTGTCAAGACCAAGAATAAAAAAGATAAATATACAATAAAAAAATGCCCATTAACAATGAATACAGTACATTTTATCATACCAATTTAAAAACATTATAAAACCTTTAAAACCAATTGGATAAATAAAAAGGGTGTACTCAGTCACAATTAATTACTTCAGAAATCATTATCATAACTATTTCCATTTTTTTTCTTTAATCTTACAGCCACCGTGAGGAAATTGGCTATGTTAAAAATCTCCCACACATTAGAAAATAGCTGCAAGTAAAGGAGGGCCGGTTTGACCTGCATGAAACCTTTATCTTTTATGAGGGGGATGATAAAACGCTTATGTATTGGGTGAAAGTGCTCACAGAAGAAAATAAAGTGCATAGTATCTTTGGTGGAGAAGCCATCACAAGAGCAGATCCCCAAATCTTCCTCCTTTGTCCACCCTGGGGTTTCAGAAAAAAGGAGATGGAATTGGTTCAGCCTGAATCTAGTTAGTAAAAAACGATGATTTGCATTATTTACAATATTCAGGGCTCAATCAAATCTGAGGTTTGTAACAATAGGTGAGCCCTTACAGTAGGTTTACCCAGCTCTCTATCTTCTCTGGCCGAGCAATCTGCTAACTTTTAGGAATCCTTAGCCCACTTGATATCTCCTTTCACTAACTTATCAGGCGAGTTAAACAATTCTGGTCGACCCAATTTAACAGCTATTTTATGGACATAACTCAGCCAGTGGATGCGATGACCAAAATCAAGTGCTAAAAAATCTCTAAGGATTTCTTGATTCAGCTCCAGCTTGGGATATAGCCAGATGGAAATCCATTTTAAAAGAGGAGCTATCCGGTCTTCCAGAAAACCAACTCCACCCTCCTGATGAATGATATAGCCAGATGTGGATTGAGGAACTCATAGAATGGTTTTCAGAAATCTATCCTCCGCCACTTGAATGGCCTTAACATTTTTAAAGCCCCAGAGCTCTGCCCCATACATAGCAGGGGAGGTACATTTGGCGTCATATATCTTTAGCAAGACTTGACATGGTGAGGAAATATAAATTTTATGGTCAAGTTGTGTTCCCTATCGTGTACCCCACCGTCTCCATGTACCAGCTTAAAGTGCATGTAACTTCCCTCCTGTGCCAGCTATGAAGACGCAAATACATATGCGTCCAATGTTAACATGTCCTCTTTCAGACCCACCCTGAATGGGTTGAATAGTCCGTTCCTAAGTATGCTATGCCAACGTCTTTTTGTAGTGTACTTTACACGTTTTTCAGCTCTGGCAAAGTAGGCCCAGAATCCTGCCATCAAGCCTTTTTCTGGCTTCTGACTCTGAAAGCCTCAGCCCAGGCTGTCTCTGTACCCGTGAACTCTGACTTACTTCCAGCGCGGCCCACCGCGCTTAGCTCAGCCTGCTGCCTGCCAAGGACTGACTTCAACCTTCGAATTATCTGTTCCGCTCCTCGAAAATGCATTCCTGCCTACTAGTTTAAGTAAACATCCCCCCAGCTGCAGAGCAGAAGGGCCGGCCTCACTGTCTCCGTGCAAGTAATTCATAGCCTCTGTTACCATGCTCCCATGGAAGGCCCATGCCCCCACGCTTCTCATGCAGACACTTAGGCGCTTATACACGCACTCACAGTCAGTATAGAATAGCTTCTGCCCCAGAGACCTTTTCCGTTCAGATAATATGGTTCCCAAACATCAGATATCAGATATGATAGAAGTACGAGTTGATCTGACATGCCAGACTTCTGTCTCTTTCCGCCAGTGTAAATGTCAAGTCCCCTGCACCCTCCAGTTTCCACGTCAATCACACGTCATGCAGCTGCGCGCGCATCTAGGCCTCAGATTTCTGCTGACATTACAAGATTCTGCTTTGTTGCTACCCACTTATGATACCTATCTGTGACGTTTCTAGCACACACCTCTATGTTCACACCTTCTAATTACGTATCACTTCCACGTGAATGCTGTTATCTTGTTTCTCTCAGCTGTTACGCCTACTGTATTGGTTTCTATAATGTAACTTAAGTATATAAGCTATGTATTGTCAATAAAATGCTGCTCTATCCCTTCCTGAACCCCTTGTGGTTGCAGGAACATGATATCCAGTTCCGGAACGATTCCTTTTTAAGGAATAAAACCCCTAAGAACTCTAACACCACGGACTCTGTTTTTTTCTTTCCGATTGAGTTATTATTGATTAAGTACTTACCTGCATAGAAATTAAGACGGTAAATTAAATATTTACGACATTTTGGCGCCCGAACAGGGACCCCTCCCCCACCCCACGCGCCGGTTGGTGCGTTGCAAACTCTGTCCCCTGCCATCAGTTAGACGGAAACTACGCGTACCGGCAGGATTTCCTGTATCTCCCTCTGGCCCACGGAGGTGACGAAGACTGCAATCAGCACCCAGACGAGGCGGTGAGGAGTGCGGAGGATCCCGACCAGAGCCTAGCCGAAAGAAGCAAGGTCCGAGGTGTCAAGAGGCCCACCAGTTTCCGAAGTATCCACGTGTTGAGTCGAGTCGAGTCCGGTCCAGTCCAGTCGAGTTTTCCGAGGCCTTCTGTTTCCGTGCTTCCCGGTGAGTACCATTGCTGGGACGTATCTAGACGGGTTTGGGTACACAAGTCCGGTCTGCACTGTTTTAGACAGTGTATCTGTACTGGTTAGCAGTACATCAGTTATTCAAGTTTTTGCATTGTCTCTGACAGTGTATCTGTGCTGTTTAGCAGTACATCCGGTATAGGGGATAGTCATATATGTCTCAAATGTCTTTTCATGTGATTAATGTCGTGGTATGAGTGTGACTGTTTTAATGTGCATTATTGTGTTCTTGTATAACTAGCTGTATTCAGTATTAAGTAGCAAGGATTGAGCATTCAGTACTAAGTAAACAAGATGCCGTTTTTCAACAAGTTAAAGCAGATAGGAACTAGGAAAGGGATACTAGAGGAAGAAATTCCTATCCCCCCTAGGGACACTCCTGGAAATTTTATGTACCATAAGCATGGCTTAGATGCCATATTGTATCTAGATTTATGGGCCGATTATACTAAGCATCTAGACGAGAGACACAGATGGCCTGTTACCGGAACATGGGATGCCGAGTGCATCATGAAGGTAGAGGAAGCATTATGGAAAAAGAAAGCCAGACAATCTCAGAAGGAAGCCATAGAGTTTTGGCGTAAGGAATCACATAAGCGTGCTGAAAAAGCACTACGTAGAGAAGACAGACTTAAAGAATCAGATAAAGCCCAAGAAAATGAATTAGTTACTGAAGGGATCCGAGTAAAATCAGAGCAAATAGACCGCGCACGAAACAATCTCGTAAACGGTATGTATCTCGTGGCCGAGGGTTCGCCTGAGGCCACTTCAGAAATACCGAAAAATCTGCCGCCACCATTGGTTCCAACTAAAGTAACTCACAGGACCACTAAAGACATATTCCTGAATTCCTATCTAGAGTATGTAGCACCCGCTTACACCAATCTGCCTGTCCGCGTCCCGCCTACTGACGGTGACGGAGGTGGCAACCCGCCACAACTGCAACCAGGTTTCCCCCGTTTGACAGCCCATCATTCCTCCACCTCCACCACTTCCCGCACCTAAAGTTGATCTACCGAAACCGCTTCTACCTGGTCCTACTAAAAGACAATTTCAAATATAGATACAGACTTCACAGAGAGATAATGTCCAAGCTTCCGCCTCAGGAGGTGCGATAGGGGGTCTTCGGACCCCGCCATTAACACACAGATTACACCTTAGGGATATGCAGAGTCCTTTCATGTTCAAATCAACCCGTCTCGACATACTCAAAGAACCACTTGCAGTTTGCAGATATGATCCAGTACCCGGCAAAGACGATAGAATGATGATGGCATCACTACGGTTACGACATGCTGCAGATTACCTACTGTTATTTTCAGGAATGAAAGAGCACCTAGATAGAATATATCACTTTGTTCAGACTGGGAAAGACCCTGAAAGTATTAAGGATGCCATGGAGCATCAGAAAGTTGACACTCAAGCATATATACTACGTTGTTTTATAAATTGCCTAATAAGAGAACGAGACAGGCCTGAAACAGAACAGGATGAATTAGATGCACTCAACAAGTGGGGCCAAAATATATCTGAAGGAAAACATGATAAGGGGAGTTGCATAGCCAGTATGTAAAAGAGAATAAGAAAAGCAGTGATAGAAATACACGAAAAAGAGAAAGAAAAGGCTTCCTCCGAGGAGGAAGAAGAACTTGAAGAACCAGAAAAGACTACAGATACGATAGCGTATGTAGGTAAGGGAACTTACCTTAGGAAAGGCATTCGTCCAGAAAGCAAGAGAGTTTTTCTCTCTGGCATAACCAAACCGAATTCCCCTGAACATCAGTTCCAAGAGACTGATAAAAGGCTTCGAGACCGAATAGGGTACCATGTACTCAATTCTATGGATGAACAAGAACTGGCCCGGTCAGCAGTATTATGGGCTGACAATCCGAACATATACAATGATGACACAGTAGCACAGACATTTCTGAACCTTTCCCCAGACAAGCAGAAATTAGCAGGTGTATACATGATTCAGCACCTCCTCACGTTATACAGAAACCAACATTCTGATCCAGGTCCCTTACACGATACATTAGAAGCACTACTCATGGATAGATGGAGAGGTCTAAGTACCAAGTTAATACAAATAATTCTAGAACAACGACATAGATATAACACTTTCGTAAGCTCCGAATATGTTTCCGCTCCGCCCCCAGAAAGGAAAATGTATCATATGGAACGTCTGCATGGCATTGAAAGTCAGAACCCCTTACGAGAAGTGCATCCAGTTATGGGTGACGATCATACCTTGAAACGTGTGTATGTACACACGCCTCTGACCAAGTTAGAACTGTTAGAAATGAAGAAACTAGTACCGTGCCATGATAAAGACCCTGCAGGTTTTCATAGAGAACTTAAAGACATGTTACTGATGGGGGATTACACATATGAAGATATCATGAAAATGTTAAAGGTACTGCTGCCCACGGGCATCTACGAGAAACTCAAGGAAAAGGAATGGGAGGTGGGAGAGAAAAAGATTGTATGGGCAGAAATAGAAGACGAAGAGAACAAACGTACCCCAGGGGTAGGCCTTGGGGAGAAAACTAAAGCATTACCAGGTTTGATAGTACAGGTTCTGCCAAGATTACTGACAACTAGAAAGGAAGATTGGGACGCAATCTCAGCATGTAAACAGAAACCCGATGAAGATACTAGTGACTTCTATTCAAGATTCGAGAAATGTTTCATTATTAATAGTGGTCTTAAACCAAGTAGCGAGTCGTACCCGCATCTTTTTGTATCAAAGTTAGTCGAGAATTCCCTGTTAGCAGTTAAAAACCGTGTATACAAGGTTGAGAGTACATGGCAAGCAAATACGCCATCACAGATGTTACAAATGTTACAATACCATCAGAACAGAATTAGAGAAGAACAAGATCATGAACAGAAACGTATGAAAGACACGAAAATGAAAATGTTAGTGGCCCAATCAGTTCCAGCCGACAGCCAGAGAAAGGGTACGACCCAGACAGGTCACGCTGCAGCTCCCGTTAAAGGGACATGCAACTATTGCAAGCAGCCAGGTCACTACGTACATGAATGTCCAGTTCTGAAACATAACATAGCAACAGGTAAAACTAAAGAGAGACCACATCCACCGAGACAAGACCAGGCCCAGCAACAGACTTCACCGAACGTACAGCCCATGCAGAATACGCAGCCTATGCATGCTTCATCTCATACAGCACAGACAGTAGCGGTATCACAGCCACAGCCCATTGCCGCGACTCAGCAAGTTTCACAACAAATGTACCAGTATGCCCAATCTGCTTACCCCGATTACCAACGATACGCATGAAACAGCCTAGAGAGGGAGTTGGGCTTGCCTCTTATTGAAATTCCTATAGATCAAGAAGGTCCTTATGTACATAGTCGAGTATTGGCAAAAGACAGAAAGTTTTTAATTGACACAGGGGCAAGCCGCACCACAATAAGCCATGACGAAGTCCCAGGGGCACCCCTCTCAGGCTCACAGAATGTTTCCCTTGGTTTTTCAGGACAGCCTATTGTAAATGAGGTATCAGAACCCGTCCCCCTGGCTGTGGGTCCATTATCACGAGTTACAGACCTGTTATTGACGAAATCATGTCCAGAAAATCTGTTAGGAATAAAGACATTGAAGGCTCTAGGAGCCATAATATGTTGTTCCCCGGAGGGAGTTAGACTCTTTCTGCGGGATTTCAAGGGTCATTATGTATTACGAGAGTTTGATGTCAGATTGAAAAATGTACCAGATCATTTGTGGGCAAAAGGCCCAACTGATGTAGGTTGTATGCATATCACACCATACCGTGTTACACTCAAGACAGGAGTTGTTTTACCCCGAATCAGACAATACAAGTTACCACCCGATGCTGTAGTGGCTTTACTGGAAATCATTGAAGAGCTCATTGCCCAAGGAGTGGTCGTAGAGACCGACTCCAATATCTGTAATTCACCCATCATTCCAATTCTTAAACGTACTGATCCCAATGCACCGCCAGTATATCGGCTGGTGATTGATTTAAGAGAACTGAATAAATGCATTGTTCCACAGTACCCTGTAGTCCCGATATCTCTTCCATATTGACCGCTATTGATTCTGAAGCAACGTTCTTTACTGTAATTGACCTCAAGAACGCCTTCTTTAGTGTACCCATTGATCCAGAGAGCCAATACCTCTTCGGATTCAGTTTAAATGGACGAAGTTTCAAATTTTCCCGCGCACCTCAAGGATTCACAGAAAGCCCCAGCATCTATAGTCAAGCACTGAAAAGACAACTAGATTGTATTCAAATGCCAGTTAACACCGCTTTACTGCAATACGTCGATGATCTGCTGATCACCGCACGAAGTGAGCCCGAATATGAACAAGCATCACTGACAGTGTTACATTTCCTGGCCGACAAGGGACACAAGGTGTCTCCTTCGAAGCTACAATTCTGTGTTCAGCAAGTTGTGTACTTGGGTCACTTGCTGTCCAAAGTGGGGAGACAGCTCACTCCCGATCGCATTCAGTTAATTTTAAATATGTCACAACCCCAGACCGAAAAGGAAGTGCGGGCCTTTATAGGCCTCACCTCGTACTGCAGACAATGGATCCCTCAGTATGCATTTCTAGCTAAACCACTCATTCAGTTAACAACACAGGAGGCAGCGACTTCGACTGTCCTCCCTTGGACTCAGGAACACACACAAGCCTTTGAGGAATTAAAGAAAGCATTATGCCAAGCACCAGTTTTAGCGACACCATGTTACAGTAAACCGTTTACACTTTTTGTTACAGAACGTGATGGTACAGCATTGTCTGTCCTCACTCAAGACCAAGCAGGTTCACATAAGCCTTGCGCTTATTTTTCAAGTACATTGGATTCAGTAGCCCAGGCACTCCCTGCGTGCTTGAAATCCGTAGCAGCGACAGCATTAGCGATCAGACAGAGCGACTCAATTGTTTTAGGACATTAGTTAACAGTACAAGTTCCACATTCTGTAGAGGTTCTTTTAAACAGAACCCAGACTCAGCACTTGACTATAGCACGACTGACAAGTTACGAATTAACACTATTTCAGCCACACATAGAAATCAGACGCTGCAGCATTCTGAACCCCGCAACATTGTTACCTTCAATTATGACAGATCCAGCCCCGCATGATTGTATAGAGATCATTAATGCAGTAACAAAACCTCGACGAGACTTAACCGATGTTCCATTGACAAATCCAGACCTGACACTTTATGTGGACGGTTCACGTATGAGAACAAGTACAGGAGAATTAGTGGCCGCGTATGCAGTGACCACTGAAACCGAAGTCAAAGAAACACATCGTATTGACACACTGTCTGCTCAAGCGGCAGAGCTTATTGCTCTGACCCGAGCCTGTATACTAGCCAAGAACAGAAATGTCAACATATACACTGATTCCCGTTATGCCTTCGGAGTTGTACACGACTTCGGAATGTTATGGCAAGAACGAGGTTTCTTGACCTCTCATGGTGCCAAGATCCAACACGGTTCCCTCATTCAAGCACTGTTAGAAGCAATACATCTGCCTTCAGGCATATCCGTCATGAAGTGTAAAGCACATACTAAAGTTACAGATTCTGTTTCCCAGGGTAACGACCTGGCAGACCAGACAGCAAAACATACAGCGTTGACTCACAACCAGACAACTGACGTGACAAAGACAATAGTACCGACAAATTGTATGACAGTCAGGGATCCCACACTAGATGTAATCGATATTCAGACACATGCTACCCCAGATGAAATAAAGAAATGGACTGAACTAGGAGGGATCCAGACAGATCAAGGTTGGATGACGAAGGGAAAATCTACATGGTTTCTCCCTGACTCTATGGTTCAAGTCATAATCAATACAGCACATAGTCCAGCACATCTAGGAGAGAAAGCGATGTTAGACAGTTTACAAAATCTCTGGAGCAATAAACACTTACGAGCAGCAGCAAAACAGAAAGTGCGTACTTGCATGATCTGTTGTCAGTTCAATCCAGGTAAAAGTGTCCCCGTAGAACAAGGTGGATTTCATCCTCCCGATCACCCTTTTGAAGTCCTCCAGATGGATTATATCCAGATGGACCGTTGTCGAGGATTCAAATATGTCCTCGTAATTGTTTGTGCACTTTCCCGTTGGACCGAAGCATATCCAGTCCCAGATTACACTGCTCCGACCACTGCCAAGCAGCTGGTTCGAGAATTCTTCCCACGGTACGGCTTGCCTCGTGCCGTGTACTCAGATAACGGACAGCCATTCTCATCCGAATTAATGAAACAAGTTTCCTTGCTGCTAGGATATCAGTGGAAATTCCATTGTGTCCGACATCCCGAAGCCGCAGGCCTTGTAGAGAGGCATAACCAGACACTAAAGACCCGCCTTGCTAAAATATGTCAAGAGAAAGGGGTCAACTGGATAGTCGCCCTGCCAGTTGCACTGTTCTACATGAGAAGGGTTGCCCACTCGAGATCAGGACTATCCCCGTACGAAGTGGTCTTTGGCAGACCACCGAATATGTGGGGGACGCCCATTCCTAAGAAAATTACTGATGTTGATTGTAACATGTTGACAGATTACCTTGCCTCCTTGATGTCTGCACTCCAATCATGTCGTTCACAGGTTGCCGCAGCCTTCCCTGACAACACTGATGTAAAGCCGCATGATGTCCGTCCTGGGGATCTGGTCTTGATTAGGAACTTTGACAGGAAAAGTCCGCTGGAGCCCCGCTGGAAAGAGCCGAAGACCGTCCTTCTTACTACGAGGACAGCAGTAAAGGTGGAAGGCAGAAAGGGGTGGATACACACGAGTCATATTAAACAATGCAACGAACTGAAACCAGACCCAGACTCGTCCACCCCCTCCAAAGACTGTATTGAGCCTAGTGACTTTAAAGTTCCCGAACGAGAGAAAACTCCCCAAGAGGAGTATAAACTAAAACTCCGATCTAGCAAGTCAGACAGTTTAATTGTTTAAGTCCTCCCCTAGGTGAATCGGTTAAATAGTTTCTGACATGTATCCCCTAGATCGAGATAGAGAGAGAGAGAGACAACTCAAGAAACGTACATATTGCAAATCACTCCGTGGTCACTGTATAGTGACATTATTAATTATGTTTTTTCTAAGTCTTCTGATTATTGTTGCCAGTATACTGCTTCCTATCTATTACCCTATTTTCAAGCGTGAACAATCTGCTTACAATGTTTCTGCTGAACATTATTTTAGTGAATTACCTCCACACGAACTTTCTTACAGACTCGCGCTGCGCAACAACACATTCATTAGTATGTTACATCATTCCCATCAGACTAACAATGCTACAAACTGCTGGATATGTGGCCGACTCCCTCCCTACCAGAAATACAAGGGAGCTCTGCCCCTCTTTCCGTACCCGTTCACTCACAATGGCTCCTGTGGTGCATGGTTTAAAATAATTAATTCCTTAGATCCTGATATTGCTGTTTTCAAAGGGAGCTGGGTTTGGGGAAACTTGAACTTAGTTCTGCTTAATGTCTGTTACCCTGATAAGAAGGGACTCCCCACTAGAATAGGAACTGATCTAGAAAATGAAGTATATGGATTAGGTAATTACACAATTAACCTTATGATTCTTACTGTTGAATCCGAAGCTGCACCAGTTCTCCCTGCTATGTCAGTATTACCAGTCACTGGTGAATTATGTGTCAGTAAGAAAGGTTCAGTACACTTGGGTCATAGTAAATGTACTACTGTGGTCGAATTCAGTGATCAAGGTAAATCGTCCTTTAGAGCTACCCGTCATTCCTATTTTGTTTGTGGTCATACCGCATACATACGCTTACCTCCAGATTGGGATGGTACCTGTTACATTGCATTCCTTCTGCCACCTGTTTTTCTAGCTCCTCCTGATTATCACAGAAATACAAATCTAGTAAAGAATAGACTCCGAAGAGATCTCCCGATTGTCGACTACACAGAAACGGCATGGGAACAATACACAGATTTTAATAAAGGATTCTTTTTCTTCTTAGGCCCCGTCCAAAATAGTAAACTAATACGCAGATTAACTAGAACACTTGAAGCAGTAGTAAATGAAACTGCCTCCGCTTTAGGTAACTTAACCGAAGAGCAGTCCGCCATGCGGGTTGTTGTCCTTCAGAATCGTCTTGTTATTGACGTCATCTTGGCAGATAGAGGTGGAGCCTGTAAGGTCATCGGGTCAAGTTGCTGTGTTTTCATTCCAGAAAACGCGCCATCCGTATACAAAGCTATTACACGTCTTCATAAAATTGCCAATCTGATACATCAGAATCCAGGCACCTGGACTTGGCCCGGTTGGTTCTGGACAACGTTAACCGCTTGGGGATGGAAGATCCTATCCTTCCTAGGCATTGGCCTAGTCCTAGTATTCAGTTGCTGCCTGTGCCTACAGTGTGGGCCAGCGATTTGTGGACTGTGTGCCACATCATGCATTGAACATTCCAGTTTTCTCTCAAGACGTGAAAGAAAGAAAGAAGAGCAAATGATGTTACAAGAACAAACTGATCGATTCATGAGGATCGATATATCATGAAGGGTCCGTAGGGAACAAGGAGGGAATGAGGAAATATAAATTTTATGGTCAAGTTGTGTTCCCTATCGTGTACCCCACCGTCTCCATGTACCAGCTTAAAGTGCATGTAACTTCCCTCCTGTGCCAGCTATGAAGACGCAAATACATTTGCGTCCAACGTTAACATGTCCTCTTTCAGACCCACCCTGAATGGGTTGAATAGTCCGTTCCTAAGTATGCTATGCCAACGTCTTTTTGTAGTGTACTTTACACGTTTTTCAGCTCTGGCAAAGTAGGCCCTGAATCCTGCCATCAAGCCTTTTTCTGGCTTCTGACTCTGAAAGCCTCAGCCCAGGCTGTCTCTGTACCCGTGAACTCTGACTTACTTCCAGCGCGGCCCACCGCGCTTAGCTCAGCCTGCTGCCTGCCAAGGACTGACTTCAACCTTCGAATTATCTGTTCCGCTCCTCGAAAATGCATTCCTGCCTACTAGTTTAAGTAAACATCCCCCCAGCTGCAGAGCAGAAGGGCCGGCCTCACTGTCTCCGTGCAAGTAATTCATAGCCTCTGTTACCATGCTCCCATGGAAGGCCCATGCCCCCACGCTTCTCATGCAGACACTTAGGCGCTTATACACGCACTCACAGTCAGTATAGAATAGCTTCTGCCCCAGAGACCTTTTCCGTTCAGATAATATGGTTCCCAAACATCAGATATCAGATATGATAGAAGTACGAGTTGATCTGACATGCCAGACTTCTGTCTCTTTCCGCCAGTGTAAATGTCAAGTCCCCTGCACCCTCCAGTTTCCACGTCAATCACACGTCATGCAGCTGCGCGCGCATCTAGGCCTCAGATTTCTGCTGACATTACAAGATTCTGCTTTGTTGCTACCCACTTATGATACCTATCTGTGACGTTTCTAGCACACACCTCTATGTTCACGCCTAGTTCACGCCTTCTAATTACGTATCACTACCACGTGAATGCTGTTATCTTGTTTCTCTCAGCTGTTACGCCTACTGTATTGGTTTCTATAATGTAACTTAAGTATATAAGCTATGTATTGTCAATAAAATGCTGCTCTATCCCTTCCTGAACCCCTTGTGGTTGCAGGAACATGATATCCAGTTCCGGAACGATTCCTTTTTAAGGAATAAAACCCCTAAGAACTCTAACACCACGGACTCTGTTTTTTTCTTTCCGATTGAGTTATTATTGATTAAGTACTTACCTGCATAGAAATTAAGACGGTAAATTAAATATTTACGACAATGGTTTAACTCCCAGTTTATGGGCAAAGCCCAAAAAAGCCAAAATGGGTCTAGCTAAAACATTACGTTTAGCTGTTATCTAAGGCGTCCATGTCCCCTTGTCATCAAAGATAACGCCTAGGTATGGAAAAGTTGATACCCTAGACAGCACATTCCCTTCACAATGCAGAGTTTTTACCCCCTTCACTTTTGTGCCCCCCATCATAACATGTGATTTGGAAAAGTTAACGCTAAGATCTATAGATTTCATAAAAACAGAAAATAAGTTTAAAAGGCTTTACAGTCCTACCGCTGTACGTGCTAAAAGGGCGGCATCATCAGTATATAACAATGCCGGAATTGATCGTTTGCCTACCCTCGGTATGTCCTTGCTAGGCGTGGGCGGAAAATCCGTTCCGCTCGCGGATTTTGCGGATTTTCGGGAAATCCGTAATCCGCGAGATTTGCGAATTTCCCGCAAAATCCGCAAATCCGCGAGCAGCGGATTTTGCTCGCACTGCTCGCACTGTTCGCGTGAGTTCGCGCCCCGCGAATAAGTGCAAAATTGCAGAAATACGATCTTAGCAAAACTGAAAGTAACTACTTACCAGGTTCAAAAGTTCAGGCTCATCATTAGTAGCCATTTCCTGGAGTGCTTCCTGAGGGGCCCCTCCAGAGTTCAGTTGCCAGTTGAAACTATTATGTGACCCTGCTCTGAACCTCAGAATAGTTACACATATGCCACAAAGGTCCTGAATTACAGCTAAGGGAGACAAGCAGGAGCCAGGCTGGAAGTTAAAATCCATTAATCAGCCCCTAATTCATTATTGTCAGTTGGGGCAGGGCAGGTGTTGTAACTAATTTTGCAACAATGAAAGCACTTAGCAAGTGCAAAAGATCACTAATCAGGGCGCACTAAGGAAGCAGGTGCCAGCTAAAAAAATATTCTGTGACACATGAATCAGCCCCAAATTAATTCAGGTCACTTGAGGCAGGGAAGGTGTGCTTTGCTTTGCCGAAAATAATGTACACTGGACAACCAGAGGGTGTGGTGATGAAACAGAGGGTGGCATGGGTGGGCCAGAGGGTGGCATGAGTAGTCAGAGAGTGGCAGTGGTGACAGAGAGTGGCAGTGATGAAGAAGAGTGTCCCAAACAGGCTGGACACGTAGAAACAACAAGTTCGTGAAACTTGCGACCCGACAGGTAAGTTCGCAATTTGCGAAAGTGTACAAAACCCTCGCGAACTGGCAGAAACACGGGCGAACACAAAAAAAAAAAAATCCGCAAATTCGCGGGAATTCGCGGATTTTGCGGATTGCGAATCCGCAAATCCGCAAAATTCGCGAACGCGAGATCCGCAAAATTCGCTCATGCTTAGTCCTTGCAAGCCTCCGTTAAGACAGAACCTAGGTCATTAATGTACAGGGTGAAAAGCAGGAGAGCCAAAATGCACCCTTGCCTAACACCATTGGCAATACAAATGTTCCCTGTACAATTTCCCTTACGGTCGTATCTCACTGTGGCCAACAGATCCCTGTGAAGGTCAGCAAGAAAGTACACAATATTTTTGTCCACGCCTAGGTGAGGGAGCATCACCCATAATTTGGACCTATTCACGCGGTCAAAGGCCGAGGAAAGGTCCATGAACGCTAAGTATAGGGTGCCCCTTTTGGCGATTGTGTACTTTCCAATTAGTAATTGGAGGTTGAGACTTTGATCTATTGTACCTCGCCCTTTCCTAAACCCAAATTGCAGGCCCGAAAGTGTATTGGTTTCTGCTAGCCACCCTGTGAGTTTACTTAAAACCACTCGTCCAAGGACTTAAACAGCAGAATCAATAAGGGAAATGGGTCGATAACAGCTAGGGTCCCCTTTGTTTCCCTTTTTAAAAATGGGTACAATGACAGATTCAAACCAAGTTCCCGGCAAACCTGTTTTGCACACCCTGTTAAAAACATTACATAAAACCTTTGACCATGTCTTGACATCTGATTTAACGAGGTCGGCTGGGACGCCGTCAGGTCCGGGAGCCTTATTACTTGTCATCTGGCTGATGGTATCTGACACCTCTATCTCAGTAACCGATAAAGTATAAGGATCATTCATGGGTAGGGATATAGCGACCCCTCCCAAGTCTGGTCCTTCATAGACTGATTTAAAATGGGAACACCACACCTGTTCCTGGATACCACAATCTAGTTGTTCATTGCAGGAATCATTAAAAAAAACGTTTATCGACCACTGCCCAAAATTTGGAGCTATTTTTGAGGACGTCAATAGAAGTTAACTCCTCCCATGCCTCGCCTCTGATTTCACGTCTTCTACTTTCCAGTACATCTTTATATGCTTTCCTTAAAACTGCCACAGTGGTCTTATCGACTGGATTTCGTTTCAGGGCCTCCAACAGTTTCCTATGTGCTAGTGAGCAATTGTGATCAAACCACCCCTCCCCAGCTAGATCTTGCTCCTTATCAGGCCGTTTGAGATCATCCACCACCTGAGAGCAGACTTTAGTGTATGCCTCTAAAACCTCCTTGTCCCCAGCTTGCTCATTCAAGCAAATACACAGTAATACCCAGTAGGAAATCTCCCTCTTAGTGCCCCTTCCGCAAGCTGGGCAGAACAGAAGATCCCCGCAAGTCCTCTCCGTGTTCCCTGGGATGAGGTACATGGCGTACGTTAAAAGCAATGGCAGCAATTAGTGAGAGTTATGTCAATTGGAGGCACACTGTAATTAGTGGTGTACAGTGAAATTAATCAAAAGCACAATTTTATGAAATCTCTTCGAATTCAACAAATGATGAATAGCAATCACGTAAAGTAATTACATAAGTAACACATGGGGCGAAAAATGTACTATGAAAAAATCTTATATTTAATATATGAAACCGGTATAAAATGATAAAAAGCAACCAAACATAGCATGCAAGGTGACAATATTTTAGCCTATACAACAGCTATGTTGACATCTTTTAGACAATCAATGTCAGTCAGAAGAGATGCCACCACAGACCGAAACGTCGAGAGTACACTGTACACCACTAATTAGAGTGTGCCTTCAATTGATATAACAGAGATAATATCTTGCATTAACTTTCCACAAACAAAATCCCTTGTAGGCAATTTGTTTCTTTCATATTGATGTAAGCCAGGGCAGTTGTTTGTGGGCATGGCACACAGGGTTGTGCCATGTCGACTCTTCCCTTTGTTCTGCACCAAGATACGCAGCCTGCAAAGGCAGTGTGTGAGTGTCATGGTACAGGGCCTCTAAGGGTGGCACAATAAGTGCTGCAGCCCTTAGAGGCCTGCTTAGGTCACAGTGCCCCTGGTACCTGTGGTACCATTTACCAGGGGTGACATGTGCCCAGAGGTGTCAATTGGGTTAGTTTTGGGGAAAGAACACAGGCCCTGGGAACCTGATTAGCAGGGACCCAGGGCACACCAAAGAAAAGTGCATCAGTAGTCTGGCAAAAAGTGGGGGGATTACTGCAACAGAAACACACTATTCGAGGCATATGAGCCACAGAATTCACACTCTGTGCATAGATCGCCATATGGTGTTGGGTTTGGATGCTTGCACCTTGTTGTCTTGGAAGAAGTATTTTATAGTCACAAGATAAGTGATTCCTCCCTTGGACAATAGTGCATTGACTCCATCCTCAGATTGTTTTTTTCCGCCATCGGGTTCGGATGTAACTTCTGCGCTCCGGTTCGGCACCATATCTCCACATTTTTTTCGACGCGCAAACCATCATAAAACTCGGCTGTATTGTTTCTCGATCGCATGACCTTCAACGCGCTCCTCACATATCCCATTCCGGTCGTCGACGCAGGCCGCTGGGCCTATCGACGCCATTCGGGCCTATGGCTCGTGGAAAAGACTCTGTTTAAAAAATGTCCCCAGTGTGAAGCTAAATTCCCACACAGTGACCACCACAAGGTCTGTAACCTGGGTCTCTCAACAGAGCACAACGAGAATGATTGCCAGGCCTGCACCTCCTTTTGATCCAAACAAACCATCAGTGATCGCCAGGCCCAACGACCACAGCATGCAGCTTCGGTACCGGCATCTTTGATGAAGGCCTCTATATCCCGGAGGAAGATTCTGAGGATCTGAAAATCATGTTCTAGGCCAACGACTCCGACTCAGGCGACCACCCCATCTCTCCAGGTCAACGAGTGAGTACAACTGCCCCAACCCCAACCCCACCTGCAAAAAAGAAGGCCATGGTCAAGACTTCACCTGTTGGCCCCAGTTGTGACCGAAAACAATCTTCAGAAGCCCGTCCCCGGCTCGGCTCCGAAGACAAACAAAAGGCCTTCAGGCAGCACGGGACCGAGCAAGCCGCATGTCAGTGTCCCACAAGTCGGGAGCGCAGCCTTCTCCAAAAAAAGAAATCAGCACCGACCACCCCGGCACCGAAAGAAAAGGCATCTGATCCGAAACCAACACATTAAGAACCAAAAATGATTTCTGCCTCCACATCAAAGTCGAAGGATACAAAAACACCTTTAAAGACTCCCGAGCAAAAATCCAAACCTCGCTTGGACCTGAAAAGATCGGCACCGAAAGCGTCTACCGAAGAGGAAGAACTTTTTCGACCGGATGCTATCGATCCAAATAAAAAAATACTCCACATAGACCCTAAAACCAGACATGTGTCTACTGTTCCACCCAAGAAGAGGAAACTGGATATACCAGGCATTCCTGCAGTGTCTGTTAAGAAAAAAGCCTGTGCTACTTATCCTATACAACTCTCTTCTCCTGTTCTTCCTTCTAAGCCTATCTCTCCTCCACACTCTCCTATAATTTCACCAATCTCACCATTACTACAGGTTGATGATGATTTAGGGGATGGGGGAGGCAACAATGACCCTTTTACAGACCCTGATACCGACACAGACGTACCACTGGAAGGCTCAGCCGATTATGATGACCCAGTAGACCCTCCAGACCTCCCTGATCCCCAGGCATACCCAACAAAGCCATCTCCCACAGATGGCAATATTGGCTTTAGTCAGTTGGTAAATAGGGCAGCTACATACCGTGGTGTTTCAATGCATTCAGACACTTTTGAGCAGCCACTAAAGACTGCACAAACCCTGCCATTGTTAAAAGGTGTCATTAAACATGCCCCTGACATATTTAAAGACCCTGTTAGGGCTAGAATTCTCAATTCGAGAATTGCCAAAAAATATATACCTCCTCTCAATGATCCCGCCTACATCAAAGTCAACTCCCTTAAGATTCCCTGGTGGCAGCTAACGCTAGAACACGGGCTAATTCTCAGACCTCTGGTGAGGCACCACCTCCGGCAAGAAGTATAAATTATTAGATGCTTCCGGCAAACGAGTTGCTGCTCAAGCAGCTAATCACTGGCGGATAGCCAACACACAAGCATTACTTGCTAGGTATGATAGGGCTCACTATGACCAACTGGAAACCCTATTGCAACATTTACCAGATCAATACAAGACCAGGGCCAATGATCTCATCCAAGAGGGGAAACTAATAACCAATGCATCAATCAAGTGTGCCCTTGATGCAGCAGACACCGCCTCTCGGGCCTTTAACACTAGCATGTTACTCAGACAACATGCTTGGTTGCGCATTTCTGGCTTCAAACAGGAGGTACAAACAACTATCCTCAACCAGGTGTTCAATCAGCAACAACTCTTTGGACCGGCTGTAGACACCACTCTGTAAAAAATGAAAAAGGACACGGAGACTGCTAAATCCATGGGAGCACACTTTAATGAATAGGTGGTGAGGTATTGTCAGCGCATAGCCTATGCAGCAATAAATCTACAGATTGTTATCTCAAAGGGGCATCAAGGGAACCACAGACAGCTACCACCCACCGCTGTCAAGGGACAGCAAATTACAAAGTAATTTTTGTCACAATAACAAGTTTTGTAGAGTTCCCTGAGCACAAGAATATAAGAGCGTATCTGTAAGGTTTACAGATAATATCCATTCAAACAATGATAGTCCATATCTATGTATCCAAGTTTGAAAAAAGTCCTTATTTTATTTTCTCAATCCAGATGATCACGAAGACTTGTAGATATAGCAGTACAGTCTTGATATAATTTACAACAGCCAAACGCCAACACGTGTTTCGTCAAGGGGCATCACCCAATGACTTCCTCAGGGCTGAAACAACAAATTATACCCTATTATGATCCCCATAAAATGGGGTAACCAAGTCAAAATAAAAGACACCTCCACCAAACATTACACCAAGTGTACCACTCAATGGTAAAAGGAACCTCATACCAAACAATAAGCCATATCATGAATAAAAGGAAAAGGAAAGACAAAAAAGGTGCCCTAACTAATTCCAGAGGCGTGATACTCAGACAGAACCCTGTGACATAGGTGAAAGGAACCATGCCAGTAGGACCCAAGGAGAAGACACAGAGGTAAGGAGCCTTTGAACGAGCACCTATTCAGACCAAGTACGCTATCCAATTAGTTTTGTGACACAAACAGATATCAGGTGAGTGCCCTCACTAAGGTGTGTATAGAAAACCAAGGACCTAGTGCTTGTATTAAGCTCATAACTGAGACTCACCATGAAACTGATATCAGTTGTAGTTGTAAGTCAAAACAGATGAATATCAAGGACCTTTATAAAGCAATCCACTGGGAAATATAATGTAGAAATTGCAAATTTTTAGAAATAGACTCAGCATTAAAATTTATATGTCACTAAAAATGACGTTCGGTCAAGACAATAATTCTCTTACCCTTTAAATGAATTCGCAAGTATAATCCTCACTAGTGTCTTCAACAATATAATCCTCTCATTTTGAAGCGACAGGCAGTATAAGCCTATAACTCTGGAACCATCAAGTGTATCTGGAAACCAACGTCAAGCAAACAAATGTTTACCAATAAATTACTCAATTTAGATCGTATTAACACTATAGGTGTATTTTGAGCATAAATCAATGATCGCCTAATAGTGCCAGTTTACCGCTACAGGGCTTTCCCAAAGTCATACTCGTATTTGCATAATGAGGATCTCTACGGTAAGCCCAATAACACATGCATGTACGAGTAAAAAATAAAAAATAAAAACGGTATGCTGACCATATCCCCCGCAACCGAAGAAGCTAGAACCTAT
Source organism: Lissotriton vulgaris (assembly GCF_964263255.1). Classification (NCBI taxonomy): domain Eukaryota; kingdom Metazoa; phylum Chordata; class Amphibia; order Caudata; family Salamandridae; genus Lissotriton; species Lissotriton vulgaris. The sequence continues at coordinate 128,400,124 of NC_141685.1, forward strand.
ATTTCCAATTATGCGGGCATACGTTATCTAACTAGTATCAAGCAAAACTAACATTACACTCACCTCGGGTTCCCTTACCCAATCCTCATCGTTAGAACGGCGTGTTGCGCCCGCGCCATCTTGAGTAAGTATTAAATACTAACGCTGAAGCACTGATGTCGAAAACGGACTCGGCACACTGCATAAAATAGCGCAGTGCTTTCGGTCCATCAGCCGATAATAGTTGCGGCCATCAAGGAATATGTTTAAAAGCTAGTATATTGTGTTAGCAGTCCTGTACATATTATGTAGCGGAAACCAACGCAAAAGATCGTTAGATCACGGACCTAATCGTAAACAATTAGAATATATCGGCCGATAGCACACTACCGCCGGCACCATTTTAGATCGGTCCTATTAATGATAAAAACCCAAGTTGAACATATATATTTTTGTAAAAACAAAACGAATAAATCTTTCAACAATAAAACTCCAATTCTTAATATTGCTCCGTTCTCAGCAAAGGTTTAAGAAGTATCTAGACACAAAGGATTAAATTAGGGCAGTCTTGAAAAAAAAATTTTGAAACATTTTTTTTTTAGAAGAGAGTAGACACTAGACACTTGCAAAGCTCTAGCATACCCCAATCCAGCCAGAATAGCCAGCATGCAAATCCTCATCACCCAGTTTCAGCCTCAACACTCTCTCTAAGCACAAGTGTTTATGCAGCTAATAGGCGTGATGACCTCTTGCATTTTCATCGTACGTCACTGACGCAAGACTTCAGATGCGCCCTTTACAAGAATGTTTGGCATGTCAGTGGAATCAGGCTCAGGGACAGCTTACAGATCTGGTGTTGGTAGACAGCCGCACACATCGCTCTCTGCAGTGGAGGAACACACAAAACCTTACCAAAGGGCGGCCGTTCCTAGAGCCCGTTTCACAAATAGTGCTAACAACAGACGCATCACTCACCGGCTGGGGAGCCCATCTCCTAAATCACACAATTCAGGGCAAGTGGACCACTCAACAAAAAGCGCTCCACATCAATCACCCAGAACCACTGGCAATATTTCTAGTCCTTTAGTCATTCCAAGTACATCTTCTCAATAAGGCTGTCTTAGTCCGGACGGACAATATCACAGCAATGTACTACATACAAAAGCAAGGAGGAACACATTCTTTGCAGCTGTCTCACCTAGCGCAAAGTATATGGAGGTGGGCCATTACACAAAACATATATCTCCTGGCAGAACATCTCCAGCAGTAAACAATAAGACAGCGGATCTGTTAAGTCATCAAACTCAACAAATACACGAATGGGAACTTCATCCACAAGTTCTTCAACCTTTCTTCCAAATGTGGGGCCAACCAGACATAGATCTGTTTGCCATACACGCAAATAAAAAATGCCACACCTTCGCCACTAGGTTACCACTCCCGTTGTCGAAGGACAATGCAATATGGAAGAACTGGTCAGGCACATTTGCGTATGTTTTTCCGCCACTCCCACTCATCCCGCTAGTAAGCAAGCTCAAACAGCAGTCTCTCAAGATGATCCTGGTTGCTCCCACATGGGCACGGCAACCATGGTTCACAACACTCCTCGAACTCTCAATAGTTCCACACCAAAACTACGTCTCTCCCCAAAACTGCTGATGCAGAACCATGGAGAGATAAGGCACCCAGATCCAGCACAACTGAATCCAGCAATCTGGCTCCTGAAATCTTAGAGTTCGGTTACCTAAACCTCCCACCAGACTGTACAAAGATTTGTCATTTACTTCAATAACAACAACATTGACCCATTAGATGCTTCAATTCAGAACATTATTTGCTATTTACTACATCTACAAAGATGAAATCTTGCATACTCGTCAATCAGATTACATCTAGCTGCTCTTGCAGCCTAATTACAAAACAGGCAACATGTGTCATTGTTTAGGGTACCTTCTTATCAAAGCCTTCGTGGAAGGCCTTAAAAGAATAATTCCTCCCAGACATCCTCCATCTCCAGTGTGGAACCTAAACATTGTTCTTAATAAGCTCATGTGTCCCCCGTTTGAGCCTTTACAAAAATGCGAATTACAATTCCTTACATGGGAAGTAGCTTTCCTTGTAGCAATCACCTCTCTCAGGAGAGTAAGTGAGATTCCGGCTTTAACCATACAAGGACCATTTTTACAAATAAATTGTAACAAAGAGGTTCTTAGAACAAACCCAAAATTTCTTCCAAAGGTAATTTCTCCATTCCATCTCACTCAATCAGTAGAGTTACCAGTATTTTTTCCAAAACCCTGATTCTGTAGCGGAAAGAGGTCTTCACACGCTTGATGTCAAAAGAGCTTTAGTTTATGAAATAGACAGAACTAAAGCCTTTAGGAAAACAAAACAACTGTTTTGTAGATTTCTCACCACCTCATAAAGGCAACCCAATTTCCAAAGCTGGAATTGCCAGGTGGATAGAAAAATGCATTCAAATATGCTATCAGAAAGCAAACCGCATGTTAACAATTCCCCCTAGAGCGCACTCAACACGCAAACTAGGGGCTTCCATTCTTAGGGAACATTCCCCTAGAAGACACTTGTAAGGCAGCAACATGGTCTACTACACACACCGTCACCAAACACTATTGTGTAGATGAGAAGGCAAAGCAAAAAGCTTCTGTAGGCCAGGCTGTTCTTAAAATACTTTTTCAAACCACTGCAACAGATACAGGCGACCACCGCTAGGAGAGACACTGCTGTACAGTCTATGCACAGAGTGTGAATTCTGCAGCTCATATGCCTCCAACGGAAAATGCTACTTCCCAGTATGCATCTGTTCTTGGCCTGTATAGCTGCAGAGATTCACACGCCCACCCACCTCTCCGGAACCTGTATCTGTTCCAGTGTTATCTTACTTAGATACATTCTCATGGACATCTCTGTTTCTTACAAAATCCATCATTTCCCTTCATGGCGAAAAAGAATCGGAGGATGGAGTCGATGCCCATTCGCACTATCGTCCAAGAGAGTAGTCACCTGTCTCGTGACTACAAAAGACTTCTTCCAAGACAAAAAGGTGTAAGCATCCGACCCCAAAACCAGATGACGATCTATGCACAGAGCGTGAATCTCTGCAACTCTATATGCCAAGAACAGATGCACACTGGTAAGTAGCATTTTCCTTCCTGCAGGTAGCGGAGATGCCGAGGACAGCTAGAGAAACAAAGGTGATATGCCCCCTCTTGGCTCTCCCTGACCTGGATGGGGTAGCTGGAACAAAGAAGGTTTTATAGCCATCCAGGTGATAATTACTGTCGACAGCCCAAGTTTCCTGGAGGCATATCACATCAAAACTCTCAAAAAGGGCCAACCATTCGGTGTTCGTGATCTTACTCTCCAGATCGAAATTTATACCCTCCATTCACACTCAATACCTGTTCTGGGGGTGAAACATTACCCTCGGATGCAGGTGCCACAGGGTTCGAGGGACCCACACATTGTCAATCGCAATCTTCCTATGAGCTCAGTGGAGTAAAACCTATTTGCTGTGCTTACCCCTATCATCCCCTCTGCACGACCCCTATGGCCCACCTCTTGGAGCCGCTCGCGCTGGGACCGTAGTTGGTAATAATTGGGTATGTAGAGGTATCCCAGCGGGAGTGTCAAGATTGCTGAGTTCCAACACCTGCAATTAGACTGGGCAACCGTGCTTAAGGTTCGGTTTACCATGAATGGATTGTTAAAATTGATTATAATACAGTCCCCCAGCCAGGATTTCTTGGAGCTACCAACCCACTGTGTCCAGCGCACAATGAGAATTTGGTATTCCATCCTAAGCCCAGGGGCAGTGTTTGAATTGAGCCAGTACACCACCTTATTGTTCAGCTGATAAAGTCTTCCTTGGTCCCGGGGTTGAAGCATGGTACTCTGGCTAACACCACAACAAGCATAGTGGACTCTGGTAGGAGATGAACAGAGGCCAAACAAGGATAATAGTTATTCTAGTCCCCGGGGGGCATGGCTTCCTGCACTTCCCACCTATCAGAGAAACTGTATAATCCGCCCACTTTGAAACCCTGAGATTGCAGAGACTGAAAAGATACTAAGTTCAGGGTGACCCCTGCCCCCTCCGGTTGGCTGGACGGTCTTTAGGGTCAGTCCTGGGCATGATAGGTGGCGTTGTATCTCCTACCATGTGACTAGGCTGCGTCGTAATAGACACTACTCTGTCTCCTGCCCCCGTGCCACTACCACTGGGACCAGGGCCGGACTGGCAATTTCGGGCACCGGGCAATCCCCCGGTAGGCTGGATGGGGTGGGGGCCGGTTTTCATGACAGGGGGCTGGTTTTGTTGCTTGGGCCGATTTGGCAGTGTCGGACCGACCGTGAGCACAACTAGCCCTGAGCACAACGCTTCTCTCTGCATATATTAATGCTGGTGCTCCGTCCGTGTCCATGACGTGAGCAGTGACCCTGCGGCTGCCGCCAATTTCAATTTCATTTAGGCAGGCTACTATGATCAGGCCTGACTATGATCATTGACATTTTTTTTTTTAAAACCACTGAGCATGACGTAGACACGTGCAGCACGCAAATGTAAATGTAAATGTGTTTCGATTTATATAGCGCAACACTTTAACCCAGGGGTCTCAAGGCGCCTGCTTAGGGAACCCGTCCTGGTATTCCCCTGTGAGATACCCCGAGATACCCCGGCCGGGTATCCACAAGGTGAAAGCCAGGCATCCCGCCGCAAGGGGCCATAGTGGAGATTAAGCAAGCTATTGCCCAGAGTCGCAGAGTGTGACCCCGTGAGTCGAGTAGGCACCGGAGCGAGAATTGTCGACTCCGTGGAATTTTGAGCCCGAGACCCGCCGAGACGGGGAATCGAACCCTGGTCCACGACCGATCTCAGCTTCCGGGTCTGCCGCCTCTAACCACTGAGCCACGCTTCTCCACTAATGTCTCAGCGTCTCAGCGTCTGCATGCCAAGGTTTTACTGTTAGTTCAGCCTTAGGGGGTGGGGGCGGGGTCTGGTGCCTGGTGATGCTCATGCACCATAGAGATGAGTAGGAAAGAGAGGCACCTCATGGTTTGATTCCTCCTGCCTGCCGCCCGCAGGTGAGTCTATTTACAGTCATTTCAATTGCATGCAATCCTTATCCGATGATCTGATTCAGGGGTGGCACAGTCTGGAGGCATTGCGACCGGACCAGAATTAAAAGCCAAAGGGGCCTTAGGCCCCTTCTGCTTTAAATTCTGGCCCGATCACAATGCCCCTGACAGTGCCACCCATGAATCAGATCATTGTGATGGTAAAAATCGCCTTTGCAATAAATAGGAATGCCACACAAGCGGGCCACTCTGTCACCAAGCTGACCTCCGCGCGGCAGAAAGTAGCACTCTCCGGTCACAAGTCAAGTTGCAGAGACAAGACAATCCGTTATTATAGTTGCCAGAACAGGCGTGATGGGAGGCGATTAACTCATCTGATAGCGCCTCGCCACTCTCGTGTTCCCTAGTCATCCTTGCTAAGTGCCTTTCAGATGTTAGAAGTGGCACAGAGGTCAGGCGATCGCAGTGTCAGTGCACAGTGGCAAACAGGTGGAGGTGACCCCTGTGACCGTGGGCGCTCACTAAGCCACACATATGCTCATCGGTGTCAACTGAGGCCACAATGTGTGTTCCCAGGGCTCTTTTATTTCCCTACAAACAAGCCTTGTTGTTTAACAGACGTGGGTTTAACACAACATTCCGAGAGTTTGACCAGTGCTATATGCAAACATATAAATGTAGCACATGCTTTATTAGACAATACAGCCCACATTAAAAAATAAACCGAAGACCTGAAAGACATGATTTTATAATACAACATTTTAAAGTAAACATGACTGTTGTTTTGCCAGTTCATTTCATAATCCTGTTTTCAGTCTTTCGAGATGAGATTAAATTATTTTTGCTTTAATCCTGGCTGAGGCAAATCTACCCAAAATACATACACCACAAGGGAAGGTCCCCTGAGGCAGGCATCTCGTGAACGGACTATCAAGTAGGCGACCTTTCATATCCAAAAACATATCAATGTATTGCACTATCCTAAAAAAACGAATAACATGGTTGCTAGGATTATATGAATAGGTGTATTTTTTGATACGTCCGCACTTTGTCGAAATGTCCGAATGCCTTAATTAATGATGTACATTGTATATGACGCCATGATTAGTCAATCGGTGTACTGTTGATCACTCTATAAATTTGCTCAATAAAATAAAAAAAATAATAATTAAAAAAGAGAAGGACGCCTTTCAACTTACCCCAGCACAGGCCTTACAAACGGCAAGGTGCTTGGCGACAAGCCATAGTGACAAACAAGGGGGCCTTAGAGCAAACAAGCAAAATGGGCCTCCGACCACTGGTTGGGTAGTAAATTCCAACAATAATCCAGGTTAAGTAGGCCCGCACCTCTCCATCCTCCACACCACTGATAGCTGCGCCTCTGGGTGGCACCGATTCATGCACTGAAAAGCTACCTTTCAGTGTCTGTGCTGCCTTTATTCGTGATGCCCCTGAATGCAGTTTTTGTATAGATTAGATTTAATTTATATTTTTAAAGTGTGGATTATACCATAAAGTGTCAATTCAATTCAATTCAAAAGACCTTTATTCGAATTTCGTAAAATTCATAAAAGTACACAATAAAAACATTCATTTATACATTAAAAACAAATATGGAATAATAAATTTAAAAACTGAAGCATTTCTCATGGGGAAAGTAGACAATTTAAGAAGGGCTTTCCATGGTTTTACGTGTAAACGCCGCTGAGCTGCAGGAAAGGCTCACCTTTGCTGGAAGGGGTCCGGTGAATTTGCCCCTTGTCCCTTTGTTTTTGGGATTGTGTGATATAGTGCGGTACCTACCGTATAATGTAAGTAAATAAATTACATTGCTAATATACTATAAAGTGTCTTGGTGCTAGCTCTGCACTTCTTGCCTACTGGAGAAACCATCATAGGACAATACAAGTGTAGATTACAGGGTCGATAAAAACAGCCAGGTTTTTAGCTGCTTTCTAAAATCGTGAGGTTTGTCTGTAATCTCCGATGAAAAGGCATTTGGATCCAAAGAATGTCAGTAGCATAACTAGATCGTTTGTGCATTGCTTTGTAAAACGGAGCCTTCTTAAATTTGTAAGTTTGTATTTCTTCTGACCCAGGAAAGCGCTGCTTTCTAGTACAACTGTCAGATATAGAACCTCTCAGCAGATGTTTGGGAATTACCAGTTTTATGAATGTTTGTATCCATACAACAGCTGTAAACATCATGTTTCCAGGACCAGTTTATTATTAGTAGTTGGATTTTCACAAGGATGCGTACGAATTTTCAAGACTTTGGGCGGTATTTTACAATATGTTTTTCAAACATGAGATTTAAATTGGTTTTTGTTTGTGCTAAATAGAAATGAAAACAGACAGATTAGCAGCTCTTTTCTAAAGACAACTGCGTAATGAAATAGAGTGATGGGGGCATAAATGTTTCAATATAGAAGATCACAAGTCAATAAATGCCACATTTCAGATAATTATGCTAACATGTCCTTGTAAAATGGCCTTGCTTAAATGAGAAGATTATAATAATATTGGTCTCATATTACACTCGAGGATGACGTCCTCCTGTTTAAAGGTGCTGGATACCAGTAGATAATGTTCCATTATAAAATGTTACCCATCCTATCAACCTGAGAATAGTGTACGATGAAGGTAGCCCAGCTGGCATTTGCCTCCTTGACTGACAGCTAGACATCGAACTCGGTAGGTGCCGTTTGACTCACTGAGGCATCTTGGCACAAATGAACCCATCAATAATGTAATTGTTTTCAAGTCATAAATTGACCCTAATTACATAATAGATGACATCAGTGATGACATAATCGGCCACTGCCTGGTTCCGCAGCGCAGTGGCATTTGTTGTGAGCAGGGGCGGAGCGAGTTGGTGTCTGGCCTCAGGCTCAGCCTGGCTCTAGTCTAGGCCTGGCTATGACTCGAGGTGGGTGGGTACTGCTTGTCAGCTCTGCTAGGCCACTGAGTGCATCCCTGGGGGCAAACTAAATTAAATTCTGTCTGTGACATAGTTCGATGACCTGCTTGCAATACAGATGATCGGAAATCCATGACTTAAGGAATGGGTTAACTGATAGACATGACGGGTATAAAAAAAAAATACAGTGGCATCTGCCTAAGCTTTACAAGCAGCTTCGACTTGTGGGCTGCGATCAGTACATTTTCACAGCTTTGTGGCAAGGAGAAAGCTGCCTCCCTTTCAAATACATTTTCTGCTAACTAAGTTTTAGCTAGATTGTGTTTTTAAGTATGTCTGCAGTCTAACAATAAAAAATGTTTCTAGAACTACATTTACTTAGTAATGTTGGGGAGACGTGGAACTGCAGATATGTTTGCCATTGAATAATAGTGACTGTCCTTGGTGTGAGGTTGCGTTAATGTGCATCAGATACGGTCAAAATATAACGTGACATGAATGCCCCTTCACACATTGAACTTAAAGGCATTTATTATCTTTTATTCTCAGCGATAAATATTTCTAAATGGTATGTGCTGCAGAACTGGTTCTGGTTGGTTCTCCGTTCAAATGTCTTTGCCAGGCTGCAGTTGAGACGCCGTCTTTGTGTAAAGGCACCACTCTCAGCAGGTAGCCTCTGGCTTTGAGCACCCACTACAGAGGCACAGAGAAGTGTCAAGTTCAGTGCCCGTCTTCTCTGCATAGCCACCCTCACATGCAATTCATTTGTTTTATAGCGCTACTCAAAACCAGTGTAGGTCTGTCTTTTTACAAAATTTTCTTGGGGGAGAATCCCCCCAAACCACCTTAGTAGTTGTCAGGCTCGCTCGCTGCGCTCGCTCACAACACGCCAGATGGGGGCTGGTCTACCAAAATTTGCCAGGCTGCTTTCAGTTCCCAGTCCGGCCCTGCTAGTAGGTATGTTCAGTAAGCATTCTGTTCACTGTTTTGTTAAGTGCGCTATTTTCTATTTTTATCAAAAGGAGGGAGATTTGTGGTGTCTGTACATCATTTCGTAGTGCACTTTCTTTATATAAAAATATTGGAATGTTACTTTGTACTTGTCAATGCATTTCATGTAGTACTTGGTTAGAATGTTTGGGCCAGGCACTAGAATTGCTTCACAGGCAGTTGGAGCTACCACCTTGAGCCCTCTATACTTGTATAGCTGTGTATCCTGTTAACTACAATAAATCTACTCAAAGATTGAAGACTCCTGGTCTATGTGGATTGCTGTACAACTTTATTGAAGAAAGCACATGTCAGGACCTCTTCACAGTCCTTCTTCTCACACCAACCATCTGTGACCATGTTTTTTATTTTTTTTAAACTTTATTTAGCATTTTAATAAGACAAAGCATGGAACTGATTTCAAAGAAAGGACATCTCGGGTAGAATCATGAGGCATTTCAATATTAGTTACTTTCGATACGCAGTAGGCGATGTAATATATGATGCAGCATACTTACAGTACATTTAAGGCCCCTCTGGAGCGATAGAGTAATATGCTCATCTGTAATCCCATCTGCTCCCTCCACCCAGTAGCTTACTGTCAAAATGAGAATAGACCCAGGCCACCGGAGGTGGATGCTATAGACTCTGGGGTGTTAGTCCGGTGTGGGTGTCAGCCTAGCCCACCCTGGTTGGCACGATGTCCTGTTCCTGCTGTGTGGGGGGATCTTGCTGTTGTGCCTTTAGGAAGGCCTTAAAGAGGCTCCAGATATCTCTAGGCCTAGTGGAGGGAGGGATTGTGCTAGCATACTGGCTACTTCTCGTAGAACAGGAAGCTAAACTTTGGATCCGTCCCTTTTTTGTTGGAGCCCTTCTGCCACCCCAGTGTATTGCTACCTCCCTTTTGGCCAAAAGTCGAGCAATGGCAGTAACTCTGCGAACTTTAAGAGGGAGTTGGACCACGTATCCCAGGAGTGCGATCTCCGGCAGGGGGTTCATAGGTACCTTTATTATCTCGCTCAATGTATGGTGTACTTTCCACCCAAAAAGTGCGTATGCGTGGGCACGTCCAGGCTAAATGTGCGAGGTCTGCCTGAAGGGAGTGGTACCGCTGGCAATGATGAGATGTAGCGGGGTCTATCCTGTGTAACATATATTCTGTGTAGTAACTTGAAATGGATCAGCTTGTGACTGCTATTTAAATATACTGCCTTCATCACTTTGCAACAAGCTGTCCACTGCTCGTCAGATATTGTGTTGCTCAAGTCCGCTTCCCCAGCACTGTGCACCCTGCTATCGTCTAGTGTGGTCAAGTCAGTGCATGCTCTGTAAAGTTGGGATATCAAATGGACGCCCCTGCTACTACCTATCACCATTGAGAGTGGCAGGAAGGACGGCGGCTCCAGCAGTTAGTCTGGAAACTGAGCTCGCAGCATAGACCGGAGTCTAGCCAGAACAAATCTGTCCATTAATTTCATGTCTGGAAACGAGGACACGTCTTCTGGGTCAAATATATGGCCTGCAGGGAACAGGTCACCCATTTTGACAATATTGAATTTTGTACAAGACTACTGTACCAACTTTTCACCTGTTATGGGCAGCCATTTTGCATTAGGGAGTGGTAGGTCAGAGGGGTAAACCGTCCGGGTGTTAGTAAGACGGCCAAGCCTAGCCCAAGGCCAACTGGTTGTGGAGACCGGTTGAATGTCCCTGGGATCTCGGGACCAAGGCGCAGAACCGCAGAAAGGGTATCCGGCAGAACAGAATCTGACTCTGGCCTCAGGTACGTGATCCTGGCGTCTGGGTGATACCATGGCTGTGCAAAACTGGACTGTGCCACCAGATAGTACAGTTGCAGATCCGGAACGCCATACCCTCCTCTGTCGCATGAGAGCGTCATTACCTGCCATCGCACTCTGGGTGTCTTATTGCCCCAGACTAGTCTAATCAGCTGAGTGCGAAGAGTATTAAAAAATGTATTCGTGAGTGGTACTGGGATATTATGAAACAAATAAAAAAACTTCTGGAGCACAATCATTTTAATAAGAGCCACTCGCCCCGCCATGGAGAGAGGAAATATCTGCCAATGGTCTATTGCGTCTCAAGTTTAGAGATCTCCATGCCATAATTGCGGCAAATAATTTGGTTCGTCTCAAGATGAATGTGTATCCCCAAATACTTCACTGAATCAGAGCACCACTCCAGCGAAAATTCCAGTTCCCATTGGGGAGTGCTACTTGTGAGGGAAAAAATGACTGATTTATGCCAATTTATCCCCATACCGGAGAAGTTACCAAAGCGAAGAATTTCTCTTATAAGTGGGCCTAAGTTGGTCTGGTGGTCACTAACATACAGGATCGTGTCATCCGCATATACAGAGACCAATAACGGACCTGTGCAAAACTGTAAGCCCCTATGTAGATGCTTCTCCTGCAGGTGTCTTATTAGTGGGTCCATTGCTAGTATAAACAACAAGGGCGACAACAGGCATCTCTGCCGTGTGCCACGGGACAGCAGGAAGGGCGCCAATAGAGTGCCATTGAGCCGGAGCCTAGCAGTGGGTCGGATGTATAACATAGCCGTAGTGGCAATAAAGCCATGTGGCATACCCATTCTTTGCATTATCGACAGAAAAAAGGGCCATTCCAGGAAGTTGAAAGCTTTTTCGTTGTCAAGCAGGATAGCTGCAGCGGGAGTGTCAGAATTCATTCTGTGCAGGGTATTAAATAAGGTGCAGAGGTTGAACGCTGTTGATCGATGCAGTATGAATCCTGATTGGGCCGGAGACATAATGGATTCCATCAGGAGGGAGAGGCGGAATTCTAATGCCTTGGCAAGTACTTTATAATCCAGGTTAAGGAGGGACAAGGGGCGGCAGGAGCCACATAGCATGGGGTCTTTCCCGGGTTTGGGGATAAGGATGATAACTGCTTCGCGTAGAGTGGGTGGGAGAACCTATTTCTGCAATGATTGGGCATACTTATCCAGGAGGCGAGGGATCAGTAGATCCTTGTAGGCTTTGTAAAATTCCCCTTTGAACCCATCAAGCCCGGGTGCTGTGGATGAGTTAAGGGATGTTATGGCTTCAGCTATGCTTTCTGCCGTGATGGGTACTGCTAGAAAGTCCTGCATAAACTTTTCGAGGTATACTAATGCAACCTCAGCGTGGTAGGCCTCCTGGCCAGTGCGTCACATCCAAGTTTGGCGGAATGCAGCGTTTTAAAATAAGAGAGAAACTCCCTTTGGATGTCCAATGGGTCTGTGGTATGCTGTCCCTTTGATGATTTTAGTTCCGTTATATAAGCTTTCACGTAGGTGGGTCTTATCATTTGTGCTAATATCCTACCAAGGCCGTCCCCTTCCCCATACATCTTGGCATTATGGTATTTCCCATGTACAGGATTTCGTCTCAGCAGTCTCCCTGTATTCCAGTTGCAGGGCTGCCTGCTTTCCACTGTGACTCGGCTCGGCCGACACCACAAGTTCAGTGTCCAGGACACCAAGCTCCCTCTCCACTTGTGCAAGTGTGCCACGGATATCGTGCAGCACTCCAGAGCTTTTAGACATGCATATCCCCCTCATATAGGCCTTAAATCCCTCCCATAACATTGCCTCCGTGTCCACCGACCCTGTGTTGATTTCAAAATAATCCTCAATCCTTCCTGGATTTCTTGTCTAAATACCTCGTCATCTAGGGCACGGCTTGGGAACCTCCACTGTCTCTCAAAACCCTCTGTACGTGGGACTCTCAGGGACGTCAGCACCCGGGAGTGATCAGAATGTGTTCTTGGTAGTGTTTGTAGCTCATGAAACCAGCGGGAGATATCTGGTGAGGCTAACCAATAGTCAAGTCTTGTCCACGGGTCATGTAGACTGGTGTAATGGGTGTATGTAGTATGACATGGATCTCGAGCACGGCCTATGTCCAGGAGAGAGAAGTGTTCACATAAGGATTGTAAAGCAATACATGCTCGAGGCTTGGGGTCAGGGGCAGTTGAAGTACTATCTGAGGGCGGGTGTAGGGCAATATTGAAATCGCCCCCTCGGAGAAGGGGAACAGGGCCTAGCTGCTGCAATTTAGAGAGTAATGTATAAAAAAAATCGGGAGAATCAGTGTTAGGCCCAGATGCACACACCAATGCCAGCTTGTGGTTCAACATCGTGCCCACCACTATGACATATGTGCCTTCGTCGTCGTAAGTTACTGAGTGACACTTGAAGGGGAGCCGTTTATGTATAATGGTGGCCGTACCCCTGGTGTAATTGCTGTAATTTGCAAAAAATCTGTTTGGGCCCCAGGACGACGCAAACCGGGGCTGGTCGTTGGTAGGAAGGGGTGTCTCCTGAAGGAAGGCCGCATCAACTCTATGCCTAAGTAAATAATGGACAACCTGGCGCTTTTTGCGAGTATTGATTAAGCCCCTGACATTCCATGTAGCCAGTGTGATGCTCGACGGGCCATCATTGTAACCTAACTGTGCCATCCTTTGGTGATAATCTGAGGGGTAAAGATTAACCAAGAGTCGTACCCATTTGACGTGGCTGCAAACAAATGTAACTTCAGTGCAGAGCAATATGAACATAACCCCTCCCGCCACCCCCACCCAGCCTTCCCGCCCATCCGAAAAGGCAATACCAACTTTTCCAAAACAAGCAATAGTACCAATAGCATCCTAAAAACAGTGAATGTCAAACAATGTGGTACAGTCTATCATCACCAATACTATCTCTAGGTGTACACCAAAGTAGGGGAGCGTTCACTATCCAACGGCCCAGCAACCTTAACAAACATTATGAGCAATATGATAAATCCCAGCTTTCACAAAAAATTATCAAATGAGCGGCATAGTGAAAGGAGTCAAGTGACCATCCGTCAGCCATGACCAGAATTCGAGAATAAATCCACACTGACAGCTGAGCCACTGTGCGGGGGAGAAGTAGTGGCTGTCTCTGTAGGGCGCTTTTGATTGAGTTTATATTTGCGACAAAAGTCCTGTACTTCTATGGGATTTTCAAAGATTCGGGCATGTCCGTTCACCTCCATCCGCAGCCTGCAGGGTACAGCATACCATACTTCAACCCTAGGTTTCTGAGTGCTGCTTTTACACCAAGATATTTCCTCCTCCCATTCTGAACCAGGGCAGGGAAATCCAGGTATAGAGATAATTTGGAGCCCTGCCAAGAGAGTTCGCCCTGCTCGCGTGCCAGCCGCAGTGCTGTATCCCTATCTCTGAAGTTCATTATTCACGCAATTATGGGTCTAGGTGAGCAGCCCAGGTTGGGGCGGGGGCCAAGTGACCTATGAGCGCGTTCCACCACAAAGCCAGAGGTGAAGGCCTCTTTCCCAAAAAGGTTGGTTAGTATAGTCTCTACCAGATTATCCATGTGCCCAGATGCTGTGGATTCAGGCACACCCACTAGGCGGATGTTGTTACGCCGGCTGCGCACTTCCAAATCCTCGTTTTTTGTCGCAACCTACTTTAGGATCCGTTCCATGCGGTCTACCCTCTTGACTGATTGCGCCATTCCATCCTCCTGATCAGATGTGCGGGACTCAACTACAAGACGTTGATCATGCACCTGGACCTTTGCGCCCAGGTCTGCTATGTGTTTGTCCAAGGAGTCAAAGCGGACATCCAGCGCCTTGAATCCCACCCTCATTTCCAACAGTAATGGATTCAACTGGTTAGCGTTGTCCGTCGAGGTAGACGGGGGTAGACCTTCCACCATGTCGCTAGGCTGGTCGCAGGAGTATGGCCATGTCTGAACTGGGGTGGCGTGGTGAGCAAAATAACAATGGATTAAACCCAGATCTGTGACTGGGGGTGAATGTTTTGCCATTGTGCAACATTCCGTCCATCATCTTGTGTGTTTTGTTGGTCACAGGAGTGTGCCACACGTTTTTCAAAGGGAAGAACCCGTTGCTTAGGGTCTTAGCGGCACATGCCGTACCTGAACTGGAAGAAGCAAATGAGGTGGCAAGAATATAGCCAGTAAGTGGGGCTGTTGATGCGGCGCTGCGAGGGGGACCTTATAGAACAAGCAGTATGTAGGACCACCTAGACGCAATTTCAAGCGTGAGGGAAGCACAGCAAGTCCAGGATCGTGGCAAACCAGACACCAGGAGAGCATGCAAAATACCCCACAGTCTATGCAGCAAAGGATGAGAGCGCCCACTGAATGGCAGTCTAGACAGTCGCTGGCGGGGCATAAAGCAAGCACAAGTAGTGATGCAGCTAAGCGGGTCCCATGTTGGATAGGGTGCCAGTACTTTAAATGAGCTGAGTCATTTCAGCGGGAGGCATGCAGTAGAAAGTGCTGCAAATACCGAGTGGGGCAGCATATGGGAGTGGGGGGGCACCGAGTGCACTCAGGCGCCAGAGCTCTGTGGTATTTCCACCCTCAGGTGAGCCGCAGGGTGCCACGCTTAGGGCCGATGTCAGAGCCCAGCGTGAAGGATTTAGCGAGGCTGCCTCTATTTGGCATTCTAAGAATTCTAAAGGTACCAACGGGTGTTACACAGGAGGTAAGGTCCTGGGAAGAGGAGTGAATATTCTGAATGTTCTGAAGAGGAGTGAAGGCTGGCCTGGTGATAGGCGGAGGTCAAGTCCAAGGAAGAAAAATGCCTTTCCCCCTCAAGAGAACACAGCATTTTAGTTATGTTCTCTAAAGGGTAATGAATAACAATAACTGCTTTGTTGAGCTCCCTCGAGCTGACACAGAGCCTAGCCTCCCCATTGGCTTTGCGGGCCATAACAACAGGAGAGACCCACTTCATTGCTTCAACTTCTTGAATGTTGCACTTGGCTAAGAGATTGTCTAATTCAACTTTCATGCTCTCCCTTACTTACAGAGGACCTTAACTGTTTTCGGAACAACATTAGATTTGACCTGTATCCTATGTACATAGTTTTTGAGACAAACCCAGTTCACTAGCAAAGACCTCAGGGAATTCCTTGATCCAGTCTTGATTAGCAGTACTAACAACCCTAACTGGTGGTAATTCTTTTAGGCAGACAGGTCTTATTGGGAGGCAGATATGTAGATCATGTTGACGGAACAAATTCATGAGCGGGTCCCCTTTCATCAAGACATAGATTTTACGAAGGATGACTCTCCCTTTGAAGTCAATCGTGCCCCAGAAATAACCCAGCAACTCAATAGTCACCCCACCATAACCTATTGGTCTAATGTCTGGCTTCAACAGGGTGACTTTGCCCAGCAGATTATGCTCATAAAATGTTTTTGGGACTAGAGTTATCTTGGCCCCAGAGTTGAAGAGCATGCTCATTGGAGCATCATTGATCAAAACTAGCTCCTTTGCGCCATCACTAGCATTCCCTGTGACTGGGAGAATATTGATTCCTCCCAATTCTTCTTCATAAAGATCAACTTCCCTGACTTTTCTATGCTCGTTGCCCATTCTGCAGCTCTTTGAGAAGTGACCTTTTCTCTCACAAGTTTTGCACATGGCCTTCCAGCCTGGGCAGTCTTTAACCTGTTGACTGTAGGGCGCATTTTGTTGTGGTGTGGGCATATTAAAGAGTGGGCGCGGTTCAGACGGCCCCCGGCCATCCTCCCCACATGCTCACTGTGAAATCGGATGTTCGGGGGCTGTCTGACGCACGCAACGGGTTAAAGTTGGCCATAAGGCCAGAGTTGCCACACCTGAAGCACTTCCCCTGAAAATTCTTTGTCTTAAAGGGCTTTGAAGTGGTGCTCGATTTGGGTTTAACAAATCTATCCACCAGCACTTTGACATTCATGTTCTAATTTTTATCACCGGAACTGTCTTTGCGTATAATATCACACGCTTTTGAATGCTCGTGACTTTTTGCTATGGTCAGCACTTCTTGAAGCGATGGCATGTCTTTTTGCCACAGGGCGTATCTCGTTTTGTCTAGGGCGCATCCCAACATAAACTGATCTCTTAAGAACTCCTCTAAAGCTGCACCAACATTGCACGTGGAAGCCAATTTGCGCAAGGTAGTTATGTACTGTTCCACCGACTCATCCTGCGTTTGCATTCTTCTCCCAAAGTGATATTGTTCAAGGACAGTACTCACTTTGAAGAGGTAGTACAAGTCCAACTTTCTGATGCAGATCTCATATTCATTAAGAGTGGCAGACTTACTATCAAAGAGTTCAGGAAGATGTTCAAAGAATTCTTGTCCCTCAGAACCTAAACAATGCATTAACCATGAGGCTTTCCTCTCTGCACTTAAGGAAGTGCCACAGACACGAGCATAATGAGTGAAAACCTTCTTCCACGAGAGAGGATGAACTCCTGGAGATGTCAAAAAGAAGGGAGGGGCAGTGACATTTTGCATTATGTACGTATTATGTTTTGACCTAGTTACTACTTAAGGGTGAACTTCAGTGATCTGCTTACAGTGCGCAATATCCACAAACCTTATAAGTTGTGCGCATCAGCGAAACTGTGTGAAACTTCAGCAATTAAAATTTAGGCCAATGCGTACAGTCCCAAAACTTTATTTGCTGTGCACATCAGCGGAACCATCAGCCCGAATACTGATGGCACATATTTATACAGGGAGAAGTCACTTTAGTCTGATGCTCAATTACATGTGTAGATGTGAGTCTGGTGGTGCCTGATAACTGAAAGGCACATATTTGTTTACGATTTGATTAGAAAGTCTTTATTCGATACATGATCATAAAAGACATTTACATTTAAAACAATAATATCTTAACATTCCATCCTCATTAAATAGCAAAATGACTCTAGAAATAAGTCCATAATTGCTCCATCAATATATACAAATACACAATAAGTTAATGTAAAAACATTTAAAAACACAATAGAATATTAGAAGTCCCAGGCCATGATACAATAAACCAGAATTTAAATAAAAGCGGATTAAACATAGTCCCATTGTGGTAGACCTATTGTATCCAGTGACATTATTGATTACTCAGTCTGAGGGAATGGGTCATCCACATACCATGTAAAAATTTGGCGATCGCGAATATATTTCTTTCCTTTCTGTTTTTAATATCCTTAATGCTTCGGTACCTAAAGTAATCCCCATCATCTGGCAAATGGGCTTCAACCATTTGAACCTCAATTTTTTTTGTAAACAGGTGTTAGACCTGACACCATTGGCGTGGGTCTCCCTCCATTTTTTGCTGTTGCCTCATGTGTTTCTGCTGTGTTAGCTGCTCAGGGCACTGTGCCATTGCTATCCAGTGCCACAGTGCAAGTGCTCCCTACTGTAAATTGATGTATTAAACAGTGGTTCCATGTTTGGCTATTTGGTTTACTTGTCAGACCCTAGTACAGTGCACTGAGTGTGCCCAGGGCGTGTAAATCCAAATACTGCTGGTGGGCCTGCAGCACTGGTTGTGCCACTCACAGAAGCAGCCTTGTAAAATGTGTCTAAGGTCTGCCATTGCAGAGCCTGCGTGCAGTCTGGTACTGTCATGCTGACTGGGCAAGTGCACCCACTTGCCAGTCCCTAAACCTTCCCTTTTCTTCATATCAGTCACCCCTATGGTAGGCCCAATGGCAGGGTGCATTGTAAGTATAAGGTAGGACAAGCCCTGTTGTGTGTGGCATGTCCTAATAGTGAATTACAGCCATTTTCGTTTTTCACTATTGCAAGGCTACCTGTTCTCCATAGGCCAGAATGGGCTGTTATAATTGTTACATGCCGTCACATCTTGGATGTCGCCGCTGTAGTTGGCGCATCGTCCGGAAGCTTCACGCATCATGGGAGAAGAGCGTCGCCGCTGGAGCTGCTGCCGTCGCATCTTGGATGTCGCCCCTGTAGTCACGCATCGAACCGAGAACTTCTCGCATCCCCGAGAAGCGTGCCACATCTGGAAGATCTTCACGTCTTTATTCCTTTGCACCTGAACTTTGCTGAATTCCCATCGCTGCGACATTGCTTGTCGTGGAAGCGCAACGCAACCTAAGGTACATTAACGCAAAGGGTTGCATCTAAGAACTGAACTTAACTAAGCTTAAATCTACCATCTTAAAGTAATCATAGTGTGTATTTTTGTCGTTTATGGTCTTGTGGTAACTCTATATAAAGTATACTTATTTTTTATATAAAACCTGTATGGTGTCTCTTTGTAGTGTTGTCACTGGGTTACTGTATGTGGTCACAACTGCTTAACTTACAACGCCTCTGAAATAAGCCTTGACTGCTCGCGCCACGGAACCTAGAGGGTGAGCAGGGGTTATTTTAGGAGTGTAATCCCCTTGTCCTGACTAGAGGAGATGGTCCCTGCTTGTCACAAGTACCTACCTGTGCCAACGAGAGACCCCCAAATCTTACATTGGAATGCAGCGGTGAGGATTCTGAATTTGCATTTGTGACTCATGTACAGTGACTGGTGAACACTACTTAGTGAGTGCAGACCATAACGATACCACATAATTATTGGTAGATTCCTTTTTGAATTTTTGGATTGCCTATTTTTGAAAGATGCCCGATTCAGTAGAAAGAGCAGAATCTGTAGTCTCCCTTAACTGCGAATGGGAAGAAGATAGGTTGGAATGCTACGCAGTAAAGCAGATGAAGTACTTTTGCAAAAAGTTCAATGTTTCCACTGCTGGATTTAAAGTGAAAGAAGAATTCTAAAAGGCGCTGAGGGCTAGGGTAGAAGCAAGGAAAACTCCTGTGATTGAGGAGGATGATGATGCAATTGTACAACAGGAAGAGCCATTGGGCTCAAGGGGAAGGAAGGTACCTTCCCGTGCAGGTAGCATTGGCTCTAACAAAAGTCTGTCCCAAGAAGAGTTGGAGGACAGAGAGAGATCAAGAAGGCATGAAATGGAGTTGACCAAGTTCAAGGTGAATAGGCAACTGGAAATAGAAAATAGGAGATTAGATCTTGAGGAAAAGAAAATGCAGTTTGAGAATAAAAAAGTTTTGAGGGAGTTGGAGTTTAAAACCAAAAGTTTAGAAGTTACTCCCTCTGGAAGCAGCGTGCCATCAGTACATACAGAAAGTAGAGTGTATATTCCCAAGGATGTGGTGAAAGAGTTTTACAAAAATGATGATATTGGTCAGTGATTCAGAGCCTATGAGGTAGCCATGCCTTGCCACCTGGTCCCTGAGAGAGATTGGGGAGCAGGGTTGTGGGGAAGGTTCCTTAGTGAGGGGCGGGATACACTGTTAGACTTGCCTTCTGTTCACAATTCATACAGCCACATGAAATATGCATTGATGTCTACATATGGTTTGACACCTGAGCTCTATAAGCAGAGGTTCAGGAAATGCAAAAAATTAGAAAACAGTACTTGGGTTGAATATGTCACTTTCTTTTGCAGAGCATTGGATGGTTGGGTGAAGGGCAGTAAGGCTAATGATTTTCAAGGTCTCTTTGATTTGATTGCATGGGAGCACTTGTCTGATAATTGTTTTCCAGAGCTGCGCCAGCATCTGATAGATAGCAAGCTAACTAATCCTAGGAAGCTTGCTGAGGAGGCGGACCGCTGGGTCAGTACCAGGGTCCACAAGGGTCACATGGGAGACTCAGCCAAAGGGGGGCAGGGTCCCCAGCAGAAGAGTTGGGGGGACAAGGGTAAACAGAAGGAGTTCTGCAAAGGGCCCCAAAGTAGTCCCCAAGGGAACCCTGTGAAAGGTTCCCAGCCTCCCCCTGAGAGAAAGTAATGAGCCCCGACAGGTAGTCCTGTTCCCCAGGGGCCCCTGAAATGTTACAAGTGTGGTGATCTGGGTTACAAGGCGAGTGATCCCAGGTGCCGCCTGTTTTGTAAACAAGCACCCACTGGGGCTCCGCCCAGGCAGATGGCTAGTGTAGCCTTGGGGGAGGAGATTGATTTCCAAGGTGGGGGTCCCGCACAGATGACCCTAGTCTCTTTAGGAGAGATTGAGATGGTCTCAGAGGCTTAGCTGCCCAGGAACACTAAGAAGTATGGGCAGCAAGTGACCATCAATAGGCAAAAGGCAGAGGCTCTTAGAGACACTGGAGCCAGTGTAACAGCTGTCAGTTGTCACCTGGTGTCTCAAGAGCAGATTGTCCATCATGCATTTTCCTGAGTTGTTAACGCTGACCACACAGGGAGTCATTGTCCAATGGCTCTGGTTCCCTTTGAGTGGGGGGTCTCTGGTACTCTTCAGGTAGCTGTGAGGCCCGACATGCCTGTTGACTGTTTGTTAGGAAATTATTTGGAGAGCTCCCCTTGGGAAAATGTGGAGAAAACAACTAACTTGAAGATGGTTGGACTGCCTGACTGGGCGTGCGTGACCCCCCGGTCAATGTCAACCAGTAGGGGTTCTCAAGAGGACGTGGAGCCTAAGAGGGAGGCTAAGGAACCTGCCAAAGAGAGAAGTGGTGAGGAGCGTCGGAAACCGCCCCTGAATTTCCCACGGCCCAGGAGGAGGTAGATCCTGAGGGGGTACCCTGGAGCCTAAGGGGGAACAGATAGCTGAACTGGGAGACCTGCCTGAGCTGACCCATTGACAGCAAGAAGGAGGCCCCTCCAGGGAGGAATTTTGCAAGGAGCAGAAAGAATGCCCTTCTCTTGAGGGCTTGCACCAACAGGCTGTAAGCCAGGCAGTAGGTGATCAGTCAGGATCACATTGGATCTACTTGGAGAATGGTCTCCTGTATAGTGAGCCTAAGGTTGCTGAACCTGGGTCAGCCCGTGTGCTGGTGGTACCCTACAAGTTCAGAGTCTTCCTATTGGGGCTGGCTCATGATGTGCCGTTAGCAGGACATTTGGGGCAGGACAAGACCTTTGAAAGGCTTGTTACCCACTTTCATTGGAACCAAATGCGCAAGAGTTCAGATACTCATTGCAGGACTTGTCAGACTTACCAGGCAAGTTGAAAGAGTGGGAGGAAGCACAAGGCTCCTCTCCAGCCATTCCCTCTGGTCAGTACCCCCTTTGAACGGGTGGGGATTGACATTGTGTGGTCACTGGACCCCAAGACAGCCATGGGCAACAGGTTCATCCTGGTCTTGGTGGGCCATGCCACCCGGTATCCAGAAGCCATACCTCTGACGACAGTGACGGCCCCCTTGGTTGGACGAGCACTGATGGGAATTTTCTCCCGAGTGGGATTCCCTCACGAGGTAGTGAGTGACCGGGGAACCAACTTAATTTCTAAGTATATGAAGTCCCTGTGGCAGGAGTGTAGTGTGAGCTACAAGTTCACCACTCCTTACCACCCCCAAGGAAATGGGTTGGTTGAAAGGTTCAACCGGACCCTGAAGGGCATGATAATGGGTCTAGAGGAACCCATGAGGAGTAAGTGGGAAGTCCTCTTACCATGCCTACTCTTTGCTTGATTGAAAAAGCTTTATTCGAGTTATACACTCATAAAAGCACAAACTTGTAAAATTACACTTTTAAAAAGCTCTAAACATACAGTAACACTTAATTTACAGCTTAAAATACACAGTATAAACACATAAAATATTCACCACAAGTTAATATAAGCTTTTTCATGATATACAAAATGCTAAATGCGAGTTAAAAGGCAAAGTCGACCACAGTATTAACCATAAACAAAAATTTGTACAGTCAGAACTCCTTACGGGCATTTAGCAACATATTATAGCTAAAATTCATAATTCTCTCCCTCGGGATTTAGCAGTGCAATTCATACAAGCAAGAAAACGAGGTTCAAGGCCTATTCGAAGATAGAGCCCTCCGCCTTATAGACCAAGCCCACCCCAGGTATTTTTTACATACCGTGAGGTGCCACAGAAATCTCTAGGGTTCAGTCCCTTTGAGCTTCTGTATGGACACCCAGTCAGAGGACCTCTGAGTCTGGTCAAAGAAGGCTGGGCGCAATCTCCCAGGAAACCTCCCCAGGATGCATATATAGGTACATGCTGGCCTTCAGGAACCAGACCAGGCGCTTCAGTGAACTTGCTCAGGTGAATCTGGAGGCCAGCCAGGAGGAGCTGAAGCGCTGGTATGACCAGAATGCCACACTGGTAGAACTTCAACCTGGACAGAAGGTGTGGATCATGGCCCCAGTGGCACCCTGTGCGCTCCAAGATAAGTTGACCGGACCTTTTGAGGTTGTGGAGCGCAAGAGTACATTTACCTACTTGGTGGACTTGCGATCTCCTAGGAACCCTTCAGGGTCCTACATGTCAACCGCCTTAAGCCCCATTTAGAGAGGTCAGATGCGGGCATGCTCTTGGCAACCAATGCTGGGATGGAGGAGGAGACCGAGCATCTTCCTGACCTCCTGTCAGCCTCAGAGCAAGATGGGTCAGTGGATGGTGTTAACCTCTCTTCCACCCTGACCCCTGAGCAACAGAATGACTGCCACCAGTTGCTGGGACAGTTTTCTGATCTGTTCTCCCTGGTTCTTGGTGTCACAGATTGGTGTGTCCATGATGTGGACACAGGAGAGAGCTTACCTGCGAAGCACAAGTCTTACCGGGTAATTGACAGGGTGAGGGCCTGCATCAAGGAGGAGGTCTCAAAGATGCTTGCCCCTGGGGTGATTGAGTCATCTAGCAGTCCTTGGGCCAGCCCAGTGGTCTTGGCCCCAAAGGCTGCAGCGCCGTGTGCCACACCCAAACTCCAGTTCTGTGTGGACTACAGAGGACTCAATTCAGTCACCAAGACTAACGCGCACCACATCCCCAAAGCTGATGAGATCATTGATCGGCTAGGGGCTGCACGGTACCTCAGCATGTTTGACTTGACGTCTGGGTACTGGCAGATCGCCTTGACTGATGGGGCTAAGGAGAGGTCAGCATTCTCCAAACCAGATGGGCATTTCCAGTTCTGTTTTATGCCCTTTGTGATGAAGAATGTCCCTGCCACCTTTCAGAGGTTGGTCAACCAGGTGTTGGTTGGACTGGATGAGTTCAGTGCCGCCTACCTGGAGGACATCGCAGTGTTCAGTGCCAGTTGGGAGGAACATCTGTGCAACCTCTGGGAAGTGTTGATGGCGCTGCGGAAGGCAGGCCTCGCGATCAAGGCGAGCAAGTGCCAGATCGGGCTGGGTTCTGTGGTGTACTTGGGACACCAAGTTGGGAGCGGCCAGGTGGCGCCCCTACAACCCAAGATTTAAACCATCCTGGCTTGGGAGCCACCCAAAACCCAGACAGAGGTGAGTGCCTTCTTAGGGCTCACAGGGTACTACAGGAGGTATGTCAAGGGGTATGGCAACATTGTTGCACCCTTGACAGGCTGACTTCAAAGAAGCAGCCCAAGAAAGTGATTTGGACTGACACCTGTCAGAAAGCCTTTGAGGCCCTGAAAGCTGCCATGTGCTCGGTGCTCGTGCCCCTGCACCCAACTTCTCAAGAGTTCATTGTCCAGACAGATGCTTCAGAGCATTGCATGGGGGCTGTTTTGTCACAGATGAATGAGCAGGGCCTAGAACAACCTGTAGCCTTTATCAGTAGAAGGTTACTTCCACGGGAACAGAGGTGGAGTGCTATTGAGCGTGAGGCATTTGCTGTGGTCTGGGCAATGAAGAAGCTGAGACCATACCTGTTTGGGACTCACTTCTGGGTTCAAACAGACCACAGGCCCATCAGATGGTTGATGCAAATGAGGGGTGAGAATCCAAAGCTGTTGAAGTGGTCCATTTCCCTACAGGGTATGGACTTTACGGTGGAACACCGCCCTGGTACAGAACACACCAACGCTGATGGTCTATCCAGATTTTTCCACCTTAGTGAAGAGATATCTCCCAGGAGTTAGGGTAGTTTTCCCCACTTTTCAGCTGAAGGGGACACTTGAAAAAGCGTTTATTGTACAATTATTTAAAATCATTACAATATGCTAACTGTATAAAAATAAATATCTAAAAAAGAAGCGTAAGTTATATTCCCTAAACTTTTTCCTCCAGTCAGTTAAACGTAAATCCTTCATAAAATGACATGTTATGACTATGCAGTTTAAAAACAAAGTGCATTAATGTTTTTAAATTGGACGTGTGTCCGCCTCTCTCCTCCATCCAGACCTACAGTTTCCTTTTTACAGCTCAGCATTAGAGGACAGTCCCGCGCGAATTAGGTCTGTAAATTTCCCCAGCCGTGCTACTGTTTGACTTGCTGTAGACAAAAAACACAAGTCCGAAATTTCGCAGCATCGGTTGAGGCCCTGAGCTCTGCAGATTGGGATGACCAAATGTTGCCTGTGTCTAGCTAACTTTGGGCAGCAACACAAGAAGTGATACCAGGATTCCTGGTGGTAGTCACAGAGTCTGCATGCTACTGATTTGTCCGGGCGGGCCCAGCTTGGGTTGAACTCCAGTAGCCTCAAGTGAGTGATCTTATTTCGGGTTTGAACGGAAAGAGCTTGTTCAAAGTAGGGCTGTGCTTTACCCACTTTATAAGAGTCATCCAGTGAGGAGAGGTTTGGGTGATGATGCAGACTAGCGAGATCTCTTGCGAATGATTTTTGCTTTACCTGTCGGTTCACTGCTCTTTTCCATGCTGCAGTTGAGATGTTCGTGTTGGCCAGGTTTTGCACCTCTATTTCCAGCAATTGATTGGCTACTGCCAGTTGCGCTTGCCATGGCGATCTGCTTTCTTCAAAGATTGTTTTAATTTGCGCTTTCAAAGCCGTTGCTGGTGCTCGCAGGATGCCAATATAATATTTTATTGTGTCTCCCAGGCAAGAGATGTCGGGACGGGAAAGCCCTAGCTCCAGCCTTACTCTAGCTCTCCTGGCCTGTCATGGGATGATTAAACACTACCGTAGATTGGGGGTCTGAGGGAAAAAGTTTAACCCCTTCACTGCGGCGGCAATTTCGCCGCAGTGCTAGGGGGTGGGGGGGGGGGGGGTCGCACGGCTCACCTGCGCTTGTGACGGAACCGCTCCGTCACGCGCCTCGGGTGAGCTGTGCTAGTGACGGAACGGTTCCGTCACGAATGTGCCCGCTCAAAAGAGCGCTAAATCAGCGCCGCGCAGGCGCGTCGAGCGGGCCGTGATGGAACCGTTCCGTCACTAGCACAGCTCACCCGAGGCGCGTGACGGAACGGTTCCGTCATATGCGCCGAACGGGTTAAAGACTAGTGGGTGTGTATTCCTTTACTATGAACTAAATACCAAAAAACACACTTTTAGTCTGATCCATGTGTATTAAATCAGTTAGTGTAGATTTTACCTTATCTCTCTCAAACTTAAATAAAGTGATATATATCACACATCAAGGGGGAAGACATCCCTTAAGGATAAGACCCCTCACTCACCCGAAGGTGACATGCTTCATCATATGGGGCCTCCTTACCAGAATTGAAAACCTAGTCAACACTGGGAGCTACTACTTCAAGTTATTACGGAAGGAGCTCAGAGATGTTTTTTTTGGAGAAGGATGGTAATCCCATATGTGAGGTGATAGGTGTAGTGAGGTTAGCAGCGCTGTGTGAGAAAATAGAGGGTGAATTAAAACTGACTAGGTAGACTCCACTGTTATTCACTATATTCTAGTGTACTACCTGACAGGATTAAAAATGAGACAGCACAGTGGTGTAATTATATAACCACTGTCACTTATATGGTCAACATGTTTCAGCCTAATGATCAAAACCCTTTGTATCAGCGGCTTTCTTCAGGACCAGAATGTAATTGTGAAATTGCTGCTGCAAAAAAGTGAAAAAATGATAGTAATAAAGTTTTATACAACACCGGTATTCCAGTTTTTCTTTCTTTATCAGGTTATACCCAGGTTATCTAAGAAAAAGAAAGTTCGAGAGAGAGATATACAAAAAGGCAAAACCCAGTGAATCACATGGGTATTATACATTGTGCAACTAGTCACTATGTTATAAATGTCTTATTGCTTCTTTCTAGTCATACATAAGGACTTACCCTCATCTGTAGGATTGCCCTGCCTCACTTCTACCAGACGGGCTGCTCTGGAGGGAGGCCCCGCTCTGCAGGAGAGAATGATAAATAGCGGAAGAGGTGTCAGTATATGTACACCTTTACCACTACATTCCTAGTTGCTCTAGTAATCAGAGGTTAAATTAAGGCATTAAAAGAGTGGCATTCGCAGCGACCCTACGCCAAAAAACCAAGAGTAACTGTAAGAAGTGGAGCAGTAGAAAAGTATTTTATGGGAAGTTATCAACTGGCTCACGACTTCTATAGAGATAATGTTTACAATTCACTGGGGAAACATCCCTTTTATTAAGTAGTACCAACCGTCAAAGTTACGCTAACAGTGTAATACTGCCTACATCACTGAGTCAGTACATATTAGGAATGGCATTCATAGCGACCTTACACACAAACTCTGTTGTCTTTATAAAAAACAGCACAGTAGAAAAGGTTTTTTTTACAAAAAGAAAGTCATCAACTGTCTTAAGCCTTCTATAGAAATTATGTTTTTTCATGGGTTTAGGTCGTGGTTGCCTTTGATGTGGTATCTAGGGGTTGGAATCCCCTCTTATGTTGTTTTACTAATTTGATTTACTTTGCCCTGATCCTTTAGTTCTCCTTCGCTGCTGGGTGCATTGCTTCTAATGCTGTAGCTCCATTTGCCTAAGGCCGGCTGCTGGGCAAGACGTTGAAGTGGCAGTTCTACTTGGTCGCACATTTTCAGCCCCGCAGGGGCGAGGTGACCCTTAGTTGTACTAGCCCCAGACTCAGGTGCTTGATCCTTGCATGCTCCCTCTGTTTTTCTGTATTCCCTCAATTTGTTGTTTAACTCTGGGGCAGGATGAGCTCCGCCAGCCCTGCCGTGTGGGCTTTGAGCTCCCTCTGTTTGGGGATTGGCTGTTTGTAGCTACCCCTCAGATCTGTCTTCCCCGGGGAGAGTGAAACTGTGCCTATTGAATTATTTGAATTGTTTGAAGGCTGACTTTTTGTAAAGATTGGAAAGAGGCGTCTTGATTTTGTATTACTTTGTGATTTTTGGAAATTAGATGGTACAAGGAGGGCACGTTTGTTTGCTGTCTTAGCTTTTTTTTCCTGTTTCTTAAGCTTTTTCTTGGCCCTCCTTGACAGAGGAATCTTCTTACTTGTCTGGTTGAGGTTAATGCCTTCTGATTGTTTTTCCAATGAGGAGTGGCTGCTCTTGAATTTGCGTCTGACTGGACTACTTGAGACTTTGTTCGATGTCGACGAGTCGAGTGCTTCTAAGATTATTATTATTATTTTTTTTGTCCTCATACACCAGTAAAGATATTTTCGGTATTGATTATACAGAGAATCTTTATGGAAGCTCTTTTTGCAGACACCCAGTATGAGTCTTACGGTACCACCGTGTCAACAGTTAGCTCAGTCATACACTTTACCAGACCCTTGGACTGATCTTAGGGTGGTTCATTCCGCAAAAAGGCATAATCATTGGACATAGTTGGTTCATAGCCCTTCGAGCCAATTAATACATGGAGTCCAAAAATGCTTCCTTCTCTTCCATACCACTTTATCTAAACTAAGAGTGTGCCTCATTGCCCTAACCCAATCTAAATATGTTGGTGCATTAGTACTCACCCACAATTTACAAATTTCCCTAAGAGCTAAAATAATTAAGTACAAAAATAACTTATTACTGTCTTGAGGTACTTCCTCAAAATTGGAGGGAATTCCCCAAAAATACTTGTTGTGTCCTAACCTGTATTTCATACCCAAAAAGGGCTTTCATACCTTCTTGTACTTCAAACCAAAATTGTGATAGTGCGGGACAGGTCATAAACATATGGAGATCATCTGCTTTTTCCAGATGGCACTTTGGACAGCAGGGAGTAGGCCCCTTTGAAATTTTTGCGATCCTGGCCAGAGACCAATATACCCTATGGAGAGAAAACAAGTGGTTCCGCTTTAAATTGGCAGGTGAGACCGTCAGGTGTAATAAATCAAAGGATACTTGCCATAAGTTCTGCAAATCGACATCCGAGATTTGTTCCCTCCATAGATGCTCTGTGTTACATTCTTACATGTGATGTTTCTTTAAACCATTAGAATGTTAATACATCTATTATCCAGACCAGAATGTTTTTTGGTCACTTTGAAGATTGCTGTTCTTAAGTGAACATCTAAGGGGTCTTTTCCTGCTAATAAACTTCAGTACTTATTTACTTATTCTGCTGTGATTCCTACTTTCAAAAGTGGCGACGAGGGAGGAAACAACCCATCAACCATTGACCCCATGATGTTCTGATAACAATTTTTTTTTTCTTCTTAAAAAAAGAAAGAAGATTTTAAGCAACAAAGGAAATTTCACATTTTAAAGGAGTCCACGATTTATAGGAACTCAAACGCCATGTGAGTAGACTTTTGCCAGTTATTTTTGTCAAATGTGTGCTTGAACGAGTAATTAAATACTTCAGATACGTTTGAATCTTGGAGAAAGCAGCATGTTGTTAAAAGCAAGCGATGTGAAGAAAGCGGCACGTTGTTGAAAACAAGCGGTGTGATTTCTACAATTTTCAATATATCCACTGCCGAGTTAACAACATGCAATCTACTTGCATTTTTTGAAGTCGGACTTCTCGAGATTTGCTAGGTGCATCTTTCAAGCGGCTTCCCTTGCGCTCGTGAATGCGCTGAAGTCGGCATTCCTCCATTCCAACGGCAGCATCTGGAAAGCTTCAGGAAGTACGCTTGATGACGCGCAATGCATTCTGGGATGCGCAATGCATTCTGGGGCGCGTTCCCTAGCAACCACTCCGGTCTTCATTTTTAATTAACTATTTATTCGTCTATAGACCTTTTAGAGCATTAAAACTGGATTTTTAACTTCATTTAACTTCAATCGATCTTCAACTGGAAAAACCATTGAATTACATACAAGACAACGGTGACTACGTTTATTTAGTTAATATTTTTTTTCTCTATCTCACATACAGTTATATTGTTACTTATTATTCATTAATTTTGTATACTAATTTTTTTTTTAATTACCAGTATGGAACTAATACCATTTTAGCTCCACCAAAATTCTTACAGGATCCTGGTATTCCTCCTATGAATTGGGAAGATTGGCGTGAGTCCTTTGAAACTTATTTAGAAGCTATTGGTTAGAAGTGTTCCTAGCTTCACGCAAATTAGCACTTCTTAAACACAGTCTTGGTGTGGAGGGTAGGAAAGTGTTAAAAACCTTACCTATACAGTCTGGTAACGCTATTTCTAAGGTATGTGAAGTTGGTGATGAAGATCTCAGTGATGAAGAAGTCGTATTTGACTGTTCAAAAGTTGAAGCATTTTCTTCTGATGAATATCTTGATTCTCTGACAGCTTTAGAGGAAAACTTTGGCAAAAAAACAAGTATAGTTGTAGAAAGACATAAATTCTTTTCAAGGGCACAATTACCTGGTGAAACTGTAGAACAATATGTTGCTGTTTTAAGAAGATTAGCAGTTACTTGTAAGTTTAAAGATTTACACGAAGAAATTATAAGAGATCAGTTCATTAATAGAACTAATAATACTAAGATTCAAGAGAAAATATTAGATTTAAAAGATCTGTCTCTTCATAAATCCATTTCAATTGCTAGAAGAGTTGAGAATAATTCTCGATATGTTAAAGAATTAAGCAGTGCACACAGTAAAGACTCTAAGTTTTCTGATAGCAAAGAATCTAGTGATGTATGTGCTGTAGTCAACAACAGATCAAAATCTTTTGACAATAGATATAACACTAAACGTGATATCAGGGTTAAACCTCGAACGTTTTCTAGCAGTAATAAAAATACTATGTCATACAACAAACCATCTTCTAGCAAGACACAACATTTTAACAAACAATAATGAAAGTGAATACTCGGGGCACACTTTGTCAGTGGAGGGGGTTAGACCTAAGAAAAATTTATTAGATGCTATCAAAAATGCTCCATCTCCGTCTGATAAAGATCAACTTCGTTCTTTTTTAGGACTTGCGGAGTACTATTCTAAATTTGTGCAGAATTTTGCTTCTAAAGTTTTTTGTTTAAGGTTGTTAATGAAAAAAGGCACTAAGTTTGTGTGGAGATCTGAATGCCAGTCAGTTTTTGATGATGTAAAAAAGGACATAATAGATGCTGTTGCACTTAAACCTTTTGATTCCAACAAGAAATCAATTATTGTTGTTGATGCAAGTGCATATGGGTTAGGAGCGGTTTTGATGCAAGGTAAGGACAAATTGGAATGGGTTGTAGCTTTTGCTTCCCGTACATTAAAAGGAGCTGAACCCTCATATTCAGTCATTGAGAAAGAAGCTTTGGCTTGTTTTTGGGGGGTAAATTACTTTAGGAATTATGTTTGGGGCACAAATTTCGAATTAAGGACTGACCACAAACCCCTTGTAGACATATTTTCAACCAAAGGTGCTGGAAAGGCTACTCCTAGAATTGCAAAGTGGATTTACAAACTACAGGAGTATGATTTTTCGATGAAATATGTACCAGGCATTAAGAATGTTAATGCTGATTGCTTATCTCGTCTTCCAGTTTGTGATGAGGATTCTGTATTGGATCAAGATGAGGATTGGTCAATAGCCACCGTACAAGAAGTTTGTAATGGTGCAATTGATGAAGTAGAATGGAAAAAAGCTGTTCAAGAGGATCTTGTTTTGAAGGAAGTAATTGTACGGTTAACCTCACCACGCAATAGTTTCTCATGGAGTGACTGTGAGTTGTCTGAATATAAAACTGTGTGGCCAGAACTGTCTTATGATGTGGCAGCAGGTATTGTTAGAAGAGCAGATAAACTTGTTGTACCATCTAGTTTATGTGATAGGTTGTTAGATCTTGTTCATGTGGGGCATTCAGGAATGTCCGGTATGAAGAGAAGATGTAGATGTGATTTCTGGTGGCCAGGCATGGATAAAGATGTGGAAAGGCGTGTTAGGAATTGTTCAGCATGCACTTGCAGTGATAAATCTCATGTTTCCCAAGAATCCAACATTAGTCCGGTCTTGTTTCCAGACAAACCGTGGCAAAGATTAGCTATGGACATTTGTGGTCCGTTTAGCATTGGTAACATTGCTGGAAAATTTGCCATTGTTTTAATGGATTATTACA
Organism: Lissotriton vulgaris; assembly: GCF_964263255.1. Classification (NCBI taxonomy): domain Eukaryota; kingdom Metazoa; phylum Chordata; class Amphibia; order Caudata; family Salamandridae; genus Lissotriton; species Lissotriton vulgaris. The sequence goes on from NC_141685.1 coordinate 128,432,041, forward strand.
GCAAATGGCCTGAAGTAGCATTTGTGAGGGAGATCAAAGCTTCCAATATTGTCAATTTTTGTGATGAGTTGTTCCATAGAGAGGGTTTTCCCGAAACTATTACTATAGACAATGGTCCACAATTTGTAGCTAGCGAGTTTCAAAGCTATTTACGCTTGTGTGGTGTGAAACACATTACTACTGCTGTTTATTGTCCTAGAGAGAACGGTATGGTTGAGAGATTCAACCGTGTATTGAAGGAATGCATACAGTTGGCTATAGTTGAAGGTGCTGATTGTAAGGTTGCGGTCAAGGATATGATTTGGAGTTATCGTAATACTCCACATTCTGCAACTTTAGTATCACCTTTTCACCTTCTCAAAGGACGTTCTGCTAGTAATAAGGTAACTCCTGCATGGATGCTTGAAACTTCTAGAGGTCATATTCAAAAAGAGAGTCTCAATGATAGAATGAATGTTTATCAACAGAAATATGTGGATAGACACAACAATAAAATCAGAAAATTGGAAAAATCTTTCCGTATTGGTGATCTGGTGAGATCGTCTCGTTTTGGTTTGTCAAAGGATGGTTCTTCCAGGTGGTCTCATACAAAGAAAGTGTTGGAGGTAATGGGAAATTGTGTGCTTTTAGATGATGGATGCAAATGAATTTTTTCAACATTGTTTTATGCAATGAGCTGGAACGGAATTTATGGTTAAGCAGAAACAACAATATTTCTGTACCCAAACCTAATCCAAGTGTTATGCCACCTAATTCCAGTATTGTTCCTCCTGTATCAATGGAAATATCTCCTAATAAAGTTCAAGAAATGTCTTCCATTTTTGTTAAGAAAGATGTTCCTAGTTCAAGGAGATTATCTGGAAGAATTGTTGTGAAGCCTGTCAAGTTCAATGATTATATGTTATATTCATAATTGTTTTTTTTTATTTTGGAAAGGAAGATGTGTTACATTCTTACATGTGATGTTTCTTTAAACCATTAGAATGTTAATACATCTATGATCCAGACCAGAATGTTGTTCGGTCACTTTGAAGATTGCTGTTCTTAAGTGAACATCTAAGGGGTCTTTTCCTGCTAATAAACTTCAGTACTTATTTACTTATTCTGCTGTGATTCCTACTTTCAAAACTCTGGAAGGCTGAAGTCTCCATCCTCTCCTTCGAGTATTGTCCAGTAAAGAATTGATGTTTTAAGCGGACTTGTTTTCTTCATTAATAGTTCATCCAAGATAGATTTAGCACCTTTATCCTCTGTAACAGCCTGGTCCCAGCTTTTTATTTGTAAGTACTTAAATTTGGATACATTTTTATCTGTCAGAGCAGAAAATGTCTTCCCAACTCAAAAGATGACCTTCAGGCATTTACTGGCCCCATGATCTGATATTTGCACCCTGGAGAGCTAGGGATAATAGATCTTTAGTCCATTCTGGAGAGCCAGGAGAGTCCCAAATTGGTGCTAAGTCGGCGTAATATGGGATATTCAGCTTTTTCCTTACTCTGGCCCACACATATGCCATATCTCTAAGAACCTTTAGATGCACTTTTAAAAAATATCGCATATCTCCAAACTTAAACATAAATGCATGAGACCCTCCCTGAATCTCAAATAGCATATTTTGAAACATAAAGTCTGTTTCTGTTCCCCCTAAAGTATCAAATAATCTAATTCCAGCTTTCAGTAATAGGGTCCAGGCATACACTATCAAGTCATGTGCACACAGCCCGCCTTTGCCTTTTTTCCTTCGTAGTTTTTTCCAAGAGATTCTTATGCCTTTTGAAGCCCAAATAAACGAGTTCCATTTAGCTTGTATTTTAGTTAATCTAGCTTCTTTAAAAGCAAGTGGAATGTTCTGAATTATATATATTATTTTGGGTAGCAACATCATTTTTACTATATTGATCCTACCGATGAAAGTCAGGGGCAGAAGTGACCAGTTTTTTAGGGATTCCGCCATTTCTTTATTTATCTTTTCAAGGTTTCTTTTCTGCAAGTTGGTTTATGTCCTGTGTAATTTGAATTCCCAGATATCTCCTTTGATTATTCAGAATTGGAATGTGATTAATCTGGGGTATGTTCCAACACATACACTCTGATTTGGCTTGATTAATCAGATATCCAGGAACTTGACCAAATTGCTCTGCGGCTTTATGAATGAGTGGAATTGATTTGATAGGGTCAATGGTGTATAACATCAAATCATCCGCATAAAGGGCAACTTTCTTCACCCAGTTTTTGTATTTAAAGGGTAGAATATCTTGATCCTGGCTGATCTTTTCTGCGAATGATTCCATATATAAATCAAATAATAAAGGTGATAACGGACACCCTTGTCTTGTCCCCCTTTGGATTTTTATAGGAGAAGATAAACTGCCATTTATTAGTAATTTAGCCATCGGAGCTTGGTAAAATGCTGCTATTGTGCCACAGATGTTTTTTCCCAGATTAACCTTAACTAATACTTTGGCCAGAAATTCCCAATTGACGCGGTCGAAAGCCTTTGCGGCATCCAAAGTGATAACCGCTAATGGGATTTTATCTTGAGAGGCAAGATCTATTGCTCCCACCAAATTTTGTGTGAGCTCGTGTACAGAGCGACCCCTGATAAAACCCTTCTGATCTAAGTGTAGAAGTTTAGCTGCCGATCCGTTCAATCTTTTCGCTAGTATGTTTGCCATAAGCTTATAACCAGTGTTGAGGAGAGAGATAGGCCTGCATGAATCACACTGATATGCTCTCTTCATTGGTTTTAGAATGAGAACCACTATGGCATCGTTCCAAGAAACAGGGATGTTACCTCCTTCCTCGAATATACCAGAAAATAGCCTTTTAAGAATGGGTATAATTACCGGAGCTAGTACTTTATGAATCTCTGATGGTAACCCGTCAGGGCCTGGAGCCTTGCTATTCTTGGAGGAATCTATCGCCGATGCTATTTCAGTGGAGCTAATCTCTCTATTAAGATTCCGGGAGGACTGATCATATAAAGATTGAACCTGGTATTGATCAAGCCAGGAATATATTGCTTGTTGTTGAGGGAGTAAATCTTCTCTATATACTTCGTCAAAGTGATGAAAAAAGGCCTGCTCAATAACTAGCCTGTTATCAGAGATCTCATCCGTATTTGTAATCTGTACTTCCTTTATGGAGTTCTTTTTGTGATCTTTTTTAGTTTTCCAGGCTAAGAGTTTTCAACTGGCCTCTCCATATTCAAAATGTGGTAATGAGCTAGCCTGCCAGCGCTTCCTCAGCCTTCCATCTAATACCTGCTCTAGTTCTAATTTACAGATAAACAGATCGTTTTTATTGTTATTCTCCTCGTCTGGGGAGCAAGGGACTAGCACAGCTCTTTCTAGGGCTTTTATTCTTGCTTTGATCTGTGTAATTTGCGCCCTATATGCTTGATGTTTTGCAGTCTGATATGCTAATAATCGCCCTCTCAAAAAGGCTTTATACGTGTCCCAGACAATTGGGAGTGTGGCTGTATCTAGATTAAAAGTAAAAAAACTCATTTGATTCCTTGATCAAATTATTTGTTACCTCTTCATCCAAAAGAATGCTTCTATCTATAGTCCATCTCTTGACCAGCTGGGGTCCTGACAACTTTAAGGTTAAAGTGACCCCTGAGTGATCGGAGACATGGGCAGCGAGATGTTTTATCTCCTCCACTTGTTGAACTAAGTGTTCTGTGATTAGAAAAAAATCTAATCTCGATTTATGACGCAGTTTCTTATTTTGGAATGTGAATTCTCTTTTTATACCATTTTTTTGTTGCCAGATATCTTTCCAGCCAAACTGAGCTATCGCATTGGATAATATCGCCCTAGTTTTAGGATTATGAGAGAACCTAGCAGCGGATGTTTTATCCAGCTTTGGATCAATTACAAGATTAAAGTCCCCTGCAAGAATGATTGGATCCTCAAAATCTAAAAGTTCAACTAGAAGGTCTTTCAAAGGGAGGGGGTCATCTGAATTAGGACCATAATATCCTACAATCGTAAATTTGTGTGAATGTTGTTTTATCTTTGCTATAGCCCATCTTCCCTTTTTATCAGACCTAGACTGGATTAAATTTATCTCTGAATTAGATTTAATCAATATAGCAACCCCTTTAGTGGAGGTCTGTTGTGAAGAAGTTATCACCTGTTGAATCCATTTTTTTTCATGAAGATATCTCTTAATTCTTATTCAGTGGAATGGGTCTCTTGTAAAATGAATATATTTTCAGGTGCTGAAGGATTCTCTCCCTTCTATGTTTAACTCGTAACCCGTTCACATTCCATGATAGAATCTTGATATATGATGTTGTTGCTACCCTACTTTGCGCTATTTGTCCTGACAAAAGTATAAGCAAAAAAAGTTAAAATATGGCGACTTAGACATTTTTTTTTTGTTTTTTTTCCCAATGCTCCCCACCCAGTGCTCCCACCTCCTCTACCCCCTCCCCTGAACCTCCCGTGCACCCCTGGAGAACGCCCCTCCTTTTCTTGGCCTAGCTTGGCCATTGAGACTCCTTCTTCTGGGCGTATCGTGTGTTTAAGCTGTAAGTGGTGGAAAAAAAGTACAGCTAACCGTATATAGAAAAAATTAAAGAGATATGATGATAGAGATAGAGAATACCTCGAATACCTCATTTAGTAATTTGAATGTTTATTAGCTTGCTCTCTCTGATTGTCATCTGTAAGTAATTGGAGGTATTCCTCTGCCTCATCTAACCTTTTTAGAACTTTCATTTTATTTTTATACATCACTTTCAGTGATGCAGGAGATTTGAGCTGATCAGTAGCACCTAGTTGTTTAAAGGTTCTTGCAGTTTACCAAGCTCCCATTGCCTAGATGCTGTAATGGAGGGGACATCAGATCTGATCTAGTAAGAAAATCCATCCGACGAAAGTTCACTGGTTCTAAAGGCTCTATTAAGGATCTCCTCTTTTAAAGTGTAAGTCTGAAAATACACCAGGTCTGCTTTTGTTCGGATTCAACCTAAATGGATCTCTGTGAACTCGCTGGATATCTTTTATTATTTCTTCTTCTGATACCTCCAGCTCAATATTTTGCTTAATCAACCTAGCCACAAACTCCTTAATATTGCCCGCCTCTGCCCCTTCTGGAACTTTCAGAAGGCGCACATTATTTCGTCTCTGCGCATTTTCTAGGGACTCAATTTTTTCCTGGAGTCCTTGCTTTCTTTGTCTGAGATCCTCAAGCTTCTTATTATGCTGGGTGGCAAGCTTTTTTAAATCTATGACTGAGGACTCCAGTTCAGAGGTTCTAGTAGCTAATGCATCAAATTTCTCTTTTAACTCCTGCTGATTGGTTAGTGTGGCTTCGAAACCACTTTTTACCTCGTAACTCAGGGCTTTTAGCATTGATATAACTGACTGATCCATATTTTCTGCGTTCAGTGGAGCCGTAAATACGTCATCCTCACTGTTTATGTTCGTTGTTTGAGCTGATTGGGCTGATACTTCCCCCTCTAAATAAGGTTCAGGTTCCTTATCCTCACTATATGTGTGATATTGTTTGGTGGTTTCTGCTGGCCCTGTGGTTTGCTCCGGCACCGGTTCCATCTCTAAACCTTCTAAGGGTTGATATCTGTTGGAAGTCGGGACACCTTTTATAGACGCCTCAGCCGAGACCTCGTCGGACGGTTAAGTTCCAAAACTGTAGGTACAGTTTTAAAATATGCCTTCACAAACGGAGGTGGCTTTATCCTTTCAGCTATCTTCTGTGCTTTTAAGTTTTTTTTTCCAGTTCTCTTTAAGGATTTTGCCTTAGTTTTAGCTAACGACAGGGATTCTGTTGACACATTTAACGTATTATGTTTCCCTCCCCTGCTTCTGAGGGTGTTTCCCAAATCCTGGGAACCTAATGACTGTTTTTCTGACATATACAAATCAGGATTTGAGGACGCTAAGGAAGCTGAAGAGGCTACTTTAATAGAAGTCTTACTTAGCCCATTGCATTGTGGGATTGGTAGTTTTAATTTAGTGTTTTCAATGCTTTCAATACTTGGATGTCTATAACCAGCTCTTCTTCCCTTCTTCAACTCGTGCGCCGCATATACCCATCGCATCAACCCTTGTTTTGGAAACATAAGAAGATCCTACCTTTCTAGATGCATAAAGAAGTCTGTGCAAGAAAAGGAGTAACTATGCGAATAATCCTCTCCAGACTCCCCAAACTGCCTCAAATGCCGATTTTCCAGCCGGGAGAGTAACACACTGCTCCCCCCTACACAGCTGGTCAGTCCGCTTGCAACACAAATCACTGTAGGCTACATTAAGCATTCGCCGTCACTGCCTGTCTTCTCTCCGTAGCCGGCTCGTGCTTCAAAGCCCCCACCTTCTTCTGCATACCGCTGGCTCCAATGCCAGTGTGTGTTTGCCTGGAGCCTTCAGCGCCCGCTTTCCGTCCAATGAATGCCACTACAGAGCTGTTACCCTGTTAATCCGTAACTACGGCCTCATTGCAATTCGTCCCCTCTGGAAGCCGAGATTCAATTACGCTACTCCTGTGCATTCGTGGCTACCGCTCAAGCGGGCTGATTTCGGCGTTCAGTTTCATGCTGTCTCCACTCTCGGCATTCCTTCCGCACTGCCGAACGCACGGACCTCCCGAGTCTCGCAACTAGCCACGCCTGCTAGCCGCCATGTTCTCCGCTTCTAAGATTATTTTTGAATCACCTGATTTTCCTCCTCCTGCTGTACCTGACTGATTTTCAAGTTTTAAGTCAGAACTGCAACTATCCTTGTCGATTGGGATTCCAGTTTGAGTTTTTAGAGCTTCCACCATCCCTTTAAGAATTTCTGGCAGTGTTACCCATGTATCCATGAGTGCGGCGCACGAGCGGGTGCCTATGCTGTTGATCTGGGTGTCACTCAGCTTTTTCTCCAGAAAATCTACCTTATTGTTCAGCTCCGCTAAACATAGCGCGATAGTTGCTAATAGATCAATTTGTAGCTCCATCTTCTTTGATTGCCAGAGCAAGGACCTGGCCATGTTTTGCAGTTTCTCTGGGAGGGGATTATCCTTGTTCCAAAATGGCACTGCTCTCCTGATGTTTTTGGCTTTGGGGGCTTGGTGTGAAGGAGGGTGTGCATCGGTCCTCGTTGGAGCTTCTATAAAAGGTTGTCAGCTCCAATGTACTTTGTATCTTGGATTCTAGATTTTGGAGAAAAATTGGGGATAGACAACCCAGATTTTGCGGCCTCTCTCACGCGCCAGAGCCTGGATTTAGTGACGATGGCCTCAGCACCAGGGAGAGGGGAATCAATTGATCCTGACAGTGTATTGGGGCAATTGTAACTTGCTCTGTCTTCCGGCAGCTTGGTGCTGGTGTGTCTCTTGCTGAATCAGGTATGTGGCCCAACCCTGAGCAGGAGCGAGAGCGCAGTCTTTCTAAACTTGTGGTTCCAGGGCTTTCGCATTGTGTTTCTGAAATGCTCTCTGGGTTGGGTGTAAGTTTAACCAGAAATTGTGTGGAGTCCCCCTGATGGCGATTTCAAACAGGGCTTTTTTTCCTCGTCTGCGAGCTTTGAGCTCCGTAAAGTTCTGAGTGGAGCTTTGGGCTGATCTGTTCAGTTTGCATGGCCATTTTCTGATTGCTGGCTGCTTTTTGAGTCGCTTCTTTTTGTCATTCCTCTGTCTAGGTAGTCTAAATCTACTACCGTGAAGGCTGGGTGCTCCTTGTAGCTTCCACTCCGCGTAATCTTCTGTGTCTTCTGTGAGGTGGCTGGGTTCAGCAGTGGGTCAGGCAGCGCTTGCATTCAGCCGGTCTGCGCTCTTTCGTCTCTCGCTTGTCGCGTCTCCTTGGGGCGCTTGGCGAGCCCCCTGTCTGTATCCCCAGCCCACTGATCTTACCGCGACGCCAGCCACGAGAGAGGGTGCCCGGCGGCTCCCGCCGCAAGAAGAAGCATGCCCTGCGGCACCTGCCGTAAGAGAAAGCCCCCGGCGGCTCCTGCCGCTCCTGCCGTGAAAGAAGAGGCCCAGCGGCACCTGCCGCGAGCGAATGCACCCAGCAGCTCCCATCGCAGGAGAAAGCGCCCAGCGGCACCTGTCGCGAAGTAAAGCTCCCAGCGGCTCCTGCCACAAAAGAAAGCGCCCTGTGCCGGCGGCCCTGATCCTTCTCAGCCGCTCCGGCTCAGCAGCTCCGACTCAGGCTCCCCACGACTGCGCGCCACGCTCGTCCACCGCTCAGCTGCAACACGGCAGGGCGGCCCGAGAAGCAATGCCCAGCGGCTCAGCCTCAAAAAGGAGCACACAGTGGCCGCCGCCGCTCGGTCAGCCTGCGGATCCTCGTCGGGGAAAAAGAGGCCAGAAGGTATGTAGCTGTTCCCAATCTTCTTGGGGGCTCCGCTGCCGCTGTGCTGCTGTGCCTGCCTGACAGCTCCGGCTCAGCGGCTCCGTGTGCTTGTTCGGTTCCTCAACAGAGGGCGTGTCCAGCAGCGCCTGTAGCAAGAGGTCCTATCTGCTCCGTTCGATTGACAATGTGCTAACTGACTCGCCTTACACAACCACTGTCTGGAGGGGACACGTTTTAGACCTGGCACCATTGGCGTGGGTCTTCCTTCCATTTTTCGCTGATGCCTCATGTATTTTTGCTGTGCTAGATGCTTTGGGCACTGTGCCACTGCTATCCAGTGCCATAGTGCACATGCTCCCTACTGTAAATTGCTGTATTAATCAGTGGTTCCATGTTTTGCTATTTGATTTACTTGTTAGACCCTAGTACAGTGAACTGAGTGTGCCCAGGGCGTGTAAATCCAAATGCTGCTGGTGGGCCAGCAGCACTGGTTGTACCACCCACAGAAACAGCCTTGTAAAATGTGTCTAAAGGCTGCCATTGCAGAACCTGTGTGCAGTCTGGTACTGTCATGCTGAATGGGCAAGTGCACCCACTTGCCAGACCCTAAACATTCCCATTTCTTCATATTAGTCACTACTATGGTAGGCCCAATGGCAGGGTGCATTGTAAGTATACAGTAGGACCAGCCCTGGTGTGTGCGGCATGTCCTGATAGTGAATTACAGCCATTTTCATTTTTCACTATTGCAAGGCTACCTGTTCTCCATAGGCCAGAATGGGCTGTTAGAATCGTTACATTTTATATTCCTAACAGGCTCACAGAACATGGTAGAAATTCGAGTTTAGTATGCTAATAAAATACACCTTTTAGTGAAGTTTATTTTAATATTCTGTGTTTGCATATACCACTTTTAGAAAGTAGGTATTTGCTTGTCTAACCATTCAAACCTGCCTCTGCTAGGATGTGTATTCCTTTGTCTGGTTTTGTTAGTGACAGGGCTGGGGGATTCCAAGACAGGCTGAGTCACCCAGTGGTGAATAGAGAGATCTGCATCTAGATGGGAGGGAGGAGTGCACCTGAACTCTGAATAGGGCTGTGCCTGCCTTCCACAATGCTGGCTCCACCTCCTGTGGGGCATCTGATGTTTCTGCCCTGCACTGTGAAATGAATGGAGAAGTCTGGTCAACAGAGTGCTTCAGAACTGGTTTGGACTGGGCAAAGGCCCCTCTCCCCTCAGAGAACAAAGGATGTCTGGATATAAATATTTGAACCCTGATCCCATGAGATTAGATCACTTTGGACTACAAGAAGAAACCTTGACCGAGGAGAGGAACCTGAAGAAACTGAGGAGAGATTATTCCCAAACTGAAGTGCTGCTTGGGGGATTGGCCTGCAGTGGTTGCCTTACTGCCAAAGGAAGGAGAAAGGAACTTTGTGTACTTTGCTTTCAACTTGTGAAGGATCTCCAAGGGCTTGGAAAAGAGCTTGCCTCCTGCTGAAGTCTCAGGGACAACAGACTTCACTCCCCTCAGCTCCCCAGAGTTCTTGTGGAAGTGCCTGATGCTGTTTTGGGCCTTCTGAGGAACTGCGTGTCGCAAGGAGCCGGAAGCGCGACTCAACAAGAGGAAGCGTGTCGCCATCACTGTGCCTGCCGTCGCAACTCCGGAGAAAGGAGGGTGTCGCCGCTGGAACTGTCACATTGCACCGTATCAAAGAAAAGCGTGCCGCAACAAAGTGGAAGCGTGTCGCCGTCGCTGCTGCTGCCGTCGCAACTCCGAAAAGGAGGGTGTCGCCACTGTGGTTGTCACACTGCAACGCATCAGGAGAAGAATCTCGCAACGAGGTTAGAGCGTGTCGCCGTCGCTGTGCCTGCCGTCGCAACTACGGAGAAAGGAGTGTGTCCCCGCTGGAACTGTCGCATTGCGCCGCCTTGACCAAGAGCACCTTGCATCCACCGAGAAGCTGCTGCCTTCGCATCTTGGATGTCGCCGCTGTAGTTGTCGCATTGTGCGGAATCTTCACGCATCGTGGGAGAAGAGTGTTGCCGCTGGAGCTGCTGCCGTCGCATCTTGGATGTCGCCGCTATAGTCCATGCATCGAGCCGAGAACTTCTCGCACCCCCGAGAAGCGTGCCGCATCTGGAAGATCTTCACGTCTTTATTTCTTTTCACCTGAACTTTGCCCCATTCTCATCACTGCGACATTAATTTGTTGTGGAAGCGCAACGCAACCTAAGGTACATTGGCGCAAAGTGTTGCATCTAAGAACTGAACTGAACTAAGCTTAAATCTACCATCTTAAAGTAATCATAGTGTGTATTTTTGTCGTTTATGGTCTTGTAACTCTTTATAAAGTATACTTATTTTTGATATAAAACCTGTGTGGTGTCCATTTGTAGTATTGTCACTGGGTTACTGTATGTGGTCTCAACTGCTTAACTTACAACGCCTCTGAAATAAGCCTTGACTGCTCGCGCCACGCAACCTAGAGGGTGAGCAGGGGTTATATTAGGAGTGTAATCCCCTTGTCCTGACTACAGGAGAGGGTCCCTGCTTGTCACAAGTACCTACCTGTGCCAACCAAAGACCCCCAAATCTAACAACGGGGCAAACAAATAAAATATGAGCTATTGTTTCTGACTGTGTCGGGCAAAACGGACATTCCGTGCAGGAACCTGTACCTCATTTACCAATAAATGATTTAATAGGAAGGGTGCCTATCCTAAATTGGTGGTAACATTTCCTATCACTGGGTACCGTAACAAGGTCCCAGTACCCTTCATAGTCAGATACATGTTTGGTCTCTAGAAAGTCTCTTGACGGTGAGGGACTCGTCAGAGACAAAGCGTTTCATAGTGACCATGTTCCAGTATAGCCCCCTCAAATCCTTTCGAGATGGAAATGCACTATTTGTGGGATTTTGCCACAGCCAATTAAGGCCCATGTCAGTATAAGTGGCCTTTACCTGCCTTAACCATGACATTTTGCCCACACTATCGGCGTCCCTGATCTCAAGTAGGGCTTGTGCATACTGGGTGAGCTTGGGGGTAACCCAGAGCCTCCTCCAGTAGGCCCCTGGTCGGAAGCGTGCCACATCCTCTAAAAACTGGCTTCCCAAATCATATTAGAGCGATATTAGTGGAGTAGATTGAGGCAAACCTGATATATGCCCCTCATAAATTTTTTTTGCGACGTCGTGAGCGCTGCTAGGTTGCTAAAACCTCATAATTCAGCCCCGTACAAAACCGAAGCTGCAATTTTTGCGTTATAGATTTTTAGCACAGGGGCAATTGGCTTCGTAAAGGATAAACGGTGTTCTTTCAGCAGAGCACCAGATAGTTGTGAATGTTTAAGTAACAGCTGATTCAAGTGTAGATTCCAATTTAGCCTAGAGCCTAGTGTGATGCCAGGATAGGTAAAAACATGGGTGTGCTCAAGTGTAACATCGTTCATGGTGACTCTTCCTTTTACAGTTTTTTGTTTGTGTAGCACCATGAACTTGGTCTTGTCTGCGTTAATTTTGAGACCATAATCCTGACAGAACATCTCAAATCTCCCTATCGCCTTTTGCAGGCCTTGCTGGGTTTTAGAAATTAACAGGGTGTTGTCGGCAAACATTAACAGAGGAATCTTCCTGCCATCTAAAGACGGAGCATCAGTAGGATGGTCCATGAAGTACTGGGTCACCCTGTTAATATAAAGAGAAAAAAGAGTTGGTGCCAGTACACACCCCTGTCGAACCTCTCTAGCGATCAGGAATCTATCTGTCACTTGACCTTGCTGACCCCAGCGAACTTGAGCAAAGTTTGCGTTGTGAAGTTTGATTAAAAAAGCCAGCAGGTCCAAGGGCATTCCCTGTTCTGCAAGGACACTCCACAGCTTGGCTCGCAGTACTAGATCAAAAGCCGACTTTTAGTCTACAAAAGCGGCATATATTCTACCTCCATTTAGGATTGCCTCGCGCCAATAAATTAAAAAAAATCTAAAAACCTGGTCTAATATGCTCTGATGTGAGCGAAACCTGGCCTGTAAAGGTGAGAGGATGTCAAACTCGTCACTCGACACAAGCCTGGCTGTCACCTTCTGGATGCAGTCGATTAAACTAATAGGCCTATAATTACCAGGATCCGATCTGTCCCCCTTTTGAAAAATCGGTATAATCTCCGCACCCATCCATGACTCAGGGATTGGAGAACCCTTTGAAATGGCATTCACTAAGATCTGTATGTATGTTCCCCACAGAGCCTTATTATACAAGAACAGGTCAGCAGGAACACAATCGAGTTCGGGCGCTCTGCCACTCGGTACAGTATTAAGTGCAGCTTCAACTTTCTGCTTGGTAAAGTGCAGCGCAGGATTACCAACTTGGGTAATCAAAGGACCCTGGGATAATTCACATTCTCTGGCATCATTAGCAAACTGTGTCTTAAAGTGCTAAACCCAGAGTTCGGGAGCTACATGGTTGTTCGGCTGTTGGCTCGGCTTTCCCTTACCCCACTAAACCAAGTGCCGAAATCCAACCATGTTCCTGTCTTGGCTAGTACAATACAGCTCTTTCCAATGTCCCTCGTCCCATTCCTTTTTCGCTTTGTGTTGCGCTAACTTATACTCCACCCGTGCATCGTGGACCCTGTCCCTGTTCTTGTATCTTATCGCCATAGCTAATGCTTTAAATGCCACCCTACATGTTTTCCCATTCCATGAGTCAGCCGATGCCTTATGCAGAGTTTTTTGTTTTTCGTATGTTAGATGTATAAAAAGCCCTTGAGCTTATTAAAAAGTTCAATATGAGCAGAAGTAACACTGGACTTATTTTCCTGTTACTCAAGACAATTTTGGAGGTCTGTGGTTGCCTTTGTCACCAAATTATTGATGGCCTCCAACTGATCCTCTTTCTTTAGTAGGTTCGACCATTTTACTCTTCTGGTGTCGTTACTTAGATGTAATTCTACACCCACAGGAAAACCAACTTCTATGCGATTGCCTACTGGTACAACTGCTAACAACAGGGGATTATGATCACTTTCCACCCTCTCCTGGACAATCATATCTAAGAGACTAGGTCAATATCGAATAGTTTCTTACCTGTCAGTGTAGTTTTGCAGCTTGAAGATCTTTCTGGATTCACTATGCTGTGCATTATTCCACGGTCTAGTGGTTGGGTCCAGAATCGGAGTCTTTTTTTTTTTTTTCGTAGCCCAGGTGGGCGTCGACGTCCCACCTTTTGGTGTCCTTCGGTGACATCAGCATGTGAATCCAGAAAGATCTTCAAGCTGCAAAACTACACCGACAGGTAAGAAACTATTCGTTTTGCAGCGTGAATCTTTATGGATTCACTATGCTGTGCATAGACTTTGTAGCGGTTTGTTACTTTTATAGCGGCTGGGTTGAAGATGAGCGTTGGTTGTTGAATATGTGTTGAAGCACCTTTTGTCCGACTTGTGCTTCCTTGTTCATTTGTATATCTGCACAGTAGTGCTTAGTGAACTTGTGCACTGAAGCCCTTGTTGCCGCCTGGAATATGTCCTGAATGGGTGTGTTAGCCCTTCCGCTAGTTCTTGGTCTGCCTGTTTGTGGCAGAACTGGATAGTTTCTGCGATCCATCGTGTGATGGTCCCCTTCGTTACTGGCTACCCAGGGAACTGTTTCGAAGGACACAAAGAACTGTTTTGTTTTCCTGTGTTCCTTCGTTCTTTCTGTGTAGTGCATTACTGCCCTTCTAGCGTCCAGAGTGTGGAGTGCCCTCTCTGTGCTTGTGGTTGGATTATGAAAGAAGCTTGGTATTTGAACTGTTTAGTTGATGTGAAACCTAGACAACACCTTTAGCATGAAGTGTGGGTCTGTTCTCATCACCACCCTATCATTGTGAATTTGTACGTAGGGTTCTTGTAGCGTTAACGCCTGTAGTTCGCTCACCCTTCGCAGTGAGGTGATAGCCACCAAGAAGGCTGTTTTCATTGTTAGCATTTGTCGGTAAGCTTTATGAATTGGTTAAAAGGGCGCCTTCATGAGATCCGTTAGGACTAGGTTAAGGTTCCAGGCTGGCGGTGGCATCCTCTCCTCTTAGGAGGTGCGATCCTTTTTGCCCCTTCCATGAATCTCTTTACTATCTGTGACGTAAAGAAGCTTGTCCCAGTCTCTCCTCTTGTGTAGGCCACAATCGCTGCTAGGTGTACTCTCAGCGACGATGAGCTTAGCTTTGCCTTCAGAAGGTGCGTGAGGTACCTCAGTACTTTTGACTCCTTTGTCATTTTCCTGTGCAGTTTCTTCTTGCTGCACCATTGCGTGAACTTCTTCCATTTAGCCAAATAGCACTTTCGTGTGCCAGGCCTCCTTGCCTCTCGTAGTACCCGCAGGGTGATTTCTGGTAACCTTAGGTGTGCAAACTCTATGTCTTCAGGAGCCATGCTGCTAGGCTGAGGCTCTCTGGTTCTGGGTGAAGTACCTCTCCGTTTTGCATGGACAGTAGGTCTTTTCTTTTCTCGAACTTGTGGGGTGCACCCTTTGCCATCTCCATTATCTGAGGAGTACCATGTCTGCCTGGCCCATTGCTGTGCCACCAGGATCAGAGTCATGGTGCTGGTCCTGCACTTGTTGAGTACTCTGTATCAAAGGTATAGGGGGAAAAGCGTAAGCTAATGTCCTCGACCAGTCTATGCATAGGGGATTCCCCAGGTAACCCTCCCCTGGTTGCCTGGATGTGAAGCTTTGGCATTTTGCATTCTGGTGTGTTGCAAGTAGGTCTATTGTTGGTGTCCCCCACCTTCTGAATAGCTTTAGCATTTCCTGTGTATTCAGCTCCCACCCGTGGGATGCCGATGTCTGTCTGCTGAGCCAGTCTGCTTCCACATTGTCTTTCCCCGGTAGGTGTATGGCTAGCAGGCCTATATTTAGTGGGATGGCTCATTTCCATATCTCCGGCGCTAGGTTCCACAGTGGCGGAGATTGCGTTCCTCCCTGTTTGTTGATGTAGAACATCGTCGTTGTGTTGTCCGTCTGGATCAACACTCTCCGGTTGTACAGTTGCGTCTGGAAGGCTTTCAGGGCGAGGAACATGGCCTTTAGTTCTAGGTAGTTGATGTGTTTGACCGCATCCGCTGGAGTCCACAGACCCCTCACTCCGAGCTTGCTCATGTGTGCCACCCATCCTTTCTGGGATGCATCTGTGGTGATGGTCACTGTTGGGGTCAGTGGTGTTCGAGGCTTCCCTTTTGTTATGTTCTCCAAGTTCCACCACAACATTTCTTCCTGCACTGCGTGCGTTACAACCACTAGATCTTCCCAACTCCCTGTAGCTTGTGACCATTGTTCTTGCAGCCATTCTTGGAATGGTCTCATGTGGAAGCGTACGTTTGTTACCAAATGTATGCATGAGGCCATCATGCCCATGACTTTGCTCGCTGTCCTCACTGTCAGAGCTCGCCCCTTCTGGTAGAGGTGCGTGTCCTTGATTAGCGCCTGCGTCCTTTTGTCGCTTGAGGACACCTTGCACTGTATGGTGTTGATCTGTGCTCCCAGGAAGATTTTTACCTGCTCTGGTTCCATAGAGGATTTCCCCCAGTGAATGGAGAATCCCAGGTCCATCAGTGTTTGTCACGCGCTGGGCATGCTCCTTGCTTGTCTTGTGAGAACTTGCTTTTATTAGCCAGTCGTCTAGGTAAGGGTATACATGGATCCCTTCCCTTCTTAGGTGCGCTGCCACTGCTGCGAGGCACTTTGTGAACACCCTTGGTGCGGATTTTAGGCCGAACGCTAGGGCTGTGAATTGGTAGTGACGCTTGTGGATGGTAAATCTGAGCAGGTGTTTGTGTCTCCTGTTCATTGGTATGTGCAGGTAGGCTTCCATTAGGTCTATGGTGGCTATGAAGTATCCGAATCCTATTTGTGGAATGACCTCCTGTAGAGATGTCATTTTGAACTTTTGTGTCTTTATGTATTTGTTTAGGAATCTGAGGTCCAGGATGGGCCTTAGTGTTTCGTTTACTTTTGGTACTAGGAAGTAAGTGGAGTACACCCCCTTGTTCCTTTCCTGGTATGGTACCGGTTCGATGGCCTCCTTTTGGAGCAGTTCCTCCGCTTCCTTTTGAAGCAGTTCGATTTCTTTTCCTGACTGCGTCCTCTTTTTTGGTCTTCTGTTTGGTGGAGTCCTTTCTAGTTCTATACAGTATCCGAACTGTATGATGTCAGGATCCACCCTGTTGTTATCTTCTTCCACTCTCTGAAGAAGAGACTTAGCCTGCCTCCTACTGGTGTTACATGTTCTGTGATCTTTTGTCTGTGTAACCCATCTTTTGTTTTCTTGTGCTTCACCCCGGGAGGTCTTGTGTGGGTGGGCAACTGCTGTGTGACAGCGTCACTTAGAGGTGGCTTGGTGGCCCCCTCTTTTGTTCTGACCACGTCTGTTTCCTCTTTCGCAAAAGGAGTGGCCTCTTTGCTGGTTGTGCCAGTTTTATTTTTGGTGTCCCTGCTGCATCTGGTTGTTACCCTGGCCGGACTGCTGGAAGGTCTGGTGCAACGTTCCCGGCTGGTTTCCCCCTCTGTCGTTCGGTCTCCGTGACGGTGTACCTCTTTTCATCCCTCTGAATTGCAGGGCTCCCATGGACCTTGCAGTGTCGTTCTCTTTTTTAAGCTGGGTGAGCTTGTCATCTACCGGTGCTCCAAAAAGTGTCTCTCTATTAAAAGGGGTGCTAAGGATCTTGTGCTGAACTTCCGGCTTGAATCCTGAGATTCCGAGCCAGGCTTGCCTTCTTTCAGTGATTCCCATCATCATCAGCCTGCCGGATGTGTCTGCTCCATCTAAGGCAGTCTTAAGGCATGCGTTCGCCACATTCTTCCCCTCTGCTAGTACTCCTCTGGGAGGTTCTTCACCAGCTGCCCAAATTTGGTCCAGGAAATGGTACTGGTGCCTATTTAGTAGGGCGTTTGAATTTGCCATGCGCCAATGCATTGCTGCGTTCCTTTCAAATGTCTTCCCCGTCAGGTCGGTCCTCCTGCATTCCTTGTCTGGTGGTGGCCCTGATGTTGTCAGCCCATTTGCCCTTTTCCTTGCAGTCGCAGTGATAATGGAGTCTGCTAGGACAGTCCCCTTGATGTAGGGGGGATCTTTTGTGGAGTGTTTTTTTTTCTCGGTTCTTGGGGTAACGGACTTTCATGTTGCTGGCTCCTTGAATGCCTCCTTCCCCTGAGCCATGACACTCTCTAGATACTGGCCCCTGGTCTGTGTGGGGAGTAGGGTGTCTAATAAAAAGTCAGATTTCTGCTTCTCGTCCAGCTTGACCCCAAATGCCGTTGCCGTGTTCTTCACAACTATATTGTATGCCCCAAAGTTGTCTGGCGGCGAAGGCCTCGATGGGTACGTGGCTATGCCCTCTTCCGGACTTTCTCTGTCGAGGTCCTGTCATTCCAGGTCCTGTGTCCCCGAGGATGCCGACCCAAGGATTGTCCGTTGGTCGTCGTCACCCTCCTCAGAGTAGAACTCCTCATCCTCCTGGTGTTCTTGAGCTTCGGCCCTTTTCGGCGGCTCTTCCGCCTCAAAATCCTCCTCCTCTTCTTCCTCTTCGACGATTACTGTTGGTGTTTTTGACGGAATCGTGAATTGTTTGAGCCTTTCGTCGAACTCCCTTTTCCTTTGTAGGATGTTATCCATTTCGGCCTCGAGCCTTCTCTTCTTTCTTTCCAGTTAGGCGGCCTTTTCGGCATCGGACTGTTCGGCTGGTCTTTTCGTCGAAAATATTGACGTCGAAATGGGCTTCGGGTCCTTTGTCGACGCCGAGGCGGTCTTCGGGGCCCTTTCTTTCGAAGGTGAGCGTTCCTTCTCGGGGACGTGCTTCGACGACCTTGGCTTTTCGCCCGTTTTCGCCGACTGGCAGTCCTTCTCGAAGGATCCGCTGGGCTCTTTGTCCTTGGATGGTCCATGGAGGTTTTCGGCGCGAGTGCTCCCTTCGAGGACTTTGACTCATTTTTTCGAGAGTCTAATTCAGACCTTCGATGGTCTGTCTGGGTTTAGGGGTCGATGACTCTCTTACCTCGTTAGACGTTTTCTTATCGGTCTCCATGACCGTGTAGTCGTCGTCTTCTACGGCGACGTTATCTTCTTCGTCGGTCGATAGTCCCAGGTCTCGAAGGGACGGGGGTTGGCCCTTCCCCTGCATGGTGTAGTTGGCCCTTCTCTGTCGTTCTCTGACTCGGAGGGTCTTCATTGTGAAAGCAGAGCAAGCGTTGCAATCCTTGCTCTCGTAGTCGCCCGGTAGGCAGAGGTTGCAAACCGGGTGCTGGTCCTTCTACGCGTACTTGTGGAGGCAGTTACAGCAGAATTTAAAAGGTGTGTTGTCCATTTCGTGCATTCAGGCGGCCCCCTGAGTGCGCATTCTCTGTTGGACGTCGAAGTTTTCAAAGTTCTCCTTCCTGTTCGTCATTGTTCTTTCCTCGTCGTCTTCTCAGTCTTTTCCTGCAAGTTCGACTCTTCTCTCGTCTTTTCCCGTCCAAAACTCTGGAGCCTCTCGGGAACAATCCAGACCCAACGGCGGAAAAAAGAATCTGAAGATGGCGCCCAACGGTGGGAGCTTCCGCAGGAAGCATGCCGACATCACGGAAGGACACCAAAAGGTGAGACGTCGACGCCCACCTGGGCTACAAAAACAAAAAAAACACAAAGAAAAGACTACAATTCCGGACCCAACCACTAGTCCTCGGAATAATGCAGAGCAGAGTGAATCCAGAAAGATTCACGCTCAAAATCTTTGTTAATGAGTATGTAGTCTATGGGACTACACCTCAACCGGCTTCTATAAGTGGGGGAGCCATGATTGTCAGATTTCGCCCTCCCATGGACCGCCCTTAATCCATGCTCCAAGCAGAGCATGGATTCGGACCGAGTAAGGAAGGCATCCAAAGTCCCTGCCACTCCCACCCCCTCTTTGCGTGTGATTTTACTCATGTCCAAACTAAATATGTAGTGCCAATTATATTAAAAGAGTCTGTTTGTTTGCAAATATTGATGTTCTTTGACAAGTTATCACTCCCACTTAAGTGCAAACAATCCTTAACAAATGCTTACTTAAAGTCCCGGAGTAAATGTTGGAGGGGTGGACCAGCCCAGCCTCATCCGGTCACTGGCGGGCACGGACGGGCCCACCATTGGCCCAGGCTTAGCCTGGCCAGCGCCCAGGCACGGCCGCACGCGTCCCATGCTGTGGGAGGCACGAAGGTCTTTTAAACGCCTCCTGGCACTTTGTAGTGACGCTGGAGGCGTGCGCCACTGAGGGATGCCAGGAGATGTAGTTCTCGGTCGTCCGCGTCTGGGCCAGCAGGGCCAGCGGTACGGCCGTCAGGTCCGATTGATACAGGCAGCAGTACGGGATCCATGGATGAGTGCCAAGTAAGTCAAGACCCAACAGTAATGTGGCCAAAAAGTGAAAAACACGTCCCGCGCTGCGGGAGGCACAAAGGTCTTTTAAACTCTTCCTGTAAATATAAATGTAAATGTACAGGAATTTATATAGCGCAAATCACCAGCCGGTCTCTAAGCGCTTGCTTAGGGAACCCGTCCAGGTATTCCCCTGTGAGATAACCCCGGCAGGGTATCCGCAAGGTGAAAGCCAGGCATCCCGCCGCGAGGGGCCGTTGTGGAGATTAAGCAAGCTATTGCCCAGAGTCACAGAGTGTGAACCCGTGAATCGAGTAGGCACCGGAGCGAGAATTGTCGAGTCCATGGACATTTTAGGACTCAAGACCCCGCCAAGCCGCGAATTGAACCCTGGTCCCAGGCTGATCTCTGCTTCCCGGTCTGCCTCCTCTAACCAGTGAGCCACACTTCTCCTGGTGATTTGTAGTGAAGCTGGTGGCGTGCGCCACTGAGGGATGCTGGGAGATGTAGTTTTTGATTTTGGCCGTCCGCGGCTGGGCCAGCAGGGTCAGCGGTATGGCCATCAGGTCCGGGTGATACAGGCAGCAGTACGGGATCCAGGGGTGAGTATCAAGTAAGTCAAGACCCAATAGTAATATGGCCAACAAGTGAAAAACACGCACGTGCTGCGGGAGGCACGAAGGTCTTTTAAACGCCTCCTGGCGCTTTGTAGTGACACTGGTGGCGTGCGGCACTGAGGGATGCTGGGAGATGTCGTTCTCGGACGTCCGCGTCTGGGCCAGCAGGGCCAGCGGTTTGGCCGTCAGGTCCGGGTGATACAGGCAGCAGTACAGGATCCAGGGGTGAGTGCCAAGTAAGTCAAGATCCAACAGTAATATGGCCAACAAGTGAAAAACACGTCCCCCGCTGCAGGAGGCATGGAGGTATTTTAAACGCCTCCTGGCGCTTTGTAGTGATGCAGGTGGTGTGCGCCACTGAAGGATGCTGGGTGATGTAATTCTCGGCTGTCCGCGTCTCGGCCAGCAGGGCATGCGGTACGGCCGTCAGGTCCAGGTGATACAGGCAGCAGTACGGGATCCAGGGGTGAGTGCCAAGTAAGTCAAGACCCAACAGTTCTATGGCTAACAAGTGAAAAACACATCCCCATATTTGTTTACATACAATATCATATATGTCTGATTTATTATTTCTATTACAGCGCCTTCTACCTTGAGATGGCCCATCCTAGACCAGTGTGTGGACAAAACCCATGCCGACAAATCAAGGACAAAGGGATTGGGACATGATCTAGGGACACTAACAACAAATTCTACATACAACCTCACACTTAACTGATGGAGAGCTATGAGCGACCTGAAGTGTAATACTGAGAAAAAGTGACCTGTAAGTAAAGAAAACAAGCATTTGCAATGCAATGGTCTCGGCATCATTAAAGGTAGAGCTATTGGCATTGCTCATGACATTTTTTTTTCTTCAAATCACAAATAAATGGCATTGTCATTAACATTGCCAATACACAGCACTCTGCACTCAACAGCACACAATGCTCTGCACACTCACTCTGCACTCACTACTCTGCACTCACTACTCTGCACTCACTACTCTGCACTCACTACCCTGCACTCACTACTCACTACTCTGCACTCACTACTCTGCACTCACTACTCTGCACTCACTACTCTGCACTCACTACTCTGCATTCACTACTCTGCACTCACTACTCTGCACTCACTACTCACTACTCTGCACTCACTACTCTGCACTCACTACTCACTACTCTGCACTCACTACTCTGCACTCACTACTCTGCACTCACTACTCTGCACTCACTACTCTGCACTCACTACTCTGCATTCACTACTCTGCACTCACTACTCTGCACTCACTACTCTGCACTCACTACTCTCCACTCACTACTCTGCACTCACTACTCACTACGCTGCACTCACTACTCACTACTCTGCACTCACTACTCTGAACTCACTACTCTGCACTCACTACTCTGCACTCACTACTCTGCATTCACTACTCTGCACTCACTACTCTGCACTCACTACTCTGCACTCACTACTCTGCACTCACTACTCTGCACTCACTACTCACTACGCTGCACTCACTACTCACTACTCTGCACTCACTACTCTGAACTCACTACTCTGCACTCACTACTCTGCACTCACTACTCTGCACTCACTACTCACTACTCTGCACTCACTACTCTGAACTCACTACTCACTACTCTGCACTCACTACTCACTACTCTGCACTCACTACTCACTACTCAGCATTCACTACTCTGCATTCTCCCTTCCGTAGTGTAAATGCCCTTCACGGCCGGATGCAGTATGTAGGTACTCTCATATATTTCTTGGCACCTACGATGTAAGACTGTGTGTTGGATCTAGGAGGACATATATAGCAGTTTTGTTTCACTCATTGCACTAGCACTGTGCTTTAATCCTCTCTTCTCCGTTTGATTAAACACATAAGCCAGCATGTAAACATTTGTATTAATGAACACTGTGCCCCGGAAGTCAGGCACGGTCGCCTGTGACGGGGGCGGGGCCACGTCCAGACCGGAAAAGGAGGCAGGCGGAGTCGAATGCGTCTCGCGCCCGGGGCTCCTGTGAGCGGTGTGGAGCCCCGGGGCCGCGCCAGCAGGAGGTTGGGCGCCGCGTGCTGAGAGCAGAGTCCCCGACATTGGCCAGGTAAGTTCCAAAAGGCTGGGGGGGGCTTGGTGCACTTGTGTGTGTGCGTGTATGCTCGTGTGTGTATGTATGTGTGCGACGGTGACGGCGGGGGATGGAGGGGGGGCCTCGGTGCACTTGTGTGTGTGCGCGTGTGTGTGTATGTGTCAGGAGGGGTGTCTCTGTATGTATGTATGTGCGTGCGTGCATGGGCGCTTGTGTGTGTGTATGCGCATGCGTGTGTGGAACTTGAGCTTCCCAGGAGACAGCGCCTGGCCACAGCGCGCGTTCCCGTTTCAAATCGGCTCCAAGGATGCGCGCGGCCGAAACTGTCTCCTGGGAAGCACACTCGCTAACAAAAGATCTCGGCGAGACGCGCTTCCGCACGTTTAGCCGAGACCTAAAAAACTAATAAAGAACTACATATCCACTGCTGTGTGACATGGAAGCCGATTATTTCTCAATATAGCCCTTGTTTGTGATTACCTTACAGTGCTCACATCATCCGCGCTGGAAGAGATGGGAGCCTTGGATGTCTGGTCACAGAAGCTCATTTACACACAAAAGGGGGGTGACAGCCTGTTCACAAAGCACAGCACACCTTGTAAAGTGCTAATACACAGAAAAGGGTAAAGTCTTGTGTCTCTTTTTTTCATTTTCTTTAATATATCCTGCACCTCGCTCTCTTCTTCTCTTTCTCTCATTTCAATTCATCATAAATTACTCAAATTCACTATTGCTTTATCAGCACGGCACAAGTCGGGGGTAGCCACAGTTTGAAGGGGTCCCCCAACTATTATCTAGAAACAGGACTCAGTTCCATCTAGCTCCTTAGCCTGCGACTGATAATTGTTACTTTGTGCCACAGCACTGCAGACACAGGCATCTGAGTGTTTGTTTGTGTGAGTGGTGCAAGAAAGGAACAGAGAACATGACAAAATTAGCCCTTCTATTGCTCAATACATTGTAAATGTGAAACACTTTGGGGCTTAGGGGCTGGATAAAGAATAACGTCAGGAAACAAACGCAAATTAAAAGCATATTTTATTTATTAGCTGAAAACTGTCTAAAAAATTAATTTATTAGTTCCACATATCTATTTAAAAATATTGACACTTTCAGTCATTTCCGAGTTTAGTTACAAACTAATAGTGGGAAAACACATGATGTATAAAAACTGAAATCAAAAACGTATTTTTACATTATTTAATGTTTCTTGTTTTTACAACAGACCCTCAACCTTTCACGTGAAAATTATTATAAGGGCCTGACATCACTTCTTGTGATGTCACTACATGTGACGTCACTGTGATTTGCATATCATAATGGGCTCCTTCACTATTTTCCTTACTTGTGCCCTGTTTATTGGCATGACATGGGTCCATAGGTATTAAAAATAAACATATAAATTCATAGGTGTTAAGCCCATTTCTCTGGTGATGTCACACATTGACATGTATTCGGCTGCTACTTCTATTTTTAGGTAAGTACAAATAACTTGTCGTTCCCCCTCCTTCCATTTCTCTCTTTTCTCCTCGTTTCTTTGTCTATCTCGCTCTCTTTATCTCTCCCCCTCTCTATTCCTACACCCTCCTGTTAGCATTAGCTTCATGAATCTCACTGTCACTTCTGGCATTCATACGACAAATCCTTCAGAACATTTGAGAACAAGGGACTATCAGTGTGGAAGACGAGTTGCTGGGAGTGCAACTGATTGTCCTGGCACATATATGCTTTTGATGTGAATTGTCACTATTTCACCACATTCTTCAAACAGAGTCTACTGCTTACAATGGCTCAATTCTGGTAAAAAGTAGAGTTTGGCAAGTCACAAAATGAATAGGGATAGCCAAGTCAGGGAGGAGCCACGGGTTACACTAGCTATAAGGCCCGAGGCACGAGCTGATCCAACAACCGATAACAGTGTGTAAAAGATGTAGCAAACATTACTTCAAAACAAGGTATATGCTCTTTTATATCTAAAAATAGGTTATTTCTTGAACACTTGTGCTTCCCTTTAGTTCATTATATATGCTGCTGTGGCATTTGTTAATAGTAATACATGCATTTTACCAATGAAGCTTCCCATCGGCAGAGCCCTGACGACATGTCAACTCTGGGTGTGTTGCGTTTATAGGTGTTATCACTAATCCGACAGGTTAGCTGAAAATACCGTTGTTAGTCCCAGTATTGTTCAGTGTTGCTTTTACAGGTAGTGTGGTCAGGTGCAATTAAATGTTTTTCTTTGTATCTCTTCTTTACAAAATAAAAATCAACAATGTTTATTTTCTTTTAATCCACATTGTGCTTGTCTCCCACTGTGTTTTCCGGTACAGCATGTCACTTTGCTATGTGTACGGAAGTGAACAATCACTGGAAACAAACACTTTTATAATTCTGCAAATACTGTTATCTGTTTTTCTTCTTTACTGCTATTAGGGCCTTCTATCATCTGGCATTTCATATCCCACAGTTTGAATGTTATCTTTTTCCGTAATTCATTCCTCTCACAATAACTGCACTGTTTAGCTCTTGTCTCTGTCCTCAGATGGGTCAATATTATTTTTGATGTTCTTAAGTTCTTTCCGAAATCTCTGCATTTCTAGGATTATTTCCATGTGAGTTAAATGAAGGAGTGTATTGACTGAGGGCTGTGTGGGATCGAAAATTGACAAAAGCCCTTCTCACTTTCAGTGCCCTTCTATGTTTTCCCCGTGTGTTCGCTGAAGAATTTGTAGCTCTAATCGTCGACTAAAGCTCATCCCACATTCATTGCACTTGAGTGACTTTCCCCCGTGTGTGTGTTTGTTGATGTTTTCGTAGGGTTGATAACTGACTAAAGCTCTTCAAACATTCACAGCAATCATATGGTTTTTCCCGTGTGTATTCGCTGATGTCTTTGTAGGTCTGATAATTTACTAAAGCACTTCCCACATTCATTGCACTTGAATGGTTTTTCTCCTGTGTGAGTTTGCTATGATACCTCAATACTGAAGTGAAGCAAAAACTACTGTCACATTCACTACAATGATAGGGTTTTTCCCCCGTGTGTGTTCGCTATGTGTTTGGAGGTGTGATAATAGAATAAAGCTCTTCCCACATTCACTGCACTTGAATGGTTTTTCTACTGTGTGTGTTCGCGGATGATAACTTAATGCTGAAGAGCTGCAAAAACTAATGTCACGTTCACAACAATGATAGGGTTTTCCCACCGTGTGTGTTTGTTGATTACTTTTTAGGTCTGATAACTGACTAAAGCTCTTTACACATTAATTGCACTTGAATGGTTTTTATCCTGTGTGTGTTCGCTTATGTCTTTGAAGGTGTGATAACCGACTAAAACACTTTGCACATTCACTGCACTTGAATGGTTTTTCCCCTGTGTGTGTTCGTTGATGCTTTTGGAGGGTTGGTAAGTGACTAAAGCACTTTGCACATTCACTGCACTTGATTGGTTTTCCCCCTGTGTGTGTTCGAATATGACTTTGAAGGTGTGATAACTGACTAAAGCACTTTGCACATTCACAGCACTTGAATGGTTTTTCCCCTGTGTGTATTCGCTTATGTTTTTGGAGGTTTGATAAGTGACTAAAACACTTTGCACATTCACTGCACTTGAATGGTTTTTCCCCTGTGTGTATTCGCTTATGTTTTTGGAGGTTTGATAAGTGACTAAAGCACTTTGCACATTCACTGCACTTGAATGGTTTTTCCCCCGTGTGTGTTCGCTGATGACTTCTTAGGGTTGATAAGTCACTAAAGCTCTTTTCACATTCACTGCACTTGAATGGTTTTTCTCCTGTGTGTGTTCGCTGATGACTTTGTAGGTGTGATAACCGATTAAAGCACTTTTCACATTCACTGCACTTGAATGGTTTTTCCCCTGTGTGTATTCGCTTATGTTTTTGGAGGTTTGAAAAGTGACTAAAGCACTTTGCACATTCAATGCAATGATATAGCTTTTCCCCTGTGTGTGTTCGCTGATGACTTTGAAGGCTTGATAAGTGACTAAAGCTCTTTACACATTCACTGCACATGAATGGTTTTTGTCCTGTGTACGTGTGCTGATGAAGCTGGAGTAGTGATGACAAACTAAAGCTCTTGCTGCATGTGTATGATTCTTCTTTCTTGGTTAGTGTCTGTGGGTCGGGTATACATTTGCCTACATCACATGACTGCATTTTCTGATGGGCCAACATGGCTGATAAAGCGATTGTGTTTTTTCTCACACACTTTATATGTGTGCAGTATTTTGCACGTTTGATTTCTGTTTGAACAACAAAATGCGATAGCCACCAAATATTTGCCACACTCCTAATATGTAGAAGGTGTCTATGTAGGCGATTGCGTCTTTAGATTGGATTATGGCAATGCACACTTGTGGGTAAAGATGTATCTTCCTTCTCGCCGGTGCAAATAGGGACAGTCTGTTGTATTTTAGATAGAAGAACTCCTCTTTCATTTACCTGTCAATTGTCTGACTCCGCTCTGTTGTGCTTTTCTCTGGTTGCTGTGGTTTGGCCAGAAAGAGTTCAAAATTCACCTAGAGCACTGAATGATGGCTGGTCGTCATTTTAGAAAACAGAGCACTGAGGTAATCACACTATATCGATCCCATGATCAAATCTGGTGTTGGACACTTGTTTATACAGGATGCGGTTTGTTATTGTTGTTGCGTTAATTTTCCGAAGGTCATTTCTTCATCTTGTGGCGTTGAGGTGCACAGCTCAGCCTCTTACAATCACTGAACTGCCCTTGATGCTTCATCCGAGATCTGTCAGTTTGTGTGCAGGTTCCTCTGTCGCCGACTGCGCTGATGTTTTCCTGAATACTGTAGCTCAATATTTCTGCTATTACAGCATTATCTTTGTTATTGATGGTCATTTCATACATTCAAGGCTTGCTTTCTGTTGGATGTAAAGATTTTGAAAATTACTAAATTGAAACATAATGGAATGAGAATTCACAATGTTTAACTGGTTGTAAAAGACATTTCAGGGGAGATTTACCAAATCTCCACACAATGCAGTGCAGCCCTACCCCCGGGAGGATGCACTGCGCAACAAAGAGGAAACAGGAGAGCACCATATTTTCAAAGATATGGCTCTCTCCTTCCCTTTTCTTTGCGCCGGCACTGATTACAGCGGCCCTGTGCCATGCACACACCTTAGCACCAGAGCGCTAGGGTGTGTGTGTGAGTCCAGCATAGGTTTTGTACAGGAAGGACACCGTTCCTGTACAAATTACTATGCCTAGATATGAGGGAAAGCTTTTACCATATTGTGTACGTGTTGCACAGTGCAGCACGCATGCAAAGTCAGAAAAGGAAGGAGAAATGAAAGCATTTCTCCTTCCTTGCACCTAGTTTTGTGGTTGCACGGGAGCGCCCTTGCACCACCCTTGGCAGGCACCCATGGCACAAAGTAATGCGAAACAATGCTATGCGCAGTGTCACATTACTTTAACGCTATTTCCAGCGCTAAGAAAGTAAATTAGGAAAAAAAGATTTTGCGCCATTTTGAGCCACTTTTGTGCCACAAATACAGCGCAAATTCTTAATAAATCCCCCCCTTCTTCTTTATCGCTTTTGAAACTTAGCAAGGAATATTTCATCATACACAGATATTTAACTAAAAGTTTGGTTGATCAGGTGACATCTTATTACATTTACAGAGTAAGGGCGCTCACGGAGCACCCAAGTGCTTGAGGTATAGCTTAAGATAGAGGCATATGGTGAAGATTTCATTTAAACAACAATAGAGTTTAGAAAAAGAGATGGATCAGGCTGGGCTGCAAAATTTCCAGTAACTCTGCACGAAGTATACAACAAAAGTAACTCCATTCATACACTTCTTCTAGTTCTTCCCTATTCACTTAAGATCATCTCAAATACCAACTCCTGTCTTTACCTCACTGTTCATAAGTCACCTTTGACACTTTCAACAGCTCCCTTGGTTCAAGCATTTCTGGTTTATTCTAACCTGGAACATTGGAACATTATTGTGGGTTGAGGGGGGTTTCCTATTGCAATAACATCTGTCCATCGTCCTGAAACTAGTGCAGCTTACAGCAACCGGTTCTGGCCCTGAAAGATAACTTTAAAAAGCAAGTCTTTACTTCTTCCTAAGGTGGATAAAGTTCAGTAAGATGCACCTCCTTCCAGAGATTTTGTGTAAAACAGAGCGAGGGGTTCACTGTAAGGCCGGTCCTTTACATTATAAGCGCAGATAAGGTGAACAAATATTGATTCATATAATTTAATATTCAATGATATCAGTCATTTAGTACGTATGGAGAATCCACCACAACCAATATTTTACCTGACATATCCCTGCAGCAGATGTGTGCATATTACTCTTTTTCCCACCTTTTCCAACTTTACATGGCATCTGGCATGATGTTGTCCTTTTGGGGCCCAGGATGCCATTTGTGACTGGATGGGCATTTGGAAGAGTGGGAGGAGGTGTCAGTTATCCACAGGTGATGCTGCATTTCTACCTTTCCATATTTCACATATTCAAGTGTACCTAATTTCATGGCCTTCAGCCCCCCTACTGCCCTCTGGTTGTCCACTCACTCTGTGGGGTTCATCAGAAGTCAGATAACTGCCTCATGCTCACAAGGCCAAGGATCTCACTTCTTCTACAACACTTATTGCAGACATAGGGCCTAGTTAGGAGTTTGTCCAACAGATTATTGCCCCAAAACTAGGGGTGGATGAAGCATTCCGCTCTGCCAGCGGAGCTTGTGAAGTTTTGCCCACTCTGGTTCAAAAAACTCCATGCAAAACAGAGTTTTTTTCTCCAGCGGTTCATCAACGGTAAAGTGGTGAGCACTTGTTTTTTTTTTTTTAAATACATTTTTATTGCAGATGCACGGACACAAGAAGGCAATGTCATACGTGCAGGAAGTCAATACATACAGAAACAAAAAAAATCCAGGAACCCGCCCAATTCTCATCAGTGCTCAAGGCAACAGTCAGTTGATCCACACATAAAGTTCGTTTCGGCGGAGTCATGGTAATAGTATATGCGGTTCCCAGCAGCCCCCGCCCTTCCTCCCGCGCCCAGTATTCAATTGGCCCCAAGACAGTCAAACAGATGGTGCACGCCCGGCACAGTGGGTCCACTCCAGACATGTCCCGCCGCCCGTCCCAGTATTCCTCCAAACTCTGGGTCTACACGTAGGTCTCCCTACCCCGGCCCACTCTCCAACCCATGGTACTGTCTCCATTTTGACCAGACCCTTTTAAACTTTTTTGGGCAGCCCCTCGATTTATATGTCACTTGCTCCGCCGCCATGTAGAGGTCCAGACCCCTCCTCCATTCCTCCAGGGTAGGTACGGACTCCACCCCCCAATACTTTGCAATGTCTCGTTTTGCTACCACTAGGGCCAGCGTCAGGAACGTCAGCAGGGGGCGGGGGAGGTCAACATCATTAGTCATTCCCAGGATGGCCAGTTTGGGTTCCTGGTCAAGCGGTACCGCCAGGACCTCCCTCAGGTCAGCAAAGACGTGCGTCCAGTAGGATTGTATTTTGCCACACGCCCATAGAATATGAAAAAAGTCCCCCCCCCCCTCATGCAAGCAACGTAGGCACCTGTCATCTGATGTTTTCCCCATCCTAAACAACCTGACCCTATCAAAGTATGTCTTGTGAAGCACATTATATTGGATCAGGCGGAGTCGGGACTTAATGGCCACTTCCCTTGGGTGCATAAGGATTAGGTCCCAGTCAATCTCTTCCAATGCACCCACGTCATGTTCCAACGTTGCCCTGAGCTTCGCCAGATCCCCTAACATGTTGTTTGTGAGTGTCTTGTATGTAAGGGATACAGCCTTGTTGGGTATCTGCTCCTGCAGCAGTCTGCCCTCCAGTGGTGCATATTCCGGGAGACCCTCCAAAGGTATAGCCTGTGCCCTCCACGCATGTCGTAATCGGATGTATTTAAAAAACTGCGAGCGATGGAGCCCATATTCTGCCCTCAGGGTAGCGAACGACTTGAGCTCCCCCCTGGCGATGACATCCCCCACCGTGGAGATCGCAATGTCATCCCATTGCTTAAAGCCACTAAGTTTACGCAATTCGTGGAGCCACGCGCAATGCCAAAGTGGAGTTTGCCGTGTGGGCTTCCGTTCCCAACCTGTGCGTTTCGTGGCCATTTTCCATGCTCGGTGCGTGATATTTGTGGCCGGAAGTAGGGGTTTTCTTTGTGGGCCACCGTATAGGTACGTGAGCAGACTATGTGGGGATAATTTTGCGCGTTCCAACACATATGTGGGGTGGCTCGCCGGGGCATGGAGCCAATCATTAATGGGGGAGAGATGTTCCGCCCAGTAATAGGCCTCAAGGTTTGGTAGGGAAATGCCACCGCTGTATTGGTGACGTTGAAGGGTAGTGAGCGCCACTCGTGGCTGTTTACCCAGCCAAATAAAGGACCGAAGATCAGCATGTATTTTGCGCAGAAGGTCGCCCGGAATTGGGTAATACTCTTTCTGCAGGGCGTACAGGTATTTGGGCAGTATCACCATTTTATATATCGCTGCCCTGCCCAGAAGGGTCAAAGGAAGCTGGCGCCACCGTGACATATCACTCGCGGAGTCCAAAAGTATTCTATCCACATTCTTAGAGCGTGACAATTCCATGTCCAGTGTGATGAATACCCCCATGTACTGGAAGCCCTCCGTAGACATCACCAGCCTATCCGGAAGGGCGCCATCACCTGTGGCCCCCTTGGGATCGAAAAGGACGGACTTGTGCCAAATTATGGCGTACCCGGAGTAACTACTGTATCCGTCTATCTCCCGGAACAGTTCGGGCACAGTGGTTTGCGGGTCAGTGATATAGAGTAGGACATCATCGCATAGAGGGACAGCTTCTCCTGTGTGTCATCGGTGAGTGTAACTCGGAAGCCGGAGATTCTCTGATTTTGCCGTATCTTGGCCGCTAGTATCTCGATCGTCAGGGTGAAGAGAAGAGGCGACAGGGGGCATCCCTGTCTGGTGCCTCTCTGGATTGGAATTTTGCGGGAGAGGGTCCCGTTCACCCTCACCCTGGCCCTTGGATTAGTATAAAGCAGCTGTACCCAAGAGCGAAATTTGGGGCCAAAACCAAATTTATACAAGGTGGCTTTGAGGAATGGCCAGTGCACGGAGTCGAAGCCCTTTTCAGCATCCAAGAAAAGGAACCAGTGTGGCGGGTCCCTACCCTTCACCTCCTGTAGCCAGTTGTGCGTGCGACGGAGGTTGAATTTCGTGGCCCTGTCCAGCAAGAAGCACGTTTGGTCCAGGTGTATCAGGTCGGGTAGAACTGCCCTAAGGCGGCGCGCTAGTACCGTGGCGAGGAGCTTCACCTCCGTGTTCAGTAAAGAGATAGGACGGTAGGAGGCGCAGACCCCCCGTGGCTTACCCTCTTTGTGGATAGGAATTATGGTGGCCAAGGTGAGGTCGGGAGGCAACCCCCCGTCTGCGTATGCCTCAAGGAAGAGATTCCGCAGGTGTGGGGCCACAATGTCGGCCGTACATTTAAAAAATTCCGGGGGAAAGCCGTTCGGCCCCGGGACCTTGCCCGGCTTCAGCCCGGTGATGGCAGTTTTAACTTCATCTAAAGAGATGTCGGCTTCTAGCTGGGGCAGGGCCTCATCGTCTACGCTGGGAAGATCCACCTGTAACATATAAAGGAGTGAGTCCTCACACGATCCTAATTGTCTGGCCCTGTAAAAGCACTCGTAGTACGTTGCGAATGTGTCTGCAATATGTGGATCCGAGCGCACAACCTTCCCCTGTCCATCAGTAACTTCATCCACCCACCTCGCCAATCGTTCTCTTCGACTAAGCCAGGCTAAGAGTTTACCAGATTTATCCCCCACGTCGTAGAGACGGTGCAGAGTGGCCAGATTTTGTGTTGTCGCCTCATCCGACACCAATTCCCGGTATCGTCTCTAAGTATCTAACAGCTTACGCAAGGTCGTTGTGCATTTAGTACGCAGGTGTTCCTTTTCCAACTCTACTATAGTGCGCTCTACAGTCCCAACTCCTCCACTAGTTTCTTCCGCTCCTCCCCCAATCTACCACTTATCCTATCTCTCAGCACCGGCTTCATCGCTTCCCACAGGGTCACCGCCGAGTCCACCGACCCCTCATTTTCTGCCATGTACACCCGTGTATCCGCCCTAACGCCTTTAAGGATCGACTTGTTCGCCAAGTCCTAGGCGGTGAGTCGCCACGTGGCCTCTTTCCTGCACCCAGGCCGGCCCATTGATAGTAATAAGGGCGAGTGGTCCGATAGTCCCCTTGCCAAGTATACCGCCGTGTCCTCTGCGGTGAATGTCTGTCGCGGCATAAAGATATAGTCCAGTCTGGAGAATACTTTGTGAGCTGCCGAGTAAAAGGAGTAGGCCACAGTCGGCGGGTGTAGCTGCCTCCAGATATCAGACAGGCCCATCTCAGACATTAATTGGGCCAGGGGAGTCTGGGTACCTCGGTTGTTAACCACCCCGGATCTATCTATAGCCCTGTCCATCACGTCGTTGAAATCACCCCCCACTATCTGTATGGTATCCGGGGTATCTAAAAGTATGGACGCAAGTAGCTTTAGCGCGTTTGCCTGAAGTTTGGGTGGAGCATATACCAGAAGTGGTGAGCACTTGTGAGAAAATATAATGCGCTAGACCTCCTACTGGAGTGATTTCTCATTGCAGGAGGCCACAGCAGGTCGGGACCACTTGAGTGTTAAAATCTGCCATTCTCGTTGATGAAGCTACCATTCGATTAGAATATCAATTAGAGCGGCAGAAAGCAGCATCGCCCTCTGACACAACGCGTAGTGCTGTTCGTGCTGATTTTACAGTGGGGGTTAAACTCCTGGCACTAAAAATCTGTGAGTGCAGTGCAACTTAACAAACTCTGCTACTTGTGGAAGTCTGCAGAGTGCGGCGGAGTTTCCCTGTCGCTTTGTGGAGTTCAGCGGAGTATAACTCTGCAAACTGCACAAAGGCATTATCAAAACATGACAGATATCCTGTCTGCCTTATTATAATTGCTATAGGATGCAATGCATTTTTAATGGGACGGGCAGGATACCTGTCACATTTGTGATGGAATAAACCATGTGCTGAAATCTAAATCAGGCCTTTGGTGTACATTGCGTCCGGTGTGGCTAGCTGGGCTTGACGGTTCTTGTGGTTTGTGGGTCTCTCACTGCTTTGAGGTCACCGCCAGGCAGACCTTCTGTCAGCTTTGCCCTGTGCAGATCTTCCTTCTAGGCAGGATCTCCTTCAGCTGCGCCTTGTGCAGATCTTCCTTCCAGGCAGGACCTCCATCAGCTGCACCTTGTGCAGATCTTCCTTCCAGGCAGGGGCTTCATTTAGCTGTGCCCTGTGCAGATCTTCCTTCAGGCAAGACCTCTGTCCGCTGCACCTTGTGCAGATCTTACTTCCAGGCAGGGGCTTCTTTCAGCTGCGCCTTGTGCAGATCTTCCTGCCCAGCTGGACTTCTGTCAGCTGTGCCCTGTGCAGATCTTCCTTCTGGGCAGTACTTCAGTCAGCTGTGCCTCGTGCAGATCTTCCTTCTAGGCTGGACGTCTGTCAGAGGTGCCCTGTGCAGATCTTCCTTCGAGACAGGACTTCTGTCAGCTGAGTTTTGTGCAGATCTTAATTTCAGTCAGGACCTCTGTCAGCTGCGCCTCGTGCAGATTTTCCTTCCAGGTAGGGCTTCGGTCAGCTGCACCTTGTGTAGATCTTTTCCAGACAAGGGCTTCTTTCCTCAATGATCAGTTCAAAGGTCAGAAGAGGTAGAACTGATCTAGGTCAGCTTCTTTATTATAGTTCTACTGGTCAAGCCACAGACCTTGTGCTCTGAGAGGACAGAGAGTCTGGATTTTCTGAGCTCCGTGGA
Organism: Lissotriton vulgaris; assembly: GCF_964263255.1. Taxonomy (NCBI): domain Eukaryota; kingdom Metazoa; phylum Chordata; class Amphibia; order Caudata; family Salamandridae; genus Lissotriton; species Lissotriton vulgaris. The sequence continues at coordinate 128,466,291 of NC_141685.1, forward strand.
ACATGAATACAGTTCCACCGCATCCAGCACGTACTACAAGACTCCAAGAGTCAACGCTACAAGTGCTGCTCCAAGGTTTAATTCAACCACTGTATCTGAACATGCCCTGGCAAATGCCAACTAGAGAATAAACATCCTGCCTGCACCAGCAGAGTGCAGAAAGCTTTTCAAGAATATTGAGGTACCTTGACTTTCTCTGTCTGTCGTAACTGAAGATGTTAAACCTTGGTAACATCGATCGCCTTTGAACAAGGTCCTCCATTTTGCTATCAGAATGTAACTCATCCTGCGCCGACACAAATCCTCTAATCCGTATTGCATGAAGCTGGGTGGTTCTAACCCTTAAGAAGGCCCTCCACAAATTGCTGACATTTCTTACACCCCCTGGACAGCTGTGGCAACACACAGACTAACTACACCCCCTCAGGGATCACCAGTCCACCTGCCAGGATCAAGACTCAGATCTTTCAACCTTCTCTGTTACCGTCTTTAGAACGGCCTGTCTCTGGGATTCGTGGAAGCTCCACATTCTGAGCTCGGAGTTGCTTTGTAAAACCATCTCATGAGAGTGGAAGAAAAGAACATTAAGTGACACGCACTGCACAGAAGTGTAAATAAATCTACTATTATCGTTCCATGTACCGTTGTCCTACTGCTGTTGTTTTGACATGGATGTTTTGCCGTCTTTCACAGCTACTTCTTCATTTAAAATCTTACTCAGTTTGTTTTGCATCATACCTACTTACCTAGGTACTGTTTCTGACCCTACGACATCTCTGGCTGACATGCTGTGCTGTCTGTTGCTAAATAAATAGGAAGTAGATTGCTTCTGCAGGGAGAGTGCAGTGTCCTTTCAGTCAGAGGCACTTGATTGGGATAAAAGGAACCATGTTTGTTAGAAAAGCTGCAACTAGTAGAATAATAACATACCAAAAGCAGCACATATAATGCAATAACAGACCAGGTACTAGAAAAACGTGACGCAAACAATGCAATAACACAGGCTAGGCACTAGGAAAACATGATGCAAACAATGCAATAACACAGGCCAGGCATTAGGAGAATCTGGTTCAAACAATGCAATAACAGGTCAGGCACGAGGAGAATCTGATGTAAACACTGCAATAACACAGGCCAGGCACGAGGAGAATCTGATGTAAACAATGCAATAACACAGGCCAGGCGTTGGGAGAATCTGACGCAAACAATGCAATAACACGGGCCAGACACTAGGAGAATCTGATGTACACAATGCAATAACACAGGCCAGGCACAAGGAGAATCTGACACAAACAATTTAATAACACAGGCAAGACACTAGGAAATCTGATGTAAACAATGCAATAACACAGGCCAGGCACAAGGAGAATCTGACGCAAACAATGCAATAACACAGGCCAGGCACAAGGAGAATCTGATGTAAACAATGCAATTACAAAGGCCGGGCGGGGCGGAGCTAGCTCGCAACCAAGATGGCTGCTTGAGCCGTGAGCTCCCCGTCTCGTGTAACTATCCTACATCAATCATGCGTGCTATTCCACTATCAGCTGCCCTGACTAGACGGACTGAGCCCCAGGAGTGCTGTGGTCCACGAACGGTGTGGGTCCGGATCCCGCGCCCCCTTCACGTTGAGCGAGCCGGCTGCAGTGGGAGCTGCAGCGGAGGAATTAACTGAAAGGAGCGGATGCTCTGACGAGGCCGCTGTACAGCGGCAGCTGTCGATCCCACGTTTGGCGGGAATTGTGAAGAGTGATACCCCACGCCTCTTGAGATCATGAGTCAGCCCGGGTGGTGTGTGGACTGAGGAGCGGTGCAGGAGGCGGTGCTACCAGCCGGGGAGGTGAGAACGCACCAGTGATGCCTTCAGAGCGGCCTCTGGTGCGGGGGCTGAGCCCGGGGCCGCGAGTGCCTACACCGTGACTGCGGGGGGCAGAGTGTGCTGTGTAGCGGTAGAGGTCGATTCCGCGGCCGGCAGGAAAAGTAAGGAGCGAGTGCCCCCCTTGCCGCTGGAGACCGCAAGTCTTCCCGGGTAGAGCGTGGTCCCGAGGAGCGGCGCGGGAGACGGCGGAACCAGGCGGGGAGGTGAGGGCGGCCCAGTGGGCCCCCGCTGGGGAATGGGCCCGGGCCGTGAGAGCCAACACAGAGACTGAAGGGGGCAGAGTGTGCTGTGTAGCGGCGGAGGTCGATTCCACGGTCGGCAGGAAATGTGAGGAGCGAGTGCCCCCCTTGCTGTTGGAGACCACGCGTCTGCCCGGGTAGACCGTGGTCCCGAGGAGCGGATCCGGAGACGGGGGAACCAGGTGGGGAGGTGAGCACGGCCCAGTGGGGCCTAAAGAGCGGCCCCCGGTGGAGACTGGGCCCGGGCCGTGAGAGCCAACACAGAGACGGAGGGGGGCAGTGTGTGCTGCCGAGAGAGGCCCCCACGGTGTGCTGTGCCCCGGTGATGGGCTGGACTGGGATCCCCCTTGTGGGGGGCTCCTCGGCCCCCTTCCCCCAACGGCAATTAGGAGCAGAGGTGCCCGCTGCAGGAGAGGAGGTGCAGCGGGGGAGGTGGCCATAGAGCAGTACGGCGGAGGAGAAGGACAGAGCAGCTACGCGTGGAGGCAGGATTACATTGGGACGCGGAGGCCCCTCTAGACCCTAATCGGCTCCCCCAGCCTCCAGAGTGAACGGTTGGAAGTGCTGCCAGCAGGGTTGAGGTGCGTAGGGGTGCGACAGCTGGGGCTACACAGTGCAGGAAGCAGGTCGCCTCTCCTCACATGCACAGAGGCGCCCAGGGGCCCTGCACTGCTGCCTTTGAGAGTATCCTAGCAGAGACTGAAAAGGGTCTAGAGCGAGGGGAATGATGGGCCAGATTAAAAAGTTGTGGTGGCTCTGACTGTAACCCAGGTGATCCGCAAAGTTACAAGCTCCCCTGAGGGGCAAGGCACGCTGTATCTGTGTGGTTGCCTGCGGTGCTCACCACATTTCTGCGCAAAGGCTTACCACGGGGGTGGGAGCTGCAGCGACCCCGGCACTTGGACTCTAAGGCCCTGACTATACCCGCTGTGATAGGAGGATACACAGCGACAACAAGATGGGATGGATGGACCGGAACCAGCCTAAGCTGACGTTTGACCCGAAGATGCCCAAGACAGGCAAGACCACACCAGGAGGAGGGCCCGGAGAGTTGGAACCTATCGAAGAGCCCCCGCAGCAGGATAGCCACAGCCTTTTGCTCGCCATGGAGAAGAGCCTGCATGGGGGGATTGCATCCTTGGGATCCAAGATAGACGTGCTCGCCTATCGTATAGACCGCATGGCGGAGAGGCTCGATAAACAGGCGGAACGAATAGACATGTCCAAACGTCGCCTGACGGAAGTAGAAGAGGCACAAACGACCCAGGACTCGGAACACAAACAGCTGGGCAGAGTGATTTTACAGGACAAGACGGAGGATTTAGAGGACCACTCTCAGAGATGCAATCTCCGTAGTACGGGTCTCCTGGAAACCACGCAAACCGGGAATATGGAGGTGTTTGTGGAAAGCCTACTGAAGAAGATACTAGGGGACACAGCCTTCTCTGGAATGTTTGTGGTTGAGAAGGCCCACCAATCTCTGGGCTCGAGGCCGAAACCTGGGGTGCCTCATAGACCTATAATTGCGAAGTTGCTAAATTACAGGGAACGTGACGTGGCGCGGAAGCTCGCCAGAGAGAAACAGCCGCTACATGACGAGGGGACTGAGATCTCATTATTCCCGGATTTTACGGCAAAAGTTCAGGAAGCAAGGAGGCAGTTTGTACCGTTGAAACGACAGCTGCGTGAGTTGGGAACGGACTCGGCAATGTTGTACCCCGCAAAGCTGCGGGTCAACAGACAGGGGAAGTCTATGATTGTCATTGACCCTAAGGCGCTCCAGAAGGCCCTCAGAGAATGGCGCAAGGACATGCGGTCCTCCCTGAACAGAGAGCTACAGGACGAAGCAGCGCGAGACCCCCTGGATGAACAGGACTAACTAAGATGCACAGCTGCGGATGGCTGAGTATGTGTTCTGACTGTTGGACGTCCCGGGGTGGTGGTGCCAAAGAGTAGGTGGAATGATCTGGCCCTTGTGTGCCCCTTTCCTGAGTTTGCCCTTATATGGCTTTGTGTTGCGGGATGGGGGGGTTGAGGGGATGGGAGGGGTGAAGTTCAGCCTGATTCTCAGTGGGTTACGGTCCTGAAGTACATTGTGTCACAAAGTTATGATAAACAGTTGCACAATGAGGTGGGGCTATGTGCAAGTATATTAATTATGAGTCAATGGAGGAGGAGGGGCCCTGCGGATGAAGGAGTTAGAGCTACCGCAGAATGTATGGTCCTGTAGGAGTGTGCATGGCGCAGACTTGGTTCAGGGGTACACATATGCAAGATGCTGTTACACGTGAACTATACTTGATATGAGACGGGGATGGGTGGTCACTAGGCATAGTACTGTACTGTAATTTTTCTGCTGGCTACTTACGTCCCCGCGTGAATTACACTTTTCTACAGTTTTTGTTTGCTGTTATTGGGGGATGTGGAGGGGAGAGTGTGTGGTTTTGCAGGGGTGGGGGATTTCAGTGGGCTAGTTGGGGTAGGGCAGGCATGGGAGGGCAAAGGATAGGGGAGTTGCAGCACTTTCGAGTGCCACTTGAACAGGGGTGGGACACTGTGTTGTTGTTTGGTGGTTTTTGTTTTTTGGCACAGATGTGGCAAGGCATAGCGGGATCGTATACGTCCGGGACACATCGCTGGGGCCCATACACCGGCCGCTTACATACAGATGACACCAATCGGGGAGCCCCCAAATACACTGACGCTGATGACCTGGAATGTCAGAGGTCTCAATGACCATCGTAAGGTCAGGAAGGCCCTACAATATCATTCCAGATATAGAGGTGACGTTGCGCTCTTACAGGAGACGCACCTCCACCCAGGCAGTCCTATATTGTGATCCAGGGGTTTAATGGGTAATGTACACACAGCGGGATTCACATCACATGCTAGGGAGGTTCTGACGCGGATTAACCCTACAGCACCACTGATGGTGACACCACTGGAGACAGACAGGGAGGGACGGTACACTATCTCGAAATGCTGTGGGAAAGGCATGGAGATCTGTATAGTTAATACCTACTGCCCTAACTACGACCACCCTGCCTTTTATTCAGATCTGACAGATAAGGTTCTGGCGCGCTCGGGGGGCTACGTCCTTTGGGGGCGCGATTTTAATATGACAAGACAACCCAATATAGACAGATTGGACGGCCCTGATAGACGCCCCTCGGCTTCTGCTAGGTCGCTAGAGGCATCAATGACACGACTGGACCTGAGAGACATGTGGAGATACTGATACCCAACTCACGGAGGCTATACTCACTACTCAGCACCACATAATATACACACTAGGATTGACTATTGGCTAGCCACTACTCACTTAACTCACAATGTGCAGGGTTGCTCGATATTGCCACGCATATATACGGACCATTCACCTTTGTTGTTGACAATTATCCAGTATTTGGGTGTCTTTCATAGATTCACATGCCTGAATCATTCCCCGTCGCCGAGACGGGAGCCTCCGGTACATAAAAAAGTAATGTCCTAAGGACATACATAGAGAATATAGGCCGAAGGGCCTCCCCTTTTGGGGCCTTTCCACGTCCTTATGTAAAAGGACCGAACTCTCATCGTTAGCCAATCAGCTCCGACCTCCTTCTAGAACCTTCCCGGGAGGAGCCTCCGTCCCTCAGATTTTTCTACCGCACGTTGTGCTAGGGAGTCTCCAACCTGAGCTCTTCAGGTTTCCAAAATTCGAAGTCTCAAACTTCGCCGAAGTTCACTTTGTACGAAAAGGATTTTATCCTATCATCGACTACATGTCGGAATCTAATAAGAAAACTTCGTCCATGGCGGACTCACAGAAGAAAGCCCTCCTAAGGGCCTGCTCCTCCTGCGGCAAGCAGCGGATTCAAGCGGAGGACAAGCACGACCTGTGCTTATATTGCCTGTACCCTGACCACGTCACTGACAAGTGTAGGGTGTGTAGAGCCTTCCCAAAGAAGACGGTTAAGGAAAGGGAAACTCGCCTTCGCGAATGGCTCGACAGGCTTAAGGTCCGAGACACTCTGGAATCTTCCGAGGGTAGTGTCTCCGCGACCTCCAAAGTCTCCAAGAAGAGACCCAGGGTGCAGTCCCCTGGAGAGACAGACACTCCTCCTAAGAAGGCGCACAGGAAGCCTTCGGAGGCACGCTCCACCACCTCCTCCGTGTCTGTTAAGGATGGCCAGAGGTTCAAGAAGCCCGCTCCATCTACTAAGCGGACCACCTCAGTCACGACCACTGTGTCGACCACTACGGCCTCATCGCCCTCCGCGGCGGCCACGACAACCACCACTGCGTCCTCAGGCGCACCGGTCTCCTCGACCATTCCTCTGAAACCTTCATCCAATACGAAGGGCGCCTCTTCGTCACCTAAGAGGTCTAAATCTACAGGTACGCCTTCGCCGAAAACACCTCATACCGAAGGCTCGTCACCCAAGACGTCGAAGTCAAGTTCGTCTCCTAAAAAGTCGAAGTCAAGTTCAAAAAGCACACCTTCGACAAAGATATCTCAAGTCCAAGACCCTACCATCAGTAAGGCGGCGAAACCCTTATCCCCGCAAAATTTGATGCCATTGACCCTGACGGAGGTGCCCAAATCACCAACACACATGGCGGGAGCGCCATCTTCACGCACGTCGTCGGAAGAGACCCCGGCGCCATCTTGGAAAGAATCGAGATTGGTCGAAGTCTCTATTCACTCGATTCCAACGCCCTCGGTTCGCCCAACGGTGGAGTTGGCACCCGAACAAGAACAGGACACACTACAGAGTGAGGAGTCGGACGAAGAACATGAGGTTCACGAAGAACACCAGGACGTCCACGAGATCCGGGACGGAGTGATGTATCAAGGCAGCTCCCTGACCGTCGACACGGTGAACACCCCGATGATCTGTTTGCCACTGTCTCTGGTCAACGATTTGAAATCCCTGGTGCAGGACTATAAACAACGGTTCCCGGACGCCGACAGCGGTGCCCAGGTACCGGTCACCCAAGCGCACCCATCAGCCTCGCACCCTTCCGCTCCCCCGGCCCGTCCTCGGAGCCAACTCCGACCGCAAACCCAGGCGGAGGACTCATCGGAAAGCGGGGAGGATGACACGGACTTAGAGGAAGGCGAGGTGCAAGACGTCGCCTCGGACCACAGAGACGACGATGCCGATGCTGCGTCATCACACCATTCGTCTACCCCGGCATCCCCGCGACCGCGCCACTCTGAAGCGGCGGACGTGGGAGGTTTCCACAAACTGGTGGACAGAGCTGCAAGGAGGTTTCACATGGCAGTGGAATCCGCGGAAACGGAATGCTTCCTCCATGATTTCAAGGAGCACACACAGAAATCAACCAAGTCTATTCCTCTTATAGACTTTCTATGGGAACAAGGCAAGAAGCTGATGCTCACGCCTGCTTCGGTGCCGGCGGTGGTTCCGCGCCTAGACAAAAAATATAAGGCCCCGAACTCCGCACCTGCCTGCCTGACCGGCCACCCCAAACCGGACTCGGTTGTCACTCAGGCGGCCCAAAAACAATCCCGAAACCCCTCCTCGCCGCTGTCCGCGCCCCCGGACAAGGAAGGAAGGAAGCTGGACACCATAGGCAAGAGGTTCTCCACCACATCCGCCATGTCCATCAAGGTGGCAAACTCCATCGCCCTCCTGGGCCGCTACAACCGCCAGCTATGGGAAGACATAGCTCCCTACCTGCAAGGCCTGCCGGCCACGGTCCAGGACGAGGTGAAAGCTCTTCTGGCGGAAGGACAAAACTCCGCGGCAGAAATTATCGACTGCGCCATCGACGCAGCCATGACGGGATTCCGCCAGTTGGCCGGGGCTGCCGTGCTCCGCCGCCAAGGCTGGCTCAAGGCGACGTCTTTTCGGCAGGAGGTCCAATCTAAGGTACTGGATATGCCGTTCGATGGTCAATTCCTCTTTGGGGAGAAGATAGACGAGGCACTCCAGGCCATCAAAAAAGACACCGACACGGCGAGGGCTCTGGGCTCCCTCCAGTCCCGGAACCAATCCTTTCGGGGAGGCCGCTCCAGAGGTCAGTACTCCTACAGAGGTTCCTACCAAAATCGGTCGTCCTATTCCTACGGCAACAGGAACCAGCCCCAGCAGAAACAACAGTCCCGACAGTCATCCTATGGGAGATCGTCCTTCAGAGGCAAATCCGCCAAGAAGGGCACTGGCGGCCGCCAGTGACCATTTACTCCAGCCAGTCCCACCACCGTCTCAATCCTTTCGAATTGGGGGAAAACTGACCCACTTCCTCCACAATTGGCGAAAAATCACTACGGATCGGTGGGTACTACAAATAATTCAATTTGGACATTCCCTCGAACTGGTCAACACCCCTCCCAACACCCCTCCGCTGAAGCGTGCTCACAGACACCTGCACCTCCTTCTCCAGGAAGTCTCCGCCATGTTGGTCAAAGGAGCCATCGAAAGAGTCCCGGAGTCCCAGAAGGGGAAGGGTTTTTATTCCCACTTCTTCCTGGTCCAACAGAAAGGGGACAAGTGGAGGCCGATCTTAGACCTCCGGGCGCTCAACGCCTTCCTGCGGAGTCAATCCTTCCGGATGGTCACAATCCAGGAGATCCTAGGAGCACTGGAAAGGGGAGACTCGATGGTCTCCCTGGACTTACAGGACGCCTACTACCATATCCCCATCCTCGTCAGGCACAGGAAATACCTAAGGTTCGAAATAGCGGGCAGACATTACCAGTTCAAGGTCTTGCCGTTTGGCCTCAAATCTGCCCCACGTATCTTCACAAAGTGCTTGGCGCCAGTGGCAGCCTTCCTGCGACAAAGGGGTCACCAGGTGTTCCCCTACCTGGACGACTGGCTGGTGAAGGCTCCTTCCCCGGAGGACGCGCTGGCTTCCTTCAACGCCTGCAGCGCTCTTTTCCAACAGCTGGGTCTGACGATCAACCTCAAAAAATCATGCACTACTCCGTCAACGAGGATCACCTTCCTAGGGGCGACCCTGGACACGAAGCGTGCGAAGGCTTTCCCCTCAGAGGACAGGATCAGCAAAATACTGTCTCTGGCCGCGGCGGTGGCCAAGAAGCCTCGCATCAAGGTCCGGACGTTCACCTCCTTGCTAGGGATGATGTCTTCATGCATTCTCCTCGTACCGCACTGCAGGCTCCGCATGCGCCCCCTACAGGAAGCGTTGGCGAGACAATGGAAACAGTGTTCAGGCTCATTCGACGACATTCTCACAATCACACCGGCCATCATAAAGGCCCTGCTGTGGTGGAGAAACAGGACTCACCTGACGGCCGGCTTGCAGTTCCTCCTGCCGCCGGCACCACTGGTCATCACGACCGATGCCTCACTGGAAGGCTGGGGCGCAGTACTGTTAGACCTTCGAGTCAGCGGCAAATGGGACGCCCAGGAGAAACAACTACACATCAACCTCCTGGAACTGAGAGCAGTGTACCTGGCTCTACAGGCCTTCCTGCCACGTATCGGCTCTTCCCCTGTGCTCGTCAAAACAGACAACACCACGACGATGCACTACCTGAACAAACAAGGGGGAACGCGATCTCTCTCTCTCTCACGAGAATCGCAAAAAATCTGGAACTGGTTGGTGGCGCACGGCCTCTCCCTCAAGGCGGAGTACGTTCCAGGGAAGGACAACACTATCGCGGACGCCCTCAGCAGGCAGACCTCTCTCTCCCACGAATGGGAGCTCAACGGCGACACGGTGGCCCACGTCTTCTCACAATGGGGCACCCCGAGGATCGATCTCTTCGCGACGGCAGGGAACACCAAATGCCGGAGCTACGCAAGCTGGCATCCCCAACGGGGGTCGCTGGGAAATGCTTTTTCCATCGGCTGGTCCAGCGTGTTTGCGTACGCTTTTCCTCCGTTCCCGATGATACCGAGGCTCCTCCGGAAGATGAGGACGGAACCGTGCACGCTGATACTGATTGCTCCGTACTGGCCGAGACAACATTGGTTCTCGGATCTACTTCGCCTGTCCATCAGGCCCCCGATTCACCTGCGACAACTCCCGAACCTCTTGACAATGTCCGGAGGCCAAGTACACCACCCGAACCTCCGTTCGCTCAACTTATCGGCTTGGCTCCTGAGCACCGTAGACATACCGCAGGACTGCAGGGCAGTACTAGCCAAAGCGAGAGCGAGCAGCACGACCAAGACCTACTCGCTGAAGTGGAAGAGGTTCTGCTTGTGGTGTTCGGAACAGGACTTACACCCGCTCCGGGTCACCCCAGTACAGCTGCTACCGTACCTACTGCACCTGGCTCAATCGGGACTGGCTCACGCCTCCATTAAGGTTCATCTGGCTGCGATTTCTAGGTTCACCAGGACCCCATCGGGACCCTCCCTCTGGTCCAGTCGACTGGTAAAGCAATTTCTGAAAGGGCTTTACAGATCCTTTCCGAGGCCTCGGAAAGTCCCTCCAACCTGGCAGTTGAACTTGGTGCTCAACCAATTAATGAAACACCCATTCGAGCCCATACACCGGGCCTCGCTCAAGCATCTTTCCTGGAAAACGGCTCTCCTGCTAGCCCTGACGTCAGCCAGACGGGTCAGCGAACTTCAGGCGCTGTCCATTCAGGAACCGTATCTCCAATTCAGGCACGACCGAGTGGTACTCAGGCCCAACCCTAAATTTATTCCTAAAGTGCCGTCAGACTTTCATCTGAACGAACCAATTGTCCTCAAGTCGTTCTTTGCGGACCCTTCCACAGCAGCGGAAAGGGCGCTGCATTCCTTGGACCTGAAAAGGTGTCTCAAATTCTACTTGGACAGGACCAAAGACGTCAGGAAGTCTTCTCAACTCTTTGTAGCCTACAGCAACCCGCGCATGGGGTTGCCCTTGACAAAACAGAGCATCTCACGCTGGATTTCTTCAGCAATTGCTTTCTGCCATGATCAGGCCGGACGGCCTTTGACAGACCGAGTGGCTGCCCACTCGACCAGAGCGATGTCAACGTCAGCGGCGCTCTTCGCTGGAGTGACGATCCTGGACATCTGCCGAGCGGCGACATGGAAGTCCCCGCATACCTTTTCCAAGCACTACTGCCTGGACATCGAACTGCAGAAGGACGCTGCAGTGGGACAAGCGGTGCTGCGCCATCTCTTCCAATAAGGTGAGCCTTACCTCGTCCCGCCATCCAGGTATGCACATTCTTCATGGTTTTCTCTGCTATATGCATGACTGTATATTACCATGTTTCTCTCATGTTGTCTGTACTTTATGCAGGCCTGCTAGATGTGAGAATGTGCTTTACCACTATGCATGTATAACTGCTGGCTACTCTGATTCAGGCATGTGAATCTATGAAAGACACCCAAATACTGGATAAGAAATGCGTTACTTACCTGTAACAGCAGTTATCCAGTATTGGTGTCTTTCATAGATTCACATGCAACCCTCCCGCCTCCCCGGTAAGGACTCACGTACCTCTAGGTCTACATTGCGACACCCTAGCTGGGTGCGTACGAAAATCTGAGGGACGGAGGCTCCTCCCGGGAAGGTTCTAGAAGGAGGTCGGAGCTGATTGGCTAACGATGAGAGTTCGGTCCTTTTACATAAGGACGTGGAAAGGCCCCAAAAGGGGAGGCCCTTCGGCCTATATTCTCTATGTATGTCCTTAGGACATTACTTTTTTATGTACCGGAGGCTCCCGTCTCGGCGACGGGGAATGATTCAGGCATGTGAATCTATGAAAGACACCAATACTGGATAACTGCTGTTACAGGTAAGTAACGCATTTCTTTCCACACCTAAGAAGTGCCTTACACCATTTGCTTGGCGCTTCCCTCCTTATTCCCTGCTGGACGGCTCCTTTAAGGAGGAGCTGGCCGCGTCCATCGAGCTGTTTTTTTACACCAACGTGGGTACAGTCAACTCATTCCAAACAGTCTGGGAGGCCTTTAGGCATATATGAGGGGGGGTCGCCAATTCCAAACATGCGGGGGTGCTCAAATCGATCCGGGGTCGCTGGAGACCCTGGAGAAAAAGCTTAAAGAGCTGGCGGCTCGGCGCCAAACAGACTGTAGTGATGCCCTCACGCAGGAACTTGCCCGAACACTGCGCGAATTTCACGAAGAGGTGGACTCTGAAGTAAAACACCTGGGAAAATACGCCATTGCAAGAACCTACGGTGGGGGGAGTGCACCGGGTCGGTTCCGGCGTAGTTAGCCAAACAATGCAGGAACAGAGTAGTGATACCGGACATGAGGTCCTCACCGACAGACGCCCCGTTCTCTGAGGATCAGGTAGCAGAAAAGCTCTGTGAGTATTACGCAGCTCTGTATGCCTCCCGAGGGCCCGCCCCGGAGGAATGCATACTAGATTATCTTTCCCACATTGAGCTGCCTTGGCTGTCTAACCTACACTGGGAATTTTTGGTTCGTCCGATCGAGCGAGAGGAAGTCGTATGGGCTCTGTCTCCTTCTATAAGGCATTTGCGGATCTTTTGAGACCTCGGTTGCTCACGCTGTTTGAGGACATAGCGGACTTCGGAACAATGCCGCCCACTAGGAGCGAGGCAATACTAGTTGCCATTCTTAAACCGGGGAAACCCCCGGGAGATTGCGCCTCGTACCGACCGCTGTTGTTACTGAACGTTGATGTGAAGATACTCGCCAAGTTGATAGCAAACCGTCTCAGTCCCATGGTTAACTTGGTGGTTGCCCCTGAACAGGCAGGCTTCGTGCCCAGTAGCAACCTCACTTATAATCTTAGGATGGTGTTCGCAGCTCTCCAACATACGCGCCCGGAGGTCCCTGCAGTAGCAGTATTTTTAGATAGCGAAAAGGCCTTCGACTCTGTCGAGTGGCCGTTCATGAGACAGGTCTTTAGCCGAAATGGTTCCTTCAGCTTTTAGCGACACTGTACACTTCACCCACGGCCCGCATCCGGATTGGAACGTTGACCACAGACCCTATACAAATCAGCCGGGGCACGAGACAAGGATGCTCAATATCCCCTATACTTTATGCACTCACGGCCGAGCCTCTTGCATGCGCCCTACGGGGATACCACAGGCACAGGGGCATACGATTCCCCACATACAATCTGATTGTGTCCACGTATGCGGACGATACCTTCTTATATGTTCGGGACCCGGAGACGCACCTTTCTGCGGTGCTACGCGAGGTGGTCTTGTTCAGATCTCTTTCGGGTATCCATATGAATTGGAACAAATCTATTATGTTCCCACTAACACCGGCTACGAGGAGGGTGGTTCTGGAATACCCACTTCAGTGGACTACTGAAGTGGTGCGATACCTAGGGATTTGTTTGCATACGGACTCGGAGGTAGTACTGAGGGATAACTACGGCGTGGTCATCTCCAAACTGGAGGATGATATTGAAAAGTGGATCGCTCCGCCATTGTCACTGATGGGACAGGTCTCTCATAAAAATTATGGTATTACCTCACTTCCTGTTCAGCAATATTCCTATGGTGCTGTCCAAATTTTTCCAGCAACTACACTCGTTAATGATTCGTCTGGCTTGGGCCGGGACACAGCCCAGGGTGGCACAGAAAATTCTCACTTGGCCGTATGCGGAGGGCGGCCTGAATGCCCCGGACCTGGAACTTTATTATCGGGCAGCACAAAGCATGCATGCCTACCACTGGATCCTTGGCCCAGCGGACATCGCGCATATACGCATAGAATCTATTGTTGCGGCCCCTGTCCCCCTCCCTGCGTTGCGGTCCTGACCTCGGGATCGCCGTACTGGTATTCTAGACTCGCTGAATACGGTCACACACGCTTGGCGCCATATATTGGACGTACAGGCTTGCAGCCTGTTGTATGCCCGAAGGCTCCCCTCGCCTGGTGCTCTTGGCTGGCCCCATGTAGGGACAAGGGGGTGCTGGCTGCGATGGGTTCATTGAATATACACAATATGGGGGATCTTTTCTCGTAAGGCACCGCACGCTCATGGGAAGAGTTTGAGACGGGGGATGTTCCTCATCCACTGTTGCCGTGTTTTCATTTCCACAGGGTGAGGCATGCGCTTAAGGACCTTCTAGGGGAGGATATGACGGAGCCCTGGGTGGTTACGGCATTAGCTTACATTATTAGCACTTAATCACCCGCTAAATTGGTAACCAATCTGTATCGCATTGCCCTCTCAGAAAGGACGGCGGAATATGCTAAATCTCGCTTGGCATGGCAGAGTGACTAGGCTATATACCTGACAGACGAGAAATGGCAATACTGCTGCTCAAGCACGAAGAGAATATCACTCAATGGTGTTCACAGGTTGATACATTTTAAAATCCTAAACAGGGTTTACTATACCCCGGAAAGACTTCACAGATACGGTCTACGAGAGAGCCCTCACTGTGATAGATGTAGAGCGCGGGTCGCGGATTTCCTACATGTGGCATGGTCTTGCCCGGGATCTCATCCTTTTGGTGCAAGGTATATGAGGAAGTGAATAGGGTGACTGATATAACTCTGTCTCCGGATCCCCTGTTGGCTATTCTGGGTTACTCTAAACCTCTCCAGAAGGATCGTAGAAGGCTGGTTGATATGGCCTTCCTCCTAGCCAGAAGGTGCATAATGCTCTCTTGGGTGCGAGGCCCTGTACTGACACTGTTGCAATGGACTAACAAAATTATATATTGCAGCACGCAAACCGAACTATACTGCAAAATGTTGCCCCAACGCAACAGACATAAGAACGTTTGGTCACTGTTTCTAGACAAGAGGCCCACACAGGACACTTCAGATGAGGAGGGTGCAGACACATATACACGGGTTGAGGTTTTAACTGGGGACACATAATTCCTTTTGAGGAGGAACTACACCAAGCGCTTCATACGCCATGTGGACAGGCTGCATACTTGAGGATTGCCTGTGCAGGCCCCGGGTAGGGTCCAACGACCGAGATGCTTTGACCTCTGTGAGTCTTTCATTGCCATGCTATGATGGTCTACACTCTTACTGTGTTTATGCAATGGGTGTTATCTGTTGAAGGTTTGCTTTGATACTCAAACGATGTATGCATTATCCAATGTCACTATTTGACGCCAATGTCTTCTGTTCCTGTTTATTTTCTGAAATGCCAATAAATAAATTTACAACAAAAACAAAAAAAACAAAGGCCAGGCGTTGGGAGAATCTGACGGAAACAATGCTAATAGCACAGGCCAGAAAATTACCCAAAACAATTTGATGGACAGAATGTAGATCAATGTCTTACATTCACCCCAGTACAAGGATCTAGGCCTAAATCCATCGTTTTTTGCACTCCACACCACCCTGGGTCAGATAATGGCTTTATGCAAATCAGCTCTGACCCTGTGCCCCATGGGAACAGTCCAGTCCGAACTACAACAGCCATATCTTTCCCAGACCGGAATCAAGCATCCGAGGACCGGGCCGGTTTCGAGGTAAGAGCCTCCACACCACTGGAGTCAAGCTAGCCGGGCTGATGAGAGGTGTTACCTCGAAACCGGTCCGGTCCTCGGATGCTTGATTCCGGTCTGGGAAAGATATGGCTGTTGTAGTTCGGACTGGACTGTTCCCATGGGGCACAGGGTCAGAGCTGATTTGCATAAAGCCATTATCTGACCCAGGGTGGTGTGGAGTGCAAAAAACGATGGATTTAGGCCCAGATCCTTGTACTGGGGTGAATGTAAGACATTGATCTACATTCTGTCCATCAAATTGTTTTTGTAATTTTCTCCCTGAGTGTACTGGGGTAGCTCAGACGTGGGTCCCAGAGCCTCCACACCACTGGAGTCAAGCTAGCCGGGCTGATGAGAGGTGTTACCTCGAAACCGGTCCGGTCCTCGGATGCTTGATTCCGGTCTGGGAAAGATATGGCTGTTGTAGTTCGGACTGGACTGTTCCCATGGGGCACAGGGTCAGAGCTGATTTGCATAAAGCCATTATCTGACCCAGGGTGGTGTGGAGTGCAAAAAACGATGGATTTAGGCCCAGATCCTTGTACTGGGGTGAATGTAAGACATTGATCTACATTCTGTCCATCAAATTGTTTTTTGTAATTTTCTCCCTGAGTGTACTGGGGTAGCTCAGACGTGGGTCCCAGAGCCTCCACACCACTGGAGTCAAGCTAGCCGGGCTGATGAGAGGTGTTACCTCGAAACCGGTCCGGTCCTCGGATGCTTGATTCCGGTCTGGGAAAGATATGGCTGTTGTAGTTCGGACTGGACTGTTCCCATGGGGCACAGGGTCAGAGCTGATTTGCATAAAGCCATTATCTGACCCAGGGTGGTGTGGAGTGCAAAAAACGATGGATTTAGGCCCGAATCCTTGTACTGGGGTGAATGTAAGACATTGATCTACATTCTGTCCATCAAATTGTTTTTTGTAATTTTCTCCCTGAGTGTACTGGGGTAGCTCAGACGTGGGTCCCAGAGCCTCCACACCACTGGAGTCAAGCTAGCCGGGCTGATGAGAGGTGTTACCTCGAAACCGGTCCGGTCCTCGGATGCTTGATTCCGGTCTGGGAAAGATATGGCTATTGTAGTTCGGACTGGACTGTTCCCATGGGGCACAGGGTCAGAGCTGATTTGCATAAAGCCATTATCTGACCCAGGGTGGTGTGGAGTGCAAAAAACAATGGATTTAGGCCCAGATCCTTGTACTGGGGTGAATGTAAGACATTGATCTACATTCTGTCCATCAAATTGTTTTTTGTAATAGCACAGGCCAGGCACGAGGAGAATATTACACAAACAATGCAATAACACAGGCCAGGCACGAGGAGAATCTGATGCAAACAATGCAATAACACATGTCAGGCAAGAGGAGAATCTGATGTAAGCCTACAGCCCCCAATCGTGATCACTGAAAGGATCCTGGGATGTGAGATCCCTCCCCGCAGCAGGGGTGCCTTCGCGATTGGAGCCCTCGGCTGACTGAGGACTCCGAGACCGGGGAGTGTGCACGGGAACGGGCTCTATCCGCAGGGCCCCGCCCCTTCAGGATGAGCTGTGCACAAAAGCGTCGATTCCACATTCAGCGCTCACATCGGAGCTAGTGATTCAAAGAATGATACACGCAGCGCCAAGGTTCTGAACCAGCACTTCCCTCTACCTCCACTTTGTCTTTATTTGTTTCAATCGAACTCCAGAGATGGCATAGCGCTCTGCACAAAGGTACCTTTGGATTTGTTTATTTACTACCTCTCTTGAATGTCTCCCTTTCATGTAACTAAGCATTTTCCACGTCGGCAGTGGCACAAAATGGCTGGGGTCAAAAACTACAACTGCAATTTGCCTCCCCCAACCCCTGACCGGTACTAAGCAGGGTAATAGCTTTGTTTTTGCCCTGGGCCCATCAAAACGGAAATAGTACTTGACTCCTCTTCTTCTTGACCTTATCATCCAAACTGAAATAGGACTTATCTCCTCACCCCCAGGATAGGAAGCGAAACAGGACAGCACTCTATCTCATATCTCATGGAAACAAACAGAGGACTACATAGGCATTCTGTAGCTCTCCTAAGGAGTCGGCCATCTTAAACTAGTCCCTAAATCCTAGTTTCTTCAGCCTCTTCAGCTACCGACCTCACCTCCTGTACATATTAGATCATAACCTCAGGGCATTCCCCCCCCTATTTTGGCTCAACCTGTCCCTGCTGGTATTCAGGAATGCGCGTACTTTAGATTGACTCAACCACTTCCATATCGCTATTACATTAGCCCCTATTCAACACTGACCCCAGATCCCCCCACTTTTGGCTCAACCTATCCCTGCTGGTATTCAAGAATGCCCATATTATAGACTGGCTCAACCACTTCCACATCCCTATTACATTTGCCCCGACTCAACACTTTCCCCAGCCAGCCTTGACTCTCTAGCCTACACCACAACACACACCACAACAGACTCCCCTAACCTACACCACAGCTCAAAGCATGAAATACAGTCACTCACGCCTACAAAATCATGAACCTCCCCAAACTCACTAAAAAATCTGCCAAACGCTTCAAGCACAACTTTTTAAAATCTCACCCAGAAACACCCTTTGCTGACCAATATTTCTCACTACACAATGGGATCACGACCACCGATATCATTTGCTACACAAAACGTAGAGCTCAATGGAGGGAAGCCTTCTTAGTCTTATTCTAGATTTCCTCCACTAGGAAATCCGCACATGGTCTAATGATCTACACTGCACCATCACAACTCTTCCATGCGACTGCAACCATCACCATTTACAACAATGGAACTATTCTCATTCAGTCCACGGACCGTAGTCTATACCTATTTGATAACATCTTCCCGATTATTAAAGAGCATGTATCTAACCCACCTACTTCCACCCAACTGACCCTCACACCTAGCACCCCAGACACCACAACTCCTACCCCCTATACCACCCTCCCACCCCTTACCCTCCTGCCACAAAAGAGCTCTGAGCCTTACACCTCCCTCAACCAGTCGACCCTACCCTGCAACACACGTCTCCGCTCTTCACCTAACCCTCACATACTTCCAACTTGCATGACCGTAACAACAAACTCACCCCTTACCCAATCTGTTATATCCCCCGCAATGACCATAGCCCCCACACCTCTAGTCCCACCTTCTCCACCACCATCCTTCCTCCTACCTCCGCCCAGCCTCACAACAACACCTTCTTCCTCCCCCAACCCAGTAATGAACCCACTCATTCACCAACTATACAAGTTGTTCCCCCACCGGTTCTAATCAGAGATCACTTCCCCTCTAACAGCTCTCCCACCTTTACTCTCTCTTCCTCTACTCCTTCCTTATTCCACTTGGCCACCGCAAACTCTGAACCCTCCCATCCCAATCAACACCCTTGTGTTTACCAGGTGGTGTATAAAAACTCTCCCCACCACGACCACTCAATGATCGTCCCACCACCCTCTAACCCTCCTCTAGAACATATCCCACCCCCTATTACTCCTCCCACCCTCCCTACCAAACGCAACCACTACCCAGTTAGGTACAACTACAACTCTCTGAATCACACACGCTACACCCTCTCATATATTTCCAGTAACTCATAAACCAGAGCATACTACACTCCAGGACACTTCCACCACACCCCTTCTCCCACCACCAATCACTCCAACTACCTATACATCCATGCCTACGATATGCCTAACCCTCTCCACATCACCCCCCCCTTCTCTCTCTCATCAGATCTCACACCGAACCGAGCCAAACCCCCTCAACTCACACCTTGGTCCAACTCCACTCCCATTCCAAACACCACTTTGGACAAGATTATGTCCACTCTTCTCCAAATTTAAGACGAACTGCATACCTTCAAAGAGTTGATCTCAAATCATCCCAGGCACCCCACACTCCCAAAACCCTCCCACCCAACAAGCCCACCACCCTTCCTCTACTTCCACACAAACATAATCCTCCTTTCTGGACCTCAATTCCCTCCCGTAATTCTGCCACTCGTCCTCTGTGAAGCATCAATCCACTATCGGCGTACGACATACGCTCCCTTCTGCACTCTTATGATCCCACTCTCACGACCCACATAGTCCCCACACACCTTCCCATCCCTCCTATCCACCCCAACCCTCACAGGTCCTCCACACAAAACGACAGAGGTATTGTTGCCAATAATCTTAAAAAAGTCACACTCACTCTAGACTCCTCCTCCTCCCTTGTCACTCCCCGGCTTAAATGCACACTCCTGAACTGTAGATCGGCCCCCAGACACGCATCAGACATTGCCGACCTCATTATCGCACATGACCTAGACCTGACCATACTCACCAAAACCTGGTTAACAGAATCTTCCTCGCCACTCAGTGATATTCTAGTACCCCCTAATTATCACTTCATCAGACTGGATAGGAGTGGCAAGACAGGGGGGGAAATCGCATGTATTCACCGGAGCAACCTCTCAGTAATTAGAGCCATATCCCCTATATTCTCCTCCTGTGAACACTTCTGCCTCGACATCAACAGCGTTGGCAATCCTGTATGCTCCCTACATATTATCTACCACCCACCAGGGGACAACCTCACCTTTACTGAACACCTCATGGACATGATCACAACGAATTCTGGACGGCAACACACACAAATATTCCTTGGCGATTTCAACCTCCACTGGAACGATCACAACGACTCTGTGGTCATTAGTCTCAAAAACTTCCTCAGAGCTCTAGACCTCACCCAAATTTGCAACAGCCCTACTCACGATAAAGGCTCTATCCTGGATCAAATCATTTCCAAAGACGACTCCATTCAACTCGAGTCAATCCAACCCTGTTACTGGTCTGACCACCACATTATCACATTCTTCATCAATGAAAACGTAAAATCTAACCCGGTCCAACCCACTAAACCAAAGATCTGGAAGCGAGACCTGAAGAAACTCAATCCCAACTCATTACCTTCTCCCAGCTACAATCTTCTCCTACCTGCGCCTCTGACGTACAGGTTCTCACCGACCACTACCTCAAGTCGATGACCTCCATTATCAACGAGGGTACCCCCCTTCAATTAAAGAGAGTTTCCTCTAAAAACATTAAATCATGGTACGACGGGCTGCTTAACGAAGACAGACGAGCTATGAGATTGGCGGAACGCAATTGGAGATCAGTTCATTCGGCAATGCACCTCAAAACACTAAAGAAAAAAAGAAACGCTTACTTTAGAAAAATAAAATGCTCGAAAGCAGATTGCTTTAGCCACCAGCTTGACCAAGCGAGAAACCGACCAAAAAAACTGTTTGAGCTTATCAAAACTCAATCCAAGGATGAACCTCAACGACTACAAAAAAATTCTTGCACACTACCAACCTATGAAGAATTTGCCACTTTCTAAAGACAGACAACATCAAGAAAGACCTCCTCACTGACCTAAGCCTACACTCTAGCCCACACAGCAAAACGCCCCTCGATCTAAAAAACAATGCTACATGGTCTTCCTTCGAAACTTACTCGGAAAAATATATAGGCAAGATTCTCAGCACATTGAAGCACTCCAATCACCTCACTGATCCTCTACTCGCAAACGCTGTAAAAGACTAAATCCCACTGCTCCTCCCGCTCTGGACCAAAATCATTAAAAGCTCACTTCAACAAGAATGCATCCCGGACTCCCTCAAAGTGGGACAAGTATCGCCCATACTAAAGAAACCCACAGCAGACCCCACAGATCTGAACAACTATCGCCCTAGCTCCAATATCCCTACCCTTGCCAAATTGTTAGAAAAATGTGTACACATCCAACTGACAAAACACATCGAGCACTTTGACCTCCTCAAATCACACCAATCAGGCTTCCGATCAAGCCACAGTACGGAATCAGCAGTGACACACATAATTGATGACGCGCTTCAAATTCTTGATCAGAACGGTACATACCTCATCATCCTACTCTACCTCTCATCAGCCTTTGATACGGTCTAGCACTAGAACTTACTCGATCTGCTGAGTCTCAGAATGGGTCTATCAGGGACAGTACTCAAGTGGTTTACCTCCTTTCTACATAATCGGACTCAGAAATGTAAGATTAACAATACTATGTCCATACCCGTTCCAGTAACACTAGGTGTTCCACAAGGATCCTCCCTATCCCAAACATTGTTCAACCTAGTCATGGCACCACTCACCGCACTACTTCAAGCATCTAATGTGCAATTTCACATGTATGCAGACGATACCCAACTCTACCTTAAAATACACACCCCTGAAGACATCAAACTACTCAACACAACGCTTAGGAACACACGGGCTTGGCTGGCAGAGAATCATCTCAAACTCAGCGCTCTAAAAACAGAATTCCTCCGAATAGCACCTCCCACCAAAGTCCACATCACTCAGGCTTGGCTGAATCATCTCAGTGCATTCAACGTGCAACCTACCATCGTGGACTCAGCGAAATCTTTAGGCATAACCCTCGACTGCAATCTCAATATGTAGCATCATATTAGCATTGCAACGAAGGGAGCTAATTTCCAAATCAACACATTGAGGAAGCTGAAACCCTTCCTTCCATCCAATGACTTCAGGACTACAGTCCAAGCCTAATTATCCCTCGAGTAGATTATGGAGGTGTCGCCCTCTGTGGCCTCTCTACATCGACAACCGCATCCCTAGGAGCCTCTATTAATGCTGCAGCGAGACTCATCACTGGCTCAAATAAACGCTCTCACATCACTCCCGACCGAAAATCCTTGAACTGGCTGCCATAAGAAGCTAGAATACACCTGAAAATCGCATGTATGACACACAAGGCTATACACTACAACTCACCCAGTTACCTCGCTCGGAAACTGACAATCTTGGGTAGCTCAAGAACCACAAGAAGCCCAGAAAATCTTCTGTTGAAACCTCAAAGATTCCACAAGAAAAATACATATAAACGCTCTTTCTCAGGGATGGCGCCCAGGATCTGGAATGCCCTCCCTCCAGAAATCACACTTATCTCATCCACGCATCCTTCAAAAAAATCACTCCTCTTAGCTAAACTCACCTGAATATAGACTAAAGAAATCTCCGTAAGGATCTTGTTCGCGCTCTATAAAACTTTGCAAATAAATAAATACAATAAATAAACAATGCAATAACACAGGCCAGGCGTTGGGAGAATCTGACGCAAACAATGCAATAACAGGTCAGACACTAGGTGAATCTGATGCAAACAAAGCAATAACACAGGCCAGGCACGAGGAGAATCTGATGTAAACAATGCAATAACAAAGGCCAGGCACAAGGAAAATCTGATGTAACAATGCAATAACACAGGCCAGGCGTTGGGAGAATCTGACGCAAACAATGCAATAACACGGGCCAGACACTAGGAGAATCTGACGTAAACAATGCAATAACGCAGGCAAGGCACTAGGAGAATCTGACACAAACAATGCAAGAACACGGGCCAGGCACGAGGAGAATCTGATGCAAACAATGCATTAACACAGGCCAGGCACAAAAAGAATCTGATGAAAAAAATGCAATTCCACAGGCCAGGCATGAGGAGAATCTGATGCAAACAATAAAATAACACAGCCCAGGCACTAGGAGAATCTGATGCAATCAATGGAAGAACGCACGTAAGGTGAGAATCTTGGACAAGGGCAAAGGTGCTCCTTGGTTCAATGATGATCTTAGGTTACTGAAACAATCTCTCCGCCAGAGCGAGAGAGCCTGCCGTAAATATTATGAACCTAGCACCCAGATTGCCTACGCAACAGCGTTCACCACCTATAAACAGGCCATCATGTTACGGAAGGCTGAATTCTATGAGGACAGAATTGCTGCTGCTAGCAAACCCCAGAAAGAAACTTTTACGGTCCTGAATGAGTTAAGGAAAAATAAGGGGCAAAAACCCTCCTTTACCCTGGAATACTGCCACACATTTCAGTCTTTTTTTACTAAGAAAATTAAGGGTCTCCTGTTGGAAGTTTATCACACCCCGAGCCTCCCCTGTCCCACACGCCCCACCCCCACACCCCCTATGATTGCCCATCCTTTAACCACCTTGCCACTACTCACTAAAGAGTCGCTGGCAGTCCTGACCAGTCTGGTAAAATCAGGGTCACCAGTGGATCCCTGCCCACCCAAGATTTTCAAGATGGCCCTTCCAGGAATCGATGAAGACGTAATCGCTCCCTGGAAACGGGACTTGTCCCTGCCAATTTCAAGGAGGCTCGTGTTATCCTGCTCATAAACAAACCAGGCGCTGACACTAAGACTCTGACAAATTTTAGACCAATATCGCAGCTGCCTTTCCTTGCCAAAGTAATTGAACAGCATGTTCTCCCGTTTCTCTCCCGTCATCTTGAAGATAAAACACCTCCTCGAACACAATCAGGCTGGTTTCAGGGCCCATCACAGCACGGAATTGGTCATGCTTTCCGTGCTGGATTAACTGAGACTCTGGGCAGACAAAAAAATGCCTTGTGCCCTGGTGCTGTTAGACCTCTTTGCCGCATTTGACACAGTCAACCACCACCAACTACTTTCGCGGTTGGGGGACCTTGGCATTCAGGGCACAGCCCATGCCTGGCTCACTTCATTTCTAAAAAAAAAGCTCACAGAGTTCAACTGGCAAATCTGGTATCCAACCTAGCAGCTCTTCCATGCAGAGTCCCCCAAGGATCAGCACTTTTACCCCTCCTCTTTAACGCTTATCTACAGCCCTTGATCTCCACACTAAACCAGATGGAGTGTCGGATCTACAACTATGCCGACGACACTCAAATCATTATCCAAATCGACAGCTCTCCAACAGCACATGTAAGAATTCAAAACATACTAAAATTCATCGTTAATTGGATGTCAGCCAACTCATCAAAAATAAACCCTTATAAAACAGAGGTACTGGCGGTTACCTCAGCTTCCAGTCCATGTAATGACCTCTTCTGGCCAAAAGAACTTGGCCCTTTTCCTGAACCAGCAGTGGCCGTGAAAAGCCTGGAATTCAAAATCAATGCCAAACTTTCTATGACACTAGAAGTCTCAGCAGTCGTAGGTACTTGTGTTGGCCTCCTGAGACAACTGCAAAAACTGTCTCCACTCCTCACCTTGGCCACGCTCAGACGAGCAGTCTCAGCAATGATCCTGTCGCGTCTGGACTACGGCAACTCCCTGTACGCTGGTCTCCCCCAACAACTGTTGGACAGACTACAAATCGTCATGAACGATGCAGCAAGACTAATTTTTAAAAAACCAAGATGGATGCACGCCACACCCCTGCTACGCGATCTCCATTGGCTCCTAATCAGATAGAGAATTAAATTTAAGGGTTTCTGCTTTACACACAAAACCCTGTACGGCAAAGCCCCAAGTTATATCAAGGACCGCATTGTCCCCTAGGTTCCCAGTAGGACACTGCAGTCAGCAGAGGCCACCCTTCTGGTCTGCCCCCGCTTCAAACTGTCCTCCGTGGGAGGGCGAGCGTTCTCAGCCGCAATCCCCTGACCTGGAATAGCCTTCCAGTGAGCCTACACAAGGAAGTGAATCTCCTTCCCTTCAGGAAGAAGCTCAAAACTGTGCTCTTCCTGGAAGCAGGGGGTACGACTTAGCAGCCTTACCTCCCCTCTCTCCACCTAGTCCATGTGTGCCCTCTGACAGCACTTGGTGACCACTGGGTGATAATGCGCGTTACAAATTTAAATTACAATTACAATAACACAGGCCAGGCACGAGGAGAATCTGAGGCAAACAATGCAATAACACAGGACAGCCACAAGGAGAATGTGAGGCATACAATGCAATAACACAGGCCAGGCACAAGGAGAATCTGAATAAAACAATGCAATAACGCAGAGCAGGCACTAGGAGAGTCTGACGAAACACTGCAACAACACAGGCACGAGGAGAATCTGATGCACACAATGCAATAACACAGGCCAGGCAAAAGGAGAATCTGAGGCAAACAATGCAATAACACAAGCCATGCAAAAGGAGAATCTGATGCAAACAATGCAATAACACAGGCCAGGCATGAGGAGAATCTTATGCAAACAATGCAATAACACAGGCCAGGCAGGAAAAGAATCTTATGCAAACAATGCAATAACACAGTCCAGGCACAAGAAGAATCTGATGCAAACAATGCAATGACACAGGCCTGGCACGAGGAGAATCTTATGCACACAATGCAATAACATAACCCAGGCACGAAAAGAATCCTATGCAAACAATGCAATGACACAGGCCAGGCACGAAAAGAATCTGATGCAAACAATGTAATAACACATGCCAGGCACAAAAAGAATCTGATGCAAACAATGCAATAACATAGGTTAGGCACAAGGAGAAACTGATGCAAACAATGCAATAACACGAGCCAGGCACTAGAAGAATCTGATGCAAACAATGCATTAACACAGGCCAGGCACAAAAAGAATCTGATGGAAAAAATGCAATACCACAGGCCAGGCACGAGGAGAATCTGATGCAAACAATGCAATAACACAGGCCAGGCACTAGGATAATCTGATGCAATCAATGCAAGAACGCACGTAAGATGAGAATCTTGGACAAGGGCAAAGGTGCTCCTTGGTTCAATGATGCTGTTAGGTTACTGAAACAATCTCTCCGCCAGAGCGAGAGAGCCTAGCGTAAAGGTTATGAACCTAGCACCCAGATTGCCTACGCAACAGCGTTCACCACCTATAAACAGGCCATCATGTTACGGAAGGCTGAATTCTATGAGGACAGAATTGCTGCTGCTAGAAAACCCCAGAAAGAAACTTTTAAGGTCCCTGAATGAGCTAAGGAAATATAAGGGGCAAAAACCCTTCTTTACCCTGGAAGACTGCCACACATTTCAGTCTTTTTTTACTAAGAAAATTAAGGGTCTCCTGTTGGAAGTTTATCACACTCCGAGCCTCCCCTGTCCCACAAGCCCCACCCCCACACCCCCTATCATTGCCCATCCTTTACCCACCTTGCCACTACTCACTAAAGAGTCGCTGGCAGTCCTGACCAGGCTGGTGAAATCAGGGTCACCAGTGGATCCCTGCCCACCCAAGATTTTCAAGATGGCCCTTCCGGGAATCGATGAAGACGTAATCACTCCCTGGAAACAGGACTTGTCCCTGCCAATTTCAAGGAGGCTCGTGTTATCCTGCTCATAAACAAACCAGGCGCTGGCACTAAGAATCTGAAAAATTTTAGACCAATATCGCAGCTGCCTTTCCTTGCCAAAGTAATTGAACAGCATGTTCTCCCTTTTCTCTCCCGTCATCTTGAAGACAAACACCTCCTCGAACTCAATCAGGCTGGTTTCAGGGCCCATCACAGCACGGAATTGGTCATGCTTTCCGTGCTGGATGAACTGAGACTCAGGGCAGACAAAAAAAAGCCTGGTCTCTGGTGCTGTTAGACCTCTTCGCGGCATTTGACATAGTCAACCACGACCAACTACTGTCGCGGTTGGGGGACCTTCGCATTCAGGGCACAGCCCATGCCAGGCTCACTTCATTTCTAAATAAAAAACGCTCAGAGAGTTTAACTGGCAAATCTGGTATCCAACCTAGCAGCTCTTCCATGCAGAGTCCCCCAAGGATCAGCACTTTCACCCCTCCTCTTTAACGCTTATCTACAGCCCTTGATCTCCACACTAAACCAGATGGAGTGTCGGATCTACAACTATGCCGACGACACTCAAATCATTATCCAAATCGACAGCTCTCCAACAGCACATGTAAGAATTCAAAACATACTAAAATTCATCGTTAATTGGATGTCAGCCAACTCATCAAAAATAAACCCTTATAAAACAGAGGTACTGGCGGTTACCTCAGCTTCCAGTCCATGTAATGACCTCTTCTGGCCAAAAGAACTTGGCCCTTTTCCTGAACCGGCAGTGGCCGTGAAATGCCTGGAATTCAAAATCAATGCCAAACTTTCTATGACACAAGAAGTCTCAGCAGTCGTAGGTACTTGTGTTGGCCTCCTGAGACAACTGCAAAAACTGTCTCCACTCCTCACCTTGGCCACGCTCAGACGAGCAGTCTCAGCAATGATCCTGTCGCATCTGGACTACGGCAACTCCCTGTACGCTGGTCTCCCCCAACAACTGTTGGACACACTATAAATCGTCATGAACGATGCAGCAAGACTAATTTTTAAAAAAACAAGATGAATGCACGCCACACCCCTGCTACGCGATCTCCATTGGCTCCTAATCCGGTAGAGAATTAAATTTAAGGGTCTCTGCATTACACACAAAACCCTGTACGGCAAAGCTCCAAGTTATATCAAGGACCGCATTGTCCCCTAGGTCCCCAGTAGGACACTGCAGTCAGCAGAGGCCACCCTGCTGGTCTGCCCCCGCTTCAAACTGTCCTCCGTGGGAGGGCGAGCGTTCTCAGCCGTAATCCCCCTGACGTGGAATAGCCTTCCAGTGAGCCTACACAAGGAAGTGAATCTCCTTCCCTTCAGGAAGAAGCTCAAAACCGTGCTCTTCCTGGAAGCATGGGGTACGACTTAGCAGCCTTACCTCCCCTCTCTCAACCTAGTCCATGTGTGCCCTCTGACAGCACTTGGTGACCACTGGGTGATAATGCGTGTTACAAATTTAAATTACAATTACAATAACACAGGCCAGGCACGGGGAGAATCTGAGGCAAACAATGCAATAACACAGGACAGGCACAAGGAGAATGTGAGGCATACAATGCAATAACACAGGCCAGGCACACGGAGAATCTGATTAAAACAATGCAATAACGCAGAGCAGGCACTAGGAGAGTCTGACGAAACACTGCAACAACACAGGCACGAGGAGAATCTGATGCACACAATGCAATAACACAGGCTAGGCACAAGGAGAATCTGAGGCAAATAATGCAATAACACAAGCCATGCAAAAGGAGAATCTGATGCAAACAATGCAATAACACAGGCCAGGCATGAGGAGAATCTGAAGCAAACAATGCAATAACACAGGCCAGGCAGGAAAATAATCTTATGCAAACAATGCAATAACACAGTCCAGGCACGAGAAGAATCTGATGCAAACAATGCAATGACACAGGCCTGGCCCGAGGAGAATCTTATGCACACAATGCAATAACATAGGCCAGGCACGAAAAGAATCCTATGCAAACAATGCAATAACACAGGCCAGGCACGGAAAGAATGTGATGCAAACAATGCAATAACACATGCCAGGCACAAAAAGAATCTGATGCAAACAGTGCAATAACACAGGTTAGGCACAAGGAGAAACTGACGCAAACAATGCAATAACACGAGCCAGGCACTAGGAGAATCTGATGCAAACAATGCAATAACACGAGCCAGGCACTGGGAGAATCTGATGCAAACAACGCAATAACACGAGCCAGGCACTGGGAGAATCTGATGCAAACAATGCAATAACACGAGCCAGGCACTGGGAGAATCTGATGCAAAAAATGCAATAACACGAGCAAGGCACTGGGAGAATCTGATGCAAACAATGCAATAACACAAGCCAGGCAAAACGAGAATATGATGCAAACAATGCAATAACACAAGCCAGGCAAAAGGAGAATCTGTTGCAAACAATGCAATAACACAGGCCAGGCACAAGAGAATCTGACGCAAACAATGCAATGACACAGGCCAGGCACAAGGAGAATCTGATGCAAACAATGCATTAACAGAGGCCTGGCACAAGGAGAATCTGATGAAAACAATGCAATAATGCAGAGCAGGTACTAGGGGAGTGATGAAACACTGCAATAACACAGGCCAGGCAGGAAAAGAATCTGGTGCAAACAATGCAATAACACGGGCCAGGCACGGGGAGAATCTGATGCAAACAATGCAATACCAGGGTCCAGGCACGAGGAGAATCTTATGCAAATGATGCAATAACACAGTCCAGGCATAGGAGAATCTAAGTCGAGCAATGCAGTAACACAGACCAGGCATGAGGAGAATCTGAAGCAAACAATACA
Source organism: Lissotriton vulgaris (assembly GCF_964263255.1). Lineage (NCBI taxonomy): Eukaryota > Metazoa > Chordata > Amphibia > Caudata > Salamandridae > Lissotriton > Lissotriton vulgaris. The sequence goes on from NC_141685.1 coordinate 128,495,781, forward strand.
ATAACACAGGCCAGGCACGAGGAGAATCTGATGCAAACAATGCAATAACACAGGCCAGGAACTAGGAGAGTCTGATGAAACACTGCAATAACACAGGCCAGGAACTAGGAGAATATGATGTAAACAATGCAATAACACAGGCCAGGCACTTTGATTGAAGCAAATAATGCAATAACAAAGGCCAGGCACGAGGAGAATCTGATGCAAACAATGCAACACAGGACAGGCACCAATGGGTTTGCACCCAGTGGAGTTACTAACAGACAGTGTTCAGTGTCTACTAGCAGAAAAACTTCTATTCTGTCTGTAAGTTCTCTTGAGAGGTGAGCATGTAATAGCTGGCGGGATCCAGGGTACTGTGTGGACAAGAGGGTGGGAGGGCAAAGACTAGTTTCATATGGACTGAAGCCTGGGCAAAATGAGCAATATTTCAAGGAAGTATCACCATATAGTAAATCATGCAGTCTTTGGTTTTTTAGAGGTCCAGGTTTGGGATATTACGTACCAAGGAGTGTCAGAGAGATTATAATTAAGGCTCCCGGTTTTCCGTTTATACGGATTTATACATATAAATACAGACGGAAAAATATTTTTTTTCAATCTGTATTTATAAATAGAAGTGGAAAAATACAACCAAATTAGATTCTCTGAGCCTGAGAATTGTTTGGCAATCCCTGCTCCTGCCAGGTTTGCCTGCCACAACCCTCTTCCTGATTGCCGTGTATGGCTGCCACATTAGCACCTGCTGGGCCATCAATCACTCTAGGCGCGGGAAATTTCTTCTGCTGTTCCTTTGACATCTCCTGCGCTGAGCCTGCACCCCAGTGAGTTTTAGGTCACAGGTTAATCAAAGGGTAGGGGGTGGACTTGTATTTCACTGTTTGCACTACTACAGGTGTTAACATTTGAGGAGGCGGGGCGTTGTTTGCAGCGTGAATACTTGGAGCTAAGACTGGCAGAAATGTGTGACCCAAAGAGGTCAGATAGACTGGAAGAATAAACACATTAAGAAAATTAGGTTGCATGCACTTTCAGGCCTTAAATTTAAACTTTCCTCCGTGACTTGGTGCAGCATGAAGAACTATTCATGAGCAACAGAGACAGCACGGGAATATCTGTAAGCAGCCCCTTTCCAAGTTAAATTAATTTTTTTTCCTCCACTGTGTGAGAAAGAACTGTGGCTGCAGCTACACTGTGTAGGATTAGAGCAATAAAGTAAATTGTTCAAGTGCTACGTGGCAGTATAAAGTAAAATAAGGGAAGTGATACACACCCAATGCCTTCAAAGCAGAGACTAGTTAACTTATGGGAAAAGGGTTTTGCATTAACGAAGGACTTAGTTTAAAAAAAATGTGAATCAAAAGCTGCCAGCTCAGTGGCTGTTGTTGGATATTTTAGGCGTCATGCTTCAGGATTGTGAGGGGAATAGAGCCTGGCAGGACTAATGCAAGGGCCTTTATTTTTTTCTGAATTGAGAGTTTGCTGCTGTCTTTGGCCAGGTCACTGAAAGTACCCAGGTGCACTTGTCTAAATTCTAAATGTGTTTACATTTAATAAAAATGGCTAGTGACAGTGTTTTCAATATTGTAACACAGCATCAGATCACTAATATTATCGCAAGTAATCTCTGTGACACCACTCCCATTTCTCATATGTGAGTTCCTGTTTTGATCTAACAGAAAAGGGTTTGGGTGGATGTTGCATGATACATATTTGGCCCACATGTACTTATAGCTAAACCTATAACAACCATTTGCACTGTCTAATTATAAATGTGGAAAAATACTAGCTGCAACGTCTTATTTTGCTTGCGACAAAAATAAATACAGATATATACAGATAAAATGACATAAAAATAAATATGGATAAATACAGACGGAAATGTTAAAAAAATAAATACCATAAAACCGGGAGCCCTAATTATAATCTTCCCTACAAGGGTCATCAGCTTTACAAAGAATTTCAATACGAGGAGTGACTCTAAAAAGCAGCGGCGGGACATGCAGTCAGAGGAGAGAACGCAGATTGTCACTAACGTAATTAGAGGCTATGTAGATACAAGGGGGGTGACCACTGCGCCTTTCAGTAGGCCGGGTCATCCCCCTTGCTTCTGCCGCTACCTGCTCCTGCCGATCCTGCTGGGACTCCCGCCCGCCTGCTCCTGCCGCCGCTGCCCTCCCTGCACCCGAGTTGCCCAGCCACAGCTGAGCCGCCCGGCCGCCAGTTTTGCCCGCCGCTGACCCCCTGCGCCCCTGCCCACCACCAGCCCATTGGCCGCCCCGCTCCCGCCAACCCAGCTGACCCGCCCTCCCGTCCCCCTACTTATGACGCCCCCAGAGCGACCGCGCAGCGGATGCGTGCAGCGGGAGCGCCGAATAAGCGCTGAAGGTGCGCCAAAGGAAAGCCCGTCTGCGCCCGTCCGCGCCTGGACCGCAACCAGTGCCAGGACCCCTGGCTCCCGCAGACACCAGCCCACCCGCCGGACCTACGACGCCACCGAACTCTACGCACTCAACGCCGGTCGAATCCCGGGCTGCTATCGAGCCACCCCGAGACGCACCCACGGACCCTTCTGCTGCCACTCCTGCAAGTTCACCTGCATCCGGACCTGCACTACACCAGCACCGACCAAGCCGAGCACCAGCAGCAACCACCTCAAGTGCATCCTGCTCAACACCCGCTCCATCCACAGACACGCCGTCGAGCTCTGGAACCTGCTCGACACCACAGCCCCAGAGGTCGCCTTCCTCACGGAAACCTGGAGGAACGCCTCCTCAGCGCCCGACATCGCCATCGCCATCCCGGACGGCTACAAGATCATTCGGAGGGACCGCGTCAACCAGACAGGAGGAGGCATCGCCATCATCCACAGGAACACCACCCGCATCACGACCAACACCGACGACACCCTCGCACCCGCCGAACACCTGCACTTCCAGATCCACATCAACCCCAAGACTACCCTCAGAGGCACCCTCATCTACAGACCCCCGGGACCACGCACACAATTCAGCGAAGACATCGCTGACTTCATCAGCCCGCACGCCCTCCTCTCGGCTGACTACATCCTCCTCGGAGACCTCAACTTCCACCTGGAGAACAACAACGACCACAACACCACCACCCTGCTGGACAACCTCGCCAACCTTGGTCTCAAGCAGCTGGTGTCCACACCCACCCACTACGCCGGACACACACTCGACCCTGTGTTCTCATCCAGCCAGGACATCACCTTCAGCCACGCCACCGGACTCCATTGGACGGACCACAGCTGCGTCCACTTCAGCTTCAGAAGGACCACGATCCACCACCACCAGCAACAGGTTGCACGCAGAAGCTGGAACAAGATCACAGATGACCAGCTCGCGACTTCCCTGAGCATGAACCCTCCCACCAGCGCAACGAACCCAAACGAGACGGCCACCAACCTCGCGAAGTGGATCAGCAACTGCGCAGACAACCTTGCCCCTCTGAAGACCCCGCCTAGCAGACCCGGCAGCAAGAAAGCCCCATGGTTCACCGACGAACTCAAGAGCTCCAAGAAGAACTGCCGAGCACTCGAGAAAGCCTGGCGCAGAGACCCAACACCGAACAACATGACTGCCCTCAAGCTCGCCACCCGAAAACACCACCAACTGATCCACGCCACCAAGAAAACTGCATTCAAGGAACGACTGGACAATAATGCACACAACAGCAAGGAACTCTTCAACATCGTTAAAGAGCTCTCCAACCCCAACGCAGGGAATAAAGACATCACCCCTTCGCAAGACCTCTGCAACTCCCTCGCCTCCTACTTCCACAACAAGATCGCGGACATACACAACAGCTTCAGCACTCAACCGACGCATGCCATGACTGAACCACCGCCCCCACCACCACCCTCCACGCCTAGACCCCGATCAGCACCGAAGACACCATCCGCACGATGAACTCCATCCACTCCGGATCTCCGACCGACCCCTGCCCTTACCACGTCTTCAACACGGCCGACGCTGTCATCGCACCCCACCTGCGGGACATCATCAACACCTCCTTCGACACCGCTACTTTCCCGGAGAGCTGGCAGCACGCCGAACTCAGCGCTCTACTAAAGAAGCCATCAGCCGACCCCACCGACCTCAAGAACTACCGCCCCATCTCGCTGCTCTCGTTTCCTGCAAAAGTCATTGAGAAGACCGTCAACAAGCAGCTGGCTGCCTTACTCGAGACGAACGGATCCCTTGACCTCTCGCAGTCTGGCTTCCGGGCCAACCACAGCATCGAGACCGCCCTGATCGCAGCCACCGATGACATCCGAGCCCTGCTCCACAACGGAGAAACAGCGGCCCTCATCCTCCTAGACCTCTCCGCGGCCTTCGACACTGTCTGCCACCGTACCCTAGTGCGGCACCTCAGCAACGTCGGAATCCAGGAGAAGGCACTGGAATGGATCATCTCGTTCCTCGCTGGAAGGACACAGAGAGTACGCCTCCCCCGTTCAGATCAGAAGCCACCAAAGTCATTTGCGGCGTTCCTCAAGGCTCCTCGCTCAGCCCAACCCTCTTCAACGTCTACATGAGCCCCCTCGCAGCCATCGCACGCCAACACAACCTCAACATCATCTCCTACGCCGACGACACCCAGCTGATCCTCTCCCTCACCAACGACCCCGCCACCGCCAGAGCCAACCTACACGAAGGGATGACAGACGTAGCCAAGTGGATGATGAACAGCCGCCTGAAACTGAACTCGGAGAAGACGGAAGTCCTCATCCTGGGATCTTCAGCCTCCGCCTGGGGCGACTCCTGGTGGCCCCCCGCCCTGGGCAGCGCACCCAAACCAACAGACCACGCACGCAACCTGGGCTTCATCCTGGACTCCTCCCTGTCCATGACCAGACAAGTCAACGCCGTCTCCTCGTCGTGCTTCAACATCCTGCGCATGCTACGTAAGATCTTCCGGTGGATCTCCACCGAGACCAGGAAGACGGTCACCCAGGCCTCGTCACCAGCCGTCTGGACTACGGCAACTCCCTCTACGCCAGAACCACTGCCAAACTCCAGAAGAGACTCCAGCGGATTCAGAACACCTCAGCACGACTCATCCTGGACATCCCCCGTTGCAGCCACATCTCCGGACACCTGAGAGATCTGCACTGGCTCCCGGTCAACAAGAGAATCACCTTCCGTCTCCTCACCCACGCACACAAAGCCCTACACAACCAAGGCCCAGGATACCTCAACAGCCGCCTCAACTTCTACGCTCCCACACGCCAGCTTCCATCGACCGGCCACTCCCTCGCCGCCCTACCCCGCATCCGAAGAGCCACCACAGGAGGAAGGTCCTTCTCCTACCTCGCCGCCAAGACCTGGAACTCCCTCCCGACCCACCTCCGCCTGACCCAGGACCACCTCGCCTTCAGGAAGTAGCTCAAGACCTGGCTGTTCGAGCAGTAGCGGACCCCCCCTCCCCTAGCGCCTTGAGACCCTCCGGGTGAGTAGTGCGCTATAAAAATGCTTTGATTGATTGATTGATTGATTGATTGATACAAGGGAGATACCTGAAATGGGCTATGCACCTCACAGGAATCCAGTACACGAAAGCGCCTTTACACAGAGACCAATCAACCTTGGTGGGTCCGAGGGGAGGAGGAGGGGCTCAGAACACAAACATAGAAGGAAGAGCCAGTAGGTGTTCAGGGACACGTTAGTGGAAACTGACTTCTCTAGTTAGTAGTGTCATGGACTGGTTGTGGAGACAGTAGTCCCCTAAAACAAGCAGCTTTGCTCCACGACGAAAGGATAAGGTCTCAACCCTCTTACATGAAAATATTGGTAGACAGTCACTTATAAATATGCTCAATACATCTACCAAATGCTGTAAAAAAAACTTGACAACCCTTAATGAGGGAGACAATTCACTGGTGTGTGCACACACCACCACTAGACATAACATCCAATCCCAGCTTCACCACTTTACCTAAAGATGCTGGAAATAAACACCAAATGGTACTTCTCAACAGGGCCACTGTACAGGCCATTATCCTGGGATAGTAGTCCCTCCGCTTCTCCCTCACAATCTCCACCACCCCACGTGTGGTTTACTGCACTAGGAAACTGTGCAACCAGGAGACTTTGTGTTTAAACCTGACCTACCAATTTGTGAAATAGTGCGCTTCAGGAATCACTAAGTAAATTTATGCTTCTCTGCCCATTTTTGTCCAAGATCGGGGGTATTTACAACCATCCGAAAGTTGTGCTTTAGGATGTGCTTTTAAAAATGCTTTTAAAAATGGACCCAGACTGTGGTGATGCGTCTTTAACTAAAGGTTCCTTCCTGCGGCTCCTGGACGGTTGTCGATGCATTGCCAGGAGTGTTGTTGATGCGCTGTCAGGAGTGTTCCCGAAAGTTATGTTCCTGGTGCAGTTGGATGAATGTTGAATAAATCTTACCCTTAGCCTACCGATCACACGAGAGTTTGATTACCACATAGACATTGCCTGGGGGGGGGGATGGGGGTACACATGGCCCGCTCATGGACTATTCACCAGAATGTAACATGTCCAAGTAATAACCTTTGGAAAAGGTGGTTCTGTGTTCATCCAACTTTAACTGTTCAGTACTAGGTGAATCCTACTCTTTCTGTGCCTCTGTCCCCTTAGCTGGATGGAAGAAATAAACATGAAAGGCATGTTCCCAGCACCAACCACCAGCATGGATTTCATTCACTCGTTCAGAGCTGCTTAACTGCACTCCATATCAGCATCTCTAAAGGCAAACACTGTTAAAGCAAAGGGAGGGAGAGAGCCCGTATGATCCTATAGAGCCTAGGCCGCTCACTAGAAAACGACGACGAAGGACAGGACAACAGGATAAACCAATCCAACTCAAATATGAGGTCAACGTATTATTTATCGCCTTAATGGTGCAAAAATCACTCTGGAATTAAATCAATACTATTCGAATAATCAATGTTCGATTTATAATAGAGGCATTGCTGTATTGCATTAAAAGAAATCAGCAGCAACAATAGCTATTCTCACAACAAAATGTACTTATTTCAAGTTTGGCTTGCATATTTTACAAGAAGGGGATAAAGCGACAACTGATAGACAACATTATAAAGCTTACAGACTTGCCTTATAAAGGTTTCTGGTACTTTTAGAACAACACAAAGGTTAAGGAAAAGCAGAAGTATGAAAGTAGACAGTGTATCCACAATGACGGACAATAAACCCTTATCAATAGTGACCACATAACAACCGTCACCAGGTAGGAGCGCCTAATTATAAAAGACCTGCAAATACAGTGAACAACTACAGTGCATCAAACTGTGAATATGACACTGGTCAATCAAAACATTTGAGTTCTGTGTTTGTTTTTTTCGTTAGGTGTTGATCCTGGAAGATATAGGTTGATGTTTTTTGGGCTTGTGCTTTATGCACGCTTCAGGAATTTGCGGTAGGAATTTCACCCAAACATTGTACCATTTGAGGAGGCCATTGGGGTGAGAGTTAGTTGTGTAAAATGGAGTGCTACAGGGGTTACCAGCTTCTCAAAAGGGCATGTCCTCTGTTTAGATAGCTGTCCAGAGGGCCAGAGACCTGGGTGGGACCATAAATGTAAGGAATGGCCCAGAGCCGCCATGGTTAATTTGTAACTCCTGGGTCAGTTTGTATGTGTGGTGGCAGCAAAGATTCGTAGTATGCTGAAATGGTTGGGTTGCGAACACGATTGACAAACTGGCATGTGGACACTCACTTCGCGATCCTTACTGCCTGACAGCTCCTGCCACCCAGCACCAAATAAGCAGGACTTGAATAGCTGAGCTTTGTGCGCCCTCCAGGCTGTTCCAGTTGTGCTGGGATCACCGAGCTGCACTAAATGAGTGCAGGCAATGGAGCAGACCACCCGAGGGCGCGACAAACCTGAAGAATCAGAATAACAAAAAGGAATTATTTTTAAGATTACTGTGAGGGTGTTCCCAGTACTTCTTTAATGCAGTATTTTCATGGAAACCTTAAAAAAAGGTTAACACTAGCTACAGTATGATTGTGTTTACTAAAAATGTAACATCTGATAGCACAGTAAGCATTTAAACGTTCTCTTTTTTTGCAAATTATGCTGGACTGATCTTATACTCTGTACAGCTCATCCTATAATTTTTTTTTTTTTTTTTTTAGTGTATCTTATATAGCGCACGGCTACCCCAACGGGGTGTCCCGGCGCTTGCATTGGGAACCCGTCCTGGCTTTTCCCTGAGAGATAGCACGCACTGGGCATCCCCAAGGTGAAAGACAGGCATCCCGCCGCGGGGGCCGTAGTGGACATTAAGCAAGCTATTGCCCAGAGTTGCAGAGTGTGAACCTGTGATTCGAGTAGGCACCGAAGTGAGAATTATCAAGTCCATGGACACTTGGGCTCAGACCCTGCCGCGTCCGGAATTGAACCCTGGTCCCGGGTCTGACCTCAGCTTCCGGGTATGCCTCCTCTAACCATTGAGCCACACTTCTCCTCTTCTAATTTGTGTAGCGTATTGTATATTTTGTTTAATTCTTTCTTTAAACTATTGGCTTTCATATTCAAAGTGCTGTCTGTCATGGGCAGGGACGTCCTAGCACTGTAAATATACAAGTCACTATTCCCTTGTGCAACAACCAGGATTCAATTTAGCGACCCTCCAGTTTGAGACAAAGACATCAGAAATTATAACACTAAGTCCGGTGCCCCAGTCGATCTGTATGGCGTCTGAGTTGAGCCCATTTACGTAAACGCAGGCCATAGGCTGTGTGTCCAGCAGCTTCATACGTGATCTCAAACTCCCTGACATAGCAACCCGCCTAAACGTCTCGATCATAAAAGGCTACTCCAGGGAGTAAAACGCCTTATTGCCATCAGCTGACTTCATGTCTGGGTTTACCCGATGCAGCACTGCGAATACTGCGAATACGGTCTGTAGATGAACCGCTGTAGATCTACATCGGACAAATCCCGACTGTACTGGGGAGACTATTTTCTCTAGTAGGAGGGATAGCCGAGTCGCATCACCTCAGGCAGAAATTTATTGTCATTGTTACCCAGTGGCAGAGGGCAATAAGATAATCACTTAAAGGGTCTTTTCCAGGCTTAGGGGGCACTGATATGACTGCATCACTTATAGGCGCCAGCGACACACCACCCTTCAATGCCTCAACATACACCTCCAGCAGGTATGCGGCTGGTATTTGTTTGTAAAACTCTACACCAAACATTCAGATCCCGGAGCCTTCCCTCCTCCTAGGGCGTCTATAACGGCAACAATCTGTGGCCCAGAGATCGATGGATTATGATGGGATGTGAGAGCCAATTTGCATAGCGCTGCACAGCTAGTTCGGAAAAGAAGTGTCCTGGCACTAGTATGAGCACATAAGTATAAAAATCCCACAGCCCCTGAACACGAACAGAAAGGATTTGATTTATTTGCTGAAAGAACTCATGTTTTCTTGGTTGCACAGGGCAGGTGGGAGGGCATTCCATTCCAGGTACCTGCAGTCACCACAGGCAGAGAGCAGCCATCTATTCTGATTTTTTTAAACTTAGAGACTTTACGCAGCAAAGCATGATGGGGTCTCACCCTTCGGCCAGCTGATACCAGGCAAAAAGAAAGGACAAATAAGAATGAACCCTCTGACTGTAGAGCGTTTATGACATTCAGGGGCATATGTATGAACAAGCCCTTCTGCGATTCCTTAATTGCGATTTTTAGCGAATTGCTATTACGGAATCGCAAAATGCTATGTATGTAGGAATCACAATAATAATTGCGATTCCTTAATATTCCTTAATTGCGAATCGCGATTCGCAATTAAGGAATATCTTCCCATTCATTCCTATGCGCTAGGAGGCCCATAGGAATGGATTGGAAGACATTCTCAATTTGCGATTCGCAATTAGAGAATCGCAAATTGAGAATGCAATTTCAAGGGTGCCAGGGTGTCAAAAGGATACTCTGTTGCACCCCTGAAATATGTATGTGTACACATGTGATGCTCATACAGGCCCCAAGGGCATGTATGTGCGCCACATGGCACTTTCAAAATTCAAAAAAGTGCATTTTTCAAAGAAATCGCAAATTACCACCAACTTGAAGTTGTGGTAATGGCGATTTCTTAAGGGCAAATTGCACTTTTGCAAAAACAACAGTTGAAGGACAGAATGCAGAACAATGTCATACATTCACCCCAGTACAGAGATCTGGGCCTAAATCCATCGTTTTTTTGCACTCCACACCACCCCAGTTCAGAAATGGCCATATGCAAATCAGCCTTGACCCTGTGCCTCATGGGAACAGTCCAGCCCGAACTGCCAAGCCATGTCTTTCCTGGACCGGAATCAAGCATCCTAGGACCGGTTTCTGGCTATCAGCCGTCTTCAGCCAGGATAGCTTGACTCCAGTGGTGTAGAGAGCATGGGACTCACGTCTGAGCATACCCATCCCACTCGGGGTGACAAATGCAAAAACAACAGTTGATGGACAGAATGCAGAACAATGTCATACATTCATCTCAGTACAGAGATCTGGGCCTAAATCCATTGTTTTTTTGCACTCCACACCACCCCAGTTCAGACATGGCCATATGCAAATCAGCCTTGACCCTGTGCTTCATGGGAACAGTCCAGCCCGAAATGCCAAGCCATGTCTTTCCTGGACCGGAATCAAGCATCCTAGGACCGGTTTCTGGCTATCAGCCGTCTTCAGCCAGGATAGCTTGACTCCAGTGGTGTGGAGAGCATGGGACTCACGTCTGAGCATACCCATCCCACTCGGGGTGACAAATGCAAAAACAACAGTTGATGGAAAGAATGCAGAACAATGTCATACATTCACCCCAGTACAGAGATCTGGGCATAAATCCATCGTTTTTTAGCACTCCACACCACCCCAGTGCAGACATGGCCGTATGCAAATCAGCCTTGACCCTGTGCCTCATGGGAACAGTCCAGCCCGAACTGCCAAGCCATGTCTTTCCTGGACCGGAATTACACTTTTACCATGCTTCATACATTGCATTTAAGGAATCTCAATTTGCGATTCCTTAAATGCAATTGCAAAATAGAGAATCGCAAATTTTCTAATTCTCTAATTTGCGATGCCCTTTTGGGATGATACATCTCAAAAGGCCTTTTCCCGTTCACAAACGGGCCGGGAAAAGGCGAACGGGAAAAGGGCTTGATACATATGCCCCAACGTGCTTTAAATTGACATCTTTTCAGGACAGGAAGTCAGTACAATTTGACCAATTTGCTGGAGTTCGACATTTATAATTTTAACCTCAGAACCAGCCCAGCTGCTGTATTTGTAGCAGCAGCAATCTATGAAGGCGATATTTAGATATGCCTATGTATAAAGAGATGCAGAAATTCCTTCTCGATAGAATCAGAACCAGAACCAGGTCCGTCCTAGATGAAGCAGGGATGAACTGAAGTATTTTTCTGATAACTTTCAGCAGTCAGAAGCCTGAATAGCAGATGATATTAATGTATCATTTAAGGACAGATGCAAATTCACCCAATCTCCCAGTTTGCTGACCTTATAGAATGGGCTGGACAGAGCTCCCAACGACAACGGCCTCCACCCTTGTGCTATGAAGCTCTGGACCCAAATACCACTATTTCCATTTTTTTCACTGTTCAGCGCCAGGGATTTGAGCTCATCCAATCAGCGACATCCTGGCGGCAGCTCCTGAAATTACTGGGCATTTTATCTGTATTTAATTCTAATCTAATGATCTGTGTATCATCGAGTAGAGGTGATATCGAATGACTCGATCAGGCTGGCCAAGTGTGCCATGTAAAGATTCAAAAGATTGTGGCTCAAAACAAGTTCCTGGCGGGCTCCTGTGGTGATCGTCTGAGGGGCTGAAGTTAGCTGATGCCACCGCTTGGGTCAGATCTTTCAAAAAGGATTAGAACCGAGCAGGCACTTTCCCCTAAGATCCACCACCTCCAATCTCTGTAGTAAAGTGGAGTGGGAGATGGTGTCAAAGGCTTCTGATAGATCTAATCAGATCAGAGCCCCACCTCCCCACCCCCATACATAATGTCTCTAATATCCCACGTGGCTTTAGCTTTGTTGGAGCCCTGGATGGACTTTGTGCAGAAGTTGGTGGGTCTCAAGATATTTGGTGAGCTGCTTGTTCAACGTGGCCTCATTTACTTTGGTGAACATCAGGAACAGAGAGACAGGCCGATCCTTAGAGTTAGAACTGCTATGACTACTGGAGCAGACATCTGGAAGTAATGTTGTCTAAAACACTCTGATTGGCTGCACGCTGAGGTGCGACGGAGGGCGAGAACAAGAAGGTTGGGCTTTGATGTGTCCCAGAGTAATTACCAGAGCCTGGGATGAACTCAAACATCCCACCCATCATTTTGCTTAATCCTAAACACGACAGGTGGGCCCAGATGTGGGTCCCGTGCTGGCTACAGCGCTGAAATCAAGCCACACCTTAGAGTCAAGGCCCAGATGTGGGTCCTGTGCTTGCTGCACCGTTGAAATCAAGCGGCCCCCTACAATCAGGGCCCAGATGTGGGTCCCGTGCGTGCTGCACCGCTGGAATAAAGTTGAACCCTACAGTCGAGGCCCAAATAGGCTAAAACCAGTCTTGGGTTGCTTCTGTTTCGGTTCAGAAAGAATCTGGATTGGCTCTTCAGGCTGGACTGCTCCTATTGGGAGGAGTCTAAAGCTGATTTGCATATGTCTGCTTCATGTTTGAATTGGCATTGTGGGTCAAAAACCAGTTGATCTCCCTCTGCGGCTTGGCCTGGTTGGGACCAGGATGTGAGCCGGAGTCTAGTGAGGACCAGGACGTGTGCCAGGGCCTTGTGAGTACCAGGACGTGAGCCGGGGCCTGGTGGGGACCAGGATGTGGGCCAGGGCCCGGTGGACCAGGCCATGAGCCAGGGTCTTGTGAGGACCAGGACGTGAGCTCCGGCCTGGGGGACTAGGACGTGAGCCAGGGCCTTGTGAGGACCAGGACGTGAGCCGGCGCCTGGTGGACCAGGATGTGAGCCAGGGCCTTGTGGGGACTAGAATTAGAGCCGGGGCCCTGTGAGGACCAGGATGTTAGCCAGGGCCTTGTGAGGACCAGAATTTGAGCCAGGTCCTTGTGAGGACCAGGACGGGAGCCGGGGCCTGGTGGACTAGGACGTGACATGGGGCCTTGTGAGGACCAGGATGTGAGCCAGGTGCTTGTGTGGACCAGGATGTTAGCTGGGGCCTTGTGATGACCAGGACATGAGCCGGGGTCTGGTGGACCAGGACACGAGCCAGGGCCTTATGAGTACCACGACGTAAGCCGGGGTCTGGTGGACCAGGATGTGAGCCGGAGTATGGGGAAGACAAGGATCAGAGCTAGGGCCTTGTGGGGACCAGGACATGGGCCGGGGCCTTGTGAGGACTTGGACGTGAGCCGGGGCCTTGTGAGGACCAGGACATAAGCCAAGGCCTTGTGAGGACCAGGACATGAGCCGGGGCCTGGTGTGGACCAGGACGTGACCCTGGTGAGCCGGGGTCTGGTGGGGACCTGGATGTGAGCCGGGGCCTGGTGGACCAAATGTGAGCTGGGGCCTGTGGTGGACCAGGAGGCTGAGCCAGAGGCTGGTGGACCAGGACATGAGACAGGGCCTTGGAAAGACCAGGATGTGAGCCGGAGCCTGGTGAGGACCAGGACGTGAGCCGGGGCTTTGTGAGGACCAGGATATGAGCCGGAGACTGGTGAGGACCAGGACATGAGCCGGAGTATGGTGAGGATCAGGATGCTGAGCCAGGGCCTGGTGGACCAGGATACTGAGCCCACTCTCGCTCTCTTTGAGAGGCTCGACTAAACACCCAGTTCGTCCTCTCTTGCAGGACCAGGCAAGGGCCAGTACAGTGATCCAAGGACACCAGAGACTGGTGCGCTGGACTTGCACACCCTGTTTTTCATTGCATTTCTCCATGAAACTGATAAAACTGTGTGAAATCTCCCTGAGAGAGATTCAGATTATCCCAGATATCACTGGACTCACAATCTGTAGAAAGAGGCTGAGAATGAAAGTCCTTGCACATTAACTGTTCTACTCTTCTCTGCTACAATGCCCTGGGAGGTACCAAATATTTCCGTAGAGTGATCCCCCGAATATTCATGCCTGTACTTTCATGTAATACGTAAGTGCATTCTGGGAGTTGTAGTCTCCGTTACTTCACTAAAAAAAAGTGGTTAAAAAAATAAACTCCTTGCTTGGAGGAGATGTGTGCCTTTGTCATGAGCCATCTGGGGCTCAATGGTAACTCCGGATACTTTTCAAAAACTCAGATTATGAGTGTTAGATTTGGGGGTCTCTAGTTGGCACAGGTAAGTACTAGTGACAAATAGGGACCCTCTCCTCTAGTCAGGATAAGGGAATTATACTCCCAAAATAACCCCTGCTCACCCACTTGGTAGCTTGGCACGAGCAGAAGGGCTTTACTTCAGAGGCGTTGTAAGTTAAGCAGCTGAGACCACATACAGTAACCCAGTGACAACACTACAAATGGACACTACACAGGTTTTCTATCAAACATAAGTAGACTTTATATAGAGTTACCACAAGACCATCAATTACAACAAAATACACACTATGATTACTTTAAGATGGTAGATGTTAGACCTGGCACGTTGGCGTGAGTCTCCCTTCCACTTTTTGTTGCTGTGCCTCATGTGTTTTGCTGGTGTTAGCTGCTCAGAGCACTGTGCCACCGCCAACCAGTGCCACAGTGTAAGTGCTCCCTGTATAAAATGTAGATATTGATTGGACTCCATGATTGGCTTATTTGGTTTACTATCAGACCCCAGTACAGTGCACCAGGAGTGCCCAGGGCTTGTCAATACAAATGTTGCTTGTGGGCCTGCAGCACTGGTTGTGCCACCCACAGAAGCAGCCTTGTAAAATGTGTCTAAGGTCTGCCATTGCAGAACCTGCGTGCAGTCTGGTACTGTCAGGCTGACTCGGCAAGTGCACCCACTTGCCAGACCCTAAACCTTCCCTTTGCTTCATATCAGTCACCCCTATGGTAGGCCCAAGGGCAGGGTGCATTGTAAGTATAAGGTGGGACAAGCCCTGATGTGTGTGGCATGTCCTAATAGTGAATTACAGCCATTTTCGTTTTTCACTATTGCAAGGCTACCTGTTCTCATAGGCCAGAATGGGCTGTTGGGATTGTTACATTCTATGATCCTAACAGACTCCGGGAACACGGTAGAAATTTGAGTTTAGCATGCCTGAACTCAGAATAATAAAATACATCTTTTAGTAAAATGTATTTTAATATTCTGTGTTTGCAAATCCCACTTTTAGAAAGTAGGTATTTGCTTGCCAAACCATTTCAGCCCGCCTCTGCTAGAACGCGGTAGAAATTCGAGTTTAGTATGCCTGAACTCAGAATAGTAAAATACATCTTTTAGTAAAGTTTATTTTAATATTCTGTGTTTGTAAATACCACTTTTAGAAAGTAGGTATTTGCTTGCCTAACCATGTCAGCCCGCCTCGGCTAGGATGTGTATCTGCTGTCTGGTTTCTGTGAGTGACAGGGCTGGGGGATTCCAGGAGACAGGCTGGGGCAGCCTGGTGGTGAATAGAGAGATTTACATCCAGATGGGTGGGAGGAGTGCACCTGGACTCTGAATAGGACTGTGCCTTTCCACCACAATGCTGGCACCACCTCCTGTGGAGCGTCTAATGTCTTAGCCCTGCTCCGTGAATGAAAAGTCAGAGTCATGTCAAAAAAGTGCTCAAGAACTGGTTCTGGCTAGGCAAAGGCCCCTCAACCCCAGAGGAACAAAGGAATTAGGGGTATAAGTATTGGAACCCTGCTCCCAAGAAATTAGATCCTGCTTTGACAAGAAGAAACCTCTGCCCGACGAGAAGGAACTTGGAAACTGAAGGATGAGTACTGTCCCTGACCTAGGGGATTGGCCTGCAGTGGTTGCCTTGCTGCTGAAGGAGAGGAGAAAGACTACAAAGACTTTATTTTCCAACTTGTGCAAAAGATCTCCAAGGGCTTGTGAGTGAGCTTGCCCCCTGAACGAAGTCCCAGGACCATTGTACTTCATCCACCCGCAAACCACAGCTGGAAACGCTGTTTTCAGTTGCAGCCCAGGCTGGGACCTGTGTACGCCTCGTACGATCGAATTGAAGCCTGACTGCAACGTACAAAGCATCGCCAACCACTAGCAATGCGACTCTGTGTTCACCGACCCGCACAAGCGCCGTCAAAGAGCCGCCGCTCGCACCATGAGTGGGAAGCACTGCTGCGTACAACGCTCCATGCATCGACTCACAACAGGTCAGGACAACGCGCACACTACCACTGAGGTAGAGTCCGAGAATCGCACGGAGTTGGGTACGCATCGAATGGCCCGACTCGCACCGCTTTCAAGGACTGTACGACTCCAGCTCCCAAAGTACGGCTCGTACGTTGCAACGGAATAGTTTGCACTGCACAAGGCACCGTCCCCTCAAGAAACACGACTCTGCGTTCATCGACCCGCACAGGCGCTGTCAACGAGCTGTAGCTCGCACCGCGACAGGAGGACATCGCTGCGTACAACGCTTTCTTTTTCAACGTATCGTCTGTGACGAACTCATCAAAGCAAAGGTACTGTGTACGACTCGCACCGCATTTTGGTACGCATCGGACAGGAGTGTCCGCTGCAGTTGTTAGACTCTTTCTAAGTATTTTCATCACCGTGAGAGCCGGACAAAGGGTACAAAGCGCACAGAACTCTAAAATACGCATTTCAACAAGAACTCTTTATTGCTAATAGTATTGTGGCTCATTTTTGTCATTATTTGGTCTTGTGCTGAGTCTCTATATAAAGATAACTATTTTTGATATAATACTAGTGTGGTGTCCATTTGTGGTGTTGTCAATGGTTTACTGTATGTGGTCACAAATGCTTAACTTGCAACGCCTCTGAAATAAGTCTTGTCTGCTTGCGCCAAGCTACCTAGAGGGTGAGCAGGGGTTATTTTAAGAGGGTAATCCCCTTATCCTGACTAGAGGAAAGGGTCCCTGCCTGTCACAAGTACTTACCTGTGCCAACCAGACCAAATCTACCATTGGTGGTCAGCGGTGAGGATTCTGAATTTGCATTTGTGACTCATGTACAGTGATTGGTGAACACTACGAAGTGAGTACAGACCATAACGCAACCATGTACTTTTGATTCTTGTTTTGCCAAGGGATCTCCATTTTTTTTAAAGTCATTGTGGAGAAACCAGCCACTATAGTTTCTGACAGCGAAGAAGTAGAATGGGACGAGGAGAGACTAGAGAGATATACCAGGGCCGAGCTGAAGGGCTTCTGCAAAAAGTTCAAAGTTACCCATGTTGGATTCAAAGTCAAGTCAGACTACCAAAAGGCACTGAGGGCCTGGATTGAGTCAAGGAGAGCACCTGAGGATGTGGTGGAAATTGAGCAGGCAGAAAGCATACATGGTTTTGTCAGAGTCCTGTTGCCAGAGGAGTTGGCAGAAAGGAAGAAAACCCGAGCACACTTAAATTGAATGGGCAACTGGAGCTGGAAAGCAAAAAGCTGGCTCTGGAAGAGAGAAGAATCCAAATGGAGCATGAAATGAATTTGAGGGAATTGGAGCTAAAGGCTAAAAGTTTGGAGCCTACTCCCTCTGGTGGCAGCACACCACCAGTGCAGGTAGAATCAAGGGTGTACATACCAAAGGATGTGGTAAAAGAACTTTAAAAAAATGATGACATAGGGCAGTCGTTCAAGGCCTACGAGGTAGCCATGTCTTTCCACCGGGTCCCTGAGAGAGATTGGGGAGCGGGGTTGTGGAGGCGGTTCCTGAGTGAGGGGCAGGACACACTGCTGGATTTGGGTTAACTCCTGAGTTGTATATGTTAAATGTTATGTTATTTTAAAACGGGTCTTTTATAGCGCATGGCTACTCCATGGAGTGTCCCGGCGCTTTGACAAAAACCCGAAAAAGAGACCAGGGCAAATGTAGGGCGAGAAACAGAGGGAATTACTGGGAGAAAAGCCATGTCTTTAGCTCCTTCCTGAAAACCAGTAAATTGCTGATTTTCCTAAGAGAGACAGGCAGAGAATTCCAACATCGCGGTGCCAAGCATCGAAAGGAGCGTCCTCCAATTCTAGCCCGCCTGATGGAAGGAACAGAAGCCTTAGCCAAGGAGGACGATCTCAGACTTCTAGAAGGGAACTAGAATGTCAGACGCCTCCTTATATATCTGGCCCCGATCTGGTGAAGCGCTTTAAAAGCAAGGGTGAGAGCCTTAAAAGTAATCCTTCTTTCGACTGGTAGCCAGTGGAGCTTTTTAAGCAACTCCGATGCGCTCACTCTTCGCTGAAGGCCATAAATGGTCCTTGCGGTGGAGTTTTGCACCATCTGGAGGCGTGACACGAGAAATGTTGGCAATCCCAAGTAGAGCACATTAGCATAATCTAGGCGTGAGCCTATCAATGCCTGCACAATGATCTTTCTATGGTCAAGGGACAGGATAGGGAGGGATTTCCTTAACATTTTGAGCATGGTTCAGGGGTTGCACAAAGATTCCAAATAGTACCCATGTTGAGTATGTAACTTTTTTTTGCAGAGCACTGGATGGTTGGGTGAAGGGTAGCAAAGTTAATGATTTTCAAGGGCTTCTTGATTTAATGGCATGAGAGCACTTGTCCAGTAATTGTTTTCCTGAGCTACGCCAGCACCAGATTGATAGCTAGCTGACTAACCTTAGGAAGCTTGCTGCGGAGGCGGACCGCTGGATCAGTACCAGGGTCCACAAGGGTCAAGTGGGAGAAGAGAAGAGAAGCAGAAGAGTTGGGGGGAGGGGGGACAAGGGAAAACAGAGAGAGTTCCAAAGTAATCCTAAAGGGAACCAAGGGAAAGGTTCTCAGCCTCCCCCACCCCAGAAACCGACCGGGCCCCGACAGGTCCCCCTGTTCAAAGAGGGCCCCCCAGGTGTTACAAGTGTGGTTAACTGGGTCATTTTGCCTCTGATCCCAAGTGTTGCCAGTTTGTTAAACCTGCACCCCCTGGTGCAGCCCCCCGGCAGATGCTAGTGTAGCCTTGGGTGAGGAATGGGTTGTCCAAGGAGGGGGAGGTCCCGCAGAGATGTCCCTTGTCTCATTAGGATATGGTCCAAAAGAACCAACTGCCCAGTAACACTAAAAAATATGAGCAGTGGGTGACCATTAATGGCCAAAGAGTGGGGGCTCTTAGAGATACAGGAGCCAGTGTGACAGCTGTCAAGTGTCACCTGGTATCTCAAGAGCTGGTTGTCCCACATGCATTCTGCCGAGTTGTGAACACCGACAACACTGGGAGTCAGTGTCCAATAACTCAGGTTCCCTTTGAGTGGGGGGGGGTCTCTGGTACTCTTCAAGTAGCTGTGAGAACTGCCATGCCTGTAGACTGTTTGTTGGGGAACGATTTGGAGAGCTCCCCTTGGGAAAAGGTGGAGAATAGTATTCACCTGAGGATGGTGGGTCTGCCTGACTGGGCCTGCGTGACCACCCGGTTAATGGCAGCCAGTAGGGGTGCTCAATAGGGCCTGGAGCCTGAGAGGGAGGCCCAGGGACCGGCCTTAGAGAGAAGACGCTGGGGGTGCGGGAAACCGGCCCCTGTAGTTCCCACAGTCCAGTAGGAAGCAGGCCTTGAGGGGTATGCTCTGGAACCTACAGGGGAACAGATAGCTGAACTGGGGGACCTGCCTGAACTGACCCATTGGCAGCAGGAAGGAGGCCCCTCCAGGGAGGTATTCTTCAGAGGGCAGTAAGAATGTCCTGCAGACCAGGCCAACGGTGATCAGTCTGGAACACATTTCATTTACTGGGAGAACGACCTCCTGTATTCAGAGCCTATGGTTGCTGAGCCTGGTTCAGCCCGTTTGCTGGTGGTACCCCAGAGCTTCAGAGCCTTCCTACTGGGTCTGGCTCACGATGTGCCATTGGCAGGACATTTGGGGCAGGACAAGACCTTTGAAAGGCTTGTCACCCACTTTTATGGGCCTCAAATGCGCAAGAGTTCAGACAGGACATGTCAGACTTGCCAGGCAAGTGGAAAGAGTGGGAGGAAGCAGAAGGCTCCTGTCCAGCCATTCCCTGTGGTCAGTACCCCATTCCAGCAAGTTGGGATTGACATTGTGGGGCCACTGGACCCCAGGACAGCCATGAACAACAATTTTATCCTGGTCCTGGTGGACCATGCCACCCGGTACCCGGAAGCCATCCCTCTGAGGACAGTGACGGCCCCTGGGACGTGCACTGATGGGAATTTTCTCTGGGGTGGGATTCACTCTAGAGGTGGTGTCTGACCGGTGTACCAATTACATATCCAAGTATATGAAATCCCTTTGGCAAGAGTATGGTGTAACCTACAAGTTTACCACACTTTACCATCCCCAAGGAAATGGTTTGGTTGAGAGATTCAACCGTACCCTCAAAGGCATGATAATGGGTCTGGAAGAACCCATGAGGCGTAAGTGGGACGTCCTCTTAACATGCATTCTCTTTGCTTACCGTGAGGTGCCACAGAAGTCTCCAGGGCTCAGCCCCTTTGAGCTCCTGTATGGCCACCAAGTGAGAGGACCTCTAAGTCTGGTCAAAGAAGGCGGGGAGCAATCTCCCAGGAAACCTCCCCAGAATGTATATAGCTACATGCTGGACTTCAGGAACCAGACTAGGCGTTTCAGGCAACTTGCTGAGGCAAATCTGGAAGCCAGCCAGGAGGAGATGAAGCGGTGGTACGATCAGAATGCCACTCTGGTAGAGCTTCAGCCTGGACAGATGTTGTGGGTCTTGGCCCCCGTGGAGCCTTGTGCGCTCCAGGACAAGTGGGCCAGCCCCTTTGAGGGGGTGGATCGCAAGAGTCCTGTTACCTATTTAGTGGACTTGCGGTCTCCCCGGAACCCCTTGAGGATCCTGCATGTCAACCGTTTGAAGCCCCATTTAGAGAGGTCCGAAGTGGGCATGCTCTTGGCAACAGATGCTGGAATGGATGAGGATGGAGCCTCTTCCTGACCTCCTGGCTGCCACAGAGCAATATGGGTCTGTGGATAGAGTTAACCTCACTCCCACCCTGACCCCTGAGCAACAGAATGACTGCCGCCAGTTACTGGGACAATTTTCTGATCTGTTCTCCCTCGTTCCTAGTATCACAGATTGGTGCGTCCATGATGTGGATACAGGAGACAGCTTACCTGTGAAGCACAAGGCTTATAGAGTAACTGACAGGGTCAGGGCTTGCATCAAAGAGGAGGTCTCAAAGATGCTTGCACTTGGGGTGATTGAGTCTTCCAGCAGTCCTTGGGCCAGCCCAGTGGTCTTGGTCCCGAAGGCTGCAGTGCCGGGTGTCACACCCGATCTCCGGTTCTGTGTGGACTACCGAGGACTCAATTCAGTCACGAAGACTGACGGGCACCCCATCCCGAGAGCTGATGAGCTCATTGATTGGTTAGGGGCTGCACGTACCTCAGCACATTTGACTTGACGTCTGGGAGATCGCCTTGACTGATGGGGCAAAAGAGAGGTCAGCA
Organism: Lissotriton vulgaris; assembly: GCF_964263255.1. Classification (NCBI taxonomy): domain Eukaryota; kingdom Metazoa; phylum Chordata; class Amphibia; order Caudata; family Salamandridae; genus Lissotriton; species Lissotriton vulgaris. Next base: position 128,517,336 of record NC_141685.1, read on the forward strand.
TTCTCCACACCAGATGGGCATTTCCAGTTCCGGGTTATGCCTTTGGGATGAAGAATGCCCTTGGCACCTTTCAGAGGTTGGTCAACAAGGTGTTGGTTGGACTGGATGAGTTCTGTGCCGCCTACCTGGATGACATTGCAGTGTTCAGTGTCACATGGTGTGAGAAGTTGGCCTGATATATGATGCTCACTAGTTCTAGTGATCACCTTGTATCAGTCCAAACAACCCTTATGGTGATTAGTTGTAAGTCAACCTTATAGACCAGCTATCCTAATGGTAGCATGGACAAAGCAGTCTTAGGCTAAACTCTTTTGGCATGTGAAGCCAGCTGTTTTACCACATATAACCCCTTGAATACCAAATGAAAAGACACCACACAGGTAGTTATGAAAATAAACAAGATATTTATTAACTAACATACACCTCTGAACTCTTTATGAGATCAGAGGGCTAAGCACATGACAAGACTCTTAGGAAAAATAAGTTTAAGTTGCGCAAATACGATGTTGCCCTAGAGGCACGTCAAACCATATACTAAACAAGTGGTATAAGGAAATCGATAGAAGGAATGGAGCTGTCCAGAGGCTGTAGGATCACTGGGGCTACACTATCCTAACCTGAGGTAAGTAATAGGAGGCCCACGGGATGCGTGTGCAGAGTGTGAACTCACACGCGAGATGCGTAACAAAGTCAATGGACAGTACAAATTACGAAAAGGTAAGTATTAGACAGTTCCGACTAGCTAGGACTAAAACGACTGGAAATCTGGACACTAGGAGAGTCAATCTACCCTTGAGTACCGAAATGCTCTTGTTACCTCACCCATGGGCTGCGGGTGCATAGGTGTCAAAGTGTGCCGGGTTTCCGCGTTGAAGTCTATGGAGCCTGGAAGAAAAGATGCTGCAGACGGCCAGAAGGAAGATGTCCGGAGTGATCCAAGGGTGGATCGAGGAAGATGAAGACCTGAAAGCAGAGGGGACAATGTTCAAAGTCACTAGCCAGTGACTGGAGTGGAACCAGGAAGGAACCAGATGATGTTGTCGCGATCAGATGAAGAGTGGACGCTTGACTCTGCAGCCACGTGGACCAGGAGGTATCTTCGACAACCAGGATGGAGGCACGAGCTGTCCCAAGCAGGCTCTCGCTGTTGGTGGTGTTGGTTCCGGATTCGGCGTCAACAGGCGTTGGCAAAGACAACCCACACGGTGAGTGGAAAAGGCGTCTGGTGCGGACCAGGAGGGTCCGGGTTGCTTCTCCTTTGCATGGAAGCAAGGGCCAGTCTGGAGCAATCAGACCACTGGTGTAGTTTTCGTGTATCGTCATCTAGGAGGTCACTAGCCAGCCAGGAAGTGACCAGACAACGCGTCAAGCAGCAAACAGGCAGAAGGGCCCCACGCAGATCTCGTGGATGCTGGAGGGCTGGTCTTCGGTGCAGGAGTTGCTCGTGGCTGGGGCTTCTCAGTCCCCAAAGCACTTCGTCGAGGATGCCTCTGAAGTCGTGCTGGAAGCGAAGTGCAGTTTCTTCAAGATGGCCGGTCCCACGTGTCTCGTCGCACCCACGGATCTCAGCTGTGCTGCAGATGTAGGTAGAGGTCAGAGAGGTCTGGAAGTCCGGGTCTCGTCGGGCTCTGAAGTCTGGATCTACTCGGGAAGACGACAAAGTGAACCGCTGCAACGCTTGATGGTGCCTGCTTGTGCAGGGTGGTCACTCCTTGGCCACAAGGGAGATTTCTTCAGTCTTCTGTGGAGCAGAACGTCGAAGTCCAGAGTTTCTTCTTGTAGAGTTTCAAATCAGGATTAATCTAATCTGGAATGGGACCAGCTCCTACCTTTATTCTCCTAAAGGGGGCTGTACTATGACTAGGTCCCTCCTATGGGAGGGACCAGGAAGGGGGGTGGTTACACCCCCTATCCTTTGTCCGGTTTCACGCCAGAGCTGAGGCTGGAGTGCCCCAGCAACTGGTTTGAACTGGTGTATGCACAGGGCATCTTGTGTGCCCCAGGCATGTCTCATTCCTTTCAGGCCTGTCCTACCTTATACACAAAATCCTGTCTGGGGTGGTGTCAGCACCTCCCAAGGCAGGAAACCCTTTGTCCAAGCCTCCCTCGCTGGAAGGACTTCCAGCAGCAGGAGGTCAGACTTGTGTCTGTGGTGGCAGCATCCATTTTGTGATGCTGAGGCTTGAGTTAACTTTTACCGGGGTTCACAGTTACATGCATGTCGTGTCCCTCTAAAAGGGTGGAATGCTACCCCTGTCGCCAGAATTGGCGAGGGTGTAGTATTCCAATTCGTATGACACCTTACTCAACATGTTTTGATAGTGCTATACCAAAGTTAGCAATAACCGCGAGGATTATAATGCACTTAAGAGTATATGGTATAGCGTTATCATGGAAACAGCTAAAGGACTTGGTTCCGAAAGCTGCAGACAGGCTCAGCTCATGCTAGAGCACCATCTCACAAAATTCCATGCACTCTGCCTTCAGGATTGATAAGGCCTGCCATAGGAGTGACTGATAGGAGGATATGTGTCCATTTTAGGGTTAGATATAGGGATACTATATCTAAAGCAAAGGGTGATTACACCACCTTGCCCCAGCTGATTGATCAGCCAGTTGTGTCAGATTTGGATGGCCAGCCAGGGGTGGCATAATACATGCTGCAGCCCCTGGTAGGCCCTGAGTGCACCTATGCCCTGGGTACCTAAGGTACACTGTACAGGGACTGATAAGGTGACTCAGTCCAATTGGTTATGCTCCTAAGGTACATGGATGTCAATTTAGAGAGAGAGCAGGAAGCCTGGGGTCCTGAATAGCAGGATCCCAGGCCAACTAAGTCGAAAACCATCAAAACACCAGGCAAAAAGTTGGGGGCAACCATAGTCAGATATCCACCTTCCTTCAATCTGTACCGCAACAGCAGCAAGCATTGGAGACCCAGAGAAGAGGCTGCAGGATTGCGTGGAGGCAGCAGGGTCTCCCAGTTCCCCCACATCAGGATTCCTCACAACAGCAAGGCCATCAAGCACAGGGCGCCTGTCGGTTGAAGTTCCAGAGGCTAGTTCGGGCCGATTAACCTCGCTTCGGCTCGGTGCAGGAAGTCTTATCTCTGCCCCACCTCCACAACAAAGCCGATAGTGCGTTTGTTTTGGATTTTCTTCAGGAAGTCTTGCCTCATTAGGAGATGCTTACAGCGTCCTTGGACCTGGGCAACATGACCCCCAGTCACCAAAGGGGGGCCTGGAGGTAACCTGCAGCTCGACCAGTCTTTGACAGTAACGACGACAGCCACATCGTGGCTGTTTTATTGATACCTCTGCGCATCTCTATTCTGTTTTAATTGTTATTTTCAGTTTGACCCTTATTCTCTTGATGTACTTTGCGATTAGTAGGAGGGTAGTGGCTTTGGATTATATCCCCACAAAATGGCTGTTTCCGTAAACAACAAAGACAAGGGGGCCACCTCCAGCCACTGGGCATTCCTTTGAGAGATAAACAGCAACCTTCTGACCCAAATCATAACAACTGAAACAGGACTCTACAGTCTTATGGTCACTGAAACAGGTCTACTCCGGGGCTCTCACAGCCTATGGAAACAGAAAGAGGACTGCATAGATGCCTATGAGGATCTTGCCTAAGGATTCGGCCATATTAGACTGACACTACCACTGTAGTACAGCACATTGATCGTTGACCACCGTCCCCTCTCCATACGCATTTCAGGTCAGAATTTCGTTTCACTCCATTCCACCCGCATTTCATTTAATCTCATTGCATTCCCCCGCATTTTAATTTAATCTATTTAATTTAAGTATTTCATTTCATTGCATTCCTCCCTCATATCACTTCATTACATTCCTCCCTCATTTCATCTCATTTCTTTGCATTCCTCACTCATTTTATGTAATCTTTCTCTTTGCCCTTGGTCTCTTCTCTTAGCTAGCCCACTCCACATTTTAACTTAATGTATTTAATTTAAGTACTTCATTTCACTGCATTCCTCCCTCATTTCATTTCACTGCATTCCTCCCTCATTTCATTTCATTGCATTCCTCTCTCATTTCATCTCATTTTCTTACATCCTACCTCATTTTATGTATTCTTTCTCTTTGCCCTTGGTCTCTTCTCTTAGCTAGTTCATTCCACAACATACTCTGCTCCTGGCACCTATGGTACTTTCAGTAGTATATTAGATCCAATCCCTGTTTTCCCCCTCAGCTCAATATCCAGCCACCTCCTTAGTTGCTGTTTCCCCCTCCCATACCCATCCACCTCCCCTAGCCCATCACGCCGCATTGCACTGACCCCTCACGAGCCCCATACACGCTCTGCTCCCCATATCATCTCACCAACTGTGCTGGTCATAGCATGGAGCACACAGACACACATACCTACACCATCATTTACCCCCCAACCTCTCAAGAAAATCATCCAAACGATTCAAGCACAATTTGATAAAACTTCACCCTGAAACACTCCTCGCTGACCCCTATTTCTCAATACACAATGGAAACACAACCTCTGATATCATTTTCCACACGAAACGAAGAGAGCAACGGAGGAGAGCATTCTTACCCTTATTTACGATCTCATCCTCTAGGAAAACCGCGCATTGTCTAGTTATTTATATTACCCCATCCCAGCTCTTCCAAGGGACAGCAACCATCACCATCTGCAATAACGGAACCATCCTCATGCAATCCACAGACCGTAGTTTAAGTCTCCTAGATAACATCTTCCCCATTATTAAAGAACAAGTGGCTAAGCCCCAAACTGCCACCCAAGCTACTCCCACCACCAGTACTCAAAATATCACATCGACAATCCCGTCTGACAGCCACGCCCCACCACTTCACCGCCCATTGCTGGCTTCGGCATCATACACCACCTCCTTCCACACCACTCCCCCAGCACACTGCATGCCACTTCCCCAAACCCTCCCCCCCATCTATGCTCCTCTATTACACCGACCCCTTCTCACACTGGAGACTCATGCCACTCCCACGCCGACTAACTCACATAGTGTACTTCCTCCGAGCACGACTGAGAAAGCATATGCACCCCCTATTGATATTGATTCCTCTCCATACTCGATCATTGCTCACCCCACTAACATCATCCCTTCCATAACCAACTCTACTGCTACCTCGTCCTTGCTGCACAATGTTACTCTTAGCACGCACTCTCCCCATTCCAGTCCACCCCCTTTCCCCTGGTCAGTCGTTGGTACATAATAGGACACCCCATTACCACTTAGATAACACGCCGCCCTCAGACCACTCATCACACCGAGTGCACTTCCCACACCCTCACCCCTGCCAGCCACACCCAGAACTACACCCACTCCTACGACTATACTAATACTGGCACCTGAATATAGACTGGACCAGACCACAATGCAGCTATACACACTCATAGCACAGCCACCTACCACACTCATAACCGCTCCAGACCCCAGACTGGATGAAATCATGATCACACTTCACTAAATCAAAGAAGAACTCCAAGCTTTTACAGAGGTGATATCGAGTCAATCATGGGGTGTTAGAACTACTAGACTCCCAAGTTAGCAAGCAAGCAAGGAGGCTCCAGAAACACCTAACATTCACCTCAAAACTCACTCTACCCAGCTGGAAATCAGTTCCCTCCCATAATAACTCAACCTGCCCAATCCGAAGCACCAATCCCTTTTCGGAAAGCGATCTACTTTCTCTTCTACACTCTTATGAACCCTCTCTTGCGATCCCTCTCACTACCACTGCAATGTCTATCCACACCATCCCCCCAAACCCTCACAGGACTACTAAGCGTCGGTATCTGGAATGGGCCCAACAAGCCTTTGCAACAGCAACCCACGCAAGATAACAAGATTGGCTTCGGGGCAGACCAGCAAGGTCTGAGTAACTCCACCTTTGGAGGGGAGTCAGAGTATATCGGGAGCAACCAGGAAGACTCAGTAAAGGAAAGATTGTCCTTCCTGGGGACCCACTAGCCAACGGACTAGAGATTGCGAATGAGCCTCGAGCAGAAATGCACAAAGTGGGCCCACGGAACACTCGTGGAGTGTAGGCCTCTGAGCTTCGGTGCAAAAGGTGCTTGGAGCAGGGGCTTCAAATGACCCAATGCACAACTTCGGGAAACTTCGGGAGTAGGAGCAGTTGCAAAAATGCAGGATGTCCAGGCAGAGTGCCCCAGCAACCGGTTTGAACTGGGAAATGCATAGAGCACCTTCTATGCCCCATGCAGTGTCTAAAAAACATTCACTGAATGCAAACCACCCTACCCAATGCACTAAAGCCTGTCTAGGAAGTTGCTAGCACCTCCCTGGACAGGAAACCTATTGTCCAGGCCTAGCCTGCCAGAGTTGAGTCCAGTAGCAGGAGTTCAAACTTGTGTCTGTGGCAGCAGCATCCATTTTGTGATGCTGAGGCTTTTCTAAACTTTAACTGGGTATACCAGTGTGTACATGTCTTCTCCCTCTAGAAGGGTGGAATGCAACCCCCGCCGCCATAACTGGCTGGGGGGGGGGGGGGTAGTATTCCAAAGTGTTTTACACCTTACATGACATGTTTTGATAAAGCCAAACCAAAGTTAGCATTAACCGCAAGTACTATAATGCACTTAGGAGCATATGGTATGGCTATATCATAGAACAGCTATAAGGAGATATTTCCGAAAGCTGCAGAGGGACTCAGCCCATGCTAGGGCACCCTCTCACACAAAACCAAGCACTCTGCTTTGATTGTTAAGGCCTGCCATAGGAGTGACTTATAGGTTACTATGTGTCTATATATATTGGTAGATATAGGGTTACTATATCTAAGTAAGGGGGGCTTATACCACCTTACCCAGGCTGCAAGTGCAGACCTGTGGTGCCATTTTGGAAGGCTGTCCAGGGGTGGCCTAATACATGCTTCAGCCCCTGGTATGCCTCAGGGGTACCTATGCCCTTAGAACCTAAGGTACTATATATAGGGACTCACAAGGGTAACCCAGTAACCTAAAGTACATGGTATCAATTTAGAGAGCGAACATCTAGGCTGTGGTCCTGATTAGCAGGGCCACAGCCAGACTAAAGTCGAAAAAACAGGGAAGCACAGCAAAAAGTGGGGGTAACCATAGGAAGCAGACCCTACTCTACTACAAAGAGTACGGAAGTTACAACTGCACCTTTAAGAGCTTCAATAAATGCTGCTGCGAGACTCATCACTGGGTCTAAAAGAAGGGCCCACTTCTGCCCAGACCTACCATCCTTGAATTGGCTACCACTGGAAGCCAGAATTCATTTGAAAATAGCGTGTATAACGCACAAAGCCCTGCATCACAAGGCACCCAGCTATCTGGCACAGAAACTGAGGATTTCTGGTGGGATAAGATCCTCAAGAAGTGCGGAAAGCCTATCAAAGATTCAGCAAGAAGAAAACCTACAAACGATCATTCTCAGGGATGGCTCCCAGGATTTGGAATGCCCCAGAAACCAGACTTAACTCTTCCACTGCAGCTTTCAAAAAAGAAGTAAAATCGATTTTCATGGCAAAATTCTCCTGAGCATAATCTAAAATAATGTTGAGACCACACGTACTCGCGCTGCTAATCCTTATTATGACAATGGCCCATTTAGAGTTACTAATCATTCTATCTACCCTTCACCGGACTCAACTGGATTGCTTCTTTGTTTTCCCTTACTGCTTCACTGTTATATGATGTCATGTATACGCGTTTAACTTGCATTTATTGATGTATAAAGAACCTTACTTAATGTAAAGCGCTCTGATACCCGCAAGGGTCTTGCTCACGCTCTATAAAACTTTCAAAATAAAATAAATGAATAAAGATACCGTCCACTGCTTGACAGGCCTCCTGCATGGCACGCCCAAGGTCTGTGCACACACACACACACAATCCCTGCAGCAGGCACACAACCTCTGTAGCGGATAATGCCATAAGACAACCTATGGCACAGGAAACTATTGCAAAGACAGAAGCTTCTGCCTAGTCTGAGAGATGGAAACAGGACAAAGGGAGAAAAGGGGCCCGGGGCAGCCTTGACGTCAACTGCCTGGGGGACATGCTTCGGAAATAGGGGTAGAGATGGCCAAGTCAGCAAAAAAAACAGCAAGAGCGGAGCAAGGAGTGAGTACAGATTCCTCACAGTGCTCTAAGATGCAGTGCAACGTGCACAGATACCTCACAGTGCAGTGGCACAGACTTCTCATAGTATAGTAAGATACAGTGCAATGCACAGACTTATCATACTGCAGTAGAAGGAAATCCAGTGTGCACAGATTCATCATAGTACAGTAAGATGCACTGCACAGATCCCCTCTTTAACACACACAAACACCCCCAGGGCGAAAGGAAATCCCCCCAGTGGACCCCGAATAGAAGAGCCCAGCTCAGCCCCAGGGGCCCCCGGATAGAAGAGCCCAGCTCAGCCCCAGGGGCACCCCGGATAGAAGAGCCCAGCTCAGCCCCAGGGGCCCCCGGATAGAAGAGGCCAGCTCAGCCCCTGGGGCCCCCGGATAGAAGAGCCAAGCTCAGCTCCAGGGGCCCCGGATAGAAGAGTCCAGCTCAGTCCCTGGGGCCCCCTGATAGAAGAGCCCAGCTCAGCCCGGCTCCTGCAGAGATTCCCTCCAGGATTATTCAGTCTAAACACAGCAGAAGGTGCTAACAATCTCCTACCTGAGCAGAGACCAGTGCAGACATGTCCAGGCTCTCTCCTCCTCCTAGGGCTGGGGGGCAGATCTGGGGTCTGAGGGAGGTGTCTGTGAGGGTCTAAAGATGGAGGTATCTGCCCACCAGACAGGGCTTCTTCCTCCTCTGCAGCAGGCTGCACACACCAGGAGAGGCCGGAAGTGATGTCACTGCCGCTGCTGGTGCTGTCTCTGCCGCCGGTGACCCGGAAGAGGAAACCCTTCTTCCTTTCATCCAATGTGTGCTCAGTGGGTTTCATCAGCAGGCGAGGAGCGCTCTCTGGTGGCCGCTGACGGAACCGCAGCCTCCAGGTTCCAGCAGTGAATACATTTCACATAAACAAGCACTTATACCTGTAAAGACCTGGGATTTCAGATGTCACAGACCTGAATGTTTTTAAGGGTGACAGTTCAAGTACAGGGGCTCACCCTTGGCTGCTGCTGTAAGAAAGCATTTATAGCTTCACTTCAGATGAGCATCTTCCAAACACTCATGTAAAGGACTTAAGAGTATTTAAAGAAAGTTGACAACTGGAAGTGGCAGTCTGTATTTCAATGAATATATCTGAATTTCAATGAACATATTACGGTCAGTTTTGCAATTAAAGTGGGCAGCTTATTTATTTTTAAAATAATTTATTTGCAGGTTTTTCAAATCCACATTAAACAGAGGAAAATACCATGGAATTTTAAACCAGATCAAATAAAATGTGGCACAGGTTCAGCCCTAGCAAGTGTCACACATCAGGCATAGACTAACGCATTTTAGTGCGGGGATCCGCATCACTGCACTAAAATGCAAAGTCACGCATCATAGCGCTGCCGCTTCTTCCTCGTGATCGCCGGGATATAGTATATTATGTTAAAGTAGCAGTCATTTGTGCAAGCAGCGGGAGCGCAGACCACGCGCTGGCCAGGGAGGCGCATCTGTGGCAGAGCCGCTCAAATAAAGCACTGAACAGACATGGGCTGAACTGTACCACTCTACACACAGCGCAGAGGTAAGTATGCGCTGCCGAGTGTTAGCAGGCTGTTGGATTCACTACTGCGGTGGCTGCGTTTACGTGACATGGCGTCAGGACTGCAACAGTGTGTCTATCTCTTGAGGGGGAGACAGGAAGTTAAGTTACTCCTGAGGCGGGCGCGGTGCGAGCCGGCGGCAGTTACAAATTGTTTGTGTAGTTTATGTGGCAGCCACTGCTCGCGCGGCTGCCTGTGCCGAATTGGTCACGGTGCCTCATCATGCCGTCCTGCAACCGGACCGGTTCGGAGAAGAGAGGTCACAGACTGTCATCAAGGAGAGGCGGCTGCATGGCTCACTGAGGTATTAATAAATAGTTTTAAAACTAACAGCCAGACAAATACTAAGCCTGTAGCTCTGTTCACTGCTCTCCAGGCTCAGGGTGGTGTCGCTGTGGGTCAGGCTCCATTCAGATGTCCCTTGATTGCTTTATTTACTGATTTAAAGCACTGACTGGGGGCCTCCTGTCCATGCTCAACCTCTCAGTGCTGCTCTGCTGGAGTTTGCGCTCACACTGGCACCTGGCAGGAGTATTTTTAAGTCCTGCTGTGCCCCCTGCTGTCTCATCAGCCCTGACCCCTAGGCAGAGATTCCGTCTGGGCGGGACTTTGATGTAAATAAAATAAATCATTCTTCATGTGTGTTGCAGGAATGGGGGGTCCTTGTGTCCGTCCAGACGAGCTCTGTGCTGTATTATTTTCAAAAGGGTCTTATGTTATCTGTTGGCACAAAATCAGAAACGCCACTCCAAATACGCTGGACCAACTGGTGTGGCATGAAATCCAGCACAGGGATACTTGCCAAGCCAAGCAAGGAGATATCTTCAGACATCGCTGGAAAGTACCAAGCTTACGGATCCCTGGAACACTCAACTTGGACATTCAGCTTTCAACAACTTGGCATAGAAATGTGTAAAACAAAGTGCGATGGTAGAAGACAAGTTAACTTTTGCAGGTAGATCCCATGCCTGGATGACCTTGAACTCTTACAAATTACTTGCACCACAAAAGTACTTTAATCAGGGCTACACCAAAGAGATAAAAATGAAATTCTTAAAGCACAGGCTGGGTATCCTCCCATGCATCCAACATCTTCCACCATGGCTGAGGGCCATAACCCAAAGCACGTGTAGGCTGTGCAACTCCAATCAAGGAGACATCTTACACCTAATCTGCCCCTGTCAGGATCTACATCAAGAACGGTTACTGCTATTAAAAGATCTCCTTAAGTAGCTAGGTATCGGCGAAAGGAGACAAGCGGTGTTGGCTTGCTTTAATCCGGGAAATACGCAGCTGAACTGCAGACTAGTAAAATACTTAAAGCTGGCTGAACAAAAAACACTTATTATTGGAATAGCCATATAAATAAGCCACACGAGTAAGAAGCCCTAGTGGTGCAACTAAGTTATAACCCGGGACTGGCTTCCCTCAAAGGATAGAGCATCAGCACTTTTCTTGAACAACAATTTTTGAGCAAGAACTAACAACAAGAACAATACATTCTATAGGGCACCTTAACACGCCTACACCCAGTACAAGCTATGAACAGCAAATGCACTGCACTTTATCTTGCGAACAGATGAACCTTGCCATCGCCTGCATAGCCAACTTTCTTTGTATAGTAATTTTGTTCCCCGTTTTATGGTTTTTATCATTGTACAACAATAATTTTAATATTTGTTTAAGCAAATGTTGCAAATAACTATGCAAAATAAAATAAACTTGAAACTATTTTCAAAAGGCACAAACCAGAGCCTGTAACTTGTCAATTACCTGAGGTGGCAGCTGCGACTGAGGATTCTACAGACTGTCAACTCTTTAATGCCGCCCTGAGCCTCCAAAGTCAAGAGAGGCCCAGCACCAGCTGCTATCAGCGGAACGCCAGCACCAGTTCAGGCGATTGGCATTCGAGCATTACACTGTAGACCCGAAAGTTGGTAAGTGGCTTGTCCAGAAGAGGCGAGCAATCAGTGCTGATAGAGTGATGTATGCGGTTGGAGGGGTGACATATACCTATGAAATGTTATAGGCAGTATTTTAAATGGAAACATAGTAAAAGTGCTGCTACTTGTTATCTATAGGACCGCTTCGCTCCTCCTAAGTGCTGCATCTTCCATTAAATGTATTACAGCAGTGCGGAGAAGTGCAGATGCTCTTTCTTTTAAATTAAAGTAGTGCAGGTACTCAGTACCAGACACCAGTCACCATCTGCTTAGTTAAAGCAATAGTTTACATGAAGAATGATCACTCTGGTAAGGTTTTGAATCATGGAATGGCAATTTTACACAGAAGAGAACGGTGTCAATTATCTGCGGTGCAAGCAGGTATAAAGCCAATCAGATGGCCGAATTCCCAAATTTCGATATCTGTAAATGTTGATATTCCTCCAAAACTATTAAACAGATTTACACCAAATAAACTAAAGCATGCTTTCTAGACCAAGGCCCTTCTCCCTGCCAAACCTGGGGTAATTCCGTTCACCCGTTCGACCTGTAGCCTTGTCTAAAGTTTCCAATGGAAATTGCATGGAGAAAACACATTTGGACCCCCTTTTTTCTTGGCTTCCCCTTGACAAATCACCCCCACACTTTCAACATAGGAGCTGATATGAACAAAGAATTATTTTGGAAAATATCATGAAGATTCATCAAACAACACCAAAGTTATACGCAAAACAAAAAATGCTCTTCCTATGGAAACTTGGTCCTAACTATAACTACCTACTGACGACCACCAGTAGGTACAAAATATATGTACATATATATGCTACTTGAACTGTATTGTATGTAATGTATTGAATGTAATGTATTTTGTGGGACTACATTAACCTCCAGGTGTTAATAAAATCTCTGGTTGAATAAAGAAAAATAATTGGAAAAAAAAAATGAGTGGCATTTGTGTCCCTTCCGCTTCTCATGTAAGAGGCCCAAATATCGGAAGGTGTCAACCCTATCGAGGCACACCCCTCCATGCACCATTGTGTTTTGGCAATATGTTTCCCGCCAAATACACCCCCACTTTAGACTTGAACCGGAAAGTGTCATGTGAGGTAGTGAACCTGTTCCAGTCTAATTTAAACCACGCCCAGATATCACTCCGTTGAGTCTGCAGAGTTTCCATCAAGGTTCCTGGAGTCCCCTGTCAAGCGCCCCCTATCAATGGCACTGGACACTGCCCTCTCAAACAGCAAGCAGACAGATCACTTTAAGACAGTTCAGCGAGCGTAATCAGGGCGAGGTTGTGACCAGAGGTATCCCTGTACGGTCGTGAGCTGGTTTGTGTGAAGGTGACCAGCTGGCTTCCATTCTCCTCACTCCTGCTTCTTTTTTCAGAATGTCTGCACAGTTTTAGCCTTTGCATCCAGCAATGCGATAATTTGATGGTTCGCGACTGGGGCCAGGTGATTATTTTTCAGTATAAGGTGGGAGGGATCAACCCCTTTCCAAAACTCAGGAAGAATATTTGTCTCTAAAGAGGCCACAATCTGTCAGCCCAAAAACCAGGGCCTGCATCATAAACAGGGGGCCCCTCTTCTCCTGGCCCATAATCCAGCCACTAAACAATACTTCTTTATCCATTTGAGCTGTAGAAAGTTTCACATCTTGTCATGTTATTGTTTAGGAATAAAGTGGGCGCTAGGTGGCGCACGAGCGGAATGGCCGCTGCTATCTGAGGCCCCCGCAGTCCGGTACCTGATCCTTCATTTATCCTGCGCTGACTGACCCCCTAGATGCCTTAAAATCATTAATATCGCTGGCTAATATCCTGGTGCTGCCGACGCACTGCCGATTTGCAGTGGCTCTTGTGGACTATGCTCTACTGTACCCGGCACAATTGCGTATCACATATCAAGGAACGCAAACATTCCACACCACGCCTCAATCTGTTGACACATTTTTGAAATCGCTGAAGAAGCGGAGGAATGGTCAGTCTGCAGATGATGAACATGAAGACGAATCCCGGTCTGGGGTAGAGTGAGCACGGTCAGGCATTCTGCTATAGCTCCCTGCGCCGGAGGTGGGGAGGTTCACCCATTGAGAAGTTGCTACTAGGGAAGGTCCAGGACACTGCAAGAACGTAATGTATGCTTGTTATATTAATGTTTTCAGTCTGTCAGCAGTGTCTTTGCGCATTACAGGTTCTGGGGACGAGGGGTCTTACGGCTGATATCATGTCGTTTACCGGACACCCCTGCAAACTCTGGAGATCGATACGAGCCTTGATCTCCATTGTAATGGCAGGGTTGATCATGTGCCATCTAGATGTGTACCCCGATGGGAATACCCCTCAGCATTGATGGATGTTATTGTTTATGAGGGAAGGGGGAGGGAGGGATGGTGCTGGCATGATTGGGATGGCGCAGTGGGAGGGGGGAAGGGCATTGTTAACGGTTGTTTTTTTTTCCATGTGGGGATTTGATTGACTTATTGAGAAATGAGTTTGGCAGTGGGCATGAGGCATATTATCGTTGTACAACACAATTGGTGCAATGACAGAGATGGGGAAAGAATCTCACCTTAGAATTATGTCTTGGAATATCAGGGGCCTTAATAATACCCGTAAGGGTCGCAATTTGTTTGCATATATGGAGCGTCATCAAGTTCATATTGCCATGCTTCAAGAGACACACCTGGCCCCTCGATCTCACACGCAATTTGCCAGTAAATGGGCCGCTACCCGATCATTCTCATCATACTCCACCTATGCCAGGGGCACAGTTATATTGATCAAGCGCAATGCCCCGTTTGTTTTGATTGTAGAGGTACTAGACCCTGCTGGACGATATGTTATTATATGGGGTCGTATAGGTAAAGAATCGGTCACCCTGGTGAACTCTTATGCCCCTAACATTGATACACCGTCCTTCTTCACGATACTCTGGGGCAAGGTCATGGATATAGGATCCCTACATATTATATGGGGAGGGGACTTCAATGTGGCACTCTGACCTACTCAGGACAGAGCTGACGGGGTTGCAGTGTACAAGCCTAGGTCCAGAGAGGCCCTGACGGGCATATTGGAGGAAGGTGACTTGACAGACGGCTGGAGATATCTGTACCCCCATAGGCAGGAAGGCACTCATTTCACGTCTGCTACAACACATGGGTGAGGTTAGATTATTTTTTGTTGTCAAGGGGACTGGTGGCTGGATTGGACAGAGCAACACATCTACCCAGGACATATTCAAATCATAGTCTGGTATTATACATTTGCATATGCCCGGATGGGGTAACCCAAGGGCCCAGTGGAGGTTACAGCCTACGGCCTTATTGGACGAAGTCTTTAGGATGGACCATGGGGAGGAAATCGACGACTTTTTCCCTAGTAACAGGGATACTGTTGATAGTTTTGAAATTATCTGGGAGGCTTTTAAGGTGACGATACGTGGATATTGTATATCCAAAAGTTTTGGGGTCCTTCGAGACATTCAGAGAACGTTACATTCCCTCAAGCGCGAATTGAAAGACCTTGAGAAGCGAATGGCACAGGGTGCAGGGACACAGATACATGCCACATTTCGTACTAAACTGACGCAGTATGAGGAAGAAGCTGAAATAGAAGCAAAGTTTAGAGGTAAACATTGGGTGGCTAGGAGATATTGTGAGGGTGATCGGCCTGGGAAAGCACTCGCAACACTTACTCGCGCTCCACGTTTTAGTAACACAGTGCTGGAACTCACCACCGTGGAAGGACGGGGGATTAGAGACACCGAGGGTATATTCTACGTTATATGCCACCTAAAATGCTGAAGATGTACAATACGATGCCTTTGTTGCTGAGATCGCCTTATGCTGGCTCAGTGATGTCCATAGGACATTCCTTGGTGCTCCATTTGAATTGGACGAAATTAGAGACGCTATAATGTCCTTTAAAAATGGCAAGACCCCGGGGCTGGATGGACTCCCAGCGGAGTTCAACAAAGCCTATATTGACATTATGGCCACTGTCCTTCGGGAAGTATTTGAGGATGCATTGGAGGTAGGAGTGCTGCCCCGTACGATGCATGAAGTTATGATCACCTCTCTCCTCAAACCTGGTAAAGACCGCTCCTTGTGTGATGCATATCGCCCACTATCCCTAATAAATTGTGATACTAAGATCCTTGCTAAAGTCCTAGCCACCCGACTGTCCCTATTGATGACAAAGATCATATTGCCGGATTAACCTAGATTTGTTCCGGGACGCTCCACCACTTATAACTCACAGACTTTATTCTCCCTACTCCAGACGGTGGCTCCTGAGTTCCCCGTAGTGGCGATTTTCCTTGACGCCTCCAAGGCGTTCGACTCGGTCGAGTGGAACTACCTCTTTGAGGTGTTGCGCCGAATGGGGTTCCCTGCGATATTAATTTCCTGGGTGCAATTATTATTCACTCTGCCGACTGCAAAGGTACTGATTAATGGCCACCTGTCCCCCCCGATTGATATTACCCGTGGCACCAGACAGGGGTGCCCACTTTCCCCTCTCCTGTTTGCCATAACCATTGAGCCACTTGCCTGCCGACTTCGACAGCTCCACCCTAGCAGTGCCTTTAGATGCTTTCAGCATCAGATTGCCGTGTCTTTGTACGCGGATGACATGACGTTATTTGTTACTGAACCTCTTAGCAAACTTAACCCCTTGCTGCGAGAATTTGTCATCTTTGGTAGAATGTCAGGGATACAGATTAACTGGAACTAGTCCCAATTTTTTCCTCTTACCGATGCTGTGGTAGAGTTCCCACTAGACTTTCCATTACAATGGTGCCATTCGGATCTCCGATACCTGGGCATACAAGTGTCCAGAGATCGAGATGAGATGCTTAGACTTAATTATGGAGTGGCTTTTACCAAAATGACGGCTACAATTGATAGTTGGATTTCCCTTCCCTTATCTATGGCGGGTAGAGCCTCCCTTATAAAAATGGTGGTTTTGCCTCGTTTTTTGTATCTGTTTTTAAATATTCCTTATTATCCTGGTGCTTTTTTTTTCAAAACGCTGCCTACTGAGCTGATCAGGCTGTTCTGGAGGGGCAAGCAACCAAGACTGCGATGGACGGTATTGACGCAACCCTATGACAAAGGTGGGTTTGACCTCCCTGAGTTTGAGGCCTATTATGCGAGTGCTCAAGTGCATTATGCGTACTTCTGGATGAAACCCACACCTTTCATGCCACAGGTGGCGGTGGAGGATTGGGTGGCTAATCCCCTTCCCTTAAGTGGCCTTATACAGGCCCCAGTCACGGCTATTGAGCCCCTTTACACAACAATCACGTGTACA
This sequence comes from Lissotriton vulgaris, assembly GCF_964263255.1. Lineage (NCBI taxonomy): Eukaryota > Metazoa > Chordata > Amphibia > Caudata > Salamandridae > Lissotriton > Lissotriton vulgaris. Next base: position 128,534,309 of record NC_141685.1, read on the forward strand.
CTTGACGCATGGCAGCGTATAGCTAAAATGTTGGGTTCCCCATTATTATACTCGGCGAGGATGCCCTTGACATACCATCCCAGATTGGCGCTACTTCAGGAGAAGGGTTTCCACTTATTGTGCCGTCGACTTCAGATACACACATGGGGTGACTTCTTTACTGAGGGCCAATTTCATACATTGGATCAGTTCTTCCGGAATCATGGTCCTACTCCTCTTGACACCTTTTATTACATCAGACTACGGCAGGGGATGAAGGAGATACTACCAGACTTCCCGCAGGAGCCTGATGTCTTGGCCCCACTACATTTCATGCTAGGCTCACAAGATGGCTCACACCTAGTATCGGGTATCTACAGTCAGATTAAGGAACATCGACGGGGCATTGAAGGGTCCGCTCGACGTCACTGGGAAGAGGACCTGGGTACTGAGATCACTGATGTGCAGTGGGTCTATTGTTGTAACATTACTGCTAGTTGCTCAAGATTATTCATTATAGATATCTCCTAAGTCTATATTACACACCACTTAAAAAATTTAAATTTTGATTAGCAGATAATGATAGATGTGAGCGATGTCATGCGGAACATGCCGTTTTTTTGCACTTGGCATGGGCATGTCCTGGTGTCAGAGAGTACTGGCAACAGGTGCAAGAGGCCTTGGAAGTTATGGTGGGAGTAAGTATGAATGATGATCCTCTGTTGCTTTTATTAGGATGTACAATGTCTGTGCCCAAAACGTGTAGGAAGTTCCTGGATATAGCTATTTTACTGGCGAAGAGAATAGTGGCTTGTCATTGGGGACGGGGCAGGGCCCCGAAATTCAAGGACTGGCTTAATGATGTCATATACTGTCAGGCGCAGAATGCGCTTTATGCCGAATTACAGCCGCCTTCCTGCAGACAGAAAGACATTTGGGGACCGCTGACCGTATATCTGATCCCCCAAGATACAGGCGATGGGGACTCTGTGTGTAATGATACGTGCGGCATTGAGGATGGGGAGATGGTGGGATGAATATTTCAATGCTGTAAAATGTCTGCCATAAATAATCCTGCTGGTGCATTGCTTAGTGCTCTATAATCCGAATCCTACATTTGTTAGAACGCTGGATCTCTAGTCTTGTGAAACGCCTCAGATGCCACTATGTTATGTTTAAGTTGCGTATACCCGTCTCTGCCATGCCTGATTATATGGACTGCAACATATATATGTGCCTGATTGCTCCACTGTTGATGCAATGATTATCAGACCACTAACTGTTATGATTTGCTGTGCAATGCTTCCATATTACCTTGTATGGAACACATGATGAAATACCCTTGTAATGTTGTTGTTATTTTTGAAAATAATAACGAATAAAGATTATTTAAAAAAGTTTAAAAAAAAATGTGTTTAGGAATAAACTTCTCCTTTGAATTGCCTATGAAAAGAGCTGAGATACGTCGAAGGCACCCCTCAATTATAGGTTAACATATGGGAGGCTTTTACCTGTTTCTTCCAGCATTGAGGAACAGTTGAATCTTTATATTTCAACAACTACATATTCCAAAAAATGTTTTGAAGCTTTGTATTGCAAAAGCTATATATTTCAACTGGAGAACCTCCTCTCCATAGCTTATGACTAAAAATCTGTAAACCTTTTCTTGAAGTTTTCTTTTATAGAACTGCAATCTGTTGATGAATGCTTTTACATCGTGTAGATCATTGAATGGCTAGGCGAACAAAAACTGCTGTTTTTTTGTTTTTTTGCCCACTTTTTGAACACTAGGAGATTCATGAAATGGATTTATACCATACATAAGTTGATGTTGTGGTATCTTTACCTTTGTCCCCCTTTTTTCCAATTTCTTCAGAGCGGGGCCTCATTACCTGAGCGAGTGCCAGGCGAGGTGAGGCCACTCCCAAGTAAGGTGAGTGATTATATTATTAACACAAAATGAGGAATGACTCCTTGGCTGTCATATGTCTTATTATATGTTGTTATGTTGTTATGTTGTTTCCATATTTTTTGATATGTGTGTTCGTATTTACTATTTGTGTTTCAGGAGCGGATTTTTTTGACAAACCATGACTTCAGAGCCTACCACTAAGTACATTAACAAATGATAGGTTTATTGTTTCCGCATGGCACGTCACTTTCACTGTTTTTCACAGTTGCAGTAGTGTTACAATAATAGGTCCTGAAGAAAGCCATTTTTTGGCTGAAACATGTCGACCAATTGATCCACCTATGGATGGTAATATTTGTTTTCTACCATCCACACTCTGCTTTTAACTTTGTCACCATGGTGACCGCCCTGATAAAATTAGTCATTAGGCACCATGCTAGTCGATTTAAATCTAACACCTTTCACTTGCACATTTTTCTAAGCACTGCAACTTACCACTTCCCACAGCTCATGATACACTGCTGCCTGGCGTTCCATCACTGGTGGATCCAATACTAGAGTTCCCTCACAATACTCCGAGGTGAGGCACCTAGTGGATACCAGTTGCTATTCTAAAATCCCGGATGATGATGCTCCGCCAATGGGTGGGCTGATGGGTTTTCTTTGCCAATTTCAACACTTTCTTTTCCCTTTTGTCACCCTTAGTAGTTTTTACGTACACACACACTAACTTAGTAGGAAACTGACACTTTCTAGCCTTTACAGACCGACCGCACCTCTTGTGTGTTTTTTACCCCTATGTCCATAGGGGTCTTCAGTCAGCATCAAAGTCATTTTCAAGAATCTACATTTATTTACAGTCTGGCTTTGCACAAATGTCATGAGATTAGACCCACTGCCCCTCCTGTGCTCTCACACTGACCCCTTAATATGATTTAAGAGGGACACTGTCTCAACTTGCCTTCGACACAGGGTTCTTCCTTGCGGTTATATGTAGTCTTGTCTTTAATCCCCACTTTACCAGTTCAAGGTCCCTTCTGCACCATGTGACTCTGGGCAATAGCTTGCTTAATCTTCCCAGGGGCTCCCAGCACCGGGACACCACTGCGGAGGTAGCTGTGCGCTTTACAAATACTGGTATTTCATTTCACTTCTGTGCCACAATTGTCTCAGGTGACTCTTGCCTTCATCTGCAGCATTTAATCAGTACTTAAGAAGCACTACTTTACTGTAGAGCTACAAATCAGACTAGCGTCAAGAGCCCTTTGTGGGCAGTGTGCGCTATATTCATGATTCATTCTTTTGTTCTAATGCAGAATATAAGGAATAACTTGCTTTTCCCATAAGTTGCCACCGAGAGCAGAAGTCCAGTCGAGCTGTTCTTTCACAGATCCATCTCTTTCCATCTCTTAAACTGTGATATAAAATTGAGGGCAGATTTTATATTTTTTAACAACTTAACCCCAATGAAGAATTCTAGTTCCTAGAGAGTGGGTGCTTTAGATGTTACATTTCTGTCTAAATTATTGGTGCAGTGAGATGAAGGTCTCCTGTAGAGCAGGGGTGGGGAGTGGGCGATACACGGCATATTACACTTTGTAGGTTTCTGAATACCCACAAGCTTGTACGTTTGTGAGCATTTATCAATCTAGAGCTACAACAGATCCCCCATATTCGATGAGCATAGGGAAGGGCTTTCTCCGTGAGGAAAATGAAAAATAAGCATTAGATAAAACTCATGCAGCGCAGCACAGAGGAGCAAGTCACCCTTGGCGTGCTGCGGGAGAGGGAAAGGGCAGGAATGTGCCGTATTTAACATTATGCAGCAAATTCCTGTTGTTTCACTTTGCTGGTGCACAATGTGCTGCCTAGCGCCAACTCGAGCACGGTGCAAGGAAGCCTGCTTTGTAAGCACTTTCCTGCACAAACACAATCCATTGAGACATTTTCCTTTCTGTGTGTGCAGCACCGGCAGGGAGAGGGAGTAACGAGGAGAAACGAAGCTTTGTTCCCCATCTCACCTCACCCGGGAGGTGTAGGATTCTGACGCATTCCCAGGTTTACCAGTAATGTACCAAACTCCAAGGGTGGATGCGTGGAAGCACCCCCGCTCCACCCATGGAACGCCTCTCTGGGGCAGAGCAATGCACCAAACTCCAAGAGTGGATGCGTGGAAGCACCCCCGCTCCACCCATGGAACCCCTCTCGGGGGCAGAGCAATGCACCAAGCGCCAAGGGCGGATGCGTGGAAGCACCCCCGCTCCACCCATGGAACGCCTCTCTGGGGCAGAGCAATGCACCAAACTCCAAGAGTGGATGCGTGGACGCACCCCCGCTCCACCCATGGAACCCCTCTCTGGGGCAGAGCAATGCACCAAACTCCAAGGGTGGATGAGTGGAAACACCCCCGCTCCACCCATGGAACCCCTTCCTGGGGCAGAGCAATGCACCAAACTCCAAGGGTGGATGTGTGGAAGCACCCCCGCTCCACCCATGGAACGCCTCTCTGGGGCAGAGCAATGCACCAAACTCCAAGGGTAGATGCGTGGAAGCAACCCCGCTCCACCCATGGAACGCCTCTCTGGGGCAGAGCAATGCTCCAAACTCCAAGGGTGGATGCGTGAAAGCACCCCCGCTCCACCCATGGAACGCCTCTCTGGGGCAGAGCAATGCTCCAAACTCCAAGGGTGGATGTGTGGAGACACCCCCGCTCCACCCATGGAACGCCTCTCTGGGGCAGAGCAATGCACCAAACTCCAAGGGTGGATGCGTGGAAGCACCCCCGCTCCATCCATGGAACGCCTGTCAGGGGCAGAGCTATGCACCAAACTCCAAGGGTGGATGCGGGGAAGCACCCCCGCTCCACCTATGGAACGCCTCTCTGGGGCAGAGCAATGCACCAAACTCCAAGGGTGGATGCGTGGAAGCACCCCCGCTCCACCGATGGAACGCCTGTCAGGGGCAGAGCTATGCACCAAACTCCAAGGGTGGATGCGTGGAAGCACCCCCGCTCCACCCATGGAATGCCTCTTTGGGGTAGAGCAATGCTACAAACTCCAAGGGTGGATGCGTGGAAGCACCCCCGCTCCACCCATGGAACGCCTCTCTGGGGCAGAGCTATGCACCAAACTCCAAGGGTGGATGCGTGGAAGCACCCCCGCTCCACCCATGGAACCCCTCTCTGGGGCAGAGCAATGCACCAAATTCCAAGGGTGGATGCGGGGAAACACCCACGCTCCACCCAAGGAACGCCTCTCTGGGGCAGAGCAATGCACCAAATTACAAGGGTGGATGCGTGGAAGCACCCCCGCTCCACCCATGGAACGCCTCTCTGGGGCAGAGCAATGCTCCAAACTCCAAGGGTGGATGCGTGGAAGCACCCCCGCTCCACCCATGGAACGCCTCTCTGGGGCAGAGCAATGCTCCAAACTCCAAGGGTGGATGCGTGGAAGCACCCCCGCTCCACCCATGGAACGCCTCTCTGGGGCAGAGCAATGCTCCAAACTCCAAGGGTGGATGCGTGGAAGCACCCCCGCTCCACCCATGGAACGCCTCTCTGGGTCAGAGCAATGCACCATACTCCAAGGGTGGATGCGTGGAAGCACCCCCGCTCCACCCATGGAACGCCTCTCTGGGTCAGAGCAATGCACCAAACTCCAAGGGTGGATGCGTGGAAGCACCCCCGCTCCACCCATGGAACGCCTCTCTGGGGTAGAGTAACGCAACGCAGCGATTTGCGCTGAGTTGCGTTACTTTAGATTTATCAAGCAACGCAAGGCCATGCGCTGTGACCTTGCGCGGCTTGATAAATCTTACTCAGTAGTTGTGTCTCCCTTGCGGACCATTGCATGACGCAAAGATGACACAACTATTTGATAAGTCTGGCCCTGTGTGTGGATTTTCACAGCTTCTTTGTCCCCCGGGTGCTTAAATGTCTGCTATGTAGATTTTGGCGCCAAGAGAACAGGAGCTGTGGGTGATGTCACATGACATTCCCAGCGGTACGTCTGGAGAACGACAGTGAAAGTTTGCAAGCACCAAATAGTAACTCTGTACATTGGCATGTTTTTACGAGTGCACATATTCGTGCATTGGAGAATTGTCACTGTGTGCATAGGTGCTATTTCTCTCAAGACACATTTCATCCTTGAGTAATAATTCCTCTGGTTCACTTTTGCTGTGGGCGCGCTAACCCCCTAAACTTCCAGGATAGAATGCGCAGATTCTCACAACCTTTCACTTGTGAACATTTGTAGATTCTTACTATTCACAGGGGGCAGGACTGGTCCTTCCAGTTGCCATGGGAACAAGATCCGGGGATTGGCCTTTGTTGTTCTCTTTGTTCCACCATCTTGCAGCGTCCCAACGTATAGTAAGATTGCACTCCTGAGGATTTAAAGAACAAGACGCACTGTGCACCCCCAAAGTGGCGATATCTTCATTGTGCCTTTTACGCCTGCACATGAGCAGGACCAGATTACATACATCATGCACCTTTGGAGTACAGGGTGAGGAACAAACAGTGGGCCCACCGAAGGTGGCAGTGCCCTTATTGTGCCATGGTGCCTGCAAGGGGTAAGGATCAAACCGTGCACCCCCCTTAAGGTGGCAATACTATTCTTTGTGCCCCTTACTCCTGTACGAAGGGAGGGTCAGATTAGACAGACCGTTCATACCCCGTAAGATGGCAGTACCCTTATTGCACCTGGCGTGTTCCTGTGTCCTAAAATGAAGAGACCCCTTTCATTTCGGCATGAAAATATGTCTTATTAAACACGCAACACGTAATGAACTCTGATTCCATCAAATGCGCACTTCTAGCATATTCTTCTGTTCTCTAAATGTGTCACTAAGCCATGACGATCAAGCTTATACAAAACACCTTCAGTGACTGCTTAGTTTAGAAGTTATCACAGGCATGTCATAAACACTGAATCTGACTGTTCCAATTCATAATTCTATAATTATTATTATTTTAACCACTTGCTTTAGCCTTCTTTATTTTCCTAGAAGGTTTGAGGTCCTTAAACACAAGCAGCGCAGGTTCCATTTTAGCCTCTTGGTATCTACAGCTTCAGGCTTTAGAAGTACACACTTGTAAAGTAAACGCGAGCAAAAGAGGACGCAAATGCTTAGGGGCTTTTTTACATAGGTGACATATTTTGCGTCCAACCAGTATAGTCCGGTTAGATCACAGGTACTCAAAGTAAGGCACGCAGGCCGCTGGACATTGTACCTGTGTTTTTTTTTACAGTGTCAGCAAACACCGCCGGTTGCAGCAGTGCGGACTCTGAGAGACTCTGCTCTGTGGAGGGCGGGCGATTCCAGCGACGATAGTCAGAGTGAAGATGCAGGGGTGCTAAGAGGTGAAACACAACAAAGCCTCATTAACAAGTAAATGGTCTTTTAAAGACCTGTGAAGTACTCTGTGTGGTTGTGTGTGTGCCCAGGAAGCTGTCCCAGCCGGGCTGACACACACGCAGAGTGAGGTGACAGAGGGCAGAAGGGAGTGGCAGCCGGGTGAGGTGACGAAGGGCAGCAGGGAGTGAGCGCCAGGTGAGGTGGCAGAGGGTGACAGAGGGCAGCAAGGATATAGAGACAGAGATAGACAGAGACAGACGCGGCGTTTACTTACCGTCATTCAGCATTTGCTGAGTTGTTTTTCTCGATATTTTGCGAGTGCTGCGCCATTTTGGATCTTGCTGCGGGATCCCGCGGGAGTTTGGCGAGTGCGATTACGTCATCGCGGCTTGCCACCTTGCACAGCGAGAGTTTGTCAACGCGAGTACGCCGTGTTCATGTATCGCGGGAATTCGCAATTGCGACCTTGTAGATGCGGCGAGCAGGAACAATCTCGCACTCGCGAAAATACAAAATTTGCAATTCTGCACAAGAAATCCACCAGCAAGCAGCATAAACCTACTGGAAATGAAGATTTTTCTCAGAATAACTCCTCAGGTTGACATTTGCCTGCACTTTTTTGCGAGGAGTCCATTTTGGGGAGGGGGGTGGGAGGAAGGAAGTGCCCCACAGTCTCCAACTTCCTGTTCCTGTCCAGCAGGCTCCACCCAGTGCTTTGTCCATCTCCTGGTCACTTTTCATTTGGATCTGGAGCTGGAAGGATTACTTTTTGTGGATGCTGCTGGATATTTGGATTTGAGGCCTTTTTGACTTTCTTTGGATCACTTTTGGATTAGAAATTTCACAAGTAAGTTTGTTTGGGGCATTACAGTTGCTGCAACTACAATTTTGGAATTTTCGATTTTTGGGCTGTTTTGGGGCCTTTTGCCCTGGGGTACTCAGTGGTGGGTGGACTGAGTCTTTCTGTGGGGTATCTTGAATGTAAACATCATGGAGGGGCTGGATGGCTTGGGATTGTGCTGATTTTTCCAGTGATTTTCGTTTTTTTGGGCTGTACTTGTGGCCTTTTCACCAGGGGTAGTGAGTGTTGCATGGGCCTAGTCTTTCTGTGGGGTGTCTTGAATTTAAACATCATGGAGGGCATGGATGGAATGGGATTGTGCTGATTTTTCTGTGTTTTTCGATTTTTGGGAGTGTTCATGGGGACAGGCCATGTGGCTGAGGGCCATTTTGAGTGCTGCTACAGGCCCTGGCCATGTGCTGGGAGGCAAGTGGCCATTTTGAATGCAGGCAGTGTTGTTAGGCCTGCAACCATTTTGCCTAGTTTTCAACCTTTATGCCCAGGGGTAGTGAGTGTTGGATGGGCCTAGTCTTTCTGTGGGGTGTCTTGAATTTAAACATCATGGAGGGCCTGGATGGTTTGGGATTGTGCTGATTTTTCTGTGATTTTTGTTTTTTTGGCCTGTTGTTGTGGCCTTTTCACCAGGGGTAGTGGGTGTTGCATGGGCCTAGTCTTTCTGTTGGTTGTCTTGAATTTAAACATCATGGAGGGCATGGAAGGAATGGGATTGTGCTGATTTTTCTGTGTTTTTCGATTTTTGGGGGTGTTCATGGGGACAGGCCATGTGGCTGGGGGCCATTTTGAGTGCTGCTACAGGCCCTGGCCATGTGCTGGGAGGCAAGTGGCCATTTTGAATGCAGGCAGTGTTGTTAGGCCTGCAACCATTTTGCCTAGTTTTCAACCTTTATGCCCAGGGGTAGTGAGTGTTGCATGGGCCTAGTCTTTCTGTGGGGTGTCTTGAATTTAAACATCATGGAGGGGCTGGATGGCTTGGGATTGTGCTGATTTGTCAGTGATTTTCGTTTTTTTGGCCTGTTGTTGTGGCCTTTTCACCAGGGGTAGTGAGTGTTGCATGGGCCTAGTCTTTCTGTGGGGTGTCTTGAATTTAAACATCATGGAGGGCATGGATGGAATGGGATTGTGCTGATTTTTCTGTGTTTTTCGATTTTTGGGGTTGTTCATGGGGACAGGCCATGTGGCTGGGGGCCATTTTGAGTGCTGCTACAGGCCCTGGCCATGTGCTGGGAGGCAAGTGGCCATTTTGAATGCAGGCAGTGTTGTTAGGCCTGCAACCATTTTGCCTAGTTTTCAACCTTTATGCCCAGGGGTAGTGAGTGTTGCATGGGCCTAGTCTTTCTGTGGGGTGTCTTGAATTTAAACATCATGGAGGGGCTGGATGGCTTGGGATTGTGCTGATTTTTCAGTGATTTTCGTTTTTTTGGGCTGTACTTGTGGCCTTTTCACCAGGGGTAGTGAGTGTTGCATGGGCCTAGTCTTTCTGTGGGGTGTCTTGAATTTAAACATCATGGAGGGCCTGGATGGTTTGGGATTGTGCTGATTTTTCTGTGATTTTCGGTTTTTTGGCCTGTTGTTGTGGCCTTTTCACCAGGGGTAGTGAGTCTTGCATGGGCCTAGTCTTTCTGTGGGGTGATTTGAATTTAAACATCAAGGAGGGGCTGGATGGCTTGGGATTGTGCTGATTTTTCAGTGATTTTCGTTTTTTTGGGCTGTACTTGTGGCCTTTTCACCAGGAGTAGTGAGTGTTGCATGGGCCTAGTCTTTCTGTGGGGTGTCTTGAATTTAACATCATAGAGGGTCTGGATGGCTTGGGATTGTGCTGATTTTTCAGTGATTTTCGTTTTTTTGGGCTGTACTTGTGGCCTTTTCACCAGGGGTAGTGAGTGTTGCATGGGCCTAGTCTTTCGGTGGGGTGTCTTGAATTTAAACATCATGGAGGGGCTGGGCGGCTTGGGATTGTGCTGATTTTTCAGTGATTTTCGTTTTTTTGGGCTGTACTTGTGGCCTTTTCACCAGGGGTAGTGAGTGTTGCATGGGCCTAGTCTTTCTGTGGGGTGTCTTGAATTTAAACATCATGGAGGGCATGGGATTGTGCTGATTTTTCTGTGTTTTTCGATTTTTTGGGGGTGTATAACTGAACTCATGTTCCTCTGTCTTCCATTGCTTTTAGGTGCACAAGACTCAAGAGAACCACCAGTGCCAGGAAGAAGTCCTGCAGTGGTGTGTGTGTGCAGCATAACGTCACGCGACGTCACGTCTGGCCACAGACAACTCTGCAACTCGTGCAACTGCGGCCTGCTGTTCTGACCTGCTCTGAAGAAGATGGCCCAAAAAAAGGTTCCCCGTAGCTCCTCTAGCAAGAAAGTTGCCAGTAAGGAGCAGAAGAAGCAAGTTACCAAGGAGACTGGTGTGCCGCCCGCCACATTTTTTGGGAGTAAAAAAAAAAGTACGCCTGCAGCAGCAGCGGGATCTGCTGGGGACCAAGCTGGGAGCAGCACCCCCGCTCCATTGGGCTCAGTGCCACCATCACCACCTTGCCAACTTAAGTCCAAGCCCTTGAGTGCTGCAGAGGCAGCCAGTGTACTTCTTCAATCACCATCGACCAGTGATGTTGGCTCATCGCAAGAAAGTAGCAGCAATGTCCCTCAATCAACACAGGTTGTTGTAACTCATCTGACGAGTGTTAAACAACCACATCCGCAACAACAACCACATGTGCAAGTACAAGCCCAAGTACAAGTGGAACGAGAGGCAGCGCAAGGAGATGCGCAAGCAGAGGTGCATGGAGGGTCACAAGTGCCCACAATAGTTGTTCCTCCCGAAGTAGGGGCACATCGGGAAATCGACAATCAAGGCGAGGTATCATTTGAGGAAGCCACTCCTCCTGATAATCATTCATTGTCTTCCACACCCCCAGCAAGGAAGAGATCAAGGGCGAGGTCTACATCTTCTTCAAGCACACCTCCTTCTGTTGATACGGATCACAATTAGGAACCAGCACCACTGCCGTCTGAGAGTGAGGCACACCATGATCTGACAAAGGTACTTAAGCGTAAAAGGAAGGTAGTCGAAAAACTCATAGTTATGGAGGGTGATGAGGCTCAACAAGAAGTGGCGGATACTGCTGTTGATGAAGGCTCTCACGACGACGAACCAGTCATCATAAAGGTCACTGCAGCCCCAGCGGGCATGCAGCAAACAGACATTTTGACCCTAGCCCGAGAAGCTGCTGAGCGTGATGATGTTGTCGACGAGGAGGCAATGGAAGAAACACCACAATCATTGGAGTTAACTAGTACACCAACACCTACCGCTTCCATATTTCTTAGTCGCCAGAAGGGACCTCCATCCACCTCGACCTCAATTAGTGGTGGTGAAAGTGCAAAACGTACTGAAGTTCGGCAATCCACATCCTCCACTTCATCTGGCATTAGCAGCAGGACTACCACCACCAGTATCGCCGCCTCCTCCGGCCCCCAAAGACATTTCAAGTCCGCAGTTTGGGACTTCTTTAGTGTTTGCTCAAAAAAGGAAAACTTCGCCATTTGTAGCATTTGTAAGTTGGTAGTTAGTCGTGGTAAGTTTGGTTCCAACTATGGGACCGGAGGCCAGAGAGGTCATCTTGAAATAAAGCATGCTGTCAAATGGTTTGCGCACCTACAGGCGATCAAGGAAGCCCGAATTGCACGTAATGAAAACGTTGATGTTTCATCTGATGATGACGAGGAGGAAGAAGACGTGTCAAACACTTCACTTACACCCAGTACCCCTGTCAGCAGCACACCCCATGTGAGCCACACTAAGAGTGTGGGAGAGAGTGAGACACCAATGCGAAAAAGTTCATCAGCGAGCGTAACTGGGTCGAAGATATCATCATCATCATCATCCCGTAAATGCTTGGTCCAGGGCAACATTAAAAAGATGTTGTTTACAGAAGCGCAATATGAACGCAACCACCCACTGACGCGTCTGTATAACACTAAGCTGGCTAAAATGCTAGCTCTGGACCTTCTCCCTTTTTCTTTTGTAGAAGGTGTTGGTTTTTTAGAATTAGTGTTAGCGCTCTGCCCTAAATGGAAGGTTCCTAGCCGGTTCTATTTTGCCAGAGTTGCGGTTCCAGCACTACATGAAGATGTGCTGGAGGTGATTGGGGCAGCTTTGCAGAAGAGTGCTGTTCACACTATTCATCTGACAACAGACATGTGGACCAGTGGCGCAGGCGCTGATTACATGTGCATCACTGCACACTGGGTCTCTTTTTCAGGGGTTAAAGCAAAGCTAAACGCAGGTGTTGACCCGGACCAAGTTTTTAAAGCTGCTCGGAAACAAGCAACACTAGCCATGTTTGGTTTGGAGAAACGTCACACAGCACAAAACATTTTGGATGAGTTTAAGACAAAGGTCCTTGACTGGCTGTCCCCCAAAAAACGCCAGATTGGTTATGTTTCCACGGATAATGGCGCCAATGTAGTTAAGGCCATGGAGCTGGGTCACTATTTCAGAGTGCCCTGTTTGGCGCACTGTATAAACCTGGTTGTAAAAAAATTCTTGAGTGATAAAGACAGTGCAGCGTACGAGGTAGTGGAGACCTGCCAAAAAATGTGCAACCATTTCAGCCATTCTTTTAAGGGCCGGAAGCATCTGAGGAGCCTGCTACATGAACGTTGAATGCCAGTGAAAGCACTCATCCAGGAGGTGGCAACACGTTGGAACTCAACCTTCTACATGCTTGAGCGTCTGTATGAGCAGTATACGGTACTCGATCACTATTTCTTAACACAGGGTACAGCTCAGAAGGACCTGAGGATGGGTGCGGCGCAATGGGACATAGTTAAAAGCCTGACACGCATGCTTCGTCCTTTTGAGGCCTTCACGCGTGCAGTCAGCAAGGAGGACTGTAATTTGGGAAAAGCTATCCCATTGTTGTACATGCTGGAGCACCAACTGAAGGAGGTGTGTTCTGTGTTTCAAAAAGATGAAAAAAACAAAGACGTTTTTGTTTTGGCGGAGAAATTATTAGAGCGTCTACAAGGTGATGAACGTCTTAAAATGATCCACTCAAACCAGCATTACATTTGTGCTACTATTCTGGATCCACGCTACAAAAAGGCGCTGGCAGGCCCAGCATTCTTTCCTTTTGCTGATGAAGATGTTACAAAGTACAAACGTTGGCTAGCCTTGTCAGCCAAGAGGTTTGAAAGAGAACGGCAGAAAATTGAAGGAAAAGGCAGTACATCAGCATCAGCAGGCCATCCCCAGTCAAAACAATCCACTTCTGCACCTGTGGCTGTGGCACAAGTGACCTCTCAGCCGTTAAAGACACCGGCAACCGGATCATCTGCACCAGACACAACAGTAACATTGGAGGCTGAAGAGGATTGGCTAGCTCGGCTTGGGTTTGGTTCTCAGAAGGTCATAGCAACAGCTAAGCGGTGGGTAAGGGGGTATTTGGGCCTACTTTTTCTTTCGAAGTACGTTTTGTCACAAGTTTTCAGCTAGGCCTCGTTTTTGGAGATCTGATTGGGGGTCTTCTACATTTTTGCGACTGGCTTTAGTAAGGGTCTGGGTGGGAGCACTGCTGGGAAGGTCTAATTTTGTTCTAAAACACAGTTTACAGTACACCTAGCTTGAGGAGAAAGATCCGCTAAATTAATTCGCCCAAACTTATTTATCCTTCAAAAGGTGACTCAGACAGAGTACGCACTTTCAAAAATGTTGTACTGTCTATTAGGAACATCAAAGTGTGACTTTTTGCACTACACAGCGTACATACCTTATATTTATTTATCAGTGCTGTTTTTCATTCAATAATTACAGGCCGGGTTTCAGTCTGTGCAATGGAGAAAAAAGGATGGAGTCAGGCTTCACATTAGCGAGCCGCAATTCAGCATCCGCCAGGCAGGCAGTGGACAGGGTGTCTTCTGGTCACCAACATTGATGGACAAAGCGTCAGCTGGAATGGAGGAGTGCCGCTAATAAGAGGAATTGTTTGCTGCATGCAACTTACTTACCAAATTCAACAGGACAACTACAACAATACAGATACAGTATCCATTCTTTTCTTCTATGAGTGTGTGTGACTGCATTTCTTGGATCTCTCTTTGCTTCTAAATTGATCCCTACAGCCATTCTATAGGTTTTACTTTGGCTACTTTTTAAACCTAATTTAATGTAAGAAGTGTTTCTCTGAGTGCAGAGATAGGCAAGTGAAAACGCTGCAGCCCTGTACTGTCGCATTCTAGTACTACTTACTTTTCAGTAACAATGCATGCAGTAGTGCATGCACTTCCTTTATGTCACTTAAAAGATTTATGGTTAGCTTTGTACCCAAAGATTTCTTTATCTTCAATTATTGTTTGTCCATGCTGTGCTTTTTTTACAGGGTGTCTTCTGGTCACGAACACTGATGAACGAAGCGTCAGCTGGAATGGAGGAGTGCCTCTAATAAGAGGAATTGTTTGCTGCATGCAACTTACTTACCAAATTCAACAGGACAACTACAACAATACAGATACAGTATCCATTCTTTTCTTCTATGAGTGTGTGTGACTGCATTTCTTGGATCTGTCTCTGCTTCTAAATTGATCCCTACAGCATTCTATAGGTTTTACTTCGGCTATTTTTTAAACCTAATTTAATGTAGCCCTGTACTGTCGCATTCTGTCATTCACGGTTGTCGAAAGTACTACTTACTTTTCAGTAACAATGCATTCAGTAGTGCATGCACTTCCTTTATGTCACGTAAAAGATTTATGGTTAGCTTTGTACCCAAAAATTTCTTTATGTTCAATTATTGTTTGTCCATGCTGTATTTTTTTTTCTCTCAACAAAACCTACTCAAAAAGAAACCCCCATTCCCATCCATTTTACAAACCCTAACCCTCTTCCCCCGGGCTGTGTGGTTTTGTTTGATGTGTGACTAAATGACATCAATAATTCCACACACTTGCTGGGGTGGATAAGGTCATAGCAACAGGCTGGTGAAGGAATCCGAGGATATATTCTAGACTTACTCAGCTTCAGTACTATTTCTTGTAGTAGTAGCCAATGTCAAAGAAATCCTACACAAGTACAAGTTATACTATCAATACTTTACCATTTGGTAGGCTACATTGTGGCACTGTTGTAGTCTAGTGTACTGTCACCTGCTATATTCTCTATCGTACCGTTGTAATGCTACAGTAAGGACAAACCAGGTTTCATTTTCTTTTTTTCCATAGCCATGCAACTGCCACTGTGTCACACCACTAGTACCACCGCAATGAGGAAAACATTTCATCCGCCCTGGATTGCAACCTTAATCGCCATTTCCCGTGGAGCCAGCCCTGGGCCTAGCCCTACTTTCAAACAGAAATTACAGGTAAGATAAGCGTTTGGTTGGAGCCGAGGTAGTATAATGGAGAATTAGGAGAGACGAGAGATTGGCGGTAGTACTACTGAAGTCCTAGGACTATTCAGGAAAACAAACTTACTGTTAAACCCCCACCCACCAGACTCAAAAGCAGTAAAAAACAGGTATGGTCAGATAAAGTTTCAAAAAGATTGTCCTTCAAAAGTCCCCAAAAAACCGGACTCCCAATTCCCACCCCCCAAAAGACTCTAAAAAAGGGGCAAGGGACACTACGGCAGGGTGCTGTTGACAGCTGTTGACAGCCAGGGCATCATGCTCCTTTCGTAGGGTGGCATGTTCGAAGCGGAGGCCCTCCACCAGGTTCTTATAGCTTAGGACCTCCTGCTCCAGGTAGGACAGTCTGAGGGATAAGCGGCGCCGGCGTGCCTTGCAAATCCTGTGGGGGGCAGCTGCTGTCTTTGCTGCTCGGCGGTGGCGTTTGGCTTTGGTAGCCCGGCTCCGTACCGCTGGAGCACTGCGCTGGCTGGCAGCCCGCACGGAGGAGGATGCAGCTGTCCCAGTGGATGTTGTTGTAGTACCAGACTGCGTCTTCTCCTCCTCCAGGGCCACCAGCCGCCGACGAAGACTTCCGTCGCAACTGCTACAATGACGACTTCCACCTCCACCTTCTCTTCTCCTCAACCTACAATGATTATGTCATCGGCGTCCTCTCCGTCGATATTTGTCATGGTGTCGGTGAAGCCTCGCTTGTCTGCTACTTCCCTCACTTCGGCGTCGATGAAAAAGAGGACTGTCTCCGGTCGTTCATCGACGGATGCCTCCTCGCCGACGAGACGGTTGATGGCTCTCAAGGCTCTACCTTCTTCGTCAACAGATGCCTCGTCGTTGATGGGTGCCTCGTCGACGGTTGCCTCATCGGCAACACAGAAGCCTTTCCTTACAGAACTTCAACCACGCTCTTCGTCGTTGACCTCTGAGTCGTCAGTGGCATCCTTGGTTCCACCTTCAGCTTTGATGTCTCTAGACCCCTTGAAATCTTCAGCAACACTTTTGCCGCCTTCAGGAACGACTTATGCTTCCCTACTTCAACGTAGGATCTCTTCTTTGGATCTATTGCTAATTCAACCATCTCCAAATCTTTCTGTGGAGCTTTTTGACTATGGGGCTAATGAGGAGGATTCGGAAGAGGATGACCGGTTCCATGCTGCTCGTAATCCTTCCGAGCTTCTCATCAAATGACAAGATATTGATGATGACCAAGGATATGATTATTACCCTGAGCCTAATACTCAACCAACACTTGAGAATCCAACTGTGCAGATGCTCATGTCTCTCATTTCTAATTTGTAACCTGTGCTTGATGACTACTACCACCGATTTCCTCCATTGGAGTCGGCCTCATCTGTCCCACAGACGCCTCTTCCTCTGCCTTCATCAATCATCGGGCCGCCCCCTTCGGTGGCATCGATGTCTCATCACCCGGAGGACGCACACACAACTGACGACGACAGAGAAGAAGGGGAGTGGGTGATAGATCCCTCCTTACAGAGTAGAAGGGGAGTGGGGCAATTATTAAGTTCAGACTCCATCACCTACTAACAAAACTGAAAAGACGACCTGAACACTGCTAGAGGGATGTCTTACACATATCTCAGGCAGTGAGTTAAAGTTTGCAGATTGATATATTGCAGCTCATCACCAGCGAGGGTTTACAGACGCTGTCTATGGGCACCGGGAGATACAGTGATTTGCCCAGAATCACAGGATGTTGCACTGAAGCAGAGACTTAACCCCAGATCCCCAGTTCCAGAGTCGGCAGCTCTGGATGCTGCACCACATCCTCACACCCCTGTGAGGGCATATCTGCATGAAATGCCCCTGATACCCCTGCAATATCCTAGTTGATTCCTGGATATTGTAAGTGACAATGGGAAGTCATAGTACATACATAGGCTGGACACTCGTCATTATGAGTTCGCAGCTCCATGATGGCTTCACTGAAATATGTGATGTTTGGCACCAAGCATCTCAACATAATAAACTTACACTGATTCCGGTGTAGATTTTATAAAAAATTGCACACAGAGGGCCCCTTAGAGGTGTCCCCTGAAAACTACCAATCCTTGGTGTGGTCATTGACTGGCCCGAGCCAGCCTGTTACCACCAGAGTGTATTCTGACCTCAGGGGAGAGTGCCTGCGCACTCTGAGGCTGAGAACAATGCCTTTCCTGGGTGGAGTTGTTCATGTCTCCCCTGGACAGGAAGAGCCACCCGTGGTGGGGAGCTTCAGAGGTCTTGCCGCCTTTGTAAGGCAACCCCAGCCTCTCCTGTTCGAAGGAGCTGGCCTCCATCCTGTCCTCACCCCCTTTTTGTCGGCAGGACAGGTGGGAAACCTTTGATAGAAGAGGAGATGCGCCCCCCTCTGGCAACTCCAGCCTTCGGGGGCTGGAGGCTAGGCCAGGTACACTTTTCAGTGCCCACCATCTTGAAGATGATGGGACTTATCCATTTAGAGCTAGGACTGTGTCCTCCTCTCACAGAAGGTGGGCATGTTAGACGGCCTAGACACCCCAGGCAAAGGGCCCATTGGACACTACCTGTCACTCCCTTTTAACACCCTGAAATCTAGTTTTCAGGTTGCATCCCCAGTCTCTGAACTTCAGTTCCTGACCACCTAAGAAGAGCCGGGCACTACCGATCTGCACCAGCAGAGAAGATTGCAGAGAACTACTGTACACAGGTGTTCCTGGACCTTTTGTCTAAAGTAAAACCTGGATCACCTATGGACCGCTGCCCACCACACGTCCTAAAAGAAGCCTTCACCGGCCTCCCGGGTCCCAGCCCGCTCTCTTCTGAATGAGTCCCCAGTCCAGGGTTGTGTCCCTAAGGCCTTTAAAGAGGCAATTGTGGTTCCCCTTCTGAAGAAATCAGGGGCAGACCCCCAGATCCTGGTGAATTACCGCCCAATCTCTTTGCTCCTGTACCTGGCAAAGTTACTGGAGGCTCATGTGGTGAAGTGCCTGTCCAATTTTATTGAACAATACAACTATCTCGACTCACACCAAGCTGGTTTTCGGCCTGCCCACTCAACGGAGACCGTAATACTGGCAGTATTGGACTCCCAGCGAGAGAGGGCTGACAGGGGTACTCCTCAGGCCCTGGTGCTGTTGGATCTCTCAGTTGCATTTGACACGGTCGACCATGAGATCTTGGTGGACCATGTCAAGGAGGCCGGCATTCAGGGCTCAGCCCTTAATTAGATTAGCTCCTTTCTAGAGGATCGCTCCCAGTCAGTCTAGAGCGGGAGTCCACCATGAGCTGACCTCG
This sequence comes from Lissotriton vulgaris, assembly GCF_964263255.1. Taxonomy (NCBI): domain Eukaryota; kingdom Metazoa; phylum Chordata; class Amphibia; order Caudata; family Salamandridae; genus Lissotriton; species Lissotriton vulgaris. The sequence continues at coordinate 128,553,098 of NC_141685.1, forward strand.
TCTGGACTCCTCAACGTTACCTTCAGCCTCTGCAAGCAGACCCCCTCATCCTTGACGTGCTCTAGTATGCCTTTTCTGACATCAAAAGGCACCCTTGCAACCACACGTCCTGGGCTTTGGTGAAGAGGACAAAGGGTGTTTCTACGTCCCAGAGAATCAAAACTTACGATGACAGCTTTTGGTTTCCTTCGACCGGCCTCCTGGCCGGAGCCTGCAGACCTTTTCCAACTTGGCCTGTCTTTGATGCTGTGTTGGCATCTTGCACCCTGTGTCCCTGTGCCGCTGGTGGTGTGGTGTAGTCATGGTGCTGCCTTGGGCCATGTCCAGTGTTGGCCTCAACCGCCAGAGACTCGTTCCCCCAAGCCGCTGTTACTTACCTGTAAGCAGCCTCTGTCTGATTGCCCCAGTCCCCCTTCGTTTGTATGGGGTTTCCAACCTTGAACTTGCACCTACACCCAGGCGCCCCTGTGCCGCAGGTGGTGCACTGTTGGTTCTGAACTGAACCTTGTCCAATACTAACCTTAACTTCCGAAGAATAGTCTTGTAAGGAGATGTTACCTATACGTATGTTGAATGTTTTCTTCACCCCATAGGTTAACATTGCAAAGTCTGGAAATTGCACTAATTGTCCACTTTTTATATTGAACAGAATTTCTATTGCAAAACGTATTTACTCAAGATGAAATTCTGTGGTTCCGCAAAATAAATCAAACCAAGTGGCATTCTATAAATTAGTCTCAGATTTATTCATTGAGTGTGTGTCATTTATTGCCACTGTGTGTACAACAAATGCTTGAAAATACCCTTGTATACGTCTAACTGCTCCCCCACACTACCACAAAGAGCATTAGTATTATCTACTTTAGCCTCTGTTTACCTCTGGGGATCGACTGGACTCTGCACACTATGGTATAGTGTATTGAGAGCCGGCCTCCTACACTCAAGTACTCACACACACTCAGACATAGACAGACAGACACACACACACTCTCTCTCTGTCTCTCACACGCATTCTCACACATACCCTCCCTACCTCACATCAGAAACCTATATTTAACTTCTAAATGACACCTTCAACTAGGACCATTAGTAAACAGGTTCATGCAGAATTCAAAAGATCCTACTTGTAAGGATATCTGAGCAGTAAGCCCCATGACAGGAAAAAAGAAATGCAAATGAATGAATACAATGCTGAGCACTCTTAAATTAAGGAATGAAAGAAAGATAAACCAGGAATAGAGAGAAACAGACAAAGCAATAAGAAAGAGAAAAAAAAGAGTAAGATAAAGATAGTCGGCATGCCTGGCTTCGGGACGGTGTGTTCCCTGAAAATGTTCGGGATCGGCTGGTTGATCTTCCATTCAATAGCACTCTGTTATTCCATGCCCCGGCAGACTCTGCCATCCAGAGGTTCTTGGCAGGGCTCAGTCCCCCTCCTCCTCCTTCTCCTCCTCCTCCTTCTCGTCCTCAGTGACTGCTGAGTTGATCTGGTTCTTGGACCTTCTTTTGGGCAGGTTGCCCTGGCTGTGAGGTGTGTTTTATGGCCACTCGAGTCCTCCTGGCTGAGACTGAGGCATTGTTGGCTGCTGGACGGCCCTTTGACAAGCCTTCTGCAGCTTTTTTTCCCCGTGGCTCTTTTGTTTTTTCCTCTGCTGCGGAAGTGTCTTCCAAAGAGAGTTCCCATGTCTTCGGACTTAACGCACCCTATGTGGGGTAGTAGTAGCTGTTATATAGCTTGCGCTCTGCTAGGGAGTTCTGGTCGTCTTCGGGTCTCTGCTCTCAATGGCGTTTATGTATGTTGCTGATGCTTCTTTGGGTCGTGTGCGCGGACCCCTCGTAGTAGTGTGTCCGGGCATTTCCTCACCTTCATGCTCCTGTCCTGGAGGCTGGGTTGGTTCTGTGTTTCTCCCTTTGTGAGGCATAGCCTGCCCGGTCTTCCTGGCGACCCGGGCTGTTCTTCCTGCTTTCGGTGGCTCATTACTGCCGGCGCCACTCTGTCCGGTCTGTTGCCTTCCGTCTTTGGTGGGTTCGCCTTCTTTTTCCTCATTTCAATGGGACCTCTAGGCTTTTCTTCTTCCTCTTCCTTGCCCTGGCATTGGATGGAAGCTCTGTTGCCTTGTAGGGGCATGGGGTGCTTCGGCCTCCCTGACCTTTCCCTTGGTTCCTCTATTGAGAGTGAACATGCTTTCTAATTCTTCTTCTTCCCACACCCCTCTTGGGGTCGGTGGTTTTCTGCTTGTGGGGGTCCCCCCTTTGCCTGGGAGGACGGGGCTCTGCACCCGGTCCATTGGACTAGTCCCCTGTAGGACCCTCTGTTATGTCCAGGCTGGTGGGGTCCTTCCGCAGACCCTCCCTCCCCGTGGGTATGGCTAGGGTATCTATTCTACGTTAAGGAATCTGCGGCTAGTAGGCTCTATCAGATGTACTAGTTACTTACCTTCGGTAACTATGTATCAGGTAGAGACGATTCTAGCCGCAGATTCCTTCAAGGCCCGCCCATTCCTCCCCGTTCTGCAAGGACCCTTTGGCTTGCCCTTCTGCACTCGCCTCCCGGTGGATGGCTATGATGAGTGAGTGCAGTCTTTCGCTCTCTCGCCAAGATGTTGTCTTGCTTTGTTCCTTCCTCTTCCTTGGCAATGTAGAGGCTGGATCTATAGGTACTCCTGTGCCCCTCTGCTCTGGTTGCTCCAGGATTGAGGCTGGCGTTCCTTCATCCCTCTTGTTCCTGAGGGTCCTGGCCCCTCTGCTACCCTCTGGGGTTGGATCATTTGGCCGTGCCCTGTCCTGACTCCCTTGGGGGGTAGGGGGGATTGTCGCACTCTGTGCTGGGGTTGCCTTGGAGGTCTGTCGTTCCCTGTTTGTCTTGGAACTGGCTCCCCTTGGCTCGGGGTTGTAGTCCTGCTGCATGTTGTCATGACATTTTGCATATGTTCCTTGTCTTAAGGGGGTACTGTTTTCATACTGGCAGGGTGGCTGCTCAGGGCTGTGCTCTGTTCTTTCTTCTTTCCCTGTTTTGGGTACTGCAGTGTTGGCACTGGTCCTTATGGTGTTCTTTGTCACCATTCCTTCTTTTTATTTTTCTGCTGTTTCGCACACTGTTCCCATGCTCCCACAGTTTCTCTGCTGGCTCCGCGTTGTGGCGCTGAAAAGTTCTCCGAACAAAACTGACGTAGGCGCGCCTTGGTGGGACTTATGAAACCTCGCTGACGTCATGTACGCAGACGACGCCTGGGCGGAGTCGCGTAATGCTGTCCCCCCGGTGCGCAGGGATGCTGTGGCAAAAAGTTTTCTGGATCCAGTCTCACGCCTGGGGATAATTCTACATTAAGGAATCTCCGGCTAGAATTGTCACTACCAGATACATCGTTACCGAAGGTAAGTAACTCGTACAACAGGTACATCATAGAAAGACTGATGAACGTAATGAAGCAGACCTAGAGATATATCCATAACACAGAAAATATAAAGGTCTTGATTTAGAGTTTGGTGAGCAGGGTACTCCTTCACAAGCGTGTTGGAGTACCCTGTCCAACAAACAGATGGTCTGCCTGACCTAGTGCAAGTCAGGTGAATTGTCATGTGTCCAGCCTTACTTGGGTGCCGTTGGTGTAAATACATCGGACGGCCATTCCTTTTTAGACCACACAGTCTGATGTATTTTTCTCTTATTCTGGACCACCAGAGAATGTTTGGCAGTCGTGATGAGAATTTCGTTTGAAATGAACCCCACTTCCTGGGAGTAAATTAATCAGGGAGAAAGTTCCAAGGGTGTGAGGGTGATTAGTTATTGGTTTTTAAAAAACAAACTGTAGCTTTGGAAGCTTGTTTTTGAAAAACACAAATATTGGTGAATGGCCGCCTGAAACATGGCAGCCGCTCACCACCCCTGCAGTGCCTTCAGAGGAGCCACCATGGCTGCTGCTCTGAAGGGACAGAGAGCGCCACAGGGCCAGCAGAGATCTCTAACAAGTCGGGTGACCCTTTGGACTTTAAATCAAACCCATAGTCTTGATAATTGACAAATAGAGGAGAGGAGAAAAGAGAGAGTTAATTAGAATGTTGCCTATATGGGATTTCTTGTATATGAATAAGTAAATGACAAGACGCTGCTGTGTTCCTTACCTTAACGCAGCCTTTTTTTAAAACTGCCATATATGTCACATTGGTTTATCTCTGCAATGTCAGCTGAGCAAGTTACTGGTTTTGTTAAATTATGTCATGCTGGATTGCTGTCTAGAAAACATACAAGGACCAAATGCTTCAGCTTGACAAAGCAAGGGAGTTTCAGTCCCGCCTCTATGTTCAGTCCAGTTCCGGGGCCGCGGGATAGGCAACGGCTACTGGGTTTAGGTCACTTTCCTTTGATGTCATGTGACTCGCAAGGTAGCGAGGGCGAGCAGTCACAATATTCTCAGCTTTGTCATGTCGACCAGCTTGAACTCAGAGCTCAACAATAGATCAACAGACTTTATTTTAATAAATGTCCAGCACACTGCTTATCTTGCCAAGACACGGATACTTTTAAAAACTCTTTTTATTGAACTTGTGCTGAATCGATGGTGTTGACAACGAAAGTACGGTGCACATTAGTGAGAGTGATTAGACCAAAAGGGCAAAGTCTGCAAATGTGGAGTGAGTAACACAGCTTGGCTTGTCCTGACACTCCCTGGCCAAATCCCATTACATAAAACTAGGTCGCAAGGATGGTACATATTTAACTTTCATTACTTCATGGCCAGTCACATGGCCCAGTAGCTCTACCATCCCTCCCATATCTTTCCCATTTACAAGGGCAGCCCCTGCTGAGATACACTCTGTGTCCACCCGTTGACACCAATGAAGATCTGCTTCACAATCCTCCACCCTGGGGGTGAGCTGGCTCCCCAACCCCGTGCAATATTACGCTGCCAACCGCCGAAGCCAGGGCCAGTCATATTCTGTAAAAACTATGCCATGCCACCTCACTCGTGATATTCAGGAGGCGCCATTTGGCCCCCATGGGGATCGCTAGTCCCATGAACTGGGACATTATTCTCATGATTTCTACCCAGTAGCATTGAATTACCGGACAACTCCACACCACATTAAAAAAAGCCCCTCCCTCACATTCCTTTACGGAGAGAGGTGGCCGCCCGCCCTATTCGGTGCAACAAAGTTCTGGAATAGTAGGTCCTATGTAGGATCTGTAGTTCAATTAGACCAAAACGAGTTCTAATTGCCACCTCCCTGGCACCCTGAAAGGCCTCAACCCAATCGCCATCGCCAAGCGTGCCTAGATCCCTCTCCCACATAGCTCTCTGCGACCCCAAGGGATCCAGGGAATTGTAGATCAACTTCCTATAGATGGCTGAGATTGCTTTTTCGGTCAGGTGATTAGATTAGTTAGATTAGTTAGATTAGATTAGTTAGCAGCTGGTCCTCCAGTGGGGTTGCATCAGGCAACAGCTCCCCTTCCCATATGTGACCTTGCAGAGCGTGATCCACCTGCGAATTTCAGAACCATTTTTGGTCACCTAATTTATACTTTTATTGTCGGATCGTGAAGGACACAAGCGCCTGTCTCCTCCACACATCGCCTGGCCGTTCTAAGCTCATCAATCCCCATTTTGTGAAGGCCTGCAATACTCCTGCTGCAATTAAGAGATCATCATCATACAGTGGAGTCATTTCAGTCCACTTAATTTCTCAGCCTAAACACTTGGTAGCCTCTCTTCACACCCTTACCAATGTTTGGGTATGGGTAGGTAGGGTGCACTCATACTTTCTTCAATACAGCACTGGGGTGGGGTAACCTCTCTTGCCCATGACCAATCTATCTACCCGGTAAGCAGGATCCTCACGGTCCACAAAAACCCAGTTGTTGACTGCCACCAGCTGCGTGGACCAGTAATATTTGAGAATGCTCCGGACCGCCGGTCCACCTTAATAAACTCCCCTCTGCAACTTACTCAGCATGAAGTGCCACCATCCCACAACAGGAGCCGAAGTTCTCAGTCTACCTTTTAAAAGAAAATGTCCGGTGGGATCTTAAAGGACGTTTTTTGCACGATGTACAGGAGACCCTGGAGGGTTATCACTTTAAATAGGGCCACCCGGCCCAGTAAGGAGAGCCAGAGCGCCTGCCAGTTTGGGGTAGCCCTGCGACACTGGTCTAATTTCGGAAGCATGTTCCTGCCTGTGGCTCTCTTGTAATGAACACGCCCAAATATTTTGTTTGAAATCTATTTTTATTTTGTAGGTAAAGAATAGAACACAGGTCCTGATGTACACAGCGTTAAGCCTACAACCCTATTTAGGGTCGGCAGCGTACTGTAAGAGAGTCTCCAAGAGTATGGAGAAGCAGTAGCAAAGCAGCTTGAACACAGCATGTCGCCTACAACCCTTGCTGTGCCGGACGCGTGACACATTATGTATAGCAATATTGGTCTATTGTGGGAAGTCGCAGGACCCTTTAAAAATAACCACACTAAGACCATGGGCAAGAGGCTCATAAGAAGTGAGCAGTGATGAGTGGACAGAAAAGTGTCAGAAAGAGAAGAGGTAGTAGGAAAGACAGATTACGCCCAAAAAAGCTGCAGGGTTCCTGCCTCCAGCAGGAATATTAAGGACTTCTTCCAATTGATCCTTCGATCGCTGCCTTTTTCAGGAAACTTGGGCAGTGGTGACGCCTCATAGGGTGGGTTACAAGACCTATGGGAATGGTGCGATACCCTCTAGACGTGGTAGGCCGTCAGGGGGACTTTTGATATGGGCGAAAATTAATTTAAGGGTAGACATTGAGGAGATACCCACCAACTCTGCAGATATATTAGCTTTAAAGATCACAGCTTATAATGGGAAGAACTTATTTTTTATAAATGTTTATAACAGGCCTTCACCCTCCTCAAGAGAATCACCGACCATTGCTAATTTAGATTGCTTCCTGAGTAGATTAGATCCCAGGGAGGATTTTGTTGTTTTGGCTGGTGATTTAAATTGCAATTTCGAGCCAGTTTTGGCTCTTAGTGAAATCTTTGATGAGTAAGACCAAGCAAACAAAATCCCTATCCTGGAGAATGTAAAACCGGTCAAATGTACAACATTGGGCTTACAATTGATTAATCTATGTACGGTTCATTCACTAAGGGCCTGTAACGGACGATTACCCTCCGATAGCTCTAGGAAACCAACATTCACCAGGAACAACTATAAAAATAACTTAGATTTTGTGATTGCTTCTGTCCCCCTCTGGCCTCATCTTTTGGACCTTGAAGTAATGGAACGGTTTGAAAGTGATCACTATCCCTTAAACTTGACGTTGGACGCTTATCTGTTCAACGACACGGTCCAGCACCTTACACTTGAGGAAAGTGATGCTGTTAATTCTGAGATCCATATTAGTACTAATAGAAGATCCCTAAAATGGCCATTCATTCTGGATCATAGCGACATTCTAAGTGAAATATACTCACTTTTGGCAGGTACCTTTGGCCCTTATCTAGCTGCAATAGGCGATGATGAATGTAAAATTTCATTTCTCCAAACTCATCAAAAATTTTTTGCAGACCTAAGGTTATTAGTCACTAAGATGCCAAAAAACCCCAGCAGAAGACCCAGAATCTGTCCCATAGTAAGCCATGGTATGACAGATCCTGTAGAGAGTCAAAGAGGGAATTGCTAATGGCAATAAAGACTAAATCACCAACAGATGTAAAAAGAGCTAGGAGTAAGTACAAATCTGTCCAGAGAGCCTCAAAGATAGCATGGGAGGAAGACAAATGGGCTGATTTGGTGCTAGCCGCCAGGTCACGTGACAATGTGGCCTTCTGGAGGCTGGTCGCAAATGGGAACCATGCAGGTAGGGTAACTAAAGACGTCTTTTTGGATGAGCAAACTTGGGTCACACATTTTACGAACCTATATAAAAAATACGAGGACCCACAGATAAATACAAGTGCAGAAAAATCAGAACCCCGAGTAAACCATTTGGATTTTACTTTAGGGGAAACAGAGTTAGCAATATCACAAATTAAATCCGGGAAAGCTCCAGGTTTGGACAAAATCCCGGGGGATCTATACAAGCACGATCTAGGAGTATGGGCACCTTATATTAATTATCTGTGCAATACATTTTCTTGCACATTAGAATTTCCAGAAAGTTGGAAGGGAGCGGAAATTGTTTTAATTTTTAAAAAAGGAGATAGGATGGACCCATGTAATTATCGGCCAATAAGTCTAATGGACATTTTACAGAAAATTTACTCACGACACATTTTATTACGCGTGAGTAATTGGCTAGATGAAAATGAATTTTTAACTAAATTCCAAGCCGGTTTCAGACCGAAGGTCAGCACAATAGACCAAATCTTTAGATTCTGCTGCCTCTACTGGAAGTACGTAGTGATTAAGATGTGTCATCTCTATGTTGCCTTTGTAGATCTAAGGGCTGCTTTTGATTTGGTGCCTCGTAATCTCTTATGGAAAACCTTGAGTGCAGCAGGTATGCCAAATAATCTTGTCGTTCAGATTAAAGAGTTACATGAAGGGAAGTTTGCGAGAGTTAGATGGGGTCCCAATGGTGAATTAACTCATAAAATACCCATCGAACGTGGAGTACGTCAGGGTTGTGTTCTGGCCCCGACGCTATTTTCCCTTTTTGTAAACAACATCCCCTCTTTTTTAGGGAGATGTAAAAATGACTCTCCTAAACTGAATGGCGAAAAGGTGACATCTTTGCAATTTGCTGATGATACGATTCTGATATCCCAAACGAAAAATGGCTTACAGACCTTATTAAATACCTTTAATGAATATTGTAGCCAAAAGGGGTTGTAGATTAATGGCAAGAAGACCAAATGTATGGCCCTAAATCCAACTAAACCGGACAAGGGCTGTTTAACATTAAATGAAATCAAGTTGGAATCAGTGCCTCATTTCTCCTACCTAGGTGTGACTTTGGATTCAAAATTTACTTGGAAAGCCCAAATTGATAAAAGTAAATTAATCTATGCCCAGAATGTAAAACCAATTCTTAGGGAGCATAGTATGAGCACAAGTAAAGCGGTGTCCCCAGTGATGGAATTATTTAAATTTAAGGTCCTTTATGGTGCTGAAATATGGGGTACTGGGTCCAGGGAGACTTTTAGTGTTTTAGATAATAATTTTATGCGTAGCCTTGTAAGGGTCCCTAGAGGTACCCCACTAGTTCCCCTGGAGCTTGACCTAAACTTCAAAAGGACAGATTACCAAGTGTTGATTCGACCTCTAATGCTGTGGGTGAGACTATGGAATGTGTTCGAACTTCGAGATTACCGAGACGGGTTGAAGGAGATTATGGTTCTGGATAGCCAGAGCAATACCCCACGGCTAAGACATATTAAGACATAGTTGAACAATATAGGATTGTAGCACTTTTGGGAGAATCCAGAGCAGTTACCTGCTAACCCCAAAATAATCCTAAAAAGGGCCTTCTGGAGTTTCACGCTAAATAGGACTGTAAATATTATGACCAATGGTACCTTGGTTACAAAATTCCTAAACTTCAAGCTCTATGAGATCTTTATGGACGAGATAGAGCCGCCACTTGCCAAAACTTTATTTTTAAAATTTCGGTATGGGAACTTATTAATCAAAACCACGTTGGCACGTTGGGCTAGGAACCGCGATTCAGAATCCCCAGTAATGGATGAAATTTGCCCCATGTGTGACCTCAACCAGACCGAAAATGAGCAGCATATTCTATTTTTCTGTCCCTTTTATCTACAGGCTAGAAAGAAGTGGATTAAACCAATATGCCTACTTTTAGGTTTGAGGTCATGCTCACAGGCTCTGAGAATCCTAACAACAAATACATCTCAAAGCATAATATTTAGTGTCAGTAGATTTTTACTTTCCATCTTTTATCAAAGGAAAAAAATAGGGCTACAATTGTAACTGAACTGACTGCTGGGATCGACATGATGGTCCACCCTATGTTCTATGAATGTATGCCTCCGCTCAATTTATCCTCCGACTTGTATTCTTATGTATTGTGTTTAGTATCCCAGTGATAACATGTTTTAATAATTTTTAATGAAATGCAATGTAATGTATGCATTGTCTTTTATGGCATTTTAGCCGAAATAAAGAATTTAAATGAAATTGATCTTATATCCTGAATAACGCTTGTCCTTTGTGGGCAAAACCTACCGGCAGCAGCAGCAGCAGAGGGGGATACGCGAGGAGGAGAACCACGCTCCCCACAAGCCAGCGGGGCTGAGAGACGCCCTTTGGAGGCACTCCCTGCCCAGGTGGAAGCCAAATACCTCTTGCGTTTCCCGCTCCGCTGGAAACGCTCGTACTTTGTGGGAAAAACATACCGGCAGCAGCAGAGGGGGATACGTAAGGAGGAGAACCACGCTCCCCACAACCCAGCGGTGTGAGAGACGCCCTTTGAAGACACGCCCTGCCCAGGTGGACGCCAAATACCTCTTGCGTTTCCCACTCCGCGGGAAACTTTTGTACTTTGTGGGCAAAACTTACCGGCAGCAACAGCAGAGGGGGATATGCAAGGAGGAGAACCACGCTTCCCACAAGCCAGCGGGGCTGAGAGATGCCCTTTGGAGACACACCTTGCACTGTATTTAATCAGACGCATAACCCGCTCCGCGGGACGAGCAAGGACGGGGCGGGGCCCTCCTCTTTGACTTCTCATGCAGAATTGCACAGCAAGGTCAGTGTGTTATATTTGTACCACAAAGTCTCTGAGTAAGTCGCACTGATATCGACTAATTTTGCTTGGACAATAAAGCCTGGAGATACTGTATAACAACTAAACGTGATCATGGCTTCAAATGGTGCTGGGAAGGGGAGAAAGTCTACCACTGGAAGTGTTGTAGTGACAATTGACCAATTCCTAACCAGGGCAACGTCCATGTTGCAACGTGAAATTGAACTAACAGAGAGAAGCTTATCCACGGACCCAATTTTCAACAAACGGTCCTCACTGGGGCAACTAGCCAAGGTACAATCCCCGATACCAGAATCTTTATCTGTGACGCCACTACCTGCAATACACACTGTGGCTGATATTGCATTTGCTAGACCGACTGGAGAGGGCAATCAACTGACAGAAGTAGTCATTGTGGCACCACCAACAAGAGACCCATCTATACTTTCTCAAAGCCCAGGAACTACTTGACCGGGACAGTCAATCCGGTTGGCTATGGAAACTAATCTAGGGGCTATTAACAAAGTGCCCGGCAAAGTAGTTAAAAGAAAACCTGGGGGAACTGCATTAATGAACAAGAAAATGAAAATGCAAAAACTGGTTAATATGGAAAATGAACCACCTGTTGTTGTACCTCATGGACCGCCGCCCTTAGTGGACGAGTCGCTGCCCATAGATGTCAATGAAGACATCTCACCTCAAGAGAGAGGGGGGACTTCTGGGCTAAAATGGAACAGATTTTTATAGAGTCCTGCCTCCCGATCCATGAAAGACTGGACTCTATTGAGAAAAGACTATCTCGCCTTGAATCACTATGTTTACCAAAACAGGGAGGGGTGGGCTTAGGGGTAGGGGTTGTGGAACCCGCTAGTAGCGGCATGGGACCTTCTTGTCTTATTAGGGTAGGCACCCGGAGTACAATTCCGGTGGTTACAAATGCAGAAAGGGCAACACCAGTTCAAATAGATCCAACGGACGATAACCCAATTATTCAGCCTGTCCTAGTCGTACCTAATGCCCCGATAAATACAAAGAATGGGGGAGGAAGGGGGGGCTTGGGGGCTAGTAGCTCTGAACATACCCTTATACAGGCAACAAATATGGGACAAAGGACGAGGTTACAGGGTGCGAATTGGCCCCTGCTGTCTCGTCTAGATTTGCCCCCAGAGTCAATACCCTATGTGGTGGTCCTTGCGGGGGTCCCCTCCCTGAGCCTGGGAAAGTTGGAGGACTATTGAGACCTCAAAAACAAATGCATCCACTGGTTGAACTACAACAAACCCCTTCCAAACGGGAAATTCTATTCGCAAGACGAGTGGATTGGGTGGGGCCTCGAGGGAAAAACATAGAAGGGGACTGTATTGTGATTAATTTCAGGAACAGTTGGACAGTCAAGCATATATGTAATTTGGAGACATACGGCCCAGAAACGTTAATAAAATCACTTCCATTAACGTATTTCTACCCGGGTGCCCACAGTAATGCTCATTTAGCACACAAGAGGAGGGGGGGATACAGTGGGAGGGCAAGGAAATCCAGGGAGGCAATCCCCTGCTAGGAAATGTCAACTGGAATGGATCCCAAATAGCCCCTTGTTGCTTGATATGTTCCACCACCAGAATAGGTATAGTACTCTGGAATTGGTAGATTGACTGCCGAAGATTAAGAAGTCGTTATCTTCTGCAGTGGTAAACAAGAACTTACTGGAAGTCAAGGGCAATTTTGTTGAGATGAAACGTTTAATCATCCTGGGAGGATCCATGGGTGAGGAAGGTATACTAGGGGATAAAAAAGGTCAAACTAGAGGGAACTAAGCAGCTGGAAAGGTGGGTCCTAAAAACTACAGTGGCTGGGGGCAGGAGAACTTATGGAAAATGGAGGTGCGGGGGTAGGAGCGTTGGGGATCGGTGGGGTCAGCTGTGTAAATGAGGGGAGGGGAACTACACCGACGGGTGACAGTGTGCATAGACCATTTAACTGTGGCTTAATTATAAGCCCCACTCACAGGGTGTCAAATGGGAACATCAACATACTCTCCTGGAATGTGGCAGGACTAAAAAACAAATTAAAATCTGAAGATTGGGGCTTGTTCATGGACAAACACGGCATCTGCCTAATGCAGTAGACGTGGGCCGTGGACAATTACCAGCGGAGTGGGTTTGCCACATTTAATATTCCCGCAACAAAAGGGGGCAGAGGAAGACCGTCAGGAGGGCTAAGTATCTGGGTAGCCACTCACTTGGGAGCTACAGCCAAGCAGCTGACAGTAAACTCCCCAGACATCCAATGGGTCTTGCAAACTTTGACAGGAAATAAGCACATAGCCATATTAAACATCTACTCTAGGCCTACCAAGAGTGGGCAAGAGTCCATGGTTATTGAACAATTGAGGGAATTCGCACTGACTCTTGATCCCGAGGTTGTTTAAATCATTGGGGGTGATTTCAATTGTCAGTTTGAACCCCTCAGCAACATAGGCCTGGATGACACTGATGAGGAGAATCAGCATTGGAATATTCCGGAAACCTTAATTCCACCAGTTAAAGCTTGGACTCCGTTGGTGCTACAAATTACTTCCCTTACCCTGTCCGTATCTGTAAGGCCCTGTAATGGCCGACTAAAATCGGATAGACCCGGCCAGGTGACGTTTAACAGAGAAGGGCAATCATCGATCATTGATTACATCTTGATCGAATTTAGATCATGGGATAAGGTCCAGGATTTTAGGATCCACCAACGGATGGACAGCGACCTCAACGCCCTAGTTATGTCTCTAAAGGCAGGGAGTTGGGGACTGACCAATAACCAGACTGAGCCGAATCCTGCCCAACAGCCCCACCTTCTCCACAATAATAGACAGAGAGTAAAATGGCCCCACATAATGGGCTCTCCCAACAGGCAGTCGCAAATATATCTTCAGGGTTTGCCCCATCTTATCGATATGGCACAGGTAGGGTCAACAGGCCCTGTAGACGGGAGGGATAATAGTAGGCCTGTTGAAATCCACAACCAACTAGCCTCAATAATGCTGGAGGGTTTTTTTCCCACTCCAGACCTATAGGGAAAACTCAGCTAAGACTCACCCATGGTACAATGCTGATTGTCGTAAGAAGAAAAAGGACCTGATTAAAGCAATTAAGGCCAAAGATAAACCCTGTATCAAGTTACTCCGGGTGCAGTACAAGCAAATTATAGAGAGGGTAAGAAAGTGTTGGGAGGCGGAAAAGTGGGAGGAACTGAGGTCAGTTTTACAGCTTAGAGACCTCAAATCCTTCTGGGCAATTATTAGTAATGATGGGAGGGGAGGGAAGAATTCAGTAAACCCTAACTTAGCCCCAGCAGTATGGGAAGACCATTTTGGAAGCCTCTATGCTCGGCCGAGCAATGCCGGTCCTGTATCGGTGTCACAGAGCCTCCTCCACGAGTATCGACTGGGGGGGGTGGGGGGGGGGGGGCACGAGATATCGATACTAGAAGTGGAATCAGCCATTGCTAAGTTACTGCCTAACAAAGCCCCGGGGCTTGACAAAACCCCCGGGGACTTGTATCGGTCAGAACCGAAAATATGGGCCCCCTATCTCTGTGTCCTGTTTAATACAATCTTAACAGGGATGGACCCGCCAGAGATCTGGCGGGAGGAAGAGATAGTCCTTATTTTTAAAAAAGGCCACTGCATCCAGGAGTGCTTTTCCGTCCAGAGAGGAACTTACTGCCGATTTAGGGCCAACTTTGAGAAGCGCCGGGGTCGTGTGCTAGGACCCGCTGCGCCGTGATCTACCTGCTGGCTGCTAGTAAACCATCCCCAACGCCCAGCATAACCATCTGGACTTCATCCCCCAGAAGGCTCTGGGGCTGCCTGCGCCTGTGACGGGGCTTGTCACCGCCCCCAGCACACGTCTATTAATTGCTCCGTCCATTCCGCTATGCGGGAGCGCCCCGGGAGAAGCCCGGGACAAGGGCGGGACCGTTTTTGGCCGTTAGAGGCCGTGTGAGGCCGGGCTGGGCCACCCCCTTTGACTCTGCTCATTTGCGTTCTAGGTATTTCTTGTTATATTTGATTGGGCTCCTGCATGCTTGCTTCTAGCTAGCGAGTGTTTTAAACTGTATTATTCGCTTGCTGGTATCGACTGTTGTCTATCAGAGCGTTCTTTGTTGTGGGCTATTTTGATAGGTAATGTTTGGCACTTGTTGATTGTACTCCATTTTTTCTTTCATCTTCCACTTTGGCTGTTATAGCAATAAAAAATGGTGAGACGTAACCCCGCAATGCCTGCCCCTCCCCCTAAGCAAAAGGAGGCTGCGAAACCCCAACTCCCTAGCCCAGTGGTTCCCAAACTTTTTTGACTCGTGGCTCCCTTGACCTAATTGGCAGTTGGCCGTGACTCACCACCATTTTTTTACCCGCGCACCGGGGTGCCGCGGCGCACCCTTTGGGAACCACTGGTCTACATGAAGAAACAAGCCTAGACGTGATGAAGGATTCAGTGAGTCGCCATCACTGTCATAAATCTTTATTTGCAATCACAAAGATCTTATAAAGTACATCTCAATGCATACATAGAGTAGTATAAAGCACTCCCACTAAAAGTAACCAGGCTAGAGAAAGGCTCAAGGAGCTCTGTGGCGTTACAAGAAGTTTACGTGAGGTGGGCTCTGATCATGGGTATCCGCATAAATGTTTTCGGTGGGGGGGGGGGGGGGGGGGCAGGGAGTGGACAAATTTAACTTCATCACCATACCCCTTTGACCCTTTCCCCCTCCGCCTTACACCCTTCTCCCCCTCCACCTGGCACCCTTCTCCCCCTACCCCTTGTACCCTACTTCGCCTCTGCCTTGCACCCTTTTCTACCTTGCACCCTTCTCCCCTCTGCCTTGCACCCTTCTCCCCTCTGCCTTGCACCCTTCTCCCCTCTGCCTTGCACCCTTCTCCCCTCTGCCGTGCACCCTTCTCCCCTCTGCCGTGCACCCTTCTGCCCTCTGCCTTGCACCCTTCTTTTCTCTGCCTTGCACCCTTCTCCCCTCTGCCTTGCACCCTTCTTTTCTCTGCCTTGCACCCTTCTCCCCTCTGCCGTGCACCCTTCTTCCCTCACACTCTCCAACATGCAGCAGTCACGAGTGACGACCCCTCAACGAGGAGTGAGGCAAAGACAGAAGCTGGCAGAGTGCGGCTGCATCAGGGCATAAGGCGCCCACCCAACGCTCTCCACCAGGCCCCTGACCCCGCACCCACCCAATGCTCTCCACCAGGCCCCTGACCCTGCACCCACACTACGCTCTCCATCAGGCCCCCCACCCTGCACCCACCCAACGCTCTTCACCAGGCCCCTGACCCCGCACCCACCCACCCAACGCTCTCCACCAGGCCCCTGACCCTGCACCCACCCACAATCCCAACGCTCTCCACCAGGCCCCTGAGCCTGTACCCACCCAATGCTCTTCACCAGGCCCCCCACCCTGCACCCACCCACCCAACGCTCTCCATCAGGCCCCCCACCTTCCACCCACCCACCCAACACTCTCCACCAGGCCCCTGACCCCGCACCCACCCACCCAACACTCTCCACCAGGCCCCTGACCCTGCACCCACCCACCCAACGCTCTCCACCAGGCCCCTGAGCCTGCACCCACCCAACGCTCTCCACCAGACTCCTGACCCTGCACCCACCCTACGCTCTCCACCAGGCCCCTATACCTCCACTCACCCACCCAACGCTCTCCACCAGGACCCTGACCCTACACCCTCCCACCCAACGCTCCCCACCAGGCTTCCCACCCTCCACCCACCCACCCAACACTCTCCACCAGGCCCCTGACCCACCCACCCAATGCTCTCCGCAAGGACCTGACCCTGCACCCACCCACCCAACGCTCTCCACCAGGCCCCTGACCCTGCACCCACCCACCCAATGCTCTAAACCAGGACCCTGACCCTGCACCCACCCACCCAATGGAGGTTAAAGACAGTCATGGTATGCGTATCTGTGCTCCCAGAGAGAACACTGGGATACCGCCACAGGTTTATTAAGCAGCGCACAAACACTCTCTCTCTCCCAATCATTAAATTATTCCACCTTTTAAAGAATTCAAAATATATGTCATCAATAATGTGATTTTTTCTGCCTGATAATGGACTTGGTACAACGTTGCACATGAATTTGAAAAAGCAGTCATAATAGAAAAAGCCGTCATAATAGGAACGTTCGTGAATTTCATTTGACAGTTGAAAAGTTTTACCCTTTTTCTGTGTTTTAGTCGGCCGGATTTATTTATTTATATTTTTGCTGTTGATTTATATAGCGCAAACTCGACTCGAAGAGCACCAGTCACGTTACACAGGGATAACATTCATGTATTCTGTTTTTGTAGGCGCTGGGAGATTAAGTGATTTGCCTAGAATGACACAGGATTCTGAGCTGACGCTGTGGGTCGAACCCGGTTCCCCAGCTCCAAAATTGGCAGCTCGCAGTTTCACTACATTTTGAGGATAATTATATATTTTTTTCAGACCCACATCCTGCACAGCGGCGCGGTGCCCCTGGCTTCCCTTCACGGCGCACCAGGGTGCTGCGGCGCACACTTTGGGAACACAGATGTATGACATAGATATTAAGAGTGTACTCCCTGGACAGGTCCTGAGCATGGGTAGAGGAGGGGAGAAGATGGAGCTTGAGGTCAGAGCTACCGACTTTGGAACTGAAGAATCAGGTTGGATTCTGGTTTTGGCTCAACATCCTGTGATCCTGGGCAAATAACTTAATCTCTCCGTATCTAAAAAAGGAACATGTCCTTATGAAATGTCATTGGTGCTCATGCAAAGCACTCCAATATGTTTGGGTTGGGTTTGCTCTATATAAAAGTTGAGGGGGGAAAAATGAAAAAATGTGTTTCATTTACTCTTTCAATGCTATTTGCATCTAAATAATTGAAGGTGCTCATGACTCCACAAAGAGCATGACCCCCTCCTGTGCTCAAACACCTTCCCTTCTGCCACTGACCAGCATCTCTTTCACAGCTCATCAGCAGCTGAAAGAGTTGATTGTCTTTTTTAATGGTTAGAACTGCCAGGCGCCAAAATGCGGGATTATGGGCATCATCTTTTGCCTTTGAGTAGGAAGTGCCTGGATCTTCATTGGCAGGTGGGCCTCACAGCTATGTCTGTAGCCGAGTCCTGTGTGCTCTGTTTGTGCACCCCCTGCCGCCGTGATGCTCTGCTTCTGAAAAGCCGAGAGCTATTCATCACGGAGGCGGGGAGGGGGCGAAAGTGACACATTCTTAGTGCAACTTAAACACTTCCTTTCCCACATCGTGCGCGGCGCCCCTGGCTTCCCTTCACGGCGCACCAGGGCGCCGCGGCGCACAGTTTGGGAACCACGGCCCTAGCCTGACAGCTATAGATCACAAGCTTCAGAAGACCATCGGGTGGTGGCAAATGCCATAGAGAACACAGAGCGCCGTCTCTCGTTACCTCTTAGTTCTGTTCCCCCTTTACCCCTTGCTAATATGTCAACATTTTCTGTTAATTCCCAGGATTCGTTACTAGGACCTTCTTTTGTCGCTCTCCCTGGATGTAGTCATACCTCAACATCTCAGGATGTAGCCCCTACGGTGGGTAACTTATCCTCGGATATTTATCCTTTTGTTGCGAGGCTATCATTGACCCCTCCTATTTTCCAAGATGTGGCCATTGATGATTTCCCGTCTGAGGCAGTGGTCTCTAATGATAAAGGGTGCTGTAATATGCCAGCTAGCACTAATTCAGTCCCTGGCTCACAGTCAAGTGCGAATAGTGATAGGCCTTGTGTTACAACTAGAGGGCAGCTAGCAAGGTGTAGGTCGAAATACGCCGCCAAGGCACACCCAACTGTGAGTAATAGCAAGGGATTACAGGAGGGAATAAATCTAAGAAGGTACCTGCCAAACCCTGCACATCAAAGGGCAAGAATGCCAATGTCAAGGTACCTAATGTTGCACCCGACATTCCCAAGGATTCATGCCCATCTCTTGATGAGAGTTTCCAGGAATTATTAGACAACCTTTTGGAAGAATCTCTTACCATCCCAGTGAGCAGTGGCTCGGGTAGTGTTAATGACACCCAGCAAACAAATGCTAGTCCCACACAATTTGTATCTTCCAAGAGACCTGGAGCATGGAACCTAACCACAAGGTTGGCTACACCACGTATTTTATACCCGCAGTTTTGCCATCCACAGGGAGGGGTCGGCCTTCGGGCGGACTACTCATCTGGGTGAGCATCTCCCTGGGATGTAGTATCACACAAAAGCAGTGCAGTTCGCCAGATATTCTTGGGATCTCAATAAGAGTCCCAGGCAGGGGGAGGTGTCTTGATATATTTAATATATATGCCAGGGGCACTAAAGGCTGTTCCTTTTCCACAACAGTAGCATTGCTAGAAAAATCTATTAGAGATTGTGGTAGTGGCATGCATGTATTGGTCGCGGGGGACCTTAACTGCACATTCGAGCCCCTTGCAGTAGAGGACATCCTTGATCTTACTGAGGACGACTCTAGGAAGGGCATACTAGTGTTAGCGATCAAACCAATAACAAAATGTACGCAGAGGGCGATCCAGCTCAATGCGCTGATGCTGGAATATGGTTTAAGAGCAGCAAATGGCAGAACCGCCTCAGATCCCTTAGGTGCCCACACATACAATAGGCCCAACCATACGTCAAGGATTGACTATATTCTCCTTGATTTAACACTTTGGAAATATATTCAGGATATAGTAATATAACCAACTGTAGACAGCGATCACAACTCGCTGTCTTTGAGCCTAAAGCACCTGTGGCCATGCCAAAGTGGCTTATTGCCTCCAAGCAAAGTAAAGTCCACCTCAGAAGTTCTTCCATCTAACTGCGGAAGGCGCCTCAAGTGGTGCAAAGTTGCCTTAGATGAAGCAAAGGTCCAGCAGCCTCACTAAGCGAGATGGAAGTGTCCCTTCTGGAGCATCCAGACCCTTCCCGGGCTACGTTGGTATTCCAGGATACCACAAAGTCCATAGGAAATTTATTCTTGGTACAAACATGTGGGGGCAGGGCAAAAGGGCCCCAGAGGCCTAAGGCAAAGCAGGGCTGGTATACAACAGATTGTAGGCAGAAGAAGTTGGCATTAATTAAGGCTGTCAAGATGAAGTCACAACCTCTGATCCAGTACACCAGGAAAGAGTACTTTTTTTGCGGTAACTAACGCCAAAAGGGTGTGGGAGGACCTGTATTGGGAAACATTAAAAGAGGCTAGCGCAGGGCGGGATGCAGGCCGGTTCTGGAGCACTATAAGAGCGAGGAATAGGCCTGACAGCGACCTTATTACCTGTAACATCACTGACCAGGTGTGGTTTGACCACTTTTCTAAGTTGTATTCTTGCCAGCCAGAAGCTCCTAGTGATTCCGCTCCATGCAGTTCTCAAGTAGTACCCGGAGAGAATAATCAATTTCCTTTTTCAGTCAAGGAGGTTGAATACGCAATTAGTTGCATTGTGCCCCAAAAAGCAGCTGGCCCTGATGGTATTCTTGGGGACTTGCTTCGTTCTAACCTGCCGAAATGGGGGAAGCTTATTCATACTCTTTTGACTGCTCTTGACAAGGGTGCCGCCATTCCCGAATCCGGGAAGGGGGCCGAGGTCGTCCCTGTTTATAAAAAGGGCCAGAGGGACGACCCTTCCAACTACCGCCCAATAAGTGTATTAGACTCCACCCAGAAAGTTGTGGGGAAGGTGGTGCTTGAAAGAATTCTGCAATGGGCTGAGGACAATGAGATTCTCTCCAACTATCAAGCGGGCTTCAGAGCTGGCACAGGCACTATAGAGCAGGCTTTTAGATTACTACTTATTTATTGGAAAGTGGCTGTTATAGGCAAAGGCAGCCTTTACCTTGCTTTTATTGATCTAAGGACTGCCTTCGACCTTGTGCCTGGAGGACGTTTATGGGGGGTGCTGTCAGAAATGGGGATTCCACCCAACATCTTGTCTATTCTAGTAAGGCTTCACGAAGGAAATTTCGCGCAAGTGAGGTGGGGTACAGAGGGGCAGAAAACTAATAGCATTCCGGTGGGGAACTGGGGTCCACCAGGGATGTGCCCTTGCCCCGACCCTTTTTTTACTATATGTGAATGGGGTGGTTGAGCACTTGCTTCTTAAACCATCAGATGCTCCATCCCTGACAGGGGAGTGTATCCCTACCCAATTATTCGCCGATGATATGCTCCTAATATCTAAGACCCCAGTAGGTCTTCGTGGCCTTCTAGATAACTTTCAGGCTTTTTGCATCCAACGTGGCCTAGTAATAAATACTGACAAAATTGGGCGCCCCCCTGTACTAAACCATGTATCCCTAGAGAGGGTCACCGTATTTGACTATTTAGGTATTCGTATATCGGATACTATGCAGTGGACCCAGCACCTTTGTAAAATGCTAGTAAACCACAAGAGAGTCACGGGGGCCCTCCTTAAAGAGCAGCGCTCCTCTTCGACAAGACCGATAGCCCCCGTTATTGATATTTATAAGGCAAAGGGCGTTAGTACTGCCCTGTATGGGGCAGAGCTTTGGGGCACTTCTAATATAGATCTACTGGTAAGGCCTGAAAACAAGTTTTTAAGGGCCATTATGTCCCTTGCACAGAGCACCCCGCTGACTCCCTTATTGCTTGACCTAGGATGTCATCCCATCAGTGATCTTGCTAAACTTCGGCCATTACTTCTATAGGCCCGGCTGTGGCGAGTACCAGAACTTGCCAATTATGCGAAGGGGCTAGCGGAAGTTATGACATGGTGGGATAGCATAAGATAAAATGGCTCAAAGATGTTACATTTTTACTTGGCAAGCTAGGCCTTACTGAAGCCTGGGATGCTCAGTCTTCTCCCCGGAAAGCGACCCTTATGATTCCTTATTGGAAATGGGTCGCTACCAGAACTTGTATTGACCCAACTCTTGGTAGGTTGACGGAAGAGTTCCTAAGGCATAAAGATGTACTATTTCGGGAACTATATCTAGATATTGTATGGAAATCTTATGACATGGCATTATATTTTAGATTCAGGGTAGGGGCACTCCCAGTGCGCGCCCTAATTGCTCACTGGAAACCCCGTCTCAGACAACATCTCTTTGTCCTATTTGTCAAACTAGTATAGAAACTGTACTACATATCCTGTTTGCTTGCCCGGATTATGCCCACCCAAGACGAAGGTGGCTCAAACCTATATGCCAAGCTATGGGAACTAGGCACTCCAATGAGGCACTCCGGATTTTAATGTCGGACACACGGCCACTATATGTTTGTGGTCTTTCTAAGTTTTTAGCAGGGACATGGTCCATTAGGGCTAAAAGGCTAACACCAAATGTTTAATCTGGTTTTAAAACATGGTTAAATTTAAAATCTGTAACCACAATTTTATTGTCTACGTTTTTAGATTTTAAACAATGAATTGCTAACAAATTGTTTTTATGTAAATGTGTTGTATATAATGTGTGCTTTTATGATATTTTTATCGAAATAAAGCCCTATGAACTGAACTGAACTGAAAAAAGGTTGCCCTCTGCAACCCTCGAATTATAGGCCCATTAGCCTGATGGATATAGCCAGTTCAAGGGGTGGGAGCGCACCAGACACGTCCCAACGTAATTACCTCAAGCATGATGGTTCATGTAGTTCATTATTTCTCGCTCAATTCATTTCAAAGTGTTCATAGCCAGTGCTGTATTATTAGTCTCAATTCGTATCCCTAGACACGTGTTTCATGATTCCTCAATCGTCAGTAGGGAAAAAGCAAAGTTCATAGGTTACAGGGCGTGCTGCCTCGTCTCTCAGGACCAGTTCCACTCACAGCATGAAGGTGCAGGCTCCCGAGGTCGTCAGCTCACGAAATATAAACAGTTCAAGGGGTGGGAGCGCACCAGACACGTCCCAACGTAATTACCTCAAGCATAATGGTTCATGTAGTTCATTATTTCTCGCTCAATTCATTTCAAAGTGTTCATAGCCAGTGCTGTAGTATTAGTTTCAATTCGTATCCCTAGACAAGTGTTTCATGATTCCTCAATCGTCAGTAGGGAAAAAGCAAAGTTCATAGGTTGCAGGGCATGCTGCCTCGTCTCTCAGGACCAGTTCCACTCGCAGCATGAAGGTGTAGGCTCCCGAGCTTGTCAGCTCACAAAATTTAAACAGTTCAAGGGGTGGGAGCGCACCAGACACGTCCCAACATAATTACCTCAAGCATGATGGTTCATTATTTCTCGCTCAATTCATTTCAAAGTGTTCATAGCCAGTGCTGTATTATTAGTTTCAATTCGTATCCCTAGACACGTGTTTCATGATTCCTCAATCGTCAGTAGGGGAAAAGCAAAGTTCATAGGTTGCAGGGCGTGCTGCCTCGTCTCTCAGGACCAGTTCCACTCACAGCATGAAGGTGCAGGCTCCCGAGCTCGTCAGCTCACACAATTTAAACAGTTCAAGGGGTGGGAGCGCACTAGACACGTCCCAACATAATTACCTCAAGCATGATGGTTCATTATTTCTCGCTCAATTCATTTCAAAGTGTTCATAGCCAGTGCTGTATTATTCGTTTCAATTCGTATCCCTAGACACGTGTTTCATGATTCCTCAATCGTCAATAGGGAAAAGCAAAGTTCATAGGTTGCAGGGCATGCTGCCTTGTCTCTCAGGACCAGTTCCACTCACAGCATGAAGGTGCAGGCTCCCAAGCTCGTCAGCTCACAAAATTTAAACAGTTCAAAGGGTGAGAGCGCACCAGACACGTCCCAACGTGTCTGGGCCTCAACAATCACGTTGTCGTAGAGTTTTATTTTCTGCCTTGAACCGTTGGGAGAGTCTTGGCGGGGGGTCCCTCAGACTAGCTGGTCCTGCTGAATGGCTTTCCGGCCCGCCCTACAAATACCGGGGATGTGTCAGACCTTGGTTCTTCCAGGACCGCCTTGTCCCCCTACTGGATAGTCAAACTCCCTTCCCTTTTTTACCAGACAGGCATACTTTTTGGCAGACTTCTAGGCTCTTCAGGACAGGTAAACAGCTTCTCCATTAAGGTAATTCAGCCTGCAGGTGATGTCCCTTCAACTTAGATAGACTGTCAGGTTGACACCATCCCTGGTGACACAGCAGACACCCGAGTACTTTGTAGAGCACATTATTCCTTGGTAACAGAGGACTTTGAACTGGAGTATAAAAGAGGGATAGATGGTCCCACTTGTATACACACCTGGCAGGCAGGAGATGCATTCTAATCTGTTGCACTCTCACATTGCATCTATGCTATGCACACCAACACGCTAAACACACACTAGATGTTAGCGCAAAGTCTGGGCACAGGCAAAGAAATGGAGCATTACATGGGTGTGTCAGTAGGAAGCGACTCCACTGACTATGATGCAAAGATCGCATCAGGCTATTGATCCTTACAACAGGGTGCATTGCCACCACCGCTCTAGCTGTTAAACCCATGACAGTCCTCTACCTTAAATGAGGGCACACTTGGTGTGACCCTCCAGGTCAAAGGACCGGTCCGTGACCTATCATAACCCCTTGTTAGAAGTTACACAGTACTGGGGTGACAGGAAAATCTCATGTAAATTTCTTTTTTTTTTTTACTTTGTGGTAGTTTTACCCCAGTAACGTGTAGTTACTAGTTTGACGGCATGGACTGGGCAGTTGCCACGAGGAACAGATTCTTCTGCCTGTCAAACCACATGCCATTCACTATTTCATAGTGTTTTTCTGCTTTTATTTACCACTTGTTTTAAGCAGGTGGTATATATATGCATGTGGTTGGTTGGGGGGGGAGATTGGTGAAGTAGGGGAGGGATTGGTGAAGCAGGGGAGGGAAGGGGAAAACAGAGGGAAGAATTGTGTGTTTTCCGCAGTTAGTAAAAAAACCAGCATAAGTCTTGGCTGCTTCTGCTGTACCCAGAGTCTTGTGCGTCTTTTCAGTCTAATTTTTCTGTCTGGAAAAAAATGGTGTCCTGTTTTTCTGCACCCAGTAAATCCAGGTGCAGAAAAGCCTAACCACTGATAATCAGGTGGAATAAAATGAACACATGAAAGTACGGCTTCATTTCATTGCCCTTGATTCATACTCTGGACAATAGTTGAGGGATAGGTCTAGGCATAGTCCCTGCAACACACAATAGATTTGCGTGCGGCAGAGGCCAGAGCTCAAAAGTCAGGATACCAGATACAAGTTGGTGGTAACTCAGGGCAGGGGAAAACGCCTGTTGTCCGTGGAGGGGAAATTCCCATCCCAGAAATCTACATTAAAAATTAATTAATAGTATTCTTTTTTAAATAGCTGTTTGGTGCCAGGGCATATGACTTTAATTTCTGCCTTTGGGATTCTATGTTACAACTCCATAGGGTACAGGTATCCTTTGTGAGCTTAATAAAATGTTGAAAATTCTACAAATCCTTACTCCTACATCCAAGTATTTTCAGGCTACCATTCTACACTCTGCTCTGTCAGAAGAATAGCTCAACATTTTCAAAATTCTGCAATTCTGTATTGATTTGGCATGTAAATTATTTTTGGAGAAATTTACATGTATTAACTATTTAATTTTAATACTATAGGTGATTGAAATTATGGACGAAAAAAGCACGATTTACCACCAGGCAACTGAATGTTAGTGCCATAAGAAGGATTATTCTGAAAAACTGAAGGACATCCAGCATTCTAAGTTTAATAAATTTCCGAAATCTAGGTGTGGCGAGGAAGTGGGAGCTGAGGAAAGTACTATACCTGTAAGTGAAGTCTCTAATTTTGCATTTCATTAACCCAGAGCAAAGTCATACCTGTGCACACAGCATCAGAAATAATGCCAGAAAGACCAATCACAGCATCCTCATCTGAAATATTATCAGAAAGACAAATTGCCTCAGCATGACAGCATAACGTTCATCTAAAGCATCATATAATCCCAGAGAGGAAGGACACACTGCATAAAAGAAAGATATAACAAAAGGTTTCTTCTGCAGACCATCAAAGAAAAGACACTAAAGAAGACACCGAAGCTGACACGCTAACAACCAAAAGATTGGAAAATCACCTCTGTTCAACAACAGTTTTTAACCAGTTATGCAAGTTTGAGACCATCTGCCTCAGGATATAACACCTCGATCCACTCTGCTCACTCTTGCGAAAACCTTAAAAATTCACCACTTTATTGTGTTCTTGACCATCTCAGATTGTTTCCTTTTTATTATGTACTGTTCTGTAATTCTATGTAAATCGCCTCAACATTATCTGTTGTGCAGGAGTGATATGTAAAACTGATTAAATGAGCACAGTTGCGCTATAGGTAATGTAAATAAATCCTCGTCTTCAGAACTACAAACCTTAACCTTACACCAAACATAGAAAGGGTAAAAGGAACTGATGTTCTGCGACTCATGATCCACAATAGTACTGTGCACGTTCTAACGCCCTCAGTTACGGCCATTACAAAGTGCAAAAAGGTACTTCTCAGTTTAATCATTAAATATCAGACTAACACCTTATCACTGCATTGCTAAGAACCTATACAAATAGATTTGAGAAAAACTTCAGTCACAAAATAAGTTGCTGCCGGAGAGGCTATTACCTAAGGACTATTATCTGCTAGAAACATTTCAACAGGTGTTACAGGGCTGCATCCAGACATATTTTGCTCAATTCAAGTGTTAAGAAGATTACACACAATTTCTTTTTGAGATAAGTGCTGAACATTATCTAAACAAGCCCGACTCTAAAATCAGGTTCACTCTTACTGTGGCATATAAGCAAGAGAAAAGTAGAGATATTAACTCTAGGAACACAATTGATAAAAGCACGGGCTGTGAGAACAAATTCAGTGTTCAAACCCGTCTCAATCAAAGCAAAATAACCCAAGTTGGGGAAAAAAGTTACCTGTGCCAACAAAGATTCAACCATAAATCTCATCTCACTGAATTTGAGAGAATGCTCACTGGGTAAAACCAATCTCAGTGCAAAGTATGCCAAAAAAGTTTCAGGCGTAAATCTTATCTCAATGAGCATATGAGAATCCACACTGGGGAAAAACCTTATCAGTGCTCTGAATGCCAGAAAAAGTTTAGTTTCAAACCTAGTCTAAATCTACATGCATTAACCCACTCTGTGGAAAAACCTTACCAGTGCCCTGAATGCCAGAAATGTCTCAGTGACCAAAACAGTCTCACTCGACATATAAGAACCCACACTGGGGATAAACCTTATCAGTGCACGGATTGCCAGAAATGTTTCATTGGGAAAAACAGTCTCACTCAGCATAGAAGAACCCACACTGGGGATAAACCTTTTCAGTGCTCTGAATGCCAGAAATGTTTCAGTTACAAAAGCAGACTCATTGAACATACAAGAATCCACACTGGGGAAAACCCTTATCAGTGCTCTGAATGCCCAAAACATTTCAAACTTAAATCACTTCTAACTGCACATGTGAGATTCCACACTGGGGAAAAACCTTATCAGTGCTCTGAATGCCAGGAAAGGTTTTGTAACAAACAACGTCTTTCTCAACATGCAATAACCCATTCTGTGGAACATCCTTATCAGTGCTTTGAATGCCAGAAATGTTTCAGTGTAAAACGTAATCTCACACGGCATACAAAGATCCACACTGGGGCCAAACGTTATCAGTGCTCTGAATGCCACAAATGTTTCAGTGACAAAAACTGTCTCACTCGGCATACAAGAACTCACACTGGGGAAAAACCTTATCAGTGCTCTGAATGCCAGAAAGGTTTCATTGACAAAAACAGTCTCACTCATCATATAAGATCCCACACTGGAGAGAAACCTTTTCAGTGCTCTGAATGCCAGAAATGTTTCAGTTACAAATGCAAACTCATTGAACATACAAGAATCCACACTGGGGAAAAACCTTTTCAGTGCTCTGAATGCCAGAAAAGATTTTTTAACAAACAAAGTCTTTCTCAACATGCAATAACCCATTCTGTGGAACAACCTTATCAATGCTCTGAATGCCAGAAATGTTTCAGTCTAAAAAGTACTCTCACACGGCATACAAAGATCCACACTGGGGAAAAACCTTATCAGTGCTCTGAATGCCAGAAATGTTTCATTGACAAAAGAACTCTTTCTCAACATACAATAACCCACACTGGGGAAAAACCTTATCCATGCTCTGAATGTCAGAAATGTTTCAGAGACAAACTCAGTCTCACTCAACATATAAGAACCCACACTGGGGAAAAACCTTATCAGTGCTCTGAATGCCCAAAAGATTTCACACTTAAATCACTTCTAACTGGGCATATGAGATTCCACACTGGGGAAAAACCTTATCAGTGCTCTGAATGCGACAAATGTTTCAGGGTAAAAAGCAATCTCACTCAGCATATAAGAACCCACACTAGGGAAAATCAGTGCTCTGAATGCCAAAAATGTTTCGGCCAAAAACACAATCTCATTATTCATATAAGAACCCACACTGGGGAAAAACCATATCAGTGCTCCAAATGCCAAAAATGTTTCAGCCTTAAATGTAATCTCACTAAACATATGAGACTCCATACTGGAGAAGAAAATTATCAGTGCTCTAATTGTCAGAAAAGATTCAGGGGTAGAGATAATTTCAAGCGCCATAAGAAAACACACCATCAAAATATTTTAGTGCCAGAAAAGCATCAGTTTTAAACACAATCTCACTCTACATGAGCAGACGCACACAGGAAAAACACATTACCAATGCTGTGAATGCCAGAAATTCCTATCTGATAGGCACAGCCTCACTAACCATAAGCGGTTCTCCATATTGATGAAAAACCTTATGAGTGTTCTGAATGCCAGAAAAGCTGCAGAGAAAAACGCTATCTCACCATGAGAAACTCCACACTGGAGAAAATCCTTATGCCAAAAAAGCAAGGCAGAATCTGAAAGAAACACGATAGTGTTAGATTCCTTACCTTAGAATTACCCCCAGGTGTCAGACTGGATACGGAAAGTTTTTCGTCAGCAGTACCCCTGCACGTCGGTAGGCGTCGTCTGCGGCTCCGTGTCCGTCGTTGGTGTTGTGATTGCCGGAATGATGTCGCTGGAGTACTTAGACGCCGCCATCGCGCGCTGACGTCGTGCCAGCTAGCGCAGATCCGGAAAGAGCACGTACCTTTAGTCATTTTTTTACTAACTTTTTGGACAGTTTTGTCTATCTTTGTCGACTCGACTCGACTCCTGGTGCCAGTAGGGATGCCCGGTTTCAAGCTGTGTGATGCCTATCACCGACTGATGTCTGTTACCGACCCACTCCGCCGGTGTCCCTACAGTTTGGGGGGCGACCACGATGACAAGTCGTGCCCCGACTGCCGGGCCTTGACGTCGAAGGCTAGGCGGGAGTGTTCCCGTAAGCTCATCGAGATCCGGCAGTCGACTCTGTGTCGCTCGAGGTCCCAGTCGGGGAGGAAGTCGAGGAACTTATCGGAGTCATCACTGATCATCCGGATCCAAGTCCTCGCACTCGGGTAAGTCGAGGCATGTCAAAAAGAAGCAGTGTTGCTCTTCGGAGTCTCCTCGCCACTCACGCGGCTCAGGAGTCTCATCCTGTCCCACACCCTCCGGTCCCTGGACTCAATATGACTCCGGGCGATATTAGAGACTTCCTTGTTGCCAAGAGGACTCTCTTCCCGCCGTCGACACCTGCCGGCGCGGCTTCGGGCCCGCTGGTCCGACTGGGAGTCCTAACTTTCTGGCGGCTTCGGCCCGCTGCCGTCGGCAACTTCGATCTCGGCATGCAGGACCCCGTGGGATCCAGGCCTGTATCCCGGTCGATGCCAGTTGACCTTATGACTCCTCCGCTGGTGCTGACCCCGGCGCCATCCCCGGCCAACACCGTCCCTGGTTTTAGCCCCAGTCCCGGTTCGGCGTCGGAGCAGCGCGTCTCCGACGTCGATGGGTAAGCCCTTCACCTATGACCCGGCTCTGTCATTTATGCAAGTGTGGCTCACTGGTTAGAGGAGGCAGACCCTGAAGCAGAGGTCAGACCCGGGACCAGGGTTCAATTCCTGACGAGGCAGGGTCTTGAGCCCAAATGTCCACAGACTCGACAATTCTCGCTTCGGTGCCTACTCGAATCACGGGTTCACACTCTGCAACTCTGGGCAATAGCTTGCTTAATTCCACTACGGCCCCCCCGCGGCGGGATGCCTGGCTCTCACCTTGGGGATGCCCAGTAGGGGTTATCTCACAGGAAAAAGCCAGGACGGGTTCCCAAAGCAAGCGCCTTGAGGCCTATCGGTGATAAGGCGCTATATAAGAACCTTTGACATTTGACATGCCTGTTAATCAGGACACGGATCAAGGGGAGGACTGGAAGGGGTCTGAGGACCCTCTGGCACAGCAGTGCCAGTTAAGTCAGGACTGGACAGATGAGCTGGGGGATGCCATTGGTCTAGACACTTCGCCTGACACTGGTTTTCTCTCTCCTCCCTCCGTGACTACGGAGGAGGGGGCTACTTATGCTGTGGTGTTGCGCAGGGCGGCCAAGGCCTTAGCCCTTGAGCTCCCTGCAGTAGCGTGAGGACTAACTTCCTCACAGAGGTGCTTCAACCGCCAGTCAGCTCTACGAAGCCTCTGCTGCCGTTTATTGAGGCCCTCACTGACTTTCTGATAGGCACTTGGTCCAAGCCCTCCACAGTTCTCCCTGTGGATCAGTACGTGGACCGACGACAACGCCGGGCTCCGGTCGACCCCTGCTTTCTGTCCACCCACTCCACCCCGAGAGTCTGGTTATCCAGGCCTCCACGTCCCAGACCGCATTCCCGACCGCTCCGCCGGATCAGGAATCCAAAAGGTTAGATCAGTTTGGCAAGAAACTGTTCTTCTCGGTCAGCCTAGGATTGCGGTCCATTAATACTGCATGCCTTTGGGCTGTTAAACCCACTCTCTGTGGGATACGTTGGCGGACGTGCTGCCCCAGTGTCCGGCGGAGGCCCAGACATGGCTCGCCCAGGCTGTCGCTGATGGCCGAGACGCAGCACGGTATTCCATCCGATGTGGACTTGACACCACGGGCTCGCTGGGCAGAGCAAATTCAACGACTGTGGCGATTAGTCATCACGTCTGGCTGAGGTCCGCCAGTTTTTCAGGGGATGTCCAGAACACACTCATGGACATGCCCTTTGATGGCCGGGTCCTCTTTGGCGACAAAGCAGATAGCGAGCTTGAGCGCTTTAAGGACTTCAGGGCTATGGCCAAGTCCTTGGGCCTGTCGGGCCAGCGCCAGCAAACTTCTACGTTTGTGCAGTCTCACGCGGTCGCGGACGTGCTACCCGCCGTGGCGAAGCAGGGGGTCAGTCCACATCAGCTTCTGCCTCAAAGCCTTCCTAGTCCGAGCTTTCAGGCTCATTCCACGCCAGTCGGAGGCAGGGTTTGCCATCACATACTCCACTGGCGTTCCATCACTTCGGTCAGGTGGGTGCTGCAAATCATCCAAAGGGGCTACTCCCTCCCCTTTGAGGCGACCCCTCCAGCCATGCCACCACAGTACCATGTCGGGGGATCACTTGCAACTTCTGCGAGAGGAAGTTACGGCCCTCTTGGCCAAGGGGGCCATCGAGCGCGTTCCTGGTCCAGAAGTAGGACGTGGTTGTTATTCCCACTACTTTCTGGTTCCAAAGAAGGGCAAAGGAGGGCTGTGCTCTATCTTGGACCTCAGGACCGTCAACGGCTTCTTCCTGAAGGAGAAGTTCAAGATGCTGACTTTAGCTCAGGTTCTGGCTGCTGTAGACCCTGGAGACTGGATGGTAGTGTTGGACTTGCAGGACACCTATTTCCATATTCATGTCCTGCTGGCCCACCGGCGTTACATGCGGTTCATGGTAGGCCACGAGCACTTTCAGTTTACTGTGCTCCCCTTCGACCTTACCAGTGCCCCCCGGGTGTTCACTAAAGTGACGGCTGTGGTTGCAGCTCATCTGCGCAGATTAGGGGTTGCAGTCTTCCCCTAACTCGACCACTGGTTGTTGAAGGCGGGCTCGCCCCAGACAGTCGTCTTCCACCTCGAGAGTACGGCCGGCCTCCTGCACTCGCTGGGGTTCTCCATCAACGTGCCGAAGTCACACCTGAGTCCCTCTCAGAAGATCCTCTTCATCAGAGCGGTTCTACACTCGGCGCAGTTTTGGGTGTATCCTCCCGAGCAGCGGGTTTGGGATATTCAGGCTCTGTTTCCAATCTTTCAGCCTTTATTCAGAGTTTCGGTCAGAATGACCCTGCGGCTCCTGGGGCTGATGGCCTCCTGCATCCTGCTAGTACATCACGCCAGGTGGCGGATGCGGGCTCTCCAGTGGGACCTGAGGCTGTGGATCCTCTCTCTGCCCCTCTTTCAGATGTTTTCCTCTTTCTTCTTTCTGTCGCCCAGCAGGGCTCTGTCCTGGGCACTATCAAGGACTATCTTTCGGCCATTTCAGGCTTCTTGTGGCTTCCTGGTCAGCCTTCTATTTTCAAGTTCCTTGTTGTAAATAGATTCTTGAAAGGCATCACGCACATGTTTTCTCCTGTTCCTTTCGTGATGCCTCAATGGGACTTGAATCTGGTTCTTACCTTTTTGATGTGCGCTCCCTTTGAGCCACTTCATAATTGCCCTTTTCGTCTTCTGACCCTAAAAACTGCTTTCCTGGTTGCCATCACCTCGGCCAGAAGAGTGAGTGAGCTCCAGGCTCTTAGCCTGCTTTCCTCTCTGTCCATCCAGACAAAGTTGTTCTGAGGACTCGTCCTTCTTTTCTACCCAAGGTGGTTACTGCCTTTCACATCGGACAGACCATTACCATGCCCACCATCTTTCCGCCTCCACATCCCTCGAAAGAGGAAGAGAGGCTCCACCGTGTGGACCTAAAACATGCGCTCTCCTTTTACCTGAACCGCACACAACAGTTCCAGGTGGACGACCAACTCTTTGTTGGCTACATGGGAGCTAAGAAGGGACAGGCAGTGCACAAGCGGACCATCTCTCGTGGGTCGTTTTGTGCATCAAGATCTGTTATTCCTTGGCTAAAAAGGAACCTCTTCTAGGGCTGCGTGCCCATTCCACTCGGGCTACAGCGGCTACTACTGCTTTGAGACGGGGAGTCCCTTGTAGGACATTTGTCAGGCAGCTACGTGGGCCTCGCTGCACACGTTTGCCAAGCATTACTGCCTGGAGAGCCAAGGCCGGAGAGACTTCTTCTTTTGCCGTCTGTTCTCCAGGACTTCGTGGTGTGATTTTGGTTCGCAGACCCACCACCTGGGTTTGTATTGCTGGGGTATCTATTCTAAGGTAAGGAATCTAACACTAACGTGTTTCTTTCAGATGCACAATTTACTTACCATTGGTAACGATATATCTTTAAGAAACATTAGTTAGTGTTAGATTCCTTACTGCCCCACCCATCCTCCCCATTTCTGCGAACCGATATCTAGGGTTCCGGAATTTCCCTTTTCAAGGCCCTAGTTTAAGGGAACCAGTGTCGGTTTCTTGCATGGCTCTGCGTTCCTGGCGCAGAAAGCTATGTACAGAACTGACGTCAGCGAGGGTGGCGTCTGGGTACTCCAGTGACGTCATTTCGGTGATCTCGATGACGGACGCGGAGCCGCAGACGACGCTTACCGACAAGCAGGGGTACTGCTCACGAAAGTCAAATTCCACCAAGCAGTTCCAGCGCCTGTTCGTCGTACCAAACAACTGCAACCAATGAATCCTGGGCTCGCTGTCAAACAAGTTCAAGTGTGACTCCTGATGAGACCATCGCCATTGTGAGAAGCTGCTCCAGCCCTCCTGTGATGGTGGGCCGGAAGACCTTCACCGCCAAGTGAAATGCTCGCAACTCCAACAGCTTGATGTGGAGTTGGGTATCTGCCGCTGACGAGGGTTCCCTAATCTCTGTCTCCCATATTGCCTTCCCATCCCATTCCAGACGAGATACATGCTTCCCTGTGCCAGAAGTAGGTCGTGGTTGCTATTCCCATTACTTCTTGGTACCCAAGAAGGACAAAGGCCTGCGTCCTATCTTAGACCTCAGGGACATCAACCGGCTTCTCCGGAAGGAGAAGTTCAAGATGTTAACCTTGGCTCAGGTCTTGTCTGCTCTCGACCCTGGAGATTTGATGGTAGCGTTGGACTTGCAGGACACTTACTTTCACATCCCCGTCTTGCCTGCCCACTGGCGCTAGCTACGGTTCATGGTAGGCCACAAGCTTTTTCAGATTACCACACTCCCCTTTGGCCTTACTAGCGCCCCTAGGGTGTTCATGAAAGTGATGGCGGTGGTCGCAGCTCATGTGCGCAGATCAGGGGTTCCAGTCTTCCCCTATCTCGATGACTGGCTGTTGAAGGCAGGCTCACTGAGGCTGTCGTCTCCCACCTCCAGACTACAGCGGACTTCCTGCATTTGCTGGGGTTCACAGTTAACGTGCAAAAGTCGCACCTGATTCCCTCCCATAAGTCCTTTGAATCAGAGCGGTTCTGGCACAGCGCAGTTTTGGGTCTATCCTCCGGAGCAGCGAGTCCAGGATATTCAGACTAGGATACTGAAGTTTCAGCATCCATCCCGGTTTTCTGTGAGAATGACCTTGAGGTTGCTGGACCTCATGGCCTCCTGCATCCAGCTGGTGGATCATGCCAGATGGCATATACGGGCTCTGCAGTGGGACCTGAAGGTCCAGTGGGCGCAGCACCAGGGGAATCTTTCCGTTGACGTTCAGATCTCGGAGGGGACTGCAAGTCAGTTGCAGTGATGGCTCATGAACCAGGATTGGGTCAACGGCAGATCCCTCTCCCTTCCTCAACCTGAGTTCACAGTAGTGACGTATGCTTCACTCCTGGGATGGGCCGGCCATATGGGAGAGGCGGAGATCAGAGACATCTGGTCTCCGGCGGAGTCCAGGCACCACATCAACCTTCTGGAGCTCTGGGCGATTCATCTTGCACTGAAGGCATTCCTTCCTTCTGTTAAAGGAAGAGTTGTGCAGGTGTTCACGTACAACACCACCACCATGTGGTACTGCAAGAAACAGGACAGTGTGAGGTTGTGGACCCTATGTCAAGAGGCGCTTCGCCTTTGGACATGGCTGGAACATCAGGCCATATCTCTGGTGGTTCAACAACTAGCAGGTTCACTGAACGCCAGGATGGACAAACTCAGTGCCTCATGGATCACAAATGGCATCTTCGCTCAAAGGTGGTGCAAGGTCTCTTTCAGCAGTGGAGAGAGCCTTGGTTAGATCTATTCGAGAGAGCACGCAATGTCAGCAGTTCTGCGTGTTAGAGTTTCCAAGGCGGCTCTCAATCGTCTACCCTTTCCGTCGCGAGTGGAGTTGTGCCTGTACCACTTCTGCCAAGATTGCTGAAGAAGATCAAACGCGACAGGTCCCAAGTCATTCTTGTGGCTCCTGACTGGGCACGAAGAGTCTGGTACCCCGAGCTCTTGAGCATGGCCATCGATCCTATTGTTATCAGATTTCTGAAGTGCATTACTCCTCTCTTTCCTCCTTCTTCTTTCGTAATGCCCCAGTGGAACTTGAATCTTTTCCTCACTTATCTTATGTGTGCTCCCTTTGAGCCCCTATATAATCGTCCACTTTGCCTCATTGGAAGATTGCTTTTTTGCTTGCCATCACCTCTGCTCACAGGGTGAGTGATCTTCAGGCTCATCTTCCAGACCTCCCTTTCTTGCTGTCCATCCGGACAAAGTAGTCCTCCATATAAGCCCTCTTTTCTGCCCAAAGTGATTGCCTCTTTCCACATAGGTCTCACCATCGCATTGCCTACCTTCTTCCCACCCCTGCACCCTTCCAAAGAGGAGGGGGAGATTCCACTGTCAGGACCCAAAACGTGCGCTGTCTATCTACATTGACCGCACTAATGACTTCCGGGTGGACGATCAACTCTTTACGGATCATGTGTGCACCAAGAAAGGTCGGGCAGTGCACAAAGATACCATCTCTCGATGGGTCGTCCTATGCATTAAGATCTGTTATTCTTTGGCTAAAATGAAACCTCCAGTAGGACTGCGCACCCACTCAACCAGGGCAAGGGCAGCCACTACTGCTTTGGGACGTGGAGTTCCGCTGGTTGACATCTGCCACACAGCCATGTGGGCATCCCTGCACAAATTTACTGTGCATTACTGCCTGGACAGCCAAGTCCGGAGAGATGGCTTTTTCGGCCATTCTGTTCTCCAGGACTTCTTGGTGTGAACTTAGTTCGCAGACCCTCCTACGGGGTTGGAATTGCTGGGGTATCTATTCTAGGGTATGTAATCTATAACTAATAGTCTCTTTCAGATGAACTAGTTACCTTCGGTAATGATGTATCTGTAAGAGACATATATTAGTTATAGATGCCTTACCGCCCCACCCATCCTCCCCATTCTGCACACTGACTTGTAGGGATAGGGATTCCCTTGCAGGTCCCTAGTTTTCTGCACCAATGGCCAGTGTCTGGCATGGGTCTGCGCTTCTGGCATTGAACGTTGTGTCAAAACTGTGGTTAGCGCTCAGGACCGGTGTCTAAGTAGACACTGCGGCGTCATCCCGGCGACCACATCGCCGATGACGGACGCGGAGTCGGCCGATGCCACCTACCGACACGCAGGGGTACTGCTAAGAAAAAATTTCTTTGGATCCAGTCTGACGCCTGGGGGTAATTGTAAGATCAGGAATCTATAACTAATATATGTCTCTTACAGATGCATCATTACCGAAGTTAAGTAACTTGTTCGTTTTGTGCCTGCCAGGTATGGTGCATCAATTGAGGGCAGATAATGAACAACATTAAGATATAAAGAAAACTGGGTGGGTGCCAGGGCACAGCCTTGGTGAACACCTTAATTGATAGGAAATCGTTCAGTCACCTGGCCCTGGATTCTCCAGCGAACCTGGGCATAATCGTGGATATCTTCTACCTGAAGCCTGTCTGAAAGGAAGATACGTTGGCCATAGCAGCAGTCCATTCCTCAATCTTGCTCAAGAGCAATTGGGCAGAAATTTTCTCCGCACAGTTGATCGAGCTGATAAGCCTGTAATTGGCTGGATGGAATCTATCCCCCTTCTTATATAACGGGACGACGTCCGCTCCCTTCCAAGAGTCTGGTACCGGGGCACCACTGATAATGGCATTAGTTAAGAAAAGGTTATACTAAGACAATTAATCTCTTTCTAGACAAAGGATATATGCTGCAATGCTGTCTAATCCTGGAGCTCTACCTCTGGTTATTGCATCCAGAGCTGAGGATGTCGGCCAGGTTAAGCAAACTGCCACGTTTAGTTATAGAGTTGTCTGTTTACACAGTCCTCAGCACAGTGTCTGGCTCATTAAATGGAGTTACTGAATAAAGATTGTAGAAATGATCTTCCCAGGTCTGGGGAGAAATTTTATTTTGCAGAGGGGAAGCAGAGACTTTGAGAAGTTGGCCTGATATATGATGTTCACTAGTTCTAGTGACCACCTTGTATCATTCCAAACAACCCTTATGGTGATTGGTTGTAAGTCAACCTTATAGACCAGCTATCCTATTGGTAGCATGGACAAAGCAGTCTTAGGCTAAACTCTTTTGGCATGTGAAGCCGGCTGTATTACCATATGTAACCCCTTGAACAACAAGTGAAAGGACGCCACACAGGATATATATTGAAAATATATATGTATTTATTTACTACAAATGGCCCCCTGAACTCTTTATGAGCACAGAAGCAAACACGTTAAAACAATTCAATTGATAAGTATACAAAGTTGCACAAAATATGGATAGGCCCGGGTGGCCCCTAAAACCATATACTAAAGAAGTGGTATAAGTACCACAAGTCGAAAGGACGTAAGGCCTAGGGCCTTGGGAATCGCTGGGGCTACGAGGATCTAACTAAGGTTAGGAACTAGGAGCCCCACGGGATCTGGTTTGCAGTGCGCAAAGTTAGAAGCAAAGCTGGTCCTTGGTGCAAATGTAGCTCGGTGGTAGGGCTTCTCAAGACCCCAGGCACAGCGGTGAGGGTGCCTCAGGTGCTGCGCAGTCAGCTTCTCGTGGACTTTCCAAGAGGTCCGGTCCCACCTCTCAGGTCGCCTCCACTCGTCTCAGCTTTGCAGGGGCTGTGGATCGGGCTGGTAGATGTCTGGGAGTCTGGTTCTTGTCGGGCTCCGGTTCGAGGCGGCGGCAAAGCAAGTCGTTGATCGCTGGATGGTGCCTGTGCCTCATGTACTTGGCGAAGAAGGTGCATCATTAGGGAGTTATCTCTGGGGTCGCTGTCACCTTATAGCGAAGGGAAGGTCTGGGGCATTCCACCCTTAGGCTTACCCTAACTTCTTTACTGAGAGGCTGGCGGATCTTGCTCGCTACACACACCTCCACTTTCTGCTCCGGGACCCACTCTGCGGAGTGTGGTTGATAGATCCCGTCTGGGTTGAACATGTCACTAGGGGCATTGTCTCCCTCAGCAGAGTCTGAACAGGTTGAATATGGGTGCCAGAATCTGCCTGAGTCTTGTGCCTCATCGGAGGAGGCTTCGTCATCCTCAAATTCACCCTCATATCGGGGAACCCCTCTTTGGGATTGAAATCCATTACAAAGTCATCGCTCATTGAAACGACTAAAGCCTTCCAGGTGCCCCGTGTTACGCTTGCTGGCCTTGCGTGTGGGGACTGAGGTCACCCCACTAGACCCAGCCCCACTGTCCCGCAGTATACCCCTGTATACATGGGCCGTTAGTTTGGCAGAGGGGAAGCGCTTGAGAAATGGCTTGGGGAAAGAACTTATCCATCTCTTCAGGAGGGCGTCGTTGGGGGGCCAAACCTCCTCATAGGCACATGAGGGTGCATAGTCATCATCAATCAATCAATCAGTGACACTTGTAAAGCGCGCTACATACCCGTAGGGTCTCAAGGCGCTTGGGGGGGGGGGTGCCGCTACTGCTCGAACAGCCAGGTCTTCAGCTTCTTCCTGAAGGAGAGGTGGTCTTGGGTCAGGCGCAGGTCGGACGGGAGGGAGTTCCAGGTCTTGGCGGCCAGGTAGGAGAAGGACCTTCCTCCTGTAGTCGCTCTTCGGATGTGGGGGACGGCGGCGAGGGCGTGGTTGGCTGATCGGAGGTGGCGTTTGGGAGCGTAGAAGTTGACTCGGCTGTTGAGGTAGCTCGGGCCTTGGTCGTGTAGGGCTTTGTGTGCGTGGGTGAGGAGGCGGAAGGTGATTCTCTTGTTGATGGGGAGCCAGTGAAGGTCTCTCAGATGTCCGGAGATGTGGCTGGATCGTGGGATGTCGAGGATGAGTCTGGCTGAGGCGTTTTGGATCCGCTGGAGTCTCTTCTGGAGCTTGGCGGTGGTCCCGGCGTAGAGGGCGTTGCCGTAGTCCAGTCGGCTGGTGACGAGGGCCTGGGTGACGGTCTTCCTGGTCTCTGTGGGGATCCACCAGAAGATCTTCCGTAGCATGCGTAGGATGTTGAAGCACGCCGAGGAGACGCTGTTGACTTGCCTGGTCATGGAGAGGGAGGAGTCCAGGATGAAGCCCAGGTTTCGTGCATGGTCTGTCGGTTTGGGTGCGGTGCCCAGGGCGGGAGGCCACCAGGAGTCGTCCCAGGCGGAGGGTGAGGAGCCCAGGATGAGGACCTCCGTCTTGTCCGAGTTCAGTTTCAGGCGGCTGGTCGTCATCCACTCGGCTACCTCTTTCATCCCTTCGTGCAGGTTGGCTCTGGCGGCGGCGGGGTCGTTGGTCAGGGAGAGGATCAGCTGGGTGTCGTCGGCGTAGGAGATGATGCTGAGGTGGTGTTTGCGTACGATGGCCGCGAGGGGGCTCATGTAGACGTTGAAGAGGGTGGGGCTCAGGGATGATCCTTGGGGGACGCCGCAGATGACTTTGGAGGCCTCTGACTTGTACGGTGGTAGGCGGACTCGCTGTGTTCTTCCGTCGAGGAAGGAGATGATCCATTCCAGCGCCTTGTCCTGGATTCCGATGTTGCTGAGGCGCCGTATTAGGGTGCGGTGGCAGACCGTGTCGAATGCCGCGGAGAGGTCTAGGAGGATGAGGGCCGCTGTTTCTCCATTGTCCATCAGGGCTCGGATGTCATCGGTGGCGGCGATGAGGGCGGTCTCGGTGCTGTGTTTGGCTCGGAAGCCGGACTGTGAGGGGTCGAGGGATCCGTTCGTCTCGAGGAAGGCGGCCATCTGCTTGTTGACGGTCTTCTCGATGACTTTGGCTGGAAACGGGAGAAGCGAGATGGGGCGGTAATTCTTGAGGTCGGTGGGGTCCGCTGTTGGTTTCTTGAGTAGAGCGCTGAGTTCGGCGTGTTTCCAGCTTTCAGGGAAGATGGCGGTGTCGAAGGATGTGTTGATGATGTCTCGCAGGTAGGGTGCGATGACAGCGTCGGCCTTGTTGAAGACGTGGTGAGGGCAGGGGTCGGTTGGTGATCCGGAGTGGATGGAGTTCATCGTGCGGATGGTGTCTTCGGTGCTGATCGGGGTCCAGGCGTGGAGGGTGGTGGTGGGGGGGGGTGGCTGGTCGGTCGTGGTGTGCGTTGGTTGGTTGTTGAAACTGCTGTGTATGTCCGTGATCTTGTTGTGGAAGTATGAGGCGAGGGAGTTGCAGAGGTCTTGCGATGGGGTGATGTCGTTGTTTCCTGCGCTGGGGTTGGAGAGCTCTTTCACGATGTTGAAGAGTTCCTTGCTGTTGTGTGCGTTGTTGTCCAACCGGTCCTTGAATGCTGTTCTCTTGGCGGCGCGGATTAGCTGGTGGTGTTTCCGGGTGGCAAGTTTGTAGGAGGTCCTGTTGTCCGGTGTCGGTTCCCTTTTCCAGACTTTCTCGAGGGCTCGGCAGGTCTTCTTGGAGCTCTTGAGTTCGTCGGTGAACCATGGGGCCTTCTTGCTGCCGGGTCTGCTAGGCGGGGTCCTCAGCGGGGCGAGTTCGTCCGCGCAGTTGCTGATCCACTTCGTGATGTTATCGGCGGCCTGGCTAGGGTTCGCCGAGCTGGCAGGAGGGTGTTGGCTCAAGGAGGTGGCGAGCTGGTCTGCTGTGATCTTGTTCCAGCTTCTGCGGGCGGTGTGTTGCTGGTGTTGGTGGGTCGTCGTTCTCTTGAAGGTGAAGTGGACGCAGCTGTGGTCCGTCCATTGAAGCTCTGTGGCGTGGCTGAAGTCGATGTCTGTGCTGGATGAGAAGACGGCGTCGAGTGTGTGTCCGGCGAGGTGGGTGGGGGTGGACACCAGTTGCTTGAGTCCCAGGTTGGCGAGGTTGTCGAGCAGGGTGCTGGTGTTGTGGTCGTTGTTGTTCTCCAGATGGAAGTTGAGGTCTCCCAGGAGGATGTAGTCAGCGGAGGGGAGGGTATGCGGGCTGATGAAGTCGGCGATGTCCTCGCTGAATTGCGTGCGTGGTCCAGGGGGTCGGTAGATCAGGGTGCCTCTGAGGGTGGTGTTCGGGTTGGTGTGGATCTGGAAATGCAGGTGTTCGGCGCTGGTCAGGGTGTTGTCGGTGCTGGTCGTGAGACGGATGGTGTTCCTGTGGATGATGGCGATGCCTCCTCCCATCTGGTTGGCGTTTCGGTCCCTCCGGACGATCTTGTAGCCCTCTGGGATAGCGATGGCGATGTCGGGAGCTGAAGAGGCGTTCATCCAGGTCTCCGTGAGGAAGGCAACGTCAGGGGCTGTGGCGTCTAGAAGGTTCCAGAGTTCGATGGCGTGTCTGTGGATGGAGCGGGTGTTGAGCAGGATGCACTTGAGGTGGGTGCTGCTGGACTTCGACTTGGCGGGTGCTGGTGCGGGGCTGGTCCAGGTGCAGGAGAACTTGCAGGCGTGGCAGCTGAACGGGCCGTGGGTGCGTAGTCGTGTTCCCTATGGGATTACATCTTCTTTAAGGGTAAGAGCACCAATACGTCCTAAGGTATATAAATGGGCAGACCCCTCACTGGTGCTCAGAAGTGGTGTTCCAGGCAGTAACCAATTTCAGGGGTGTACGCTGCCTGCCTACTGCACTTGCTGTGTGTCACCACACAAAAGTTTTAATTGGGCTTAGCCCTGTTTGTCTTACCGCCTCCGTGGTGTCGGGTGAGGGTTGGAGAGAGGAGGCACACAGCGGGAGTACACTTCACCTCTCTTGAGCGGTACGTGCTGCCTGAACGCTGACAGGGCTGCTCCACGGTGCGATGAATGGGTTGGGAGGCGCGAAAGTGGGAGGCGCGAAAGAGTGCCACGTAGCGCACCAGTGCCGTACTAGCTCGACCCGCTTGGGCACTTTGCCTACTGCGCGTGGAGCCTGAAGCAATGAGGCAGTATCCAAAACAAAGCGGAGCGAAATCTCATGTAGAAAGACAATCATTTTTTTTAATAAGCAGTAAAATCAATAACCCTCACCAGAAATGCCCACTATCCCTCTAACTATAGTCAGGAAGGAATCTAAAGGCGACTTAACTGACATCGTGCAGTGAAGAAAGAGGAAGGCCTGCGATGTGTTGTGTTATATACACTATCTGAGTCTTAATGGATTGGACTATTGGTGACCATGGTTACTCCCTGTGGTTCATGGGAGTTGTAGTATTGTTGCTGTGTTGCTTTTACTTTGACCTTTGAACTTGCTATTAATAAAGAGTGAAGAAAGATATGCGTAATTCTCACTTCCTGTCCTGCCATAGAATTCCCATGTCTGGAAGAAAACTGTATTCATGGCCCAGGTTGTATCCACACTAGGTTAGACTCTTTAGAGGCTGCGCCCTCTCTGCAAGGCTGTCCATACAGTCTATCCTCCGTGACACAATCCGATACTCCCACAAGAACTGCTATAGGAAGAATGTCTTTTCTACGTGCATGCACAACTGTGACAAGTTGTAATGCGCAGTTGTAAGTGGCCTTTACTACACATATGTCATGTTCCACGTATGAGCACTTGTGATTCATCATATATTGCAATGCGCAGTTGTTCATGATCAAGTTCCTCTTGACCGATGCACGTGCTTCAGTCCTGCGTGTCAAGGGGAATAACAGTGTCTGAGGTCACAGCTGTGCCCTCTGTGCCAGACTCACGCAGGCTGGCCTCGACAGTCTACACTCCGTGCCTCGCTCCTCCCAGGTTGTGTTCTCTCTCTTTATTCACTTATGGGTTGCTATATAACGCAAACTTTACCCAGAGGTGTCGGCGCACTTTACAATAGAGCAAAGTAAATTGCATAAGGCAGGAGAGTAGCATGGTAGTAGGTGAAACTACTTATAGAACAGTTACTCTCACTGCCAAACCGCCCCTCCCTTTCCACCAGCTGTCTACCCTGTTGTGCCAGGCCACCCCTTCTTTAGGCTGTCTACTCACTCTGCCAGAATGCCCCTCCCTCTCCACTGGCCAACTGCCCTCGGTACCAGGCCGCCCCTCCCTCTCCACCAGCTGTCTACCCTCTGTGCCAGGCCATCCCTTTCCATTGGCTGCCTTTCCTCGGTGCTAGGCCGCACCTCTCTCAGGCTGTCTACCATCTGTGCCAGGCTACCCCTCCCTCTCCTCCAGCTGTCTACCCTCTATGCCGGCTGACCCTCCCTCAGGTTGTCTACCCTCTGTGCCAGGCCGCCCCTCCCCTCAGGCTGTCTACCCTCTGTGCCAGGCTGCCCCTCCCTACCTACAGGCTGTCTGCCCTCTGTGCCAGGCCGCCCCATCCTCTTCGGCTGTCTACCCACACACTTTTCATTCTGAGGCGCACTATAGACTCTCCCACCTGTACTACTGTTTGGTACCTGCGGAACAAGCCGCCTACATCCAAAAAATGAAGCACCAAGCTAGGGGCATATCCGACCACTCCCCAGTATGGGTCCACATAGTCCTTAAACAGACCAAAGTGGGAAGGATAGCGCTGATTAACTCTTGGTACCTACGTGATCCGACAATCCGCAAAACCCTTATCAAAGCCACAGACAATTTATTTTCCTACAATGTGCGGTCCGTGTCCTCCTCCCAGTCCTTATGAGAAGCATTCAAGACTGTAATTCGGGGTCAGGCTTTATCATTAATTACTGGAATGAAGAAAGATCAACAAAAAGAGGTCCTAGACATTGAGGCTGAAATTTATAGGTTGGAGGGCGATCTAGTGAGCCTGAAACACGACTACAAAGCTCTAGTTATGGACAAGGCCACTACACTGGGTAGGGAGCGACAGGATAAGGT
Source organism: Lissotriton vulgaris (assembly GCF_964263255.1). Taxonomy (NCBI): domain Eukaryota; kingdom Metazoa; phylum Chordata; class Amphibia; order Caudata; family Salamandridae; genus Lissotriton; species Lissotriton vulgaris. The sequence continues at coordinate 128,596,896 of NC_141685.1, forward strand.
TTATGACCTGGGAGATAAAGCAGGGAAACTCATAGCATGGCTAGACAGGAGGGAATGGGCAAGCAGACTGGTCCCAGAACTCCGGGTTGATGGGGACGTCGTTCTCACTGAACCACAAGACATAGTTGACCGATTCGCCAGCCAGTTCCAGACTGTCTACAAGATAGTCACCACATGCTCTGAAGAGGACCCTCAGGAATTGTTGTGAGACATTAAGCTCCCCAGCCCCTCCTCAGAAGACCGAGATTTCATGGATAGTGACTTAACAACAAAATAGATAGCTCAAGCAATCCGTTCCTTAGATTCAGGGAAAGCCCTTGGTTCCAATGGCATCCCAATTGAGTTATACAAATTGCAACCAGATAAACTTGCACCTTACCTAAAAACCATGTTTGAAGAATCCAGAGAAATCAGAATACTGCCCTAGGAGCAGAGCATAGCCACCATATTCACCATACATAAAGAGGGAAAACCAAAGACTGACTGCACCTCCTACAGGCCAATTTCTCTTCTAAACGTCAAGCCTAAAATCCTGTCCAAACTTCTAGCCAATCACACCGATCAATACGGCTTCATGCCACACAGAAATACAGCTTTGAACCTTCGCAGAGTCCACAGGGTTTTGGATAGGCCACACACTATCCAAGGACCAACTGTGATTGTATCCTTAGATGCAACCATGGCTTTTGACACTATTGAATGGCAATAATTCGGGCGGTCCTGGCCAAGATGAGTTTTGGCCCGAAATACATTCAATGGGCACTAGTCTTATACCAGGAGCCCTTGGCCCAAGTGGTGGTCAACAATAAATTATCAGTGACATTCCTACTTGGTCAAGGCACCCATCAGGGTTGCCCACTTTCACCACTTCTCTTCGACCTTGCCCTGGAACCATTGGCAGCCTGGATCCAACGGGATCCTATGATAAAAGGTCTGCGATGGTCCCCAGAATTAGAAGATCGCATCTCGCTTTATGCGGATGACATTTTGCTCTATTTGGCTTACCCCACGAAATCGCTCAAAGTAGTATTGGATATTCTAGCTGTGTTTGGCAGATTCTCTGGTTTTACGGTCAACTGGAATAAGTCCCTATTGTTCGCTCTCCAGGGGGATCCACCCATCCCACGAGGGACTCACCCCCCTCTTACTCCTGGGCAGAGCCGCCCTATTCAAAATGATGTCTTTGCGTAGGTTCCTCTATGTATTACAGAACACTCTAGAACCTGTACCGACACACTACTTTAAAGAAGTTGAACATCTCCAGAGGGACTTGTTGTGGGATGGCAAACGTTGCAGCGCCCTTAATAAATTGACACTAAACTGGTACGATGGGGTCATTAGCCTCCCAGATATTAAAAAATATTCCTGGGCTGCACATTTAGCGGCCATCAATCATGGAACATACAGCTGTATTGATGATCCCGGCTAAGCCATGGATAGATGGCATCTTCCAGGAAGCAACTATAACAGGGCATTATATTCACGACCGAACAGGAACACCTTGACGGGCCCCACCAATCATGACGTCCGCATTTGGCATGGCGCCACTAATTCTCTCGGATGGGGACAGAAAATGACTTTGGCCACCCCGCTTTGGGATTCTGAGAAGCTGAACAGTCTATGGAAGTCAAAGGGTGGGACCTTATTGGCATTTCCCATTTGGGGAGAGGGAGGGGTCAAATCCTTCAACACACTACAGACTGAATACAAGCTGGCAGGCACCAAATGTTTCCGATATACACAGATCTTGCATTCACTCCTGTCTCATCTTCTTAAGCGGACCTCACTTCCCAAAGCCTCACACTTAGAGGACAGAATTTTAGATGCTCGTCTGCCCGAAAAAACTATCTCCTTAATATACGAGAAACTAATCAATAAAATGGCAGATCCCCTCCAATCACTGCGGGAGAAGTAGGGGCGAGATGGGGTTGAAATAGATGACGAGGACTGGCAAAAGGCTGTGTCCTCCCCTAGAGGGTTGCCATTCCAGGGCGCCTCAGGTTGGTGCAGCTTAAAATCTTCCATAGACTATATATCACTGGGCCCCAATTGGTGCTTATGGGAAGATCCGATAAAGGAGAATGTAAGTGGCGCTGTGGCCATATGGGGACATTCATGCATATCATCTGGGAGTGTAACTATATCAGCTCCTACTGGAGCAAGGTCCATGACACAATCAACGCAAGGCTACAGGTCCAACTTCGCCCAGAGGTGCGTAGGTGCCTCTTGAATATATGGAAACCCACGGACCTGAACACTCATCAGATTCAGTGGGTTACACTAGGGTTCATGATTGCTAAAATAAACATCGCACAATTATGGGGAGCAGCCCAATCGCCCACACGTGAAGCCTGGGTAAGAGACCTTGATTTGTGTATGTATAGAGAGAAAACGGTGTACTCGGCCAGGGGATGCCCCAAAAAGTGGTCCTGTATATGGAGTTCCTAGAATACATACCGTGGAGAGATGTGTGTGCCACCCCGATGTGCTGAACAAGATGACTCCCTAATCCCGTAGCATTCCCCTCTTATACAATGCAATGATATGAAAAGTCTCCTCCTGTGCCTCTCTACAATGTATAATTTGATTGATACCTCTGTATTGTTTATTGAAACCGATGTATGTTTAATAAAATGATTTATAAAAAAAATTTGATTGATACCTCTGTATTGTTTATTGAAACCGATGTATGTTTAATAAAATGATTTATAAAAAAAAAAAAGTATTAAATCATTTTAAATTAGTCTTTAGAAAATGTAAAAGGTTGATGTTTGAATTGCCACTCGGGCAAAAAGTCCAATTTGTCCATTCATAGAAGTTGCTTTACTACAAGCAGAAGAGGGCCATGTCTTTTTCAGTGAAAGTGTCAATGTAGGAAATGTTCCAAATGTTGTTTGTTTATTTATGAGAAAAAGAAGAAGCCAAATTCTTTCCCAGCAAAAGATGAGCCAATTTTAGATTGAGTGTCCTGGCTGGGAGATGCAACAATATCGGTGTTTGCTACTGCAGATGACAAGTCTAACACCTCGCATCGTATGTCAATCACACATAGATGATATTACGTACTGCCAACTGCCGGTGCTAGGGCAGCTTGTGCGGTAGTTGATACCAGAGTGCCTGTGGAGGAGGCAACACCTAACCCAGCAGGAGCAAACGGCACCTGTGGGTTCTCAAGGAATGCAGCCATCAGTATAGGAATATGCTGGGGACAACACAGAGCATGGGCTTTTATGGGGTGCAGCATAGCATCCATGTCCGAAGGCGTAGCTGATGAAAGTGTTAGAGATCCCACACACATTCTTCTCCGCAGAACAGGCATCGAAGAACAGGTAAGATGCAGTCCATCCAGACTGGTCAAAATGACACGAACCAAGAGGCTCTCAGTTCCCGCAGGTGAGGTATGCCCAGATGTTGCACCAAGCTATCACGGTATTTCCGCTCCAGGAGCGCTTGTGTCATCTCTTTGGTGATTGGGCCGTCCATTGAGTAGCAGTAATGGGACAATCAGGATTCCTGCAATTAATGCCAGGATAAGCGGAAGATTTATATTAGTGAGCAACCCAAAATACCCTTGAGGGCTTGGGTAAATATATGGAAAGGTATGAAGTGCCTTCAAGGGAATTTATTTATACAAATAACTTTTGAAAGTGATTTAAAGAAACTTATGAAGACAATTTAATGGTCCTCTAGTGAAATCAAATCTAAATGTAATTATCTGTTAATCTAGATAAGGAGTACACACTGTTATACAACATAAAACAAATATAAAAGAACAAAACACTAGACCGGTGTATAGAAAAATCTTGAATTTATCTTTCAATTAAAAAGGTAATCAATTTGAAATACAAATATATATATATATACACAGGACTATAGGTACATTGATCTTAAATAGATATATGACTGTGGGTCCAGATGGCACCTTTCCTAGTTCCCAGTTAGAAAAAGGAAAAAGGCGCTTGTGGACGTTTCGGTCTCCTAAAAGTTAATCTGGGAGACCATCTTCAGGTCTGTTGACAATTATATTTGTAATAACTTACCGGTTGACTAGTGCAACTTTCAGAATATTAGCGTCGCAGGGCGTATCTGCACAGGACACACTATCTGGCCTGTTGGGAGTTTAGTTGCCTTTAATTACATGATCAATTTAATTGATGCGGTACGATCTGCACAATGACCGTAGTTGCAGTGTATATCCACAAAATGCGGCGTTTGATTTAATTCACCACAACCGGACTTGACCGTGTTTTTATATGCAGAGGAGGGCTCAAAGACCTTATTTGATTTGTGGCCCTTAGTGTCGAAAGGAGTGACGATCCACAGATTATTTGCAATCTCCTACGTAGCTGTATCAGAATCGACGCCGCATCATCCAAAGCTCCGGTAGTTGTGAAATATATACTGCAACTACGGTCATTGTGCAGATTGTACCGCATCAATTAAATTGATCACCCATGTGGGCAAAACAGTCCCATGTAATTAAAAACCTAGAGCTAATGCGCTCTAATTTTTGAAAGCAAGAACTCCGAAATTCTAGGGGGATTGTTCTGAACATGTAAAGTAGTTTGGGAAGTACGAGCATTTTTAAAATGTTTGATCTCCCATACAAGGATAAATGCAAATGGTCAAGTCTCTCCTAAGTGGTATTCAATTTAGTAAGAACTGGTTCCATATTTCGCGCAGGTATCTTATTAATAGGCAAGAGATTTTAATGCCTAGATAAGTAAATTCAGAAACAGTTGGAATAATTGGAGGAGGTTCTTCCCCTATTACCGATAACTGGGTTTTAGAAATATTAAGCTTATAGCCCGAGAAAAGCCCAAAATTAGTGGCCAGGGACTCTATTGCTGGTAAAGCAGTGACAATGTCGCTGGAAACTATGACAATGTCATCTGCGTACGCTAGGGCTCTATAATCCATTTGCTGTACATGAATGGGTTTGATGTCTGTGGTGCAATTTATTTTTTACAAAAACAAATCAATATATAAAGCAAATAACAGCGGCGAGCACTGACACCCCTGCTGAGTACTGCAATTGATTATAAACGAGTCAGACTCTCGCCCCGATATCCGAACACAAGCAACTGGCAAAAGATAGAGATTTTATTGCTTGAAGCTTTGCAGGACCGAAGCCCTTTAATCTTAATACTTCCCACGTAAAGGGCCAAGAAACCCCGTTGAATGCCTTCTCGGCACAAAAACAGGGTAATGCCAAGGTTAGAATTAGATGCCTGTGCCCAGTCTATCAGTGCAATTATTCGTCGTACATGATCCGCAGTGTCTCGACCAGGGATAAAACCATGCTGATATTGTGAAACAAGAGTACCAATGATTTTAGATAATCGTACGGCCAGGATTTTTTAATAGATTCAATTAGGGAGATAGGTCTGTAGGAAGATGGAAGTGAAGCTTGTTTGCCTTTCTTTAAAAACACCGTAATAATTGATTTCTGCCAGGATAGAGGTGCATTACCCTTTTGTGCGGCTAAAAGAGTTGTCATAAGGTCCACTCTTCGCACAGAACGAAAAATTTGATAACATTCTAGCGGGATCCATTATGGACCCACCGACTTTCCTGTTGAAAGAGAATTTAAAGCGGCTTCTACCTCGTTCTATGTAATATCAGCTTCTAATTCTAACATATCATCAGGTATAAGTTTAATGATTTCAAAGTCTTCAGAACTTGATAACTTTATCTGCACTCACCTGAGTAACCTTGTCAGTATATAAGCTGCTGTAGAAGCTGCTGAAGACTTCCAGTACTTCAACTGGGTTAGAGCAGAGTCGGCCCTGCTCGCCCTGAATGCTGTTAATCCTATTGGACACTTCCTTTTGATGGAGTTTTTTTGGCTAAAACTCAACCAGAGTTTTCTCCTGCTTATTAGATTTCAGATCTGTATGTTTGGATTTGAGCAGCTAATTTCGAAGCAAAATGTTGATAAATTTTCATTTTGGATACTGCAAGTTCTTAAGAAGTTTGTTCAGTATCATGGCTGTTACTAAGCTCAGTCATAAATTTGTTTTCTAAAAATTGAAGTTTATTTATCTCCTCAGTCAGTGCAGACCGTAATCTTAATTGTTTGTTAATTGAATAGCTCAGGGTTTCTCTGAGACCGCCTGCTTTGAAAGCATCCCAAACCATTTGGACAGATGCAGACCTACGATTAATCTTAAAGAAATCTGATATCCACTTGGACATCTGTTCGCAAAAATCGGGGTCCACCAATAATTTACATCCGAACTACCAGGGTCTCAAGGGAGATCTATAGCCAGTTTCTAACTCTAATAAAATCGGGTTGTGATCCGAGATTATTTTAGGCTGGATATCAATCCTGGCAGAATTTGCAAAGTCAGCCGTCACAAAGAAGTAATCTAAGCGGACATGTTTTCGATGTGGTACAGAATAATAGGTGTTTCCTGGTGCTCCATTCCCTTTCATACACCAAACATCTACAAGCCCAAAGTCCTGTACTAGCCCCTTTGTTGCTTTAAAAGTTTGTCCCTTTTTCCCTGTATAATAGTAGTCGCTAGTTATATCTACCTTCCCAGGTAAATGGAGATTAAAGTCCCCACAAAGGATCAGGGGTGAGGGCCATTGAGCTAGTTCAATAGTAAGGTTGTGCAGCATACAAGGATCATCAAGTTTAGGGCCGCAAATAGAGCATATGGTTACAACCCGACCATCTAACCACAATTCCACAATCACCCAGCGACCGCATGGATTCTCTTTCACCCGTTTGCATTCCCCCCATCCATACCTTTTCAGAACTGCCACCCCCCTGGTGGTGGTACCTTGTCGTGTACAGCAAACCAGCTCTAACCCCAGGTCTTTCAACCAGCCCCTATTGTTCCAAGCAATGTGGGTTTCTTGTAAACATAATAAATCTACTTTCATTGATGTAAGTATCTGAGCGGTAATCCCCCTTTTCTTTTTATCGTTTAGGCCGCAAATGTAAGTCTGACAAATATAAATCAGCAAATGTTGATGCATGAACTGAAATGTCTGTGAAGAAAAGTCAAAACATACAGAGGCAAAAAATATGATTATACAAGCATTAGCAGAACCAATCCCAATTAGTGCAATTAACCATGGTATATTCGTAAGTATACAAACAAGGTAAGGGCTGATTCAACGGACAACCGTTCCTAACTAACATATATATTTAGAAGAAAAACAGGGTCTAGATATACTCGTTCAGATGACAATGTACTGAAGGACAAATGGCTCATGGAAGCTGGATAACAGTTGGCCAAAGGTATGTCCACAATATAGCAATCACCTGAAAATGTGTGTCTTTAGGTGAGACAGGCTAGGGTTTGCCACTCTGTGCTGGAATTCCGCCCATTTTTGACTGAGTCAGTGAAACAAATCCAACGTTGTTCCTTAACCACATCGCTGCTGCACATTTTCCCCTCCGGTGCTGAAGAATTCTGATTTACATAATTTTATGACGAGCTCAGCTCGTCATCAGCACAGCTCCACTGTGCCTCATGACGAGCTGAGCTCGTCATGAGCATGGAAAGGGTTAATTGTCAAAATGCGATCCACATTGGATTGCCTGATAGTTGGTTTAACAATTTCAACAACCCACCAAAGAAGGTCCCTCTCAGTATGATTTTTAAGAGTGAAATGGTCAACCAAAGGAGCATTCTCGGTGCGACAACAAATTCTTGATTGGTGTTGGAGAATGCGTTTTTTGATTGTTTGTGTGGTTTTACCAAAATATCTCAAACCACACGGGCATTGGATGCAGTAAACGACATTCGTTGTGTTGCAATTTGAAAATCCTTTTAGAGTAATGGTTTTGTCCTTCACTGGAAAGCTTTTTAAGTTGTTCGTAGTTGAACCTGCTGCACAATGATTGCACTTATAATGTCCAGTAATGGAGCTGAGTTGCCGCATGTTATTAATAAGGTTTATATCAGTGTTTTTGTAGGCATGTACTAGCTTATCTCTAAGATTAGAGCCTCTTTTAAAGGCAAACATCGGCTTCTCAGAGAGTTCGGGTAAGTCAATGAGTAATGTCCAATGTTTGAGAATCAATTTTTTGATGGAGTTGGTAGCTGTGCCAAAGGTTGTAACACACACTAGTTTGGAAACAGGTGTCTTGGTCCTAGCCTGCAACAGTGCCTCACGATCGTTGTACCACGTTCGATTAAGAGAGTGTTTGAGAAGTCTGTTAGGGTATCCACGGGCGCGGAGTTTGGCTTGGAGTTGTTTGGCCTCATTAAAATAGTCTATCCGTCTGGAGCAGTTCCTCCGCAAATGGAGGAACTGTCCAAACGGAAGCCCATCTTTCAGCGCCTGGGGGTGGTGACTGTTATATTTAAGGAGCGTGTTCCTTGCCGTTGGTTTAGTGAAAAGTGCGGTGTATAGTTTGTTATCCTCACCAACTTTAATAGAAATGTCTAAAAAGTCCATGCTGTTCTGGTTGTGAACAAGAGTGAACTGTAAATTCCTATTTCTGGTATTTATCCATTGATGGAATTCCAAGAGGCTCTCCTGTGAGCCTCGCCAAATAAAAAAAATTTCATCAATATATCGCAGCCAACAGCGAAGGTTGGCTGCAAAAGGATTGATGACATTTCGGACAAAAAGGTCCTCAAAAACAGACACATTAATATTTGCAATATCCAGCGCAAAAATTGCACACATAGCTACTCCTCTTTGTTGTTTAAAGAAGGTTTTCTCACAAATAAAGAAGTTTTCCCTCAGAGGCCAGAAGAGGCCGGGCTGGGCCACCCCCCTAACCCCCCTAACTCTTTTCTACTGCTTCACATAAGGTATCTATACAACTTGATCAATAAACGGATACTCGAGCTTTCCATGCTGTTATTGACTGGTGACCAAGTATGAGGAAGGTAACTAAAAGCTCCAGGATGCCCACCTTAAGATCTAGTACCAAACAGAAGGTGGACACCCCACAATCAGTACCTACACTCACAGCGATTGACAAAATGCTACAGCAGACAATAGGGGTTGTAGCCACTGCGAAATCAAATACAGAAAGGAGGATGTCCCTACCACCAATGACAATCATCCAAGACACACAAGAAGTAACAACTGATCTTTCAGTAGTCACTTTAGATGTTACAGACGACCCAGACACTAGGCTTGGTGTTAATTCCTCCTTTGCCGAGCTTCCATGTGCCCAGGCCCCCATTGAGAACAATAGGGATACAGTTTGACTTGGTTACCCTTTTTCCAAATAATAGGAGTTGATGATTTGTTATGTATTGATTTGTTGACCTCTGCGTACATTCATTCATAACTTCACTGTGCCCATTTTCTGTTTCTGATTCCCCATGAACTAACTTTTTGATTAACTTCTTTATATAAAAAAATGAATTTCAGACCTGTTCACTTGCCCGTGTGTTCTTGCTTCTTCTGTTAACATTGATTGTTTTGTATGAATTTAGCTGATATCATAGGAATATTAATCAGTTAGATTCCTTTGAACTAACTTCATTGACTTATACCACCAAAGTTATATTACTCAGTGAATGAATTAAATCCCTTGTAGCTTTCATGTTTTGAACTACTTATTGCCCATACCTACAAGGGTTTATTGGGTTACCCATTATCTGTTCACGTTTTACGTGCAGACGCTGGTCTGTTGTGGGTCACTTTTTTAAGTGCTTTTTGTCCTTCTGTGAGATATTGTCTGTCTCTGTTTAATTTCTTCTTTTTTTGATCTGTCTCTACATATGTCTGAGGCAGAGACCCTGTCATACACTGATGAGTATGTCCTGAAAATTGCATCAGGTCCCTCCCTACTAGGAGCCCGTGGCTCCACGACATACCTTCCCTGTGAGTCCGATTTAAATCAACTGGAGAGACTGCGAAAAAACTGGTTCGAACAGAACTTCATGCGAAGTTCCTTATGGACTGTTTGAGTGCGAATATTATTCCAACTAGCCTCCAAATTAGAAACATTCCCATAATATTTGTGGAGGATGAAGAATTTAAGCTCCATTTCAGCTTTGCCTCAAACAAGTGCTCGCGCACTTGGATGGCGCTCAGTATTGAAACTGCACTCAAACACATCAAATTATTGACAAAAGAAATAGAGGCTCTTGAGCTGAAAATCAATTCAGACACCAACATTATTAATGCGAAGGCTTTACTTGACAAAGTAGCCCTCACAATTAAAGACTTTGAGGACTTCAACTCCCACAAAAAGACAAGCAAATTGCAGCTTGATATCAAAAGATACAGCAAGGAAAAAACATATCCCTACCTTGCCAAGGATTTTTATCAACCTCAGGGCCATCCATCAGGCCCCCCACAGGGAGTATCACGAGGTTACGGTAAAAAAACAACTTTTTCTGCTACTCACTCCGTTACTGACAGTGAGAAGGGGTCGGACCATCAATATAGAGGTGGCGAGGAACCACAGCCTTCTACGTCGCGACAGCCTTTTTTAGCCCAGGACCGTAGAGGCCAAGGACAACCTCAGAGACAGAGACCAACACGCAGGGGTTGGTCACGGAACCAATACACCCCCGGGTTCCGCCGCACGAGGAACCAGTATTACGAATGGTAGAACAAAATATGACTTTCCCCATCTTTAACCTGTCTAAACACCAACTGACAGAGACAGAAATCTCGGTCCTCTCCCAAGGGCTTTCTTTTGTGCCAACTAATAAAAATGAGCTGTTCACGACCAAATTAGAATTGTACAAATTTTTCAGATCAATTCGTCTTAAAAATTTCTTTGCTCAAAAATCTTCCTTACCCCATTTTGACACAACAGGTTTACATCCGGCCTCATCCTTTTTTCCGGCTAATAATATGGTGGCCAAAGAGATAGTTGTAGGAAGGTGGATACCTGACTATGGTTGCCCCCAACTTTGTGCCTGGTGTTTTGCTGGTTTTCCGACTTAGTTGACCTGGGGCCCTGCCAATCAGGACCCCAGGCCTACTGCTCTCTCTCTAAAATGGATTCCATGTACCTTAGGTATATTTCCAATTGGTACTGGGCTACCTTATCAGACCCTGTAACTCAGGGCATAGGTGTACCCAGGGCCTACCAGGGGCTGCAGCATGTATTATGCCACCCCTGGCTGGCCATCTAAATCTGACACATCTGGCTGCACGACACCTGGGGCAAGGTGGTGTACTCACCCTTTGCTTTAGATATAGTATACCTATATCTAACCCTAAAATGGACACACAGATTCCTATCAGTCACTCCTATGGCAGGCCTTGACAATCCTGAAGGCAGAGTGCTTGGAATCGTGTGAGATGGTGCTCTGGCATGAGCTGAGCCCGTTTGCAGCTTGCGGAACCAAGTCCTAATAGCTGTTCCATGATAACGCATACCATATACTCTTAAGTGCATTATAATCCTTGCGGTTATATGCTATCTTTGGTATCGCTTTATCAAAACATGTCGAGTAAGGTGTCATACGAATTAGAATACTAACCCCTCGCCAATTCTGGCGACGGGGTTAGCATTCCACCCTTCTAGAGGGACACGACATGTATGTAACTGTGAACCCCGGTTAAAGTTAACTCAAGCCTCAGCATCACAAAATGGATGCTGCCACCACAGACACAAGTCTGACCCCCTGCAGCTGGGAGTCCTTCCAGCGAGGGGAGCTTGGACAAAGGGTTTCCTGTCAGGGGCGGTGCTAGCACCATCCCAGACAGGGTTTTGTGTATCCTGGGTAGGCAGGGCTTTACAGGAAGGTGACTGCAAGTGGCACCCCGGTGCTCACTACGCATCTGCCAGCTAGAACCAGTTCCAGGGGCACACCAGCCCCTGAGCTGGGGAAAGTCCGGCATGGGAGAGGGGTGTAACCACCTTCTTCCTGGTCCCACCCCTAGGGCAGGACCTAGTCGCGTACCCGCCCCTTTCTTTAGAATAAAGGCAGGAGCGGGGACCCTTCCAAATTAGATCATCTTTGAATCAAGAAACTACTTTCTGCGAAAGGAACTCTCGACTCTTCTCAAGATTTCTCCCTTGTGACTAAGGAGTAGTCACCCTGCATCCGCAGGCACCATCTAAAGAACACTGCGATTTGCTGCACGTCCTTCCTCCGGAATCCGACTGACCAGCTCGACGAGACCCGGCTGCCCTGGCACCTCTGACCTCTACCTACCTCTACAGCTAAGCTGAGAACCGTAGGTGCGACGAGACCTCGAGGGACCGGCCATCATCAGAACTGCACGACTTCTATCCAGCACGACCGCCGAGAGATCCTCTGGTGAGTGCTTTGGGGTCCGAGAAGCCCCGACCCTGAGCAGCTCCAGCACCGAAGACCAGCCCCCCAGCATCCACGAGATCTGCGTGGGGCCCTTCTGCTTTTTGGCTGCTCACCGCGTTGTCTGGCTACTAGCCCGCTGGCTTGTGGCCTTCCCGACGACAACCGACGACATCACCACTGCTAGTCTGGTTGCTCCAGACTGGCCCTTGCTCTTTTCCAAAAGAGGAGCACCCCGGACCCTCCTGGTCCACTCCAGACGCTATTTTAGGTCCACCGCGTGGGCTTGAATTTGCCAAGACTTGTTGCCCCAATCCTGGGTCCAGCGACGTCGACAGCATCAACCATCGTGGGACAGCTCGCACCTCCATCCTGGTCGCCGACAACGCCTCCTGGTCCGTGAGACTGCAGAGCCCAGCGTCGCCCACTCACCTGGTCGAGGTGACTCCATCCGGTGCCATCCTGGTGCCCATCTGATCACTGGCTAGTGATTCAGGACTTGGTCCCCTCTGCTTACAGGTGTCTTCCATCTTCGATCCAGGCTTGGATCCATCGAACAATCTTCACTGGTCGCCTGCCAGCAACTCCTTCTTTCAGGCTCCTGGTTCGTCAACGAAGGTTTCCGACGTCTTTTCAGACCTATGCAGCCGCAGCCCCTGGGCTAGGTAACTTCGGCATTTTGGTGCCCCAGCATAGCCTCACTATCCAAAGGTCCAGATCCACTTTCGTTTTCAACCTACCTTATCGGGTTCGCCCGAGAACACTAACTTTGCTTTTACTAGCCTCCATAGACTTTGTCCCGCATCCCGCGTGAGAGTGCACACTCTGCACCTGAGTCCCCTAGGCCTCCTACTGGAAATCTGAAGGTTCAGTAACGTAGTCCTAGCGATTCCAAAGCCTATTAGTCCAGTACTTACCTGCTAGTAATTTCGCATTCCACTTCCATAGTATATGGTTTTCCGTGCCCCTCGGGCATTTGTGTAAATTGTGCAACTTAAAGTATTTTCGTAAGAGTTTTGTTGTGTGCTTAGTACCCTTTCCTCATAAAGAGTACAGGGCTGTTGTGATCTAAATAAATACACTGTTTATTTTCATAACACTTGTGTAGTGTCCTTTCACTTGGTGTTCAAGGGGTATATGTGATGGTATAACAGCTGGCTTAACACGCCCTCTAGAGTTTAGCCCGAAGACTGCTCTTGTCCATGCTACTAGGATAGCTGGTCTATCGGTTGACTTACAACCAATCACCATAAGGGTTGTTTGGACTGATACATAGTGATCACTAGAATAGTGAACACTGAATATCAGGCCAACTTCTCACAATAGTCACCTTTGAAAATGCGGTGATTACGGAAACTGACAGGTTTTTTAGGAAACAACCATATGTTAACTTCAATCTGTCTAAGGAACAACATCTTGCCTTGACCCGTCTCAAATCATTGCCTGGGACTCTAATTAAACCGGCGGATAAAGGCGGTGGTATTGTCCTTTGGGACAACTCCAAGCCAAACTCCGCGCCCGTGGATACCCTAACAGACTTCTCAAACGCTCTCTCAAACGAGCGTGGTACAACGATCATGAGGCACTGTTGCAGGCTAAGACCAAGACACCTGTTTCCAAACTAGTGTGTGTTACAACCTTTGGCACAGCTACCAACTCCATCAAAAAATTGATTCTCAAACATTGGACATTACTCATTGACTTACCAGAACTCTCTGAGAAGCCGATGTTTGCCTTTAAAAGAGGCTCTAATCTTAGAGATAAGCTAGTACATGCCTACAAAAACACTGATATAAACCTTATTGATAACATGCGGCAACTCAGCCCCATTACTGGACATTATAAGTGCAATCATTGTGCAGCATGTTCAACTACGAACAACTTATAAAGCTTTCCAGTGAAGGACAAAACCATTCCTCTAAAAGGATTTTCAAATTGCAACACAACGAATGTCGTTTACTGCATCCAATGCCCGTGTGGTTTGAGATATTTTGGTAAAACCACACAAACAATCAAAAAACGCATTCTCCAACACCAATCAAGAATTCGTTGTCGCACCGAGAATGCTCCTTTGGTCGACCATTTCACTCTTAAAAATCATACTGAGAGGGACCTTCTTTGGTGGGTTGTTGAAATTGTTAAACCAACTATCAGGCAATCCAATGTGGATCGCATTTTGACAATTAAGGAACAACGTTGGATTTGTTTCACGGACTCAGTCAATAAATGGGCTGAATTCCAGCACAGAGTGGCAAACCCTAGCCTGTCTCACCTAAAGACACATATTTTCAGGTGATTGCTATATTGTGGACACACCTTTGGCCAACTGTTATCCAGCTTCCATGAGCCATTTGTCCTTCAGTACATTGCCATCTGAAAGAGTATATCTAGACCCTGTTTTGCTTCTAAATATATATGTTAGTTAGGAACTGTGTCCGTTGAATCAGCCCTTACCTTGTTTGTATACTTACGAATACACCATGGTTAATAGCACTAATTGGGATTGGTTCTGCTAATGTTTGTATAACCATATTTTTTTGCCTCTGTATGTATTGACTTTTCTTCACAGACATTTCAGTTCATGCATCAACATTTGCTGATTTATATTTGTCGTAAAAACTGTTATGGAATAACCGTGAGGTTTTGAAAGAATCATTTGGTTCTGTCCTCCAAAATAAAATACATTGGTTTTGATTATACTTTAGATACCTTAACCGACATTGTCATGTGCTATAGATAAGTTGTTATCTATGTGTTTCTGGCACCAGAGTTTATTGTAGTCATTCTGGGACACTTCAAAATGGCCGACACATTAGCGCGGTCTACATTTTACAAACAGACTTGCCTTACACACATGGTCATCTTTTCATTTCCGGCTCATGGGATTTAAATAGAGGAGCCGTGAGCATAGGCGTTATCTCGGCTCATTTCGTCCTGATGATTTACTTTTCCGAAACGCTGCCGTTATTCCCATGTAAGTAAGATCACACGCATTAGCGGTTCTCCCGTTTCCGACTGGACTCTTTAATAACATAGCGGACATTTCATGGGGTTATGGTTTATCTTTTTAAATACTTCAGGCACCCTATCCGATTTGTGATAACTGTAGTATTGCAGCGTTCAGTGTCTCCTGACACTGCTCCGTGAGGTCTTTTTCATTGAGCGACCATGTTAAACTACATTGTGTTTGTAGTCTGAGTTCCATTAGTTTGAGATACACAATATAAATACGCTAGCTCCCTTTTCCTTGCGTTAACATTGTTGGTAGGACTCTATTCTTTCTATCAATTACCGAACACTTAATAAGATACAAACATCCCCTGTTGGCTTTTTGTTTTGCTCCAACAATAGATATAATTGCGGTATCTGACTTGCCCTTGAGCACTTTTGGCTATACCACTGCCTGCCACTCTTTCAAGTAAGCACAAAAAAAGTTTTTTACTTTATTAACCCAATGGTGCAGTGAACACTGGGGTCATGATACAATGTGCTTTTTATCACAGGGCGAATGGAGCACCTTCAGCCACAATTGTTAAGAATGTTCTATGTACAGTTGTGTGCTGTTAATACATTGGTCTCTAATATGTGTTGTGACCCAGCTATATAATTAAATATTGATCTCTTTTTCAATACATGAACATTATGAAAGATCAGGAATGTTCCTCTGTTTAATTTTGTATTTTATAAAATATACATTTTGATAACTATTGATCATGAATGTTTTTAATTCACATGAATTACACGTGAATCACACGGTGCTTTGTCTAGTATATAGGGTAATTGTTTGCCGATAAAGACATTTTCAATCTGTGTCGGGGCAATTTAGTAATTTTATTTTATTATATTGTTTTTGTTTAGGGGCCACTTTGTGCATAATATCAGTCCTGATGATGGTCTCATAGACAACAGCATTGGAGACCGAAACGTCAACCTTATCATCATCTCCTTAAGCTTTAAATCTTGCTTCAAGAGTATACCTTTGTTCATTGTTTGACTTGGTTACCCTTTTTCCAAATAATAGGAGTTGATGATTTGTTATGTATTGATTTGTTGACCTCTGCGTACATTCATTCATAACTTCACTGTGCCCATTTTCTGTTTCTGATTCCCCATGAACTAACTTTTTGATTAACTTCTTTATATAAAAAAATGAATTTCAGACCTGTTCACTTGCCCGTGTGTTCTTGCTTCTTCTGTTAACATTGATTGTTTTGTATAAATTTAGCTGATATCATAGGAATATTAATCAGTTAGATTCCTTTGAACTAACTTCATTGACTTATACCACCAAACTTATATTACTCAGTGAATGAATTAAATCCCTTGTAGCTTTCATGTTTTGAACTACTCATTGCCCAAATCTACAAGGGTTTATTGGGTTACCCATTATCTGTTCACGCTATGTCTAGGGGCCTGGCTTATCTGTTCACCTTCTTAGGCTGAGATATATCCTGCAGTCTGCTTCCTCATCTGGCTTGGCCACCCTGCCCTCTTGGGCAGGGGACTACGCTGTGTGACGCCACGCCTCCGCAGGATGATTCCCACTTTTGCTATTGATCCCCTCCTTCCCAAGTTGCGGTTCCCCTGAGTGGCTGTGGGTGGTTTCTCAACCTGTTTGGGGGGTTGGAGTGGGCGGCGGGAGGGTGGGTATTAAATATTTGCATCCTCCTTCTGAGGCGCTTTTGTTTTCGACCGTATGCACTATGTTGTTATTTTGCACGTCCTATGTTGCTGCACTTCAATGTGTGTGTGGGGTAAGCTTGGGTGGGGGGTTATCTGGGATGTTCAGCCTTCTCCTGAGGCAATGCTGTTTTTTATATTTGGATATTCCATTGACATATTGCTTGCATCACACCACAGTTACACATACTCTCTGCACTGCTTTGGTGCATTGCATGGCACACACTCCGAAGGTCGTGCTCTTGGGTGCGACACCGACTGCCATCCTCCATCCTGTGGCAAATGGTCCTCCCTTAGTGCCAGGCTCCCTGCTTATGCTAGTGTTTGCCGGACCATGTGCATCCCCTACATTGCTTAACTGCTCATCCTTTTCTTGCTTTGCACCACCATGCGCTCCCACTCTAAGCACCTGACCACACTGCGTTCCTCTCTTCCCTACACTACTACGGCATGACAGACACTGTATTTTGGGCATGGAATATCCGCAGTCTAAATGACCTCCGTAAAGCCCAACTGATCCACGCCCACCTCCTTCTGTACAAAGTGGACATCTGTCTGTTACAAGAAACCCACCTGCTACCTGCAACTGCCAACAGACTACATTCCCGACACTGGGGAGAATCACACTCCTCTTTCTACTCCAACTACTCCCGGGGGGGTGTCCATTCTGATACACAGGGGACTCCCTTGGAAAACATCCCAGGTACTTACTGACCCCGAAGGGCACTACGTGATTCTCCATGGCTCCCTGCAGGTCCAACCTTTAACAATTACTGCAGAATACGACCCTAACACGGATTACCTGGATTTTTTTGCGCAAATCTGGCACCAGATCTCGTCCCTAGGCCCTGCTGCTCTCCTCTGGGGGGGGACTTTAATGTGACACTCTCCACAGTCTTGGACTGTTCCGGCACTCATGCTTCAGACCCTCACTCCGTGGCTCTCCTTAGCTCCATCCTTGCCGAAATCTCCCTGTACGATGCCTGGCGCCACATGCGCACTGATACCCGCGAGGGCACTTGCGTCACTGGAACTTGCAGCTGTTGGTCCCATCTGGATCTCTGCATCACCAATCCAGATATCCTTTCCTGGCTTATCTCCGTTGATCATATGGCACACCCTTTCGGATCATGCGCTGGTACAGCTTAACCTTCTTTTACCCCAATCCCCCCGGCGGACTTTCAACTGGCGGCTCCCCCCGAATGCACTTCGAGATTCTGTCTACTGTGACGAAGTCCAGACCGCGATCACTAACTATTTTGAGCTTAACGAGGGCTCTGTGGATTCTCCCGCCACACTTTGGGAGGGTTTTAAGGTTGTCGCGGCATATGCATCTCTAAACAGTCAGGGATTTTACGCTCCATTCGCAGCACTCTATATCAACTAGAATCGGAAATCATGTCTTTGGATTCTGCCCATGCTCTCCACCCCAGCTCTGATACTCTCGCTTGATTTCGCGAGAAATACTCAGAATTTGCAGAGGAGGCCAACAGAGAGCTCTCATTCCTAGGCAGAGAGGCCAGAGCACGCTGCTTTGGTGAGGGCGACTGGCCCGGTAAAACTCTGGCCAACCTTCTCCACCCTCTTTGTGCTGCATTCTACATCACGGCGCTTTGGGATGGTGGCCCTACTGAACTACCTCCCCTGAGGAAATCAAGGCGCGATTCACAGGGTATTACACACAACTTTATACTGAGGGCTTCAACCCCTTGCATGAGGTCTTTAACCAATATTTTAACACCCTCGAGCTCCTATGGCTTGATAACTATCATTGTGAATTCCATGACAAGCCCTTCTCTAAGGAGGTAATACTTGCAGCCATCAATAGTATGCCTGGCGACAAGGCCCCTGGTTTGGACGGTCTACCCGTTACAGTCTACAAGCCTTTGCCCCACTTTTGGTACCACACCTGGCCGCTATGTAGAATGGCTCTTTCGAAAGTGGTCTCCTCCCACCATCGCTCTGTGAGGCTATGTTAACGCTCCTCCTCAAGCTGGACAAACTCCCTGAATGCCGTGACTCCTACCGCCCCTTGTCCCTTATTAATACGGACAATAAAATCTTCGCAAAGCTACTTGCCTTGCGCCGCCTTCTTCTCATGCCACTCATTGCTCGGCCAGATCAGTCTGGCTTCATCCCTGGGCACGCCACCTCACGCAATCTTCGGACCATCTTTTCCATCCTCCATCAGATTAATCCAGCTCTCCCCACAGTGGCTGTTCTTCTTGACTCCACCATGGCCATCGATACCCTGGAGTGGCCCTTCCTATTCATTCTCCTTCCATGCCTTGGCTTCAGCCCAGTATTCATACGCAAAATATTACTCCTATAGACTCTCCCCTCCACCCGTCTTCGGATTACCGGACAAATATCCGATCCCATCCCTATCGGGGGAACCGCCAAGGGTGCCCGCTCTCGTCCATGCTCTTTGCCATCGCAATGGAGCCCCTCGTGGCTAGACTTTGACAACAACACACTCAGAGGGGCATTGGCTCTAGGTCTCTGTGTACGCGGACGATATTACTTTATATGTCCGTCACTCCCAGGAAAATCTCAGCCCCCTGGTACGCGAGATCATAAGGTTCAGTGGATACTCTGGTATCCAGGTGAACTGGAGTAAGTCAGTCCTCTTTTCTCTTACTGAAGCCACTATGCCCTTTACTCTGGACTATCCTTTCGTCTGGTCCCACTCGCTATTTGGGTGTCTGGCTTAGCAGGGACGTGGAAGAACTTTGGAGGGCTAACTTTGGTTGTGCGGAGGACTGGCTTGAGTCCAAGATACCCCAATGGAACCGGTTGCCCCTATCTCTGACCGGTCATATAGCCATTGCTAAGTTGGTTGTCCTCCCGAAATTCCTGTATCTTTTCCTGAACGTCCCTGTCCCCCTCACAACCCACTTTTTTCATAGGATTCGTTCGCTGATTATCTCTCTAACCTGGGCAGGAAGACAACCCAGGATCGCATATGACACTCTTACCCTCCCGATGTCGTGTGGTGGCCTGGACGCCCCTCTTTTTAAGCTTAATGCATTATGTGCTCAGGCCAGTTTCTTGCACTTCTGGATTCATCCTACTCCTTTTCTGCCCCATGTGGCGGTCGAAGCTGATCTTGCAGCTCCGTGGCCTCTAGTCACTGCCCTGTTTGCCCCAGCCAAACTCCCACGCACTGAAATAGAGACGGTCGAAACCTTGTGCTGGGCCTGGGAGGGACTATGCCGTATGCCTGGTGCTCCGATGCTATCGGCAAAAACGATGCTGATTGTTCGGCATCCTGCTTTCCCCCCGCTCCAGCCCTCCGGCATTGCTAAACATGACACCCCACCGGGGCTGGCGACAGTAGCGGACCTCTATCCGGGGAGCAGGTTCTACTCTCCCGCTGCTGTCTCTGGTCCCATGGATACTTTACTTTTTTATCAGTTACAGGACATTTGTAGGGAACTGCATCCTACCTTCCCCCAGCCCCATCCCTCGATGACCACTCTCGACTTCCTATACTCGTCTCCCACTCCTCAGAAATTGGTTACCAAACTCTATTCCCTCATGCTGACGGCCACCTCTTGAGGTTCCGTGATTCTGAACCCGCTTCATAAAGGTCGTCGTATTGTGACGATTTTGGTAACAGCGGACCGCAAATGACGAGTGTAGTATGAACGAGTGTTGTCGTCATGCTCGAGTGATGGATTCACCATGAAATTAGGGCTTTTGTTCTGAACCTTCGAGTTCCATTTTGTGTACGGCAGCCATTTTGTGGTTGCCCTCACATAGGCCGATGACTACGGCCGAACGAGTCCTTGGAATACATACACCTTTAGCTGACTTCTGTGTGACCTGAGCCAAACTGATTCCATTGCCCGAAGCTAAACTTGTTGAGCCAGTTTCTTGTTCGGCAGCTGGTCAAGATAGAGATCAAAGAGCAGGACATTGCTGAGTTTATGGTACATGCGCACACCCTTCTATCTTGCTTCTCATCTGTTTCTGTTCCTTCTTTCATGGCCTATTCATGGTTTGGGTTAAGGTTTTTTATTATGGGCTTGTCCGGCCTGTTCGAGCAAGAATGTTGGGCCTTTCCGTGTAAATGATGGTGGGCTGGACAACTGAAAGGTGGTCTTGTCGTTATGTGATACTTTTTGCAATGTCATCTGTGATTGGATGGTTTGTAAATAATTGGTACTAGTAAGGAATGTTTGCCTGAAGCATGATTTTTGGCATAAAAGACAGTGTCTCGTAATACGAAGGTGTGCAGTCTCTGGCGAACCACCCGTGCCGTGCTTCGTAGACTTCTGTTCCTGGTTGCAACCAATAAATTTGATCTTTAACGTCACTGAGAAGTATCCCGTGTCTCTGTATTCTAAGACAGGTGAACTCGAAGACATTGGGCGTGTCCCTGGCGCCGCTGGGTTCTAACACCCGGTTCTTCAATTGGCGCCCAACGTGGCGCGACTTCAGCGGTACCGATGCAAGCCTGAAGATTGTGAGGAGCTTCGTGTGAAAATTCTGGAGGAAGGCCTACCACTTCATCGACCCCTGTATGTCGTCGTGGTCCAAAAGTCTTTGCTGCGAGGTTCCCTGCTTTCCGGCGGCTACGAAGGACTGCTACCCTGACTGTCGCCCTGTCTTGGACCCTTAGACGATTTGTAGAGCGAGACGATAGACGGGTCTTCTGGTGACGTGATCGATACCTCAGTTAAGTATGAGTGGAGCGTCTCCCAGTCCTTAGTTTTTGGCTATCCCTTGGGATCTTTGATTTGGGACTTGCAAGCTCCAAAGCAGAGGGACTCGTGTATTCGCGAGGCTATCGTGCTCGATTGAAGTTTGAAGCTAGACTAGTGAGCGAAGATGCCTGGTCTTAGCAGACTTGGAAAAATATTTTGTTGTGGTTGTAATAGGGATTCCCGATTGGAGGACTCGTGACCGGTGCCTCCGATGGGAACTCCAACCTATGAGCTCTATTTGAAACATGGCGTGGGCCCCATCACGTATAATGAAGTGTGGATTCGCTACACTAGGAAGGATGGTGTCCTAAAGTGGCCCTAATATGGTAGTTATGACACAATATTTTAGATAATCTGGAGGTTAAACTCTTTAAAAAGAAAGCCCGGCCGGCGATGTTTGACTCTTTCCGCCTATGGCGAAAGGAAGTCAAACAGAAAGAAATTAAATTAGCGAAGAAAAATAAAAGAGAAAAGGGTATCTCGAAAGTGCAGGCTGCTATACAGTTTAAAGATAACGAAGAAGAACAAGCGAGTGAGCAGCTGCACAGGCAACGTAAAATGGCAATTGGTAAATGTTATCCAGCTTTGCCACCTCTTCAGCAAGATGCGACGAAGGAACTTGAGAAAGATCCTTTGATGTCACATTTATTGAACTCGCCACCACCTTATGTGCAGAGTGCTACAGCACCTCCGCAACCTTTAGTTGCGCAACCTCCGGCTGCTTTGCCTCCTGGTATCGCACAGCCGCCAGCTCCTCTTCAGCTGGCTCCTATTCCTCTGGTGCAGCCTTCTCAAGGGCCGCCGACTTTGCTACCTGCTCCGCCTCCAATTCCTACGAATTTTCCTCCTGTTCTTGCTACTTCTTCTGCTACTGCTCCTACATTGGTTTCCTCTCAGTCTGCTTTGTCTCCTGTCCTTTTGTCAACTTCTCCTTCTGTTCGACAGTGAATGACCGATACTGTTACTAGTCTCTTGTCTCCTTTCTTTGGGTCATCGACCGTACACAGTTGCGTAGCCAAATACCTGGTCCCGAAGAGCAGCCAGTAGTGGATCATTTAGCGCGTAAATGGGTTACTAATTCTTTAAGATACGATTTAGAGTCTGTTATGGATGTCTTCCCTCAATGGGAAGCACCGAAGCAGAGATATGTTTTTGACAAGTTTTGGAGAAGTGTGGCTCACTGGTTAGAGTGGGAGTCCCTGAGGCAGAGGTCTGGCCCGGGACCAGGGTTCAATTCCCGCCTCGGCTGGTCTCGGCGGATCTTGGGCTCATAATTCCTTGGACCTGATTTCTCGCCTCAGTGCCTACTCTAAGCATGGGTCCCACGCTGCAAATCTGGGCAATAGCTGGGCAATAGATCACAACGGCCCCCTACAGCGCTAGGGATGCCTGGTTGCACCCTGGGGATGCCCAGGAGTGGACATTTCACGGGGAAAAACCAGGAAGGGTTCCCTAGCGGTATGAGAACAGCGCCAGGACACTCTGGAGTATCAGTGCGCTTTACAAGTACATCTACATGTACATTTACATTTACAAGATGTGTACTTTCCTTCGTGAAGAATGGGAAGATGGTGATTTGGGACAGACTCCATCTGAGTTGTTCCGTGTACAGTCCGAGTTTGCGAAAGGTACAATTGTGGGTCTCGACGTTGACAGAGCGGTAGCAACACTGCTTTCGTTTAGGAGCGAGTCTCCTCCTCAGCCGTTGTTCGAGCCTGATCCTTCTGTTAGGAGAAAAGTGAAACAGTATCCAATGAGAGAGGTTCCTCCGGTATGGATGGAAACAGTACCTGCTGGTGCAAATAATAATCCCCTACCTGTGCCAGCTCATTTTCAGCGTGTTTGGGTACATGTTCTGTGGAAGCGAGCTGAAGTTTTAGCTCCTAAGCAGACTTTGCCTGACCCCCGTAAAAATCCTGCAAGGTATTATAAGGAATTATCACAGACTGCAGACTCATGTATTATGAATCTAGCTGATATAGACATGTGGTTTGGAAATGTGGTTCCACAGCCTTTATGGGGATTGATTCGTCATACAGATCATGCACAAGAGTTAGGTGATATATGGAATAATATTGGTGCTGCGGATGGTCGACAAGTTGGTGGTGCTAAACCTGCGCCTTTAGTTGCAGAACTTCCTGGTAAGATCATTACTTACATGAAGACTTTAATGCCTGCTATGCAAGTAAACTGGGACAAATTGTCTGCGTGTAAGCAGAAGAAAGATGAAAGTGTGTCTTATTTCTTCACTAGGTTTGAAGAGACGTTTATTGACCATCATGGTCAAGACATGAGTACGGAAGGTGGTCAATGGTTGTTTGTTGATAAGTTTGTGCATAATTTGCTTCCCGAGTTGTGTACTAAGCTAAAGGATTCAGAGAGTTCTTGGGCTGTTTCCTCATCAGCACAAATATTGGCTACTGCACAGTACTACGAAAATAGGGACAAGGATGAGAAGGATAGAGTAGACAAGAAGACTAAAGATTTGAAGACGAAGGTTCTTTTGCAGCAAGCGTATCCGCCTCGTAATAACCAAAGTGATTATCAGCAACCTCAGCAGTTTCAGAGAAACTTGCAAAGGTTTGAGCCTCCTCAATTGCGTTTTCCTGTAGGCCCTAATCAGTGTGCATATTGTAAAGAAGAGGGTCATTTTAAAAATAGTTGTCCGGTTCTGTTACAGCGCGGGAATGGTGTTTCTGGTGTGAGAGGTCGAGGTGTTAAGCAAGCTTCTAGAGGTAGGGGATGTGGTGTGTTCCCCCAGAATTTGCGTTCCTTTCCCCCACAAAATTCGATGAATTGTTTTGATCAGCAGAATGGTGCGTCTGGTAGGACGACTCAGTACTATGCTGACGACTACTATGTCGAAGGTGAGAATATGGACGGTAATGATTGCTAGGACAGCCATGGACAAAGAGAGGGAGTTATTTCAGTTCCAGTAGATCAGAGTGGACCATATGTTGAAGTGATTACATCAGGTGTGTCGGAGCCTTTTCTGTTGGATACTGGTGCTGCGAAGAATTCTAATATGCACTCTAAACTCCCTGGCAAACCTTTGTCTGGCTTGACTAATGTTTCAGTAGGTTTTTCTGGCACCCCAGTTAGAATCCCAATTTCTAGTCCTTTGTCTCTTTCTGTTGGACCTTGTGAATTCGAAGCACCCCTTATTTTGACGACAGGTTGTTATGTTATGTTATGTTATGTTATTAACATTTATTAGGCGCAACAGCTGCCCCAGCAAAGGGGCGTCCTGGCGCCAGATCATGTACACAACACAACAGATCAGAGCTGAAAAGAGGGGAGATCAGATACAAGGGGAGAACAAGTGGGTTTTAATGGCCCATCTAAAAAGAGTCAGACTATTAAGGGCGCGAATGTGCACAGGAAGGGAGTTCCACAAATCTGCCGCCAGAACACGGAAGGAACGTCCTCCCATCCTGCTCAGCCTGAACCTAGGCTTACTCACCAGATGGAGCGATTCAGATCTGAGGGACCGCGTGGGGACATACGCAGAGATAAGGCCCACCAAGGCGGGGGGAGAAGAAAGCTTCAGAATCTTAAATGTCAGACAGAGAGCCTTGAATTTGATTCTCTGTCTGACCGGAAGCCAGTGAAGAGAGGTCAAAACAGTCGAGACCGAACAGCGTCTTGGGAGGCCAACAATGGCCCGTGCAGCAGCATTCTGCACCCTCTGAAGCCTAGTGGCCTCCGCCTGGTTGACTCCTAGAAGCAAAGCGCTCCCGTAGTCAATCCGGGAAAGGATGGAGGCCTGCACCACCAGTTGCCGAGTGGGAGGGTCGAAGAATTTGAGGACTGGTCTCAGTCCTCGCAGAATACCATAACAGGTAGCTGCTGTCTTCTTCGTGTGGCTGGTAAAAGATAGATTAGAATCCAGCCAGACCCCCAGATTTTTAATTTCGGCCGCTGGGAGGGGGGTCACCCCTAGTTCGGGAGGCCACCACTGATCTCCCCAAAGGTCCGCCTGCTTCCCTACAATCAGGACCTCGGTCTTCTTGGCATTAAGCTGTAGGCAGTTATTACGCATCCAGCTAGCCACAGCTATAAGTCCTGCCCGGAATCTGAGCGCAGTCACCTCAGGGTCCCCACTGAGTGTCACCGCCAGCTGCGTGTCACCGGCATACGATGTCATGGTGAGGCCAAATTGCCTGACGACAGCAGCCAGCGGCTTCACATACAAGTTGAATAAGGTGGGGCTAAGGGCAGAGCCCTGAGGGACTCCCAGTTCCAGAGGATGAAGCGAGGACTGGCCAGGTGGAATGGCTACCTTGAAAGACCGGTCCGAGAGGAAGGAGCGGAACCACTGAAGAGCCTTCCCCACAATACCCACTTCCTCCAATCGCCGCAACAGGATGTCGTGAGACACCGTGTCGAACGCGGCGCTCATGTCTAACAGTAGGAGCGCCGCAGTCTGCCCCGCGTCCAGCACCGACCGCAAGTGCTCGATCATAAAGAGCAAAGCAGTTTCAGTGCTGTGTTGAGCGCGAAACCCATTTTGGCTCTCGTCAAGAATGTTATTACGAGAGAGGTG
This sequence comes from Lissotriton vulgaris, assembly GCF_964263255.1. Lineage (NCBI taxonomy): Eukaryota > Metazoa > Chordata > Amphibia > Caudata > Salamandridae > Lissotriton > Lissotriton vulgaris. The sequence continues at coordinate 128,623,043 of NC_141685.1, forward strand.
TGCAGACAGGATGGAATTCACATGCGCCTCAGTGACCTTGGCGGTCCAAGGTTAGAGGGAGATGGGCCGATAGTTCTCCGGGAGCAAGGGGTCAGAGTTGGTTTTCTTCAGAATAGGGCTGACCACAGCTTGCTTCCAGGATGGCGGAACCATGCCCTCACTGAGGGAGAGATTGATCAAGTCCAAAATGGGCTCCCGACAAAGAGGCGGGAGACGGGCGAAGAGCTCCGGCTTCAGTGGGTCTAGGGGGGAGCCAGATTTAATTTTGAGGCTCAGAATGTCAAATACCCCGTTAGACATGTCCGGCAGGGTGGACAAAGTTTCGGACACCGAGACCTTCACATCATTCGGGGTATCCCCGGGAGCAGATGGAATAAAACCACGGTAGATTTTCTGCACCTTCTCTACAAAAAAGGATGCCAGGTTTTCGCAGTGCGGGTCCGTGCATATTCCTTGCGAGGTGGCCCGTTTCCCCATCAAGTCTTTAAGTACCTTAAAGATTAACTTAGAGGGGTTAGGGCTATTGGAAAACTCAGCAGCATAATATGCGGCCCGGGTTTGACATATAGCTCTGTGGTAGGTCTTAAGCTGAGCAAAATACAGTGATTTTAACATGGGATCAAAAGATTTTCTCCAAGCCCTCTCAGCTTGCCGGCAAGTTCTCTTGAGCTCGGCAAGAGTCTCATTATACCAAGGGCTCCGATTTTTAGTATGACATTTTGCCCAACGCAAAGGTATAAGAGAGTCGAGGGCAGTAAGGACCCAATTGCAGAACTGTTCATATCCCTGTTCTGCATTCTGCAGTTTGCCTAGTGGTTGCGCCTCCAAAATCCTGACAAACTCCTCTAGCTTCAGTTTGCGCCAATTGCGCTTTAGAATCTGTTTGTCAACAGGTTTAAGTTGAGGGTTGTCAAGGGGACATATCACTTTGACCAGCAGATGGTCAGTCCAGCCCACCACCATCGGGTCAGCTGATCTAGCCTGAGCTAAGGTGGTAAAAAAGGGGTCAAGTATATGTCCTCCTATATGGGTGGGAGAAGAGACCAGTTGGTTTAGCTGCATCGCTTCCAAGTCCGCCAGCAAGGAGCTGATGGAAGGGGAAGACGTCTGGTCAAGATGAATGTTTAAGTCACCCACTATATTGAAGTTGGCACAAGAGGGAGCATGCGAGCTAACCACGTCCGCAAGGGCGGCTTTAAAAGCAGTGTCATTCCCGGGTGGGCGCTAGATAAGTACGCCGCTGAGGGTAAATTGATGGCTCACCTTTACCTTGAACGAGGCGCTTTCACACCTAGGCAGATCCAGAGCCTTCCACTCAGCCGGGAAACAAGATTTGATCGCCATGGCTATACCACCTCCCCTAGTCGAGCGGTTCAGAACAAACACCGTATAGGTGGATGGAAAGGCCAGATTTATAATGGCAGTATCGGTGTCCTGTAGCCAAGTTTCGGTCAGGAAGATGATATCAGGAAGGTCCGTATCAATCATGTCCCGTAGAGCCTGATGGTGCTTGACCAAAGATCTAACATTCAAGCTCCATATGTTAAGTACTTGCCCGGTACGACCTATAGGTGTACTATGGGCAGTCCTATCAACTGGGCGCACCCCAATGGGTGAGGCCAGAGAGAAGGAGCCACAGGCGCAGTCAAAGGGTCCCGAAAGAGGGGATAGAGGGACATGGTTACACACCTGAGTACTGTCTTTTATAGACAGGAGGGTTGCGCGATCATACCTGAGCATCACCATATTCATGAGGAAGATATTAAAGATGGGGGCCAGAGTCCATGGCCCGCACCCGCCACCTCGACGCGGACGAGCGCAGACGGGCAGGACTCTGGCACGACTCCGGCTAAGCGACGGCGTCCCACTGCGCGATCCCGCTTCGCGGGAGAGGGCGACTTTAAATAGGCGCCTCCCTGACCAACTCGAGCGTCGGGACGCTCCAAAATGGCGCCCGCGCTACAAACACTCACCCCAAACTAAGATGGCGCCCAAGAATCCAGGAATCCAGCCCCAGGGACCCGGACCCGCCGAATGGCGGTGCGTTTTCCAGAAATTAAATGTGAGTGAGGGGACAGCCCAGTGACAGAGATCGAATTAAAATCAGGGGATAAAATAAATCAGCAAAACCAAAATACTCGAAGGGTAGATTTAAAATAACTCAGCTCGCTGGCAGCGCGACCTGCGCTAGTGCAGCAATGATCAGGGCGAGGTGGAACACGAGTACGCCTTAAATAGGCGCCTCCCTGACCAACTCGAGCGTCGGGACGCTCCAAAATGGCGCCCGCGCTACAAACACTCACCCCAAACTAAGATGGCGCCCAAGAATCCAGGAATCCAGCCCCAGGGACCCGGACCCGCCGAATGGCGGTGCGTTTTCCAGAAATTAAATGTGAGTGAGGGGACAGCCCAGTGACAGAGATCGAATTAAAATCAGGGGATAAAATAAATCAGCAAAACCAAAATACTCGAAGGGTAGATTTAAAATAACTCAGCTCGCTGGCAGCGCGACCTGCGCTAGTGCAGCAATGATCAGGGCGAGGTGGAACACGAGTACGCCTTAAATAGGCGCCTCCCTGACCAACTCGAGCGTCGGGACGCTCCAAAATGGCGCCCGCGCTACAAACACTCACCCCAAACTAAGATGGCGCCCAAGAATCCAGGAATCCAGCCCCAGGGACCCGGACCCGCCGAATGGCGGTGCGTTTTCCAGAAATTAAATGTGAGTGAGGGGACAGCCCAGTGACAGAGATCGAATTGAAATCAGGGGATAAAATAAATCAGCAAAACCAAAATACTCGAAGGGTAGGTTGTGGTGAGAATTTGTTGGGATTGGATCTGTTGAAAAGATTGTATGCGACACTACATTGTTCTCCTTCAGGAGTACAACTTACATTAGGTAAGAGAGTGATGTATTTGTCGAAAGATCGACTTCCGGCAGAATTGTCTTCTGTTCCTGATACTCTTTGGGCTACTGGTCCTAATGATGTGGGTCTTTTGGAGATACCGCCATATGTTGTGACGCTGAAAGCGAATGTTAAAATGCCTCGTATTCCCCAATATAAGATCGCTAGTGATGGTGAAAGAGCGTTGCTAGCGATCATCTATGATCTAATTGAAAAAGGTGTGATTGAAGAATCAAGAGGTAATGTGTGCAATAGTCCGGTTTTGCCTGTTCTAAAACGTACTGATTCTTCGCAACTGCCTGTATATAGGTTCGTGATCGATCTTCGCGAAGTGAATAAGATTGTAGTCCCACAATTTCCTGTTGTTCCAGATATCACCGCCTTACTGACCATGATTCCAGCTTCAGCCACCTGGTTTTCGGTGATTGTTCTGAAGAATGCTTTCTTCAGCATCCCGATGGCCGAAGAGAGTAGAGATATTTTTGGCTTCTCTTTAGGAGGTCGAAGTTTCCGGTTCAAGCGCGCTCCTCAAGGCTATTGTGAGAGTCCATCAATCTATAGTCAGGCTTTGAAAACACAGCTTGATACGATTGTCTTACCTGATGGTGCTGCTCTTATTCAGTATGTTGACGTTTTGTTCGTTGCTGCTGATACTGAGGAGATTTGTAAAGAAGCTACTTTGTCGTTGTTGCGAGATTTGGCTGACTTCCATCATAAAGTGTCTCTTTCCAAGTTACAGTATTGTCGACAAGAAGTGACCTACTTAGGTCATCTCTTATTGAAGGAGGGTAGAAGATTGACCCCAGAATGAATTCAAGCGATTGTGAGAATGAGTGTGCCAACCACACAGAGAGAAGTGCGTGCTTTCCTGGGTATTACGTTGTATTGTAGATAGTGGATTCCAAATTTTTCGCTCCTTGCGAAACCTTTGATAGCCCTTACTGTTAAGGATACTCCGGACTGACGAATGCCAGAAGTTTTTCTGAATTGCGCGATGCATTGTGTTCAGCTCCTGTGTTGGGTACTCCCGACTACAGCAAGCCTTTTACACTCTATGTCCATGAGAGAGAGGGATGTGCATTGTCAGACTTGACACAGCAGTTCGGCGATAAGCAACGTCCATGTGCGTATTTCTCGTCGACTTTGGATCCGGTAGCTAGAGCGTTGCCGAGTTGTTTGAGAGCTACAGCGGCAGCGGCTGTTTCTATCCGACAGTCTGCTGGTTTGGTGATGGATAATACGTTGATTGTGATGGTTCCACATGCAGTGGATACCTTGTTAAACAGGACTAAGACACAGCACTTAACTAGTGCTCGATTGTCAAGTTATGAGTTGACACTCTTAGCGAGTCATGTGCACATAAAGAGGTGCAATACGTTGAATCCAGCTACGTTGTTGCCGATTTCAGTAGAGACATATGTTCCTGAACAGCATGATTGTTTTCTTAGGATAGAGGAGGAAACGAAAGGGAGAATAGACCTTAGGGACACTCCTCTTGCGAAGTGTGATTGTACCTTATGGGTGGATGGTTCGTGTTTTAAGCTTCCGAATGGTGATACGACTGCAGCATATGCTGTTACGACTTTGTATACGATTGTTGAAGCTGCACGTATCCCACATAATTCAGCTCAAGCAGCAGAGTTGATTTCATTAACAAGAGTGTGTGTGTTGTCAAAAGGGAAGCGAGTGACTGTATATACCGACAGCCAGTATGCGTTTGGTGTGGCTCATAGTTTTGGTCGCTTGTGGAAGGAACGTGGGTTCCTCACGTCTCATGGAACAAAGATACAGCATGGTCAGTTGGTGAATGAGCTTCTTGAGTCACTTACCTTGCTGTTGCAAGTTGCGATTGTGAAATGCAGTGCACATAAAAAGGTTACCGATGACGTTGGTCATGGTAATGCGTTTGCGGATGAAGTCGCGAAATGTGATGAGGATGTGATGAGCCGAATGTATGTTGCAGGTCCGGCGAGATGGGTTCCAGATAGAAGTATGTGTGAAGATACGATAGAAAGAGTGAAGTCAATTCAAGCTGAAGCTACAGAGAAAGAGTTGAGCATATGGAGAGAGAGTGCGGGTAAATTGGATTCGAATGGTTGTTGAGTTGAATTGTCAGAGCATCAGCGATGGTTGTTACCCGATGCGTACGTGCTTGCAGTGGTTACATTGGCGCATGGAATGGCTCATATCAGTAAGAAAGGGATTTGTAAGTTGTTGGCTCCAGTATGGCAAAATGCTGGAATTCCTAAGTGTGCAGAGAATGTGGTTAAGAATTTTATGGTTTGTCTGATGTACAATCCTGGTGAGGGAACTCCAACTCCAGCTGGTCATTTTGCACCTCCGACGTATCCGTTTGAGGTTTTGCAATTAGATTTCATCCACATGGAGAGATGCAACAACTTGAAATATGTACTCGTGGTTGTTTGTGCTTTTTCGAGATGGGTAGAAGCATATCCCCTAAAAGATAATGCTGCCTTGTCCACAGCTAAAGCCCTTGTTAAGGAGTTTTTCCCTAGGTATGGTTTGCCGAGAATAGTCTGGAGTGACAATGGGAGTGAATTTTTAGGTCAAGTGATGAAGAGAGTGTGTGATTGTGATAAGTTGGCCCGATATGCAGTGCTCACTATTCTAGTGATCACTATGCATCGGTCCAAACGACCCTTATGGTGATTGGTTGTAATTCAACCTTAGACCAGCTATCCTAGTAGCGTGGATACGAGCAGTCTTCAGGCTAAACTCTAGAGGGCGTGTTAAGCCAGCTGTTATACCATCACATACCCCTTGAACACCAAGTGAAAGGACACCACACAAGCGTTATGAAAATAAACAGTGTATTTATTAGAATCACAACAGCCCTGTACTCTTTATGAGGACAGGGTACTAAGCACACAACGAAACTCTTAGGATAATACTTCAAGTGCACAATCAATACAAGTGCCCGAGGGCACGGAAAGTTTAGTGGTCTCGGGCGGACCCGATAAGGCAAGTCAGAAGCGATGGGGACTCGGGACCCTTAAATAAGGAGGCTATGCGGGCACCGAAATGCCGAAGTTACCTAGCCCCAAGGGCTGCGGCTGCACAAGTCTTTACAGACGTCGGGAGTCTTCGCTGACGAGCCAGGAGCCGGAAGGAAGGAGTTGCTGGCCGGCGACCAGTGGAAATAGTTCGTAGAGATCCAAGCCTGGATGAGAGTTGGATTACACCTGAAAGCAGAGGGGACCAAGTTCGTACTACTAGCCAGTAGTCAGAGGGTACCAGGAGGGCACCGGATGATCGTCACCTCGACTAGGTGGGTGGGCGACGCTAGGCTCTGCAGTCTCACGGACCAGGAGGCGTTGTCGGCGACCAGGATGGAGGTGCGAGCTGTCCCACGAAGGTTGATGCTGTCGGCGTCGCTGGGCCCAGGATTGGGGCAACAAGCCTTGGCAAATTTCAGGGCCACGTGGTGGGCCTAAAATGGCGTCTTGAGTGGACCAGGAGGGTCCGGGGTGCTCCTCTCAGAAGGGAGCAAAGGCCAGTCTGGAGCAACCAGACCAGCAGCGTTGGTTGTTGGGTGTCGTCAGGAAGGTCACAAGCCAGCGGCTAGTGACCAGACAACGTTCTGAACTGCAAAGAGCAGAAGGGCCCCACGCAGATCGTGGAGATGCTGGGAGGCTGCACTTCGGTGCTGGAGCTGCTCAGGGTCGGGGCTTCTCGGACCCCAGAGCACTCACCAGAGGATCCCTTGGTGGTCGTGCTGGTTAAGAAATCGTGCAGGTCTTGATGATGGCCGGTCCCTCGAGGTATCGTCGCACCCACAGATCTCAGCTGAGCTGACGATGTGGGTAGAGGTCAGAGGTGCCAGGGAAGCCGGTTCTCGTCGAGCTGGGCAGTCGGATTCCTGAGGAAGGACTTGCAGCAAACCGCAGAGTTCTTAGAGGGTGCCTGCGGATGCAGGGTGACTACTCCTTAGCCACAAGGGAAAAATCTTGAGAAGAGTCGAGAGTTCCTTTCGTAGAAAGTATTCTTGATTTAAAGATGATCTAATTTGGAAGGGTCCCCGCTCCTGCCTTTATCCTAAAGAAAGGGGTGGGTACGTGACTAGTCCTGCCCTAGGGGTGGGACCAGGAAGGGGGGTGGTTACACCCCTCTCCCGTGCCGGACTTTCCCCAGGTCAGGGGCTGGAGCGCCCCTGGAACTGGTTCTAGCCGGCAGATGCGTAGTGAGCACCGGGGTGCCACTCAGCAGTCACCTTCTTGTAAAGCCCTGCCTACCCAGGATACACAAACCCTGTCTGGGATGGTGCGAACACCGCCCGGACAGGAAACCCTTTGTCCAAGCTCTCCTCGCTGGAAGGACTCCCAGCAGCAGGAGGTCAGACTCGTGTCTGTGGTAGCAATATCCATTTTGTGGAGCTGAGGCTTCAGTTAACTTTAACCGGGGTTCACAGTTACGTACATGTCGTGTCCCTCTAGCAGGGCGGAATGCTAACCTCGTCGCCAGCATTGGTGAGGGGTCAGCATCCCGATTCGTATGACACCTTACTCGACATGTCTTGATAACGCGATACCGAAGTTAGTGATATGGTATGCGTTATCATGGAACAGCCATTGGGTCTTGGTTCCGCAAGCTGCAACCGGGCTCGGCTCGTGCCAGAGTCCAATTCACATGATTCCACGCACTCTGCCTTCAGGATTGTCAAGGCCTGCCATAGGAGTGGCTGATAGGAATTCGGGTGTCCATTTTAGGGTTAGATATAGGGATACTATACCTACAGCAACGGGCGAGTACGCCACGTTGCCCCAGCTGTCGCGCAGCCAGTTGTGTCAGATTTAGATGGCCATCTAGGGGTGGCATAATACATGCTTCAGCCCCTGGTAGGCCCTGGGTACACCGATGCCCTGAGTTACAGGGTCTGATAAGGTGGCCCAGTACCAATTGGAAATGTACCTAAGGTACATGGAATCCATTTTAGAGAGAGAGCAGTAGGCCTGGGGTCCTGCTTGGCAGGGCCCCAGGTCAACTAAGTCGGAAAACCAGCAAAACACCAGGCAAAAAGTCGGGGGTAACCATAGTCAGGTGTCTACCTTCCTACACAACCCCCCCCCCAACGAAAGGAGATATGGCTATCCTTGTCCAGGTAAGCCTATATTGCCTGAGTGGCCATATGAGGTGGTACATGCACTGGCATGGTTACTCCCTGTATCATGGTCCACTAAGCAACCCCTCACCCTAAGGGTATCTGAGGGTCTCCACCATAGGGAATCACTACATGTTGTGTGCTTTGACAAAGTAACAGGATGGTGTGGGAATGGAGTACTGAAGTGAGACTCCACTACTGTTGGGCTCAACTTCCTCCAATCACTATCCACCATATCTGCCTTTCTTTCCAGTACTGAGTTGCTATGAGCTCTCAGGGTCAACCTCTGGCTACCTAAAGCTGGAGGCTGAGTCCTTCTGTTTGGCTTACTGGAGGGACAGGTCAGGTTTGGGGTTTTTAGGCCCCAGGTTTGGCTGTGCCCAACAGTGTCCAGCTGTGGGAGTTCCCTAACTAAGTTTAAGGGGGATCCCTCAGGAGTGTGTTTTATTTTCACTTGGCTAGGGCTACTAGCTTCAGTGATCCTAATCTGCTGATTGGGAAATTCTTTTGGACAGGGGGCCCTTTGGGGTCCACCACTGGCCTCCCTGACCTCTACAGCCCTGGGCTGACTGAGGCAGGATAGAGAGGGGCAGGTTACCTGCTCCAGACTGGGTCCCACCTGGGAAGGTTCCACTGTCATCAGGGGCTCTGCCAGGCTAGGCCTGACTACCTCTGGGGCAGTTCCTTCACCAGGGGTAGAGTCAGTTCCCTGAGGAGGCTGGCTCTCACCTAGTGTCTGGGAGGGGGAAGACTTTTCTTACTCCTCAATGCTCTCTGTTTGAGTGGAGTGATCCATTGTTTCAGGCTTCACAACACTTTTATCGGTCTGAGTTTGAGCTGTGGCCATCACAACTCCACCAACCTTTTCAGGAAGGGACTCAGTTTGGGTTTGGGCTGTGACCATCACAGCCTTACCAACCTGTTCAGGTAAGGCATCTTTCTGGGATAGGGCTGTGACTGGCACAGCCTTCCTGACCTGTTCAGGGAGGACATCTTGGACTGGGGCTGTGGCTATCACTGCCCCACTACCCTTACCATGGAGGTTTACCATTTTAAAATGGGGTTCTTGCTCTACCTCAGCCCAGGCTGAGGTCTCTAAATCATTCCCCAGTAGGCAATCTACCGGCAAGTTTGGTGACACTGCCACTCTCTTGTGACCAGTGACACCTCCCCAGCTGAGATTTACCACTGCTATGGGATGATCTCTCTGTACTCCATCAATGTTCACTACCTGGTATGAGGCACCAGGCATAAGTTGCCTCGAGGGGACTAGGCTCTCAGCCACCATGGTGATGCTAGCCCCTGTGTCTCGGTAGGCCTCAACTTTTGAACCATTGATGAGGGGCTCCTGTCTGTACCTGCCCAAAGTGTTGGGACAGGCTGTGAAGTTGGCAAACCCCATGCCAGTCTCACAGACAAGAGTATCTAAGTCAGGGGACCTAGTTAGGCCAGAGTCCTCAGGCACTCCCAAAGAAAATGCACCCAGATTCTTGGGGGCACTCCCACCACCTGGGGGATTACTACTAGTAGTAACAGGAGGCTGGGAAGCTTTATTTGGGGGTATGTTCTCCTTATTGTTGTTGGCCTTGGGACAACTGCTGTCAGTTTTGTAATGGCCCACCTGTTTGCAGGTGTGACAATAAGGTTTCTTTTGGGTTTTGGGAGAAGTTGGGGACCCACCCTTTTCAGAGGAATTTTGGGGCCCTGTGGTTTGATCAGAAGATTTATTCCCATCCTTCTCTTGAGGCTTGGTTGATTCCTTCTTTTGGTCACCACCCTGGTTCTTCGGCCTGACCCTGGTCCTGACCCATTTGTCTGCCCTCTTACCCAATTCTTGTGGAGAGGTCAGATCAGAGTCTACCAGCTGTTGGTGTAATAACTGGTTCTGACAATTACTTAAGATTTGCTCTCTCATAATTAGATTATACAATCCTTTAAAATCAGTAACCTTACTTCCCAGTAGCCACCCTTCAAAAGCCTTAGTGGCACAATCAACAAAGTCAGACCAGTCCTGAGACTGAGTTTTCTGGGTATCCCTGAACAGCAACCTGTACTGCTCAGTGGTTAGGCCGAACCCATCAATCAGTGTGTTCTTCAGGACCTGGTAATTGTTAGCGTCCTCAGCTCTAGTAGTGAGGAGCTTATCTCTACCTTTACCTTCAAAGGAGAGCCACAAGATAGCTGCCCACTGACTCTGGGGGACGCACTGTACAGTGCAGGCCCGCTCCAAAGCAGTAATCCATTTGTGGATGTCGTCCCCTTGCTTGAAGGGGGCACTATCTTACTCAGGTGTCTAGTGTCTAAACTCCTGTTTTCCCTTGGGGGAATGCTGCCACCAGTGGGATTTGTCCCACTCAATTCTTGCTCTCTAGCAAAGGCGAGTCTTTCTTTGGCCAGGGCAAGTTCTTCCCTTTCGATCCGCAGATTGACTTCCCGCTCTTTAGCTTCGTACACTCTCCTCTGAGGGGATGTCATCCCTCTTCGAGAAGAGCCTCAAGAGCCATTGGTTCGAACGGATCTATTAGAGCCTCTCGACAGAGACCTAACTCGTCCATTCCCAATGTTAAGCTGGCCTGAGAGGGGCCCCAGGGGTCTCCTGTTACCATTCTCGTGCCGGCTTAAGTTGTCCCTAGTTAGCTGGCTAACCACTACTGGACCTTTGTCTGCCTCGTCCCCAGATGTCTCTGGATCCTCGTCCTCCTCTTCACCTTCTGCGGAGAGATGGATAAGGTCAGGGTCACCTGAGGTTCCCTCGAGGGGGGGCATATCCCCTTCTGGATGAGAAGGGTCGGTGTTACCCGCCCTCCTAGCATCATAAGTCTCCAAGAGACCAATCAGAAACGGAATGGTAGGGTTTGCACCCTGTTTTAGCTTCCGAGATGTACATATTTGTCGCATCTCTTGGAAGCTAAGTGCAGCATATCTGGAAGTGACCTGTGGAAGGTCGACTGACACAAGGGGAGACTCAGAGTTTCCTCCTTTGTCTGACATGCTGCTTCTAGTGTGGTGTAAGTGATGCACCTACCTACACTATATGTTTACCTACTGATCCCTTGCTAAGAGTTGTAGCCAAGGTGTGCTAAGCCTTGAGGAGCTACAACAGCTGGTTCAGTAGAACTCAGAGTATTCTAAGCTACGTTATATGTACCTGGAGTACTTATGCGATCTTCCACAAGATATTCTTAGGATACGCGTGGTAAAACAACAGCAAGCTCAAATCCCACCGCTGCCACCAATGTGAGAAGTTGGCCCGATATGCAGTGCTCACTATTCTAGTGATCACTATGCATTGGTCCAAACGACCCTTATGGTGATTGGTTGTAAGTCAACCTTAGACCAGCTATCCTAGTAGCGTGGATACGAGCAGTCTTTGGGCTAAACTCTAGAGGGCGTGTTAAGCCAGCTGTTATACCATCACATACCCCTTGAACACCAAGTGAAAGGACACCACACAAGCGTTATGAAAATAAACAGTGTATTTATTAGAATCACAACAGCCCTGTACTCTTTATGAGGACAGGGTACTAAGCACACAACGAAACTCTTAGGATAATACTTCAAGTGCACAATCAATACAAGTGCCCGAGGGCACAGAAAGTTTAGTGGTCTCGGGCGGACCCGATAAGGCAAGTCGGAAGCGATGGGGACTCGGGACCCTTAAATAAGGAGGCTATGCGGGCACCGAAATGCCGAAGTTACCTAGCCCCAAGGGCTGCGGCTGCACAAGTCTTTACAGACGTCGGGAGTCTTTGCTGACGAGCCAGGAGCCGGAAGGAAGGAGTTGCTGGCCGGCGACCAGTGGAAATAGTTCGTAGAGATCCAAGCATGGATCAGAGATGGATGACACCTGAAAGCAGAGGGGACCAAGTTCGTACTACTAGCCAGTAGTCAGAGGGTACCAGGAGGGCACCGGATGATCGTCACCTCGACTAGGTGGGTGGGCGACGCTAGGCTCTGCAGTCTCACGGACCAGGAGGCGTTGTCGGCGACCAGGATGGAGGTGCGAGCTGTCCCACGAAGGTTGATGCTGTCGGCGTCGCTGGGCCCAGGATTGGGGCAACAAGCCTTAGCAAATTTCAGGGCCACGTGGTGGGCCTAAAATGGCGTCTTGAGTGGACGAGGAGGGTCCGGGGTGCTCCTCTCAGAAGGGAGCAAAGGCCAGTCTGGAGCAACCAGACCAACAGCGTTGGTTGTTGCGTGTCGTCAGGAAGGTCACAAGCCAGCGGCTAGTGACCAGACAACGTTCTGAACAGCAAAGAGCAGAAGGGCCCCACGCAGATCGTGGAGATGCTGGGAGGCTGCACTTCAGTGCTGGAGCCGCTCAGGGTCGGGGCTTCTCGAACCCCAGAGCACTCACCAGAGGATCCCTTGGTGGTCGTGCTGGTTAAGAAATCGTGCAGGTCTTGATGATGGCCGGTCCCTCGAGGTCTCGTCGCACCCACAGATCTCAGCTGAGCTGACGATGTGGGTAGAGGTCAGAGGTGCCAGGGAAGCCGGTTCTCGTCGAACTGGGCAGTCGGATTCCTGAGGAAGGACTTGCAGCAAACCGCAGAGTTCTTAGATGGTGCCTGCGGATGCAGGGTGACTACTCCTTAGCCACAAGGGAGAAATCTTGAGAAGAGTTGAGAGTTCCTTTCGTAGAAAGTATTCTTGATTCAAAGATGATCTAATTTGGAAGGGTCCCCGCTCCTGCCTTTATCCTAAAGAAAGGGGTGGGTACGTGACTAGTCCTGCCCTAGGGGTGGGACCAGGAAGGGGGGTGGTTACACCCCTCTCCCGTGCCGGACTTTCCCCAGGTCAGGGGCTGGGGCGCCCCTGGAACTGGTTCTAGCCGGCAGATGCGTAGTGAGCACGGGGTGCCACTCAGCAGTCACCTTCCTGTAAAGCCCTGCCTACCCAGGATACACAAACCCTGTCTGGGATGGTGCGAACACCGCCCCGGACAGGAAACCCTTTGTCCAAGCTCTCCTCGCTGGAAGGACTCCCAGCAGCAGGAGGTCAGACTCGTGTCTGTGGTGGCAGCATCCATTTTGTGGAGCTGAGGCTTCAGTTAACTTTAACCGGGGTTCACAGTTACGTATATGTCATGTCCCTCTAGCAGGGCGGAATGCTAACCTCGTCGCCAGCATTGGTGAGGGGTCAGCATCCCGATTCATACGACACCTTACTCGATATGTCTTGATAACGCGATACCGAAGTTAGTGATATGGTATGCGTTCTCATGGAACAGTCATTGGGTCTTGGTTCCGCAAGCTGCAACCGGGCTCGGCTCGTGCCAGAGTCCAATTCACATGATTCCACGCACTCTGCCTTCAGGATTGTCAAGGCCTGCCATAGGAGTGGCTGATAGGAATTTGGGTGTCCATTTTAGGGTTAGATATAGGGATACTATACCTACAGCAACGGGCGAGTACGCCACGTTGCCCCAGCTGTCGCGCAGCCAGTTGTGTCAGATTTAGATGGCCATCCAGGGGTGGCATAATACATGCTTCAGCCCCTGGTAGGCCCTGGATACACCGATGCCCTGAGTTACAGGGTCTGATAAGGTGGCCCAGTACCAATTGGAAATGTACCTAAGGTACATGGAATCCATTTTAGAGAGAGAGCAGTAGGCCTGGGGTCCTGATTGGCAGGGCCCCAGGTCAACTAAGTCGGAAAACCAGCAAAACACCAGGCAAAAAGTCGGGGGTAACCATAGTCAGGTATCTACCTTCCTACAGTGATGGTTTGGGAATTCGCCAAAAATTCCATGCTGCAAATCACCCCAATTAGCTGGTTTAGTTTAGTGCTATAATGGCACCCTTAAGTTGAAATTGGCCAAGATACAGGCGAGCTCTGGTCTTCAATGGCCTGATGCTTTGCCATTAGCACTTTTGTGAACTAGGATGACTATACATTCTCTAATGGGACTTAGTCCATATGAGATAGTTTTTGGTCAGCCGGCAAAAATATGGGGAGTACCGAGGCCAACCAAATTCAGTGAGATTGAACACCCGGTATTGATTGACTATCTGTATGATTTGACGGCTAAATTGCGTGTCTTACACCAACAGGTTCATGATACATTGCCACAGGCTTCTGAAGATTCAGGACACGCCATCGATCCTGGTTCCTGGGTCCTGGTCAAAAACTTCCAGCGGACAAAGAACGATCAGCCCCGCTGGACCGGACCCTACTTGGTGCTATTGTCTACGCGATCTGCAGTGCGAGTGCACGGGAAAAAGAACTGGATCCACGGCGTACATTGTAAGAGGGCTCCTTTGCCTCTGCCGTACGACCAGTGGGTCCAGGAGGGTATTACTAATTCAGAAACTGACACCGTGCCTCGTTTTCTGCCTTTTAGCGATGCACGTTTAATTGGGACAAGTTCTGGGCGTGAAAGCGACGATCTTCTCCAAGAAGCTGTGCCACCGTCAGTTCGATTGGACACTACTGAGCCTGAACTTTTGTTTCGTGATCAGACATTAGCAATGGGACCCCCTCAAAAATATTATTTATGGCCCTGGAACCGAGGGGAGCAAGAAGACACAAAGCAAGAGGGGTGTTCCTACAGTGGCCGTATCATTCAATAATGTGTATACATCTCTAAATAATCACAAGGGGCAGTGACAGAAGAAGGTAAAGTGCAAACAAAGTTCATTTAGAAAAATATTTATTTATTCTTTTTTTAATTTTTTTCTTGATATGGATTCATATAAATATTATTATTCAACAAGAAACCTTTTTTGAATTAATAGGTAGTACATAGGTTTGAGAAAATTCATAAAGAACACAAAATAGTCATAAAAACAGCAGCAAATTAGCAGGTCCCCTGAAAAGCAATCATGCACCACAACTCACTCACGTGCTAACAATCATTCTACATTCATACCACATACAAAAATGGAGAAGGAACTGGATTCCAAATAGCAAGATGACTATGCTAATGTGGTCCAAGGGCAACAGGGTGTAATTGTTAGCCCCTGTAGCGGGTCTACGCGCGTTTCGGTGGACAAGCCACCTTCATCAGGACCTTCTTGACCAAAAAAGTGAAGATATCAGGGGATCAAACAAGAGGAGTTTTGGCCTAAAAAAGAAAAAGAAATATATAAATCTCTGTCACTAGCACATACACCAAAAAAAACTATGTACAAGAAAGCATTAATACATTCACTGTTGGGTTGAAACCCCAGGGCTCATCACTGTAGTTAAAGAATGAATCTACAATATGGGGTAACAAGCAAAGGAGCCTAGTCATACGCAAGAGATGCTAACACTGGATAACTAATTGATATGGGAAGTCAAGTGAGCAGAGAGATTCCCATATTACATAAGTTGGTACTACATTTAAAGGCATATCCAGTCATATGACAGTACTTACGGGTAAAAAAGATCAGCTATCATTAGATCGAGTTTTCTTTAAGAGTTAGAGGCTAAGGTCACATAAGTTGCACCATATCTGTGGGGGAACCAATGTAAGAGATTAGGGTAGGTAAGAAAAGAGAGACTGGTTTGAATGTATGCGTTGTCCTTGTTTCATAGGCTTACCCATAATGTCAAATCCGATGTGTTAGATGACCCTCAAGGCTTCATATTAATGTCTTGGATACCAATTACTGATATGGAAGCTACAAAAGAAATATGTGATAGCCCATGTCACAGTCAATCTAAAAAAGGTAAACCTCAATACTGTAAGACGGCTAGACCTCTACTGGTAGATGTATAGTGGAACATACCGGGATGGGCGAGTTAATGACGTCACAGTGGGAATTCTGAGAGAATACTACTATCTCATAAAATGAAGAAGAGGGTTCCAGTCCACGGAGAGTGTTAGCTTCTGAATAGATTCAATCTCTGGTGACAAAAAGAGAGATACCAGCACGGTAGTAAAAGGAGACCCTAAACATTGTCGATATATTAAGGACGTGGAAGGACCAGAGAGGTTACATGGTGACTTACTTTTTAGTAACGGTGGATCACAACAAGTGGGCAGTAAATCCAACAAGTAATTGAGGCTGGCTAGCCCTGTAAGACAAAAGTAGAGTGCATATAGTATAGTACTCGGGCATAAATGTAAGTAGGATTACACGGGCATGTCAGTAATAAAGAACAAGTTGCGCATGCGCCGAGAAATATCAGGCAAACTACTAGTAATGAATAATGGATATAAGGGGTCCACATTCCATGAGTAACCGAGTGTAAATACAGCGAAGGGTGAAGCCCGCTGTAAAAATCGGCAATACTGCGGCGTGAGGAGAGTTACATATAAAGGTCTACGGGGGAGACTGTGAAGACAGCGAAGGGTGAAGCCCGCTGTAAAAATCGGCAATACTGCGGCGTGAGGAGAGTTACATATAAAGGTCTACGGGGGAGACTGTGAAGACAGCGAAGGGTGAAGCCCGCTGTAAAAATCGGCAATACTGCAGCGTGAGGAGAGTTACATATAAAGGTCTACGGGGGAAACTGCTCTATACTCCTCTGAGTAAGACAGTTTTCTGTCGAATTTACCTTAGTGTCCGGCTTCGTAGCGTCCAAGTCTCTCCGCGTTTCCGGGGCCCTCCGTAGACTAGTGTTGGCGTCCGCCTACTCTTATACTCTCACGAATCACACACAGATAACGCGGAAGCGGCGAAAAAAATGGGACGCGAGAGCATAGCGGCATAGTAATAGATGATGGACTGCATTGCGGCGGCCATGTTATGAGTGTCGAGCAAAAACGAGCTCAAAAAATCACAAAATTGGACAGTAATAGGTTGTTCCCAAGGTGCATGGGATAAGGGGGTCATGTCTATGAGGTCATGTCTAAAATCGGATTGCCTTGGCAAGATGTGTCTTAAATAAGTGGCTCAACCAAAATCTCGTCATAATCGAGTAATGTGGGGTAACGAAATAATGCTGACCAGATAATAAGACATTATGTCAAAGTCTAAAGAAAGGGGCCATGTATGAGTGGTCGTGAGAGGGCTGGACACACTCGTGTGGACTGGATCACGGGAAGCTAGCCCGGAGGAGATAGTATAATGGCACAGATACTGTGATACAGGGGGGGGCCGAGGGGGGGGGGGCGGGGGAGAGGGGGTGGGGGGAAAGGGAAAAGGGAGGAAAGGGGCAAAAAATACAGATTCTTTACTTAGTGACATACCAAGATAGCTCTTCGTTTAGTCCCCGCTTGACACTGTCCAAATGAAAGATCCAGAAAGTTTCGCGTTTTTTACGCGTGTTTTCCATGGGCTGACCCAATTTGGGAGTGATCTTTTCCAGGATGGACCATCTGATCTCATCCTCCTTGTGCGACTTCTCGATGCAGTGTTCTACTAGTGGGGCTGAGAGTTTCTTAGTCCTAATAGCGGACTTATGTTCGCTGAAACGGACGCGAAACTCGCGTCCTGTTTCGCCAACATAGGCTAAGCCACAGTCACAGAATAAGATGTATACAATATTGCTACTACGGCAGTTGGTAAGATAGCGTAGTTTAATCGTTTTTTCATTGTAGGTGACCGTGTCAGAGATAAGGGCTGAGTCGCAGGCGTGGCAGCCGCCACACCTGTGGTTGCCTAAAACAGCTGGGAGGCCAGTGATAGAGAGCTGGTTATTGAAGTAGGCATTTCTGGTCTGGGGTCTCGCATGGACAAGCATGTCCCTTAAGTTTTTATTTCTTCTATAGGCTAACATGGGTAGGGGGAGTGGAGAGCTACTTTCATCCATGTTCAAGATTTTCCAATTTTTATTTATGATATTCCTCAGTTTGTGATTCAGGGTGGAATGATTAATCACGCAAGTGATCCGGTCGTGTTTGTTCTGGGGTTTGCCCTGTAGGAGTGCAGATCTATTAAAATGTTTGGCCCTTTTGTAGGCTTGTCGTACTAAACGATGTGGGTAGCCTCTTTTAAGTAGCCGTTCTTTAAGAGCATCTCCGTGTCGGTGGAATGAACTGATATCTGTACAATTGCGGCGAATCCGCAGAAATTCGCCGAAAGGTATAGATTCCCTTTGGCAATTGGGGTGGAAGCTTCCAAATTCCAGAATAGTATTTTTGGCAGTACTTTTCCTGAAGAGGCTGACCGATAGCTGACCGTTAGTGCCTGAGATTCTGATATCTAAAAAATCTACCTTCTGAGTGCTCAGATTTATCGTGAACTTCAGATTAGTATCACTGGCATTAAGCCAAAGGTAGAAGATCTGCAGTTCCTCTTCCGACCCTTTCCAAATAAAAAAAATATCGTCAATAAAGCGCTTCCAAACAAAAATATTCTCAAAAAAGGGTGCCAGTTCATTGAAAATATTTTTCAGTTCCCACTCCCCCATGAAGGTATTAGCCACACTGGGGGCACAAGAAGCCCCCATAGATGTCCCCTTAATCTGCCTATAGATTTTCCCATTGTATTCAAAGTAATTATTCATGAGAACAATCTCCAAGCACTGGAGAATGAAGGCATCGGGCGGTTAGATGGATATCTCCTGAGAAGGGTGGACACAGCCTGTAACGCTCGACATTGAGGGATATTGGTGTAAAGCGCCTCAATGTCGAGCGTCACCAAGATGTCTGTATCGGGGTTGAATGGTAGGCCTTCAATTTTGTTAATAATATCCCCGGTGTCGCGGATATATGAGGCATATTTCTGGGTTAGAGGACACAAGAATCTATCCACATATTTGGACAATGGCTCAGTGCATGAGCCAATGGTCGAAATAATAGGACGCATGGGTGGATCATTTTCTGATTTGTGTGTCTTCGGGAGACCATACAAAACAGAAGTAGTAGGGGTGGTTTTATTGAGAAAGACAAACTCATCTTCACAAATATAACCATCTGTGAAGGCCACTTGAGTAATTTCTTGAATGTGTTTATTCAAGCGATCTAGTTCTTTACGTTGGGCAGGTCTGTAATGTTCGGTCACAGCTAGCATTTCTAACATTTTCTCGTCATACTTAGATCTGTCAAATACCGTGATGCCTCCACCTTTATCACAAGGTTTGATGACTATGGAGGAATTGGTTTTAAGCTCATTCAAGGAGTTTCTTTCCGAATGAGAGAGATTTGATGGTGGGGAATATGTGTTTTTAATGACTTTTGCAACATCTTGGAGGACGCTCTGTTCAAAGATGCGTACCTCCGCACCTACCATATCCAGGGTTGGTGTGAATGTTGATGCTGGTTTACAGCCCGATAGATTTTCTGCTTCCTCACAGGGTGGTCGGTCATGAAAGAATTTATTAAGCCTAATTTTACGAAAAAAGGCAAAGAGATCTTCGTGCAGTTTGAATTTGTTGACATAACTACTAGGGACAAATGAAAGCCCTCTACTAAGAACCTTTATGTCCTCTGGTTGGAGATTGGTAGAGGACAGATTGTAAACGGGTAGATCATTTGTAGTTTTGGATTCATTTTCTGACTCTACCACCAATACTGTTGGTTGCGAGTCCTCACATATTGCTGAGGAGGTTGAGGGTTCATTTGGGTATGGTTCGCTTGGTCTTGCCAGCGAACATTCCTCCCTCTGTGTTGGCCCCGATGTAAAAAAACCCTCCCATTAAATGGGCGTTGATTCTGTCTACCCCTAAAGGATCCTGAATTTGGTTGACCAAAGTTCATATCCTGGTAGTTATCTCCATCAGATCCAGAGGACCCTGTATCGGAGAAGTTGGTATATTGTCTCCTACGATATCCGTTGTAATTAGGATTGTAGTTGCCTTGTGGTGTTTCTTGATAGAAATTGGGATTGAGGTAAGGATAGATTTTCTCTTTGGTAAACCACCTCACATCTTTTTTAAGTTTATCCATTTTTTTATTGGTGAGGTAGGTTTCAAAGTCCTTCATCTCTGATTTAATTTTTTCCAAGCAGGTCTTGGCATCTTCCACAGCAGTGGATGCATTAAGTTTCTCCTCAAGGTCATTTATTTCCCGCAGGAGGGTAGATGCTACATCTTTCGCAGTTTCAATAATGAGCATCATCCAGTCCCTGGAGCAGCGGTTGGATATGAGTGACCACCGCTCCAGGAACTTTTTGATGTCAATGAAGAGAGCTGGGGCGTTACGAACTCTCAAACCTGTGGGAATCACGCCTGCTTTTAAGTATTCAAACATGTAGAAAGCGTGTGATTCAATTCTTTTAAGTCTCTTACGCATGTTAAGGAGATTCTGCCATTCACTATTCCCTAGTTGTTGGGGAGGGGTGGGAGTACTATCGCCTGCTAATTTCCCCATCAAGGTATTGAAATCATCATCTGTAAAGCCAAACGTCTGAAAGGAATCCATAATGAGGGAGGAGATAAAAGTAACAAAAGCAAAGGAAGAAGCGAAGACAGTACAATAAGGCAAAAGGTCAAATCTGTTTAAGGAATAAGAGTCTTTAAAGCGACTCAACACTGGGGGAAAGGAACAAGAGTAGATTCTCTAACAAGTGAGAACCAGCCAGGAGTAACCACAACAGTGAAAATATTTCAAAACTACAACAATGAAGGTAATTCACAAAGTAAAGGTGCAAATCCCACGGTTGAAAAACCGCGAATATGTAAAACATGAGCAATGGGACCCCCTCAAAAATATAATTTATGGCCCTGGAACCGAGGGGAGCAAGAAGACACAAAGCAAGAGGGGTGTTCCTACAGTGGCCGTATCATTCAATAATGTGTATACATCTCTAAATAATCACAAGGGGCAGTGACAGAAGAAGGTAAAGTGCAAACAAAGTTCATTTAGAAAAATATTTATTTATTCTTTTTTTAATTTTTTTCTTGATATGGATTCATATAAATATTATTATTCAACAAGAAACCTTTTTTGAATTAATAGGTAGTACATAGGTTTGAGAAAATTCATAAAGAACACAAAATAGTCATAAAAACAGCAGCAAATTAGCAGGTCCCCTGAAAAGCAATCATGCACCACAACTCACTCACGTGCTAACAATCATTCTACATTCATACCACATACAAAAATGGAGAAGGAACTGGATTCCAAATAGCAAGATGACTATGCTAATGTGGTCCAAGGGCAACAGGGTGTAATTGTTAGCCCCTGTAGCGGGTCTACGCGCGTTTCGGTGGACAAGCCACCTTCATCAGGACCTTCTTGACCAAAAAAGTGAAGATATCAGGGGATCAAACAAGAGGAGTTTTGGCCTAAAAAAGAAAAAGAAATATATAAATCTCTGTCACTAGCACATACACCAAAAAAAACTATGTACAAGAAAGCATTAATACATTCACTGTTGGGTTGAAACCCCAGGGCTCATCACTGTAGTTAAAGAATGAATCTACAATATGGGGTAACAAGCAAAGGAGCCTAGTCATACGCAAGAGATGCTAACACTGGATAACTAATTGATATGGGAAGTCAAGTGAGCAGAGAGATTCCCATATTACATAAGTTGGTACTACATTTAAAGGCATATCCAGTCATATGACAGTACTTACGGGTAAAAAAGATCAGCTATCATTAGATCGAGTTTTCTTTAAGAGTTAGAGGCTAAGGTCACATAAGTTGCACCATATCTGTGGGGGAACCAATGTAAGAGATTAGGGTAGGTAAGAAAAGAGAGACTGGTTTGAATGTATGCGTTGTCCTTGTTTCATAGGCTTACCCATAATGTCAAATCCGATGTGTTAGATGACCCTCAAGGCTTCATATTAATGTCTTGGATACCAATTACTGATATGGAAGCTACAAAAGAAATATGTGATAGCCCATGTCACAGTCAATCTAAAAAAGGTAAACCTCAATACTGTAAGACGGCTAGACCTCTACTGGTAGATGTATAGTGGAACATACCGGGATGGGCGAGTTAATGACGTCACAGTGGGAATTCTGAGAGAATACTACTATCTCATAAAATCAAGAAGAGGGTTCCAGTCCACGGAGAGTGTTAGCTTCTGAATAGATTCAATCTCTGGTGACAAAAAGAGAGATACCAGCACGGTAGTAAAAGGAGACCCTAAACATTGTCGATATATTAAGGACGTGGAAGGACCAGAGAGGTTACATGGTGACTTACTTTTTAGTAACGGTGGATCACAACAAGTGGGCAGTAAATCCAACAAGTAATTGAGGCTGGCTAGCCCTGTAAGACAAAAGTAGAGTGCATATAGTATAGTACTCGGGCATAAATGTAAGTAGGATTACACGGGCATGTCAGTAATAAAGAACAAGTTGCGCATGCGCCGAGAAATATCAGGCAAACTACTAGTAATGAATAATGGATATAAGGGGTCCACATTCCATGAGTAACCGAGTGTAAATACAGCGAAGGGTGAAGCCCGCTGTAAAAATCGGCAATACTGCGGCGTGAGGAGAGTTACATATAAAGGTCTACGGGGGAGACTGTGAAGACAGCGAAGGGTGAAGCCCGCTGTAAAAATCGGCAATACTGCGGCGTGAGGAGAGTTACATATAAAGGTCTACGGGGGAGACTGTGAAGACAGTGAAGGGTGAAGCCCGCTGTAAAAATCGGCAATACTGCAGCGTGAGGAGAGTTACATATAAAGGTCTACGGGGGAAACTGCTCTATACTCCTCTGAGTAAGACAGTTTTCTGTCGAATTTACCTTAGTGTCCGGCTTCGTAGCGTCCAAGTCTCTCCGCGTTTCCGGGGCCCTCCGTAGACTAGTGTTGGCGTCCGCCTACTCTTATACTCTCACGAATCACACACAGATAACGCGGAAGCGGCGAAAAAAATGGGACGCGAGAGCATAGCGGCATAGTAATAGATGATGGACTGCATTGCGGCGGCCATGTTATGAGTGTCGAGCAAAAACGAGCTCAAAAAATCACAAAATTGGACAGTAATAGGTTGTTCCCAAGGTGCATGGGATAAGGGGGTCATGTCTATGAGGTCATGTCTAAAATCGGATTGCCTTGGCAAGATGTGTCTTAAATAAGTGGCTCAACCAAAATCTCGTCATAATCGAGTAATGTGGGGTAACGAAATAATGCTGACCAGATAATAAGACATTATGTCAAAGTCTAAAGAAAGGGGCCATGTATGAGTGGTCGTGAGAGGGCTGGACACACTCGTGTGGACTGGATCACGGGAAGCTAGCCCGGAGGAGATAGTATAATGGCACAGATACTGTGATACAGGGGGGGGCCGAGGGGGGGGGGGGCGGGGGAGAGGGGGTGGGGGGAAAGGGAAAAGGGAGGAAAGGGGCAAAAAATACAGATTCTTTACTTAGTGACATACCAAGATAGCTCTTCGTTTAGTCCCCGCTTGACACTGTCCAAATGAAAGATCCAGAAAGTTTCGCGTTTTTCACGCGTGTTTTCCATGGGCTGACCCAATTTGGGAGTGATCTTTTCCAGGATGGACCATCTGATCTCATCCTCCTTGTGCGACTTCTCGATGCAGTGTTCTACTAGTGGGGCTGAGAGTTTCTTAGTCCTAATAGCGGACTTATGTTCGCTGAAACGGACGCGAAACTCGCGTCCTGTTTCGCCAACATAGGCTAAGCCACAGTCACAGAATAAGATGTATACAATATTGCTACTACGGCAGTTGGTAAGATAGCGTAGTTTAATCGTTTTTTCATTGTAGGTGACCGTGTCAGAGATAAGGGCTGAGTCGCAGGCGTGGCAGCCGCCACACCTGTGGTTGCCTAAAACAGCTGGGAGGCCAGTGATAGAGAGCTGGTTATTGAAGTAGGCATTTCTGGTCTGGGGTCTCGCATGGACAAGCATGTCCCTTAAGTTTTTATTTCTTCTATAGGCTAACATGGGTAGGGGGAGTGGAGAGCTACTTTCATCCATGTTCAAGATTTTCCAATTTTTATTTATGATATTCCTCAGTTTGTGATTCAGGGTGGAATGATTAATCACGCAAGTGATCCGGTCGTGTTTGTTCTGGGGTTTGCCCTGTAGGAGTGCAGATCTATTAAAATATTTGGCCCTTTTGTAGGCTTGTCGTACTAAACGATGTGGGTAGCCTCTTTTAAGTAGCCGTTCTTTAAGAGCATCTCCGTGTCGGTGGAATGAACTGATATCTGTACAATTGCGGCGAATCCGCAGAAATTCGCCGAAAGGTATAGATTCCCTTTGGCAATTGGGGTGGAAGCTTCCAAATTCCAGAATAGTATTTTTGGCAGTACTTTTCCTGAAGAGGCTGACCGATAGCTGACCGTTAGTGCCTGAGATGCTGATATCTAAAAAATCTACCTTCTGAGTGCTCAGATTTATCGTGAACTTCAGATTAGTATCACTGGCATTAAGCCAAAGGTAGAAGATCTGCAGTTCCTCTTCCGACCCTTTCCAAATAAAAAAAATATCGTCAATAAAGCGCTTCCAAACAAAAATATTCTCAAAAAAGGGTGCCAGTTCATTGAAAATATTTTTCAGTTCCCACTCCCCCATGAAGGTATTAGCCACACTGGGGGCACAAGAAGCCCCCATAGATGTCCCCTTAATCTGCCTATAGATTTTCCCATTGTATTCAAAGTAATTATTCATGAGAACAATCTCCAAGCACTGGAGAATGAAGGCATCGGGGCGGTTAGATGGATATCTCCTGAGAAGGGTGGACACAGCCTGTAACGCTCGACATTGAGGGATATTGGTGTAAAGCGCCTCAATGTCGAGCGTCACCAAGATGTCTGTATCGGGGTTGAATGGTAGGCCTTCAATTTTGTTAATAATATCCCCGGTGTCGCGGATATATGAGGCATATTTCTGGGTTAGAGGACACAAGAATCTATCCACATATTTGGACAATGGCTCAGTGCATGAGCCAATGGTCGAAATAATAGGACGCATGGGTGGATCATTTTCTGATTTGTGTGTCTTCGGGAGACCATACAAAACAGAAGTAGTAGGGGTGGTTTTATTGAGAAAGACAAACTCATCTTCACAAATATAACCATCTGTGAAGGCCACTTGAGTAATTTCTTGAATGTGTTTATTCAAGCGATCTAGTTCTTTACGTTGGGCAGGTCTGTAATGTTCGGTCACAGCTAGCATTTCTAACATTTTCTCGTCATACTTAGATCTGTCAAATACCGTGATGCCTCCACCTTTATCACAAGGTTTGATGACTATGGAGGAATTGGTTTTAAGCTCATTCAAGGAGTTTCTTTCCGAATGAGAGAGATTTGATGGTGGGGAATATGTGTTTTTAATGACTTTTGCAACATCTTGGAGGACGCTCTGTTCAAAGATGCGTACCTCCGCACCTACCATATCCAGGGTTGGTGTGAATGTTGATGCTGGTTTACAGCCCGATAGATTTTCTGCTTCCTCACAGGGTGGTCGGTCATGAAAGAATTTATTAAGCCTAATTTTACGAAAAAAGGCAAAGAGATCTTCGTGCAGTTTGAATTTGTTGACATAACTACTAGGGACAAATGAAAGCCCTCTACTAAGAACCTTTATGTCCTCTGGTTGGAGATTGGTAGAGGACAGATTGTAAACGGGTAGATCATTTGTAGTTTTGGATTCATTTTCAGACTCTACCACCAATACTGTTGGTTGCGAGTCCTCACATATTGCTGAGGAGGTTGAGGGTTCATTTGGGTATGGTTCGCTTGGTCTTGCCAGCGAACATTCCTCCCTCTGTGTTGGCCCCGATGTAAAAAACCCCTCCCATTAAATGGGCGTTGATTCTGTCTACCCCTAAAGGATCCTGAATTTGGTTGACCAAAGTTCATATCCTGGTAGTTATCTCCATCAGATCCAGAGGACCCTGTATCGGAGAAGTTGGTATATTGTCTCCTACGATATCCGTTGTAATTAGGATTGTAGTTGCCTTGTGGTGTTTCTTGATAGAAATTGGGATTGAGGTAAGGATAGATTTTCTCTTTGGTAAACCACCTCACATCTTTTTTAAGTTTATCCATTTTTTTATTGGTGAGGTAGGTTTCAAAGTCCTTCATCTCTGATTTAATTTTTTCCAAGCAGGTCTTGGCATCTTCCACAGCAGTGGATGCATTAAGTTTCTCCTCAAGGTCATTTATTTCCCGCAGGAGGGTAGATGCTACATCTTTCGCAGTTTCAATAATGAGCATCATCCAGTCCCTGGAGCAGCGGTTGGATATGAGTGACCACCGCTCCAGGAACTTTTTGATGTCAATGAAGAGAGCTGGGGCGTTACGAACTCTCAAACCTGTGGGAATCACGCCTGCTTTTAAGTATTCAAACATGTAGAAAGCGTGTGATTCAATTCTTTTAAGTCTCTTACGCATGTTAAGGAGATTCTGCCATTCACTATTCCCTAGTTGTTGGGGAGGGGTGGGAGTACTATCGCCTGCTAATTTCCCCATCAAGGTATTGAAATCATCATCTGTAAAGCCAAACGTCTGAAAGGAATCCATAATGAGGGAGGAGATAAAAGTAACAAAAGCAAAGGAAGAAGCGAAGACAGTACAATAAGGCAAAAGGTCAAATCTGTTTAAGGAATAAGAGTCTTTAAAGCGACTCAACACTGGGGGAAAGGAACAAGAGTAGATTCTCTAACAAGTGAGAACCAGCCAGGAGTAACCACAACAGTGAAAATATTTCAAAACTACAACAATGAAGGTAATTCACAAAGTAAAGGTGCAAATCCCACGGTTGAAAAACCGCGAATATGTAAAACATGAGCAATGGGACCCCCTCAAAAATATAATTTATGGCCCTGGAACCGAGGGGAGCAAGAAGACACAAAGCAAGAGGGGTGTTCCTACAGTGGCCGTATCATTCAATAATGTGTATACATCTCTAAATAATCACAAGGGGCAGTGACAGAAGAAGGTAAAGTGCAAACAAAGTTCATTTAGAAAAATATTTATTTATTCTTTTTTTAATTTTTTTCTTGATATGGATTCATATAAATATTATTATTCAACAAGAAACCTTTTTTGAATTAATAGGTAGTACATAGGTTTGAGAAAATTCATAAAGAACACAAAATAGTCATAAAAACAGCAGCAAATTAGCAGGTCCCCTGAAAAGCAATCATGCACCACAACTCACTCACGTGCTAACAATCATTCTACATTCATACCACATACAAAAATGGAGAAGGAACTGGATTCCAAATAGCAAGATGACTATGCTAATGTGGTCCAAGGGCAACAGGGTGTAATTGTTAGCCCCTGTAGCGGGTCTACGCGCGTTTCGGTGGACAAGCCACCTTCATCAGGACCTTCTTGACCAAAAAAGTGAAGATATCAGGGGATCAAACAAGAGGAGTTTTGGCCTAAAAAAGAAAAAGAAATATATAAATCTCTGTCACTAGCACATACACCAAAAAAAACTATGTACAAGAAAGCATTAATACATTCACTGTTGGGTTGAAACCCCAGGGCTCATCACTGTATCTCTCTTTTTGTCACCAGAGATTGAATCTATTCAGAAGCTAACACTCTCCGTGGACTGGAACCCTCTTCTTGATTTTATGAGATAGTAGTATTCTCTCAGAATTCCCACTGTGACGTCATTAACTCGCCCATCCCGGTATGTTCCACTATACATCTACCAGTAGAGGTCTAGCCGTCTTACAGTATTGAGGTTTACCTTTTTTAGATTGACTGTGACATGGGCTATCACATATTTCTTTTGTAGCTTCCATATCAGTAATTGGTATCCAAGACATTAATATGAAGCCTTGAGGGTCATCTAACACATCGGATTTGACATTATGGGTAAGCCTATGAAACAAGGACAACGCATACATTCAAACCAGTCTCTCTTTTCTTACCTACCCTAATCTCTTACATTGGTTCCCCCACAGATATGGTGCAACTTATGTGACCTTAGCCTCTAACTCTTAAAGAAAACTCGATCTAATGATAGCTGATCTTTTTTACCCGTAAGTACTGTCATATGACTGGATATGCCTTTAAATGTAGTACCAACTTATGTAATATGGGAATCTCTCTGCTCACTTGACTTCCCATATCAATTAGTTATCCAGTGTTAGCATCTCTTGCGTATGACTAGGCTCCTTTGCTTGTTACCCCATATTGTAGATTCATTCTTTAACTACAGTGATGAGCCCTGGGGTTTCAACCCAACAGTGAATGTATTAATGCTTTCTTGTACATAGTTTTTTTTGGTGTATGTGCTAGTGACAGAGATTTATATATTTCTTTTTCTTTTTTAGGCCAAAACTCCTCTTGTTTGATCCCCTGATATCTTCACTTTTTTGGTCAAGAAGGTCCTGATGAAGGTGGCTTGTCCACCGAAACGCGCGTAGACCCGCTACAGGGGCTAACAATTACACCCTGTTGCCCTTGGACCACATTAGCATAGTCATCTTGCTATTTGGAATCCAGTTCCTTCTCCATTTTTGTATGTGGTATGAATGTAGAATGATTGTTAGCACGTGAGTGAGTTGTGGTGCATGATTGCTTTTCAGGGGACCTGCTAATTTGCTGCTGTTTTTATGACTATTTTGTGTTCTTTATGAATTTTCTCAAACCTATGTACTACCTATTAATTCAAAAAAGGTTTCTTGTTGAATAATAATATTTATATGAATCCATATCAAGAAAAAAATTAAAAAAAGAATAAATAAATATTTTTCTAAATGAACTTTGTTTGCACTTTACCTTCTTCTGTCACTGCCCCTTGTGATTATTTAGAGATGTATACACATTATTGAATGATACGGCCACTGTAGGAACACCCCTCTTGCTTCGTGATCAGACATTGCCTTGGAAAGGCCGTAATAATTTGCGACCAAGAGTCGTTGATTGATAAAGCAAAAATGATTTTCTTTGTTAATTTTTTAAGTTAAGCTCTCCCATCCGAGAAACTGTTTTGACCGAATTTTGTTTTTCGAACCGCCTTCCGGGTTCAGCTGTAGGGTCGCGGTACCAAGACTTAGAGCGTACTGCCGTGTAGACACAAGGTTGACGGTTCTGGTTTGTTCTAGGGCGTTCCCTGGGGCATTCAGAGGTACACTGAGCAAATTGAACCAACTGCCGTGAACAGCACGGTTAGAGGATGGTGTTTTTCGAGATGGAGAGACCTGTTGAAGAAATGAGTTTTAAGAGCAAACTATGTCAAATTATGAGTAATAAGTGATTCTTGATATTATGTCTTTTTATGCTACTTAGCTTGATGATGTTCTTGATGGGATATATTATGTTCTCTTTTCAAGTGATGTTTGCACCCACTACACAACCCGTACCTGCTTCTACTGTTTCTTCGCATTCTTTTCATCCTCTACCTGAACATGAATCCATTAGAAGATTGGAATTCCTTATAACTCCTTTGTTCAGCTTCTGCACCAACACCAGCTAGCAGTGAACACGACTAACTGTTGGGTGTGTGGCCTTATGCCTCATACTACTGATAAAGGTATTCCTTACCTGGTCCTGCCATTCAGTTATAATGGTTCTGTGTGGGCATACAGAACGATGTTCATCTATGCTCGTGAAGTCTACCCCCTACATTCTGTGAAAGACAATCCAAAGAACAGTGCTTTAGTTAAGGGGATAGTTGATATGATTAGAGGAGTTAGCTCCTATGATACAATCCCGAAAGATGAGACACTAGCGTATATTGGATGGAAGTGACTGGATATGGAGTTAGTCTGAGTGATAACCAGCGAGCGAAAAGATCCTCTCCGATTTGGATCGTACCCCATCAGGGTGATTTCTGTCTGCAAGGTAATGGCAAGAATCCGAGAGCTCAGTTAGGGAAGAGTATCTGCACTGAGACGTATGTTTTTGCGTCCCAGACTTCCCCATCGTTTCTAGCAGCTAAGGGTACCTATTTTGTCTGTTATGATAGAGCATGCACATGGTTACCCCCTGATTTCTCGGGCACATGTTTTGTCTCGTTCCTGTTGCCTCCTACTTATACAGCTGTGGCAGATTACCACAAGACGAGAGTTGTTAGAGGTGTCTTCAGTAAGGAAGATACTGCAGGACAAGAATTGGAGATTTCTTGAGGGGTTTTCTGCCATTTTGGGGACCTATGGTTAACAGCAAGAACATACGGCAATTGACGATAGTGGTTGAGCCCACCGTAGTTGAAACTGCCGGTGCCCTTAGTAACTTGACTGCTGAGCTCCAGTCGGATCGTCTTATGACTCTCCAGAACAGAGTTGCATTAGATGTCATACTTGCAGATAGAGGAGGGGTATGTAAATTGATTCAATAGAGTAGTAGTAGTAGTAACAGACCTTTCTTGAGCGCATATTTCACGCTTAGGTCTCATAGTACTTTGCCAACAACAGTAATTAGAGGGGAGAGTTAGAATAGCCATGACTTGAGATCTTTACAAAAAATTTTATGGCTCGTCTCCTGGTGGAGTTGCATTGGCAATAAGTTCCTTAGCTCCCGGGGCGATTTTGGAGAAAGACCTATACCCATTTTTTACCGTGCATACCTGTGGGATGTTCAAGAGGTGCTTGTTGGATAAGCAAAGGGGGCGTCTTGTCTGATATTTAACCAGTTTCTTTGCCAGGTAGATAGGTCCCTGGTTGTTCAGAGTTTTGTGGGTGAAGCAACATCATTTAAAAGAAACTCTTTTTTATCGGCAGCTAATGGAGGGTCCTAAGACTGGGGGCTGATGGAGATCGGGAAGGGAGATTAAGGACCAATCTGGCCGCAGTGTTTTGAAGCACTTGTAGTTTAGAGAGAAGTCTTTCATTAATGGATGCAAACAGTGCATTGCCATAATCTGCTGCGTTTTCATTCCAGACAACGCTCCGACAGTGTACCAAGCCATTTCCAAGCTGCACAAGATCACCGAGTCTACACATGTGGACGAAGGAGAATGGTCATTAATGGGATGGTTTTGGGGATTGATATCCACTTGGGGATGGAAGATTCTGATGATCATTGGGATGATTTTAGCCATTCTTTTCCTGTTCTGTTTTGTGTACAGTGTGCTCCAGCTATATGTGGCCTTTGTGCTACCTTGTGTGCGAGGAGACCTGTCCAGAGAGACCTACTAAGTAATAGGGTGATGCTTCAGCAACATCTTGATGATCTGATGAATATAGACCTGGATTCAGACTGACGTGAGTTTAGGTGATTGCTTATGTAAGGGCAAAAGGAGGGTCTGAGGTTCCGTGATTCTGAACCCACTTCATAAAGGTCGTCGTATCGTGACGATTTTGGTAACAGCGGACCGCAAATGACGAGTGTAGTATGAACGAGTGCTTTCGTCATGCTCAAGTGATGGATTCACCATGAAATTAGGGATTTTGTTCTGAACCTTTGGGTTCCATTTTGTGTACGGCCGCCATTTTGTGGTTGCCCTCACATCGGCTGATGACTACGGTCGAACGAGTCCTTGGGACACGTACACCTTTAGCTGACTTCTGTGTGACCTGAGCCAAACTGATTCCATTGCCCGAAGCTAAACTTGTTGAGCCAGTTTCTTGTTCGGCAGCTGGTCAAGATAGAGATCAAAGAGCAGGACATTGCTGAGTTTATGGTACATGCACACACCCTTCTATCTTGCTTCTTATCTGTTTCTGTTCCTTCTTTTATGGCCTATTCATGGTTTGAGTTGCGGTCTATTATTATGGGCTTGTCCGGCCTGTTCGAGCAAGAATGTTGGGCCTTCCCGTGTAAATGATGGTGGGCTGGACAACTGAAAGGTGGGCTTGTCGTTATGTGATACTTTTTGCAATGTCATCTGTGATTGGATGGTTTGTAAATAATTGGTACTAGTAAGAATTGTTTGCCTGAAGCATGATTTTTGGCTGTTAGGGACTCGGGTCTAGTCCGCTTTCCATGGCCATGTTTCACCATCACATGATTTACCATGCCAGGTTTAAAGGCCAGCCCCTCCCTTGACTCAGTGCTTGGTATCTTTTTTGCATTGGGTTCCAGGTTTGGGGTTGTTGTTGCTTGCTGAGCTCCCCTTTGACATTAGGTTCACAGGCTCGTGTTCCTTTTTTTGTTGTTTCCTCCCCGACCCTCTGTGCTCCTCTCTTTGCCCCTCCTTCTTCCAGTTCCTTCGTTCTTTCCTCGTTCCCTTCCCGTACTCCGCTGTTCATTTATCTCTATTACTTGGATTTCCGAGGGATACTGGGGCTCCAGTTCCCCCGTATACTCACCGCAGGAAGGACAGTGTACTCCGCTGGGGTACGCCGTGGAGGCTGCAAGGAGCCGGGGAGTCGCGTTTGGCTTCCGCGTCTACTGCAGGCAGTCCTCCTCGTTGTGGGCTGCTTGGTCGTTTCCCGACGCGCTGAAACCAGTCCAGAACGCTGTTACTCCCGGATGCGGTGCTTGTGTTGTTTTGCTCCGTGAAAATTCAAGACTTTTGACATTCCTTGGGGGTTTTTTTGTGCCTACTAAGAGGCTTTTTCCCCCCTCACACTTACCCGTGCATTGAAATTAGACCCTGAAGTAAAGATAGTTTCTTTGTGACCCTGGATACACGTCCAGCACACGCTGTGCTTTCTTCCTGTTGCTGGACCTCCCGAAGCAAATCCTGTACAGCCAACAAGTAAGGAGGTCATGTTTGCTATATGGTGAAGTGTGGTTATGGAAAGAGAGGGGGGTTCTTAAGTATACTTGGACCTAGAAGTAATTGTGTGTATTCCTTCATAGGTACAGAAGCGTGGAGGTGGTGACTAGTTTGTTCTGCAATCCAGGTCTGGGTGAACTCTTCCGACGTCCATTCCTTTTTCTTTTTTTTGTTTTTTGTTTTCCTACCCCCTCCCCTAGTCTCCAGTGTTTTCCCATGGTTGTATACCGCATGGGTAGCATTTGAGTCAGGGTAGTGGATTGGGCCATACTACGTTCCTGCAGTGTTTGGGCCGGTGGAATCCAACATTGGCATAAAAGACGGTGTCTCGCAATACGAAGGTGTGCAGTCTCTGGCGAACCACCCGTGCCGTGCTTCGTAGACTTCTGTTCCTGGTTGCAACCAATAAATTTGATCTTTGACGTCACCGAGTAGTATCCTGTGTCTCTGTATTCTAAGACAGGTGAACTCGAAGACATTGGGCGTGTCCCTGGCGCCGCTGAGTTCTAAAACCTGGTTCTTCAATCTATCTCCACTGACCTTGCTCGTGTGGCATGGGGCGAGGATCTCGGTGTGAATATTTCCCAGGCCGATTGGCTTTGCTGTTGAATCCAAACAAAGCGATTGTCTCCAAACTATTGCCTGTGCCTTATAGTAGTAGTAGTAGTAACAGACCTTTCTTGAGCGCATATTTCACGCTTAGGTCTCATAGTACTTTGCCAACAACAGTAACTAGAGGGATGAGACCGAGTTAGAATAGCCATGACTTGAGATATTTACGAATTTTCTTATGGCTCGTCTCCTGGTGGAGTTGAATTGGCAATAAGTTCCTTAGCTCCCGGGGCAATTTTGGAGAATTACCTATCCCCATTTTTTACCGTGCATACCTGTGGGATGTTCAAGAGGTGCTTGTTGGATAAGCAAAGGGGGCGTCTTGTCTGATATTTAACCAGTTTCTTTGCCAGGTAGATAGGTCCCTGGTTGTTCAGAGTTTTGTGGGTGAAGCAACATCATTTAAAAGAAACTCTTTTTTATCGGCAGCTAATGGAGGGTCCTAAGACTGGGGGCTGATGGAGATCGGGTAGGGAGATTAAGGACCAATCTGGCCACAGTGTTTTGAAGCACTTGTAGTTTAGAGAGAAGTCTTTCATTAATAGATGCAAACAGTGCATTGCCATAATCTAATGGGTTGATGATTAGGCCATGTACTAGTGGCAGCCTAGCGCTGAGGGGATCCATTTAAAGATTTTTTTCAAAGAGCGCATTTGTCCGTTACTAGTATGGACCAGGGAGTTGATATGGTCCTTCATGGACAATTTGTTGTCCATGATAACTCCCAGGTTACGAACTGTTGTTTTGGGCAATTGGCATGGTCCAAGTGAGGGAGGCCACCAGTCTGCGGACCATATGTTCAGAGCGTCTCCAAAGAGCATGATCTCTGTTTTGCTCGCGTTGTGGAGCAGATGATTAGTTGACATCCATTTGTTTACTGATGTCATACATTGTATAAATCTGCGCTGTGTGTCAGTTGGGTCAGCATCAAGAGTGATCAGCTGTTCTGTGTCGTCAGCATAGGAGATTGTGCTGAAGCCATGGTCTCTGATCATTTTGGCCAGCAGCGCTACATAAAGGTTGAAGAGTGTTGGACTCAAACTGAATCCATGAGGAACACCCTTATTAATGATTAGGCTATTGGAGCAGAAATCCCCTATTTGTACCATTGTAGTCCTTTCCGCTAGGTAGCTTTTTAACCATTTCAGAGCCGGGCCCTCGACACCAAACTCACCTAGACGTTCTAAAAGAATGTCGTGTGAGATGGTGGCGAATAGCTTTTTTCCAGTGTGCTGGCACAGTAGATTCTGATAAAGAGAGGTTAAGGATATGGGTTAGGTTGGGGATGAGTGCTGAACCAATCTTGAGTGGAATCTGTGCAGATGCAGGGTCGGTTGGTGACCCAGATGTCATCCTATTATGTAGAATGGAGGCGTCTTCTATTGTAAGTTTACTAAAAAGAGAATGGGTATCTGGTGGGGGAAGTTTTATTCTGACTATGCAGCGTGTTAGAGTCATGGGGAAAACATTTATGGATATCATTTATTTTATTTACAAAAAAGGCTGAGAGTGAGTCTCCTCACTCCTGTGAGATGATATGTGGAGGAATGTCTGAGACAGGGTGTGTGAACTCCTTTAGAATTTTATAAAGTTCCTTGTGGGAGTTAGAGGCTTGATTGATGCGGTTTCCGAGATACGTTTTTTGGGCATTAGCAATGTTATCCATATATTGTTGGTGACGCATTTTATATTGATATCTGTCTGATGTATTTTTAGTTTGTCTCTATTTAC
Source organism: Lissotriton vulgaris (assembly GCF_964263255.1). Classification (NCBI taxonomy): domain Eukaryota; kingdom Metazoa; phylum Chordata; class Amphibia; order Caudata; family Salamandridae; genus Lissotriton; species Lissotriton vulgaris. Next base: position 128,657,789 of record NC_141685.1, read on the forward strand.
GTTCTGCTTTTCTGACAGCTGTCTTGATGTGTTTTAGATCCAGAGTGAACCAGGGCGATAATTTTATGGGGCAGTTGATTTTTTTCTTCGGGGTAATTGAGTCTAGGGATCTGGTTATGGCCGCATCCAATTTTATCACAGCCTCATTTATGTTGGTCATTTCAGAAGGAGGAATAGGGACAAAGGCTGTTTGAAATGATTTCAAGTTGATCTTGTTCCATGGTCGGCTAAGCTTCTGCTCTTTTTTGTGGGTCAATTTGGGCATCCCTTGGCCTATTTGAAAGCTTATGAGGTGATGGTCTGACCTTAGGATGGGGAGAATTTGATTGATCTTTATGCAATGTTAGTTTGTAAATAATAGATCTAAGGTATGACCAGCATTATGGGTGGGGTCTGCTATCAGTTGTTTTAAGCCGAGTGAGTCGAGGTTGGTGATGAGGTCTCCAGTGTAAGGCTCATTTATAATTCAATTTTATTTAAATATGATTTTGGAACTCCTTGGAGATCCACATATAACAAAGTAACAGACAAGTAATATAAGAATGAAACCACATGTGATCTGGCTTATTCTGGCAAAATATACAGATTATCATGCAACTCATCTAATACAATTCTAAAAAACATTTAAAAAAGTTAAAAATTCTATTACAGAAAATTTCATTTGGGGGACAGAAGATAGCATCAATAAGAGAACTTGCCGATAAAATACCGAATTGTATACATACAGGTTTCACCCACAAACGGCGATGGACCATTAGTGCTGGACAAACTAACAGAACATGTATAGAGTCTTGGACTGAGTTGTTACAGAAATTACATATATTAGATATACCATACCATTTGGCCAACAACTTATTCAGTGGAAGAAGATCCTGCCTAAGAAGCAGCCAAAAGCGGCGCAAACCGTGAGGTATATTCCAGGAGGCGTAAGGTTGTATTTGTCTAAACTGAAGAGAATTAACAGCTTGAGTAACCCCCCTCTTCTGTACAATAGCGTTGCGATCCCTTTCGTAGCTTAACTTCCATGTGGCTTGTTTTAATGTAAATTTTAGTTGTTGCATAGAGAGGTCTAAAAGAGTGGCTTCCTCCAGGTCCAGGAGAGTAATGGCCTTCCTATAGTTCTTTATGAGCAACGAGTGCTCTTTTAGGGGGCCCATCAACTCTTTTGTGATGTGGGATCTTAATGTGGCTGGCTTTCCTTTGATCAAACAGGTAACCCAGCGAATGACTCCTGCCAAGCCCTGTGCCCAGCTACTTCTTAAGCCGAATTCTAATCGGAGGGCTGCTGCACTGCAACTATTATTAACCGAAGTTAGGTTTCTCAAGAGGGAACCCTCAATAATGTCCAAAAAGCCCCATTCACCTATATCGAGGAGTTCTATGCCGTAAAGCAAAGTTGGAGGGATTTTTGGCCGGAATGCCTCCAGCAGATACCTGAAGTGTCTTTTACCGGTTGATTTATATAAAGCTCTCAACCCATTTCCCTGCGACTTTGCCTTACGAGAGCTATTATCTATATGGGATTTGTTGCTCAAGTTGCTATTAACAACCTTACCCAAAAATACATATGATTTTACTCTTTCTAATTTTTGACCTCCCAGCTCCCAGCTAATGTGTTCCAACTTCAGTTTTTTTCGCCCCTCCATGCACATTACCTTGCTCTTAGAGATATTTATTTTCAGGAAATGATCTTCGGAGAATACATGTAATGAATGCAGACGGTTGTTAAGACCTTTCGGGGTAAGGTCTAGGATTAGTATGTCGTCCGCATACATTAAGCAAGAAATGTGTGTATCTCCCAGGCATGGGGCAATTCCTTCACATGTGGATATAATGTGGGGGAGATCACTAACATATAGGGAAAACAAAAGGGGAGCTAATAGACAGCCCTGTTTGAGGCCATTCGCAGAGGGAATAAGCTGAGATAAGCCGCTTTCTCCCCCCAAAAGCACTCTACACCACGTACTGTCATGCAAGTCTTGTACCAGAAGTAAAAGTCTATGAGGCATTCCCAGAGCAGATAGCTTTTTCCACAGTAATTGTCGATCGACCTTATCAAAGGCCGTGGAAAAATCTATGAATGCCACATAGACTCTCCCCTTTCTGGCTCCAATGTATTTATTGGTTATTACCTGGAGGGCTGTTAGATTGTCCATGGTGCCATGGTTTTTCCTGAAACCGGTCTGCTCGAGTGGAAGTATATTCGAATACTCCACCCAGTCATTTATTCGTTTCAGCAAACATCTTGTAAAAACTTTGCCGATTGCATCCAGCAATGCAATCTGGCGATAGTTCTGAGGGGATAAGCGATCTCCCTTTTTAAACAATGGCACCAGGATACTTCCCTTCCAGGAGGGTAAAACCTTACCTCTCAATAGACAAATATTAAATACTGGACAAAGTAATTTGCTCCATTTAGCGCTGTTTCGATTTAATACAGTGATGGGCAATTCGTCACGGGCCCATTGCCCCGGAATGCCGCATTTCTCCAATAGCTAAATCTATGTCTTTTTCTGAGAAAGGCTCTATAGGCAAACTCATCTCTTTTGGCCATAACTGTGGGGCCACAGGGTTGTTGCTTGCATAAAGGTTAGAAACAAAGTCCCTCCATATTTGGTCCTCAATAGGGATGGGTAAAGGTCTTGTTCTCAGTCCGCACCCCTCACCTATAAGGGACCAAAACTGCCTCATTTCCCCATTAATAGCGGCTTCTCTTATTTTTACCCAGATGGCATCCTCTTTTTCTTTACGTATTGTTTCTGATAGCCTTCTCATTTATAAGCTCGGCATGATAATTTAAATCTCCAAGGAATATAAACCTATCTGCCGTGAGAACATGTGGAGCAATCATTTCTGTTAGATTATTCGCGAATTGAGTTTTGTTACCCGGGGGACTGTATAGGAGCGCACCTTTCCATGCTTCAGTTTTTGTGCCTTCTATTCTGATAATACAGATTTCGCCCCAGTCAGCCTGGACGGCTTCAACAGTGCGTAATTTCATGTTAGATTTAAACACTACAGCTATCCCTCCTCCTTTCTTCCCCGTCCTATCATGCCTGACTGATCATCTGGTAATCGGGCGAGGGGGGGGGGAGTGCAGTCGCTAGGTCAGGCTGAGAGGACTCATTTAGCCAAGTTTCAGTAAAAAAGCAGAGGTCTGGCTTCTCTGAGTCTAGTAGGGACCATATTTGGAGTGAGTGCTTAGGGAGGGAGCGTATATTGCAGTCTAGTGCTTTTATAAATTCTGATTCTGGCTTAGAATTGGTAAGCCGTGGGATAGTGGTGCTGTTCACTGTTGGTGCGCTTACTTTAGTGATGTGTAAGCATTCTGGGGTGTTAGGGAACTTGGTGATCAAGGAAGTAGTACTGACCCGGTTTAAGGAGTGTAGCTCATGGTTAGTGTATTTGATGATTGTCTTTTCTTATGTCAAGTAAGGGTGATGTGTTGGGAAGGATAAAACTAAAAAAGGAGTAAAAAAGGAATAAAAAAGGCAGCGTGACTGGCGCCTGGCGACAGACAGGCGCAAACAGGCTTGCCTTTGGCGTGTCACTGTGCGAGTCTGCTCTGCGCAATCCCTTTTGTTGTGGGGGGACTGCCGCAGAAGCTGGGATGCTAACCTCCCCTGAGTCTAGGGGGAGAGGAAATGGCGGAGTCGGTCCCCTCCGCACAAACGGCACCAGCCGCGGCGGACCAGGGGAGACTTCGGTGAAAGCGGGAAATGTGGCGCAAATTAAAAGCAGGCATTTTACAACAGTTATAAAGCTATTCAGGCAATTTAAAAATAATCAGAACAGAAGTGCGGGCGTTACTGTGGCCGGACAGGGCTCTGGTTACTGCCCCCGTAGTGTTTTGTGTTGGCTACTGGCATCTGCTCTGCTCGCTCCCTTTTGTCGTGGGGAAGTGGGAGGGACTGCCGCAGAAGCTGGGATGCTAACCTTCTTCGGCAAAGCTCTACAGCCCAAAACGTGAATTTAATTTTAACACCACATCCATCTTCTCATCAAGAACACAGAGACTTGTCTTCAGTGAACATTACAGCAGTGCCTGTACCGGATGGTATAGTGTGGGACAAAGTTGATTTCGACATATTTGGCCCGACTGAACTTTTAAAAATTCCACATTTGTATAGAATATCGTTAAGTGATATTACCTCAAGTACATTTTCCGATGATTGGGACTTTGAAACTGTAAATAACATGTTGTCTGATTTAGAAAGATCTGCTGGATTTTCCAGTAGTGAAACATTGGAAAGCTCATCAGATTATAAATTTATGTATTGTTATCAACATTATGGCCATACTTTTTTCCATAAATCCGCGACACCTAGAAATGTCTTCACATAAAACCAGTGGGAACATTGTCCAATACCGCCAAAGGACAGTTCAAAAATATTCGTGCACAAGTTTCCATATTTTTCAGGGTTTAATATGTCTCACCCAGCCTCATATTACGGTAAGGTTGCACCTACATCAGCACAGAAAAATATGCTTACAGATACGAAACAGATTTACTCTGCTACCTTTATTACCAAGCTGTCTCAACAAGGGTTCGACCTTTGGAAAGACATTACAGACCTAAAATCAGTCTGGGATACTAGAGACTGGTAAGTTCAGGGGATGGAAGCTTTATTTAGAGTATGCCTCATCCCTCAGCAGATCATGTTTTTGAATGAGACAGTGCAACAACCGTCTTGCCTTGGACTAGCCAAGATCAAAGACCTGAACACACCTTGGTGCCAACACATTACACACCAAGGATAACAATACATCACAAGAACTAGTTACATTAGATGACATCATTCAATACAATAGATCAGACCCCGATTGGAGGAAATGGTTGATTTGGCCCACAGACACCAATAGTTGTCAGTCAAGATTCTTGGGTAGAACTGAAGGGATTAATATTCATAGGCCAGTTCCACGTTATTTACAAAGACAACATACGGGGGTAGTGACATCCTACAGTGTTGGGAAGTTGGGCCTTGATTGGCTAGGAACCTCAACATTCACCTAAGTGAAACAACACTTATCCCTACTTACAGAGGATGTGGATCTTAGGGAATTCTTACTAGGTCCCAGGAAGCCACGTCTGAAACGTTTCATATATGCCGGTGTTTACGCTGCCTACAATGAAATATGGAAAATATCCCAACAAAAGGTCACAGAGAAAATACGGGAAATTGACCGTATACATTTAGAAAAATCTTTGGCAGTAGTAAATAATGGGTTAACAACATTGACCTCAAGGATATATTCCTTAGGCAACATTGTATCTTCTGCGATAGACATATTGGAACAAGATTTGGCCATGTTGCAACACTGCATCTCAGTTACGTTCTGTTATGTTGTTAGGCTAGGCGCTTCAATCTTTGCATGCAGGCTATGTGCCTTGGTGTTTTATCAACAGTACTTCTCTGTTTTCTGAATATAATCTAACAGATAAACAGGGAAAAGGGAGCAACATATACAATTCTTAGTATTGAAAAACTGGACAGATTAGTATTCAACGTAGCAGACTCACCGGCTACAGAATGGCTCATCCATGGCCACATAACTCTCCCGGTCACTACTTTCCAGTTTCAGTATTGCCTTGAACATAAGCAGGCAGGCAAATATGAAAAGATGGGTAGGGAATAAATCGAGGAATCTTGGGAATCAGTAGGCAAGATGGCGGACACGACCGTGTCCGAGATAGGCAGGCAAGAGGTGCTTCCCACCGGTCCAACCCCTCTACATCCCCGACCTGAGGGAGAGCTGTCTGCGGGTGACCAAAACACTCCCTATGCAGGATTGAATACCAAAATCCTGGTAATCGTGAGGTCCTCGTTTAAAACCTGCTTTGGAGCCTTCGCAGTAATGCTCCTCTTTTATCTGGCACAACTTTATCAGTTGCACTATCGGCATGCAACCCTCAGGCGCTGCGACAGAGAGTTACGGGCTGCGACGATAGAGAATCGTAGCGGCTCCTGGCTGGTGCCGCAGTCAAGCGATGCACTGAGCGATGCGGCAAGGCATTCTCTCCCATTCGGTGCTTGTTCCACAGCATTTGCCTCACAAACCACAGAGTTGAGCAGCACAGTGTGGGGCTCTTGCTTGCTGCAGGAGAACATTGTACCACCAACAAACGCAGTGGAAAACCAGGACCGGAGTTGCAGTTTGAGCCCTACGAAAAGCATGGGCCCGAAAAACGCTAGTGCTGTTCAGAAGGGGCCAAAGACATGAGTCACAGCAGCCAAGGTAGGGAATGCAGCACCTTCTCCAGCCCAAGCTCCAGCTCATGCTTTGACACCGGCGGGTGCCCTTAATGGCCCCATGCAAGAAGTGGGGTCTAACAGTTGCTCTATCCTAGAAAATACACTCTCTTCCCCCTGGGCTGTGTCTGGCACAGGTCATACTGGTGCCAAAAAGAAGATCCCGGGCATGATTAAAAAGAGTCAACCCTCAGTCAGAGGTAAGACATTTCCTGTTGTTGAAACAGTGATAGGGATAAATGATTGTGCCGGTCTTTTAGGTAATAGCAATTCAGCCCTACTTGCTATTAGTCCAACATCTGAGTTAATTGAGTCAACTATTGGTATTTCCTCAGCACAAAAAACCTACCTGGCTTGCAGGGGGAAGAGCAGGAGCAGGAGGGTATTGAGAGTAAAGTGGAGTATGCTGACAATGTTGCTGAAAATTTTGCTCCGGATACTGCTGGCTCCAGTAGCGCACAGCAGGTGGACAATGTTCTGTGTCAGAACGGTAGTACGGCAGCACCAACTGTGCTAATAGAACCGGACTCTTGCGACTCTGGTGTAAACTTCTTCTCTATGTCCGACCTCTCTAATAACTCTGAGAACGGGAGCACTGAAGGGGACTAGGGCAATGAAAGAAGCGTGACCAGCTCAGCCCCTCCGGACGAAGATGAAAACAGTCTTCTGGTTCATGAAGATATTAATACAGTTAGAAAACTGAAGGATGTCCCTCAGATAATCTCCCATAAAGGTCTCTCAGATCTTAACAATGGATCTCCTTTGCTGCCTCATTCTTATGGTGCAGGGTCCAACGAGAGTCGGGCTGTCATTGAAGAAGTACAGGGAGAAGGTTTGTGCTCCACTGAGACAATGCAGAACAACGTCACCTTAGCTTCTATATACCAGGCAATAATGCCACATCGGGAGGAGACTCGGGCAGAAGGACTCCGATTGCAGGGTGCAGTGCATAAACTCCAGAATACGGTTCGCCGCATGAGTAAGAACTGTACGGAAATCTCTGCCAGGATTGGTGAAGTTGAGGGTAGAATTTCAACAATTGAGGATGATAAGAGTCAACAAAAAACTGATTTACTTTCCCTTCAGTCTCTTCGAGTTGACTTTACTTGGAAACTGGCTGATATGGAAAACAGATCAAGGAGGAATAACCTTCATATTTTAGGTGTACCTGAAGGAATTCAAGGAACAGACATTCGCCAATTAGTCATCAATCTGTTTTCGGAAGCATTTCCAGATCTTTCGAAGTGGAAGTGGGAACTCGAATTGCAGGGGGTGCATAGATTCCCTTTTCAGATACGTTGGGGCAAGACTGGTGTAGAGTGCAAGCCTAGAGCTATTTTGATCTGTCTGAAAACATTTTTACTTTGTGAATCCCTGTATTAACGGAAGAGGCGTGGGCAGGTGTGCAAATTCTTTGTGCGCCCAGACTACTGCCAAGCCACAGTACAGCTGAGATGGCATTTTCACCAGTTGATCCCTCAATTTCAAGCTAAGGCGCCGGAAACGTATTTATTAAATCCTGCAAAACGTAAAATTATATTCAAGGATAAAACAGTATTTTTTATCTCAGAAATTGCAGCAAAGGAATTCTTGGGATCAATTTAGTGGGATGTCTGGAAGGTATTATTAAGGGGTTAATTGTTCGATTAACAGTTCACCCTTTTTCTCAGTTACTCTCTTGCTTATTTAGTTTACCTCAGTTAGAGGGTGGGGGGGGGCTTGGTGGGGGCATTTTGTCCTTTCTCTCCATCACCAATAGGGACTAGTCAGTCCCTTTGCCTCATTTGGGTGTTTGCTTGGGTGGGTGGAGAGGGGCTTCAGGGTGGGATAATTGGGGAGGGCGTTTGGGGGGTGTTGGGGGGCAAGGAACAATACATTTTTGTGCTTATACAGTAACAGCTTTTTAAGTGTGATTAAAATGTTCTTCACTAAATGTTTTGACTTGTTTGGAATAGCAATTCCTATGCTTATGCTCAGAAGGGAGGAAGTCATTTCAGACTTGATAACTCAACCGCATTGTGAACATGGGTAGATATGAAGTCGGCTTATGGAACATTTGTGGCCTAAACGATAAAAAGAAAAGGGGGATTACCGCTCAGATACTTAAATCAATGAAAGTAATTTATTATGTTTACAAGAAACTCACATTGCTTAGAACAATAGGGGCTGGTTGAAAGACCTGGGGTTAGAGCTGGTTTGCTGTACACGACAAGGTACCACCACCAGGGGGGTGGCTGTTCTGAAAAGGTGCGGATGGGGGATGTAAAAGGGTGAAAGAGGATCCTTGCGGTCGCTGGGTGATTGTGGAATTGTGCTTAGATGGTCGGGTTGTAACCATACACTCTATTTACGGCCCTAACCTTGATGATCCTTGTATGCTGAACAACCTTAGTATTGAACTAGCCCAATGGCCCTCCCCCCTGATCCTTTGTGGGGACTTTAATCTCCATTTACCTGGGAATGTAGATATAACCAGCGACTACTATTATACAGGGAAAAAGGGACAAACTTTTAAAGCAACAAAAGGGCTAGTATAGGACTTTGGGCTTGTAGATGTTTGGTGTATGAAAGAGAATGGAGCGTCAGGAAACACCTATTATTCTGTACCACATCGAAAACATGTCCCCTTAGATTACTTCTTTGTGGCGGCTGACCTCGCAAATTCTGCCAGGATTGATATCCAGCCTAAAATAATCTCGGATCACAACCCGATTTTATTAGAGCTAGAAACTGGCTATAGATCTCCCTTGAGACCCTGGTAGTTCGAACGTAAATTATTGGTGGACCTCGATTTTTGCGAACAGATGTCCAAGTGGATATCAGATTTCTTTAAGATTAATCGTGGGTCTGCGTCTGTCCAAATGGTTTGGGAAGCTTTCAAAGCGGGCGCTCGCGGAGCAACCCTGAGCTATATAATTAACAAACAATTAAGATTACGGTCTGCACTGTCTGAGGAGATTTATTTATTTATTTAGAAGTTTTCTATAGCGCTAACAAGACCCGAAGGTAGCAGAGCACTTTACAGTAGAGGGAATGCAAAAGAGAACAACATGACACAAATTCAGTAAAAGCGAACAACGAGCGACCATTTGGAGGTGGAAAAGTTCGAACAGCAGGACTTCTTGGTAACAGGATTCAGCGTTACAGCTTGGTTCTGGGGACGCTTGCTGATCCAGGTTACCCACAACCAAGGGAGCGGATAAGGCACAAGGATTTGAGTTGACTCTTGAATTCTGCATAGGACGGTATGGTTCTGATGTGAGGGGGATGGCGTTCCATATTCTGGGGGCATTTCCTGTGAAAGAGCCGTCCGCAGTTCTCTTCTTTCTGGTTTTTGGTAGGATGAGCAGCAGGGAGTTAGAGCTTCTCAAATTTCTGGCTTTGCCTGCTTTTTTAAGTTTGCTTGTCAAGTATTCCGGTTTGCCGGTATGGAGGGCCTTGTGGGTTAGGCAGGCCGTTCTGAAGGTACTCCGTATTTCCACAGGGAGCCATTCGAGTTCTTTGAGAGCCGGGGAGATGTGGTCAGATTTTTTGCAGCCTGTGATCATTCTCGCTGCCGCGTGAAGTGTTGTTTTTAGTGGGGCCAGGTGCGATTTGGGGATGCCTGTTAGGATTGAGTTCCCATAGTCCAGTCTTGATAGAACTAGAGATTGCGTGGCTAATTTGAGGTCCTTATTGGGAATGTAAGGTTTGATTTTATTCAGAAGTCTGAGGTTGAAAAATGCGCTTTTCGCCGAATTCTTGATGTGGTTTGCCAGGGTAAGTTTGGGGTCTAGGGTGAAGCCCAGGGATTTAACGGAGTCGGCTAGCGTGAGGTTACCTTTGAGAGCATCGATCGACTTTAACCACTCAGTGATTTGAGGGTTATCTTCCTTGTTTGAGATGAGGAGTGTTTCTGTCTTGTCGGGATTGAGTTTCAGGTGATTCTTTGTCAGCCAGTCTTGAACTTGAATTAGTACATCGTTGAGTCTGTGGATGTCATTAAGGGAAGAGGATTCCAGGTAAATCTGCGTGTCAGCCGCGTAAAGGTGGAAGTGGATGTTGGCATTCCTGAGTAACTTGGCGAGCGGTTCCATATAGATGTTAAAGAGCTGAGGAGAGAGCACTGATCCTTGAGGGACACCCTTGTTGACTTGCTGGGTTTCGGAGGTGAAGTTCTTGATTTTTATTATTTGCGTACGGTTATGCAAGAAGGAGGAGAACCACTTGAGGACTACCTCGCCAAGACCGGCTCTTTCTTGAAGAGTCTTGATGAGGAGCTTGTGGTCCACCGTATCGAAAGTTGAGGAGAGATCAAGGAGTATGGGGAGGCAGCACTTGTCCGCGTCAAGAGATCTGTGAATGTCGTCTATGATGTTCAGCATCGCGGTTTCTGTGCTGCGGCCTTGTCTGAAGCCGGATTGGAGGGGGTCCAGGAGATTGATGTTGTCAGGATGGTGTGTCAGTTGCAGGAGTACGCAGCGTTCAAGTGTTTTTGAGAGCAAAAAATTAGAGCTCATTAGCTCTAGGTTTTTATGGGGTTATAGATGCCAGAGAAGGGCTTATAGGAAGATGGTCTTGCCCAAAAATAGTGGTGGCTGGGGTATTCCTTATTTTTTGTTTTATTATTGGGCATCTGATCTGCAATTTATAAGTCCATTAGTAGTGGTTGAGGGCGCTGAAGTTTTGGTTTGTCATAGTCCAGTAATATTTACGTTGAGTCTGGGGGAGGAGGCTAATGGGTGTCTTGTTAAAATCCTAGAGCCTAGTTATTTAAAAAAAACTAAATTCAAGATCCTTAAATCCTCTTATTGTATCTGGAGACAAGTTAAGCGCCATCTAGAGATCCCCAACCTTAGTGCTTATATTCCCTTCTCTGCCGCCGGGCTGCTGCCTTTGATCTTCCGTGATCAAATCTCTTTTAGATGGTGCTTAAAGGGAATTGTTACACTCGGAGATCTATGTGAGGCAGGCCAGCTTCTATCATTTACTGAGCTCCAAACTAAATATGGCCTTCCTAAGCACGATTTTTACAAGTACTTTCAGATCCGGAGTTTTTTTAATTCTTTAGGTTTCGGGCGAGAAAATCAATTGAGAACAATTCCGCTTATTGAGAAACTGGGTAAAGCTTCCATAGGTCATCTGTATACTCTACTGATTGAGGTACTCCCTGAAGATATACAGACTTTTCAAAACAAGTGGGCTCTAAAGCTTGGGCAAGCAGGGATTAACATGCTAGACTCGTTAAGTCTTGCAAATCAGGTTTTGTTGACAGGGATGATGCGAAGCGAGCATTATATGGCTATTCACGACCTGTATTATACACCAAAAAAGATCTCTAACTGGGCCACATCTGCTTGGACTAAATGTAACAGGTGTGGGTTGTTTGCTGCAGACACAGTTCATATGTTTTTCTCTTGCCGAAATTAGCCGAACTTTTCTTGTCCATAGAGCATTTTTTGGATTCCCTGTTGGGAGTAACAAATGACATCACAGCAGAACTTGTGCTGTTTGGGCTGAGCTCTGACATTGCTACACACACGCGCAAGCTTGTATCACGAAGGAGTGGATCAACACTGAAACTCCATTTTTTGACCTGGTGGGCAAGATTATTATCAATGTATAACCTGGAAATGGCTATTTATAAGACCAAGGGCAGGAGAAAAAGGGCAATGGGAGTTAAAATCTGGAGACCCATTACGGACTGGATTTAAAAGATATCTTTGTTTTATTAAAGTTGTCTCTTTCCTTGCTTTTTCTTCAATCATTGTATTTGTGCCTTTGTGCTTTCTTTCTGGTGTATATAACTGTTGTTCTTGATTTTCTTCTCCTATAGTTTTCTCTGTCAAGGAACTCTATTTTTATTTGTTCATATCTGATTGTTGATGTATTTATTCCTTGCAAAAAAAGGGAAATGACCAATAATAATTTCTTTTTATTTTAAAGGAATCTTGGGAATTACTATACAGAATTCAATGCGGGTGTGGGGATTGAGAAGTGTTCTTAGCGGTACAAACTGTGAGAGTGCTTTAAGTGGATCACTCATATGCCAGGACATATTGCTGCACGGGGCTTGGTATTTTATTTATTTTTATTTTTGGAGTTTTCTATAGCGCTGGCCAGACCCGAGGGTATCGGAGCGCTTTACATTGGGAGTGACAAGTGTGAAATGGTACAGTAAATATATATATATATTTTTCCGCAGGCTTCATATAAGTTCAATGTTTAACAAAGTGTTCTTCCGCCTGAGGGGCGGTTGTTCGGTAGTGTTTTTGAGGTAGTCATGGTTCTCGGATGTGCAATAGAGGTAGAGTTCGGGAACGCAAGGTTGAGGTAGAGTGTTTTTAGACGGTTCTTGAATTCAGGGAAGGACGGGGTGGTTCTGATGTCCACTGGGATGCAGTTCCAGATTTTTGGGGCGTTGCCGGCGAATGAGCGGCAGGCAGTTTTTTGTTTCCTCGTTTTCAAGGGGATCAGTAGTAGGGAGTTTGAGCTTCTGAGGTTTCTGGATTGACCCGCTTTTTTGAGCTTGGAGGCTAGATATTCCGGTTTCCCTGTGTGTAGGGCTTTGTGTGTAAGGCAGGCCGTTCTGAATTTTGCGCGCATTTCCACTGGTAGCCACTTAAGATCTTTGAGTGCGGGGGATATGTGGTCAAATTTCCTAGCGCCTGAGACCGATCTGGCTGCTGCATTGAGGGTGGTTTTCAGTGGCGCTAGGTGGGATATGGCTGTGCCGGTTAGGGTTGCGATCCCGTAGTCCAGTCTGGACAGGACCAGTGCTTGGGTGGCTTGTTGGAGATCCTTTTGTGGGATGTGTGGTTTGATTTTGTTGAGGAGCTTCAGGTTAAGGAAGGCGCTTTTTGCGGAGTGCTTGATGTGGTTGGACATAGTTAGTTTTTGATCCAAGGTGATTCCAAGAGATTTTACTGAGTTGGACAGGGTGAGATTTCCTTCGATGGCGTCAATGGCCTTCACCCATTCAGTTATTTGGGGGTTGTCATCTTTATTGGAGATGAGGAGGATCTCCGTTTTTCCTTGATTGAGTTTGAGGTGATTCGTCCCTAGCCAGTCATGGATTTCTTTTAGTGTGTTATTGAGTCTTAGAATGTCATTGTAGGAAGTGGTTTCTATGTAGATTTGTGTGTCGTCCGCGTATAGATGGAAAGGGATGTTGGCTTTCTTCAGTATGATGGTGAGGGGAACCATGTAGATGTTGAACAGAAGAGGGGAAAGAACAGATCCTTGGGGGACCCCTCTGGTCACGGGGAGAGGATCGGATGTGAAGGATTTTATTTTTACTCTTTGGAAGCGGTTCTGAAAGAAGGAGTCAAACCATTTCAGGACCACGTCATCCGCACCTACTCGATCTTTGAGGGCCTTGATGAGGAGCCTATGGTCAACCGTGTCAAACGCTGCTGACAGGTCTAGGAGGATGAGAAGGCAACATTGATCCGAGTCAAGGGAGTTGCGGATGTCATCTACTATGTTCAGGATTGCGCTTTCGGTGCTGTAGCCTTTTCTGAAGCCTGATTGGTTTTGGTCTAGGAGGTTGATGTTGTCGAGCTGGGTGTTGAGTTGGCGAAGTACGCATTTTTCCAAGATTTTGGCTAGGAAGGGGAGACTTGAGACTGGTCTGAAATTGTTTAGGTCGTTAGAGTCTAGCCCTGGTTTTTTCAGGAGGGGGGTGACCTGTCCAACTTTAAGGCAGTCCGGAACGATGCCAGTTTTTAGGGAGCTGTTGATGATTTTACACCAGAGTCAAGGCTGCTGTGGAATGCTACCAGGCATTGCATATCTGGTAACCGTCGGCTCCAGAGTTACTTGTTGTATGCAAGTATTGTTTCCACTGATACATACAGTCAGGGAGGCGCCGTTATGGCCTTCACTGAATGTTTCCTTCATACAATTTGATGCTCTTAGCAGAATGAAAGCCATGCATCTACAGCAAAACGTGCCCTTAACCTACACCAGAGAAACCTTTGATCCTCAAATAGCAAGAACCTCAGCTGATATACAGGCACTCATATGTACAAACTGCCCCATTCATCTCGCAGAAATTATGGGTCGTATCTTTTATATGTCTGATACAAGTGGTATTGTACACCTATTTAAGACAATAGGGTCAGGACTGTTAAGCACCTTTCAGAGAGTCCTTAGAGTTATCCAATATTTTATACACTCTGTCTTTGGAAGCATTTTCGGAGGTCTTCTGCTTATCCTGGCATTAATTGCAGGAATCCTGATTGGGCCGTCCATTGCATAGCAGTAATGGGACAATCACCAAAGAGATGACAAAAGCGCTCCTGGAGCGGAAATACCGTGAACCCTTGGTGCAACAGCTGGGCATACCTCGCCTGCTGGAACTGAGCGCCTCTTGGTTCGTGTTATTTAGACCAGTCTGGATGGACTGCATCTTACATGTTCTTCGATGGCTGTTCTGAGGAGAAGAATGTGTGTGGGATCTCTGACACTTTCATCAGCTACGCCTTCGGACATGGATGCTATGCTGGACCCCATAAAAGCCCATGCTCTGCGTTGTCCCCAGCGTATTCCTATACTGATAGCTGCATTCCTCGAGAACCCACAGGTGCTATTTGCTCCTGCTGGGTTAGGTGTTGCCTCCTCCACAGGCACTCTGGTATCAACTACCGCACAAGCTGCCCTAGCACCGGCTGTTGGCAGTACGGAATATCATCTATGTGCGATTGACATACTCTGCAAGGTGTTAGACTTGTCATCTGCAGTACCAAACACCGATATTGTTGCATCTCCCATCCAGGACACTTAATGTAAAATTGGCTCATCTTTTGCTGGGAAAGAATTTGGCTTTTTCTTTTTCTCATAAATAAACAAACAACATTTGGAACATTTCCTACATTGACACTTTCACTGAAAAAGACATGGCCCTCTTCTGCTTCTAGTAAAGCAACTTCTATGAATGGACAAATTGGACTTTTTGCCTGAGTGGCAATTCAAACATCAACCTTTTACATTTTTTAAAGACTAATTTAAAATTATTTAAATATTTTTTTTTTATGCATCATTGTATTAAACATACATCGGTTTCAATAAACAATACAGAGGTATCAATCAAATTATACATTGTAGAGCGGCACAGGAGGAGAATTTTCATATCATTGCATTGTATAAGAGGGGAATGCTACGGCATTAGGGAGTCATCTTGTTCAGCACATCGGGCGGCACACACATCTCTCCACGGTATGTATTCTAGGGACTCCATATACAGGACCACTTTTTGGGGCATCCCCTGGCCGAGTACACTGTTTTCTCTCTATACATACACAAATCAAGGTCTCTTTCCCAGGCTTCAAGTGTGGGCGATTGGGCTGCTCCCCATAATTGTGCGATGTTTCTTTTAGCAATCATGAACCCTAGTGTAACCCACTGAGTGTTCAGGTCCGTGGGTTTCCATATATTCAAGAGGCACCTACGCACCTCTGGGCGAAGTTGGACCTGTAGCCCCGCGTTGATTGTGTCATGGACCTAGCTCCAGTAGGAGCTGATATAGTTACACTCCCGGATGATATGCATGAATGTCGCCATGTGGCCACAGCGCCACTTACATTCTCCTTTATCGGATCTTCCCATAAGCACCAATCGGGGCCCAGTGATATATAGTCTATGGAAGATTTTAAGCTGCACCAACCTGAGGTGCCCTGGAATGGTAACCACTCTAGGGGAGGACACAGCCTCTTGCCAGTCCTCGTCATCTATTTCAACCCCATCTCGCCTCCACTTCTCCCCCAGTGATTGGAGGGGATCTGCCATGTTATTAATTAGTTTCTTGCATATTAAGGAGATAGTTTTTTCAGGAAGGTAAGCATCTAAAATTCTGTCATCTAAGGGTGAGGCTTTGGGAAGTGAGGTCTGCTTAAGAAGATGAGTCAGGAGTGAATGCTAGATCTGTGTATATTGGAAACATTTGGTGCCTGCCAGCTTGTATTCAGTCTGTAGTGTGTGGAAGGATTTGACCCCTCCCTCTCCCCAAATGTCTTTAATATGGGAAATGCCAATAAGGTCCTGTGAGAAGTTGGCCTAATATATGATGTCACTAGTTCTAAAGGCACCTTGTATCAGTCCAAGCAATCCCTTATGGTGATGATTGTAAAGGCAACCTTATAGACCAGATATCCTAGTGGTAGAATGGACAAAGCAGTCTAAAGGCTAAAACTTCAGAGGGCATGTGAAGCTAGCTGTTTTACCAAGTACAACCCCTTGAATACCAAATAAAAGGACACCACACAAGGTATATATAAAAATTAGAATGTATTTATTCTAACACATACCCTCTGCACTCTTTATGAGGTCAGAGGTCTAAGCACAATAAAAAAAACTTAAAGAGCATACGCTAAGTTGCACAAAATACAGTTATGGCCTAGGGGCCACGAAAACCATATACTAAAATAGTGGTATAAGCACCACGTCACAAACAAGGAGTAGGCCTAGGGCCTGGGGTCTTTTCCACGTACGCGCGTTACCATAGAAGTCAATGGGAACTTAGAAATCAGCAGAAGATTTAGGACACTTCCGGAGAAGCTAGGAGGAAGCAACTAAAAACAGGGACACTTGGATAGTCAATACCCACAGGAGCACCGGAGTACTCGCGTTACCTCACCCACGGGAGACGGGGGCATAGGTGTCAAGATGTGTCGCGTTTCGTAGCCGGATCCTATTGAGACCTGGAGAAAGAGGCTGCAGGCGACTAGGAGGAAGATGTCCGGGTGGATCCAAGGGTGGATCGAGGATGAAGAGTACCTGAAAGCAGAGGGGACAGAGTCTGGGTCACTAGCCAGTGACCGCGTGGAAACAGGAAGGAACCAGGCGATGTCGAGGAGCAATCAGGTGATGTCTTGAAGCTTGTCTCTGCAGCCACGTGGACCAGGAGGCGTCGAAGACGACAAGGAGCTGGATACGGACTGTCCCACGAAGGATCTCGCTGATGGAGGAGTTGACTTCCGGATTGGAGTCAAAAAGCCTTGGCAAAGGTTCTAGTTCTGAAAAAAAGCCTTGGCAAAGGCAACCCACGCAGGAATCGAAGATGGCCTCTGATGCAGACCATCAAGGTCTGAGGGGCTTCTCTTTCACAGGGAAGCAGGGGTTGGTTGTCACAGAGGCTACTAGCCAGCGGGCCAGTAGCCGGACAACACGTCGAGCAGGCAAAATGCAGAAGGGCCCCACGCCGATCTCGTGGAGGGTGGATGGCTGATCTTCAGTGCAGATGGTGCTCTGAGTTGGGGCTTCTCAATCCCCAATGCAAAACTTCGAGGGTGCCTCAGAAGCCGCACATGTAGCAATTTGCAGGCTTTTCAAGAGGTCCTGTCCCACATCTCTTGTCGCCTCTACGGGTCTCCACCTTGCTGTGGTCGAGGATCAGGGTCGAAGAAGTCTGGAAGTATGGGTCTTGTCAGGGTCTGTGCCAGGGTTCCGGCAGGAACGTCGACAAAGCAAGCTGTTGATTGCTGATGGTGCCTGTTTGCACAGGGTGGTCACTCCTTGGCCACAAGGGAGATTCTTAAGTCTTCTATCTTCAAGTAGAACGTCGAAGGTCCAGAGTTTCGTTTCAGGTTTCAGTCAGGATTAATCTAAAGTCTCAGGACTCAGCTTCCACCTATATACTAATCTAGGGAGCTGGATTACCTGCTAGGTCCCTCCTATGGGTGAGACCAGGAAGGGGGGTAGTTACACCCCATTTCCTTTGTCCAGTTTCGCGCCAGAGCTGGGGCTGGAGTGCCCCAGCAACTGCTTTGAACCGGGCTATGCATGGGACACCTTGTGTGCCCCAGGCAGTGTCTCTTTTCTTTCAGCCCTCCCTGTCCCAATACACAAAGTCCTGTCTGGGGTGGTGCTATTACCTCCCAAGGCAGGAAACCTATTGTCCAAGCCTCCGTCGCTGGAAGGACTCCCAGCAGCAGGAGGTCAGACTTGTGTTGGTGGCAGCAGCGTCCATTTTGTGATGCCGGGGCTCTGGTTAACTTTAACTGGGAATCGTAAGTTTAACATGTCTTCTCCCTCTGGAAGGGTGGAATGCTACCCCCGTTGCTAGAATTGTCTAAGAACCTTCTTTCCCTCCCGTAATGGCAGTCGAGGGAAACATAATTAACCTCGAGGAGGATCCAACAACAGTGGATACAACGGTAAGCCCTGTTCTGTTATCACCTCTCTGTATTGGGGGATGGAGTTACGCCTTTTTGCGCACAAATGGGCAGAGATAACGTTGGACTAGTGGGTACTGAAGACCGTCCAATGGTACCACTCAGAATTCTACGGAACCCGGTCACAAACAGAGAGACCCCACTTTCTAACCTTTTCCACCCAGGAGATGTTCCTAATAGATCAAGAGGTACAGGACCTTCTGGCCAAGAGTGTGATATGCTTCTCCCACCTTCATCCCAGTGGCTTCCTCAGCAACTTGTTTCTGGTAGAGAAGAGGGACAGGGGGTTCCGCCCATTAATCAAACTCAGGTCTTTCAGCGAGTGGCTGGTTTATCGCCACTTCAAGATGGAGGGTATTCACCTTCTCAGGGACATGCTGCTTCAAGATGACTGTTTGGAGCGTCTGGATCTAAAAGACGCCTACCTGACGGTTCCCATCTTCCCACCTCACTGCAGATATCTCCAATTTGAACGGAGAGGGCAAATATTTGAGTTCCGGACTTTCCTGTTCGGCCTATCTTCGGCACACTGGTGCTTCACTAAGCTCCTTAAGCCAGTAGTTAAGTACCTCCGGACTCTGGACATCAGATTTATCATCTACCTGGACGACATTCTGCTGATGGACCAATCACGGAACCACCTAATAGCCCACCCAAACACCACCATACATTTCCGAAGAACTGGGATTTGACATAAACCAATAGAAGTCGAATCTGATGGCTCAAAAGACCATGACCTTTCTAGGATTCTGTATAGACTCCAGGGTGGCGACCCTGAGCTTACCCAGCCAGAAGATAACCAAGATCAAAAAAGAACTGAGAAAGGTACTCCGGAGGGACAGTATTTCGCGGCATCAACTGGCCAGGATTGTTGGCTTATTACCGTCCTCGATACAAGCTATCTTCCCGGGCCCATTACTTTACTGGGCTCTCCAGAGGCTGCAGGCAGCTCACCTTGGGAGGGGCCTTACCTATTCAGAGATGGTGACTTTGACGATGGAAGTCAGGACGGAGATGCAGTGGTGGATAGACCACATGGAAGCCTGGAACAGGCAGGCAATCTTCGGATCATTTCCAGACCTGGTGAAAGAGTCGGACGCCCACCGTCTGGGTTGGGGAACCAAATGCGGCTCGATCTCCATGGGAGGCAGATGGATGGAGGAGGAACTCAGCCTCCACAACAATTGCTTTGAGATTCTTGCAGGCTCGTTTGGTATACAATACCTCACGAGGGACAGGATATCCTGCTGCGTACTGTTGAGGATGGACAACACGACGGCAGTGCAATATGTCAATCAGTTAGGCAGTACCTGTTCACGGGCTCTGGCAGAATTAGCCAAGGCTTTCTGGCATGACTGCCTCCAACTACAGATCTCGGTGATGGAGGAATACCTTCCAGGAGCAATGAACTTAGTGGCAGACTGGAACTCCAGATACCTCAGGGACGCAAGCGACCGAAGGCTCTGCCCTAGAGTATTTCAGGCTCTCATGTCATTTTGGGGTCCTTGCCAAGTGGACCTCTTTGCCTCCAGATGGGACACCCAACTTGTGCGCTATGTCAGCTGGAGACCAGATCCGGAGGCGGTGAATGCCTTCCTGCAAGACTGGTTGACAACTCAAGTCTATGTCTTCCCTCCTTTCCAATTTATTCACTGATTGGCGGCCCAAGCCAGGCGTCAACGGGCCTCTCTGGTGCTGAACACTCTGATTTGGCGTGCACAAGCATGGTTCTCTTCCCTTCTGGAGCTTGCATGGGCCACGCCGGTATGTCTTCCAACCATTGCCAAGATCTTGAGAAATCACCTGGGCCAGCCACACCCACTGGTCCTCGAGGGCCATCTTCATCTCATGCATGGCGGCTTTCAGATGACACTGGCAGGACTTTGCAAATCAACAGGAGAGAGTAAGGGTTTTCAACCAATAGGTGAGGTGGGAACTCCCCGTCCCCTGAACTCCCGGTCCCCTGCTTAAGTTTTCTACAACAAATGGAGGAGTACCCAGGTCAGTCACACTGGTCCTGAAGAAAACCAACAATCGCTAAATGGTTAAAACATGCAGACCAAACTTCTTTTTAAAAATCACATAGCACACTTCGCTATTTTTAAACACTACACGTCTTAGACACCGCAGCCTACCTAATTAGGCATAGGTGTCACATTCCTTTTTATGGGGGTTCAATCACTCGAGAATAAAGTCTTGTGGTGAGTAGTATTGGCCCCTTTTTAAATTACATATCACCTTAGAATTTCTGCACATATAAAAAGAAAAACAAATACCCGCTCCACTGTAGTCAGGTGTCGCAGCACACCCTGTTGGCACTCGGCCTTCAGGGTGGGACCCCGATGATGAAGCATGTCACCAACTAGGTTGGTGAGTGAGGGGTCTTCTAAAAGGACATGCTTTGTCCTGTGTAAGGTTGGGGCACGTTGTGCTTCACTGAGCTATAAGCTCTAGGCACAGAGGTTTTCTCTGTGACACTACCAGGGGACACTGGCAGGACGTCAGACTTTCACAAGGGGCTGAATTCCTCATCCAGCAGGCGTGGGCCCCAGGAACTACCAGGAGGTAGTAAGTGGCTTGGAGATGATGGGTTCGTTGGTGTGTGGAGAAACACCTGGATCCCGTGGGCACCAGCGTTACCTGTGAACTTACTGGCAGAACTCTTGTAGTGCGGATACGGTTCGGCCTGCACACATTGCTATGTTAGCATAAGTGAGTTAGTTGCTCAAACGCCATTTTGCTGCTTTTGCACAAAGCACTACAAGTCTCAGTTTTTATAAAAACAAACTGCTTGCTTTCATTCACATGAGAACAGTCTGTTTTTCACATCTCTAGACTCACACTGCGACTTCAAGTCTGTACACTGCGTGCAGAAGTCTTCAAGGTCATAATAACAATGTATGCTGTTGATCCAGGTTGATCGGCCCACGCTCTAGACACAACACGCACACAGCTGCAAATATCTGAAACTGCCTTTAATATTACATTGCAGGCATGTTTTCAGGCACTTGGAAGAAACCCTTCTATCAACAAAGAGCTGTGCTGATCTGGAATGTGATTCACTTCACCTGATTTTGGAGGTATGGGATTCCCCGTTTTAACCTAGAGATCTTCTATTATTATAATACATAGCTCCTAGCCAAGGGAGGGTGGTACACAAGGCACTATAGACCTGGTTCCACTATCATTATAATATGATTTTTCCCTTTGTATTTTATGGAATTGTAGTAATGCTGATTGTATTGATTTTATGCATCTTTTTACTTATGTTGGGAAAGATACTGCTTCTTAGAGCCCTTAGTTGAAATAAACATTTTAAACTATACCGTGTCTCTGATTACTCAAGTTGTGTACTTTTATGAGAATAAAAACTGAAAGAGTGTTCTTGATTCCCACAATCCTGAGAGGTTCCTAAGTCGCTTGTTCTGGGTTGTCTAATCATTGGTAGCTTTGCTGTAGTACGGAGAACGAATAAGACACGGATGCAAGTCGGATTAGGGTTCTGGGCACTGAGGTGGGTTTTTGGTACACCGTAATACACTGAGGTCCTGGTTTCCTGCGCATACTTCTGTGCACGAGCAGAATCCCAGCAACATGGCACACCTAACGTTTGGTCTTATATTCGAGACAATTGATTAGTGCTTGTATCTGTCCACAATACCCTCACTACTGTTTCCGGTTAACAGGAGTGACGGATTAACCTACATATACAAATGTGTTATAGGTTCATTCAAGCTTCAGATTTATAAAAAGGTTCACGTTTTGAATTACTACCCTTTTTGTGCTACAATTTATATAAATTGTTTTTTCTTCTCTGTGTTCTTATGGGCGACATTGATATAGCTCGGCATAGTCACGCAGCGCTCCGGCATCATTTGATGCAGTTTAGAGTGCCTGACAATGATATGTCTGTCATCTCTGTGGTGAGTGCCGATGCAGCGTTCCCTTCTGACCTTTTCTACTCTTGGGTTATGTTTCCTACAGTAAATGCGGATGATCATACATTCCATACGTACTCTCACACTGTGATACCTGTGAACTATTCTCCATATAGGACATAAGAGATTCTGATTTAGGCATGGCAGCATCGTGCTTGGTTGAATGGCGCCCTCCCCCACACCGTGACTCCAGTTCGGTTAGGTCCCTTGTCAATTCCTGGGGCCACTTGGCCAGTCTTCCGGGTTCACACCACATCCACGTTATCTAAATGTCCAGATTAACGACTTGCGTCAACTTTATACCTCTTTGATTGGGGTACATGGGGCTTTAGTTCAATAAGTTTCTCGCAATGTCTAGGTGGGGGCACCTGGGGTTGCGGCGCAACCAGTTGGACCGGGCGGGTTGTCAATTAGTCCAGTCTTGGTTAATTAGGTAAAGGGCAAGCGCCCCCAAACTAAGGACGATATGCCTTATTGGCTTGCTGAGAAACTTGACCAACTGGAAGCAGTATTTCCTAATACCACTCCTGTGGAAAAACACAGGATGCTCACAATTAGTTTGCAGAAAGACTTAGTGCCAGAGGTAACAGATTGTGAGAATTGGGGTAAAGTATTTGCAGCAGTATATGCGAAGTGCTTCGACACACCGTCTATGACTGTCCTGCCCTCCGTGATCAAACATGTTCAAGATGAGCACGGTCCGGAGGCGGGTGTCGTGTTGGGAATGAGGCTTGTTGGAGTGTTTGACGTAGTTGCTGATCTCATCCTTTCGAATGTAAAGGGAGCTGCGGTTAACTTTGAGGTGTCAAATGCCTTGCGTCTTGTCCCAGACGTCGACAAACCCTGAGTGTTACTGAAAATTATTGTGGAGGCTTATAAGACCATTGGCCGCAATAGTTTGGGTGTTTTACTAAATCAGCAGCACAACCGCAAACTCAGACGGCAAAGTCTACTAAAGACGACCGTCCAAATTTTCCAAAACAGAATTGGAAGAATAAAAAACAGGGGAAGCAGCAACAGAAACAAGGGTCACATCCTGCGTCACCTATACCAGTGTCTACTGAGCACACTTATGATTTGTGCGGCTGCACGAGAATGAGGTCTCCTGATAGATTTCAGGTTCCTGATCAACGTTCTCCTCGTTCTTCACAGGAAATATCAGGCATGTAAGCCGGTGGAGGAGAACGCAGCAGAAGTTGGGGCGCCCAACAAGGACGTGAGCAGCCCCGCCCGACTGATGGTAAAGGCAAGCAGGACGACTTTCCATATCAACGCCCTCAGTTTCAGAAAAAGAAAGTTGCTACGTTAACTGCAAGGTATGCCACAGATAGTGAGAACACAGCTTCGGAACCTGACATGGGCATTAAAAGACTATATGACATTGTTCTTTTGATAGAAGGTGACATACAACGTGTAATAAAAGGAGTAGTTTCTGTCCTGTAACTCCAGTTCTGTAGTAGGGGTATCTCTGTTATAGTCATAATCTAGTGAATAGTCCCGCTCATGTGAGCGGACCCCGGAGCAATCAAAAATAATCTCTTAAGGTGTCAAAAAATGCAAACTGCATAGACACTTAAGAGAGAATTTAAAGACAGATAATGCAGCCTATACAAAAGGCCACACTGTCCAGTACTTCAACTGGAAATTCCACCAGAAACCACAAACAGCACAGCCTGTACAGCCTTTTCCTCCAAAAAAAGCTTTCCTTTTCAGCAGAAAGCCTCTGGAATGATAGAGAGGAAGAAATGGACAGACAAGCCCCATAGGCTGCCATTATGTGGCTTAAACAGGATACTGTGCCTTTAGGAGAAACTTCTAGAACCTCTCCCAGTATCCCAGAATGCACTGCAGGTCCCTTTTACTTTCAGTTCTTTTTGAAGGCGTAGCACGCCAGACCTGTAGCACTGCATCCTATAATATCTGTCTCCACCGGGAAGGAGGGCGGGCGCTTATGACTATAACAGAGATACCCCTACTACAGAACTGGAGTTACAGGACAGAAACTACTCCTTCTGTAGTAGGGGATCTCTGTGTATCATAATCTAGTGAATAGAATGGCAAGCCCATCCCCACAACAGGCGGTGGAGACCAAGAAACAACCACTAATACGCAAACAAATTCCGCAGCGAAGCCTGTCCAACCTGAGCATCTGCCCTGGCATCAGTGTCCAGACAGTAATGCTTAGCAAAGGTATGAACCGACTTCCAAGTGGCCGCCTTGCAAATTTCTGCAATGGGAACATTACGCAACAAAGCTGTCGTAGCAGCTTTGCCTCTGGTGGAATGAGCCTTAGGCTTACCTCCTAAGGTCTTATTCGCTTTTTGGTAACACAATTGTATGCAGGACACAATCCACCTAGAGATGGACTGCTTAGAGGTCACAAGACCTGTCCTGACCGATCCATAATTGATAAACAATTGGTCTGACCTACGAATATCTTTGGTCTTATCAAGATAACATTTCAACACCCTCCTAACATCCAGGGAATGCAAAGACCTTTCCGCTGGAGATGAAGGATTCTGAAAAAACGTAGGCAACGTTATGGTCTGGTTTACATGGAAATCAGAGACAACCTTGGGAAGAAATTTAGGGTGAGTACGCATAACAACCTTAGCAGCATGAAATACAGTATAAGGTTCTTGGCAACACAACACCTGAATTTCACACACCCTGCGGGCTGATGTGATGGCCACAAGGAACGCCGCCTTCCAGGACAGGTGCTGCAACGAAGCCTTATGAATGGGTTCAAAAGGCTCCTTCATCAACCTGGACAGCACCACATTCAATTCCCATGAAGGCGAAGGAAGCCTGACAGGAGGGAACAATTTCTTCAAGCCTTCCAAAAAGTCTTTGATCACAGGGATCTGGAAGAAGGAAGTCTGTGAAGTCAACGCAGCAAGATGAACCTTAATGGAATGAACATTAAGGCCAGACTGCGCCAAATGGAGAAGGTACGGAAGGATGACATCTTCCTGACATTTTGGTGGATCAAAGTTCTTGGACTTGCACCAGATGCAGAATCTCTTCCACTTGTAAGCATAAGACGTCCTAGTGGAAGGCCGCTTTGCCTCCTTTAGTATGTCCATACAATCCTCTGGAAGATTCAGATGGCCATATTGCACTATCTCAGGAGCCATGCCGCCAAACTCAAAGACGAGAGGTTCGGGTGCACCATCTGCATTCCGGGGCGATCAGGATCATCCACGCCCTGGACTGGGACAACTTGACCAGTACCGCTGGAATCAGGGGGATGGGTGGAAAAGCGTATAGAAAGCTGTTCGACCAGTCGATCCATAGTGCATTCCCCAGCGTCCCCTGCTGGTAGTACCTGGAGGCGAAGTCTCTGCATTTTCTGTTTTCTGTGGTGGCTGTGAGAAGTTGGCCTGATATATAATGTTCACTAGTTCTAGTGAGCACTTTGTATCAGTCCAAACAACCCTTATGGTAATTGGTTGTAAGTCAACCTTATAGACCAGCTATCCTAGTAGCGTGGACAAGAGCAGTCTTTAGGCTAAACTCTGAATGGCATGTGAAGCCAGCTGTTTTACCACATATAACCTTTGAATACCAAATGAAAAGACACCACACAAGATGTTATAAAAATAAACTGTCTATTTATTTAGTAACAATACCTCTGAACTCTTGATGAGGTCAGAGGCCTAAGCACATGACAATACTAAAAAAGAAATACGAGTTTCCACAATAATTACACGTGTGCCTTAGGGGCACGACAAACCATATACTGTAAACAATGGAATGCGAGGAAAGAAAATACTGTAAGGAGATCCAGAGGCTGGAGGATCGCTGGGACTACGCTACAAACTAGGTGAGTAAGGAGCAAGAGGCCCACGGGACCCACGTGCAGAGAGGAAACTCTCACGCGGGATGCGTACCAACGCCTATGGATGCTACAGTTCAAAGAAGTAAGGATTCCGGACGAACCCAAATGGATGGAGGAAAAACAATAGTGGACCTGGACACTAGGAGAGTGAACACAGACTTCAGCACCTAGAAGCTTTAGTTACCTAACCCACAGGCTGCTGCGGGTGCATAGGGCTGAAGTTGTGTCGGGTTTGCTGCATTGGTCCTGATGATGCCTGAAACAAGAAGTTGCTGGCAGGCAGCCAGATGGAGGAGTCCGGTGGTTCCAAGGATGGATAGGGAAAGAAGAAGTCCTGAAAGGGAAGGGGACAGAGTCTCGGTCACTAGCCAGTGACGGTGCTGGAACCAGGAGGGAACCAGGTGCTGTCGCCGCGATCAGGTGAAAGAAGGGACGCTTCTCTCTGCAGCTGCACGGACCAGGAGCTGTTGTTCAGGACCAGGCTGGAGGCACGAGCTGTCCCACGAAGTCTGCTGCTGTTGGCGGTGTTGAGTCGTCGATCTGGTCAACAGGCCTTGGCAAATGCAAGCCACGCGGTGGAGCAAAGATGGCGTCTGGCGCGGACCAGGAGGGTCCGGGGTACTTCCCTTTTACAAGGAAGCAAGGGCCAGTCTGGGGGACCGGACTAGCAGAGTCGAAATCTTCGGGTCGTCGTCTCAGAGGTCACAAGCCAGCCGGCTAGTGACCAGACAACCAGGGAAGCAGGAACCAAGCAAAAGGGCCCCATGCAGATCACGTGGATCCTGGGGGGCTGTCTTTGATGCAGGGGCTGCTTCGGTGTGGGGATTCTCAGACCCCGGTGCACTCACATGAGGATCCCTCGGCGGTCGTGCTGGAAGCGCTGTGCAGGTTTCTTCAAGATGGCCGTCTCCAAGTTGCTCGTCGCACCCACGGGTCCCAGCTGTGCTGTGGATGTAGGTAGAGGTCAGAGGCGTCTGGAGGTCCGGGTCTCGTCGAGCTGGGTCGTCTGTTTCCGGGATGGAAGGACTTGCAGAAAACCGCACAGGAGCTTGATGGTGCCTGCAAAGCAGGATGGTCACTCCCTGACCATAGGGGAGATTCTTCAGTTCTGATGGTCAGAGGGCTGAAGGTCAAGAGTTTCTTCGTGGAAGTTGTCAAGATTAATCTAATGTTAGCTGAGACCAGCTCCTACCTTTATGCGACTAAAGGGGGCTGCACTACGACTAGGTCCCTCACCTGGGTGGGACCAGGAAGGGGGGTGGTTACACCCCCTTTCCTTTGTCAGGTTTCGCGCCAGAGCTGGGGCATGAGTGCCCCAGCGACTGGTTTGAACCGGTGTATGCAAGGGACACCTTGTGTGCCCCAGGCATGTCTCATTCTATTCAGCCTGGTCCTCCCTAATACACAAGGGTCCGTCTGGGGTGGTGCTGGCACCTCCCCGGACAGGAAACCCTTTGTCCAAGCCTCCCTCGCTGGAAGGACTCCCAGCAGCAGGAGGTCAGACTTGTGTCTGGTGGCAGCATCCATTTTGTGATACTGAGGCTCTGGTTAAATTTAACCGGGTTTCTGGTTCTGGACATGTCGTGTCCCTCTAGAAGGGTGGAATGCTACCCCCGTCGCCAGAACTGGCGAGGGGGTAGTATTCCAAATCGTATGACACCTTACTCGACATGTTTTGATAATGCTATACCAAAGTTGGCAATAACCGCGAGGATTATAATGCACTTAAGAGTATATGGTATAGCGTTATCGTGGAAACAGCTAAAGGACATGGTTCCAAAAGCTGCAGACAGGCTCAGCTCATGCTAGAGCACAATCTCACATATTTCCAAGCACTCTGCCTCCAGGATTGATGAGGCCTACCATAGGAGTGACTTATAGGAACATATGTGCCCACTTTAGGTTAGATATAGGAATACTATATCTATAGCAAAGGGTGATTACACCACCTTGCCCCAGCTGTCTAGCAGCCAGTTGTGTCAGTTTTGGATGGCCTGCCAGGGGTGGCATAATACATGCTGCAGCCCCTGGTAGGCCCTGGGTACACCTATGCCCTGGGTACCTAAGGTACACTGTACAGGGGCTGATAAGGTGAACCAGCATCCAATCAAATTATGTACCTAGGGTACCTGGAGTCCATTTTACAGAGAGAGCAGGAAGCCTGGGGCCCTGGTTAGCAGGATCCCAGGCCAACTATGTCGAAAAACCAGCTAAACACTAGGCAAAAAGTTGGGGGCAACCATAGTCAGGTATCCACCTTCCTACAGTGGCGAACAGATCTATGTCTGGAGTTCCCCACCTTGCGAAGACCTCTCCTAGCACATCGTCGTTTATGACCCATTCGTGATATTCCTGAATCAGTCTGCTCAGCACGTCTGCCTGAACCTTTT
This sequence comes from Lissotriton vulgaris, assembly GCF_964263255.1. NCBI lineage: Eukaryota > Metazoa > Chordata > Amphibia > Caudata > Salamandridae > Lissotriton > Lissotriton vulgaris. The sequence goes on from NC_141685.1 coordinate 128,686,361, forward strand.
GCACACCTGGTAGATGAGTGGCCGTTATCGTCAGTCCTCTGGCCAGAAGCCTTCGCCAGATCGTCTGCGCCTCCTGAGACAGAGTGCGCGATCTCGAGCCCCCCTGTTTGTTCAGATAATACATCGTGGTCGTACTGTCCGTCTGAACAAGCAGAGAGCTGGTCTGGAAGGACGGAAGAAAAGCCTTCAGGGCCAAGTGAACAGCTCTGAGTTCCAGGAAGTTGATGTGGTACGTGGCCTCCGTCTGGGACCACGTCCCTTGAATCTGTAATTCTCCAGAATGCGCTCCCCAGCCTTGGAGAGACGCATCCGTCACGATGGTCTGCGTGGGAATGTCCTTGTGGAAAGGAATCCCTCTGAGGAGATTCTCCGCCGAACACCACCACCTTAGAGACTGAAGAGCATGAAGAGACAGCCGTATCCTGTCGTCCAAAGATCCTCTCTTCTGATCCCACTGGTCCTCCAAGCACTCCTGCATAGGTCTCATGTGCAGCCGTGCATGAGGTGAGAGGAAGATACAAGAGGCCATCGACCCCAGTAGAGAAGACACCGTCCTCACTGTTGTAGATGGACCGGTCATAAGAGCCGAAGGAGACACGCTTGCCGACAGCGTATTGATGGAGGCTCCCAAGTACTGAATGCACTGGACCGGAGTCGGGACAGACTTGGACATGTTGATGTGCAACCCCAGCTTGTTCAAGAGAACGCACGTCTTCTGGAAGTCCGCTTGAGCTTCCGTGAAGGAGGATGCCTTGATCAACAAATCGTCCAAGTACGGGTAGACAAACACCTTGTTCTTTCTGAGGTGTGCCGCTACCACTGCCATGCACTTCGAGAATGTCCTGGGCGCTGACTTTAGCCCGAATGGAAGTACTGTGTACTGATAATGATTGGTGCCGACTTTGAACCGCAGGAACTTCCGGTGTTTCTGTGCAATGGGCACATGGAAGTACGCATCTTGTAGGTCTATGGCACACAGCCAATCCCCTCGTTGCAGCTGAGGATAAATCTGATGCAACAATAGCATGCGAAACGTTTCTCTGCGAATCCATTTGTTTGCTTGCCACAAGTCCAGAATGGGGCAGAACTCGTTATTGTCCTTCTTGCGAACCAGAAAGAACCTCGAGTACAGACCCCTTCCTATTTGAGACCGAGGTACGTATTCTATCGCCCGTTTCCTCAACAGGGTATCTGCCTCCGCCTGAAGCTCTCGCAGCTGGAACTGCTGCTTACCGGCGGAATCGCTGGAGGCGGGCTCGTGAACCGAAGACTGTATCCATTGCAAACAATATTCAGCACCCACTTGTCTGAGTAATTTTTCTCCACTCTGCCAGAAAAAATGGAACGCTTCCCCCACCGGAGTAGGTAACTGATGCAGGGGAAGTAAGCGCTCAGGGCCTCGACCCGGCCTGGCCTTTAGTCGCTGCTGCCGACTGCTGGCCACCTCTGCCCTTCTGGCATTTCTGGAAGGGTCTTCGGTACTGCTGCTGGTGTTGTTGCTGCTGCTGTTGTCCCGAAGATTGGCCACGACCCTTGCTCTGTTCTCCGAACCGCTTTTGGAACGGTCGGTAAGGCTTCTTCGCCTCCTTGGGCTTTTCCAGCCCCACAGCCGTGAGTGTCTCAGCCTCAGCCTTCATGCGGGCCATTTCATCATCCGCATGCTTGCCGAATAGGGTTTCGCCAGAGAATGGAAGGTTGGCAACCCTTTGCTGTGCTTTAGGCTTGAGTGAGGTGAGGCGAAGCCAGGCATGCCGTCGCTGGTGAACTCCATGGCAGTAGCCATGCGCAGCCAAGAGGGCAGAATCAGCCGCAGCACTGATGACCTGATTCGCCACCAACATCCCTTCATTCACCACTTCCAAGAAGTCCTCCTTCTTGTCCCGAGGCAGCAGGTCTGTAAACTGCTGAAGGGATTCCCAGAGTGAATGGTCATATCTTCCAAGCAATGCTGTCGCACTTGCAGCCTTCATTGATGTTGCTGAAGCTCCACAGACCTTTCGCCCCGCCGAGTCCAGCCAATTAGAGTCTTTATCTGCGGGACCATGGACGATGGTGAGGTGGCATGCAGCTTCCGAGCCGCCGTGACTATAACCGAATCCGGCGGAGGATCCACCCTCGGAAAAGCCGGATCCGAGCCCTGTATTTCTTCAGGAGGCGAGAGGGCGCCGCCTTAGTAACCGCCGGGTTAAGGAATAGATCCATGGCAGGTTCTTCCAAGCCCGGCACCAGCGGTAGCAACGGTCGAGACAGGTGTTTTTTATGTAAAGTTTCGAAAATCACGATGTCTTGGGTGTGGGCACCGTCAATGTGATGCCTAGCTTCACCACACCTCTCAAGAGGACGTCCTGGAAGGACACCAGATCATCCACCTGTGAGACCCTTGTATCCGGAGACTCTGACAAGGTCGGCAAGTAGTCCCTGGAAGACCCGTATATGAACGGGACCTACGTCTCCTGTGACGTCGCCTAGAGCGTGACCTGTCGCGACTCCGCGATCTTCCCCTTCTTCTGGAGCGAGATCGCAAACTCCCTCCTTTCCCCCGCTCCACAGGCCTCCGCGGAGGCGTCTTCCTTGGCCTCTCCAAGGGCTTCGGCTGAGGCGTCCCCTTCGGAGGTGTAGGAAATCGGGGTAATGACACCGATCTCGGAGGAGCAACTGGAGGCATATCCTGTGGCGGAAGAGGAGGTTTGACGGGAGGAGCCTCCTTAGGGAGAGGAGGAGGTGGTGACTTCGGACGATGAGGAGGAGGAGGAAGAGGAGGAGTAGGTGTCCTAGGTCGAGGTGGTGTATAAACCACTGAGTACACCGAGTCCGGTGACTTCTTCGGAGGAGGGGACTGTGATCCAGCCCCTCCAGTAGGTGATCGCCGTCTCCGGCGTCCTTCCCCCGATCCAGCGTGACTCACGGTGCCAGAACTCCTTCTGCGCCGCTTAGGAGAGCCAGAAATCCTCTGAGACGCCGATCTCTTTCTCCTCGACGTCGAGCGTCTCTTCTTCGACGTCGAGCGTCGCCTCCGCGACATCGAGCGTCGCCTCCGCGACATCGAGCGCCTCTCCGACGTCGAGCGTTGCCTCCGCGACGTCGACCTCCTTATCCTCGACGTCGACATTGCCTTCGACGACGAGCGTCTTTTCTTCGACGGCGAGCGTCGATGGCTCCTCGACGTCGATCGTCTCGACGCCCTCGACGACGAGGATCCCCTCGACGTCAGGCCACTTCTCGATGGCGACCGGCGGTGTCGCCTCGACGGCGAGCGCCGATGCCTGCTGGACTCTCTTCGGCATCAATGCCTCGACGCTGACGTCGACGACGAAGAATCCGTCGGCGGGAGGAGGAGCCTAGCGACGAACAAGGATGGCCGCATAAGCTCGCGGCTCCGTCGACCTCCGCCTGTTGCTTAAAGATCCTGTCGATAATCCTGTTTTCACGCCTCACCCCCGTGCGGGTTAACCATTGCTGATACTGGTGGTGTGGTCCTGGGAACTTTACCACCCGGATTGGCGGAGTTGTGTCGTGCGGAAGTTCTTGGCCTAACGCCGTCCGTGAGCCGGGACCTCGAGTACTGGCCCTGCCGGGTTACAGTGCAACAACAGCGGCTGGGGGACCCAGACACGGTCCGGACGATTGACGTGGAGAGCAACCTGTCCCTGGATTGGTGGAGTGCCTGTGGTTCTAAACGCAATACGGAGGTGCATTAATCCTGAAAGTGGCTGTGTGGTTGGGGGTTCCCTTCCCGGCGGTAGCCCGCCCTGCCGGGTTGGAGCCCCCGCCCGAGAGGCCCCATCGCTGCTCGACAGTGCGCCTCCTGTCCCCGCCTGCCCTGCTCGCACTTCGGTCCCCGGGGGAATCGGGTACTCCGAAGGGCACACAGATGTCTGGAGCTGACCAAGTGGAGGCGGTGCGGGGTGAAGAAGAGCCGTCTTTGAGAACCGTGATGGCCTCCATTAGGGAACTGCAATCCTATACGGTTGCTCTGCTCCACAAGACGATCGCGGATAACACCGTAACTGACCGATCGTGTAAGGACCCTGATCTGTCTGGTGCCCCTGAGCTGGCTGTTTCTCCTACGCTAACCCTGGAACCAAAAGATCGAGACCCCTCATGTGTCGAAGCCTCGATACCATCGCCCGGATCACAGGGTGTGGCCGGACCCGTTGTTCTGGAGAATCGCCCACCATTATTGATGCATCCGTCTATGGTCGTGTTCATGGTCCTGTCCCTTACTGGAACTATGGATATTAAGACCCGACGGATGCTGCAAACGTTTTCCGACCGTGTGATCTGTGTCTTGTGGGAGCTTGAGATGTTCGAACTTTTGTTTGACGGCGGCGAGTGTCATGGCGGCTGATGATTGCGGAGGACTGAGGATTTTGATCGGACTCGCCACACGGATTCGTGGACTGGCTGGGACTTTGATTCATCCGGGAGATGTGCTGGTGCAGTTTGTGGAACTCAGTGTGCACATTCGCAGGGGTCAAGGGTTAGACTGATGATCGATTTGGACTTTTGGGGTGTGTGAAGGACCGGGGATCCGCCATTTTCTTGCTATCGGGTGGTGGGGCGGTGTCAGACGTCTTCCCTGGGTGCTGTTGTATATAAATTTATTGTGTGTTGGTTGGATTCAGGACTGGGGCTGTACGTTGCAGGCGGGGGGTAGTGTGGCCGGGGGCATGTGTGATTTTTCTCCTCCTCCACTTTTTCTTCTTTTTTCTATTTTCCTTCCTTTCACTGATCCCTTTTCTTCTATATTTCGGGTTTTTGGAAGTTGGGCGATAGGCACGCTGCTAGGGGGGTAGGCCGTAGCCATCTGCAGGGGTGCAGGGTGGGGGTTGGGGGGTGGGGTATTATTGTTTTTCCGTTCTTGCTATGCTGTGACTTTCGCCGTTAAGTTTCTCCTGTCATTGGAATCATTGCGCGGGCATTAGCCGGGTGTATTTAGCGATGGAATGCCTGCATATACTGATTGCTTATTTTATTGTTGTCGTTTATAATGATGGACCTGCTTCCTCACCCGCCCATTGGTTGAATGCGATTTAGACCCTGTCGCCGGCTCCCTCCCATTTCTCTGTTTCTATTTCTTCGTTATTATACTGAAATTCACTATTTTTTCACCGTATATATCCTGTATTAATCATAAAAATAACCTCTTTTATCCAGTGCTATTGTCCGTGTGTGCCGTAAACATTTGAGTTTCTAATTTGCTGCCGTGCCTCCGGAATGTTCGGCTAAATAGCTGTGTGCACCCTTTGTATAAATAAAGGTTTTCAAAAATCTTTAAAAAAAAAAAGAATCCGTCGGCGGTGACTTTGACGGCGGCTTCGACGTCGAAACCCCTCGTCTTCTCGACCCAGAGCCCTGGAGAGAAGGGGAACACACCACAGCCATCCCTCTCGACGCCGTCGTCGAAGCCATCGACGCTGACGGAGACTGGGAGCGTTTGCTGGTCTTCCTGCCTCTGGGGAGCCCCCCAGAGGCCTCATTAGAGGCAGAGGGAGCCTTCCCAACCTGGCCAGACCCACCTGCAGCCTGCAGACGCCTTTCCTCCAGGCCTTGCAGCCTGTTCTTCAGTCTTTCCTTCAAAGTCCTCGAGGAAAAAAGATTGGCAGATGTTGCAATCTTCAGGCACATGTGCCTCAGGAAGGCAGATCACACAGACCTCGTGTGGGTCCGACTTGGCCATCTTCCTCCCACATACTGGGCATTTATCGAATAAAGCAGGCATTTCAGAGCCCTGCAATGCCTAATAAACACACAGGAATGAAAGGAGTTAACCAAGTTCACAATAACTAACACTTTTAAAGTCCAAAAAGTGCTAAAATAATCCAAAAACTCCTTGAAAAGGGAGAGCTCAAGCTCAAGGGTCCTGCTAGCAGGAGCCAGAAAAAAGAACTGAAAGTAAAAGGGACCTGCAGTGCATTCTTGGATACTGGGAGAGGTTCTAGAAGTTTCTCTTAAAGGCACAGTATCCTGTTTAAGCCACATAATGGCAGCCTAAGGGGCTTGTCTGTCCATTTCTTCCTCTCTATCATTCCAGAGGCTTTCTGCTGAAAAGGAAAGCTTTTTTTGGAGGAAAAGGCTGTACAGGCTGTGCTGTTTGTGGTTTCTGGTGGAATTTCTAGTTAAGTACTGGACAGTGTGGCCTTTTGTATAGGCTGCATTATCTGTCTTTAAATTCTCTCTTAAGTGTCTATGCAGTTTGCATTTTTTGACACCTTAAGAGATTATTTTTGATTGCTCCGGGGTCCGCGCACATGAGCGGGACTATTCACTAGATTATGACTATACACAGAGATCCCCTACTACAGAAGGGATTTTTGGGGAAATTTTGACCTCTACATATGACATTCTGTTAGCTGAGCAGACTGGCACCCGCCTTTCATTTTGGCCCCTCCGAGAGGGGAGGAGGTGATCTTCCCTAGTTTTTTGCACACAGCGCCCAAGGAACAGGCGCAGAACTTTGCAGAAGAGTGGGCTCTAGCGCTTGCACCAGCGTTGTATTGTACTCAGGTCGTGTGGGATAAACTTTCTCCCAGCCACGAGATTCCATTGCGGTCTATGCCACAACCACAACCCGAATATCCCATGCGGGCGAGAGGCTAAAGCTCCCGTTGCAGAAATCCTTGAACAATTAGAATACCAACGTGTGATAGAGACATGTGTGTCACACATGAATAATCCTCTTTTCACTGTTACTAAACCTGATGGGTCATACCGCCTGGTTTTGGATTATCGACATTTAGATTCACAGTGTCGTACATGTGCGGTACAGAACACCCACAGTTCAGCTCTGATTGACAGTCAGGTGCAAAAAAGATTTAAGACCACACTAGACATTTCCAACTGCCTTTTTAGTAATAACCTGTCCTCTGTTAGTAGTCAATGAACAGAGTTCACTTGTGGCGGCAAACACAAACAATTTAAAAGATTGGCCATGGGCTATAAAAACAGCCCAGGCATCTTTGCCGTGTGTGTCTTCTGTATGTTAGATGGCATTGACCCTGATACATACTCATATGTTGATGATATTTATCTCACAGATGACGAATTATGGCCGCATCTGTGTCGTGTAGACCGCATCATAGTTATGTTCGCGGACTTCAGTTATAAATTTAACTTTGCAAAAATCACATATTGCAGAGTACACAGTGTTGTTCCTGGGCTATGAGCAAAAGAATGAAGGTAGGGGTCTTGCACCTCACTTCCCGGAAAAATGTGCACGTTTGCAATCTCCTACAACACTGAAAAAGCTACAATCCTTGCTGGGATGTTTGAATTTGGGGGCGTACTTACATTCCCGATTATGCCCAGCGTATCAAGCCGCTATATGCTTTGATAAAACCAAAATTTACCAAGTCATGCTGGCTTCCTGAACATTCAGCTATTCTGCAATCTTTTCAGTCATATCTTCTTGAATCTAAGTACTTATTGACTCGTGATAACCACACTTACCTGGTAATAAGAATTGTGCCAGGTGCCGTGGGTTTCACGTACTTGGCGTTTAATGAAGGAGACACAGTGCCTATCGCATACAAGTCGCACTTGTGCACCGGCTGAAATGCGATTTTCTTCTGTTAAAAAAGTCTTGACGGCTGTGCAGATGGAGATTTTAAAAGAGAGAGCGCTGTCACAAGGAAAACGCATGTTGGTTGTTACACCTTTCCTGCACTTGAAGCAGTCAGGTTACCAAATTCTAAAGCTTTACATCCTCGTTGGATACAATGTGCCACCTCGCTGACATTTCGGGATGTCACATTTATCTTAGACCCCTCATTGCAGACTCAGGAGTTCTTACACTATGAGTTTGTTCATTCTCCTCCCTCTGCCCATGCGCCCACTTGATGATTACCATTGTATCATTTACACTGACGGTTCTTCGCAATCGGCGATAGCCTCTAAGCATTCTTATTCAGCGACCTGCACAATAGTGGCTGGTACCATAGTGAATGGTGAATTAAAGTCCGATGTCGTGCACATGCAGACATTAGGAGTCTGTACCGCCCAGACTACTTTAATTGTGAGTGACTTCTACTACTGTGTTCAGTCTTTCAATGAAGATGTATTCTTTTGGACGGCACGCCGCTCTTGTGGTGACATAGACTCTGCTGGGACCCTGTGCTGGTCATGGGATGAACAGCGCAAACGAGCGGGGATCCCGTTGCTATTTGCCCCTTTCATCCCATTATCTCAGAACCCAATGATGCCTTGCATAAGGGACAGTATGATTAAGGCTTTAGCTCAGTAAATGATTCTTCAAACATTCGAAGACCTATACCCTGGAGATGAATTCTGACCTCCCCTGTGGCACCCGAGGGTCAACTGGTCCCGTTTACTGAGATCTTTTTGTATCATAGAATACGCACAGCATGTAGTGCCCTCTGTGAGGAATTCCTGAGGGTGCCGCCGACCCTGCCTGCATTCGAAAATCTGCTGAAATTCCCGTCTCCCCATACACTTATTACACACCTCTATGTCCGCATGCAAGACACTGCTCCGATAGTAACGCCAAAATCTTTTAAGCATTTGAACGACAAACTAGAAACGCCACTGACTGAAGCCCAGTGGGACTATTGCTGTGGCAGCTGTCTGAAATTTCCCCGAATTATGAATTGAGGCTGATCCACTTTAAATATTTGCATAGATACTGCAGGATCCCAGTGGGCCTTCACCGGATGGGCATTCGTGATGAGGATACCTGTTGGAGATGTGGTTGTGCTTCATCTACGTTCTTACATGTTGCATGGCAATGTTCCAAGATAGCCGACTTCTGGGTGCAGATTTTCAAGTCGGTGAACAGCATATTGGGGTTGTCGCTGGCCCCGTCTCCCATCCTTAGCCTATTAGGGTACGTAAAGGACATTCCGCCAAAGTTGCGTTAACTGCACGCACTCCTCCTACTGTTTACTAAGAGACAGGTTGTAGTTAATTGGGGCAGACAGCGAGTGCCTTCCCTTAAAGATTGGGTTAGAAACGTCACATATGGGCACGCACAATTGAGGACATTTTTGGAATTGATGCCACCCTCATCCAGACCCCGCAATATATGGGAGCCGTTCTTAACGTGGAATGCTGCCTTACAAATAACGACTGAAGTAACAGATGCGGAGGGCACGCAAAGTGCTCCCCAGACACGATATATCCACACCCAATTTCAATGCTAGAGCACATGAAGAGATAGCTCCGGCCAGAGGCCACAATGTACAACTCTAGCAAAGGCCGTATCTGGGAAGATATGTGTAACATCATTACATTTGTGTTAATAATTGTTGAAATGTATGCAATATTCCTAGCTTGATTATTATCATGCCTGAGATTTGTTGTAGGTGGGTACGATGTGAGCTATTATTAGCATATTGTACTGAAAAGACAGACTGTAGACGCTCCTTTTCAATCCATTTCGTACTGGCTTGTTGGAATGTAACGGAATTGTTTTGTTGAAAATGGCAATAAATAAAATAAATTAAAAACTGTGTTAATAGGTCCAAGCTGTGGCAGTTTATGTCCTCCATTGGCATTGACAGTAACATCATTTTATTTCTGAGGGATCTTCAACGTGATTAAACTGTGGTTGTCCGCTATTCAAAGGACCTGAAAGTGTCCTGTCAGCTTGACATCAAGAGAGGGGTGCTTCAGGGGTGCATTTTAGCACCGTTTCTTTTTAACCTATATATTAATTCCTTAGAGAAGGCCCTTTTGGCCACAAATGTGGATTGTCCCCAGGTAGGCAAGCTTAGCCTGCCAGTCCTCCTATACACAGACAACGCAGTCCTCTTGGCGAGGACAGCTAGGGGCCTACAACTTCCTCTGAAATATTTTGCCTTTTTTATGGAAGTCTTGGACCTTTTGTTTCATCATGCCAAGTTGTTCATTATGCAGGTGGGACCTCGTAAAGCTAAGCAGTTCACTTTTAAACTCTGACTTTCATCAATACCGAAGACCAATGTTTTCTACTATTTGGGAGTTGTGTTTGACGATTCCTTGAGTTGGTGCCCTTTGCTTACTTGGAAGAAAGGGGATCTAGTGAAAGCTTTTGCAGCTGTTTTTAACTTTGCCAGCAGAGTGTGAGGGAAGCCAATAGGGGCTCTTTTGAAGACATATGAAGACAAATATACCTCAAAGGTTAGTTATAGGAGTGAGATGTTGGGCCACATTGGGGTAGGAGCAGTGCAAAGTGCTGAAAACTCTTTCCTCCGAAGGGCCCTTTCTGTCCCACAAAGTATTTTGTTTTATGTCATGCACGAAGAGTTCGGAATGCCTTTCCTCTTAGATGTACTAGCTTTCCGTCCCCTGGCTTTGTGGCTTAATATTTGGGCTAAGCAAGAAAATACACTCAGCAAAGACATCCTACAGGAATGCCTTTCACTTGACCGTGTCTTACGCATCCGATGGCTCCAGTATATAAGAGTTGGCCTCTCCAGGGTAAGTAGGAACTATTCGCTAACCCTGAGTGCAGATGTAAGAGGGACCTTTCTCTGGTCAAAGAGTGTTTTTTAAGAATGAGCCACTGTGATAGAGGGAAATGAGCGGTGTAAGCCTAGTGTGCGTAAGTACACCGTGTTAAAAACTGTACCTACCAGCAAACCTTATCTTCTAGGGCTTAAAAGCAGCCAGTCATTTTCTATTGACCAGGTTTCGGCTCAACCTCATCCATTACCTCATGGCACATCCTCGCGGCTTCCACAGAGGCCAGTGCCTCCTGCCCTGTGGTTGCAACAGCGAGTCTCCTCAGGACATGATGCACTTTATAATGTTTTTTATAGTTTTTATGCTGTCCCTAGAAAGTTATTTATTATTCCTATTCTCAAACAAGCATTTACAATGCAATGGTCTCGGCATTGTTAACGTTAGAGCTATTGACATTGCTTGTGACATTATTTGTATTTATGTTTTTGTTTTTAAAACATAAATAAATGGCATTGTCATTTACAATGCCAATAGCTTAATCACGCGCAAATGCAAGACCTATTGCTTTTGCACCCACACACAAAAAAGCCACCCACACACACATACAGAGCCACCCACACAGTCATTCACATAGAGCCACCCACACACACACAGAGCCACCCACACACACACACAGAGCCACCCACACACACAGAGCCACCCACACACACACACACAGAGCCACCCACACACACAGAGCCCCCACACATAGAGCCACCTACAAAAAAAGCTAGCCACCCAGACAGAGCCCAACACAGACAGAGCCCCAGCACAGACAGAGCCCCAACACAGACAGAGCCCCAAAACACAGAGCCACACAGACAGAGCCCCACACACACAGACAGAGCCACACACACACAAACAGAGCCACATACACACAGAGCCACACACACAAGGCAAGAAAAACGGCACAATCAGGGGGCAGAAGGCAAGAAAAATGGCACAATCAGGGGAACAGAGTCAAGAAAAATGGCACAATCAGGGGGCAGAAGGCAAGAAAAACGGCACAATCAGGGGGCAGAAGGCAAGAAAAACTGCACAATCAGGGGGCAGAAGGCAAGAAAAAAACAGCACAATCAGGGGACAGATGTGAGGAACAGCCTCAAAAATGAGTTTCACTTTACACCCTCATCAACATTAATTTATTTTTTCATTCAGTAAACAGCACTACTTTTCTTCTTTTCTGTGGTGTGTTAAATACATGGTCACTCGTACATTAATGATAATCTCTTCCGAATAATCATTGCAGTACATCAATCATGCTCTACAAAAAGAGTACAGACACCTATGAAATGAATGAATGAAATGAATGAAACTTATATAGCGCACAACTTACCCTGGGGCATCTCAGCGCTTGCTTAGGGAACCCGTCCTGGTATTCCCCTGTGAGAAAACCCTGGCAGGGTATCCACAAGGTGAAAGCCAGGCATCCCGCCGCGAGGGGCCGTTGTGGAGATTAAGCAAGCTATTGCCCAGAGTTGCAGAGTGTGAACTCGTGAGTCGAGGAGGCACCGGAGCGAGAATTACCGAGTCCGTGGAATTTTGAGCCCAAGACCCGCCGAGGCGGGGAATTGAACCCTGGTCCCGGGCCGAACTCAAGCTCCAGGTCTGCCGCCTCTAACCCCTGAGCCACACTTCTCCACCTATACATGTTAAGGATTTAAAAGAAGGAGATATAAATGAAAAAAAATAGTGATAATGATCAAAGAAGAAAGTACAAGTGCACGAATGGCAAGTAATCACACTGCCTTAATAATGAAGACCCTGAGCCAGCCATAGCAAGCTTAAGGTTATCCTCATCATCTCACATTAGAATCACAAAAGGCTACAAAGTCATCAAAAAGCGGGCTCTCATTCCCGGTCGCCAAACCACTTCCCTGAAATATCTTCCCCATCACTTCCTAAAGGGTTCGTCACATGTCTACAGTAACAATACTGAAAAAGCCAGCACTTTTAACTTGGCTTCCAGCTAAATCAGAAAATTCGTAGAGACGTAAGAGTGAAATTGTCTAATGAGAAAGCTCAGAGGGGACTCGGAAACCTCCACAGAAAAGCTCTCACCCAAAAGGAGTGAAGTGGCAATAGGTAAAGTTGAATGATAAAAACCCAAAGCAATGAATTCAAGCTGAACGGAATGAAGACCACAGGGAAAACAGAAAAGAAACACATTTAAGATTCATCTTCTTCCGCCACTCTTTATCTTTTAATTCCATAAAAAGGTGCAATTTCCTCAACTGTGTGCTTTTCCTGCATTTGCATCTTTTACTTCACTATGCCTCACCTAACTGCCAGGTGCCACAGTATGCTCACTGAGATAACATTATGTTTGAAGAAAACAGGAGAAGGAAAGGAAAGTCCATGAATGAAACTAATTAGACAAACTCTGAGTCAATGTATTCATTTAGCAAGGAGGCATTAATGCAAAGAAAGAATGTGGCAAAATGAAAGCTCCACTAAATAGAGCTCCTCTTTTGTGGCTCCTTTTTTGAGCGGACGTTTAAGAAAAACTGAAGGCAAAAGAAACAAGGGGGCAGTCTGGACTCACCGGGGGCAGGTGCAGGGTGGGTGCCGCACGCCGGGCTGGGGGGCAGCTGCAGGAGACAGACAGCTGCGGGTCAAATCCAAAATCCAGCGGTGAGGGGGCCCAGGCAGAGACACCACCAGCAGCACACGGGGCGATCCCGGCAGCGCTCAGGGTGCATATCCGGGGGGCGAGAAGGCAGGTCCCGGGGTAAAATGGCAGATTCTGGTTTAGCGCGTGTGCTGGAACAAACAGACAGTTTAAAGGGCCAGGCCAGATGATGGGGCAGTGGTAAGAGCGCTGAGGTAAAAGGGCAGAGGAGCAGCGCCGGGCTGGGTTTCTTCAGACGGAATGAAGCGGTTCCAATAAATCCACAAGTATAAAGTCGGAGAGGAGGAATAACAGGACCGAACCTGAACATTGGAGCTGTTCCTCACAAAAAAAAACAAGCATGACGAACGTGGGGGAGGGGGGGGGGCAGGACAGCAAGCACGAACAAGGGGGGGGGCAGGACAGCAAGCACGAACAACGAGGGGGGGGGGGGCAGGACAGCAAGCACTCACCTGAGGACGATTTCTTCCGGCGGCGGTCGGGGGAAATGGCAAAACAAAAGCGCCGCCAAAAAAAACAAACAAGTAAACGCCCACCTCTGAATGACGAAAAAAAGGGGCAGGCTTACAAAAAAGCAAGAAACGCCCACGAATCTGCTCAAGCCGGGGACAGAACTAAGTGAAACACATCTCTTCCAATGGCTAGCCTTCATTTATGAAGAGAAGGCGGGTTCAAGCCCCAGTACTAGGGAAACAAGATCTCGGCTGTGCGACACTGCTGCGCAGTGTACGCCAGGCCGAGCCCTAAAAAGCGGGTTTTAGGCATGTGAGACGAGCTTTTATCTTTTTACAACTCCTCTCTTATGACACTGTTTTGCATATGCTATACTTTTTACGGGTCGCTGTTAGACTCAGGTCAAGCTGCGATTAACTTCTGTACTGTAATTCATGAATTTGTATTTTATGTTTTGATTAACTTGGACATATTATATTTGTCAATCTGCAACTTGGAAGATGTTTTATCATTTTATACATGACTTTTATGGTTTTCCTTTATAAAACCGAATAAAGTTTGTTGATAATAATCACTAGGTATTCATTTACAGGGTAGCATAGTATCCCTCACAATAACTTCAGGAGTCACAGTTCACACAATGTACATGCTTTGTTCCCCCTACTTCCAACCTTACATATACCCCTAATCACCTGCCCAAACCTCCCCCTGATGATGCCAATGTGGTCCTACGACAACCCACAGACCATATGTTTGGCCCCTTTGAAACTGCCCATACAATAAAAATGCTGCAGTTGTAAATACATATCAACTACCATTTGTTTTGTTTGAAACATTTTATTGAATAATAAAACCTAATAAACATAAGCTGATAATTAAAGCAAAACAGAACATCAGTGGCTATACACATAAGAGACAAACATTGTACATAAAAATCAACTACTGTAACACTGCAAAGTTATGTAGAGCACAATTCCTAATTTCGGGCAATCTTTAAAGTTCAGCAATAGAAACTTTCATAAAGAACAGGAAAGAAAGGTGGTAGGATACAGAAATGTCATTAATGTAATGCTTTTACATATAGAAAAACTAAGGGGCATATTACCAAGCAATAGCGATAATTATCGCTATTGCTTGGTTAGAGACAAAAAGTTACCGCAGCGCTGCGGCGATTTTTACCGCAAATAAACCTTGGTATTACCAAGGTTTAACGCAAATGCGGTAAAAATCGCCGCAAAGCATGAATATCGCTGAAAAGTCAGCGATATTCATGCATTAGCGAGCTAATGCTCTTAGCCATGTTATCCACCTCCCATTGGATAACATGGCTAAGAACTGCTCAGGGCAGGTGTTAGCTTTTGGAGATATTCCCGCTTAGCGCGAATATCTCCAAAAGTTGGTAATAGGAGATAGCGATGTTAGCGACTGTTTTCAGTCTCTAACATCTTGGCATGCCCACTTTGCATCTCATTAGTGATAAATATCACTGACATGCAAAGTTGGCACGCCCGCTTTGCATCTCATTAGTGATAAATATCACTGACATGCAAAGTGGGGCCCAAGATGGTCGCTATCTCCTAATAGCTGTCGCTAACTGGTGTTAGCGGCAGCTAGGTAATAGGGAGATAATTTTATCTCCGCTTTCTTGGCTTTTAAAGCCAAAAAAGCGGAGATAAACCCCCTTGATAATATGCCCCTAAATTAGTTATTGTGTAATTTGAATTCAATTTGAATATTTTAACCTCCTCAGCTTTATTTGACTCATGATTACAACCTGAATGCTTTCTGGAAAGGAACCGCCTCATGGGGTTCAAAAGCACATCTTTTCCAACAATAGGATTACAATGATAAACTTGAATTTCAATTCAATTAATTGATTTAGGCCTTTTTGGAGATCAGCAATTTTAAATATATACAAAATCCATACACTTTTGTAAAATTGTCACCTAAACTTGAATTCAATCCACCTTTTGATTAAACACTTCCCATTCCAGCAACCATCACAGGACCACTTGTTGTTATCTTCCCAATTAGTGATAATGTTTCAGATGACAACAACAATAAATATGTTTAGAATTTTACCTCCGAAAGGAAAAACATGCCATTTCTGAATCATGGTGCACAATAAAATGTAGGAACAGAAGGGCGTCTTTAGGTATATCATTCATTAAGGTTTGACCAGGCTTGAAACTAGAGTTCATGAACTTTTGGACATTTAAATGTCATTTTAAAAGAGCTCAAACAGACCCAGCACGAGCTCCACGAAAAACTGAAGATGAGTGAATTGTACTTAGAGAAAATGTGCTGATTAGTAATCTATTGATGTAAAATGCAGTGGTCAGGCAATGCTTGTGGATCTAATCTATTCAGATTTTAACTCCATAGTTTGTTCAATAAATTGACTAGGCATAATACTTGAAAGTCCATCTCTCAGATCAGTTCTATTACAGTTTTATTTGCGATAACACTAAAAGAGATCAATGATAAATAGATTTTAAAAGCCATGGATAGAATTGATCCTTGGTCTAAATCTAGATTATTGTCGGCTATAGAAACCAGTATGCACAGATCAAATCTAAAATGATTGAATATGTTTATTACAGTGGTTTAGAGTAAACCCAGAAGACACACTTTGGTCCTAAAACTCAGAAAATGTATCTAAAGATTATGATTACATCCAATTTATGTCCAGAGACCGCTTTACATGCTTTCCTGTTTAAGTAACAACATTTGCAAATATACTTAACAAAACATTAAAGCTGGATGTCAGAAATTCTGTCTTTAAGTATTGTGTAAGAGTTTTGTGTGATGATTATTATTTGATCTGAAGCAACACTATCACTAAATAGGCATGTGCACAGGTTATCATTCAACTAACATTATTAGCAAACTTAATTTGGAGAGAATTGAGAAGAATTGCCTCATGTACCAAGGGTTTTATTGTTCAAAAATCCACTGGTTCAGTAATTCACAAAGTTTGCAAATGCTAAACCCCTTTTTGAAATGTACTAAGCCCATTTAACAATCCATAATTTGGAAGGGGAATGTTAATAGTGTCCTTTCTGAATATGTTATACATCCTTAAGGTATGTATTAAGCTTTGAAACCGTATGTGGGCTGAAAAAGAGTAACAGGAGGTAGTAACCCAAGGGGACATTTGTGAATCTGAAAGTAAAATGGGGTGCATTAAAAATGCCTTTATTCAAAAGCAATCACAGACACAGTAGTGTGCTGACTCCACAAACAACCACTTTTACCAAATGGATTATTAATACGTGAACCTCAGAATTTCCTATATTGCTGAAATTTAGTCTCTAATATTTTTGTCATGTGGTGTAAATATTTGTTTGTGTTATTTTATTTCCCATTTCAATATTGTCATGAAATGTACCTATTTTTTTTTGTCAAACATATTGAAATATCTTTATCACAATTTTTGGGGCATTCTAAAAAATGTTTTCACTCTAACTTAAAGCTTCCTATGAAAAATACTGACGCGCAGTCCTAGTTTCTCCTGGATCACTTAGCTTTCTCACTAAACCAAGCACAATATTGATTTGAGAGCGGTGGTTATTGTAGTCATACGCACTGGGGTTCATTTTAAAAAGACACATATAGGCCTTCCTTTATCTTTAGAAATAATACTTGCAAACATTTGTTAAATAATTTCAGATAATTTACTGATAAAGATATCAGATAAAGATCCCGTAATTTCTTATACCTTGTGGTATCAAAAATCTGCTAGAATTAACAGACTTCTCTTCTAGATAAATCCAGGTATGAGAAGGTATTAACTGCGATTATCAACTTTCCGTTATTTTAACAAATTTTCTCAGTGCACAGAGTATTTTTCCTACAATGATCACAACATTTCAAGCAATGGTATGTGCTTAAACGTACAATGAAGGGGTAAAAATTTATTTGTACCACAATCAAGAAACCCTTGGGTCTATGAGGATTACTGTTGCAAATTAAGACCTAGCTAAAATGAAATATCCCTTTAAAAGGAAGATTTCCCTCACCCACCATAGTTGGCATGCTTCCTCATTCGGAAGCTCCTCGCTCAGTTATACCTAGTCACGGTACGGGGTACAACCCCCTCACTGAGAGGGAGGAGTTCAGGCATGTTTTGTTATAGAGAAAGGTATACTAAATACCACAATAATGAGCTCAGGGTAGTGGAGGCAGCAGAATGAAAGTTAAAACTTGGTAAAGGGTATATGGTTTCCATTATTTGTACTCCCTTGGGCCACGATTAAAAACAGGGCACTGTGGTAGAAAAATATATGCACTGTTAGTGTTAATAGGAGGTCAGCATGTTTTAGCCTATTAACCCTTCAAAGAAGTGTTTGCGGCATTCTTCAGCACCTAATCAAAAGTGCTGCTGCTCATTGTACTCAATCAATAACAAGCATTGGCATAGCCAATAGGTCTCGCCTTTGGGACCTTATAAGTGTTTAGCAATGCAGATCGAGTAACAATGTGAAATAATTTCTATTAAAAAAAGAAGACTTTATAACTGGTTAATCAAACGTTTCTGGAGGTTTAGTATATAACAACTCCTTTTTAGGTCTCGCCTGCCAATGCGCTCGCGCATTGCTGGCGAGAGATATAGGGGCTAAACCAGGGCTAAACCATCGGTGGATTTCGTACAGTGCCTGTGGAGCAGTCAAGCAGAAAGCGCGTCCACATCAAAGGCATCTGAAGCTTCCCCCCAGCGTGCGCTCGGCCTCAGGCATTTCTCCTCCCCTAATTATTCACTGCCCATGGCCGGCCAGCGGTATTTTCACTTTCACGGCCGCCAGGCTGCGTCTCACATTTCTCCTCCCCCCTCAGCAATGCCAAGAGCTTGTTTTAATTTTTTTTATTATTGCAAACATAAGGCTGACACTTTAGCAGGCACAGCGTTTTCTTTTCTTCTTTTTTATTCAGTGGAATATGATTTCAAAATATAAAATAAATAAATATCGCACCAGCTTTCCAAGGACCGATTTATTATTTTTACCAATGCTCGATTCTTTTTTAGTCAGAGGAGGATGGTTTAATGTCAAGCAGTTACGCTATCTGTGGGAGTCTCATGGAGTCCTCACTCTATTCGCGTTATTTTGAGTAACACGTATCTGACAAGACCTTTTAATTGGACAGGATTAGTAGGAGAATAGCTCCGTAGCCTAGCCTTTGTGCCCGTAAGAATCAACACATTTCTCAATAGACAGACTGTTAAAAAGCTCTCTGATGCATTTTGAAGTAGGAACCGGAGGAAAAACAAATAACCAGCAGATGGTGGTGCTGAATCACATTTGTAAACCCCAGACGACCTTTCTTTACCGCTTTACCGCTAACTCGCCGGACGTTCCTTACTGGCCATCCAGGCCATTTTGGCAGCAAAATGGACCGGAATCCTGGTGAACTGTGCACATTTATTTTCCCAGTCAGCTTCTCTCCGATACTTTGTGCAAAAACGTTTTGACAAGAACTGGGAGTGACGGTAAGATTTTGCTGCCCTGAGCAAAGTGACAATTTGTCGTAACATTCACTCCTCACTTCAGTTCCTGAGCAGACGCCTAGTAACGTATATAGGCAGCATAGGCGAGGCACAAGCTTTGATTCTGCCTGTTTATTAGAAGAGTAAAGTGTGAACAGGTCTGCCCCTCTATTTGTGTTACACTTCACGTTTAACAGGCCAGTCTGGGAGTGAGTTTAATTAGCACATGAGGGAAAGTGGACTTTAAAGCCATGAAAATTAATCTGTGTCACCTGCAGGTCATGTGTTTAAATGCTGAATAGCATTTAAAGTCAATTTAGATTTTCATCCTTACGAGGTTGATATATTGAATACTTTTAAGTTGGTTAACATTAGCATCACCATCTTAAAAAAGGAAAACTTTGATATCAAGTGCTATATTAAAGAACCAGTTATTATTTTAAATAAAGCCACCAGTCATATAGGGGTGTTCATGGGCTTGCTCTCAATGAATATTCAGAAATTACGTACTTTGCAGGCAGGGAAATCCACCACTTTGGAGTTGAGTGCTATGCTTAAAGTTGGGCTAATCATCATGTTTCCACTGATGGAGCCTCTGTTTTCTTTACCGGTGGAAATCTGGCTCCCCTGAAGATTGCTGCCCCCGAGGATCCTAAAGGAAGCCTTTTCGGCTTGCCCAGATCCACCCATGGCCTTATTAAACCTCTCACTATCTCAAGACTATGTTCCCAACACTTTAGAAGAGGCGTCAGTCATCCCTCTCCTGAAAAAACCAGGAGCAGACCCCGGGTCTCTCACAAATTACCGTCCCATCTCTTTGATCCCTTACATGGCCAAACTACTTGAAGCTCATGTAGCCAAAAACTTGTCGGCCTTTTTGGAGCAGTCAGACTACCTGGACACTCACCAAGCAGGGTTCCGCCCTGCACACTCTACAGAAGCAGTTATATTATCAGTCTTGGACCAATTACTAGCAAAAGCGGATGGAGGATCCCCCCAAGCACTTGTGCTTCTGGATCTCTCCGCCGCGTTTGACACGGTCGACCACAAGACCTTGGTCGATCGGGTCATGGGCTGGAATCCAAGGACTAGCCCTCAAATGGATAAGCTCCTTCCTATACAACCGCTACCAAGCGGTCCGTCTGGGAAACTTCACAACCTCCAGGATTAAAAATACATGCAATGTCCCCCAGGGCTCCTCCCTATCACCCCACTTATTCAATCTATACCTTCTCCCACTCATCCATGCACTTAAGGAAGGAAAAATTCAAACCTTTAACTACGCGGATGATTTTCAGTTAATCTTCCCAATCAAAAACTCCCCCACTACTGTCCACGAATTCCAGACAACAATGCTGTTCATCCGTGACTGGATGAACAGCAATCACCTTAAGCTTGAATCCAATAACTCCCCCACTACTGTCCACGAATTCCAGACAACAATGCTGTTCATCCGTGACTGGATGAACAGCAATCACCTTAAGCTTGAATCCGGACAAAACGGAAGTCATCCTCATAGGTGGCCTAACGAACCCCTAGAGCCCCCTTTTTTGGCCTAAAGATCAGGGACAATCCCCCACCCCCTCTACCTCTGCTAAAACCCTGGGGGTAATAATCAACAGCGATCTTACCATGAACAAACAAATTGGAGCTGTGGTCTCTACTTGCTGTTTCCAGCTAAGAAAAATAAGAAAAAATAGTAGATTCCTTAGCCAGGAAGCATAGATTCAGGCAGTCCTTGCGATGGTAATATCCCACATCGACTACGCCAACTCCCTTTATTTCGGCATCCCGACCTACCTCATCAACCGCCTTCAAATGGTTCAAAATCAGGCGGCCAGGCTGGTCCTTCAAGCAAATAGGAGCCAACACACCACCCCACTGCTAAAGAAGCTACACTGGCTCCCTATAACCCAGAGATGCGCCTTCAAAGTGGGATGTATCATTTTCAAATCCTTGAATAATAAAAATCCTAAATTCATCGATAATTTGATCAACAGATACATTCCCACTCGCAACCTGCGATCTGCCCATCTGCACCTTCTGGCCATACCCCCCTTCAGGCTAAAACGCGCTGGAGGGTCAAGATTCGCCACCCTAGGCCCAAAATTGTGGAACTCCTTAACTCTGGAAGCTAGAGCGTGCACACACCTCATGAGATTCCGGAAACTACTAAAAGAACAAGTTACTTACCTTCAGTAACACTTTTTTTGGTAGATACAGTATCTGCCTGTGGATTCCTCACCTTGTGAATATCCCCTTGCGTCAGCAACATCCGGAAATTCTTTTTGTAGCTTCGCGCCGACGTGGACGACGTCACAGAGGCACGGCATCGTGCGTGGCTCCGCTGACGTCACCGACACCATAATAGGCCCACGCCGGCGTGATGACATCAGTTCCACCCTTTTTCCGTGCTTTCGAGGCACACGGACGGAGCGATGACAGTAGATATATACACAGAATACACAGTACACAAATGTCAAGATAACACAAACAGTGTGAAGCCAATGCAGGAAAGCAATTGAAATAAAACATTTCCTTTGACAATAAAAAATATTTACATTACAGTAACTCAGGTATAGAAGAGTGGACAACGGGGAGGCGAGTGGTTCAGTGAGGAATCCACAGGCAGAAACTGTATCTACCAGAAAAAGCGTTACCGAAGGTAAGTAACTTGTTCTTCTGATAGATACATCTGCCAGTGGATTCCTCACCTTGTGAATAGAGTCCCACACCAGTCCCCACTCCCGGAGGAGGGTGTCCACTCTCTTATACCAGAAAATCCTGCAGGACAGAGTGAGCAAAGTGGCCGTCCCTCCTCACCTCAGCATCCAAGCAGTAATGCTTCATAAAAGTGTGGAGGGAGGTCCAAGTTGCCGCCCTACTAATGTCCTCAACAGGTACACCTCTAGACAAAGCAGATGTTGATCACTTTGCTCTAGTAGAGTGAGCTCTTATGCCTTCTGGAGGTTCCTTACCAGCAAGAGCGTAGCATATCTTAATGCACAGGATAATCCATCTTGATAGCGTGCCCTTCCTTTCTTGCAGCCAGCAAAACCAACAAAGAGCTGGTCATCCACACGATAGTCTTTAGTCCTATTGAGATAAAAGCTCACCGCCCTCTTAGGGTCCAGACGGTGTAGTCTCTCCTCCTCCTTGGAAGGGTGAGGGGGAGGATAGAAGGTAGGAAGGGTAATGGACTGTCCTAGATGGAAGGGAGTTACCACCTTAGGCAGAAAAGCAGCCCTGGTCCTGAGTACCATTCGTTCAGCGTGAATAGTCAAGAATGGGGGCTTAGAACTAAGAGCTTGAAGCTCACTTACCCTCCTTGCAGAGGTGATTGCTACAAGAAAAACAGTCTTAAAAGACAGAAGTCTCATGGGACACCTGTGTAATGGTTCAAAAGGTGAACCCATCAAATAGGTCAAAACAAGATTCAAGTCCCATTGAGGCACAATAAATGGAGTAGGAGGGAATTTGTTAGTCAGAACTTTTATAAAACGTAACACAATAGGTGATTTAAATAAAGACGGCTGGTCCGGCAAACAAAGGAATGCCGACAAGGCCGATAAATAAACTTTTACAGTTGAAACAGCAAAGCCCTGCTGGGCCAAATAAAGAGCAAACTTAAGTATGTTGGACAAAACAAGCCCTCAAGGGGTCAATAGATCTCTCTCCACACCAGGAAACAAATTTGGACCACCTATAAGAGTAGATAGACTTGGTGGAGTTACGCCTGGCTGATAAGATGACATCCACCACAGTAGGTGGGAGAGAAAAGGAATTCAGGTTGCCCCATTCAATCTCCAGGCATGAAGGTGTAAGGTCTGGAGGTGGGGGTGTAGAACCTGCCCCTCCATCTGAGAGAGGAGATCTGCCCTGAGAGGGAGACGGAGCGGCGAGCCAGAGGAGAGGCGGAGAAGATTTGTGTACCACACCCTTCTTGGCCAATCCAGGGCGACCAATATGACTTGGGCCTGGTCTTGGCGAATCTTCCTCAGAACCCGAGGAATCAAGGGTATGGGAGGAAACGCGTAAAGTAGTTTTGAGTCCCAACTCAACTGAAACGCGTCCCCCAAGGCTCCCTGTATCACAAACTGGAGACTGCAGAATGATGGGCAGTGAGCATTCTCGAGAGTAGCGAACAGGTCCACCTGAGGAGTCCCCCACATCCGAAAAATGTAACGAACCACCTCTGGGTGAAGCCTCCACTTGTGGTCAGCCGAGAACTGCCGACTGAGACTCATGCACGCACGTTCAGTACTCCGGCCAGGTGATTTGCCATCAGACAAATCTAATGGTTCTTATCCCAGGACCAGAGACGCAGTGTCTCTCTGCAGAGACACTGCGACCCCACACCTCCCTGTTTGTTGATATACCACATCGCGGTGGTGTTGTCCGTCAGGACTTGAACCGACCGCGAAGGGAAGGGAGGAAGGCCTTGAGCGCTAGACGTATTGCCCGCAACTCTAGAAGGTTAATGTGAAGCAACCTTTCCTCCGGAGACCAAAGACCTTTGACCTCCAGATCCCCCAGATGAGCACCCCACCCTAGAGTGGATGCATCCGCTATTACTGTGGCCACCGATGGAGGCAGTTGAAAAGGCTTTCCTTGTGACAGATTTCCTTCCACGCCTCACCAAGACAGATCCGCTGCAGCTTCTCTGGAGATCCTCACAGACTCCCTGAGATCCCCTTGATGTTGATACCACTGCCTGCGGAGGCACCACTGGAGCGCCCTCATGTGCCAGCGTGCATGGTTGACCAACAGAATGCAAGAAGCCATCAGACCGAGGAGAAGTGTGGCTCAAGTGGTTGGAGCGGCAGACCCTGATGCAGAGGTCTGGCCCGGACCAGGGTTCAATTCCCCGCCTCGGTGGGTCTTGGGCTCAAATTTCCCTGGACCTGACAATTCTCGCCTCGGTGCCTATTCCAATCATGGAGTCCCACTCTGTAACTCTGGGCAATAGCTTGCTTAATCTCCACAACGGCCCCTCGCAGCGGGATGCCTGGCTTTCACCTTGGGGATGCCCAGTAATGGGTTGTCTCGCAGGGGAATACCAGGACGGGTTCCCTAAGCAAGCGCTGGGACGCTTCCGGGCAGCCATGCGCTCTACAAATCAAATTTCATTTCATTTCATTCATTTCACCGAGCAGACGAAGGACCTTCAGGACTGGAACAACCGCTCCATTGTAAAATAAAGGAATCATTTCCTGAATCCTTTGAGGTGGAGTGAATGCACGACAAACAGTTGTGTCCGGTACCGCACCTATGAACAGGTTGCGCTGGGAGGGCACCAGGTGAGATTTGGGTACATTTATCGAAAAACCCAATCTGTGCAACAATTGAGTTGTCTCTTGCAGATGATGGAGCACTATCTCTGGCGACTCTGCTTTGATCAGCCAGTCATCCAGATAAGGGAATGCCGGAATCCCCGACCTTCTGAGATGTGCTGCCACCACAGCCATCACCTTGGTGAAGACTCGAGGCGCAGTAGTAAGACTAAACGGATGGACCATACACTGGTAATGCTGAGATCCCACCGTAAAACGGAGATACTTCCTGTGAGACTGCAGGATAGGGATGTGAAAATATGCATCCTGCAAATCTATTGACACCATCCAGTCTCCTTCCATCCGCGCCTGTAGAACCTGCACCAGGGTGAGCATCTTGAACTTTTCCTGCTTCACGTAAAGGTTCAAGATCCTGAGATCCAGGATTGGACGAAGTCTGCCATCCTTCTTGGGAATCAGGAAATACTGGGAGTAGCATCCCTGACCCCTTTCCTGCTCCGAACCACCTCCATCGCACCCTTTCTTAACAGTGCCAGGACTTCTTACGGCAGGAGCAACAGGTGTTCCTCCGTGCAAAAACCTTGGCAAGGAGGGTAATTCGGTGGAAACTCCTGAAAAGGAAGAACATACCACTTTTCTACAAGATTGAGAACCCTAAGATCTGATGTAACTGATTCCCAATCTTGTAGAAAATTGGTAAGCCAACCCCCCACAGGACCCGTATGATCCGGAATGGCAGATCTAGGGCTGCTTTGCTGTGGTTGGAGGGGGGTTAGAAGAGGAAGAGGAGGAGGAGGAGGCTTGACGCCCTCGAAGACGAGCTCTTTGTCTGCCCCTGTATGACTTATACAGCGTATTTTGCTGTTGCTGCTGCTGCTGTTGAATTTGACGGTAGGGACGAAAGGAAGCACATCCAAAACCTCTATTCCTTTCAGTCGTTGAACCTCTGGTCTGCAGCCCTAAAGATCTGGTAGTAGCCCTACAGTCCTTAAATCTTTCCAAAGCCGCATCAGCCTTTTTACCAAATACCCCAACACCATCAAAGGGCAAATCCAACAACGCAGCCTGAACATCCGCAGAAAAGTCAGATGAATTCAGCCAGGCAGCCCTTCTAGAGGCAACAGAAGTACCCATAATACTAGCAACTGAATCAGCAGTGTCAAGCCCACTTGAATCACTTGGCGTGCAGCCGCTTGCGTATCGGCCAATACCTCATTAAAATCCTTCCTGCTGTCCTCAGGAATTTTAGGAGCCAACTGGCTTACTGAGTCCATCAGGGCATGTATATACCTCCCCAAAAGACAAGTGGCATTGGTCGATTTCAATGCCATGCTTGCTGAAGAGAAAATCTTCTTAGCAGTCTGATCCTGTTTCTTGGATTCCTTATCCCCAGGCACCTGAGGAAATGCACCCACAGTCTTTTTTGAACAGGCTGTTTGAATAACCAGACTTTTAGGCAAAGGATGCGAGGATAAAAATTCAGGATCCCCAGGTGCAACTCTATACCTCCTTGCAACACCTTTGGCACGCAGGAGCTGTAAGAGGCTTGCCCCAAACCTCCAATATAGGCTGAGTTAACGCATCATTAAAATGGAGCAACTGTCAAGAGGACTAACCTGAACTCCTATGGTCTGTGGGGGCGATCAAACGAGGGCCTTCAGAAGATAAATTCCCAACTCCCAATTGCCCCTGCACCCAGAATCCTCTGAGCCCAGGAACGAAAGGGAAAGGGGAAGTGGATAACAAACAAGAGAGGCTGCCACACCCTGGTGTCGTCTAGGTTTGGTGGAGTTGAGGACACCTGCAAAAGTAACCACAGATTAATACGTCCCTTCAAGGAGTGGAATTCGCCATTCACAATACACAGTTCAAGCAATTTTACTCTTCTGAGATATTTCTGTTTCGAGCTGTACCTGATAAGAGTGTGGATTGAGCTGCTCTCCTTGGATAACTCAGATGACATTGGAGAACGACGTCTTGCTCTGCAGATGCCAAGACATTACTTGGTGTGTGTGTGTGGATAAGGGTATAACCTATATGCGCATATATTATAACCCCTAAACCCTTCTCCGACTGGATACAGTTCAAGGATGAAGTGGATACACCTGATGGATATGAGAAATCCCAACTGGAGGTCCGCAAGAACAATTCCTAATGTCTCTGAGGGTAATAGTTGACGCTCAAGTGAATAGAACAAACAAAGTCTCATATGACTCCTTGAACCAGAGTTCAAAGGTACGCTCACATGTAGAGTTCAAGTATTGGCCGCTGACGAAGAAGCTGAAGGAACTGAACAGACTCAGCAACCAGTTCCGACAAGTCTCTAATTCCAAATAAGCAATATCTGTTTGATGTACTTGACGAACTTGGTCGAGGAAAACCAAAAGCTGAAGGATCTTCCGCTAGGAGCTGTCCGAAGCGGCTTACCTCACAACTGCTGAGGCGAAGGGTCAAAGCAAGACAAAAGCTGCGACTCCGGAATGACCCGAAACAGGTTGCGAGGAGCTGTCCAAATCGAATCCTATTTGGAATGACAAAGTTCAAAAGAACGACAACCAGAACGAGAATCTGAGGAGACTCTCCGGAATGCTGCAGCTCGCTTCAGTATGACGGTTGAAGTGCGCAGTACTCAGGGATGGAGCGCACAAAATGGCCGCTCGAATTGTGAAAGACTAGAACGCTAACCTTGCGCTAAAGCGGCACAGCGCTGCCTTGATCTGCCGGGTATACCGTTCTTGCCTCAATGAATTTCTGCAACCACAGGAACGGTAATACCACGGAAATTCTTTGAGTCTTATTCCTGGCAGTGGGGCACAGCGGGTTGACACCAGGGCGGGCTTGACAGTACCCCCCACCAAAACCCCCCTTCCAGGTTTCAAAGGGAACATCTTGTGGAAAGCTGTCACTAATCTGGGAGCATGCACGTTATCACTAGGCTCCCAAGATCTCTCCTCAGGACCATAACCTTTCCAATCTACTAAGTAGAACAACTTTCCTCTCTTAATCTTAGAATCAAGGATTCTTTTGACCTCAAACTCTTCTGAAGACTGGATCGAAATTGGTGCTGGAGGGGTTTCCCGCCTTAGTTGGGGCGGACTTTTCTTGACCAAAGAAACATGAAAAGTGGGATGGATTTTCATCGAGCTGGGGAGGGAGACTCTAACACTGACAGGGTTTATCATCTTGACCACCGGGAAAGGGCCAACAAACCTCGGTTGGAACTTCTTAGTCCCCCCAAGCCTCATGTGTTTAGTAGAGATCCAGACCAACTCTCCCGCTTTAAACTGAGGACTGTCCCTTCTTTTACGATCTGCTGACTTTTTATAATTAGCTTTAGCTTTAGAAAGATTAGCAAAGGCCATCTGATAAGCTTGTTGTAAGTTTGATAGTACCTCTTGGGCCGCTGGGACCTCAACATCAGCTTTTCCTACTCTCATGTTTGGATGCCTACCGGAGTTCAAAAAGAACGGGGAGAAACCTGTGGCTGAATGGACGGAATTATTGTACGCAAATTCCGCAGTACTGAGTAAGGAGGGCCAGTCGCCTTCCCGATCCATAAGGTACAAACGGAGGTATTGCTCCAAATCTTGGTTCACCCGCTCAGTCTGTCCATCCGTTTCCGGATGGAAACTGGTGGACAGGCGAGAATCCACCCCCATTCCTTTTAGAAAAGATCTCCAAAAACGGGACACAAATTGAGGCCCACGGTCCGAGATCACCACCTTGGGAATCCCATGTAACCTGACTACATGTTGGACAAACAACTCGGCTAGTTGAGGAGCTGTTGGTAGGGATTTTAACGGAATGAAGTGACTCATCTTGGAAAACTGATCTACCACCACCCAAATAGTTGTGCTACCTTGACTGGAGGGGAGATCGACAATAAAATCCATGGAGATGGTATGCCGGGGGGAAGGGGCCACAGGGATGGGTTGGAGCAGGCCTTGTGGGAGTTGTCTCATGACTTTGCCTTTGACACATTGCTCACAAGTGGCTATGAACTGTCTTACCTGAGCTTCCATGCCAGGCCAAATGAATTCTCTCTTGATCAACTCCGAGGTCTTAGCTACTCCCTTGTGGCCGGCTAACAGATGGTCATGAAATTGCTTAATTATCCGGACTCGAAGATCTTCACTGGGAACAAACATCTTCCCTGACTGGTAAGGTTTCCCTTCTTTGACTTCACGATCAGGACCTTCATTCACCCAATCTTCAAACTTCTGCTGTGAAAATTCCACCCGAATCTTGTTTTCCAGGTCGTCTTCAACGGAGGTGGCCACAATCTTCTCGGTGGGAATAACAAAACCTTTTTCCTGATGCTCAGCTTCACTTCCAAATTCCAACCGAGACAAGGCGTCTGCTTTAGCATTTGCTGCTCCAGGTTTATAGGTTAGGACAAAGTCATAGTCTGCAAAGAATAGAGACCACCTTAGTTGTCGAGGAGTCAAAGTTCGAGCTGACTTCAAAAACTGGAGATTTCTGTGGTCTGTGAATACAGTAATGGGATGCTTGGCTCCCAGAAGATAATGTCGCCAAACCTGGAAGGTATCCTTCACTGCTAATAACTCTTTATCAGCAATCGAATAGTTAGTCTCAGCAGGGGTGAGTTTTCGTGAATGATAAGCAACTGGATGGAGCTGACCCGTGTTCTTGTGTCGCTGTGATAAAATTCCTCCAATGGCCAGATTCGAGGCATCTGCCTCCACGAAGAATGGAACATTTAAATCAGGATGCTGAAGGATCGGTGCGGTGGTGAATGCCTCCTTTAAAGATTGAAAGGCCTCTTCCGTCGCTGAATTCCACACAAATTTTTCGTTCTTCCGTAACAATTTAGTGATTGGGCTCACCTTGCTGGAAAAATCATGGATGAACCGTCTGTAGAAATTTGCAAATCCAAGGAAACTTTGTATCTCTTTGACGGATCGAGGAGCTGGCCAACCCTTGATGGCTTGCAATTTGGTGTCATCCATGAACACTCCTTCAGGAGACAGAATGAATCCCAGAAATTCTACCTTGGATGAGTGGAAGACACACTTCTCAAGTTTCACAAACAACTGATTTTCGAGTAATCGGTTCAGAATGGCTCGCACATGGTTGACATGTTCTTCTCGACTGTTTGAAAAAATCAAAATGTCGTCAATGTACACGACTGCGAAGCGATCCAAATATTCCCGAAGGATATCATTTACAAAATGTTGGAACGCAGCCGGAGCATTACAGAGCCCAAAAGGCATCACTTGGTATTCAAATAGGCCCAGCCGGGTGCGGAATGCCGTCTTCCATTCTTCTCCTTCTGCCATGCGAACCAAATGGTAAGCTCCTCTGAGATCGAGCTTTGTATAAATACATGCTTCCTTGACCTGGTCCAAGAGCTCCGAAATGAGGGGCAAAGGATAGCGATTCTTTTTAGTGACCAAATTGAGTGCTCTATAGTCAATGCAGGTCCGCAGAGATCCATCCTTCTTAGGAATAAAAAAGAGCGGAGACGACACTGGGGACTGGGATGGCCGTATAAATCCATTGGCTAAATGTTGCTCTATGTATTCCTTGAGGTGTTCGTTCTCAGGTTCTGAAAGGGCATAAATGCGACTGCACGGAAGTGCTGCTCCAGGCTCCAATTCTATGCGACAGTCGTAAACACGATGAGGAGGTAACTTCTGTGCCTCCTGTTCATTGAACACCTCCTTCAAGTCTAGATATTCTTCCGGAATCTCAGGTATCTCCAAAGAGCAAATAGTTTGGACTTGACCCGCCAGACTAGAGGACAGGGACTGCTGAAGTTCCCCCGGAGAGGATGCCTTACAGTGTTCTTGACAATATTCCGATGACATCTCCAATGTGCGCTTGGCCCAATCGATCTTGGGATTATGTTCAGTGAGCCAAGGCAGACCAAGAATTAGCTGAAACTGCGGAGCATCAATTAAATTAAATCGCACCAAACTCCGATGGCTCCCAGGACCGAATATGGTAATGGTCTCTGTATCTGCTACGATGGGTCCCGAAGACAGGTTAGTTCCTTCAACTGCTCGCACCAACTCAGGCTTTAATTTCTTCTCAAATCGAATTCCCAAAGATTTAGCAAATTGAATATCGCAAAAATTCCCAGTGGCTCCAGAATCAATCATAATTGAGACGTGATGGTGAACATCTTCTCCAAACTGAATCCTACTGGACAGTATGAGATGAGGTGCTGCACATTGTAAGGTGTTTGCCAAAGACTGCGATTTTGGGGCCGACTCTTGTGTCGCTTCCACCAGGGCAACCCCGTCTACTGGTGGAGCCGATCTTTTACCGTCGTAGACTTCTTCAGTCTCTTAGGGCATTCACGAACAAAATGGCCCGGCAGACCACAATACATACACAGTTTTCCTGCTCGACGCTTCTCTCGTTCTTCCATACTGAGAGGGCCCCGTACTGAGCCGATTTGCATTGGTTCCTCCGCCTGGGTGCCTTCATGACTCTTACTGACCTCGGTTCGAGCTCGATCCAACCTTGGCGGGGCTGACCTGAAATCCTTGCGTCTCTCACTCCGCCTCTCAGACTGGCGCTGATCGATGTGTAAGACTAAGTCGATCAACTCCGACAAATCCGTTGGTCTCTTAGGAATTTGAGCGAGACCATCCTTGAGCTCATCTTTAAGTCCTCTGTAAAAAATAGCGGCTCTCTTGGCCGCGGGCCAGCTGGTCTCCACAATGAGTTGATTAAATTGTGCTATGTAAGCAACTAACTCCTTATTGCCCTGCCTGAGATCCAACAATTCGTTGTCGGTGGCCTGTGAAATGGTCCTCCTATCGAAAATGCGTAAAAATTCTGCTTTGAAATCTTCAAACTTGTAGAGTACCGGATCATTTGCTGATACCAAGGGTAGAGACCACGCTGCTGCATCTCCACTCAGATAAGACAGAACAAAAGCCACTTTGGACTGATCTTCCTTAAACAAAATGGGTTTGCACAAAAAATGCAACGAGCATTGTGTCAGAAAAATTTGGGCCTTATGTGGATCCCCTTGAAACCTCTCTGGAGGAGCTAATGGAATAGTGGGTGACATGGCATGTACCACTTGGGTTGTTAACTCTGAGGAAGATGAGGAAGAAGCAAAACTCTGAAACTTCGATCTTTCAAAACTGGGATTGGTACTAGTAGCTAACTCGTCTAATCTTTGCCGTAAATAACTAGTCTCCTGATTGGATTTCTTAATCTCCTCCTGAGTGTCGCTCAACTGTTTTTGCATTCCCTCTAGCACTGAGGTCAAAGCCTTCATATCCCAACCCTCAGTCATCTCGCCCAGACAGAAGGCACAATGTGTCTATTGGCACTTCAATCTGTCAAGAGGACTAACCTGAACTCCTATGGTCTGTGGGGGGCGATCAAACGAGGGCCTTCAGAAGATAAATTCCCAACTCCCAATTGCCCCTGCACCCAGAATCCTCTGAGCCCAGGAACGAAAGGGAAAGGGGAAGTGGATAACAAACAAGAGAGGCTGCCACACCCTGGTGTCGTCTAGGTTTGGTGGAGTTGAGGACACCTGCAAAAGTAACCACAAATTAATACGTCCCTTCAAGGAGTGGAATTCGCCATTCACAATACACAGTTCAAGCAACTTTACTCTTCTGAGATATTTCTGTTTCGAGCTGTACCTGATAAGAGTGTGGATTGAGCTGCTCTCCTTGGATAACTCAGATGACATTGGAGAACGACGACTTGCTCTGCAGATGCCAAGACATTACTTGGTGTGTGTGTGTGGATAAGGGTATAACCTATATGCGCATATATTATAACCCCTAAACCCTTCTCCGACTGGATACAGTTCAAGGATGAAGTGGATACACCTGATGGATATGAGAAATCCCAACTGGAGGTCCGCAAGAACAATTCCTAATGTCTCTGAGGGTAATAGTTGACGCTCAAGTGAATAGAACAAACAAAACCTCATATGACTCCTTGAACCAGAGTTCAAAGGTACGCTCACATGTAGAGTTCAAGTATTGGCCGCTGACGAAGAAGCTGAAGGAACTGAACAGACTCAGCAACCAGTTCCGACAAGTCTCTAATTCCAAATAAGCAATATCTGTTTGATGTACTTGACGAACTTGGTCGAGGAAAACCAAAAGCTGAAGGATCTTCCGCTAGGAGCTGTCCGAAGCGGCTTACCTCACAACTGCTGAGGCGAAGGGTCAAAGCAAGACAAAAGCTGCGACTCCGGAATGACCCGAAACAGGTTGCGAGGAGCTGTCCAAATCGAATCCTATTCGGAATGACAAAGTTCAAAAGAATGACAACCAGAACGAGAATCTGAGGAGACTCTCCGGAATGCTGCCGCTCGCTTCAGTATAACGGTTGAAGTGCGCAGTATTCAGGGATGGAGCGCACAAAATGGCCGCTCGAATTGTGAAAGACTAGAACGCTAACCTTGCGCTAAAGCGGCACAGCGCTGCCTTGATCTGCCGGGTATACCGTTCTTGCCTCAATGAATTTCTGCAACCACAGGACCGGTAATACCACGGAAATTCTTTGAGTCTTATTCCTGGCAGTGGGGCACAGCGGGTTGACACCAGGGCGGGCTTGACAGCAACAGTTCGACAACAGAACTCGGAGAATGAAGGACCTCAGTCAAGAGATTGGATTTATATTCCACTGTAGGCAAGGTTAAATTTAAAAGTTCCGCAGCCTTCTTAATAACCACATGGTATGGCACATTGTCTTTTGAAGAGGCGTCAGACACAGATGGCAGTTCCCATTCCGGAGAAAGGTCTAGCCCACTTGCTTCTCTTAAATCATCAAAATAGTCCTCCTGAAGCTCACCTTCTTCCATATCAGCCTCAGCTTCCCTATATATTTGCTCCTCAACAAGGTGCTGAGCATCCCTTCTGGATCTCTCCTGAACAAGCCTCGCCGTCGGATCCGTGAACGACTCCGACGGAGCCGGTATCGGAGTTGAGATCGAATCCGGAGGAACAATGCGCTGCTCTCGAGGTCGAATCGGAGCCGGCGACGACGGCATCAGCGTCGACGACCTCGGTTGCGCAGAAAAAGGCCAAGGCGGATTCGACGCCAGCATAAATGGCATGAAAGGAGCTGGAGCATAGGAATGGGGAACTCCTAAATTATATGCCATAGGACCCATGGGACCTGAAGGCGCACCAGAGGGGTACCAAGCTCTCGAATAGACTCCATACATAGCGTTTAAAAAGGCAGTAGGGTCTTGTCCAGGAGCTGGGAAGGGTGGGTAAGAACCCACTGGCTGAACCTCGGGAGGTACCAGATTCGCCTCTTCTTTCACAGGTGGGTGGGTCGGAGTCATCGAGCCCTCTGCCAATGGAACCTCCTCATCCTCTCAAGCCGGAGACGGCGCCTGAGATGGATTCGAAACCGGAGCCTCACCTTCTGGATCCAAGATTCGGGCAACAGAGACACTACATCCTCTCCATGTCTCCTCTTAGGCGACTTCGGCCTCGAGTCCGACTCCTTACCGGAATGATGGCGAGATCCATGCCTCCGCTTCCTATGCTTCTTTCTTGACTTCGAAGCATGATCGGAAGAAGACCTCGAAGGCGACGCCGTACGGGATCTCGACCTGGACTTCGACAGCGCCTTTGACTTCGACCTCGACTTTCTCGAATGCGATCTCAAAGTCTTCTTTTCCTTTCTACCTTTCAACTTCGCCACCAGAAGTTTAGCTTCTCTCTCTCGGAGTGCCTTCGGGTTCATCTTCTTGCATGAAGAACAGCTTTCGACATCGTGGTCCGAACTCAGACACCAGATACAGTCATCGTGCGGGTCCGTGATCGACATCTTTTTGCGCACTCCCCACATGGCTTGAACCTGGTCTTCTTAGTCGACATCTTTCAGCGAGACAAAGAAGCAAGAAAACAGAGAAAACAGTAACAAAGTTACTACACCTACAGAGATTCCCAGAAACCGTTAGCATCGACGACGCAGAAAAAAGGGAACTGATGTCATCATGCCGGCGTGGGCCTACTATGGTGTCGGTGACGTCAGCGGAGTCTCGCGCGATGCCTTGCCTTGGTGACGTCGTCGGCGCAAAGCTACAAAAAGAATTTCCGGATGTTGCTGACGCAAGGGGATATTCACAAGTTGAGAATCCACTGGCAGATGTATCTATCAGAAATGTGGTTATTCAAGCAGGCATACTATTAACACCCCAGTTTATCACCTCTAGATCAGCGCCAAGAAACCAACCTGGTGTACGTCCGCTCTCAAATAAAGATTAACATAACATAACATAACAAGACTGGCGGGAAAAACTACGTCAGGAAGGGGGGGTGTGCCTGCCTTGCCAACTCCACCCCTCAGGTGGAGTAGGCGAGGTGAAGCACAACCCCGGGCTCCGGCCATCTTGTAGATGGGGGGCCCTGCACAATCCCAGCTAGGCTCCTGCCCCCCTCCCCCAGGAGAGGAGCAGGCTACGGGGTGTACTCACCCCAGGACAGGGACGCATTGGTCCCTGTCTTTGTCCTACCTGTAACACCCCTAAATTTAGTAGGGGCACCCTGAACAGATTTCGATAACCAAAGAAGAAAGAAGATCAAGAAGAAGAAGACCCGCCGTGCAGCTGCTAACAACAGGACAACAACAACTGACTTGGCCCCAGTCCTACCGGCCTGTTGATCCTGGAACCTGATCCTGCCTAACCCTGGCGACTCCTGTGGACAGCAACCTTGGGACATCCAGAGGACCTGCCTGCCTTGACCCTCTTGAAGATTGGGACTCCCTCCAGCAGAGGCTCTGCTGCAACAACCACCCTGGTGCCAACCAGGAAGCTCCGGACCAGCCCACTCTGCACCCGCCGAGCCCAGGCCGTGCCCAACCGAACCAAGACCACGAGAACGCCCCCCCCCACGACTGGGACCCGAAGTCCAGTGCCAAAAGACCCTCCTCGACGACCCAGACAACGCCTGCAGACTCAGAACCAGGGGCCACCACGAGGGTAAGCTTTTCCGACATCCAAAGACACCCCTGCACCCGGCACCCTGCGGCTCCCTGTGCCCCCCTTTGGGGTACCTACCTGGGCTCCAAGACCCCAACTTACCTCTCGAAGTGCTGGTCGCCCCTGGAGAGTCTCCGTCCCCGAGCCTGCAGCCTTTTTTCCTTTTGGACCTTTCCCATTGAATAACATTGAGCGCCAACGGCACAAAAGCACCCTGTACCCAGCCGCCCGAGGGCCGCTGGCTGTGCCACCTTTGTCCTAGCCTACCTCCCCCTTGCCCTGAGCAAGTGACCAGGAGCCCAGCTCCCACAGCCGCGTGGCCTGCTAGCCAGCAGCCACCAACCGAAGGCTCCCTTTCCCTCATTGGATATCATTAGGCCTACATACCTCTGCACCCAGCCGCCCCAGTGCTGCTGGGATTGAACTAACAGTACTTACCTCACCCTGGGGGACCCCTGAGTCTATGCCGAGAACCTTAACTTCACCAACCACGTAATCACCTGGGAACCGGTAGCTCACTTACCTGCCATTGGATAACATTGACCAATTTTGAAGTTTTGAAAACTGAAAATATTCACATAAAATCAGCCAAAGTCCGAATTCCAAAGTACTCAACTGTGACCAGGGGAGAAGTCAGTGCTGTACCTTTCAGCCCAGTAGTGAACCGTAAAATTAATCCTTTCCGGGTTTACTATTAATCAGTATTATCTCCATAGGAACCCATTGTCTGCTTTTCTATGAAATTTCTTTTAAGTGTCTACTTTTGAAAACTTGAAATACTCTTTAAAAATCACACGAAATATTGAAACGCAATTACCTACCTGTTTTAAGTCACGACCCCAGTGCTGGCCCTAGGAGACCAGTGCTGGATTATAAAAGTAACGCAATCGTAATTTACTTGCAACCTGAATTTTCTCCCATTGAATAACATAGTCAGATTTTCATTGAAAAGTTTCTAAGTGTTAACTTTTAAAACAGCTTTATATTCATGAAAATTCACTACAGTAACTTAAACGTTTTTGCTAATCTGGTTTCAGCTTAGACCCCAGAACTGAATCTAGGATCTAGTCCTGGAACTACCAAAGTAATCTATAAAGTAATCAACTGTACTTATATGTGGAAAACCCATTGAAGTCAATGCTATAGTGTGTTTTAGGTTTGTGTTGCTTACTTCCAATACTGTATCCATTGTGTGCACAACCTTTATTGCTCCTTTGCAAAGTAATTACATGAGAGTACTCACAAGAAAAGTATATTTTTATAACTGTTGGTTCTAAAAATAAAACAACTATAACTGTGGATATAAAACAATTGGCCTGGAGTTCAGCCCTTGAGTGTATGAAACCTTTTGCTGACTGAGTGTGTACAACAAATGCTTGCTCGCAGCCCGACTTTGTTGCTGCTGGGTGTTCTAAGCTACAAGGAAGCTTGGGGAACTACAGACACCAGAATCCCCTTAACTGCACTCACCTGGGCTGAAGCGCAATCCCACTCACCGCACTACTTTACGGCTCGCGGCCCCCGCTTCGCGGGAGCCGCTTGCAGCCGGACTTTGTTGCTGCTGGGTGTTCTCTGCTACAAGGAAGCTTGGGGAACTACAGACACCAGAATCCCCTTAACTGCACTCACCTGGGCTGAAGCGCAATCCCACCCACCGCACTACTTTACGGCTCGAGGCCCCCGCTTCGCGGGACGCGTGCAGGTGCGCGCCGGGCGAAGCCCGGGCCATGGGAGGGCCTGTTTGAGCCCGTACAAGAACGACCGAGGACGGGACGGGGTTCCCCCCTAATAGGGAAGGCAGTAGTTAGGGAAGGCAGTGGCAGTCGGTCTAGTGTTACACAAGGAGGGGCTATTTAGGCAGCGAGGAGCTGCCGGCCGACCGTGGTTAGGGAAGGCAGTGGCAGTGTCTCCCCGAGCCGCTTGACGCCAGCTAGCTCGCACAGCACCTCTAAAAACGGACCGAGCATTTAAACTGTGAAAATTCCTGCATATTGATATTTTAATATTGTCCATTCGTATATAGATGGTTTTTATATTGCGCACTGAATATTTTTAAACACAGTTAGTATCGCCGTTTTAATAAGCTATTCCTCACGTTGCTGGGACTATTGTGGTATTAAATTACACTCACACACTAGGAAGTCTGTTCTCGATGGTGTAGCTTGACAGGAAAGAGACAGGCATTGACTCCACTTCCGCTAACACGAAGCGGGTGGCGGTCTAGTGTTACACAAGGAGGGGCTATTTAGCTATTTAGCCCTCTCGTCGCTCGAAGCGCGCAGCGGTCGCGCGCAGGGGAGCGCCTGAGGACGCGCCTGAGACAAGCCAGAGAGAAGCCCATCTGCGCCCGTCCGCGACCGGACGAGGCCAGGGGCCATGGCGCCAACATCCACAGGAGGAAGTATGCCCTCTAAGGTTAGGGTGAGTTATTCTTCCCAGGCATTGATGCATTTAAGGGTAATACCACAGATTACTTGTGGGACAGAAGAGCGACCCCTCCCGAGGGGCTGTCCTCATGTGGCGCTGTCAATTCCAGACAGTAAGCGATCCCTCTTACAGGAATATGGATTACTCCCAAAATTACACCAAATGTACAGTCATCGAAACAACTCAGGGAGGGAGAAACCTGTTATGTAACATAAGGTCTATGCCCAAACATTACACTGAGGTGTGGGATCTTATGTCTACGCACAAACCTGATCTGTGTTTCCTTACTGAGACATGGCTCAAACCCCATTCGGTCCCTGTTATCACCTATGGGATCCCAGAAGGGTATAAGATTATTAGATTGGATCTGCCTATTAAAGCAGGAGGGGGCATAGCGATTGTTCATAAATTCAGCATACCTGTCTCTATTCTAGATCAATGTTGTACCTCTGCTTTTGAAATGATGATTTTTAAAATTGGTACGACTGCTAAATATTACAGGAAGGGAGCTTTAGTCTATCGCCCTCCAGGCCCTATGAAAAAAGTCTCCAGCTCTTTGGTGGAAGCACTGGCTCCCTAAGTTAACACGGATAAAGACTTCTTACTGCTTGGAGACTTTAATATCCACAGTGAGCTAAAAGATAATATGGATGCCCAGTCATTCCTGAATGATGTTTCTCTGTTAGGGCTAAAGCAGTGCAATAGTGGGCCTACCCATCGGGCGGGGCATACTTTAGACTTGATATTTTCCAATTTTCCTGACATTGAGTGTTTTGCACCAAAACAGACTAACTGGATAGATCATTTTATTTTGGAGTTTTCAATGCCTAAAATTGATGTACCTCTCAGCCGCTCTTTACAGATTCCGGTACAGCGAGGACAATGGCATAAAATATCTCACGAAACTTTTAAGGAGATATATATTGCGCCAAAATTTCCACCCACGGAAAATATTGATTCCGCTTTACTTAAATATGAACTTGCGATACACACAGCAGTGGAACAGATTTCCCCACTTAACACTTTCAAAAACCGTCCTGCCAAAAAACAGGAAGTCTGGTTTTCTGAAGAACTGCGGGTCCTTAAACGAACCGCTAGGAAACTAGAAAAAGCTTGAAGAAAGTTGCACTTGGAGGTGGATAAATCCAGCTATTATATGGCACTAAGCACCTACCATAAAGCCATCCGAGTTGCACGTAAGAGTCATGTTACCTCACAACTGGAGGCAGCAGGCAATGCTCCTAAAGTGCTATATCAAATTTTAAACACCTTCCTAAAACCAGTGGCGTGTGAAAGTACGGAAATGTCGTCTCAGCAATTATGCAACGACATTTCTGTTTTTTTCACTGATAAGATTGACATTATCTACCGAAAAATCAGGGCATCTATCTTATCCACAAGTGATCACATAACTTTTATATAGGCGAGAGTGGATGTCAAACCTGACCCATTACTCAAATTTTCTAATATCACCCTGTTAGAAGTAGAGGGGCTGATCGACAACATAAAAAGTGGGAGTCCTTCAGATCAGTTACCTGCGAGAACAATGGGAGTCGTGGGCAGGGTACTTGCTCCCGAAATCCAGAACTTCTCGCTTAATACGGGTTGTGTTCCACAAGAGTGGAAAAAGGCTCTTGTAAGACCTATTTGGAAGAATACCTCTGTTCCATGGACCGGTATGTCCAACCTTAGACCTATCTCCCTGCTG
Organism: Lissotriton vulgaris; assembly: GCF_964263255.1. Classification (NCBI taxonomy): domain Eukaryota; kingdom Metazoa; phylum Chordata; class Amphibia; order Caudata; family Salamandridae; genus Lissotriton; species Lissotriton vulgaris. Next base: position 128,725,748 of record NC_141685.1, read on the forward strand.
CCATTCATGGGCAAAATCGAAAAGCATGTTAATAAGCATTTGTCTAACTTCCTGGAACAATCAGCCAGCCTAGATCCCTCTCAGTCCGGTGTTAGGCCGAAATATAGTACTGAAACGGCCTTGCTGTCGATAACTGATGACCTCCGCATGTACCAGGACAAAGGTATTTCAGCTGTCCTGGTACTGCTGGATTTATCGGCAGCGTTCAATACTATTTCCCATAAGATCCTGATCGAACGACTGGCTGAGAGTGGCTGGAGGGCATGGCACTGGCCTGGCTAAAGAGCTTTCTCTCCGACCGGACTCAATGTGTCACCAAGGGTGAGTTTCGGTCGGATGAGGTTAAGATCACCAAGGGGGTGCCACAGGGCTCTTGTTTGAGCCCTACTCTTTTCAACATCTACGTGGCCCCCTGCCAAACATTATGAGAGCCTTTGGTTTTTGTCCAGTGTCCTATACTGACGATACCCAGCTGCTTTTTCCATTTAAATCTTTAACCCCGGAGGTTAAACAATCTTTCTCCGAGGGGATGAAAGCAGTATCCCAGTGGATGTCTTACAACTGTCTTCAGTGTAACGTTGGTAAGACTGAGGTTATGCTTTTCGGTGAGGCCAAGATATTATGGGCCCCTGATTGGTGGCCATTAGATCTGGGGCCAGTTCCCGAACCAAAGCAAGTAATTAAGAACCTTGGGGTCCGCTTAGAACAGGAGTTGACTTTGAAACAGCATGGAAATACAGTGGGGTCCTGTTTTCATATGATAGGACTCCTCCGTAAGGTGATTCCGCTCCTTCCGGACTCCATCAGAAAGACTTTGGTTCAGGCTTTAGTGATCAGCCGACTTGATTACTGTAATGGCCTCCTGGCATCTGCTAATGAAGAGGTATTGGACCGACTTCAAGTGATACAGAATACCGCGGCCAGGTTGGTCCTCAACGCTCCCCCCAGATCTCCATCAAAACCTCTGCTAGAAAAACTTCATTGGCTATCTATTCGCCAAAGAGTGAAATTTAAGACATGCTGTATAGTACACAAGGGACTGCATGACCTAGGACCTTATTATCTGGCAAAGAAGTTTGTTCCACACGTGCCCTTAGGTCAAGTGATCAGCTGCTTCTGAGGGTGCCTAAGATTAAAAGGGCCAGACAGGGTGGCAAGGCTCTGTCAGTGGTGGGCCCAATTCTGTGGAATAGTCTTCCACTCCAACTTAGGCATTGTTCGGATCACTTGGTTTTTAGGAAAAAATGTAAAACTTTTTTATTTCAGGTTTGAATTAGCTTGGTCATGATTTAGTCATATATGATTCTTTGTGCTGGACTATCGCCCTTTGGTTGGCTACTGTCGTCTCTGGAGAGCGGAGATACTCCTTCGGGAGTTTATTCAAGCGCGTTACAAACCCGCTAATAATAATAATAATAATAATAATAATAATAATAATAATATCTCCACTACAAGGTCGGTGCATGATTTATACCCTGCCATTTGTTGTAGATGATCTAATTACTAGCTATCATTTACACAATGTAGTTGTTCTAAACCTCATCGGAAATTACCACTCCTAAGGCTGGGAGAGGCAGGAAACTAATGGTGGGTCAATAGTGGGTACCCTGGACCTGTTTCTCGCGAGGGCATCTTCCGTTCTGGCCCACGAAATAGAGCTGACAGAAAGAAGATTGTCACTTGACCCTGCTTTTAACAAACGGGCATCAATGGGAAGTTTGGCCCAGGCATCTTCGCCAAACCCCCTACAAAATATTGATCTTACAAGGCCAGAAGGCAATGACGTGCGAAAGGGCAACCAACAATTGCAAATTGCTGGAGGCTGGCCTTGCAAACCAGTATGTGAAGCCGCCATGCTAAATACTAGAAATGCCCCTAACCTTCACACTGTGCATCCTGGACCTCCAACATTAAGTGTCAAAAGAAAAGCTAAAATTCAGAAATCTGATAAAGTAGGGGGAAGTACAATACCACTGACTGACTGAACTGGTTAAAAGTTTTTTTAAGCGCTCGAATGCCGCGGAGTCTTGGCGCTGTAGAATAGAAGACAAGAATGAGACAGATCAGGGCAGAGAGAACAGCCACGTTTTCAATGATTTTCTGAAACTTAAATTAGAAGGTTGTGACCGGAGCACAGAGGGTAGTGTATTCCAAAGTTTGGAGGCCTGATTGGAAAAGGATTTTCTAACCCAGCGCGCTCTCCAAATTCTAGGCACACAGATCAGGTCTTGATTGGCAGATCTTAGGGTTCGGTTAGGCACATAGCGTGGGAGGAGTTTGGCCAGGTCATCTGAACCTTTGCCATGAATGGACTTGTGGACCAGGCAGAGGGCTTTGAACTGTACTCTGCGTCTGATTGGGAGCCAGTGTAACTCTCGTATGGCTTTAAAGGTGGGATGGCGCCTTGGCAGGTTCAGCAGAGCTCTATCAGCCGCATTCTGGATAGCCTGCAGTTTGGTCATTTGTTTTTCTCCCGTACCCAGGTAGAGAGAATTACAATAGTCGACCTGAGACATTACTAGGGCAGCTACGACGGTCTTCTTTAAGGTGGAGGGAATGTAAGGTAAGATTTTCTTGAGTACCTTCATAGTGTGGAAGCATGCTGAGGTGACTTGATTAACTTGTGCCGTGCAGGAGAGGTTTTTGTCCAGCAGAAACCCGAGGTTTCTGACCTTCTCAGCTGGAGTCGGGCAAGAGCCAGCTTCCGAGGGCCACCCTAAGTGACTCCAGATCGAAGGCTTCTGACCGAATTCTATAACTTCGGTCTTCTCTGTATTTAGTTTGAGAACATTTTGACTCATCCAATTTGTCACGTGAGAAGGCAGTCTCTGAAACGCCCTGCAGTAGCTTCAAAAGATTCAGAGACAGACACAATAATTTGCGTGTCGTCGGCGTAAGACACTAATTTTAAACCATGGGACTTTATTAGGTCGGCCAAAGGTGTTACATACAGATTAAATAGAGTTGGTGATAATGCCGACCCTTGCGGGACACCTCCAGGGAGAGTAAATTCCTCAGATGAGTCCATCCCAATGTACTTGTTGGATTCTGCCAGTTAGAAATGATGCTAGTAGGATCAAAGCGGCATCTGAAATGCCCAGTTTTTCCAATCGACTCAATAAGACCGAATGGTTGACGGTGTCGAACGCCGTGGTTAAGTCGAGTAGTATAAGGGCCGTTCTTCCACCGTCATCCATCGTCTTCCTAATGTCCTCCGTTGCCATAATGAGTGCTGACTCAGTTGAATGGCACGCTCAAAAGCCATGTTGTGTAGAATCTAGAAGGTTGTTATGCGTTAAAAAAGTTATTAATTCTAGATTCATAGCTTTCTTGAGGATTTAGGCTGGTAGAGGTAGGCAGGATATGGGCCGATAGTGTTTGGATGCTGTGGGATTAAGCGTTTCTTTCTTGAGAATCGGGTGGATGCAGGCTTTTTTCCAAGTTGAAGGAAATTTGCCCAGGCTGATAGCCTTATTTAATAAGGAGGTCAGAACTCCAGTTATCGCTTTTGGGATTGAGTGTAATATGTGAGGGGGACATGGATATAGAGGAGATCCTGACTTCATCTGTAGGAGAAGATCAGCGACCTGCGGCTCCTTTAGGGCGGGAAAGCTGGAGTAGGCAGGGAGGGTGAGTGAGGGTCCTTCCCTAGTGTCCGTGATCAGGGGCTGGGTTGGGATTGCGAGGGTGTTAGGGCCAGTGTTGAAATACGTGGCCACGATGTTGAGACCATCATATACTGCCTACCACCAACTCCGCATAGTCCTGCTACATGCCAGCCCATCACGGAAGAGCCCACATCGATATTGAGTCCTGGTGTTGTGTTTCCCGCTGAGTTGGGATTGGACTTTTGGACCAAACTTGAACACATTTTTAACACCTTCAAAGCTGCAGCAATTCATCCCGGATGCTGCACTTGCAGATTCCCCATTGTTCATGACGAGCTCAGCTCGTCATGAGCATGGAAGGGGTTAAAAAGTCATGTCTCCCCATTTATGACAGACTGACTTAACTTGATAGAAAACAGGCTTGCAAGTCTCTAATTATCGTTTGCTTCGGCTCAGGCACGGGGTGGGAACCGGGATAAAGGGATAACAGAAAAACAAAAGAGATTATCTAAGCAAACTAATGAATCTGAAATTCCCTCTACCCCTCTGCCTACGAGTAATGCAGCTGATATCAGTGCCCCTGTTCTAATCCTACTTCATCTCATCTAATGATATTGCAGTGACTAACCACATTGTGTTGAGTGGAAGGGCATTGATAGAAGATGGCAGCAGGGCTATAATTGAACAACGCCAAGCGAACAATAATATTTCTCATGTTCCATCAACAAATGGGTTACCACGTATAGATCTTCCCCTGGTATCCACACCGTATGTGTGGTTCTTGCGGGGGTCCCACCATTGAGCCAGGGTAGAAGGGAGGAGTATATGGAGCTTAAGAACAAATGTATCCATTGCCTTAATTACAACAGGCCTCTTCCCCCTATGGTATCTACTGAAATTTTGTTTGCAAGGCGCGTGGAATGGATTGGGCCACGGAAAAAGTCTATCGAGGGAGACTGTATAATTATTAATTTTAGGGACAGAAGGGCTGCCTACTGGCATCAGTTGTCGACTCGACTCGAAAAAGTAGACAAAAATGTCCAAAATGTTAGTAAAAAAATGACTAAAGGTACGTGCTCTTCCCGGATTTGCGCTAGCTGGCGCGAAAAAAAGAAGAACTGACGTCAATACGCGAGGGTGGCGTCTAAGTACTCCAGCGACATCATTCCCGCGATCACGACGCCGACGACGGACACGGAGCCGCAGACGAGGCCTACCGACGTGCAGGGGTACTGCTGACGAAAAACTTTCCGGATCCAGTCTGACACCTGGGGGTAATTCTAAGGTAAGGAATCTAACACTAACGTGTTTCTTTCAGATTCTGTCTTTCAGATACAAGCTTTTCTGGCCTAAAGATTATCTCCAGTGTGGAGTTTCTCATGGTGAGATAGCGTTTTTCACTGCAGCTTTTCTGGCATTCAGAACACTCATAAGGTTTTTCATCAGTATGGAGAATCGCTTATGGTTAGTGAAGCTGTGCTTATCAAATAGGAATTTCTGGTATTCACAGCATTGGTAATGTTTTTTCCCTGTTAGCGTCTGCTCATGTAAGATTGTGTTTTAAATTGATGCTTTTCTGGCATTCAGAGCACTAAAATATTTTGGTGTGTTTTCTTATGGCGCTTGAAATTATCTCTTCCGCTGAATCTTTTCTGACATTTAGAGCACTGATAATTTTCTTCCCCAGTGTGGATTCTCATATGTTTAGTGAGATTACATTTAAGGCTGAAACATATCTGGCATTCAGAGCACCTATAAGGTTTTTCCCCAGTGTGGGTTCTTATATGGTGAGTAAGACGGATTTTTTCACTGAAACATTTGTGGCATTCAGAGCACCGATAAGGTTTTTCCCCAGTGTGGTTTCTTATGTGATTATCAAGACTGTTTTTTTGGCAGAAACATTTTTGGCATTCAGAGCACTGATAAGGTTTTTCCCCAGTGTGGGTTCTTATATGCTGAGTGAGATGGCTTTTTTCAATGAAACATTTGTCGCATTCAGAGCACTGATAAGGTTTTTCCCCAGTGTGGGTTCTTATATGCTGAGTGAGACTGAGTTTGTATATGAAACATTTTTGGCATTCAGAGCACTGATAAGGTTTTTCCCCAGTGTGGGTTCTTATATGCTGAGTGAGATGGCTTTTTTCAATGAAACATTTGTCGCATTCAGAGCACTGATAAGGTTTTTCCCCAGTGTGGGTTCTTATATGCTGAGTGAGACTGAATTTGCCTCTGAAACATTTCTGACATTCAGAGCACTGATAAGGTTTTTCCCCAGTGTGGGTTCTTATATGCTGAGTGAGACTGAGTTTGTCTCTGAAACATTTCTGACATTCAGAGCACTGATAAGGTTTTTCCCCAGTGTGGGTTATTGCATGTTGAGAAAGACTTCTTTTGTCAATGAAACATTTCTGGCATTCAGAGCACTGATAAGGTTTTTCCCCAGTGTGGATCTTTGTATGCCGTGTGAGAGTATGTTTTAAACTGAAACATTTCTGGCATTCAGAGCACTGATAAGGTTTTTCCCCAGTGTGGAATCTCACATGTGCAGTTAGAAGTGATTTAATTTTGAAATGTTTTGGGCATTCAGAGCATTGAAAAGGTTTCTCCCCAGTGTGGGTTCTTACATGAAGAGTGAGACTGTTTTTGTCAATGAAACATTTCTGGCATTCAGAGCACTGAAAAGGTTTCTCCCCAGTGTGGGTTCTTATATGAAGAGTGAGACTTCTTTTCTCAATGAAACATTTCTGGCAATCCGTGCACTGATAAGGTTTATCCCCAGTGTGGGTTCTTATATGCCGAGTGAGACTGTTTTGGTCACTGAGACATTTCTGGCATTCAGGGCACTGGTAAGGTTTTTCCCCAGAGTGGATTCTCATATGTTCAGTGAGATAAGATTTACGGCTGAAACTTTTTTGGCATACTGAGCACTGAGAGAGGTTTTCCCCAGTGTGCATTCTCTCAAATTCAGTGAGATGAGATTGATGGCTGTTTTATTTTTGGTACAGGTAACTTATTTCCCCAACTTGGGTTATTTTGCTTTGATTGAGGCGGATTTGAACACTGAATTTGTTCTCACAGCCTGTGTTTTTATAAGGTGTATTTCTAGAGTTACATTTAGTTTTCTCTTGCTTATATGACACCGTAAGATTGAACTAGATTTTAGAGTCTGGCTTGTTTAGATAATGTTCAGTATTTATCTCTAAAAGAAATTGTGTGTAATCTGCTTAACATTTGAATTAAGCAAAATATGTCTCGAAGCAGCCCTGTAAAACCTGTTGAAATGTTTCTAGCAGATAAAAGTCTTTTGGTTATAGCCTCTCCGGCAGCAACTTATTTTGTGACTGAAGTTTTTCTCAAAACTATTTGTATAGGTTCTTAGCAATGCAGTGATAAGGTGTTAGTCTGATATTTAATGATTAAACTTAGAAGTACCTTTTGCACTGACGTAATGGCAGTAACTGAGAACATTAGAACATTAGAACATGCACAGTACTATTGTGGCTCACCAGTCGCAGAACATCAGTTAATTTTATCCTTTCTATGTTTGGTGTAAGGTGTAGTTCTGAAGACGAGGAATTATTTACATTAGTTATAGCGCAATGGTGCTCATTTAATCCATTTTTATATTTAACAGTTTTACATATCACTCCTGCACAACAGAATGTTGAGGCGATTTACATAGAATTACAGAACAGTACACATTAAAAAGGAAACAATCTGAGATGGTCATGAAAACAATAAAGTTGTGAATTTTTAAGGTTTTCGCCAGAGTGAGCAGAGTGGGTCGAGGTGTTATATCCAGAGGCAGATAGTCTCAAACTTGTGTAACTGGTTAAAAACGGTTGTTGAACAAAGGTGATTTTCCAATCTTTTGGTTGTTAACGTGTCAGCTTCTGAGTCTTCTTGGAGCGTCTTTTCTTTGATGGTATGCAGAAGAAACCTTTTGTTGTAACTTTCTTTAATGCAGTGTGTGCTTCCGCTCTAGAATTACATGATGCTTTAGATGAACGTTATTCTGTCATGCTGAGGCAATTTGTCTTTCTGATAATATTTCACATGAGGATGCTGAAGTGGTCTTTCTACATTATTTCTGATGCTGTGTGCACAGATATGGCTTTGCTCTGGATTAATGAAATGCAAAATTAGAGACTTCACTTACAGGTAGAGTACTTTCCTCGCCACACTTAGATTTTTGGAAATTATTTAAACGTAGAATGCTGGATGTCCTTCAGTTTTTCAAAATAATCCTTTTTTTTGGCACTGACATTTAGTGGCTTAGTGCTAAATCTTGCTTTCTTCGTCCGTAATTTCAATCACCTACAGTATTAAAATTAAATAGTTAATACATGTACATTTCCAAAAATAATAATTCACAAGCCACATCAATGCAGGATTTTTAAAATGTTGAGCTGTTTTTCAGACAGGTAAAGTTGCCTCCAAAGGAGTTTGTTTTGATAGATCAATTCAATGACTTGTGTAAATTAATTTACTACAGGTAACTTAATTGTCCTGAACAAAGTTGATTAAAAAAATCAAATGAACACATATATATACACCACTAAATAGACATAACAATACTCAACATAAACAATAACCAATAGACATGTGTATAGGCAAAGTGTTAGATTTTATCAAATTTAAATCAAAACGGAAAAGTACAATACAAAAAAGTTGTAAACAGGAATACAGGACAAATGTATGACAATAAATCACAAAATCTCTGTAGAGCCTGTTGTCTGCCTATCCAAAAATAGATGACTGAATTATCCTTTGGATGAAGCAGGAAGTCGACGTTTCGGTCTTGTCTGAGTAATTCTATAAGACCATCATCAGGACAGAAGAGTTATAATATTGTAACTCCCTAGTGAAAATAAATAAAACATTTTTTACTAAATCATGCAAACTTAATCAAACATCATATATGCACTATACACATCATTACATTATTACAAAAATAAACATCAAAGCTGTGTTAAAAGTCTACCAAGACATGAATACACTCCACTAAAAACAATACAGGGACAATATTTACAAAATGACAAACAAGAAGACACAATTCATTTTAGTAGATTGACTCATGAGTGTGAGTTATACAAACACAATTTCGAAAGTTTTACTGACAAGATGGTTCAGGAAATCTACCTGCAACAACACTAGGCAATGGACGTTGACTTGGAGTCGAAACAAGATTGTCTAGAATAACCTGTTTCCTCATATATACATAAATGCATAAAGTCTGTTACACATAAATTTATAGAATCAGAAAGCAGACATTATCTAGAATGCCATATTGCCTCAAATGCATATAGGCATACGATCTGATCGCCTATTAATTCAGAAAGCAAACATAACTAAGAATACATTAGCTGGTCCAGTGTTTTAGGCTATGTGGCTAATCCACGCCTGTCATTTGATTAAAGGAGCAGAACATACCCAAAAACGAGGGGATCACAGAAGGATCGAGTGCATTAGGTTCTGTGGGCATCAAAAAGGTTGCTTCATATCTGATCTGAAAATAATTAAGTAGTATCCGATGTCATCACTGTTATTAACTAAAATTCAGAGGTCAATCTATTTAACATCTTTAAATGCATACCTTAGTTCTGTAACCGTCATTCACTATGGTCAGAACGAGATAATTTGGAAAAATCGGACGAATCGAGGATTAATCTGTAACGTAGAGGAAGTGGTATCAATATCAGGAATCATTTTCAGTTGTTTAAACGGTCTATTTTAAGTTAGATATTATTTTACCTTTAAGGATGTGACAGGGTGAATGAATAAAGTTCCACTCTTGACAAGTTATTAAATACACACTCGTCAAAAATTAGCATTTTGAAAATTAGAGAAATTTATATCAACTTGATTACATACCTACCTCACAACTAATACCATTGTTCATGACGTGTAACAACATCCAGTCTTTAGCACACTGCTGTATGAGCGGTTCTGAAATGTACAGATTACCTAGTATCGCAGCAGACTTGATCCCTTTAGATCAATAGCTATTCGCCCTATATGCATCAATTAATGATCGATACTGTGATACATTTAAACTTTTTGTAAATGTCATGGACTCTTACAAATAGTCCCACTGAAAACAATAAAGGTATGCATTTAAAGATGTTAAATAGATTGACCTCTGAATTTTAGGTAATAACAGTGATGACATCGGATACTACTTAATTATTTTCAGATCTGATATGAAGCAACCTTTTTGATGCCCACAGAACCTAATGCACTCGATCCTTCTGTGATCCCCTCGTTTTTGGGTATGTTCTGCTCCTTTAATCAAATGACAGGCGTGGATTAGCCACATAGCCTAAAACACTGGACCAGCTAATGTATTCTTAGTTATGTTTGCTTTCTGAATTAATAGGCGATCAGATCGTATGCCTATATGCATTTGAGGCAATATGGCATTCTAGATAATGTCTGCTTTCTGATTCTATAAATTTATGTGTAACAGACTTTATGCATTTATGTATATATGAGGAAACAGGTTATTCTAGACAATCTTGTTTCGACTCCAAGTCAACGTCCATTGCCTAGTGTTGTTGCAGGTAGATTTCCTGAACCATCTTGTCAGTGAAACTTTCGAAATTGTGTTTGTATAACTCACACTCATGAGTCAATCTACTAAAATGAATTGTGTCTTCTTGTTTGTCATTTTGTAAATATTGTCCCTGTATTGTTTTTAGTGGAGTGTATTCATGTCTTGGTAGACTTTTAACACAGCTTTGATATTTATTTTTGTAATAATGTAATGATGTGTATAGTGCATATATGATGTTTGATTAAGTTTGCATGTTTTAGTAAAAAATGTTTTATTTATTTTCACTAGGGAGTTACAATATTATAACTCTTCTGTCCTGATGATGGTCTTATAGAATTACTCAGACAAGACCGAAACGTCGACTTCCTGCTTGATCCAAAGGATAATTCAGTCATCTATTTTTGGATAGGCAGACAACAGGCTCTACAGAGATTTTGTGATTTATTTTCATACATTTGCCCTGTATTCCTGTTTACAACTTTTTTGTATTGTACTTTCCCGTTTTGATTTAAATTTGATAAAATCTAACACTTTGCCTATACACATGTCTATTGGTTATTGTTTATGTTGAGTATTGTTATGTCTATTTAGTGGTGTATATATATGTGTTCATTTGATTTTTTTTAATCAACTTTGTTCAGGACAATTAAGTTACCTGTAGTAAATTAATTTACACAAGTCATTGAATTGATCTATCAAAACAAACTCCCTTGGAGGCAACCTTACCCATCCCATTACGTTTCACCCAAGCCCCCAAAGGTTAATTGGGTTGCTCACTCTATTGACTATGTTTTTCAGACAGAGCAGAGTGTGAATGGTAGCCTGAAAGTACTTGGATGTAGGAGTGAGGATTTGTAGAATTTTCAGCATTTTATTAAGCTCACAAAGGATGCATGTACCCTATGAAGTTGCAACATCGTATCCCAAAGGCAGATATTAAAGTCATATGGACTGGCACCAAACTGATATTAAAATAATATACACTATTAATTAATTTGTAATGCAGATTTCTGGGACGGGAAGGACTCCGCCACGGACAACAGGCATTCTCCCCTGCCCTGAGTTACCGCCTACTTGTATCTGGTATCCTGACTTTTTAGTTTTGGCCTCTGCCTCAAACAAATCTATTATGTGCTGCGAGGACTATGCCGAGACCTATCCCTCGACTATGGTCCAGAGTATGAATCAAGGGCAATAAAATGAAGGCGTACTTTCATGTGTTCATTTTATTCCACCTGATTATCCGTTGTTAGGTTTTTCTGCGCCTGGAATTACTGGGTGCAGAAAATCAGGACACAATTATTTTCCAGACAGAAAAATTAGACTGAAAAGACGCATAAGACTCTGGGGGTGCAGCAGAAGCAGCCAAGACTTATGTTGTTTTCTTTACTAACTGGGGGAAAACCACAATTCTTCCCTCTGTTGGTGTTCACAGTCGTTGTCGGCCTATGATTCGGCATTGAGTGCAGAGCGTATCGAGTAGAGCCGAGGGGCCGAGCCGAGGAGGAGTAAACGAGCAAGAGGAGCGGAGCCTGGGACGACTGCCCGGGTTTGTTTTGTGACCAGTTCCCGCTCCCGAAGGTTTCTCCCGCTTCACCCGCGTCCTGTTATACGGGCGCTTTAAGTTCGACGGATCTGTTTTGGGGGCAGGAACGGCCACTGCCGGCACCGCAGTGCTAAGGCACTGCTGGTGCTGCACGTGCGGCGAATGCTGCAGGGGTCAAAGGAGCCTTGGCCTGCGGTGCTGCTGGTGCGGCGGCTGTGACGAGGGACATGATTTTCAAGGACCACAAAAAGAGGAGTATAAGGACCTATCATTCATAAATGGGCAACACCATAGCCCAGGTACTCAGGTACCTGGAAGTGGGAACGCGGGAGCAATTTGGGATTTATTCTTCAAAACCTCGCAATTAAATCTGGAAGCTTTAACATATCAGTCCAACAAAATGGAGGTCCAAATAGATCTCTTGACGGCTATGGCATCCTCTGTTGCCGGAATTGAGCAGAAGATAACAACGCCAAATAATTTAATAGTAAGGGCACAATCTCAGCCAATATCTACGTATGCAGAGTGTAGTTGTGCCCCGCTAATTAACAAACTTGCTACCATTCCGGATATTTTAAAAACGATAATTGACAATGTAAAAGGGAATTTTCCTAATGTGGGAATTCAACCCATCAAGACCGACTGCCCCTCTAAAGATACAATAAAATGTAAAGACAATACTGTTGTTGTTAAAGAAAAAATAGATGATAAAACAAAAGATCAAGAAGTGATACACCTATGCTGGACACAATCAACATTGACAAACGCAGCTCCAGAAGTTCATCTATCAAAAAGACAGAGGAAAAAACAACAGAAAGCAAGAAATAAAGCTTCTAAAAGTATAAAAAATACAAATTCATCAGATATAGTGAGATTGAACACTGGAAACAACCATGACCAAATATCATATTGTGAAGGTGAGGGTAAACAAATGTTACCAACAAAACCCTTTTACCCTCTATTTAATAAGGATATATCGGAGGTAAAAGCAGTTATGAAAAATAAATGCTTAACACCTTGGCTGCTAGGTGTTTTCCCCTCCTGTGCTGCACCTGCTTGAATACTATGGTTTCATGACGAGCTCAGCTCGTCATCAGCACAGCTCAACTGTGCCTCATGACGAGCTGAGCTCGTCATGAGCATCGAAGGGGTTAAACAAGCAAGCTGATAGTATGGAAATGGTAGAGTATGGGAAAATTCAGTCCTTAGAAATGCTGCAAGTGGAGGAAAGTAATAAGCAGGTGGAGAATAAGCCATCACAATTGGAAACAAATAGAGCAAAGAGTGAGAGTATTAGAGAAGATGAAACAAATAGAGATTTGTTAAAAACCTGGAAGGATATTAAATTACCACAAGATCTGGGAACCAAAACGAAGCAGTTACATAAACATCGACAATCATGGTCTCAAACTGTTAGTAATCATAATGGAAGGTTAATTGAACATGCTCAAGGTGAAAATAGTCTGCAACAAATTAAATAAAATAACCCAGATAAAAAAGGAGTGGTGCCGGTAATTTTTACGCCAGAATATCAATCTAGGGGTAATAATGATATCTTGACTCGTGGGAACATATTAAAATTGTGTAATGCAGTACCCTCATTAAAGAAAATTAAATTTACCTGCATAGAATCAATTGAATTAGACACATCAAGAATAATAATCGCAAATCAACATTAGTAATTTGGACATCTTCTACTGCCGCCAGCCGTATTATGCAAGAACATAATCTCTTTCAGAACTGGGGATTAAAAATAACTCCCCTGCAATCTTCCTATCCTAGCCCTTTTGTTTCAACAAAATTACAAAATCATAACCAAATGAGAACCGAGAATAATAAGAAATACTCCATATTAAAAAAACCCATAGGTATGACCAACAGGCATCTTTTAAAATAATTAGAGGGAAAAAATAGGAGAATTATTATTTGACACTGTCAAATTAGGTTGGCTAACAGCAGCCCTCCATAATGTCAGGCAGGATTGACATCTACAATCTGAAGTTTCTTTAAGGGGGCCAACAATTATGAATGAAAGGGTCCGATTATGTTCGTGGAATATAAATGGCGTTCAAGCAAAGATTCAGAATAACCAATTAGCTACTTTGTGCTGTTTTCAAATCATTTGTTTACAAGACACTTGGGCTTTAGTTCCTTTTAGATTGGAAGGGTATAGGGTTATTACTCATTAGCTAAGAGAACAAGTAACTATGGCAGACCTTGTGGGGGTTTGGCTATTTTTTATATCAACTGAGCTAAAAATGGTAAGTGAAATGGACGTCCCAAGTCAAAAGGATGATCTAATTGTCAAAATACGATACAAGGAGCAAAATATAATTAAATCTCGTGTAGTAATCAACGTATATAATCACGAAGAACAATGGCGACCAATTTGATAATTATGATAACGCAGCAACTGGACAATGACACCCAAACTGAGATTATTATTACCGGGAAATATAACATGAACATGCTATGGTCTTACGATAGAGATGTTGAAATACAATGGCAAAATTACTTATGGTCAATTCCAAGATTATCATCAACAATGGGTATGAGGGAACAAAAGAATGAAAAAATCGGCAAGACTCTTGTAAAAGAATTATACATCATAGGTCTAAGGGTGCTAAATGAGCAATTTCCCCAAGATTCGCCATCAGCATGGACTTTTCAAGAAGGGTATCATAGGTCTAGAATAGATTATACCATAGCATTGTTGCATCTATTTGATACATTTCTGTCTTATCAGATAGTGGGAATAGATATAAGCGACCACGATCAACAAATAATGGAGTTAAACCTAAATGGCCTAAGATTTGAAAACTATATGACACTTCCGGGAGAAATAACGACAGTAAATTATAAGAAACTTTATTGGTCAGATAACACCAAAGATTCTATTACAAACACTGCGCAGGCAATTGTTGATTTTCACTTCGAAGGAGATTATTCGAATGCTGTCGAAAAATGGTCTTTCTTCCCACAGCAATTAATTACCAGTCAATCTCAATAATATGCTAATAAAGGTTAGTGGAGGAAAAAAACAGCATGTTCATTGGTGAAAATTTAGTTTGAAAGCCATCAATTAAAAAAAATACGTAACAGAATCCTGAGATTGGTAAAAAAGTTCCCAGTTAATTTAATTTACAGAGTAAAACTTAAAAAGATAAATACAGTAGTAAGGAAAATGGTCTGGAAGGACAAAATGCAAGAAAAGCAATTGTTGTGGGCAAAAGCTCTATATGCTTGCAAAAGGAGTAATTCAAGAGCCTTCTTGATTCTAGTAAACAAACTGAGTAGATCTAGTAGGAAATCTACTTCATCAACATTAACTGAATCTGAATGGGTATCATTCATAGATATGCATTTGAATCCTACTCCTAAAATGGCTGTGAATTCTACTGATTGGGCTATGAATTGGAGGAGAAAAGAAAGATAACTCAAAACCAAGTATGTATATTGACAAAGAATCAGAGATCCAATGACGCCCCAGGCCCAAGTGGGATTCCCGCTGTGTTGTATAAGGAGAAAGCATCATATTAGTCGAGCTATCTAACACCAGTATTTAATCATGCTCTCCAATCAAGAACAGCCCCCGAGGCATGAAAGGGATCTATAATTTCTCCTATATATAAAAGTGGGGATTGGTCCCTCCCGTCCAATTACAGATTAATTACGCTCCAAGATACTGAAGCTAAATAAGTTGCATCGGTTCTACTTAAGGAGTTAATTGATTGGGCTAATGAAAACCATTTAATTCCACCGAACCAATCGGGTTTGTACACGGTCAAGGTACAACAACAAATGTGTTAACACTGGGAATTTTACTGGAAAAATATCAAACAAAAAAATAGCCATTATATTTAGTCTAGTCTAGTCTAGTCTAGTCTGGATATTTGTATTGCGCAAACATATCCCGTGAGGGAGTCTCATGGCGCATGCGGACAGTCCCAGAAAAAGGATGGTGAATGATCCTAAAGATGAAGGCCTAGCTAAAAAGCCATGTTTTCAACAACTTTCGGAAACTCATGTGTTCGATAGTTGTACGGATGTTTAGAGGAAGTTTGTTCCATAGGAGTGGTGCCATATAGGAAAAAGCGCGTCCACCATTTCTAGCTGTTTGAACTCTAGATGGCGTGAGTTGGAACTTAGAGCTAGATCTCAGTTCTCGACCAGGCTGGTACCATGTCAATTTTCGGTTCCAGTATTTTGGTCCTGTGCCGTACATATGTTTATGAACCAGACACATGGTTTTAAAAATGGCTCTTTTTTTTACAGGGAGCCAGTGTAGACTTTTTAGGCATGGCAGGGAAGGAGATCGTTTTGGGAGTCCCAGAATCAGACGAGCAGCAGTGTTTTGAACAACTTGTAATTTCTTGATATGGCACTCATTTATGGCAAGCAAAAGGGAGTTACCATAATCTAACCTATTTATTATGAGGCCCTGAACTAGGACTCTGCGTGCTTCTTTTGGTATCCATTTAAAAGCTCTGCGTAGGCTTCGCATGATTCCAAAACAGGTCCCAACAGTGTGGTTTACATGATCCTTCATGGATAATTTATTATCCATGTGGATTCCAAGGTTGCGGACGGATTCTTTTGGGACAGGGCATTCCCCCATTTCCGGGGGCCACCAATCCTGGGTCCAGTGTACACTGGCTTGGCCAAATGTCATTATTTCAGATTTAGCACCATTCAGTTGTAGGTGATTCAGACTCATCCAATTTTTTACCTCTACCAGGCATTTTTTGAAGCGCTTTTTGGTATCATTTATATCATGGCCAAGGGTGACTAGTATTTGCGTGTCATCAGCATATGATAACACGTCAAATCCATATGCCCTAATGAGGTTGGCCAACGGGGCCATATAAACATTAAAAAGCGAGGGGCTGAGGATAGAGCCCTGAGGCACACCCCTTGTAACTGGCCGTGTGCTGGCTAAGGTTTCATCTGTTTGCAGTGTGGTTGTTCGATCTGACAGATAGCTGATAAACCACCTTAAAACCTGCCCTTTGACACCACACTCCCATAGCCTTCTGACCAAGATGTGATGGGAGATGGTGTCAAAGGCAGCCGATAGGTCTAAAAGTACCAGAATGCACGATTGACGTTTGTCAAGGGCAAATCTGATATTATCAGTGACCTCGATCAGGGCTGTCTCCGTGCTGTGGGCAGCACGGAAACCTGACTGAGAGGGGTCGAGTAGATTGTTCCTCTCGAGATAGCCTATCAGCTGCTCATTAACAAATGCCTCCAATACTTTCCCTGAGAAGGGTAGCAAGGAAATGGGCCGGTAGTTTGAGAAAGTGTTTACATCCGCACCGGGCTTTTTTAATAGTGGTTTTACTCTAGCCGCTTTCCAGATTTTAGGGAATTCCGCTTCTGTCAGGGATGTGTTTAGAAGGCAGGAGAGAGGATGAACCAACACTGGAGCAAGAGTGGAAAATAGTTTAGAGGTTAGGTGATCGCAAGGAGAGCCTGATTTAATTTTCCGTCCTAGACGCATGGTTTTTTCGTTGTCCAACAACTCAAAAGTGGACCAGTTAGAGGAAGAGACATTTCTGTGTATGTCTTGATTCATGTGTAACTCCTGTTCCAGGTGTTGGAGAGATATATTTTCTATTTTAAAAGATTGACATATTTTTTTAATTTTCTCGTCTAAGAACATAGAAAGGTCTTCCGTCCATTCATTTGTTTTTGGGGTTTCTTGCAAACTTTTAAAGGAAGTAAGTTCTTTTAGAATGTGATGGAGCTCTTTGGACGAGTTTTCAGCTTTATTTATTCGTTCAGCTATATGAGTTCTTTTTGCTGCTTTGATTTCCCTCATATATTTGGTGTGTAGGGTTTGGTAGATTTTACGATCGTTGGGGTCTTTAGTTTTTCGCCAGGTTTTTCCGGCATTTATTGTTTGGGTTTTAAGATGTTTTAGTTGGTCAGTAAAACATGGTGAGGTTTTTTCCCTACAGTACACCTTTCGAATCGGGGCTATCTTGTCCAGTGTCTTATGGATAGCAGACTCCAGGTGTATAGCTCCAAGATGTACATTTTCCTTAAGGTTTATATGGTCTGTCGTGAAGTTCTCAGAAAAGGAGGCCAAAGTAATTTTTTTCATGTTTCTGCATGCTTTTTGTTTTTTATTTATTATGGTTTTAGATCTATGGCTGCTTATAGAGAATTTCACGAGAAAATGGTCAGTCCATAATAATGGAATGGGAGTCATTAGCATGACATTCGGCAAATTTGTAAATAAAAGATCAAGCGTGTGACCTGCTTGATGGGTCGGGCCGGTAACCTTTTGTATCAGGTTCAGGTGTTCATTGCAGAGATCAATTTTCCTGTGTCAATATTGGACTGATCGTCCACGTGGTAGTTAAAATCACCTAATAATAGATTTTTTGTTGATTATAAAGCTGCCTTTGACTGTGTAAATAGGCAGATTTTATGGAGGAAACAGGATTGTTATGGCATTAGCTTCAGCCTTGTAAATGCAATACAATTGTTATATACCAATACTTGGACAAGAGTCCGGCTAGGGAATGGATCAAAACTTTCGAGGAAAATTAAAAAAACTTTAGGCTTAAAGCAAGGGTGTGTTTTAGCTCCATATTTATTTAATCTATTTTTATCAGACTTTACCCTTGCAATAAACAATAAGTTAGCAGACTCACCAAAGCTGGCTGAGAAACAAATATCAAACTTAGTATACGCTGATGATGTCGTCCTGCTAAGCCAAACAAGGATAGGACTGCAGCAATTAATAAACAAAACATCAATGTATTCAATAGAGAACAAAATGACAATAAACGAAACAAAAACAAAAGTAATGGAAGTCAGTACCAAGAAACGGAAGGGCAGTCAATTCAAGTGGTACCACCAAAAGAGGTAGCTAGATAAAAAGTTAAATGCATTAAATATCTTGGGATACTGTTTGACGAGAAAGGATCTTTTTCATACCATAAAATGGAGATGAAGAAAAGAGCCAAAAGTCTACAAGGGGTTTTTCGCCTACTTTATAGCTCCTCGGGAGGCCCAACTTATACCCCATTATTCAAAGTAATAAAAGCAAAATTGCTCCCGAGCCGTATATGGAAGTGAAATACTCCGTGTTTTGGATTCTGCATTATTAAATAATGCTATCACAAATACATTTAAACATCTGATTCGGCATCCACTTAATGTATCACCTGCTCAGATAAGGCTAGAATTTGGCTTTTGTAATCAACAATATGCAAGAATGGGTCAGTATGTTAAGACCTGGAGACAAATCGAAACTAATATCAATAACCCAATGTGCACATTTTTGTGGAAAGGAATGCAACAAAATGAAAAAATTGTTCTTCTGTAAATATCTGAAAAAAGCTCTTGAAGAATTGTCAATTGCTGAGATCTGGGAAATGTCTTTAACAGTACATAGTTTAAGAAAATAATTAACAAATCAGTTAAATATTTGTCACTTTTAAAAGACAAAGAACTGTTTATTAAGAGATCCCACGCATGCATGTTGGTCCAGGAATGTACAAGTCTTAAGGTCCAAGTATATTTATAAATACCATGGTCTCTACAAACCAAAAACACCTTTATGAAAGCACGATTCGGCAACTTACCTGGCTTAAAACATGTAGCGCCCTGGCTGAGACCATCTAAGCCGACTATGTCAAGAGTATGCAACCTATGGGACAAAAGTATTTTGCATTTTGTTTGTATATGTGCAGTAATGATGGAGGAAAGAAAATGATATTTGAAAAACTGCTTCATTGACAGAGGTGTTCGTACCTGCAGACATGCCATGGTAGTTTGTTTTAGACCAACGGGTATTAAACTGAACGCCAATTTTACAACATTTTTAATACTTGTTAAAAAGAAGTTGGATACTTGTGAGGTGCCCACAGGAAATCTGGAAGTCTAAGATAATTAAGGACAACATTTAGGACAATTTCTATGATATCACACATAAATTACAGAAATATTAATTGACACTATTTATATTAAGTCCTGGAAAGATGACGGTCTGATGTAATGTCTATAAATTGTGTTTATGTTAATCAAACTAATTTGGATTTTTTGAAATGTTACAATTATTGGTCTGTATTTTAAAGTGGTGTGTTTTCTTTAAGAATGTAGTAATTGTAAGATTTTTGTTAATCATGTAAATACAATTTACCTTACTCCCTCTGTTAGAAAATGCTTTCCCCTTCCCTCCCCTGCTTCACCTATCTCCCCCCAACCAACCACATGCATATATCTACCACCTGCTTAAAATAAGTGGCAAATAAAAGCAGAAAAACACTATGAAATAGTGAATGGCATGTGGTTTGACAGGCAGAAGAATCTGTTCCTCGTGGCAACTCTTCAGTCCATTGCGTCAAACTTGTAACTGGACGTTACTGGTGTAAATCTACCACAAAGTTAAAAAAAACAATTACATGAGATCTTTCTGCCACTCCAGTACTGTGCAACTTCTAACAAGGGGCTATGAGAGGTCTAGGACGGGTCCTGTGACCTGGAGGGTCACACCAAGTGTGCCCTTATTTAAGGCAGAGGACTGTCATGGGTTTAACAGCTAGAGCGGTGGTGGCAATGCACCCTGTTGTAAGGATCAATAGCCTTATGATATCTTTGCATCATGGTCAGTGGAGTGGCGTCCTACTGACACACCCATGTAATGCTCCATTTCTATGCCTGTGCCCAGACTTTGCGCCAACATCAAGTGCATGTTTAGGGTGTTGGTGTGCGTAGGATAAATGCAATGTGAGAGTGCGACAGAGTAAACCGCTAGTCTGAGGGACACCCCCACCCCCAAGACGCTCACAACAGTTCAAGGCAAAGTGATTGTTGAGGCACAGTTTGACGATTGTGTGCTGCCAACCGGCCCGTTCAAGGTTGCATTTGCCAAATTCCTAACACAACTGGGTCTGAATCTATTGGCTTACTGGAAAGCCTGTGTTGGGCTTTTAGCGGCTGAATTCCTGACTACGCTGTGTCAGAGGCCCATGAGGGACTACAACTACCCCAGTGTTGAACACCCTGTCTGAGCCGGCCACAGTGTGGGCTCAATTGCTGACAGTCAGGCCTCCAGAGGGGCTGCACTTACCGACAGGCCAGGTGTGACTGCTACCTTGGGACTACTGATCTTCAGGCAACCGCAAAGATAAGACAGAGTGGGTGCCCTACTGCATGCAACCTTACATCCAGGACAAAAGTGCTCCACAAAAGCCTGCTGGTGGGTCACTGCTCTCTCGAGTGTTCGGGCGTGCCATTCAAGTGCCGGGAAACAGGAAAGAGACCCAAGCAAGACTGACTCATCCTGTGGAAGGGTAAGACGCTTATGACAGAGCATACACGCATTGGGGTGACTGGAGTGACAGAACTGCACATATACTGTATTCATGATACTCGTAAATGCCCCTAGAGGGGAAGAGGGGATCAGAACCGGACGCACCTGCCTGCAGCACATGGTAGTCTGGCATGCCTGCACTATCTTTTCACCCAGACTGTCCATAAAGTTGATTTTAGTGCCGCTACGCACATAGCAGGGGGAATCTCAGACCATTCGCTGGTGGAGATGCAACTCGATGGTCCGGTTGTGGACTTCATGCTACCCCCAAGGGTTGATCTGTGATATTTAGAGACAAGATGTTCAAAGCTCGTATGAGAGATGGAGCAGACTTCTATTTTATGGAGACCGGGCGGCCTGTTGAATCATCTTGCGTGCTATAGGATGAATTCAAGGCAGTAATTCAAGCCAAGCAACAAACCTTGATTGGGGGAATGCCGAAGGAACGTAAATTGAAGTGTGAGGCTCAGGACAGGAAAGGTGCTTTCCTGGAGGCTCGCTTTGCAAGTGGGGAATGAGATTCTTTCCCATTACACCATCAACTGAAGCAGCACACATTAAGAGCACTAATGGAAAATAGCGGGCACTCATGTGCTGGCTACCCAGAATGGTCTCTATGATGTTGGTGATAAAGCCAATGAGTTGCTTGCATGGTTAGAGAGACAAGACAAAGGACGGAACAGGATCCTTGAGGACACTGACTACAAGGGGACGGAAATATTGGGAGAGACTTCCTGAAAGACCTGACCCTGCCAATGCTAACGAATGAGGACTGAGACGCACTAGACCTAGACATGCCAGTAGACTAAATAAATAAGACAATAGGAACCTTGAAAACAGGGCAAGCGACAGGGCCTGATGAGCTCCCCTTACAAATATATAAAAGCAGAGAGTGCCTCCAGAGGAGGTTTAAGACTGCGTGAAAATAAGGGTGTCTCCCAGAGGACCAAAGAACGTCTGAGGTGGTGGTCATCCCAGAAAAGGTCGAACCAGCAACTGAGTGTGGGTCTTATAGACCTATCTACCTGCTTAATTTTGAGGCTAAGGTCCTTGCGTACACCCTGGCGATCTGCCTGCGGACAGTAATTGCAACAGTGATTCATCCTGATCAATCGGGCTTTATGCCACACCAGGGAACGTGCTTAAATCTCCAACACCTTAATGGAGTACCATATGCAACAGGGGATTCCTTTGCTAAAACCAGTGGCGTTGCTGTCAAGCTCTTGTAATGTGGCCCCTCTAGTGCGCATGAGCGTCAATAATACAGTCTCCCGAGTCTTTTCTCTCCGACAGGGATGTTCCTTGTCTTCTATGCTCTTCTCAGGTGCGTGGGTTAGCCAAGACCTCTCAGATGGGGTATTCCAGTTGATCAGGAGTGGGATGAGAGAATCTCCCTCTACACTGATGTTTTGCTATATGACACACAACCAGCCTTCTCGAGTGAACAAATCTTACAAATTTTTCACATATTTGGAGATCATTCAGGATGGAGGATCAATTGGAAGAAGTTCTTAATATTCCTGCTGGAGGCAATGGACCATGCGGCTACACTCTAGGTGCACAGTTCGGGTGGCACTACATGGCTTTAAATATTTGGGCGTAATCTGTCTTTCCTACTACCTTTTCTCTTTCCGACACTTTTCTGTCCACTCATAACTGCTCACTTCTTATGGGCTTCTTGTCCGTGTTCTTAGTGTTGTTGTTTTTAAAGGGTCCTGCGACTTCCCACAATAGACCAATATTGCTATACAAAGGTTGTAGGCGACATGCTGTGTTCAAGCTACTTTGCTACTGCTTCTCTATACTCTTGGAGACTCTCTCACAGTACGCTGACGGCCCTAAATCGGGTTGTGAGCTTAACGCTGTGTATATCTGGACCTGTGTTCTATTCTTTACCTACCAAATAAAAATGTATTTCAAACAAAATATTTGGGTGTGTTCATTACAAGAGAGCCACAGGCAGGAACATACTCCCGAAATTAGACCGGTGTCGCAGGGATACCCCAAACTGGCACTCTGTACATCGTGCAAAAAACGTCCTTTAAGATCCCACCAGGCATTTTCTTTCAAAAGGTAGTCTGAGAACTTCGGCTCCTGTTGTGGGATGGTGGCACTTCGCGCTGAGTAAGTTGCAGAGGGGAGTTTAAGGTGGACCGGCGGTCCGGAGCATTCTCAAGTATTACTGGGCCACGCAGCTGGTCGCAGTCAACAACTGGATTTTTGCGGACCGTGAAGAACCTGTTACCGGGTAGATGGATAGGCCATGGGCAAGAGAGGTTACCCCACCCCGGTGCTATATCGAAGAAAGTATGAGTGCACCCTACCTACTCATACACAAACATTGGTAAGGGTGTGGAGAGAGGCTACCAAGTATTTAGGCTGGGAAGGTAAGCTGACTGAAATTACTCCACTGTATGGTGGTGATCTCGTAAGTGCAGCGGGAGGATTGCAGGGCTTCACAAAATGTGGATTGTTAGCTTAGAGCGGCCGGGCGATGTGTGGAGGGGACAGGCGCTTGTGTCCTTCACAAACCTACAACAAAAGTATAAATTAGGTGACTAAAAACGGTTCTGACATTTGCAGGTGGGTCACGCTCTGCAAGGTCACATCCAGGAAGGGGGGCAGTTGCCTGAAGCATCCCCACTGGAGGACCAGCTGCTAACTAATCCCCTGACCGAAAAAGCAATCTCAACCATCTATAGGAAGTTGATCTACAATTCCCTGGATCCCTTGGGGACTCAGAGGGATATGTGAGAGAGGGACCTAGGCACGCTTGGCGATGGCGATTGGGTTGAGGCAATTCAGGGTGCCAGGGAGGTGGCAATTAGAACTCGTTTTGGTCTAATTTAACTACAGATCCTACATAGGACCTACTACTCCAGAACTTTGTTGCACCGAATAGGGCGGGCGGCCACCTCTCTGCGTAAGGGAATGGGGGGGGGGCTCTTGTTTTAATGCGGTGTGGAGTTGTCCGGTAATTCAATGCTACTGAGTAGAGATCATGAGAATAAAGTCCCAGGTCATGGGACTAGCGATCCCCATGGGGGCCAAATGGCACCTCATGGATATCACGAGTGAGGTGACATGGCATAGTTTTCGCAGAATATGACTGGCCCTGGCTTCAGCGGTTGGCAAGCGTAATATTGCACGGGGTGGGGAGACAGCTCTCCCCCAGAGTGGAGGATTTCCGAAGCAGATCTTGATTGGTGTCAACAGGTGGACATAGGGTGTATCTCAGCAGGGGCTTCCCTTGTAAATGGGAAAAGATATGGGAGGGCTGGCAGAGCTACTGGGCCATGTGACTGGCCATGAAGTAGTGAAAGTTAAATATGTACCATCCTTGCGATCTAGGTTTATGTAGTGGGATTTGGCCAGGGAGTATCAGGAAAAGCCAAGCTATGTTACTCACTCCATATTTGCAGACTTTTTGGTCTAATCACTCTCACTAATGTGCACCGTATTTTCGTTGTCAACACCATCAATTGAGCACTAGTTCAATAAAAAGAGTTTTTAAAAGTAACTGTGTCTTGGCAAGATAATCAGTGTGCTGGTCATTATTCAATCGAGTCTGTTGATCTATTGTTGAGCTCTGAGTTCTGAGTTCAAGCTGGTCGACATTACAAAGCTGTGAATATTGTGACTGCTCGCCCTCGCTAACTTGAGAGTCAAGTACAAAAAAGGATTTACTTGGTCAGTTTGCGCAGCATTACTAGGAAAGGTCACATAACATCAAAGGAAAGTGACCTCAACCCAGTAGCCGCTGCCTATCCCATGGCCCCAGAAATGGACGAAGGTGCGGCCGGTCATCGGGCCTCGCACCGAAACGCGCGTTGGCGTTACTACATCTTGTCCTGAGTTTCCAGTTCTGGGTCCCCTGCCGATGGCTGAGAGGACCTACTCAGGATGTTCTCAGAGCACTATTGATTAAAGCTGTGTTGTGTGTTATGAGGAATAGTGAATGCGAATGTGTGAGGTTTGCTGCGGAATGGAATGCATGAATGTATGAACTAGAGGGGAAGTGTGCTATTTATAATTTCTTTGTCGAATCTGATTAACCAATGTACTGTTTTACAAATAATATATGGAAAAAACTACAATAAAAATAAAAAGTATATTTTTGGAATGAATGAATTCTCTGATTAATTAATGTGGCACTAAAAAGGTAGAGAGCTCAAAGTTGCGACATTGTAAATGCTGGACTCCTGATGAGCCGCTAGTTGATGAAATACAGGGTAGGCCCCTCCCTTGCTTAGAATCTTGACTTTTCCCCTGCTGACCTGCCCTACATCCTCCCCAGGGGGCCCCTTTGACCTATTAGAGGCCCCAGAAGTGGACTAACATAGAGACAGGACTGAAACTCCCTTGCTTTGTCAAGCTGAAGCATTTGGTCCTTGTATGTTTTCTAGACCGCAATCCAGCATGACATAATTTAACATAACCAGTACATGGTATTCATCGACTTGTCCGCAGCATTCGACTGCGTTGTGCATACGAGGCTGTGGACAACCCTACTAGAAATGGGAATTGACCCACCTATTGTCAATTTATTACGGGAACTGTATTCTAGGGCTACCGGGAGAGTCGGATTTGGAACCAAGGGGCAACTGACGGATAGTTTTGTGGTGGAGATGGGGGTCAGGCAAGGGCGCGTCCTGGCCCCCTTCCTATTTACCCTATACACCAACGGCCTAGAGGCCACCCTTCTTGAGGGCGCATTTGATCTCCCGGTCATTGGTCGTCGGCAGATACCAGCATTATTATATGCCGACGACGTGGTTATCCTGGCCCGAACCCCAGTCCAGCTACAACGGGTTCTGAACAAGTACTGCTCGTTTATGAATAGTCTGAATCTAAAAGTAAATATAAAGAAAACTTTTGTGATGCACGTTGGCCCAAAGACTAGAAACCTCAGGAAAATCTTCGTGAACACGGCCCCTCTCGAATGCACAGCTACATATCCCTATTTGGGAATCTTATTCGATGAGGCACTCAAATGGAAGGAAGCCATCAAATCACGCAAACTAGTATTCCTAAGGGCGGTTGCCGCACTGAAATCTTTTGCCCAAATACTGGGGAAAAGACCCCCTGCAGAAATGCTCACAATATATAGGACAAAGTGTGTCAGTGCTGCAACTTATGGGACAGGGATTTGGGGTGGGGCGAACGTAGACCAGCTCCAGCTAATTGAAAACTCTTTCCTTAGGTATTTGCTGGCAGTCCCGAAAAGTTCGACAACATATGGGTGCCACATTGAACTGGGAGTGGATTATCTAACAGACATTATAAAAATCCAACCAGTTATGTTGTGGAGACGAATTTGGGTCACGGACCAGTGTCATCTAACGAGGTCAATTGTGAAGGATTGTATGAAGTTAGACAATACTGGAAAAATAGGATGGCTAGCATATGTAAAGTAATTCTTAACAGACATAGGTCTTGCAAGGTTTTATTCCGATCCAACAACAATTTTGGATATTACAAGGAAGGAGTTAAAAATGGTTTGTTTGTCACACTTGAATGTACTCCGGCTGTTGAGTGAGATAGGGAAACCTTCTGTCCAGCAATGTCTGTTAATGCAAACAGACAGTCCCTACTATTCAGCCATACCTGAACTACAACATAAACCAATATGGTAAATTTCTGTTGACCTGTTTCAGATTCAATGTATTTCATTGTCTGATTTCTTTCCCTTCCCAGAATGATTGGACCTTAAATCTATCCCCCTGTCCCTGTGATCTAAGTTCGTCACAATCTACCATACATGTTTTGTTTTTCTGCAAATTTTATTCAATTCCACGGAGGCGATGGATTGTTCCCATTTTAAAGGCATGGAACTTGAGGCAGTGTCGCCCAGCCTTTTTGGCCTTCCAGTGCCTGGAAAACGAACTTATAGCCAAACCTGTAGCCTACTTTCTTAAATTTTGTATTAGGCACCGTGCAAATCTGTGAAAAATGTACAGCTAGTGTGAATGGAGCTGACTCACTCCAGATTGGCCAAGATGTGATACAAGTTGGTACCATTAATTTTAACTGCTTTCGTTTTGTACAATAAGCATCCCTAAAGCAAGCTTTTAATTAACTGTACATTTATGTGTATTTTGTCTTAATCCTCGGACAATCTAAATAGTCCCGTTCTAATGTTTTTAAATAATCATGTAAACAATGTATTTTATGAACTTTTATGGTGTTTCAATGATTGTCGAAACCCGAATAAAGACAATTTGATTAGAACATAACCAGTAACTTGTTCAGCTGACATTGCAGAGATAAACCCAGAAACATAGATAGCAGGTTTTAAAAAAAAGGCTGCGTTAAGGTAAGGAACACAGCAGCGTCTTGTCATTTACTTATTCACATAAAAGAAATAACATATAGGAAGCATTCTAATTAACTCTCTCTTTTCTCCACTCCTCTATTTGTCAATTATCAAGACTATGGGTCTGATTTTAAGTTCAATGGGTAACCCGACTTGTTAGAGATCTCTGCTGGCCCTGTGGCGCTCTCTGGCCCTTCAGAGGAGCAGTAGCAATGGTGGCTCCTCTGAAGGCACTGCAGGGGTGGTGAGCGGCTGCCATGTTTCAGGCGCCCATTCACCAATATTTGTGTTTTTCAAAAACAAACTTCCAAAGCTGGAGTTTGTTTTTAAAAACAAATAACTAATCACTCTCACACCCTTGGAACTTTCTCCCTGATTAATTTTCTCCCAGGAAGTGGGGTTCATTTAAAAAGAAATTCTCATCACGACTGCCAGGTATTCCCTGGTGGTCCTGAATAAGAGAAAAATACATCAGACAGCCTGATCTAGAGAGGAAGGGCCATCCGATGTATTCACACTGATGCCACTCAAGCAAGGCTGGACACATGACAATCCTGCTGACTTGCACTAGATCAGGCAGACCATTCGTTTGTTGGACAGGGTACTCCACCACATTTGTGGTGGAGTACCCTGCTCATCAAACTCTAAATCAAGACCTCTATATTTTCTGTGTTATGCATATATCTCTAGGTCCGCTTCAATATGTCCATCAGTCTTTCTATGATGTACCTGTTGTACGAGTTACTTACCTTCGGTAACGATGTATCTGGTAGAGACGATTCTAGCCGCAGATTCCTTAACGTAGAATTATCCCCAGGCGTGAGACTGGATCCGGAAAACTTTTTGCCACAGCATCCCTGCGCACCAGGGGGACAGCATTACGCGACTCCGCCCAGGCGTCGTCTGCGTACGTGACGTCAGCGAGGTTCCATAAGTCCCACCCCGGCGCGCCTACGTCAGTTTTGTTAGGAGAACTTTTCCGCACCACAACGCTGAGCCAGCAGAGAAGCTGTGGGAGCATGGGACCAGTGTGTGAAACAGCAGAAAAATGGAAAAGAAGGAATGGTGTCGAAGAACACCATAAGGACCAGTGCCAACACTGCAGTACCCAAACCAGGGAAAGAAGAAAGAACAGAGCACAGCCCTGAGCAGCCACCCTGCCAGTATGAAAATAGTTCCCGCTTAAGACAAGGAACATATGCAAAATGTCATGACAACATGCAGCAGGACTACAACCCCGACCAAGACCCATCAAGGGGAGCCAGTTCCAAGACAAACAGGGAACGACAGACCTCCAAGGCAACCCCAGAACAGAGTGCGACAACCTCCCTAAGGGAGCCAGGGCAGGGCACGGCCAAATGACCCAAACTCAGAGGGTAGTAGAGGGACCAGGACCCTCAGGAACAAGAGGGATGAAAGAACACCAGCCTCAATCCTGGAGCAACCAGAGTAGAGGGGCACAGGAGTACCTATAGACCCAGCCTCTACATTGCCAAGGAAGAGGAAGGAACAAAGCAAGACAACGTCTTGGCGAAAGAGCGAAAGAATGCACTCACTCATCATAGTCATCCGCCGGCGAGTGCAGAAGGGCAAGCCAAAGGGTCCTCGCAGAACGGGGAGGAAGGGCGGGCCGTGAGGAATCTGCGGCTAGAATCGTCTCTACCAGATACATTGTTACCGAAGGTATGTAACTCGTACATCTGATAGAGACTACTAGCCGCAGATTCCTTAACGTAGCATAGATACCCTAGCCATACCCATGGGGAAGGAGGGTCTGCGGAAGGACCCCACCATCCTGGACATGACAGAGGGTCCCACAGGGGACTAGTCCAATGGACAGGGTGAAGAGCCCCGCCCTCCCAGGCATGAGGGGGAACCCCCACAAGCAGAAAACCACCAACCCCAAGAAGGGTGTGGGAAGAAGAAGAAAGCCTGTTCACTCTCAACAGAGGAACCAAGGGAAAGGCCAGGGAGGCTGAAGCACCCCATGCCCCTAAAAGGCAACAGAGCTTCTATCCAATGCCAGGGCAAGGAAGAGGAAGAAGAAAAGCCTAGAGGGCCCAAGGAAACGAGGAAAAAGAAGGCGAGCTCACCATACACTCAAGGCAACAGACGAGACAGAGCGGCGCCGG
Source organism: Lissotriton vulgaris (assembly GCF_964263255.1). Lineage (NCBI taxonomy): Eukaryota > Metazoa > Chordata > Amphibia > Caudata > Salamandridae > Lissotriton > Lissotriton vulgaris. The sequence goes on from NC_141685.1 coordinate 128,755,237, forward strand.
CAGTAATGAGCCACCGAAAGCAGGAAGAACAGCTCGGGCCCCAGGAAGACCGGGCAGGCTATGCCTGACCAAGGGAGAAACACAGAACCAACCCAGCCTCCAGGACAGGAGCATGAAGGCGAGGAAATGCCCGGACACACTACTACGAGGGGTCCGCGCACACGACCCAAAGAAGCATCAGCAACATACATAAACGCCATGGAGAGCAGAGACCCAAAGGCGACCAGAACTCCCTAGCAGAGCGCAAGCTGTATAACAGCTACGACTACCCCACATAGTGTACGTTAAGTCCCAAGACAAGGGAACCCTCTTTGGAAGAAACTTCCGCAGCAGAGGAAAAAACAGAAGAGCCTCGGGGGGAAAACCCACAGAAGACTTGTTAAGCAGCCCAAAACAAAAACAGAAGGCCTAATCTCAGGGCCAATTATGTGCAGATAACTCAAGCAAACACACACACAGTCAACAAAGGGCCGTCCAGCAGCCAACAATGCCACAGTCTCAGCAAGAAGGACTCGAGTGGCCATAAAACACACCGCACAGCCAGGGCAGCCTGCCCAAAAGAAGGTCCAAGAACCAGATAAACTCAGCAGTAACTGAGGGGGAGAAGGTGGAGGAGGAGAAAGAGGAGGAGGACTGAGCCCTGCCAAGAACCTCTGGATGGCGGAGTCTGCTGGGGCATGGAATAACAGAGTGCTATTGAATGGAAGATCAACCAGCCACTCCCGAACATTTTCAGGGAACACACCATCTCGAAGCTAAGCATGCCGACCAAGGGCGACCGAGGAAGCCATGGCATGGCCCAGCACCTCCGAGATGTCCAGAGCGGAGCGGAGAATAAACGCCGCTAGCTCCCGGCCATCCAAGGCATGATGGCGTAAGTTGACCTGAACAGTCTCCTGTGAAGCAGTGGATCCCATGGACTCAGCAGAGTCCCACAGAGAAGAGGCGGCCCTAGCCAACACACATAAGGTGTTAAGGGCCCCCAAAGCGTCGCTGGTCGAGGCAAACATGTTGTGCCCTCAAGTCCAGCCAGCGTACCTACCGGGACGGCGGCGACAACAGTGGCGGCAGGGAGGGAAAAACCGCCCGCAAATGTGGACTGGAGGCAGAGGAGTGGAGGGAAAGACACGCCGAGTCACTTGGCGCTGGAAGGTGCCGTTGCAGGAGGTGTTGGGGCACCGGATCGCCTGTGGCGGGACGCCCCCAGGTCCCCATCAGGGAAGAAAGGAGCGAACCCTCAAAGGGTAGCAATAGCTTCCTCCCACCAGAGCCCTGGGGGAGAACCTCCAAAAGGTGGTCTGCCGGGAAATGAGCAAGCGGGTCACCAATGCGCAGAATACCCACAGCCGTGGACACTGCGTGAGTGAAGGCCGCACCCGCCTTCTTAGGGCCCTGCAGTGGAGAAGCAGCTCCTCCGTGGGATACGGCTGTAAACTAAGACGCCCGTCCCCGAAGCCAAGCGGGGCGGGGCGGGCAAAGACCAGACCTGGAAGTTCGAAGGAGGAACCGAAGAGTGGGGGACCTGTTGCACCTCCGGAAAACGCCGCAGCATTGGTAATGGTGGGGAGCTGCCCATTGATGACGCCGGTGAAAAAGCCACCATGCGGCGGCCTGCCTCCGGTGAGGATGACGCCAGCAGGCACCCAACCTCCGGAGAAGAGGGAGCACCCTGAGACCTACTTTGGTGATTTGCGCGCTTAATAAGAATGTCTGACTATGACTATGACTATCCGAAGCCGAATCCGCAACTCAATGTCTGTCCGGTGTCGTAGAGTCTGCAGCCCGAGGCAGGACGTCATCACCATCCGGCGCCGAAGGAGACGCCGGATAGGGCTCCTCCAAATCACGCAGCGCCGGAGACCGGAGCCGAAGTGGCCAAGGGGCGGCGCCGGATCGGCACCAACTCGACCTCTGACGAGGCAGCCGCCTGCGTGGAGGGATGAGAGGGACCAGGGGAGTGACAAGAAGCCCTCTGCAGCCTCGGCCCAGAATGTGACGTAGGTGGTCCGCCGACGCATGCAGCGCCGCCAGGGCCGATTCAATCTCCGACTCGACCTCCGATGAGGCAGCTTCCTGCGTGGCGGGACGAGAGGGGCCCGGAGGGGGACAAAGGGCCCCGTCCAGCCACGACCCAGAGCAGGATGAGCGGGTCTACCGACCCTTGTGGCGCTGCCAGGGCCAGCAGGCGCCGGCGCCGTAGCGGCGTCAGCTCAGCCGTGGTAAAGGTCGTCGCCTGTCTAGAGGGCGGAGTGGGACTCGGGGATGCGACCCGAGCCCCGGTGACCTCCTGCGTCACCACAGGGACTTGCGCAGGAGTTTGCGTGATCCGAAGGAGGGACCCCCGAAGGTCCGCACCCCAACAGCATCATATCCTCCAATCCTGGAGCCGACCCAGTCGGTGCCAGAGCCGCCGGCGACGCCGCAGAGGGCCCGCGCAATGCAAGGGATCCGCCGACGTCCCAGCATGGGAAGGAGGAGGAGACACCAGCGAGGCCTGCAAAGTCGCCGCATATGTCTCCATCTGGGCTCTCAACGCCCCCTCACTGGGAAACCGTAGATAGGAGGACGACACGCAGGGCCGCATCACCCGCGGAGAGCTCACACCCCCGGCAGGCCGAACACCAGCACCCGGGGACAAGCTGCAACACTCACTCACTGGGGAGCGGTGCTCGTGCGACATCGGAGAGGGATGAGGACGCCGACGAGTACGGCCGCTTCTGAAACAGTCTGCCAAGGCTGATCGAGGGGAAGAAGCCGATCTTGAGCGACGCGCCGAGAGTAGTTTCTTCCGGCGCTCCCGTCGTGACTTCGGCTTCAACTGTTGGCACGCCTCACAATCAGTGGTGCCGTGATCTTCCCCTAACACCACATGCAAATGAGGTGAGGGTCCATCGCCGACATAAGGCGCACACACGATATGCAAGTCTTAAAGCCCGAAGGCATTCATACACTGTTCCACCAAAAAATATCACAATGATGAAAGAAAAAGGGGCCCAAACAGCGACCGGATCCAAAGAAAAAACTGACATAGGCGCACCGGGGTGGGACTTATGTGACCTCGCTTACACGGACAACGCCTGGGCGGAGTCGCGTGATGCCGTCTCCCTGGCGCACAGGGATGCTGTGGCAAAAAGTTTTCCGGATCCAGTCCCACGCCTGGGGATAATTCTACGTTAAGGAATCTGCTGCTAGTAGTCTCTATCAGATACTGAGGCTTGTGTGTTTAGTAGAGGTTTAATCTTATGGTGTGTGTGTGGGTTTATTTGAACCCTGTGGTTTACTCAGCACGTGTTGTTTATGCGGTGTTGTCACACCCTTGTAATTATAAAAGGTATGTTACAGGCGACCAGGTGTCTCTTGCCTGCGACTTCTGAAGAAGTAATAGTGCACAGTTAACAGCAGCAACATGCAAAGTGTCAAGAGCCTGATTTAGAGTTCGCTGGGCGAGCTACTGGCAGGGTTACTCAGACACAAACGTGACAGATATCCTGGCCGTCGTGTTACAAGCACTACTGAATATGATATAGGGTAGCCTTGTTTCTTTCTTTTATACTTTCTATTTCTCTTGTTTTCATTATCTTTATTACTCTTTTTTTTCCTTTCTTATTGCTTTGTCTGTTTCTCTCTATTCCTGGTTTATATTTCTTTCATTTCTTAATTTAAGAGTGCTCAGCTTGGGGGCGCGGCTTGGCGCGCGGCAAGATGGCAGCGCTGTAGTGCTGCTCCACGGGCCACTGTGCAATATCCTGCCCTATCGGAGACAGATGCTTGCCTGTTTGGAACGGAGCGGACTGTGTTCATAAACTGCTACCAAGCGTGGGGTCTACGGAGACTGAGGTGAGCCGCGGTGCTTAGTTAAGTGGCACCGGACATCGCCCCCGGCTCCGGGCACAGTACGGAGTGTGGCTGCAGTGAGGCCCATCGGACGCTACTGGGGAAGACTACAGGTCCACGCAACCACCGAAACAGCAGAGGAGACTGTGCCCGGTGTATAACGGCTGGATACAGGACGCGAAGGACCGCCGCGAGCGGACCTCGAGATTCGTGCAGCCGGGGTGAGTGAATCACTGCGGGGAGGTGGCCGGCTCCCATAGTAGGCCACTGTGAAGCTGCTTACTCCACCTCCCGACTCCCGGCATGGACGATTAGTTGCCAGTTAGAGTCCCCAATTGAAGTGACTGTTGCCCCTGTTTTGTACCCTCCCCCTTTTAGATCACAGTGGGGGAACATCTAAGAACTGCTGTGGGCGGCCCTCGAGTTTCGCGCTGCTGAGCGGGGCTCCAGAGAGCCGGGCACCATCACCAGGTCAGCGCCCTGCTCTTGAGGGTGCACTAGGCCGCGGATAGGCCGCGACCCTCGAGGCTGGGACTTTGGTATTGACCGATTGGGCAACAGAGGAAGGGTCATTAGCCATCACTGGGACCTCACCCCTGCCCGTATGGACATGTGTGTGGAGCCACTGCGTTGAGATCTACCGGATGGGAGATTGTGAGTGTCCTTATACACTGTGGTCTCCGTTGATACTCCCATGACCAGAGGACGCCACTGGGCTCGTGGAGTGCCTGTTACTGAGGTTTTGTGAAGCCTGGCGGTGATTACACAAGAGGTGGGAAGGAGGTGCGCCTAACCGACGACCGCCCCTACCGCAACACTTATTCAAGTCTCCCGGGGGTGAGGTTGGTCGCCATTGACGTTGTGCAGGGGAGCCGCCCCAGGTTAGCGTGCAGGGTGAGGTGCGAAGAGTGTAAGGAGGCGGTGACAGTACCCCTAAAGAAAAACGTCGGTGAGTGACGGGACAGTAAGGTCTGAAGGGCGCCAGCTACGTGGTTGTGCCGAGTGACCAGCCAGCTCGAGACTGCAACATGGGCAAGCCAGACAAGGCCCAACCGAAGCTCACATTCGAACTCAGAAAAAATGGCAAACCACCACAATCTGAAACGTCGGACCCAGACATGGAGACCGCGTCTCATGGTGCCCCCAGTCTGCAGAAAGCGCTGGCAGCCATCCAACATAGCCTCCAGGCCATAGATGGGAAGATTGAAGCCCTCAATGGTCGCATGGACCTGTTCTCCGCCAAACTCGACAAGCAAGCGGCGCGCATTGGCGAGGCGGAACAAAGGATCTCCGACGCAGAGGATGGACTCCTCCAACAGGTGGGGGAAAAAACGTCAGACCTCACCAAGCTGCTTGCGGTCATACAAGCGAAGAACGAGGACATCGAAGCACGCTCGAGGCGCAACAATATTCGCGTGCTGGGGCTGCCGGAGTCGACGAATGTGGGCCGGATGGAGGACTATATGGAGACCATGCTACGAGAGGTGTGCGGCCATGTTTGTGGTGGAGAGGGCACATCGGTCTTTGGCGGTGCGTCCACCCCCGGGTACCCCGCCAAGGCCTATCATTGTTCGCCTGCTCAACTACCGGGACAGAGACACTGTTCTGCGTATTACTAGGCGGAAGGGCAAAGTAGTATACCAGAACACTCCGTTATCATTCTACCCGGACTTTACGGCTCAAGTACAGGCAGCGCGGAAAGAATTCCAGAATGTGAAAAAACTGCTCCTGTAAGAAAACATCCCCTATGCCATGCTGTATCCTGCGCGACTGCGGATCGGCGAGTATGATGGAGGGAAAATCTTTGCGACGCCGAAACAGGCCATGGCATATGCTAAATCCTTGCAGAAAAAGCGCAAATCTGATGGCTCCACTTCTGAGGTTGATGACTGAGTAGGACAATGCTTGAGATATGTATCTTTGTTTTCTGAATGCCAGTATTGTGTTCCTTCCTTTGTTTTTTCAATACTGCTGGAACTTTGGGGATAAGGAGTGGGACGGGCGGTTGCACAAGCAGTGTTTCTCCTCGAATGGCGGAAATGTTGTTGGGCTTTAACAATGTAATGTACTTACAGACTATCCGAGACGGGAGGGATTATTGACAGTTCCCAATGTCCGTATGGTATATGGAGTGCTGATTGCTCCTACGTAGTCACTTATGTCACTAATGTCAGCGGTCTCTGAGGTGTGGGTAAAGTAGACTGCGGTGGCCCACTTCCACCTAGCGCCGGGAGTGTATGTCGCCACCACGGCCCTCAATGGGAATGCCCCAAAAAGTATATTGGTTGTTGTTGGGTATGTTGGGGCAAAGGGGGTGGGTGTATTGTGTCTTTGGCGGGTTGGGGGTGCCAAAGTGGGTGGTAGGGGGGGGGTCTGAGTCTGCTCACTGCTTAGTTACTGTACTGGTGATATTTGCATAAACTGAGGCGTGTTATTTCTCGTTGTGGGGAGATGATGGCTTGAGATTGGCTACAAGGGGGAAGTCTGAAGGGTGAGAAGTACGGGTGTATTACTTGGAATGTACGTGGGCTGAATACGCCTAAGAAGACCAGGCAGGTGCTCGCGCACTTGGATAGGCATGGTGTCCACATAGCCTTATTGCAGGAAACCCATCTAACTAAACATACGGAGGGGTCTATAGCAAGGCGTTGGGCCACCTTTCGTTTGGCCTCTTCATACTCTAGCTCTGCCAGAGGTGCCTTAATCCTTGTGAAGAAGGGGCCACTGGATACCAGGGTAGATGGAGAGGGGAGATGGGCTGTCGTGCGGGGTAAGTTGGGGAAGGTGTTGGTGACAATAGCTAATATTTACGGCCCGGTGGTTGATGAGCCAGCATCTTTTCTATCTCTATTTCAGGTACTGCGTGAGTGGCCGGAATCGGCCTTGTTGCTGGGGGGGGGCGATTTAAACACCTGTTTAGATCCACACATGGACAAGTCTCCCTCATCTAGTCAACGTATGATCAAGGTGTGGGATTTCATGGAGGAGAGGGGGTTATCGGACATCTGGCGCTCCCGACATGCTGGAGCTAGAGAGGGCACGCATATCCCACCTGCTTACAATACATGGTCACGGCTAGATTACTGGCTGTTGGGTGGTGAGGCGAATGGCTGGGTCACTGAGGTTAGCGCCCTCCCGAGGATCCTTTCGGATCACAATCCGGTTATATTACAACTCCTAGTGCCACACAACATACACAGGCCATTTACTTGGCAGTTTCGGGCAGACTCTCTCCTAAACCCTGTATATGAGGATACCATTAGGAAAGCCATAGTACAGTATTTTGATCTGAATGTGGGCTCGGTTGATAGCGCGGCCACCCTGTGGGAGGCCTTCAAGGTCACAATAAGGGGAGTATGCATAGGTACGCCGGCAGGCATATTGCAGGACTTAAGGGGGCAATTGCGGCGCACCAAGGATAAATTGCGAGAATTGGAATCCTCTTATGATGCAACGCCCTCGCCTGAGACACTTACACTCATTCGAGAATACATTGACAAATACAACACATTAGCTGCCTCTGAGGTGAAGTACTTGTCTAAGAGGTTTGTGGCAAGAGCGTATGGGGAGGGTGGCCGGCCGGGCCGAGTGCTGGCTAACCGTCTTCGTGACCGTATGGATGCCCCCCAGATAGAGCGCATTGTGGACGATGGGGGGGGGGGGGGGGGGGGGGGGGGGGGGGGGGGGGAACACATCACCCCTGGGGACATCCTAGGTCAATTTTGTAGCTTCTATGAGACACTTTATACCTCTCGAGGTGACCTGCCAGAATCCGCCTTAACAGACTACCTTTCGGATACAGCTTGCGCATCGTTATCTGATGTACATAGAAAATTCTTAAGCTTGCCCATCGATGTGCAAGACGTCAAGGACGCTATACTATCAATGCCCAACAAGAAGGCTCCTGGGCCCGATAGGCTGTCAGCAGAATTTTATAAGCAATATGTCGACTTGCTTGCGCCTCACCTCTTGGCAGTGTAAGTGGAGGGGCATGAGGTTGGCCATCTCCCTCCATCCCTCCGGCAGGCACTTATTATCACCCTGATAAAGAAAGATAAAGACCCATCACGGTGCGAATCGTATCGCCCCTTATCCTTGATTAACATTGACGCCAAAGTCCTCGCTAAAATATACATCCTTTAATGCCCCTACTGATTTTACCAGACCAGTCTGGCTTCATACCGGACCGCTCCACGTCTTGGAATCTCAGGACGATTTTTGCCATGTTCCATGTGCTGAACCCCGAGTTGCCTGCTGTGGCTGTGCTACTGGATGCAGCCAAGGCGTTCGACTCCATCGAATGGAAATACATGCTTTCCATATTGTACAGGATGGGATTCCCCCTGTGTTTGTCCGGTGGGTTCAAATTTTGTATACAGTCTCCTTGGCAAGGGTGCGAGTGGGTGGCTTCACATCTGCTCCGTTCACTATACAAGGGGGCACTTGGCAGGGGTGCCCCTTATCCCCTTTCCTTTTTGTCATCGTGCTAGAAACCCTTGCCTGTAGAATTCGCCAAACACACAGGGCGGTGGCTTTGAACTTTAATAATAGGCCAGTGGGCATATCTGCGTATGCAGACGACATGGTTCTATACATTCGTGAACCATAGCTATATCTATCGCAGGTCATCCGTGAATATGTCCGTTATGGCCTGTACTCTGGTCTCACCATTAATTGGGAGAAATCTGTCATGGTTCCCCTCACACCTGCCACTAAATCGCCCCAGGTTGACTATCCCTTGCTGTGGTCAGAGGATCCTGTGAAATATCTGGGCATCTGGATCCATAATGACCCCGTGACGGTTGTCCGCGAAAATTATGGGAGGGCTTACACTGACCTGGTACAACAAATTGATAGATGGGTGGGGTTACCTTTATCACTAGCGGACCGCATAGCTGTCATCAAAATGGTGATACTGCCTAAATTACTGTATCTGTTCAGTAATATTCCTATCCGCTTAAACAAGCAATTTTTTTAAACGGTGCAAACACAATTGCTCCGCTTGGCGTGGGGTGCGAAGCCACCCAGAATTGGCTGGTCCACACTTACATTGCCTTTTGATACAGGGGGGTTCTGTGCTCCTGACTTCTTCGTATACTACCTATGCGGACTGGCCCAATACGCATATTTTTGGTTTCGGCCGCATGATTTTATTCCTCATGTGCCGGTTGAGGAGGGGGATGCCGGCGAGATACCTTTGCATGGCATTATTACACAAGTGCAAAGATTGACGCCCAAATCGGAAATAAATACCATTGATGCCACGGTCTCTGCATGGCAAGCTATAGGCCGGAGGACACATAAACTCCCGCTGTATGCTCCTAACATGCCTATTGAGGGGCATAGTGCCCTATCGGTTGCGCGAGAGCGCGGGGCGCTTCGTGCACTCAAAGAGGCAGGCATTTCGATGATGGGTGATCTTTATAGAGATGGGACATATATTACTGGGGAAGATTTGAGCTTTATATCCAATCCTACACCGTTGTTTACTTATACCTATCGTTTGCGCAGAGCTGTCAGGGATTACTATACTACATTTCCAGACGAGCCAGCGATTTCTAAGTAGCTGCAATTGGTTGTGACGGCAGCCTCCAGGAAACATCTACTCACTAAACTTTATCGGGTGGTGCAGGAAGAATTGGTGCTCCCGGAAGACAAGAGTCTGGCAAGATGGAACAGGGTTTTAGATACACAGGTCACGTTGGAAATCTGGGGACAGATTTGTGGTCTGACGGGAAAGCTGTCAGCTAATAGTAATTTACGCATTATACACCTTAAATTCCTCCATCAAACATACCACACACCCGCACGCTTACACAAAATAGGACTTAGAGATACTAGTTGTTGCAGACGATGTGGACAGGAGGAGGCAGATTTCGTTCATTTAGCATGGCACTGCCAGGGTGTGCACAGATACCAGATAGAGGTGCTGGAGATGGTTTACACGATGACTGGTCAAGTGCTGGACTGCACCCCACTGCTCTGCTTATTGGGATATGTACCTTCAGTGCAGGATGTGATGGGACGCTTTGTGAGAATTGCTATATTGCTGGCAAAGAGAAGGGTTCTGTTCATGTGGGATGGGAAGCGAGGCCCGGCAGCTGCCAAATGGTTAACTGATATGGTGTATTGTCTGGAGCAATTGTCCCTCTATGAAGAAGAACTTCCAATGAGATCACGACCTAAAGACATCTGGGCCCCGTTACAAGAATACTTGTTGACCCGTAGTGAGCAGACTGAAGATGCGGTCAATGTTCCTTCGGACTGACGGGAGAACTGTTTCAGTCAAAGACTGTAGCCACTGAACTGCAAGCCCACAGGGCAAGGATGTGTTCTAGTCCTGATATACGTATCCACCAGCGAGATGTATGTGTATGTATGTATGTGTGTGTGGTTTCTTATATAGCGCACTTATATCAAGTACCAGGTATCAAGGCGCTTGCTTTGGGAACCCGTCCTGGATTTTCCCTGTGAGATAGCCCCTACTGGGCACCCCCAAGGTGAAAGCCAGGCATCCCGCTGCGGGGGCCGTTGTGGAGATTGAGCAAGCTTAATGCCCAGAGTTGCAGAGTGTGAACCCCTGATTTGAGTAGGCGCCGAAGCGAGAATTATCGAGTCTGTGGACATTTGAGCTCAAGACCCTGCCGCGTCGGGAATTGAACCCTGGTCCCGGGTCTGACCTCTGCTTCAGGGTCTGCCTCCTCTAACCCGTGAGCCACACTTCTCCACCCAGATGGGTCAAATCATGCTACTGTGTGGTCACCAATGCAGAACTAGGCCCGGGCTGGGGGTGGGAATGGGGGGATGCTATTCAGTTGTTGGTTTCTGTATTGACTATGACTATGTATGCCGACTGTAATTCTCAGGTATGTATCCGACATGTCAGTTTTTTTTCTTTTTCTTTTTGCATTAAAATCAATAAAAAAAAGTCAAAATAAATAAATACATAAAAGAGTGCTCAGCCTCCTAAAGCATTTTATTCATTCATTTGCATTTCTTCTTTCCTGTCATGGGGATGACTGCTCAGATATCCTTACTCGTAGGATCTTTTGAATTCTGCATGAACCTATTTACTAATGGTCCTAATTGAAGGTGTCATTTAGAAGTTAAATATATGTTTCTTATGTGAGGTAGGGTGGGTATGTGTGAGAGAGATAGAGAGAGAGAGACAGAGAGAGTGTGTGTGTCTGTCTGTCTATGTCTGAGTGTGTGCGAGTACTTGAGCGTGGGGAGCCGGCTCAAAAAGAGGTACAGTGTGCAGAGAGTCCAGCGGATCCCCAGAGGTAAACAGAGGCTAAAGTAGATAATACTAATGCTCTTTGTGGTAGTGTGGGGGAGCAGTTAGACGTATACGAGGGATTGTTTTAAGCATTTGTTGTACACACAGTGGCAATAAATGACACACACTGGTGTACACACAGTGGTAATAAATGACACACACTCAATGAATAAATCTGAGACCAATTTATAAAATGACACTTGGTCAGATTTATTTTGCGGAACCACAGAATTTCATCTTGAGTAAATACGTTTTGCAATAGAAATTCTGTTCAATATAAAAAGTGGACAATTAGTGCATTTTCCAGACTTTGTAATGTTAACCTATGGGGTGAAGAAAACATTCAACATACGTATAGGCAACATCTACTTACAAGACCATTCTTCGGAAGTTAAAGTTAGGATTGGACAAGGTTCAGTTCAGAACCAACAGTGCACCACTAGCGGCACAGGGGCACCAAAGTGCAAGTGCAAGTTCAAGGTTGGAAACCCAATACAAATTAAGGGGGACTGGGACAATCGAACAGAGGCTGCTTACAGGTAAGTAACAGCGGCTTGTGGGAACTAGTCTCTGGGGGTTGAGGCCAACACTGATGTTGGACAGGCCACGTGAAGGGCTGGCTCCCTCCCCGCATGACAGGGCCCGAGCCCCGGCCCTCCAGGTGTTACCCACAAAAGCCACCCGCTTCCCGTCCCATACGGGACTCCTGCCCCGGACCTCTCTGCATCGCGGGGCCGAATCCCTACCGGTCCCCCGCGCCCGGCCTGGCAGCCATCTTGGACACTGCACCACGAGGCCGCGTGGCCTCAGATCGACCCTAACCCTGGGCCTGGCCAGGCCCCGACATCCCGGCACCACCATCCACCCAGGAGGTGAGCGGACCACTTGGCAGGTCAATGGGAGAAAGAAGTGTCGATGGCTCTCCCCCGCCAGGTGCCGATCGCCCCAGCTCCCCCGGGCGCTGGCTCCACCCCCCTGCTGGGTGTCTGGACTCCCTCATCCCGGACCTCCCGACCTCCAAGTGCGAGGGTCCGGACATCAAAGGGCGCCAGACCTATAACTGGGGCAGCTCCAGAGCAGGAAGGCAGTTGTATCCTGGAGTCGAGAGACGCAGTGAAGAACTCATCCTTGCCGGACTACTGGCGCTGCCGTAGCCCTGCCTTGCGAACTACCGTCCTGCCTGCTGGCGCTGCCGCAACCTTCTGAAACCTTCATCCTCGTCGGGACCTGCTGGCGCTGCCGCGGACCGTTGCAACCACCATCTTCTCCGGGACCTGCTGGCGCCGCCGCGGACCGTCGCTACCTTCGATCATCTCGGGACCTGCTGGCTCCGCCGCGGCCCGACCCTCTAGAACACCGAGCTCGAGGATTGTGAGCTATCCATCAAACCATCGCATCTACCAGATTGGTAATAAGACTGTCCCGCAACCCCCTTTCCCATTCAAGAGACCAGAATCGAGGGGACCCCTGAGTCCAGACCTCCTTGTACCATTTCACCGTACTTTGAGATTGCATATAAAGAACGTTAAACCTTAGCTTGTGTAGTGTACGTCTGTGGGGGGGAAGTTACTTGTCTGTACGATCGCTGGAGACGGCTCTCCCTGGAGACCTCTCCCCTTGTCCTCGGCCGACCCTCCCGGTCCGTCTAACAACTGGACATGGCCCAAGGCAGCACCATGACTACACCACACCACCAGCGACAGAGGTTGCAAGACAACACAGCATCAAAGACCGGCCAAGTTGGAAAAGGTATGAAGGCTCAGGCCAGTAGGCCGGTCAAAGGAAACCAAAAGCTGTAATGGTAAGTTTCGATTCTCGGGAACGTAGCAACACCCTTTGTCCTCTTCACCAAAGCCCAGAACGGATGGTTGCAAGGGTGCCTTTTGGTGTCGGAAAAGGCATACCAAAGCACGTTAAGGTTGAGGGGGTCTCCTTGCAGAGGCTGCAGGTAACGTTGAGTCCAGACGAGGTCAGCTCATGGTGGACTCTCGCTCTAGACTGACTGGGAGCGATCCTCTAGAAAGGAGCTAATCTAACTAAGGGCTGAGCCCTGAATGCCAGCCTCCTTGACACGGTCCACCAAGATCCCATGGTCGGCCGTGTCAAAGGCAACCGAGAGATCCAACAGCACCAGGGCCTGAGGAGTACCTCTGTCAGCCCTCTCTCAAGTCCAATACCGCCAGTATTACGGTCTCCATTGAGTGGGCAGGCCGAAAGCCAGCTTGGTGTGAGTCGGTATAGTTGGACTGTTCAATAAAATTGGACAGGCATTTCACCACAGGAACAGGAGCAAAGAGATTGGGCGGTAATTCAACAGGATCTGGGGGTCTGCCCTGATTTCTTCAGAAGGGGAACCACAATTGCATCTTTAAAGGCCTTAGGGACACAACTCTAGAATGGGGACTCATTCAGAAGAGAGAGGGCTGGTCCTGGGAGGCCGGTGAAGGCTTCTTTTAGGATGTGTGGTGGGCAGCAGTCCGTAGGGGATACAGATTTTACTTTAGACAAAAGGTCCTGGAACACCTGTGTACAGTAGTTCTCTGCAATCTTCTCTGCTGTGCACATCGGTAGTGCTGGCTCTTCTTAGTTCATCAGGAACTGAAGTTGAGAGACTGGGGATGCTGCCTGAAAACTAGATTTAAGGGTGTTACAAGGGAGTGACAGGTGGTGTCCAATGGGCCCTTTGCCTGGGGTGTCTACGTCCTCTAACATGCCCACCTTCTGTGAGAGGAGGACACAGTCCTAGCCCTAACTGGATAAGCCCCATCATCTTCAAGATGGTGGGCACTGAAAAGTGAACTTGACCTAGCCTCCAGCACCCGAGGGGTGGAGTTGGCAGAGGGGGGCACATCTCCTATTCTACCATGGGTTCCCGGCCTGTCCTGCTGCCAAAAAGGGGGTGAGGACAGGATGGAGACCAGCTCCATCGAACAGGAGAGGCTGGGGTTGCCTTACAAAGGCGGCAAGACCTTTGAAGCTCCCCACCACGGATGGCTCTTCCTGTGCAGGGGGAGACGTGAACACCTCCACCCAGGAAAGGCATTGTTCTCAGTCTCAGAGTGCGCAGGCACTCTCCCCTGAGGTCAGAACACACTCTGGTGGTAGCAGGCAGGCTCAGGCCAGTCAATGACCACACTAAGGATTGGTAGGTTTCAGGGGACCCCGCTAAGGGGCCCTATGTGTGCAATTTTTAATAAAAATTTACACTGGAATCGGTGCAAGTTTATTATGTTGAGATGCTTGGTGCCAAACATCACATATTTCAGTGAAGCCATCATGGAGCTGCGAACTCATAATGACAAGTGTCCAGCCTATGTACTTGCTATGGGGAGAGGATGTGGTGCAGCAGCCAGAGCTGCCGACTTGGGCACCCATCAATGATGAGGCAACCTTCGACGAGGCATCTGTCGACGAAGCAGGTAGAGCCTTGAGAGCCATCGACCGTCTCGTCGGCGAGGAAGCATCCAACGACGACCGACCGGAGACAGTACTCTTTTTCATCGACCACGAAGTGAGGGAGGTGGCAGACAAGCGAGGCTTCACCGACACCATGACAAACATCGACGGAGAGGACGCGAATTAAATAATCATTGTAGGTTGAGGAGAAGAGAAGGTGGAAGTCGTCGTTGTAGCAGTGGCGACGGAAGTCTTCGTCGACGAGGAACCCATTTTTTAGGCAAATTTGACTCAGGAAGAGACTTAGAAGCCTGAGACTTAGTGGCAAATCTCGGAGGCGTAGAGGTCATAAGTAGTCCCTTAGAAGGAGCAGGAGCCCTTTTTGAGGAAGAAGTCTGGCCTTCATGAGTAGAGGTGTGGTCTTTCTTGAGCACCTTAGCCTTAGCTCCCAGGACACCCCCGCACCGCACGGCCACCAGCTGCTGTGTGTGCCCCTCCTTCCCGCTGCTGCACTCAGCCTCGCTGAGCCTGCAGCCACGACCCCGCCCCCCGCTGCCCTAGCGGGATCGCATTGTCTACCTTGTGCTTAACTTGTTTTTCCTCCCGTGTAACACTGTTTCATGTATCCCCCTGAGCTTCTGACTTTGTGCTATTTTCCTCCGTGCTGTTATTTGCCCTTGTGCCCCTGTGATTTTGTACTTTTCCTCCGTGTTGTCTCCCCTTGTGCCCCTGTGCGCCCCGCTCCCCGCTTCCCGCCGCCGTGCTCGCGGCCACGCCCCCTTTTCTTCTGTACCCTCCCCGCTCCCGCCTCCCAGCTCCTCCCTCCCTCCCACTTGGCCATAAATGGCGACCGTGCGGCGCAGGGCGAGTGTGACCTGCTCCCAGGACACCCCCGCACCGCACGGCCACCAGCTGCTGTGTGTGCCCTTCCTTCCCGCTGCTGCACTCAGCCTCGCTGAGCCTGCAGCCACGACCCCGCCCCCCCGCTGCCCTAGCGGGATCGCATTGTCTACCTTGTGCTTAACTTGTTTTTCCTCCCGTGTAACACTGTTTCTTGTATCCCCCTGAGCTTCTGACTTTGTGCTATTTTGCTCCGTGCTGTTATTTGCCCTTGTGCCCCTGTGATTTTGTACTTTTCCTCCGTGTTGTTGTCTCCCCTTGTCCCCCTGTGCCCCCCGCCCCGCTCCCCGCTTCCCGTCGCCGTGCTCGCGGCCACGTCCCCTTTTTTTCTGTACCCTCCCCGCTCCCGCCTCCCAGCTCCTCCCTCCCTCCCACTTCGCCATAAATGGCGACCGGGCGTACTCGCAGCGTTGACACGCAGTGGGCGCGCCGATTGTGCGCCGAAGGCGCGCCAAAGGTAAGCCCGTCTGCGCCCGTCCGCGCCTGGACCGCGCCCAGCGCCAGGCCCCCTGTCCCCCGCAGACCCCAGCCCACCCGCCGGACGTACGACGCCGTCACCCTCAACGCACTCAACACCGGCCGAATCCCGGGATACTACCGAGCCACCCCGAGACGCACCCACGGACCCTTCAGCTGTCACTCCTGCAAGTTCACCTGCATCCGGACCTGCACTACACCAGCACCCACCAAACCGAACACCAGCAGCAACCACCTGAAGTGCATCCTGCTCAACACCCGCTCCGTCTACAGACACGTCATCAAACTCTGGAACCTCCTCGACACCACATCGCCAGACATTGCCTTCCTCACGGAAACCTGGATGAACGCCTCCTCAGCGCCCGACATCGCCATCGCCATCCTGGAGGGCTACAAGATCACCCGGAGAGACCGCGCCCATTAGACGGGAGGAGGCATCGCCATCATCCACAGGAACACCATCCGCATCACGACCAACACCGACGACACCCTGACAACCGCCGAACACCTGCACTTCCAGATCCACACCGACCCCAAGACCACCCTCAGAGGCTCCCTCATCTACAGACCCCCGGGACCACGCACACAATTCAGCGAAGACATAGCCGACTTCATCACCCGCACGCCCTCCCCTCCGCTGACTACATCCTCCTCGGGGACCTCAACTTCCACCTGGAGAACAACAACGACCGCAACACCACCACCCTGCTCGACAACCTCGACAACCTCGGACTCAAGCAGCTGGTGACCACCCCCACCCACTACGCCGGACACACACTCGACGCCGTCTTCTCATCCAGCAAGGACATCGCCTTCAGCCACGCCACCGGACTCCACTGGACGGACCACAGCTGCGTCCACTTCAGCTTCAGAAGAACCACGATCCACCACCACCAGCAACAGGTTGCACGAAGAAGCTGGAACAAGATCACGGCCGACCAACTCGCCGCATCCCTGAGCTAGCACCCTCCCGCCAGCTCAGCGAACCCCAGCCAGGCCGCCGACAACCTCACGAAGTGGATCAGCATATGCGCAGACGACCTCGCCCCACTGAGGACTCCGCCCAGCAGACCCGGCAGCAAGAAGGCCCCATGGTTCACCGACGAACTCAAGAGCTCCAAGAAGATCTGCCGAGCCCTAGAGAGAGCCTGGAGAAGAGACCCAACACCGGACAACATGACCACCCTCAAGCTCGCCACCCGAAAGCACCATCAACTGATCCACGCCACCAAGAAAACAGCATTCAAGGAGCGGCTGGACAACAACGCACACAACAGCAAGGAACTCTTCAACATCGTGAAAGAGCTCTTCAACCCCAACGCCGGAAACAACAACATCACACCATCGCAGGACCTCTGCAACTCCCTCGCCTCCTACTTCCACAACAAGATCGCTGACATACACAACAGCTTCAGCACACAAACAACGCTCCCCACGACCGCACCAACGCCCCCCACCACCACCCTCAGCGCCTGGACCCCGATCAGCACCGAAGACACCATCCGCACGATGAACTCCATCCACTCCGGATCCCCCACCGACCCCTGCCCTCACCACGTCTTCAACAAGGCCGACCCCGTCATCGCACCCCACCTGCGGGACATCATCAACACCTCCTTCGACACCGCCACCTTCCCTGAGAGCTGGAAGCACGCCGAACTCAGCGCTCTACTAAAGAAACCAACAGCGGACCCCACCGAACTCAAAAACTACCGCCCAATCTCGCTCCTCCCGTTTCCAGCCAAAGTCATCGAGAAGACCGTCAACAAGCAACTGGCCGCCTTCCTCGAGACGAATGGATCCCTCGACCCCTCACAGTCGGGCTTCAGGGCCAACCACAGCACCGAGACCACCCTCATCGCTGCCACCGATGACATCCGAGCCCTGCTCGACAATGGAGAAACAGCGGCCCTCATCCTCCTAGACCTCTCCGCAGCATTCGACACTGTCTGCCACCGCACCCTAGTGCAGCGCCTCAGCAACGTCGGAATCCAGGAGAAGGCACTAGAATGGATCATCTCTTTCCTCGCCGGAAGGACACAGAGAGTCCGCCTACCCCCGTTCAGGTCAGAGGCCACCGAAGTCATCTGTGGCGTTCCTCAAGGCTCCTCCAGCCCCACCCTCTTCAATATCTACATGAGCCCCCTTGCGGCCATCGCACGCCAACACAACCTCAACATCATCTCCTACGCCGACGACACACAGCTGATCCTCTCCCTCACCAACGACCCCACCACCGCCACAACCAACCTTCACGAAGGGATGCAAGACGTAGCCGAGTGGATGATGACCAGCCGCCTGAAACTGAACTCAGACAAGACGGAAGTTCTCATCCTGGGCTCCTCGCCCTCCGCCTGGGACGACTCCTGGTGGCCCCCCGCCCTGGGCACCGCACCCAAACCGACAGACCACGCACGCAACCTGGGCTTCATCCTGGACTCCTCCCTCTCCATGACCAGACAAGTCAACGCCGTCTCCTCGTCCTGCTTCAATATCCTGCGCATGCTACGTAAGATCTTCCGGTGGATCCCCACCGAGACCAGGAAGACGGTCACCCAGGCCCTCGTCACCAGCCGACTGGACTACGGCAACGCCCTCTACGCCGGAACCACCGCCAAGCTCCAGAAGAGACTCCAGCGAATCCAGAACGCCTCAGCCAGACTCATCCTCGACATCCCCCGACACAGCCACATCTCCGGACATCTGAGAGATCTGCACTGGCTCCCGGTCAACAAGAGAATCACCTTCCGTCTCCTCACCCACGCACACAAAGCCCTACACAACCAAGGCCCGAGATACCTCAACAACCGCATCAACTTCTACACTCCCACACGCCAGCTCCGATCGACCAGCCACGCCCTCGCCGCCGTCCCCCGCATCCAAAGAGCCACAACAGGAGGAAGGTCCTTCTCCTACCTGGCCGCCAAGACCTGGAACTCCCTCCCGACCCCCCTCCGCCTGACCCAAGACCACCTCGCCTTCAGGAAGCTGCTCAAGACCTGGCTGTTCGAGCAGTTGCGGACCACCCCTCCCCAAGCGCCTTGAGACCCTCCGGGTGAGTAGTGCGCGATATAAATGTCTTTGATTGATTGATTGATTAGCAGATACCATCTCCGCCTCACTAGCCCTCTTCTTAGAGATGACAGTCCTGAGAGAGGAATCACTCTCAACATCTGATAAGGGATTATCCGTGGTCTTGAGTTTCTGTAACCACAGAAGTAGACTTCCCTCTCTGTCTCTTAAAGTCTTTTGAAGAAAAGTCCAGCAGATTTTACAATCTCTCACCTGATGTTCAGGGTGGAGGCAGTAGATACATTTTTTGTGGGGGTCTTTGGAATGAAAGCGGAGTTTCCCACAAGACTCACAGTGTCTGATGAGTGACCTCTTTCTAGTAGACAAAGCAGTGAAGACGGGTTTCTGAAGAGAAAAGGTAGAGGGACTGAGCAGCGCTCAGGGAGACTCCCTTCACACGACGTGCGGTAGAACATCTGAGAGCCTGAGCCTCTGAGGAGAAGGTTCCAGAGGGTGCGGTCGCCTGATTGGCTGGAGTTTGTACCATATCTAATGACTTGGACAAGTTTTTAAAGTGACACGTTTTTTCCTATTAACGTCCATGTTACAATACTTCCTATTGCTCTTTTAGCTATGCTTTCGCTATACTATTGCTATATTGCTAATCTATGTCCCGTGGGACTCCCACTTCGACGACGGGGAATGATTCAAGCATGTGAATCTATGAAAGATACCCCATTACTGGAGAACAGCAGATTTCTCACAACTGAAGCTCTTACCCAAGTTGCTTTAGCCTTAGTCATCTCTCACATTGACTACACTAACTCTTTACTTTGGCATTCCGGCATATCAATCGAAAAGACTGCAACTAGTGCCAAACCAGGCTGCTAGAGTAATCGATCGCCAGCCAAGAATGCAGTATGTCACCCCTCTTATGAAAAAGTTACATTGGCTTCTGGTAGTCGAACGCAGTGCATTCAAGTTGGGATGCCTCCTCTTTAAAGCGCTCCATGGAAACTGCCCAGTGTCTGTATCTACTCAGATCCAGAGATATATCCACATTCAGGATCTTAGATCTTCCCATTTGAATCCCCTAGCTACTCCATCCTTTAAACGCTAGAAATTGGGGGGAATAAGATTTGCGGTCCTGGCCCCTCAATTTTGGAATTCTCTCCCTCGGGACATTAGCTCGATGATATCATATCCTCAATTTTGGAAACTATTAAAGACCTGGCTCTTTCGCCAGGCTTATGAATGAAATACTTAGCGGCAGGACTCCCTTGTCCGCAGCGCCCTGAAACCTTGTGGTGTGCGCGCGCTTTATAAGTCTTTATTAGACAACGCACAGTCCAGTTCACTATTTGTGGCATTCTTTTGGAAGTCAGTTCTGTGAGGGGTGCCACAATGGTGCCATAATCCCTCACAAACCTCCTACAGTACCAGGGAAGCCAAGGAAGGCTCTCACTTGAGTCTGGGTAGTTGGAGCCACCCAGTCCAGAATCGTCTAGATCTTGGGGTGTAAGGGTTGAACCTGGTCTCCACTCACCAGGCGACCCAAGTATGCAACCTTTCCCTGCCCTATCTGACACTTGAATGCCTGGATAACGAGGCCTGCACTTCTCAGAGCCCACAGTACTTTCCTAAGGTGGATCAGGTGATCCTGCCAGGTGGAGCTAAAGACAGCAATAGTGTGTAGAAATGCTGCATTCAAGGATTCCAATCCAGCAAGGGCTTAGTTCACCAACCTTTGAAAAGTGGCAGATGCATTTTTCAAACCAAAGGGCATTACAGTGAACTGATAATACCCATCTGGGGTTGAAAATGCAGATATTTATTTTGCTCCTGGAGTCGTCAGACCTATATGCCAGTACTCTGATGTGAGATCAAACATACCCAGATACTTGGCTGAGTGGTACTATACCTGGCAGATATTGGAAGCCATCGGCAACCCCAGTACACGGCCTATCCCTGCTGATGAGGGGTAATACCCCGAAACACGTGTCCAGGGATGGCGAAGACAGCGAAGATAGCATAAGATCGAAAGATGATGCATCGTGAACACTTTACTACATTGACCAGAGTCCTTAGGGGCGACACCGCCGGTGTGTGAGTAGTGTGCGACCCCACCCCCATTTGTAACTTTAAAGCTCCCGTGAGCAGTGGGCTGACGAGCCTGGGATACCGCACCTACGCGCCTGAGTGGTACTATACCTGGCAGATATTGGCAGCCATCGGCAACCCCAGTACACGGCCTATCCCTGCTGATGAGGGGTAATACCCCGAAACACGTGTCCAGGGATGGCGAAGACAGCGAAGATAGCAGAAGATCGAAAGATGATGCATCGTGAACACTTTACTACATTGACCAGAGTCCTTAGGGGCGACACCGCCGGTGTGTGAGTAGGGTGCGACCCCACCCCCATTTGTAACTTTAAAGCTCCCGTGAGCAGTGGGCTGACGAGCCTGGGATCCCGCACCTACGCGCCTGAGTGGTACTATACCTGGCAGATATTGGCAGCCATCGGCAACCTCAGTACACGGCCTATCCCTCCTGATGAGGGGTAATACCCCGAAACACGTGTCCAGGGATGGAGAAGACAGTGAAGATAGCAGAAGATCGAAAGATGATGCATCGTGAACACTTTACTACATTGACCAGAGTCCTAGGGGCGACACCGCCGGTGTGTGAGTAGTGTGCGACCCCACCCCCATTTGTAACTCAGATACTTGGCTGCTCCCAACCTGTCAATAAGTTAATCTGCCCATGGAATTTGGCATGCATCAGTTTTGATCACAGCATTCACGCCCCAATAGTCCACACAAAACCTCATTTCTTTCTTACCATCCTGGCTATGAGGCTTGGGGATTAAGACAACTGGGCAGGTCCAGGGGCTCTCAGAAGGCTTTAGAACTCCCAATTTCAGCATCATGCTTACTTCAGCTTTGATGCTCTCTTTCACATGTTCGGCCGGCCTGTATGTTTTATTCTCGAAAGGTAGCCTTTCATCAGCGTCTACAGCATGGATACACCAGCTAGTCTGGCGACAGGTCAAAAAGAAGAGCTCAGCAAACTGATTTAGGACTTGCCTGCAATCAGTCTCCTGATGGGCAGGTAGGGTGTCTGACAAGACCACACCTTCCACTGACCCATCTTTTGATTGCTGGACAGGTCAGGGGCAGGTTCACTCTTTGCTTCCTGATCCTCATCTGTAACCATGAGCATGGTCACATTTGCCATGTCATAGTAGGGTGTAAGGCGGTTGAGATGGACGACCCTCTTATGGTTCCTGTCTGAGCCAGGGTCTACCAGGTAGGTGACCACCAGTTTTCTTTCTAGGATAGGGTAGGGTCCACTCCACTTACCTTGCAGAGCCCTAGGAGTCACAGGCCCCAAAACCCACACCATCTGCCCTGGATGGAACTCAACCATAGCAGCCTTTTGGCATTACCAGAGCTTCTGGAGCTAGGCTGGCCACGACGTTTTTGCTTGCTATTTCCACGTACTCATACATCCTGGAGCAAAAGCCAAACACATAGTCCACTATATCTGCTAAGGTTCAACAAGAGGTTTCTCCAATCCCTCTTTCACAAGGCACAGTGGTACCGACAGGAAACCCAAACAGAAGTTAGGATAAGGAGGACCCTACTCCTTTCTGTGGCCCTTCCCAATAGGCAAAAAGCAGGCAGGGAAGTAAGACATCCCTTCTTCTTTTGAGTTTTTCAGGAAGTCCACCAATCATGCCCTTCATGGTCTTGTTAAACCTTTCAACACGGCCATTACACATAGCAGAGTGGCTTTGGCCACACTGACCAGGACGTATGCAGCGGGGGATTTGGACCCCTAATATTATGCCGTTCAATTTCAACACGCAGCTCGATTGCTCAACACAGTCCCTAGTTGGGAAATTCGGCTCTCGGCGGGAATGGTGGATGCTGGTTGTCTTCCAGAGCTGCTAATGGAAGAATCGGGAACACCAAGAGATAATCCATATATTGTGCGACAAACGGCCAGAGTATGGCATTGGTTTGTAGTGAGAGTACTTAAGCGCGCACCATTCCATAGGGAGCTCCTAATCTAGATATTAAAACCAATCAGGCAGATGGCACTCAGTATGTCCTTCAAGGCATGGAGTGAGGGGGGTGCGAGCAATAAGGTGAATTGTACCCAGATGAGACTTATCCCCTTTAAACATGCCCGCAAAGAGTTTGGTCTAAGCCAGGGGCAATTTTTACAACATGCGTGCTTGGCAGACACAACTAAGCACAACTGGCCATGCTGTCCGACAGCTCCGCCGCATACTCCAACCCTTGAGATACTGCTAACCTATGGTGCGTGTAGACACCTAATTATGCATCTTTAAAGAACAATGCGATCAGATACAGTAGGCACTACACACAGGCCCGAGAGGCCTGGAATTTAGACTTTGACATTCCAATGGAAGATCAAGACTGGCAGCAGGCCTGTGAACTAATACGCATGGTTTCTAGTAATGCCCATTTTCGACTGATACATTATAATTTTCTGCGAAGAACCTACTAAACGGCACAAGACCTTCATCGAATGGTCGGGTCTTGGCCAGATATATGCTTGCGCTGCAACATTGTGAGGGCTGATTTCGTACATTAACCATGGTCCTGCGATGCAATACACTCCTAGCAACAAGCTGTCGAAGAAATGGTGCATGCCACACAACTAAGTATTGAGCTGACACCCAAATGCTGTTTATTAGGCCTGTTTAGATGTCAGAAGGGCGCAAGATAACCTATACATTTGGTCTGTCGCCTATGGTACTGGCATGACGTAGAATTGCAATCACATGACTGCCCCAGCATGCCCCAGCGATTGTGCTCTGGCACCGAGATGAGCTTCTTCTCATGCTGAACGCTTTGATGCTGCCTCTCTTGTCATCGAGCCTGATGATCGGGTAGAGTCCTCTTGGACCGAAACGACTTACAAGGGTCGCAGTCTTCCTTCTTGTGCTCCGGAGAGAGGAACAAGTTACAAACTTGATGTACGTCGGTGGAGGGTACTTGGTGTGGCACTCAGGACAGAAATAGAATGGAGTCCGTTCCATTTGCAGATGGCTGGCCCTACGCAGCAAGGCCCGACGGTTGCCCACAAGGTTTTCTATCAAAAATGGAGAGTTTTCCAAACTATTTGAAACGAGGAGAACAGGGAAACGTGTACTGAAACAATACAGTTGAGGGTAGAGTGGACTGCGCACTGAGGGGAACCCGAAGACCGGTTTCGGAGTGCAGCAATATGCACCCGAACCCGTTTGGGGTAAAAAACAATCTAACAATGGAGTCAATGCCCATGTGCACTATCACCGAAAGGTGGTCACCTTACCTCGTGATTGGAAAGACTTCTTCAAAGATAAACAACTTGCAAACATCCGGACCCAACACAAGATGGCAGGAGTATGCAAAGCATGTGCATCTACAGCATACATGCCCAGAACAGAGGATTAATGGCCCCAAATCCCTGCCGTGGTATCTTGTCATGTCGTGGCTAAGTGTGCCATGTGATGTGGCAGGCTATAGTGCTTGGTGTGATTTGGTCATTTTTGACAAGGTGGAGTACTGAAGGCTTAGGCATTTTTTTATTTTCTTTGTTTTTGGGATCGTGTGATATAGTGCGGTACCTACTGTATGAAGTAAGTAAATAATTGCTATTATACAGTAAGGATGTGGGGTGAGTGTATTTAGGGCCGAAGCCTTGCTGATTATATGCAGAATAACAGGTCCGGGAAGTCACTGCTGACTAGAGCAAGTTAGCACCTGCACAGGCCTTGGGCATTGATCCTATTGAGGATAATATGTGACGGGCCAATGGTGACTGGAGCTGGCTAGCAAGAACGCTGGCCTCTGGTATTCATTACAAGCAGGGTAACAATACATGTCAATATTGACTGGAACTGGTTGGCAGTAGAGTTGACCTCTGGTTTTGAATATTTGCAGGATTTAAGGTACAGGGGTCACTACTGACTGGAGTTACTTAGCAGGATAATAGGTCTCAGGGAGCCAATACTGACTGAAGCTGGTTAGTATGATCACTAGTCCCAAGGTGCTACTAATGACTCAAGTTGGCTAGGATGATAACAGGTCCCAGGGGCCAGTACTAACAGGAGCTGGCTAGTAGGCTTACATACAGGTCCAAGGGGCCACTACTGACTGGAGCTAGCTAAAAGAATAACAGGCCCAAGGGTGGTGGGGTGCGAGTGGCACCAGTGACCGGAGTTGGCTAGAAGCATTGACGACCTTTGGTATTGATTAAATGCAGGATTCCAGGTCACAGGAGGCACTGCTGAATACAGCTGGATAGCAGCAGTGGTGGCCTCTAGGAAGAAGGAATTGAGAAAGCATACCTGGATATACTGGTTTCTTTAACACCGATAACTGGTTACACATGAATGCCACACGTGCATTGATATATTACATTACCAAATTACAATATTCTTATATTAATTTGATGCGACTGTTCGCCTTCATATGCCTGCAAAGTTACATGATTCTATTAGGCCCAGAACCGTTTTATTTAGTGATGTCCATCTCCACACTTTCCTGCACCTTGTCGTAAATTGAATATTGACAAACAGAAGTGTTATTTCCAGAAACAGTGAATTCTGCAGCTTGTCTGTGTATCTTTTATCTGCACCTCACGGACTCCTCACATTCCTCTCGAGAGAAGATCCTGCCTCCTACTCATTAGTGTTGTTTTAGTAACTGTTTCTATCACGTGTTCATGTTTCATTGACTTGTATTAGGAGAAAAGTGTATAAAAATGCATTGTGTAGCATTAGCATTATATACTCCAACTTGCTTTAGGGTGGATGCTCTCGTCCATTTCAAAGACAATTGTCACTTGTTAGTTTGCTTGGCCTTTTGCTATTTTTGCATTACATTTATGATAGATGTGTTGGCCTCCAGGTGTGTTGTGTTTTATTTTACATATCATAAGAGATGACGAGGAATATGACAGTCCAGTATACACATTCTTTGTATAAATCAACCCACAGTATACTGTTCTGGAGGTTCAGTCCAACAGACATTATCTCTAACTGAACACCCTAGGAAGCATGTGCTTTTCAAACCAGTTGCCCCCTGATGCGGCGTCCAAGTTATTGAATAAATCAGTTTGTCCTGAATTTTAGGAGGGTTACCGTAACTAGTGCACTCTGTTAGAGAGTGCTCACCTGTGGTAGTAAGATGTTACTAGGCACCTTATCACCTATGCATGGTGCAGGGCTTTGAGTTACAGAGCTCCTCACACTGTGGAGAAGATTAGGTCCCATTTACCCATTTTCCCATATTTGGTCCTGATGAAATGCCAACAGATTGCTCCATGACTACACAAGGAATGAACAAAGTTGACCTGAAGTATAGACCCCAGCTTACCAGCAGGTCCATAGGTGATCGACACTTTCACACAGTGATAGGCGCCCTTAGTTCCTCAATTTCTCTGCCACTGTTTTTAATCTCAACATGGACCAGGAAGATCACATTAACTATATTGCGGCAACTGGTCGATAGTTGATCTTATATTCAGACTTCACCAATCTCACATCTTATGACACAACATCCTCTGTCCTACTATGCTCATCCAACGTACTTATTAAAAGATCTCCGTCAGAGTGCCCTCTAGTGGTGCCCGCCAGGCATTGTAGCACCGGCCTGGTGAGGAGTATAGCTCAATGATGAAACATGTCACCTTCAGGTGAGTAAACGCAACTTGTCTTAAAAGCACATGCTTTCTAGGGTGTCTGCATTCAGTTACAGAAAATGTCTCTGGGACGAACCTCTGGAACAGTATACTGTGATTTGACTGTTTTATTTTAACAAATGTACATAGCAGATATTGGCCCTTCCTTGTTTCACAAAAATGATCGGATTCCTGCCTCAGAGCGCACTTCTTACAGACGAGTATGGGGTTATCATGTTGCTGCTACAAGCTCCTTACCTGTGCGAGTTATCGGGAACGAGGCAGGGGGCAGACCCAAACCAGCCACAAGTGGAGATCAATGACAAATACTGAAGAATGAACAGAGCTTCCAAGCTGGTGACCATTACTTAATTGACCCTGAAAATAAAAGACACGTTTTTAGTATTCTGGTGACTCATGACCATAAAAAACAAAGGTTATAAATTCAATACTGTGTCAAATACTTAAACAAGCATTTGCAATGCAATAGGTCTCGCATTAGGAAAGTTTGAGCTATTGGTATTGTAAATGACAATTTTTTTATTTATGTGTTGGTTTTGAAAATAGCAAAATTAATAGCTTTGTCATTTACAATGCCAATAGTTATAACTTTCGCAAATGTGACACCTATAGCATTTGTAATGCAATATGTGTTGTATATACGAGACTAGTAATAAAAACAAGTCCCTATTTTTCCAAAAATGAAAAGGAATGCAAAATGCGACCACTCATAACTCACAGACCCATTAATGCCATAACCACATTTCTAATAAAACACAAAAATAGAAAAATAAGATGAAAACAATTTTGAGAAAATATTAAGAAAATTGTACAATTTATTCGATATAAAACAATACTTTTGTACACAAATACAGTGCCATTTAATACAATTAAAAATGTGTCAATTCACATGAAGAATAATAAAATACAGGTTGTCATTATTCTTCATGTGAATTGACACATTTTTAATTGTATTAAATGGCACTGTATTTGTGTACAAAACACGTCCACCACTACCACGCCCACCACCACCACACCTACCACCACCACGTCCACTACCACCATGTCCACCACAACCACCGCCACCTTGTCCACCACCATCACCACGTCCATAACCACCACATCCATCACCATGCCTGAGTTAAACTTAGTCCGGCAGATAGAGCATGACATCTTCCACCCTATCAAGCTTGTTGGCGCTAGAATCATCTCACAATGGGCTCTACCCGAGTATCTAAATTAGAGTAATAATGCTCTATCATATGTGATGAGCTTACCGTTTTCTGGGACGAATCCGGCATGGTTCCTCGCCCTCGACCGTGTCCGGACGCAAGCGGGCTAGCCTTAGGCGCGCCAGCAGTGTGCCGCTGCTTTCCATGCTGCGGGCACCATAAGTAGGCTTTTGCTTAACTACTAGAGCGCTGACCTGTCCCTCGCTCCCCACGAGGGCGAGTCCTCCAGCTGTGGTCACTGGTCCTGCCCAGCCCAGCTCCCGTTCTACTGTTCGACATAGGTCAGGCTTACCCACAGTGAGTAAGCATTCAATGCAATTTCAGTTTAAAAAACATTTGTTTCAAAAAGCTTTAAATTTAAAATGCGATTGTCTTAGAAGCATCCAGAGTAATTTTAAAAGCGATACATTCAATCATTCAAAATACTCTGGCTTAAAGAGACTGTGCAAACAATCAAGTTCTCAGTTAGTACTCTCTGGTACCGTGTGTCTGACCTGGGTCAGTTTCTCTGATTCTTCCTGTTTCTCTTGTTAAGCCATGGTAGCTTCTTGAGCTGTGCAGGGTGTGAGCATCTGGAAGGGCAGCCCCAGCCCTCCAGGTCTTTACATGCGGGCCCCTCGGCAGCAGCAGCACTGGGCTGCTGTTTACTTGACTCAGAACTAACATGAAAAAGAAACGTACATATACAGCAAACACTTATTTAAAGGTTAATTGCAGTTAGAACAAGCATTTACAATGCAATAGGTCTCGCAGCATTAAAGTTAGAGTTACTGGCATTGTAAATGACAATGCTTTGCATTAACTTTTTTTTTTTTAATTTGCAATTGGTATATAAACATTGTTTGTGAATGGTTAGCTGTTGCTTATGCTAAGCAAAGTTGGCAGTAATATAGAGTGCTAGTCTTGCTTGTTATAAGCATGCTGATTTAAAGCGCTCTGATACTGCACTGACGGCAGGTGGTGTGTGTTCCTGGTGGAAGCGTGCACTGATGGCTGGTGGTGTGTGTGTGCCTGGTGGAAGTGGGCACTGACGGCTGGTGGTGTGTGTGTGCCTGGTGAAAGCGTGCACTGACGGCTGGTGGTGTGAGTGTGCCTGGTGAAAGCGTGCACCGACGGCTGGTGGTGTGTGTGTGTGCCTGGTGAAAGCGTGCTCTGACGGCTGGTGGTGTGTGTGCTCCTGGTGAAAGCGTGCCTGGAGGAGCAGTGGTGACGCGGGGCTCCTATGCCCGAGGGAGAGCCCCGCGTAGGCTGCAGATGTCCGGAGTGCCGGTAAGTGGGCCTTACTTGTAGGGGGGGGCGGCAGAGGGGGTGTCGGTAAGCTCGTGTATGTGTGCGCGCGTGTGTGTATGTGTGCGACGGTGGGGGGTGTTTCTATATGTGTACATGCGTGTATGTGCGCTCATGTGTGTGTCTCTGTGTGCGACGGGGGGAGGGGGTGGGGAGTGTCTCTGTATGTGTGCGTGCGTGTAGGTGTGCTCGTGTGTGTGTCTCTGTGTGCGACGGGGGGAGTAGGGTGTCTCTGTATGTGTGCGTGCGTGTATGTGCGCTTGCGTGTGTGTGCCTCTGTGTGTGCACATGCGTGTGTGGTGGAGCTTTCCAGGAGACAGGAGCTGGCCACAGCGAGCGCGTTCTTGTGCGCGTGGCCCGCTCAAATCGCCTTCCGGCAGAGGAGATGCACGCGGCCAGGTCCTGTCTCCTGAAAAGCTGCATCGCTAACAATAGGTCTCTGGCGAGACAGCGCTTCGCGCTGTTAACGCCACAAGACATAAAAAGGAGGTAACTAGGCCCTTAACTTTAGGAACACCTTCATTCTTAAAGGCAGCCACTAGATATACATGCTTTGTTTCCCCTACCCAGAGTTAACACTGCCGCTGGCATCAGTGCGGCCCTCGGTCCCACCATAGACCAAACTTTGCGGGCCCCGGGAAAATGTTTGTGAGTACCTGTGACCTAGATCAACAAAAGATGGAAGTAGTTAGACAGGAGGATGAAACAGAAGCTTGCATCTCTGAAAGGCACAAACAGGAACCAATGAAAACAAGCATTGGTATAGCCAATAGGTTGCGCCGTTGGGACCTTATAAGTGTTTAGCCATGCAACAGTTGATGTTGTTGCCCCAAGGATATTGTGCTGGATAACTAAACACGTATAAGGTCCCAGAGGCGAGCCCTACTGGCTATGCCCATGCTTGTTTACCAGATGGGCATTGGCTGACCGCTACCTGGTTACTGAGGCCCTAGTGAGGTTGAGACATATTTTTTTTTATCCACATCAGATGTGCAGGCCCAGGACTATGTAGCAATGAGGTGCAGTTGGTGGTGCTGACTGTGAGTGTGTTCTTTCACTTTCAATTGATGGGGCTGCCCCCCTTTACTCTGGTGAAAGCCAAAAACGGAATTCGAGTTGATCTTCTCATCACACTGAGTTTTCAGGCTGAAAAAATGTCAACGTTTGCTGAGGCCTTCAAAAGAGTGACCCAACTCAGCAGACACAAGGAACCCAGTATAGCTGCTGTGCAGCACAGACATTGAGGTACCCAGACCCAGCGGGAAAAAAGAGAGTGACCCAACTCCACCAATTTATTTATGCGATTTTCTATAGCGCGAACTTTACCCGAAGGTGTCAGAGTGCTTTACATAAGCACCAGTTGTGAAACATAAGGAATTAGGATTACATGTGTTACAAAAGAAGGATACACACGGAAAAAAATGCAAATGTACAAGATGTAAAGTCACACAAGGAGGGGATACACGTGGATATACTCTAAGATAGTAAAAAGGTCTCCTGCATTTACTAGTGATTGGAGTTATCTCTATATACATGGGGAAGGGATAGACATGGATATACTCTAAGAGTCACATAGAAATGGAATAGAGCACAACGGTCTACTGCATATACTAGTGATTAGAGTTATCTCTATATACATAGGGAAGTGCTACGAATGGATATACTCTAAGAGTCACATAGGAATGGAAGAGAGTACAAAGGTCTACAGCATATACTAGTGATTAGAGTTATCTCTATATACATAGGGAAGGGATACGAATGGATATACTCTAAGAGTCACGTAGGAATGGAAGAGAGCACAACGGTCTGCTGCATATACTAGTGATTAGAGTTATCTCTATATACATAGGGAAGGGATACGGATGGATATACTCAAAGAGTCACATAGGAATGGAAGAGAGCACAACGGTCTGCTGCATATACTAGTGATTAGAGTTATCTCTATATACATAGGGAAGGGATACGAATGGATATACTCTAAGAGTCACATAGGAATGGAAGAGAGTACAAAGGTCTACTGCATATACTAGTGATTAGAGTTATCTCTATATACATAGGGAAGGGATACGAATGGATATACACTAAGAGTCACATAGGAATGGAAGAGAGTACAGGTCTACTACATATACTAGTGATTAGAGTTATCTCTATATACATAGGGAAGGGATACGAATGGATATACTCTAAGAGTCACATAGAAATGGTAGAGAGTACAAAGGTCTACTGCATATACTAGTGATTAGAGTTATCTCTATATACATAGGGAAGGGATACGAATGGATATACTCTAAGAGTCACATAGGAATGGTAGAGTACAAAGGTCTACTGCATATACTAGTGATTGGAGTTATCTCTATATACATGGGGAAGGGATAGACATGGATATACTCTAAGAGTCACATAGAAATGGAATAGAGCACAACGGTCTACTGCATAAACTAGTGATTAGAGTTATCTCTATATACATAGGGAAGTGCTACGAATGGATATACTCTAAGAGTCACATAGAAATGGAATAGAGCACAAAGGTCTACTGCATAAATAGGCTGTCCTGTTTTCAGTTTCTATTTTTGATAAATTCTGGTGGAGTTTTTTCAGTGTTTTCAATATCTTAAAAAACAGTTGTTATCAGTGGTTACACATTTTCACGCCACTAAAAACAACAGAAAAGGTGTTTTTCCGGTGTTTATGGGAAGTTTTGCTT
Source organism: Lissotriton vulgaris (assembly GCF_964263255.1). Taxonomy (NCBI): domain Eukaryota; kingdom Metazoa; phylum Chordata; class Amphibia; order Caudata; family Salamandridae; genus Lissotriton; species Lissotriton vulgaris. Next base: position 128,787,060 of record NC_141685.1, read on the forward strand.
TTATCATTGCTTTCTTTCTGCACTGAAAAAACATGGTATATAGACAGACAGTGTACGTATAGCATATATGAGGTCCAAAGAGATTTTTGCAAATTAATCTTATTGTAGTACACCATACAATACTTCTTCAGTGAGTCTTGGGTCATGTGCGCTCGTGCTTTCCTACCCATGTAAACTTCTGTGAAAAGGCCCTCTCAGCATTCATAGCCCATTGGGCTGAGAACCATCAGCTAAGGGACACAGTTGGGATGACTCTTTCTTTGATGCCACATAAAGCACAAATTGATAAATATTTACGTTTTAGTTCCTGGGCATAGGAAAACAGTGCGCCAGAATGGACTAAAAAGTCAATAGCATCCCTCATTAACTCTGAAGATTGTAAAGATGCTTTCAGCATACCATCTAATAAGTGGCAAGGATCTCCTACAGGGAATCACTTCAGCTCGGATATAAATTTTGACAGGTCATCACACAAATTCTTTATATACGTAGCTGAATCACTACAAATACAAATAATATCACTCCAATCTATGTTGAACTTAGAAAGAACCTTTTTTGCAGAGCATAACAAGTGACACTGCGTTCCATGTTTTCCAAAAGTCTGGTGTCACGTTTTCACCACTATCCCAGATGCTTAGTGATATATATACTTGTCAATATACCTTGCATTTAATGTTTAAAGCCTGAGGTTTTGGCAATTCACTTACTATCAATACTGTCCCACTAGAAACTATGGTCTGATGTATTAAGGGTTTTTACCCATTCTCTGTGGGTAAATGTGATGACACATATTAGGAAAGATTTTTATGAAACTAACCGTTTTACCTATCAGTGAAAGAATCAAATGCAGCCAAAATATCAAATGTGAGTTTGATATGTCCTGCTTCTCTACAGTTTATAAAATAATTAAACTAAACCTAAAACGTGAAACTAAACCCTGCATCTTTAGACCAAACGCCTTAAAACTGAAAAAAGTAAAAGAAGGAAGAAACAATCTTTTAGTGGCATCCCTAAAGAACAAAACTCAAGCAGAATAATGTTAGCCAGTCTTTCTTACTACTAGCTTGTATAACCAAGTTACATTTTATTGACCCCTTCAGTAAGAACAAAATGACTCTTTCACTTTCTTTTTCCTTTCTTTGAATGGCATTTAGTTTGTGGTTGTGCAGGTGTTTTTTCAGTGTTTATATGTTTTCACCAGTGAGGGCTATTTTTCTTTCAGTGGGGTTTTATCAGTTATTATAGGTTTAAACCTAAAACCCCACAGCCTATGCATAAACTAGTGATTAGAGTTATCTCTATATACATAGGGAAGGGATACGAATGGATATAATCTAAGAGTCACATAGGAATGGAAGAGAGTACAAACATCTACTGCATATACTAGTGATTAGAGTTATCTCTATATACATAGGGAAGGGATACGAATGGATATACTCTAAGAGTCACATAGGAATGGAAGGGAGTACAAAGGTCTACTGCATATACTAGTGATTAGAGTTATCTCTATATACATAGGGAAGGGATACGGATGGATATACTCTAAGAGTCACGTAGGAATGGAAGAGAGCACAACGGTCTGCTGCATATACTAGTGATTAGAGTTATCTCTATATACATAGGGAAGGGATACGGATGGATATACTCTAAGAGTCACGTAGGAATGGAAGAGAGCACAACGGTCTGCTGCATATACTAGTGATTAGAGTTATCTCTATATACATAGGGAAGGGATACGAATGGATATACTCTAAGAGTCACATAGGAATGGAAGAGAGTACAAAGGTCTACTGCATATACTAGTGATTAAAGTTATCTCTATATACATAGGGAAGGGATACGGATGGATATACTCTAAGAGTCACATAGGAATGGAAGAGAGTACAGGTCTACTACATATACTAGTGATTAGAGTTATCTCTATATACATAGGGAAGGGATACGAATGGATATACTCTAAGAGTCACATAGAAATGGTAGAGAGTACAAAGGTCTACTGCATATACTAGTGATTAGAGTTATCTCTATATACATAGGGAAGGGATACGAATGGATATACTCTAAGAGTCACATAGGAATGGTAGAGAGTACAACGGTCTACTGCATATACTAGTGATTAGAGTTCTCTATATACATAGGGAAGGGATACGAACGGATATACTCTAAGAGTCACATAGGAATGGTAGAGTATAAAGGTCTACTGTATATACTAGTGATTAGAGTTATCTCTATATACATAGGGAAGGGATACGGATGGATATACTCTAAGAGTCACGTAGGAATGGAAGAGAGTACAAAGGTCTGCTGCATATACTAGTGATTAGAGTTATCTCTATATACATAGGGAAGGGATACGAACGGATATACTCTAAGAGTCACATAGGAATGGTAGAGTACAAAGGTCTACTGCATATACTAGTGATTAGAGTTATCTCTATATACATAGGGAAGGGATACGAATGGATATACTCTAAGAGTCACATAGGAATGGTAGAGTACAACGGTCTACTGCATATACTAGTGATTAGAGTTATCTCTATATACATAGGGAAGGGATACGGATGGATATACTCTAAGAGTCACATAGAAATGGTAGAGAGTACAAAGGTCTACTGCATATACTAGTGATTAGAGTTATCTCTATATACATAGGGAAGGGATACGAATGGATATACTCTAAGAGTCACATAGGAATGGTAGAGTACAAAGGTCTACTGCATATACTAGTGATTAGAGTTATCTCTATATACATAGGGAATGGATACGAATGGATATACGCTAAGAGTCACATAGAAATGGTAGAGAGTACAACGGTCTACTGCATATACTAGTGATTAGAGTTATCTCTATATACATAGGGAAGGGATACGAATGGATATACTCTAAGAGTAACATAGAAATGGTAGAGAGTACAACGGTCTACTGCATATACTAGTGATTAGAGTTATCTCTATATATATAGGGAAGGGATACGAACGGATATACTCTATGAGTCACATAGGAATGGTAGAGTACAAAGGTCTTCTGTATATACTAGTGATTAGAGTTATCTCTATATACATAGGGAAGGGATATGAATGGATATACTCTAAGAGTCACATAGGAATGGTAGAGAGTACAACGGTCTACTGCATATACTAGTGATTAGAGTTATCTCTATATACATAGGGAAGGGATACGAACGGATATACTCTATGAGTCACATAGGAATGGTAGAGTACAAAGGTCTACTGTATATACTAGTGATTAGAGTTCTCTATATACATAGGGAAGGGATACGGATGGATATACTCTAAGAGTCACGTAGGAATGGAAGAGAGTACAAAGGTCTGCTGCATATACTAGTGATTAGAGTTATCTCTATATACATAGGGAAGGGATACGAACGGATATACTCTAAGAGTCACATAGGAATGGTAGAGTACAAAGGTCTACTGCATATACTAGTGATTAGAGTTATCTCTATATACATAGGGAAGGGATACGGATGGATATACTCTAAGAGTCACGTAGGAATGGAAGAGAGTACAAAGGTCTGCTGCATATACTAGTGATTAGAGTTATCTCTATATACATAGGGAAGGGATACGAACGGATATACTCTAAGAGTCACATAGGAATGGTAGAGTACAACGGTCTACTGCATATACTAGTGATTAGAGTTATCTCTATATACATAGGGAAGGGATACGAATGGATATACTCAAAGAGTCACATAGAAATGGTCGAGAGTACAACGGTCTACTGCATATACTAGTGATTAGAGTTATCTCTATATACATAGGGAAGGGATACGAATGGATATACTCTAAGAGTCACATAGAAATTGTAGAGAGTACAACGGTCTACTGCATATACTAGTGATTAGAGTTATCTCTATATACATAGGGAAGGGATACGAATGGATATACTCTAAGAGTCACATAGGAATGGTAGAGTACAAAGGTCTACTGCATATACTAGTGATTAGAGTTATCTCTATATACATAGGGAAGGGATACGGATGGATATACTCTAAGAGTCACATAGCAATGGTAGAGAGTACAGGTCTAATACATATACTAGTGATTAGAGTTATCTCTATACATAGGGAAGGGATACAAATGGATATACTCTAAGAGTCACATAGGAATGGTATATGGTACAGCGGTCTACTACATATACTAGTGATTAGAGTTATATCTATATACATAGGGAAGGGATACGAATGGATATACTCTAAGAGTCACATAGGAATGGTAGAGAGTACAGGTCTACTACATATACTAGTGATTAGAGTTATCTCTATATACATAGGGAAGGGTTACGAATGGATATACTCTAAGAGTCACATAGGAATGGTAGAGTACAAAGGTCTACTGCATATACTAGTGATTAGAGTTATCTCTATATACATAGGGAAGGGATACGAATGGATATACTCTAAGAGTCACATAGAAATGGTAGAGAGTACAACGGTCTACTGCATATACTAGTGATTAGAGTTATCTCTATATACATAGGGAAGGGATACGAATGGATATACTCTAAGAGTCACATAGAAATGGTGGAGAGTACAACGGTCTACTGCATATACTACTGATTAGAGTTATCTCTATATACATAGGGAAGGGATACGAATGGATATACTCCAAGAGTCACATAGGAATGGTAGAGTACAAAGGTCTACTGCATATACTAGTGATTAAAGTTATCTCTATATACATAGGGAAGGGATACGAACGGATATACTCTAAGAGTCACATAGGAATGGAAGAGAATACAAAGGTCTACTGCATATACTAGTGATTAGAGTTATCTCTATATACATAGGGAAGGGATACGGATGGATATACTCTAAGAGTCACGTAGGAATGGAAGAGAGTACAAAGGTCTACTGCATATACTAGTGATTAGAGTTATCTATATACATAGGGAAGGGATATGAATGGATATACTCTAAGAGTCACATAGGAATGGAAGAGAATACAAAGGTCTACTGCATATACTAGTGATTAGAGTTATCTCTATATACATAGGGAAGGGATACGAACGGATATACTCTATGAGTCACATAGGAATGGTATATGGTACAGTGGTCTACTACATATACTAGTGATTAGAGTTATCTCTATATACATAGGGAAGGGATACGAATGGATATACTCTAAGAGTCACATAGGAATGGTAGAGAGTACAGGTCTACTACATATACTAGTGATTAGAGTTATCTCTATACATAGGGAAGGGATACAAATGGATATACTCTAAGAGTCACATAGGAATGGAAGAGAGTACAAAGGTCTACTGCATATACTAGTGATTAGAGTTATCTCTATATACATAGGGAAGGGATACGGATGGATATACTCTAAGAGTCACGTAGGAATGGAAGAGAGCACAACGGTCTGCTGCATATACTAGTGATTAGAGTTATCTCTATATACATGGGGAAGGGATACGGATGGATATACTCTAAGAGTCACGTAGGAATGGAAGAGAGCACAACGGTCTGCTGCATATACTAGTGATTAGAGTTATCTCTATACATAGGGAAGGGATACAAATAGATATACTCTAAGAGTCACATAGGAATGGAAGAGAGTACAAAGGTCTACTGCATATACTAGTGATTAGAGTTATCTCTATACATAGGGAAGGGATACAAATGGATATACTCTAAGAGTCACATAGAAATGGTAGAGAGTACAACGGTCTACTGCATATACTAGTGATTAGAGTTATCTCTATATACATAGGGAAGGGATACGAATGGATATACTCTAAGAGTCACATAGGAATGGTAGAGTACAAAGGTCTACTGCATATACTAGTGATTAGAGTTATCTCTATATACATAGGGAAGGGATATGAATGGATATACTCTAAGAGTCACATAGGAATGGTAGAGTACAAAGGTCTACTGCATATACTAGTGATTAGAGTTATCTCTATATACATAGGGAAGGGATACAAATGGATATACTCTAAGAGTCACATAGGAATGGTAGAGAGTACAACGGTCTACTGCATATACTAGTGATTAGAGTTATCTCTATATACATAGGGAAGGGATACGGATGGATATACTCTAAGAGTCACGTAGGAATGGAAGAGAGCACAACGGTCTGCTGCATATACTAGTGATTAGAGTTATCTCTATATACATGGGGAAGGGATACGGATGGATATACTCTAAGAGTCACGTAGGAATGGAAGAGAGCACAACGGTCTGCTGCATATACTAGTGATTAGAGTTATCTCTATACATAGGGAAGGGATACAAATAGATATACTCTAAGAGTCACATAGGAATGGAAGAGAGTACAAAGGTCTACTGCATATACTAGTGATTAGAGTTATCTCTATATACATAGGGAAGGGATACGGATGGATATACTCTAGGAGTCACATAGGAATGGAAGAGAGTACAAAGGTCTACTGCATATACTAGTGATTAGAGTCATCTCTATATACATAGGGAAGGGATACGAATGGATATACTCTAAGAGTCACATAGGAATGGTAGAGTACAAAGGTCTACTGCATATACTAGTGATTAGAGTTATCTCTATATACATAGGGAAGGGATACGAATGGATATACTCCAAGAGTCACATAGGAATGGTAGAGTACAAAGGTCTACTGCATATACTAGTGATTAAAGTTATCTCTATATACATAGGGAAGGGATACGAACGGATATACTCTAAGAGTCACATAGGAATGGCAGAGAGTACAACGGTCTACTGCATATACTAGTGATTAGAGTTATCTCTCTATACATAGGGAAGGGATACGGATGGATATACTCTAAGAGTCACATAGGAATGGTAGAGAGTACAGGTCTAATACATATACTAGTGATTAGAGTTATCTCTATACATAGGGAAGGGATACAAATGGATATACTCTAAGAGTCACATAGGAATGGTAGAGAGTACAGGTCTACTACATATACTAGTGATTAGAGTTATCTCTATACATAGGGAAGGGATACAAATGGATATACTCTAAGAGTCACATAGGAATGGTAGAGAGTACAAAGGTCTACTACATATACTAGTGATTAGAGTTATCTCTATACATAGGGAAGGGATACAAATGGATATACTCTAAGAGTCACATAGGAACGGAAGAGAGTACAAAGGTCTACTGCATATACTAGTGATTAGAGTTATCTCTATATACATAGGGAAGGGATACGGATGGATATACTCTAAGAGTCACGTAGGAATGGAAGAGAGCACAACGGTCTGCTGCATATACTAGTGATTAGAGTTATCTCTATATACATGGGGAAGGGATACGGATGGATATACTCTAAGAGTCACGTAGGAATGGAAGAGAGCACAACGGTCTGCTGCATATACTAGTGATTAGAGTTATCTCTATACATAGGGAAGGGATACAAATAGATATACTCTAAGAGTCACATAGGAATGGAAGAGAGTACAAAGGTCTACTGCATATACTAGTGATTAGAGTTATCTCTATATACATAGGGAAGCGATACGGATGGATATACTCTAGGAGTCACATAGGAATGGAAGAGAGTACAAAGGTCTACTGCATATACTAGTGATTAGAGTTATCTCTATATACATAGGGAAGGGATATGAATGGATATACTCTAAGAGTCACATAGGAATGGTAGAGTACAAAGGTCTACTGCATATACTAGTGATTAGAGTTATCTCTATATACATAGGGAAGGGATACGAATGGATATACTCTAAGAGTCACATAGGAATGGTAGAGAGTACAACGGTCTACTGCATATACTAGTGATTAGAGTTATCTCTATATACATAGGGAAGGGATACGGATGGATATACTCTAAGAGTCACGTAGGAATGGAAGAGAGCACAACGGTCTGCTGCATATACTAGTGATTAGAGTTATCTCTATATACATGGGGAAGGGATACGGATGGATATACTCTAAGAGTCACGTAGGAATGGAAGAGAGCACAACGGTCTGCTGCATATACTAGTGATTAGAGTTATCTCTATACATAGGGAAGGGATACAAATAGATATACTCTAAGAGTCACATAGGAATGGAAGAGAGTACAAAGGTCTACTGCATATACTAGTGATTAGAGTTATCTCTATATACATAGGGAAGGGATACGGATGGATATACTCTAGGAGTCACATAGGAATGGAAGAGAGTACAAAGGTCTACTGCATATACTAGTGATTAGAGTTATCTCTATCTACATAGGGAAGGGATATGAATGGATATACTCTAAGAGTCACATAGGAATGGTAGAGTACAAAGGTCTACTGCATATACTAGTGATTAGAGTTATCTCTATATACATAGGGAAGGGATACGAATGGATATACTCTAAGAGTCACATAGGAATGGTAGAGAGTACAACGGTCTACTGCATATACTAGTGATCAGAGTTATCTCTATATACATAGGGAAGGGATACGAATGGATATACTCTAAGAGTCACATAGAAATGGTGGAGAGTACAACGGTCTACTGCATATACTAGTGATTAGAGTTATCTCTATATACATAGGGAAGGGATACGAACGGATACACTCTATGAGTCACATAGGAATGGTAGAGTACAAAGGTCTACTGTATATACTAGTGATTAGAGTTATCTCTATATACATAGGGAAGGGATACGAATGGATATACTCTAAGAGTCACATAGGAATGGTAGAGAGTACAACGGTCTACTGCATATACTAGTGATTAGAGTTATCTCTATATACATAGGGAAGGGATACGAACGGAAATACTCTAAGAGTCACACAGGAATGGTAGAGTACAAAGGTCTACTGCATATACTAGTGATTAGAGTTATCTCTATATACATAGGGAAGGGATACGGATGGATATACTCTAAGAGTCACGTAGGAATAGAAGAGAGTACAAAGGTCTGCTGCATATACTAGTGATTAGAGTTATCTCTATATACATAGGGAAGGGATACGAACGGATATACTCAAAGAGTCACATAGAAATGGTCGAGAGTACAACGGTCTACTGCATATACTAGTGATTAGAGTTATCTCTATATACATAGGGAAGGGATACGAACGGATATACTCTATGAGTCACATAGGAATGGTAGAGTACAAAGGTCTACTGTATATACTAGTGATTAGAGTTATCTCTATATACATAGGGAAGGGATACGAATGGATATACTCTAAGAGTCACATAGGAATGGTAGAGAGTACAACGGTCTACTGCATATACTAGTGATTAGAGTTTTCTCTATATACATAGGGAAGGGATACGAACGGATATACTCTAAGAGTCACATAGGAATGGTAGAGTACAAAGGTCTACTGCATATACTAGTGATTAGAGTTATCTCTATATACATAGGGAAGGGATACGAATGGATATACTCAAAGAGTCGCATAGAAATGGTCGAGAGTACAGCGGTCTACTGCATATACTAGTGATTAGAGTTATCTCTATATACATAGGGAAGGGATACGAATGGATATACTCTAAGAGTCACATAGAAATGGTCGAGAGTACAACGGTCTACTGCATATACTAGTGATTAGAGTTATCTCTATATACATAGGGAAGTGATACGGATGGATATACTCTAAGAGTCACATAGAAATGGTAGAGAGTACAAAGGTCTACTGCATATACTAGTGATTAGAGTTATCTCTATATACATAGGGAAGGGATACGAATGGATATACTCTAAGAGTCACATAGGAATGGTAGAGTACAAAGGCCTACTGCATATACTAGTGATTAGAGCTATCTCTATATACATAGGGAAGGGATACGAATGGATATACTCTAAGAGTCACATAGGAATGGTAGAGTACAAAGGTCTACTGCATATACTAGTGATTAGAGTTATCTCTATATACATAGGGAAGGGATACGAATGGATATACTCAAAGAGTCACATAGAAATGGTCGAGAGTACAACGGTCTACTGCATATACTAGTGATTAGAGTTATCTCTATATACATAGGGAAGGGATACGGATGGATATACTCTAAGAGTCACATAGGAATGGTAGAGAGTACAGGTCTAATACATATACTAGTGATTAGAGTTATCTCTATACATAGGGAAGGGATACAAATGGATATACTCTAAGAGTCACATAGGAATGATATATGGTACAGCGGTCTACTACATATACTAGTGATTAGAGTTATCTCTATATACATAGGGAAGGGATACGAATGGATATACTCTAATAGTCACATAGGAATGGTAGAGAGTACAGGTCTACTACATATACTAGTGATTAGAGTTATCTCTATACTTAGGGAAGGGATACAAATGGATATACTCTAAGAGTCACATAGGAATGGTAGAGAGTACAAAGGTCTACTGCATATACTAGTGATTAGAGTTATCTCTATATACATAGGGAAGGGATACGAACGGATATACACTAAGAGTCACATAGGAATGGAAGAGAGTACAAAGGTCTACTGCATATACTAGTGATTAGAGTTATCTCTATATACATAGGGAAGGGATACGAATGGATATACTCTAAGAGTCACATAGAAATGGTAGAGAGTACAAAGGTCTACTGCATATACTAGTGATTAGAGTTATCTCTATATACATAGGGAAGGGATACGAATGGATATACTCTAAGAGTCACATAGGAATGGTAGAGTACAAAGGTCTACTGCATATACTAGTGATTAGAGTTATCTCTATATACATAGGGAAGGGATACGAATGGATATACTCTAACAGTCACATAGAAATGGTAGAGAGTACAACGGTCTACTGCATATACTAGTGATTAGAGTTATCTCTATATACATAGGGAAGGGATACGGATGGATATACTCTAAGAGTCACATAGGAATGGTAGAGAGTACAACGGTCTACTGCATATACTAGTGATTAGAGTTATCTCTATATACATAGGGAAGGGATACGAACGGATATACTCTATGAGTCATATAGGAATTGTAGAGTACAAAGGTCTACTGCATATACTAGTTAGTAGAGTTATCTCTATATACATAGGGAAGGGATACGAACGGATATACTCTATGAGTCACATAGGAATGGTAGAGTACAAAGGTCTACTGCATATACTAGTGATTAAAGTTATCTCTATATACATAGGGAAGGGATACGGATGGATATACTCTAAGAGTCACATAGGAATGGAAGAGAGTACAGGTCAACTACATATACTAGTGATTAGAGTTATCTCTATATACATAGGGAAGGGATACGAACGGATATACGGGAAGAGTCACATAGAAATGGTAGAGAGTACAAAGGTCTACTGCATATACTAGTGATTAGAGTTATCTCTATATACATAAGGAAGGGATACGAATGGATATACTCTAAGAGTCACATAGGAATGGTAGAGTACAAAGGTCTACTGCATATACTAGTGATTAGAGTTATCTCTATATACATAGGGAAGGGATACGAATGGATATACTCTAAGAGTCACATAGGAATGGTAGAGTACAAAGGTCTACTGCATTTACTAGTGATTAGAGTTATCTCTATATACATAGGGAGGGATACGAATGGATATACTCAAAGAGTCACATAGAAATGGTCGAGAGTACAACGGTCTACTGCATATACTAGTGATTAGAGTTATCTCTATATACATAGGGAAGGGATACGGATGGATATACTCTAAGAGTCACATAGCAATGGTAGAGAGTACAGGTCTAATACATATACTAGTGATTAGAGTTATCTCTATACATAGGGAAGGGATTCAAATGGATATACTCTATGAGTCACATAGGAATGGTAGAGTACAAAGGTCTACTGCATATACTAGTGATTAGAGTTATCTCTATATACATAGGGAAGGGATAAGAACGGATATACTCTAAGAGTAACATAGAAATGGTAGAGAGTACAACGGTCTACTGCATATACTAGTGATTAGAGTTATCTCTATATACATAGGGAAGGGATACGAACGGATATACTCTAAGAGTCACATAGAAATGGTAGAGTACAAAGGTCTACTGTATATACTAGTGATTAGAGTTATCTCTATATACATAGGGAAGGGATACGGATGGATATACTCTAAGAGTCACATAGCAATGGTAGAGAGTACAGGTCTAATACATATACTAGTGATTAGAGTTATCTCTATACATAGGGAAGGGATTCAAATGGATATACTCTATAAGTCACATAGGAATGGTAGAGTACAAAGGTCTACTGCATATACTAGTGATTAGAGTTATCTCTATATACATAGGGAAGGGATACGAACGAATATACTCTATGAGTCACATAGGAATGGTAGAGTACAAAGGTCTACTGCATATACTAGTGATTAGAGTTATCTCTATATACATAGGGAAGGGATACGAACGGATATACACTAAGAGTCACATAGGAATGGAAGAGAGTACAAAGGTCTACTGCATATACTAGTGATTAGAGTTATCTCTATATACATAGGGAAGGGATACGAATGGATATACTCTAAGAATAACATAGAAATGGTAGAGAGTACAACGGTCTACTGCATATACTAGTGATTAGAGTTATCTCTATATACATAGGGAAGGAATACGAACGGATATACTCTAAGAGTCACATAGGAATGGAAGAGAGTACAGGTCTACTACATATACTAGTGATTAGAGTTATCTCTATATACATAGGAAAGGGATACGAATGGATATACTCTAAGAGTCACATAGAAATGGTAGAGAGTACAAAGGTCTACTGCATATACTAGTGATTAGAGTTATCTCTATATACATAGGGAAGGGATACGAATGGATATACTCTAAGAGTCACATAGGAATGGTAGAGTACCAGGGTCTACTGCATATACTAGTGATTAGAGTTATCTCTATATACATAGGGAAGGGATAGGGATGGATATACTCTAAGAGTCACGTAGGAATGGAAGAGAGTACAAAGGTCTGCTGCATATACTAGTGATTAGAGTTATCTCTATATACATAGGAAAGGGATACGAACGGATATACTCTAAGAGTAACATAGAAATGGTAGAGAGTACAACGGTCTACTGCATATACTAGTGATTAGAGTTATCTCTATATACATAGGGAAGGGATACGAACGGATATACTCTAAGAGTCACATAGGAATGGTAGAGTACAAAGGTCTACTGCATATACTAGTGATTAGAGTTATCTCTATATACATAGGGAAGGGATACGAACGGATATACTCTAAGAGTCACATAGGAATGGTAGAGTACAAAGGTCTACTGCATATACTAGTGATTAGAGTTATCTCTATATACATAGGGAAGGGATACGGATGGATATACTCTAAGAGTCACGTAGGAATGGAAGAGAGTACAAAGGTCTGCTGCATATACTAGTGATTAGAGTTATCTCTATATACATAGGGAAGGGATACAAACGGATATACTCTAAGAGTCACATAGGAATGGTAGAGTACAAAGGTCTACTGCATATACTAGTGATTAGAGTTATCTCTATATACATAGGGAAGGGATACGAATGGATATACTCAAAGAGTCACATAGAAATGGTCGAGAGTACAACGGTCTACTGCATATACTAGTGATTAGAGTTATCTCTATATACATAGGGAAGGGATACGAATGGATATACTCTAAGAGTCACATAGGAATGAGTACAAAGGTCTACTGCATATACTAGTGATTAGAGTTATCTCTATATACATAGGGAAGGGATACGAATGGATATACTCTAAGAGTCACATAGAAATTGTAGAGAGTACAACGGTCTACTGCATATACTAGTGATTAGAGTTATCTCTATATACATAGGGAAGGGATACGAATGGATATACTCCAAGAGTCACATAGGAATGGCAGAGAGTACAACGGTCTACTGCATATACTAGTGATTAGAGTTATCTCTCTATACATAGGGAAGGGATACGGATGGATATACTCTATGAGTCACATAGGAATGGTAGAGTACAAAGGTCTACTGTATATACTAGTGATTAGAGTTATCTCTATATACATAGGGAAGGGATACGAATGGATATACTCTAAGAGTCACATAGGAATGGTAGAGAGTACAGGTCTAATACATATACTAGTGATTAGAGTTATCTCTATATACATAGGGAAGGGATACGAATGGATATACTCTAAGAGTCACATAGGAATGGTAGAGAGTACAGGTCTACTACATATACTAGTGATTTGAGTTATCTCTATACATAGGGAAGGGATACAAATGGATATACTCTAAGAGTCACATAGGAATGGAAGAGAGTACAAAGGTCTACTGCATATACTAGTGATTAGAGTTATCTCTATATACATAGGGAAGGGATACGGATGGATATACTCTAAGAGTCACGTAGGAATGGAAGAGAGCACAACGGTCTGCTGCATATACTAGTGATTAGAGTTATCTCTATATACATGGGGAAGGGATACGGATGGATATACTCTAAGAGTCACGTAGGAATGGTAGAGTACAAAGGTCTACTGCATATACTAGTGATTAGAGTTATCTCTATATACATAGGGAAGGGATACGGATGGATATACTCTAAGAGTCACGTAGGAATGGAAGAGAGTACAAAGGTCTGCTGCATATACTAGTGATTAGAGTTATCTCTATATACATAGGGAAGGGATACAAACGGATATACTCTAAGAGTCACATAGGAATGGTAGAGTACAAAGGTCTACTGCATATACTAGTGATTAGAGTTATCTCTATATACATAGGGAAGGGATACGAATGGATATACTCAAAGAGTCACATAGAAATGGTCGAGAGTACAACGGTCTACTGCATATACTAGTGATTAGAGTTATCTCTATATACATAGGGAAGGGATACGAATGGATATACTCTAAGAGTCACATAGGAATGAGTACAAAGGTCTACTGCATATACTAGTGATTAGAGTTATCTCTATATACATAGGGAAGGGATACGAATGGATATACTCTAAGAGTCACATAGAAATTGTAGAGAGTACAACGGTCTACTGCATATACTAGTGATTAGAGTTATCTCTATATACATAGGGAAGGGATACGAATGGATATACTCCAAGAGTCACATAGGAATGGCAGAGAGTACAACGGTCTACTGCATATACTAGTGATTAGAGTTATCTCTCTATACATAGGGAAGGGATACGGATGGATATACTCTATGAGTCACATAGGAATGGTAGAGTACAAAGGTCTACTGTATATACTAGTGATTAGAGTTATCTCTATATACATAGGGAAGGGATACGAATGGATATACTCTAAGAGTCACATAGGAATGGTAGAGAGTACAGGTCTAATACATATACTAGTGATTAGAGTTATCTCTATATACATAGGGAAGGGATACGAATGGATATACTCTAAGAGTCACATAGGAATGGTAGAGAGTACAGGTCTACTACATATACTAGTGATTTGAGTTATCTCTATACATAGGGAAGGGATACAAATGGATATACTCTAAGAGTCACATAGGAATGGAAGAGAGTACAAAGGTCTACTGCATATACTAGTGATTAGAGTTATCTCTATATACATAGGGAAGGGATACGGATGGATATACTCTAAGAGTCACGTAGGAATGGAAGAGAGCACAACGGTCTGCTGCATATACTAGTGATTAGAGTTATCTCTATATACATGGGGAAGGGATACGGATGGATATACTCTAAGAGTCACGTAGGAATGGAAGAGAGCACAACGGTCTGCTGCATATACTAGTGATTAGAGTTATCTCTATACATAGGGAAGGGATACAAATAGATATACTCTAAGAGTCACATAGGAATGGAAGAGAGTACAAAGGTCTACTGCATATACTAGTGATTAGAGTTATCTCTATATACATAGGGAAGGGATACGAACGGATAAACTCTAAGAGTCACATAGGAATGGTAGAGTACAAAGGTCTACTGCATATACTAGTGATTAGAGTTATCTCTATATACATAGGGAAGGGATACGAATGGATATACTCAAAGAGTCACATAGAAATGGTCGAGAGTACAACGGTCTACTGCATATACTAGTGATTAGAGTTATCTCTATATACATAGGGAAGGGATACGAACGGATATACTCTATGAGTCACATAGGAATGGTAGAGTACAAAGGTCTACTGTATATACTAGTGATTAGAGTTATCTCTATATACATAGGGAAGGGATACGAATGGATATACTCTAAGAGTCATATAGGAATGGTAGAGAGTACAACGGTCTACTGCATATACTAGTGATTAGAGTTATCTCTATATACATAGGGAAGGGATACGAACGGATATACTCTAAGAGTCACATAGGAATGGTAGAGTACAAAGGTCTACTGCATATACTAGTGATTAGAGTTATCTCTATATACATAGGGAAGGGATACGAATGGATATACTCAAAGAGTCACATAGAAATGGTCGAGAGTACAACGGTCTACTGCATATACTAGTGATTAGAGTTATCTCTATATACATAGGGAAGGGATACGAACGGATATACTCTAAGAGTCACATAGGAATGGTAGAGTACAAAGGTCTACTGCATATACTAGTGATTAGAGTTATCTCTATATACATAGGGAAGGGATATGGATGGATATACTCTAAGAGTCACGTAGGAATGGAAGAGAGCACAACGGTCTGCTGCATATACTAGTGATTAGAGTTATCTCTATATACATGGGGAAGGGATACGGATGGATATACTCTAAGAGTCACGTAGGAATAGAAGAGAGTACAAAGGTCTGCTGCATATACTAGTGATTAGAGTTATCTCTATATACATAGGGAAGGGATACGAACGGATATACTCAAAGAGTCACATAGAAATGGTCGAGAGTACAACGGTCTACTGCATATACTAGTGATTAGAGTTATCTCTATATACATAGGGAAGGGATACGAATGGATATACTCTAAGAGTCACATAGGAATGGTAGAGAGTACAACGGTCTACTGCATATACTAGTGATTAGAGTTATCTCTATATACATAGGGAAGGGATACGAATGGATATACTCTAAGAGTCACATAGGAATGGTAGAGAGTACAACGGTCTACTGCATATACTAGTGATTAGAGTTATCTCTATATACATAGGGAAGGGATACGAACGGATATACTCTAAGAGTCACATAGGAATGGTAGAGTACAAAGGTCTACTGCATATACTAGTGATTAGAGTTATCTCTATATACATAGGGAAGGGATACGGATGGATATACTCTAAGAGTCATGTAGGAATGGAAGAGTACAAAGGTCTACTGCATATACTAGTGATTAGAGTTATCTATATATACATAGGGAAGGGATACGAATGGATATACTCAAAGAGTCACATAGAAATGGTCGAGAGTACAACGGTCTACTGCATATACTAGTGATTAGAGTTATCTCTATATACATAGGGAAGGGATACAAATGGATATACTCTAAGAGTCACATAGGAATGGTAGAGTACAAAGGTCTACTGCATATACTAGTGATTGGAGTTATCTCTATATACATAGGGAAGGGATACGGATGGATATACTCTAAGAGTCACATAGAAATGGTAGAGAGTACAAAGGTCTACTGCATATACTAGTGATTAGAGTTATCTCTATATACATAGGGAAGGGATACGAATGGATATACTCTAAGAGTCACATAGGAATGGTAGAGTACAAAGGTCTACTCCATATACTAGTGATTAGAGTTATCTCTATACATAGGGAAGGGATACAAATGGATATACTCTAAGAGTCACATAGGAATGGTAGAGTACAAAGGTCTACTGCATATACTAGTGATTAGAGTTATCTCTATATACATAGGGAAGGGATACGAATGGATATACACTAAGAGTCACATAGGAATGGTAGAGAGTACAGGTCTACTACATATACTAGTGATTAGAGTTATCTCTATATACATAGGGAAGGGATACGGATGGATATACTCTAAGAGTCACATAGGAATGGTAGAGAGTACAGGTCTACTACATATACTAGTGATTAGAGTTATCTCTATACATAGGGAAGGGATACAAATGGATATACTCTAAGAGTCACATAGGAATGGTAGAGTACAAAGGTCTACTGCATATACTAGTGATTAGAGTTCTCTATATACATAGGGAAGGGATACGAATGGATATACTCAAAGAGTCACATAGAAATGGTCGAGAGTACAACGGTCTACTGCATATACTAGTGATTAGAGTTATCTCTATATACATAGGGAAGGGATACAAATGGATATACTCTAAGAGTCACATAGGAATGGTAGAGTACAAAGGTCTACTGCATATACTAGTGATTAGAGTTATCTCTATATACATAGGGAAGGGATACGGATGGATATACTCTAAGAGTCACATAGAAATGGTAGAGAGTACAAAGGTCTACTGCATATACTAGTGATTAGAGTTATCTCTATATACATAGGGAAGGGATAGGGATGGATATACTCTAAGAGTCACGTAGGAATGGAAGAGAGTACAAAGGTCTGCTGCATATACTAGTGATTAGAGTTATCTCTATATACATAGGAAAGGGATACGAATGGATATACTCTAAGAGTAACATAGAAATGGTAGAGAGTACAACGGTCTACTGCATATACTAGTGATTAGAGTTATCTCTATATACATAGGGAAGGGATACGAACGGATATACTCTAAGAGTCACATAGGAATGGTAGAGTACAAAGGTCTACTGCATATACTAGTGATTAGAGTTATCTCTATATACATAGGGAAGGGATACGAACGGATATACTCTAAGAGTCACATAGGAATGGTAGAGTACAAAGGTCTACTGCATATACTAGTGATTAGAGTTATCTCTATATACATAGGGAAGGGATACGGATGGATATACTCTAAGAGTCACGTAGGAATGGAAGAGAGTACAAAGGTCTGCTGCATATACTAGTGATTAGAGTTATCTCTATATACATAGGGAAGGGATACAAACGGATATACTCTAAGAGTCACATAGGAATGGTAGAGTACAAAGGTCTACTGCATATACTAGTGATTAGAGTTATCTCTATATACATAGGGAAGGGATACGAATGGATATACTCAAAGAGTCACATAGAAATGGTCGAGAGTACAACGGTCTACTGCATATACTAGTGATTAGAGTTATCTCTATATACATAGGGAAGGGATACGAATGGATATACTCTAAGAGTCACATAGGAATGAGTACAAAGGTCTACTGCATATACTAGTGATTAGAGTTATCTCTATATACATAGGGAAGGGATACGAATGGATATACTCTAAGAGTCACATAGAAATTGTAGAGAGTACAACGGTCTACTGCATATACTAGTGATTAGAGTTATCTCTATATACATAGGGAAGGGATACGAATGGATATACTCCAAGAGTCACATAGGAATGGCAGAGAGTACAACGGTCTACTGCATATACTAGTGATTAGAGTTATCTCTCTATACATAGGGAAGGGATACGGATGGATATACTCTATGAGTCACATAGGAATGGTAGAGTACAAAGGTCTACTGTATATACTAGTGATTAGAGTTATCTCTATATACATAGGGAAGGGATACGAATGGATATACTCTAAGAGTCACATAGGAATGGTAGAGAGTACAGGTCTAATACATATACTAGTGATTAGAGTTATCTCTATATACATAGGGAAGGGATACGAATGGATATACTCTAAGAGTCACATAGGAATGGTAGAGAGTACAGGTCTACTACATATACTAGTGATTTGAGTTATCTCTATACATAGGGAAGGGATACAAATGGATATACTCCAAGAGTCACATAGGAATGGAAGAGAGTACAAAGGTCTACTGCATATACTAGTGATTAGAGTTATCTCTATATACATAGGGAAGGGATACGGATGGATATACTCTAAGAGTCACGTAGGAATGGAAGAGAGCACAACGGTCTGCTGCATATACTAGTGATTAGAGTTATCTCTATATACATGGGGAAGGGATACGGATGGATATACTCAGAGTCACGTAGGAATGGAAGAGAGCACAACGGTCTGCTGCATATACTAGTGATTAGAGTTATCTCTATACATAGGGAAGGGATACAAATAGATATACTCTAAGAGTCACATAGGAATGGAAGAGAGTACAAAGGTCTACTGCATATACTAGTGATTAGAGTTATCTCTATATACATAGGGAAGGGATACGAACGGATAAACTCTAAGAGTCACATAGGAATGGTAGAGTACAAAGGTCTACTGCATATACTAGTGATTAGAGTTATCTCTATATACATAGGGAAGGGATACGAATGGATATACTCAAAGAGTCACATAGAAATGGTCGAGAGTACAACGGTCTACTGCATATACTAGTGATTAGAGTTATCTCTATATACATAGGGAAGGGATACGAACGGATATACTCTATGAGTCACATAGGAATGGTAGAGTACAAAGGTCTACTGTATATACTAGTGATTAGAGTTATCTCTATATACATAGGGAAGGGATACGAATGGATATACTCTAAGAGTCACATAGGAATGGTAGAGAGTACAACGGTCTACTGCATATACTAGTGATTAGAGTTATCTCTATATACATAGGGAAGGGATACGAACGGATATACTCTAAGAGTCACATAGGAATGGTAGAGTACAAAGGTCTACTGCATATACTAGTGATTAGAGTTATCTCTATATACATAGGGAAGGGATACGAATGGATATACTCAAAGAGTCACATAGAAATGGTCGAGAGTACAACGGTCTACTGCATATACTAGTGATTAGAGTTATCTCTATATACATAGGGAAGGGATACGAACGGATATACTCTAAGAGTCACATAGGAATGGTAGAGTACAAAGGTCTACTGCATATACTAGTGATTAGAGTTATCTCTATATACATAGGGAAGGGATACGGATGGATATACTCTAAGAGTCACGTAGGAATGGAAGAGAGCACAACGGTCTGCTGCATATACTAGTGATTAGAGTTATCTCTATATACATGGGGAAGGGATACGGATGGATATACTCTAAGAGTCACGTAGGAATGGAAGAGAGCACAACGGTCTGCTGCATATACTAGTGATTAGAGTTCTCTCTATATACATAGGAAAGGGATACGAACGGATATACACTAAGAGTCACATAGGAATGGAAGAGAGTACAACGGTCTACTGCATATACTAGTGATTAGAGTTATCTCTATATACATAGGGAAGGGATACGAATGGATATACTCTAAGAGTCATATAGGAATGGTAGAGTACAAAGGTCTACTGCATATACTAGTGATTAGAGTTATCTCTATATACATAGGGAAGGGATACGAACGGATATACACTAAGAGTCACATAGAAATGGTAGAGAGTACAAAGGTCTACTGCATATACTAGTGATTAGAGTTATCTCTATATACATAGGGAAGGGATACGAATGGATATACTCTAAGAGTCACATAGGAATGGTAGAGAGTACAAAGGTCTACTGCATATACTAGTGATTAGAGTTATCTCTATATACATAGGGAAGGGATACGAATGGATATACTCTAAGAGTCACATAGAAATTGTAGAGAGTACAACGGTCTACTGCATATACTAGTGATTAGAGTTATCTCTATATACATAGGGAAGGGATACGAATGGATATACTCTAAGAGTCACATAGGAATGGTAGAGTACAAAGGTCTACTGCATATACTAGTGATTAGAGTTATCTCTATATACATAGGGAAGGGATACGAATGGATATACTCAAAGAGTCACATAGAAATGGTCGAGAGTACAACGGTCTACTGCATATACTAGTGATTAGAGTTATCTCTATATACATAGGGAAGGGATACGAATGGATATACTCTAAGAGTCACATAGGAATGGTAGAGAGTACAGGTCTACTACATATACTAGTGATTAGAGTTATCTCTATACATAGGGAAGGGATACAAATGGATATACTCTAAGAGTCACATAGGAATGGTAGAGAGTACAGGTCTACTGCATATACTAGTGATTAGAGTTATCTCTATATACATAGGGAAGGGATACGAACGGATATACTCTAAGAGTCACATAGGAATGGAAGAGAGTACAAAGGTCTACTGCATATACTAGTGATTAGAGTTATCTCTATATACATAGGGAAGGGATACGTATGGATATACTCTAGGAGTCACGTAGGAATGGAAGAGAGCACAACGGTCTGCTGCATATACTAGTGATTAGAGTTATCTCTATATACATAGGGAAGGGATACGAATGGATATACTCTAAGAGTCACATAGGAATGGTAGAGAGTACAGGTCTACTACATATACTAGTGATTAGAGTTATCTCTATACATAGGGAAGGGATACAAATGGATATACTCTAAGAGTCACATAGGAATGGTAGAGAGTACAGGTCTACTGCATATACTAGTGATTAGAGTTATCTCTATATACATAGGGAAGGGATACGAACGGATATACTCTAAGAGTCACATAGGAATGGAAGAGAGTACAAAGGTCTACTGCATATACTAGTGATTAGAGTTATCTCTATATACATAGGGAAGGGATACGGATGGATATACTCTAAGAGTCACGTAGGAATGGAAGAGAGCACAACGGTCTGCTGCATATACTAGTGATTAGAGTTATCTCTATATACATAGGGAAGGGATACGGATGGATATACTCTAAGAGTCACATAGGAATGGAACAGAGCACAACGGTCTGCTGCATATACTAGTGATTAGAGTTATCTCTATATACATAGGGAAGGGATACGAATGGATATACTCTAAGAGTCACATAGGAATGGAAGAGAGTACAAAGGTCTACTGCATATACTAGTGATTAGAGTTATCTCTATATACATAGGGAAGGGATACGAATGGATATACTCTAAGAGTCACATAGAAATGGTAGAGAGTACAAAGGTCTACTGCATATACTAGTGATTAGAGTTATCTCTATATACATAGGGAAGGGATACGAATGGATATACTCTAAGAGTCACATAGGAATGGTAGAGTACAAAGGTCTACTGCATATACTAGTGATTAGAGTTATCTCTATATACATAGGGAAGGGATACGAACGGATATACTCTATGAGTCACATAGGAATGGTAGAGTACAAAGGTCTACTGCATATACTAGTGATTAGAGTTATCTCTATATACATAGGGAAGGGATACGAATGGATATACTCTAAGAGTCACATAGGAATGGTAGAGAGTACAACGGTCTACTGCATATACTAGTGATTAGAGTTATCTCTATATACATAGGGAAGGGATACGGATGGATATACTCTAAGAGTCACATAGGAATGGTAGAGTACAAAGGTCTACTGCATATACTAGTGATTAAAGTTATCTCTATATACATAGGGAAGGGATACGGATGGATATACTCTAAGAGTCACATAGGAATGGAAGAGAGTACAGGTCTACTACATATACTAGTGATTAGAGTTATCTCTATATACATAGGGAAGGGATACGAACGGATATACTCTAAGAGTCACATAGAAATGGTAGAGAGTACAAAGGTCTACTGCATATACTAGTGATTAGAGTTATCTCTATATACATAGGGAAGGGATACGAATGGATATACTCTAAGAGTCACATAGGAATGGTAGAGTACAAAGGTCTACTGCATATACTAGTGATTAGAGTTATCTCTATATACATAGGGAAGGGATACGAATGGATATACTCTAAGAGTCACATAGAAATGGTAGAGAGTACAACGGTCTACTGCATATACTAGTGCTTAGAGTTATCTCTATATACATAGGGAAGGGATACGAATGGATATACTCTAAGAGTCACATAGGAATGGTAGAGAGTACAACGGTCTACTGCATATACTAGTGATTAGAGTTATCTCTATATACATAGGGAAGGGATACGAATGGATATACTCTAAGAGTCACATAGGAATGGTAGAGAGTACAACGGTCTACTGCATATACTAGTGATTAGAGTTATCTCTATATACATAGGGAAGGGATACGAACGGATATACTCTATGAGTCACATAGGAATGGTAGAGTACAAAGGTCTACTGTATATACTAGTGATTAGAGTTATCTCTATATACATAGGGAAGGGATACGAATGGATATACTCTAAGAGTCACATAGGAATGGTAGAGAGTACAACGGTCTACTGCATATACTAGTGATTAGAGTTATCTCTATATACATAGGGAAGGGATACGAACGGATATACTCTAAGAGTCACATAGGAATGGTAGAGTACAAAGGTCTACTGCATATACTAGTGATTAGAGTTATCTCTATATACATAGGGAAGGGATACGGATGGATATACTCTAAGAGTCATGTAGGAATGGAAGAGTACAAAGGTCTACTGCATATACTAGTGATTAGAGTTATCTATATATACATAGGGAAGGGATACGAATGGATATACTCAAAGAGTCACATAGAAATGGTCGAGAGTACAACGGTCTACTGCATATACTAGTGATTAGAGTTATCTCTATATACATAGGGAAGGGATACAAATGGATATACTCTAAGAGTCACATAGGAATGGTAGAGTACAAAGGTCTACTGCATATACTAGTGATTAGAGTTATCTCTATATACATAGGGAAGGGATACGGATGGATATACTCTAAGAGTCACATAGAAATGGTAGAGAGTACAAAGGTCTACTGCATATACTAGTGATTAGAGTTATCTCTATATACATAGGGAAGGGATACAAATGGATATACTCTAAGAGTCACATAGGAATGGTAGAGTACAAAGGTCTACTCCATATACTAGTGATTAGAGTTATCTCTATACATAGGGAAGGGATACAAATGGATATACTCTAAGAGTCACATAGGAATGGTATATGGTACAGCGGTCTACTACATATACTAGTGATTAGAGTTATCTCTATATACATAGGGAAGGGATACGAATGGATATACACTAAGAGTCACATAGGAATGGTAGAGAGTACAGGTCTACTACATATACTAGTGATTAGAGTTATCTCTATATACATAGGGAAGGGATACGGATGGATTTACTCTAAGAGTCACATAGGAATGGTAGAGTACAAAGGTCTACTGCATATACTAGTGATTAGAGTTCTCTATATACATAGGGAAGGGATACGAATGGATATACTCAAAGAGTCACATAGAAATGGTCGAGAGTACAACGGTCTACTGCATATACTAGTGATTAGAGTTATCTCTATATACATAGGGAAGGGATACAAATGGATATACTCTAAGAGTCACATAGGAATGGTAGAGTACAAAGGTCTACTGCATATACTAGTGATTAGAGTTATCTCTATATACATAGGGAAGGGATACGGATGGATATACTCTAAGAGTCACATAGAAATGGTAGAGAGTACAAAGGTCTACTGCATATACTAGTGATTAGAGTTATCTCTATATACATAGGGAAGGGATAGGGATGGATATACTCTAAGAGTCACGTAGGAATGGAAGAGAGTACAAAGGTCTGCTGCATATACTAGTGATTAGAGTTATCTCTATATACATAGGAAAGGGATACGAATGGATATACTCTAAGAGTAACATAGAAATGGTAGAGAGTACAACGGTCTACTGCATATACTAGTGATTAGAGTTATCTCTATATACATAGGGAAGGGATACGAACGGATATACTCTAAGAGTCACATAGGAATGGTAGAGTACAAAGGTCTACTGCATATACTAGTGATTAGAGTTATCTCTATATACATAGGGAAGGGATACGAACGGATATACTCTAAGAGTCACATAGGAATGGTAGAGTACAAAGGTCTACTGCATATACTAGTGATTAGAGTTATCTCTATATACATAGGGAAGGGATACGGATGGATATACTCTAAGAGTCACGTAGGAATGGAAGAGAGTACAAAGGTCTGCTGCATATACTAGTGATTAGAGTTATCTCTATATACATAGGGAAGGGATACAAACGGATATACTCTAAGAGTCACATAGGAATGGTAGAGTACAAAGGTCTACTGCATATACTAGTGATTAGAGTTATCTCTATATACATAGGGAAGGGATACGAATGGATATACTCAAAGAGTCACATAGAAATGGTCGAGAGTACAACGGTCTACTGCATATACTAGTGATTAGAGTTATCTCTATATACATAGGGAAGGGATACGAATGGATATACTCTAAGAGTCACATAGGAATGAGTACAAAGGTCTACTGCATATACTAGTGATTAGAGTTATCTCTATATACATAGGGAAGGGATACGAATGGATATACTCTAAGAGTCACATAGAAATTGTAGATAGCACAACGGTCTACTGCATATACTAGTGATTAGAGTTATCTCTATATACATAGGGAAGGGATACGAATGGATATACTCCAAGAGTCACATAGGAATGGCAGAGAGTACAACGGTCTACTGCATATACTAGTGATTAGAGTTATCTCTCTATACATAGGGAAGGGATACGGATGGATATACTCTATGAGTCACATAGGAATGGTAGAGTACAAAGGTCTACTGTATATACTAGTGATTAGAGTTATCTCTATATACATAGGGAAGGGATACGAATGGATATACTCTAAGAGTCACATAGGAATGGTAGAGAGTACAGGTCTAATACATATACTAGTGATTAGAGTTATCTCTATATACATAGGGAAGGGATACGAATGGATATACTCTAAGAGTCACATAGGAATGGTAGAGAGTACAGGTCTACTACATATACTAGTGATTTGAGTTATCTCTATACATAGGGAAGGGATACAAATGGATATACTCCAAGAGTCACATAGGAATGGAAGAGAGTACAAAGGTCTACTGCATATACTAGTGATTAGAGTTATCTCTATATACATAGGGAAGGGATACGGATGGATATACTCTAAGAGTCACGTAGGAATGGAAGAGAGCACAACGGTCTGCTGCATATACTAGTGATTAGAGTTATCTCTATATACATGGGGAAGGGATACGGATGGATATACTCTAAGAGTCACGTAGGAATGGAAGAGAGCACAACGGTCTGCTGCATATACTAGTGATTAGAGTTATCTCTATACATAGGGAAGGGATACAAATAGATATACTCTAAGAGTCACATAGGAATGGAAGAGAGTACAAAGGTCTACTGCATATACTAGTGATTAGAGTTATCTCTATATACATAGGGAAGGGATACGAACGGATAAACTCTAAGAGTCACATAGGAATGGTAGAGTACAAAGGTCTACTGCATATACTAGTGATTAGAGTTATCTCTATATACATAGGGAAGGGATACGAATGGATATACTCAAAGAGTCACATAGAAATGGTCGAGAGTACAACGGTCTACTGCATATACTAGTGATTAGAGTTATCTCTATATACATAGGGAAGGGATACGAACGGATATACTCTATGAGTCACATAGGAATGGTAGAGTACAAAGGTCTACTGCATATACTAGTGATTAGAGTTATCTCTATATACATAGGGAAGGGATACGGATGGATATACTCTAAGAGTCATGTAGGAATGGAAGAGTACAAAGGTCTACTGCATACACTAGTGATTAGAGTTATCTCTATATACATAGGGAAGGGATACGGATGGATATACTCTAAGAGTCACATAGGAATGGAACAGAGCACAACGGTCTGCTGCATATACTAGTGATTAGAGTTATCTCTATATACATAGGGAAGGGATACGAATGGATATACTCTAAGAGTCATATAGGAATGGAAGAGAGTACAAAGGTCTACTGCATATACTAGTGATTAGAGTTATCTCTATATACATAGGGAAGGGATACGAATGGATATACTCTAAGAGTCACATAGGAATGGAAGAGAGTACAAAGGTCTACTGCATATACTAGTGATTAGAGTTATCTCTATATACATAGGGAAGGGATACGAACGGATATACACTAAGAGTCACATAGGAATGGAAGAGAGTACAGGTCTACTACATATACTAGTGATTAGAGTTATCTCTATATACATAGGGAAGGGATACGAATGGATATACTCTAAGAGTCACATAGAAATGGTAGAGAGTACAAAGGTCTAATGCATATACTAGTGATTAGAGTTATCTCTATATACATAGGGAAGGGATACGAATGGATATACTCTAAGAGTCACATAGGAATGGTAGAGTACAAAGGTCTACTGCATATACTAGTGATTAGAGTTATCTCTATATACATAGGGAAGGGATACGAACGGATATACTCTATGAGTCACATAGGAATGGTAGAGTACAAAGGTCTACTGCATATACTAGTGATTAGAGTTATCTCTATATACATAGGGAAGGGATACGAATGGATATACTCTAAGAATCACATAGGAATGGTAGAGAGTACAACGGTCTACTGCATATACTAGTGATTAGAGTTATCTCTATATACATAGGGAAGGGATACGGATGGATATACTCTAAGAGTCACATAGGAATGGTAGAGTACAAAGGTCTACTGCATATACTAGTGATTAAAGTTATCTCTATATACATAGGGAAGGGATACGGATGGATATACTCTAAGAGTCACATAGGAATGGAAGAGAGTACAGGTCTACTACATATACTAGTGATTAGAGTTATCTCTATATACATAGGGAAGGGATACGAACGGATATACTCTAAGAGTCACATAGAAATGGTAGAGAGTACAAAGGTCTACTGCATATACTAGTGATTAGAGTTATCTCTATATACATAGGGAAGGGATACGAATGGATATACTCTAAGAGTCACATAGGAATGGTAGAGTACAAAGGTCTACTGCATATACTAGTGATTAGAGTTATCTCTATATACATAGGGAAGGGATACGAATGGATATACTCTAAGAGTCACATAGAAATGGTAGAGAGTACAACGGTCTACTGCATATACTAGTGCTTAGAGTTATCTCTATATACATAGGGAAGGGATACGAATGGATATACTCTAAGAGTCACATAGGAATGGTAGAGAGTACAACGGTCTACTGCATATACTAGTGATTAGAGTTATCTCTATATACATAGGGAAGGGATACGAATGGATATACTCTAAGAGTCACATAGGAATGGTAGAGAGTACAACGGTCTACTGCATATACTAGTGATTAGAGTTATCTCTATATACATAGGGAAGGGATACGAACGGATATACTCTATGAGTCACATAGGAATGGTAGAGTACAAAGGTCTACTGTATATACTAGTGATTAGAGTTATCTCTATATACATAGGGAAGGGATACGAATGGATATACTCTAAGAGTCACATAGGAATGGTAGAGAGTACAACGGTCTACTGCATATACTAGTGATTAGAGTTATCTCTATATACATAGGGAAGGGATACGAACGGATATACTCTAAGAGTCACATAGGAATGGTAGAGTACAAAGGTCTACTGCATATACTAGTGATTAGAGTTATCTCTATATACATAGGGAAGGGATACGGATGGATATACTCTAAGAGTCATGTAGGAATGGAAGAGTACAAAGGTCTACTGCATATACTAGTGATTAGAGTTATCTATATATACATAGGGAAGGGATACGAATGGATATACTCAAAGAGTCACATAGAAATGGTCGAGAGTACAACGGTCTACTGCATATACTAGTGATTAGAGTTATCTCTATATACATAGGGAAGGGATACAAATGGATATACTCTAAGAGTCACATAGGAATGGTAGAGTACAAAGGTCTACTGCATATACTAGTGATTAGAGTTATCTCTATATACATAGGGAAGGGATACGGATGGATATACTCTAAGAGTCACATAGAAATGGTAGAGAGTACAAAGGTCTACTGCATATACTAGTGATTAGAGTTATCTCTATATACATAGGGAAGGGATACGAATGGATATACTCTAAGAGTCACATAGGAATGGTAGAGTACAAAGGTCTACTCCATATACTAGTGATTAGAGTTATCTCTATACATAGGGAAGGGATACAAATGGATATACTCTAAGAGTCACATAGGAATGGTATATGGTACAGCGGTCTACTACATATACTAGTGATTAGAGTTATCTCTATATACATAGGGAAGGGATACGAATGGATATACACTAAGAGTCACATAGGAATGGTAGAGAGTACAGGTCTACTACATATACTAGTGATTAGAGTTATCTCTATATACATAGGGAAGGGATACGGATGGATATACTCTAAGAGTCACATAGGAATGGTAGAGAGTACAGGTCAACTACATATACTAGTGATTAGAGTTATCTCTATACATAGGGAAGGGATACAAATGGATATACTCTAAGAGTCACATAGGAATGGTAGAGTACAAAGGTCTACTGCATATACTAGTGATTAGAGTTCTCTATATACATAGGGAAGGGATACGAATGGATATACTCAAAGAGTCACATAGAAATGGTCGAGAGTACAACGGTCTACTGCATATACTAGTGATTAGAGTTATCTCTATATACATAGGGAAGGGATACAAATGGATATACTCTAAGAGTCACATAGGAATGGTAGAGTACAAAGGTCTACTGCATATACTAGTGATTAGAGTTATCTCTATATACATAGGGAAGGGATACGGATGGATATACTCTAAGAGTCACATAGAAATGGTAGAGAGTACAAAGGTCTACTGCATATACTAGTGATTAGAGTTATCTCTATATACATAGGGAAGGGATACGAATGGATATACTCTAAGAGTCACATAGGAATGGTAGAGTACAAAGGTCTACTCCATATAATAGTGATTAGAGTTATCTCTATATACATAGGGAGGGATATGAATGGATATACACTAAGAGTCACATAGGAATGGTAGAGAGTACAGGTCTACTACATATACTAGTGATTAGAGTTATCTCTATATACATAGGGAAGGGATACGGATGGATATACTCTAAGAGTCACATAGGAATGGTAGAGAGTACAGGTCTACTACATATACTAGTGATTAGAGTTATCTCTATACATAGGGAAGGGATACAAATGGATATACTCTAAGAGTCACATAGGAATGGAAGAGAGTACAAAGGTCTACTGCATATACTAGTGATTAGAGTTATCTCTATATACATAGGGAAGGGATACGGATGGATATACTCTAAGAGTCACGTAGGAATGGAAGAGAGCACAACGGTCTGCTGCATATACTAGTGATTAGAGTTATCTCTATATACATAGGGAAGGGATACGGATGGATATACTCTAAGAGTCACATAGGAATGGAAGAGAGCACAACGGTCTGCTGCATATACTAGTGATTAGAGTTATCTCTATATACATAGGGAAGGGATACAAATGGATATACTCTAAGAGTCACATAGGAATGGAAGAGAGTACAAAGGTCTACTGTATATACTAGTGATTAGAGTTATCTCTATATACATAGGGAAGGGATACGAACGGATATACTCTATGAGTCACATAGAAATGGAAGAGAGTACAGGTCTACTACATATACTAGTGATTAGAGTTATCTCTATATACATAGGGAAGGGATACGAATGGATATACCCTAAGAGTCACATAGAAATGGTAGAGAGTACAAAGGTCTACTGCATATACTAGTGATTAGAGTTATCTCTATATACATAGGGAAGGGATACGAATGGATATACACTAAGAGTCACATAGGAATGGAAGAGAGTACAGGTCTACTACATATACTAGTGATTAGAGTTATCTCTATATACATAGGGAAGGGATACGAATGGATATACTCTAAGAGTCACATAGAAATGGTAGAGAGTACAAAGGTCTACTGCATATACTAGTGATTAGAGTTATCTCTATATACATAGGGAAGGGATACGAACGGATATACACTAAGAGTCACATAGGAATGGAAGAGAGTACAGGTCTACTACATATACTAGTGATTAGAGTTATCTCTATATACATAGGGAAGGGATACGAATAGATATACTCTAAGAGTCACATAGAAATGGTAGAGAGTACAACGGTCTACTGCATATACTAGTGATTAGAGTTATCTCTATATACATAGGGAAGGGATACGAATGGATATACTCTAAGAGTCACATAGGAATGGTAGAGTACAAAGGTCTACTGCATATACTAGTGATTAGAGTTATCTCTATATACATAGGGAAGGGATACGAATGGATATACTCTAAGAGTCACATAGAAATGGTAGAGAGTACAACGGTCTACTGCATATACTAGTGATTAGAGTTATCTCTATATACATAGGGAAGGGATACGAACGGATATACTCTATGAGTCACATAGGAATGGTAGAGTACAAAGGTCTACTGTATATACTAGTGATTAGAGTTATCTCTATATACATAGGGAAGGGATACGAATGGATATACTCTAAGAGTCACATAGGAATGGTAGAGAGTACAACGGTCTACTGCATATACTAGTGATTAGAGTTATCTCTATATACATAGGGAAGGGATACGGATGGATATACTCTAAGAGTCACATAGGAATGGTAGAGTACAAAGGTCTACTGTATATACTAGTGATTAGAGTTATCTCTATATACATAGGGAAGGGATACGAATGGATATACACTAAGAGTCACATAGGAATGAAAGAGAGTACAGGTCTACTATATATACTAGTGATTAGAGTTATCTCTATATACATAGGGAAGGGATACGGATGGATATACTCTAAGAGTCACGTAGGAATGGAAGAGAGTACAAAGGTCTGCTGCATATACTAGTGATTAGAGTTATCTCTATATACATAGGGAAGGGATACGAATGGATATACTCTAAGAGTCACATAGGAATGGTAGAGTACAAAGGTCTACTGCATATACTAGTGATTAGAGTTATCTCTATATACATAGGGAAGGGATACGAATGGATATACTCTAAGAGTCACATAGAAATGGTAGAGAGTACAGGTCTACTACATATACTAGTGATTAGAGTTATCTCTATATACATAGGGAAGGGATACGAATGGATATACTCTAAGAGTCACATAGGAATGGTAGAGAGTACAGGTCTACTACATATACTAGTGATTAGAGTTATCTCTATACATAGGGAAGGGATACAAATGGATATACTCTAAGAGTCACATAGGAATGGAAGAGAGTACAAAGGTCTACTGCATATACTAGTGATTAGAGTTATCTCTATATACATAGGGAAGGGATACGGATGGATATACTCTAAGAGTCACGTAGGAATGGAAGAGAGCACAACGGTCTGCTGCATATACTAGTGATTAGAGTTATCTCTATATACATAGGGAAGGGATACAAATGGATATACTCTAAGAGTCACATAGGAATGGAAGAGAGTACAAAGGTCTACTGCATATACTAGTGATTAGAGTTATCTCTATATACATAGGGAAGGGATACGAACGGATATACTCTATGAGTCACATAGAAATGGAAGAGAGTACAGGTCTACTACATATACTAGTGATTAGAGTTATCTCTACATACATAGGGAAGGGATACGAATGGATATACTCTAAGAGTCACATAGAAATGGTAGAGAGTACAAAGGTCTACTGCATATACTAGTGATTAGAGTTATCTCTATATACATAGGGAAGGGATACGAATGGATATACACTAAGAGTCACATAGGAATGGAAGAGAGTACAGGTCTACTATATATACTAGTGATTAGAGTTATCTCTATATACATAGGGAAGGGATACGAATGGATATACTCTAAGAGTCACATAGAAATGGTAGAGAGTACAAAGGTCTACTGCATATACTAGTGATTAGAGTTATCTCTATATACATAGGGAAGGGATACGAATGGATATACTCTAAGAGTCACATAGGAATGGTAGAGTACAAAGGTCTACTGCATATACTAGTGATTAGAGTTATCTCTATATACATAGGGAAGGGATACGAATGGATATACTCTAAGAGTCACATAGAAATGGTAGAGAGTACAACGGTCTACTGCATATACTAGTGATTGGAGTTATCTCTATATACATAGGGAAGGGATACGAACGGATATACTCTATGAGTCACATAGGAATGGTAGAGTACAAAGGTCTACTGTATATACTAGTGATTAGAGTTATCTCTATATACATAGGGAAGGGATACGGATGGATATACTCTAAGAGTCACATAGGAATGGAAGAGAGCACAACGGTCTGCTGCATATACTAGTGATTAGAGTTATCTCTATATACATAGGGAAGGGATACAAATGGATATACTCTAAGAGTCACATAGGAATGGAAGAGAGTACAAAGGTCTACTGCATATACTAGTGATTAGAGTTATCTCTATATACATAGGGAAGGGTTACGAATGGATATACTCTAAGAGTCACATAGGAATGGAAGAGAGTACAAAGGTCTCCTGCATATACTAGTGATTAGAGTTATCTCTATATACATAGGGAAGGGATACGAATGGATATACACTAAGAGTCACATAGGAATGGAAGAGAGTACAGGTCTACTATATATACTAGTGATTAGAGTTATCTCTATATACATAGGGAAGGGATACGAATGGATATACTCTAAGAGTCACATAGAAATGGTAGAGAGTACAAAGGTCTACTGCATATACTAGTGATTAGAGTTATCTCTATATACATAGGGAAGGGATACGAATGGATATACTCTAAGAGTCACATAGGAATGGTAGAGTACAAAGGTCTACTGCATATACTAGTGATTAGAGTTATCTCTATATACATAGGGAAGGGATACGAATGGATATACTCTAAGAGTCACATAGAAATGGTAGAGAGTACAACGGTCTACTGCATATACTAGTGATTAGAGTTATCTCTATATACATAGGGAAGGGATACGAACGGATATCCTCTATGAGTCACATAGGAATGGTAGAGTACAAAGGTCTACTGTATATACTAGTGATTAGAGTTATCTCTATATACATAGGGAAGGGATACGAATGGATATACTCTAAGAGTCACATAGGAATGGTAGAGAGTACAACGGTCTACTGCATATACTAGTGATTAGAGTTATCTCTATATACATAGGGAAGGGATACGAACGGATATACTCTAAGAGTCACATAGGAATGGTAGAGTACAAAGGTCTACTGCATATACTAGTGATTAGAGTTATCTCTATATACATAGGGAAGGGATACGGATGGATATACTCTAAGAGTCACGTAGGAATGGAAGAGAGTACAAAGGTCTGCTGCATATACTAGTGATTAGAGTTATCTCTATATACATAGGGAAGGGATACGAACGGATATACTCTATGAGTCACATAGGAATGGTAGAGTACAAAGGTCTACTGCATATACTAGTGATTAGAGTTCTCGATATACATAGGGAAGGGATACGAACGGATATACTCTAAGAGTCACATAGGAATGGTAGAGTACAAAGGTCTACTGCATATACTAGTGATTAAAGTTATCTCTATATACATAGGGAAGGGATACGGATGGATATACTCTAAGAGTCACATAGGAATGGAAGAGAGTACAGGTCTACTACATATACTAGTGATTAGAGTTATCTCTATATACACAGGGAAGGGATACGAACGGATATACTCTAAGAGTCACATAGAAATGGTAGAGAGTACAACGGTCTACTGCATATACTAGTGATTAGAGTTATCTCTATATACATAGGGAAGGGATACGAACGGATATACTCTATGAGTCACATAGGAATGGTAGAGTACAAAGGTCTACTGTATATACTAGTGATTAGAGTTATCTCTATATACATAGGGAAGGGATACGAACGGATATACTCTAAGAGTCACATAGGAATGGTAGAGAGTACAACGGTCTACTGCATATACTAGTGATTAGAGTTATCTCTATATACATAGGGAAGGGATACGAACGGATATACTCTAAGAGTCACATAGGAATGGTAGAGTACAAAGGTCTACTGCATATACTAGTGATTAGAGTTATCTCTATATACATAGGGAAGGGATACGGATGGATATACTCTAAGAGTCATGTAGGAATGGAAGAGAGTACAAAGGTCTGCTGCATATACTAGTGATTAGAGTTATCTCTATATACATAGGGAAGGGATACGAACGGATATACTCTATGAGTCACATAGGAATAGTAGAGTACAAAGGTCTACTGCATATACTAGTGATTAGAGTTATCTCTATATACATAGGGAAGGGATACGAATGGATATACTCAAAGAGTCACATAGAAATTGTAGAGAGTACAACGGTCTACTGCATATACTAGTGTTTAGAGTTATCTCTATATACATAGGGAAGGGATACGAATGGATATACTCTAAGAGTCACATAGAAATTGTAGAGAGTACAACGGTCCACTGCATGTACTAGTGATTAGAGTTATCTCTATATACATAGGGAAGGGATAAGAATGGATATACTCTAAGAGTCACATAGGAATGGAAGAGAGTACAAAGGTCTACTGCATATACTAGTGATTAGAGTTATCTCTATATACATAGGGAAGGGATACGAACGGATATACACTAAGAGTCACATAGGAATGGAAGAGAGTACAAAGGTCTACTGCATATACTAGTGATTAGAGTTATCTCTATATACATAGGGAAGGGATACGAATGGATATACTCAAAGAGTCACATAGAAATGGTCGAGAGTACAACGGTCTACTGCATATACTAGTGATTAGAGTTATCTCTATATACATAGGGAAGGGATACGGATGGATATACTCTAAGAGTCACATAGCAATGGTAGAGAGTACAGGTCTAATACATATACTAGTGATTAGAGTTATCTCTATACATAGGGAAGGGATAAAAATGGATATACTCTAAGAGTCACATAGGAATGGTATATGGTACAGCGGTCTACTACATATACTAGTGATTAGAGTTATCTCTATATACATAGGGAAGGGATACGAATGGATATACTCTAAGAGTCACATAGGAATGGTAGAGAGTACAGGTCTACTACATATACTAGTGATTAGAGTTATCTCTATATACATAGGGAAGGGATACAAATGGATATACTCTAAGAGTCACATTGGAATGGTAGAGAGTACAGGTCTACTACATATACTAGTGATTAGAGTTATCTCTATACATAGGGAAGGGATACAAATGGATATACTCTAAGAGTCACATAGGAATGGAAGAGAGTACAAAGGTCTACTGCATATACTAGTGATTAGAGTTATCTCTATATACATAGGGAAGGGATACGGATGGATATACTCTAAGAGTCACATAGGAATGGAAGAGAGCACAACGGTCTGCTGCATATACTAGTGATTAGAGTTATCTCTATATACATAGGGAAGGGATACGAATGGATATACTCTAAGAGTCACATAGGAATGGAAGAGAGTACAAAGGTCTACTGCATATACTAGTGATTAGAGTTATCTCTATATACATAGGGAAGGGATACGAATGGATATACTTTAAGAGTCACATAGGAATGGAAGAGAGTACAAAGGTCTACTGCATATACTAGTGATTAGAGTTATCTCTATATACATAGGGAAGGGATACGAACGGATATACACTAAGAGTCACATAGGAATGGAAGAGAGTACAGGTCTACTACATATACTAGTGATTAGAGTTATCTCTATATACATAGGGAAGGGATACGAATGGATATACTCTAAGAGTCACATAGAAATGGTAGAGAGTACAAAGGTCTACTGCATATACTAGTGATTAGAGTTATCTCTATATACATAGGGAAGGGATACGAATGGATATACTCTAAGAGTCACATAGGAATGGTAGAGTACAAAGGTCTACTGCATATACTAGTGATTAGAGTTATCTCTATATACATAGGGAAGGGATACGAACGGATATACTCTAAGAGTCACATAGGAATGGTAGAGTACAAAGGTCTACTGCATATACTAGTGATTAGAGTTATCTCTATATACATAGGGAAGGGATACGGATGGATATACTCTAAGAGTCATGTAGGAATGGAAGAGAGTACAAAGGTCTGCTGCATATACTAGTGATTAGAGTTATCTCTATATACATAGGGAAGGGATACGAACGGATATACTCTATGAGTCACATAGGAATAGTAGAGTACAAAGGTCTACTGCATATACTAGTGATTAGAGTTATCTCTATATACATAGGGAAGGGATACGAATGGATATACTCAAAGAGTCACATAGAAATTGTAGAGAGTACAACGGTCTACTGCATATACTAGTGTTTAGAGTTATCTCTATATACATAGGGAAGGGATACGAATGGATATACTCTAAGAGTCACATAGAAATTGTAGAGAGTACAACGGTCCACTGCATGTACTAGTGATTAGAGTTATCTCTATATACATAGGGAAGGGATAAGAATGGATATACTCTAAGAGTCACATAGGAATGGAAGAGAGTACAAAGGTCTACTGCATATACTAGTGATTAGAGTTATCTCTATATACATAGGGAAGGGATACGAACGGATATACACTAAGAGTCACATAGGAATGGAAGAGAGTACAAAGGTCTACTGCATATACTAGTGATTAGAGTTATCTCTATATACATAGGGAAGGGATACGAATGGATATACTCAAAGAGTCACATAGAAATGGTCGAGAGTACAACGGTCTACTGCATATACTAGTGATTAGAGTTATCTCTATATACATAGGGAAGGGATACGGATGGATATACT
This sequence comes from Lissotriton vulgaris, assembly GCF_964263255.1. Lineage (NCBI taxonomy): Eukaryota > Metazoa > Chordata > Amphibia > Caudata > Salamandridae > Lissotriton > Lissotriton vulgaris. The sequence goes on from NC_141685.1 coordinate 128,825,624, forward strand.
CTAAGAGTCACATAGCAATGGTAGAGAGTACAGGTCTAATACATATACTAGTGATTAGAGTTATCTCTATACATAGGGAAGGGATAAAAATGGATATACTCTAAGAGTCACATAGGAATGGTATATGGTACAGCGGTCTACTACATATACTAGTGATTAGAGTTATCTCTATATACATAGGGAAGGGATACGAATGGATATACTCTAAGAGTCACATAGGAATGGTAGAGAGTACAGGTCTACTACATATACTAGTGATTAGAGTTATCTCTATATACATAGGGAAGGGATACAAATGGATATACTCTAAGAGTCACATTGGAATGGTAGAGAGTACAGGTCTACTACATATACTAGTGATTAGAGTTATCTCTATACATAGGGAAGGGATACAAATGGATATACTCTAAGAGTCACATAGGAATGGAAGAGAGTACAAAGGTCTACTGCATATACTAGTGATTAGAGTTATCTCTATATACATAGGGAAGGGATACGGATGGATATACTCTAAGAGTCACATAGGAATGGAAGAGAGCACAACGGTCTGCTGCATATACTAGTGATTAGAGTTATCTCTATATACATAGGGAAGGGATACGAATGGATATACTCTAAGAGTCACATAGGAATGGAAGAGAGTACAAAGGTCTACTGCATATACTAGTGATTAGAGTTATCTCTATATACATAGGGAAGGGATACGAATGGATATACTTTAAGAGTCACATAGGAATGGAAGAGAGTACAAAGGTCTACTGCATATACTAGTGATTAGAGTTATCTCTATATACATAGGGAAGGGATACGAACGGATATACACTAAGAGTCACATAGGAATGGAAGAGAGTACAGGTCTACTACATATACTAGTGATTAGAGTTATCTCTATATACATAGGGAAGGGATACGAATGGATATACTCTAAGAGTCACATAGAAATGGTAGAGAGTACAAAGGTCTACTGCATATACTAGTGATTAGAGTTATCTCTATATACATAGGGAAGGGATACGAATGGATATACTCTAAGAGTCACATAGGAATGGTAGAGTACAAAGGTCTACTGCATATACTAGTGATTAGAGTTCTCTATATACATAGGGAAGGGATACGAATGGATATACTCTAAGAGTCACATAGAAATGGTAGAGAGTACAACGGTCTACGGCATATACTAGTGATTAGAGTTATCTCTATATACATAGGGAAGGGATACGAATGGATATACTCTAAGAGTCAGATAGAAATGGTTGAGAGTACAATGGTCTACTGCATATACTAGTGATTAGAGTTATCTCTATATACATAGGGAAGGGATACGAACGGATATACTCTATGAGTCACATAGGAATGGTAGAGTACAAAGGTCTACTGCATATACTAGTGATTAGAGTTTCTCTATATACATAGGGAAGGGATACGAATGGATATACTCTAAGAGTCACATAGGAATGGTAGAGAGTACAACGGTCTACTGCATATACTAGTGATTAAAGTTATCTCTATATACATAGGGAAGGGATACGAACGGATATACTCTATGAGTCACATAGGAATGGTAGAGTACAAAGGTCTACTGCATATACTAGTGATTAGAGTTATCTCTATATACATAGGGAAGGGATACGAACGGATATACTCTAAGAGTCACATAGGAATGGTAGAGTACAAAGGTCTACTGCATATACTAGTGATTAAAGTTATCTCTATATACATAGGGAAGGGATACGGATGGATATACTCTAAGAGTCACATAGGAATGGAAGAGAGTACAGGTCTACTACATATACTAGTGATTAGAGTTATCTCTATATACATAGGGAAGGGATACGAACGGATATACTCTAAGAGTCACATAGAAATGGTAGAGAGTACAACGGTCTACTGCATATACTAGTGATTAGAGTTATCTCTATATACATAGGGAAGGGATACGAATGGATATACTTTAAGAGTCACATAGAAATGGTAGAGAGTACAACGGTCTACTGCATATACTAGTGATTAGAGTTATCTCTATATACATAGGGAAGGGATACGAACGGATATACTCTATGAGTCACGTAGGAATGGTAGAGTACAAAGGTCTACTGTATATACTAGTGATTAGAGTTATCTCTATATACATAGGGAAGGGATACGAATGGATATACTCTAAGAGTCACATAGGAATGGTAGAGAGTACAACGGTCTACTGCATATACTAGTGATTAGAGTTATCTCTATATACATAGGGAAGGGATACGAACGGATATACTCTAAGAGTCACATAGGAATGGTAGAGTACAAAGGTCTACTGCATATACTAGTGATTAGAGTTATCTCTATATACATAGGGAAGGGATACGGATGGATATACTCTAAGAGTCACATAGAAATGGTAGAGAGTACAAAGGTCTACTGCATATACTAGTGATTAGAGTTATCTCTATATACATAGGGAAGGGATACGAATGGATATACTCTAAGAGTCACATAGGAATGGTAGAGTACAAAGGTCTACTCCATATACTAGTGATTAGAGTTATCTCTATACATAGGGAAGGGATACAAATGGATATACACTAAGAGTCACATAGGAATGGTAGAGAGTACAGGTCTACTACATATACTAGTGATTAGAGTTATCTCTATATACATAGGGAAGGGATACGAATGGATATACACTAAGAGTCACATAGGAATGGTAGAGAGTACAGGTCTACTACATATACTAGTGATTAGAGTTATCTCTATATACATAGGGAAGGGATACGAATGGATATACTCCAAGAGTCACATAGGAATGGTAGAGAGTACAGGTCTACTACATATACTAGTGATTAGAGTTATCTCTATACATAGGGAAGGGATACAAATGGATATACTCTAAGAGTCACATAGAAATGGAAGAGAGTACAAAGGTCTACTGCATATACTAGTGATTAGAGTTATCTCTATATACATAGGGAAGGGATACGGATGGATATACTCTAAGAGTCACGTAGGAATGGTATATGGTACAGCGGTCTGCTGCATATACTAGTGATTAGAGTTATCTCTATATACATAGGGAAGGGATACGAATGGATATACTCTAAGAGTCACACAGGAATGGTAGAGTACAAAGGTCTACTGCATATACTAGTGATTAGAGTTATCTCTATATACTTAGGGAAGGGATACGAATGGATATACTCTAAGAGTCACATAGGAATGGAAGAGAGTACAAAGGTCTACTGCATATACTAGTGATTAGAGATATCTCTATATACATAGGGAAGGGATACGAATGGATATACTCTAAGAGTCACATAGGAATGGTAGAGAGTACAGGTCTACTACATATACTAGTGATTAGAGTTATCTCTATATACATAGGTAAGGGATACGAATGGATATACTCTAAGAGTCACATAGGAATGGTAGAGAGTACAGGTCTACTACATATACTAGTGATTAGAGTTATCTCTATACATAGGGAAGGGATACAAATGGATATACTCTAAGGGTCACATAGGAATGGAAGAGAGTACAAAGGTCTACTGCATATACTAGTGATTAGTTATCTCTATATACATAGGGAAGGGATACGGATGGATATACTCTAAGAGTCACGTAGGAATGGAAGAGAGCACAACGGTCTGCTGCATATACTAGTGATTAGAGTTATCTCTATATACATAGGGAAGGGATACGAACGGATATACACTAAGAGTCACATAGGAATGGAAGAGAGTACAGGTCTACTACATATACTAGTGATTAGAGTTATCTCTATATACATAGGGAAGGGATACGAATGGATATACTCTAAGAGTCACATAGAAATGGTAGAGAGTACAAAGGTCTACTGCATATACTAGTGATTAGAGTTATCTCTATATACATAGGGAAGGGATACGAACGGATATACACTAAGAGTCACATAGGAATGGAAGAGAGTACAGGTCTACTACATATACTAGTGATTAGAGTTATCTCTATATACATAGGGAAGGGATACGAATGGATATACTCTAAGAGTCACATAGAAATGGTAGAGAGTACAACGGTCTACTGCATATACTAGTGATTAGAGTTATCTCTATATACATAGGGAAGGGATACGAATGGATATACTCTAAGAGTCACATAGGAATGGTAGAGTACAAAGGTCTACTGCATATACTAGTGATTAGAGTTATCTCTATATACATAGGGAAGGGATACGAATGGATATACTCTAAGAGTCACATAGGAATGGTAGAGAGTACAGGTCTACTACATATACTAGTGATTAGAGTTATCTCTATATACATAGGGAAGGGATACGAATGGATATACTCTAAGAGTCACATAGAAATGGTAGAGAGTACAACGGTCTACTGCATATACTAGTGATTAGAGTTATCTCTATATACATAGGGAAGGGATACGAACGGATATACTCTATGAGTCACATAGGAATGGTAGAGTACAAAGGTCTACTGTATATACTAGTGATTAGAGTTATCTCTATATACATAGGGAAGGGATACGAATGGATATACTCTAAGAGTCACATAGGAATGGTAGAGAGTACAACGGTCTACTGCATATACTAGTGATTAGAGTTATCTCTATATACATAGGGAAGGGATACGAACGGATATACTCTAAGAGTCACATAGGAATGGTAGAGTACAAAGGTCTACTGCATATACTAGTGATTAGAGTTATCTCTATATACATAGGGAAGGGATACGGATGGATATACTCTAAGAGTCACGTAGGAATGGAAGAGAGTACAAAGGTCTGCTGCATATACTAGTGATTAGAGTTATCTCTATATACATAGGGAAGGGATACGAACGGATATACTCTATGAGTCACATAGGAATGGTAGAGTACAAAGGTCTACTGCATATACTAGTGATTAGAGTTCTCTATATACATAGGGAAGGGATACGAACGGATATACTCTAAGAGTCACATAGGAATGGTAGAGTACAAAGGTCTACTGCATATACTAGTGATTAAAGTTATCTCTATATACATAGGGAAGGGATACGGATGGATATACTCTAAGAGTCACATAGGAATGGAAGAGAGTACAGGTCTACTACATATACTAGTGATTAGAGTTATCTCTATATACACAGGGAAGGGATACGAACGGATATACTCTAAGAGTCACATAGAAATGGTAGAGAGTACAAAGGTCTACTGCATATACTAGTGATTAGAGTTATCTCTATATACATAGGGAAGGGATACGAATGGATATACTCTAAGAGTCACATAGGAATGGTAGAGTACAAAGGTCTACTGCATATACTAGTGATTAGAGTTATCTCTATATACATAGGGAAGGGATACGAATGGATATACTCTAAGAGTCACATAGGAATGGAAGAGAGTACAAAGGTCTACTGCATATACTAGTGATTAGAGTTATCTCTATATACATAGGGAAGGGATACAAATGGATATACTCTAAGAGTCACATAGGAATGGTAGAGAGTACAGGTCTACTACATATACTAGTGATTAGAGTTATCTCTATATACATAGGGAAGGGATACGAATGGATATACTCTAAGAGTCACATAGGAATGGAAGAGAGTACAAAGGTCTACTGCATATACTAGTGATTAGAGTTATCTCTATATACATAGGGAAGGGATACGAATGGATATACTCTAAGAGTCACATAGAAATGGTAGAGAGTACAACGGTCTACTGCATATACTAGTGATTAGAGTTATCTCTATATACATAGGGAAGGGATACGAACGGATATACTCTATGAGTCACATAGGAATGGTAGAGTACAAAGGTCTACTGTATATACTAGTGATTAGAGTTATCTCTATATACATAGGGAAGGGATACGAACGGATATACTCTAAGAGTCACATAGGAATGGTAGAGAGTACAACGGTCTACTGCATATACTAGTGATTAGAGTTATCTCTATATACATAGGGAAGGGATACGAACGGATATACTCTAAGAGTCACATAGGAATGGTAGAGTACAAAGGTCTACTGCATATACTAGTGATTAGAGTTATCTCTATATACATAGGGAAGGGATACGGATGGATATACTCTAAGAGTCATGTAGGAATGGAAGAGAGTACAAAGGTCTGCTGCATATACTAGTGATTAGAGTTATCTCTATATACATAGGGAAGGGATACGAACGGATATACTCTATGAGTCACATAGGAATGGTAGAGTACAAAGGTCTACTGTATATACTAGTGATTAGAGTTATCTCTATATACATAGGGAAGGGATACGAATGGATATACTCTAAGAGTCACATAGGAATGGTAGAGAGTACAACGGTCTACTGCATATACTAGTGATTAGAGTTATCTCTATATACATAGGGAAGGGATACAAACGGATATACTCTAAGAGTCACATAGGAATGGTAGAGTACAAAGGTCTACTGCATATACTAGTGATTAGAGTTATCTCTATATACATAGGGAAGGGATACGAATGGATATACTCAAAGAGTCACATAGAAATGGTCGAGAGTACAACGGTCTACTGCATATACTAGCGATTAGAGTTATCTCTATATACATAGGGAAGGGATACGAATGGATATACTCTAAGAGTCACATAGGAATGGTAGAGTACAAAGGTCTACTGCATATACTAGTGATTAAAGTTATCTCTATATACATAGGGAAGGGATACGGATGGATATACTCTAAGAGTCACATAGGAATGGAAGAGAGTACAGGTCTACTACATATACTAGTGATTAGAGTTATCTCTATATACACAGGGAAGGGATACGAACGGATATACTCTAAGAGTCACATAGAAATGGTAGAGAGTACAAAGGTCTACTGCATATACTAGTGATTAGAGTTATCTCTATATACATAGGGAAGGGATACGAATGGATATACTCTAAGAGTCACATAGGAATGGTAGAGTACAAAGGTCTACTGCATATACTAGTGATTAGAGTTATCTCTATATACATAGGGAAGGGATACGAACGGATATACTCTAAGAGTCACATAGAAATGGTAGAGAGTACAACGGTCTACTGCATATACTAGTGATTAGAGTTATCTCTATATACATAGGGAAGGGATACGAATGGATATACTCTAAGAGTCACATAGAAATGGTAGAGAGTACAACGGTCTACTGCATATACTAGTGATTAGAGTTATCTCTATATACATAGGGAAGGGATACGAACGGATATACTCTATGAGTCACATAGGAATGGTAGAGTACAAAGGTCTACTGTATATACTAGTGATTAGAGTTATCTCTATATACATAGGGAAGGGATACAAATGGATATACTCTAAGAGTCACATAGGAATGGTATATGGTACAGCGGTCTACTACATATACTAGTGATTAGAGTTATCTCTATATACATAGGGAAGGGATACGAATGGATATACACTAAGAGTCACATAGGAATGGTAGAGAGTACAGGTCTACTACATATACTAGTGATTAGAGTTATCTCTATATACATAGGGAAGGGATACGAATGGATATACTCCAAGAGTCACATAGGAATGGTAGAGAGTACAGGTCTACTACATATACTAGTGATTAGAGTTATCTCTATACATAGGGAAGGGATACAAATGGATATACTCTAAGAGTCACATAGAAATGGAAGAGAGTACAAAGGTCTACTGCATATACTAGTGATTAGAGTTATCTCTATATACATAGGGAAGGGATACAGATGGATATACTCTAAGAGTCACGTAGGAATGGAAGAGAGCACAACGGTCTGCTGCATATACTAGTGATTAGAGTTATCTCTATATACATAGGGAAGGGATACGAATGGATATACTCTAAGAGTCACACAGGAATGGTAGAGTACAAAGGTCTACTGCATATACTAGTGATTAGAGTTATCTCTATATACATAGGGAAGGGATACGAATGGATATACTCTAAGAGTCACATAGGAATGGAAGAGAGTACAAAGGTCTACTGCATATACTAGTGATTAGAGTTATCTCTATATACATAGGGAAGGGATACGAATGGATATACTCTAAGAGTCACATAGGAATGGTAGAGAGTACAGGTCTACTACATATACTAGTGATTAGAGTTATCTCTATATACATAGGTAAGGGATACGAATGGATATACTCTAAGAGTCACATAGGAATGGTAGAGAGTACAGGTCTACTACATATACTAGTGATTAGAGTTATCTCTATACATAGGGAAGGGATACAAATGGATATACTCTAAGGGTCACATAGGAATGGAAGAGAGTACAAAGGTCTACTGCATATACTAGTGATTAGTTATCTCTATATACATAGGGAAGGGATACGGATGGATATACTCTAAGAGTCACATAGGAATGGAAGAGAGCACAACGGTCTGCTGCATATACTAGTGATTAGAGTTATCTCTATATACATAGGGAAGGGATACGAACGGATATACACTAAGAGTCACATAGGAATGGAAGAGAGTACAGGTCTACTACATATACTAGTGATTAGAGTTATCTCTATATACATAGGGAAGGGATACGAATGGATATACTCTAAGAGTCACATAGAAATGGTAGAGAGTACAAAGGTCTACTGCATATACTAGTGATTAGAGTTATCTCTATATACATAGGGAAGGGATACGAACGGATATACACTAAGAGTCACATAGGAATGGAAGAGAGTACAGGTCTACTACATATACTAGTGATTAGAGTTATCTCTATATACATAGGGAAGGGATACGAATGGATATACTCTAAGAGTCACATAGAAATGGTAGAGAGTACAACGGTCTACTGCATATACTAGTGATTAGAGTTATCTCTATATACATAGGGAAGGGATACGAATGGATATACTCTAAGAGTCACATAGGAATGGTATATGGTACAGCGGTCTACTACATATACTAGTGATTAGAGTTATCTCTATATACATAGGGAAGGGATACGAATGGATATACACTAAGAGTCACATAGGAATGGTAGACAGTACAGGTCTACTACATATACTAGTGATTAGAGTTATCTCTATGTACATAGGGAAGGGATACGAATGGATATACTCTAAGAGTCACATAGGAATGGTAGAGAGTACAGGTCTACTACATATACTAGTGATTAGAGTTATCTCTATACATAGGGAAGGGATACAAATGGATATACTATAAGAGTCACATAGGAATGGAAGAGAGTACAAAGGTCTACTGCATATACTAGTGATTAGAGTTATCTCTATATACATAGGGAAGGGATACGGATGGATATACTCTAAGAGTCACGTAGGAATGGAAGAGAGCACAACGGTCTGCTGCATATACTAGTGATTAGAGTTATCTTTATATACATAGGGAAGGGATACGGATGGATATACTCTAAGAGTCACATAGAAATGGTAGAGAGTACAACGGTCTACTGCATATACTAGTGATTAGAGTTATCTCTATATACATAGGGAAGGGATACGAACGGATATACTCTATGAGTCACATAGGAATGGTAGAGTACAAAGGTCTACTGTATATACTAGTGATTAGAGTTATCTCTATATACATAGGGAAGGGATACGAATGGATATACTCTAAGAGTCACATAGGAATGGTAGAGAGTACAACGGTCTACTGCATATACTAGTGATTAGAGTTATCTCTATATACATAGGGAAGGGATACGAACGGATATACTCTAAGAGTCACGTAGGAATGGAAGAGAGCACAACGGTCTGCTGCATATACTAGTGATTAGAGTTATCTCTATATACATAGGGAAGGGATACGGATGGATATACTCTAAGAGTCACGTAGGAATGGAAGAGAGCACAACGGTCTGCTGCATATACTAGTGATTAGAGTTATCTTTATATACATAGGGAAGGGATACGGATGGATATACTCTAAGAGTCACATAGGAATGGTAGAGAGTACAGGTCTACTACATATACTAGTGATTAGAGTTATCTCTATATACATAGGGAAGGGATACGAATGGATATACTCCAAGAGTCACATAGGAATGGTAGAGAGTACAGGTCTACTACATATACTAGTGATTAGAGTTATCTCTATACATAGGGAAGGGATACAAATGGATATACTCTAAGAGTCACATAGAAATGGAAGAGAGTACAAAGGTCTACTGCATATACTAGTGATTAGAGTTATCTCTATATACATAGGGAAGGGATACGGATGGATATACTCTAAGAGTCACGTAGGAATGGAAGAGAGCACAACGGTCTGCTGCATATACTAGTGATTAGAGTTATCTCTATATACATAGGGAAGGGATACGAATGGATATACTCTAAGAGTCACACAGGAATGGTAGAGTACAAAGGTCTACTGCATATACTAGTGATTAGAGTTATCTCTATATACATAGGGAAGGGATACGAATGGATATACTCTAAGAGTCACATAGGAATGGAAGAGAGTACAAAGGTCTACTGCATATACTAGTGATTAGAGTTATCTCTATATACATAGGGAAGGGATACGAATGGATATACTCTAAGAGTCACATAGGAATGGTAGAGAGTACAGGTCTACTACATATACTAGTGATTAGAGTTATCTCTATATACATAGGTAAGGGATACGAATGGATATACTCTAAGAGTCACATAGGAATGGTAGAGAGTACAGGTCTACTACATATACTAGTGATTAGAGTTATCTCTATACATAGGGAAGGGATACAAATGGATATACTCTAAGGGTCACATAGGAATGGAAGAGAGTACAAAGGTCTACTGCATATACTAGTGATTAGTTATCTCTATATACATAGGGAAGGGATACGGATGGATATACTCTAAGAGTCACGTAGGAATGGAAGAGAGCACAACGGTCTGCTGCATATACTAGTGATTAGAGTTATCTCTATATACATAGGGAAGGGATACGAACGGATATACACTAAGAGTCACATAGGAATGGAAGAGAGTACAGGTCTACTACATATACTAGTGATTAGAGTTATCTCTATATACATAGGGAAGGGATACGAATGGATATACTCTAAGAGTCACATAGAAATGGTAGAGAGTACAAAGGTCTACTGCATATACTAGTGATTAGAGTTATCTCTATATACATAGGGAAGGGATACGAACGGATATACACTAAGAGTCACATAGGAATGGAAGAGAGTACAGGTCTACTACATATACTAGTGATTAGAGTTATCTCTATATACATAGGGAAGGGATACGAATGGATATACTCTAAGAGTCACATAGAAATGGTAGAGAGTACAACGGTCTACTGCATATACTAGTGATTAGAGTTATCTCTATATACATAGGGAAGGGATACGAATGGATATACTCTAAGAGTCACATAGGAATGGTATATGGTACAGCGGTCTACTACATATACTAGTGATTAGAGTTATCTCTATATACATAGGGAAGGGATACAAATGGATATACACTAAGAGTCACATAGGAATGGTAGAGAGTACAGGTCTACTACATATACTAGTGATTAGAGTTATCTCTATATACATAGGGAAGGGATACGAATGGATATACTCTAAGAGTCACATAGGAATGGTAGAGAGTACAGGTCTACTACATATACTAGTGATTAGAGTTATCTCTATACATAGGGAAGGGATACAAATGGATATACTATAAGAGTCACATAGGAATGGAAGAGAGTACAAAGGTCTACTGCATATACTAGTGATTAGAGTTATCTCTATATACATAGGGAAGGGATACGGATGGATATACTCTAAGAGTCACGTAGGAATGGAAGAGAGCACAACGGTCTGCTGCATATACTAGTGATTAGAGTTATCTTTATATACATAGGGAAGGGATACGGATGGATATACTCTAAGAGTCACATAGAAATGGTAGAGAGTACAACGGTCTACTGCATATACTAGTGATTAGAGTTATCTCTATATACATAGGGAAGGGATACGAACGGATATACTCTATGAGTCACATAGGAATGGTAGAGTACAAAGGTCTACTGTATAAACTAGTGATTAGAGTTATCTCTATATACATAGGGAAGGGATACGAATGGATATACTCTAAGAGTCACATAGGAATGGTAGAGAGTACAACGGTCTACTGCATATACTAGTGATTAGAGTTATCTCTATATACATAGGGAAGGGATACGAACGGATATACTCTAAGAGTCACATAGGAATGGTAGAGTACAAAGGTCTACTGCATATACTAGTGATTAGAGTTATCTCTATATACATAGGGAAGGGATACGGATGGATATACTCTAAGAGTCACATAGGAATGGAAGAGAGTACAGGTCTACTACATATACTAGTGATTAGAGTTATCTCTATATACATAGGGAAGGGATACGGATGGATATACTCTAAGAGTCATGTAGGAATGGAAGAGAGTACAAAGGTCTGCTGCATATATTAGTGATTAGAGTTATCTCTATATACATAGGGAAGGGATACGAATGGATATACTCTAAGAGTCACATAGAAATGGTAGAGAGTACAAAGGTCTACTGCATATACTAGTGATTAGAGTTATCTCTATATACATAGGGAAGGGATACGAACGGATATACACTAAGAGTCACATAGGAATGGAAGAGAGTACAGGTCTACTACATATACTAGTGATTAGAGTTATCTCTATATACATAGGGAAGGGATACGAATGGATATACTCTAAGAGTCACATAGAAATGGTAGAGAGTACAACGGTCTACTGCATATACTAGTGATTAGAGTTATCTCTATATACATAGGGAAGGGATACGAATGGATATACTCTAAGAGTCACATAGGAATGGTAGAGTACAAAGGTCTACTGCATATACTAGTGATTAGAGTTATCTCTATATACATAGGGAAGGGATACGAATGGATATACTCTAAGAGTCACATAGGAATGGTAGAGAGTACAGGTCTACTACATATACTAGTGATTAGAGTTATCTCTATATACATAGGGAAGGGATACGAATGGATATACTCTAAGAGTCACATAGAAATGGTAGAGAGTACAACGGTCTACTGCATATACTAGTGATTAGAGTTATCTCTATATACATAGGGAAGGGATACGAACGGATATACTCTAAGAGTCACATAGGAATGGTAGAGAGTACAGGTCTACTACATATACTAGTGATTAGAGTTATCTCTATATACATAGGTAAGGGATACGAATGGATATACTCTAAGAGTCACATAGGAATGGTAGAGAGTACAGGTCTACTACATATACTAGTGATTAGAGTTATCTCTATACATAGGGAAGGGATACAAATGGATATACTCTAAGGGTCACATAGGAATGGAAGAGAGTACAAAGGTCTACTGCATATACTAGTGATTAGTTATCTCTATATACATAGGGAAGGGATACGGATGGATATACTCTAAGAGTCACGTAGGAATGGAAGAGAGCACAACGGTCTGCTGCATATACTAGTGATTAGAGTTATCTCTATATACATAGGGAAGGGATACGAACGGATATACACTAAGAGTCACATAGGAATGGAAGAGAGTACAGGTCTACTACATATACTAGTGATTAGAGTTATCTCTATATACATAGGGAAGGGATACGAATGGATATACTCTAAGAGTCACATAGAAATGGTAGAGAGTACAAAGGTCTACTGCATATACTAGTGATTAGAGTTATCTCTATATACATAGGGAAGGGATACGAACGGATATACACTAAGAGTCACATAGGAATGGTAGAGAGTACAACGGTCTACTGCATATACTAGTGATTAGAGTTATCTCTATATACATAGGGAAGGGATACGAATGGATATACTCTAAGAGTCACATAGGAATGGTAGAGTACAAAGGTCTACTGCATATACTAGTGATTAGAGTTATCTCTATATACATAGGGAAGGGATACGAATGGATATACTCTAAGAGTCACATAGGAATGGTAGAGAGTACAGGTCTACTACATATACTAGTGATTAGAGTTATCTCTATATACATAGGGAAGGGATACGAATGGATATACTCTAAGAGTCACATAGAAATGGTAGAGAGTACAACGGTCTACTGCATATACTAGTGATTAGAGTTATCTCTATATACATAGGGAAGGGATACGAACGGATATACTCTATGAGTCACATAGGAATGGTAGAGTACAAAGGTCTACTGTATATACTAGTGATTAGAGTTATCTCTATATACATAGGGAAGGGATACGAATGGATATACTCTAAGAGTCACATAGGAATGGTAGAGAGTACAACGGTCTACTGCATATACTAGTGATTAGAGTTATCTCTATATACATAGGGAAGGGATACGAACGGATATACTCTAAGAGTCACATAGGAATGGTAGAGTACAAAGGTCTACTGCATATACTAGTGATTAGAGTTATCTCTATATACATAGGGAAGGGATACGGATGGATATACTCTAAGAGTCACGTAGGAATGGAAGAGAGTACAAAGGTCTGCTGCATATACTAGTGATTAGAGTTATCTCTATATACATAGGGAAGGGATACGAACGGATATACTCTATGAGTCACATAGGAATGGTAGAGTACAAAGGTCTACTGCATATACTAGTGATTAGAGTTCTCTATATACATAGGGAAGGGATACGAACGGATATACTCTAAGAGTCACATAGGAATGGTAGAGTACAAAGGTCTACTGCATATACTAGTGATTAAAGTTATCTCTATATACATAGGGAAGGGATACGGATGGATATACTCTAAGAGTCACATAGGAATGGAAGAGAGTACAGGTCTACTACATATACTAGTGATTAGAGTTATCTCTATATACACAGGGAAGGGATACGAACGGATATACTCTAAGAGTCACATAGAAATGGTAGAGAGTACAAAGGTCTACTGCATATACTAGTGATTAGAGTTATCTCTATATACATAGGGAAGGGATACGAATGGATATACTCTAAGAGTCACATAGGAATGGTAGAGTACAAAGGTCTACTGCATATACTAGTGATTAGAGTTATCTCTATATACATAGGGAAGGGATACGAATGGATATACTCTAAGAGTCACATAGGAATGGAAGAGAGTACAAAGGTCTACTGCATATACTAGTGATTAGAGTTATCTCTATATACATAGGGAAGGGATACGAATGGATATACTCTAAGAGTCACATAGGAATGGTAGAGAGTACAGGTCTACTACATATACTAGTGATTAGAGTTATCTCTATATACATAGGGAAGGGATACGAATGGATATACTCTAAGAGTCACATAGGAATGGAAGAGAGTACAAAGGTCTACTGCATATACTAGTGATTAGAGTTATCTCTATATACATAGGGAAGGGATACGAATGGATATACTCTAAGAGTCACATAGAAATGGTAGAGAGTACAACGGTCTACTGCATATACTAGTGATTAGAGTTATCTCTATATACATAGGGAAGGGATACGAACGGATATACTCTATGAGTCACATAGGAATGGTAGAGTACAAAGGTCTACTGTATATACTAGTGATTAGAGTTATCTCTATATACATAGGGAAGGGATACGAACGGATATACTCTAAGAGTCACATAGGAATGGTAGAGAGTACAACGGTCTACTGCATATACTAGTGATTAGAGTTATCTCTATATACATAGGGAAGGGATACGAACGGATATACTCTAAGAGTCACATAGGAATGGTAGAGTACAAAGGTCTACTGCATATACTAGTGATTAGAGTTATCTCTATATACATAGGGAAGGGATACGGATGGATATACTCTAAGAGTCATGTAGGAATGGAAGAGAGTACAAAGGTCTGCTGCATATACTAGTGATTAGAGTTATCTCTATATACATAGGGAAGGGATACGAACGGATATACTCTATGAGTCACATAGGAATAGTAGAGTACAAAGGTCTACTGCATATACTAGTGATTAGAGTTATCTCTATATACATAGGGAAGGGATACGAATGGATATACTCTAAGAGTCACATAGGAATGGTAGAGAGTACAGGTCTACTACATATACTAGTGATTAGAGTTATCTCTATATACATAGGTAAGGGATACGAATGGATATACTCTAAGAGTCACATAGGAATGGTAGAGAGTACAGGTCTACTACATATACTAGTGATTAGAGTTATCTCTATACATAGGGAAGGGATACAAATGGATATACTCTAAGGGTCACATAGGAATGGAAGAGAGTACAAAGGTCTACTGCATATACTAGTGATTAGTTATCTCTATATACATAGGGAAGGGATACGGATGGATATACTCTAAGAGTCACGTAGGAATGGAAGAGAGCACAACGGTCTGCTGCATATACTAGTGATTAGAGTTATCTCTATATACATAGGGAAGGGATACGAACGGATATACACTAAGAGTCACATAGGAATGGAAGAGAGTACAGGTCTACTACATATACTAGTGATTAGAGTTATCTCTATATACATAGGGAAGGGATACGAATGGATATACTCTAAGAGTCACTTAGAAATGGTAGAGAGTACAAAGGTCTACTGCATATACTAGTGATTAGAGTTATCTCTATATACATAGGGAAGGGATACGAACGGATATACACTAAGAGTCACATAGGAATGGAAGAGAGTACAGGTCTACTACATATACTAGTGATTAGAGTTATCTCTATATACATAGGGAAGGGATACGAATGGATATACTCTAAGAGTCACATAGAAATGGTAGAGAGTACAACGGTCTACTGCATATACTAGTGATTAGAGTTATCTCTATATACATAGGGAAGGGATACGAATGGATATACTCTAAGAGTCACATAGGAATGGTATATGGTACAGCGGTCTACTACATATACTAGTGATTAGAGTTATCTCTATATACATAGGGAAGGGATACGAATGGATATACACTAAGAGTCACATAGGAATGGTAGAGAGTACAGGTCTACTACATATACTAGTGATTAGAGTTATCTCTATATACATAGGGAAGGGATACGAATGGATATACTCTAAGAGTCACATAGGAATGGTAGAGAGTACAGGTCTACTACATATACTAGTGATTAGAGTTATCTCTATACATAGGGAAGGGATACAAATGGATATACTATAAGAGTCACATAGGAATGGAAGAGAGTACAAAGGTCTACTGCATATACTAGTGATTAGAGTTATCTCTATATACATAGGGAAGGGATACGGATGGATATACTCTAAGAGTCACGTAGGAATGGAAGAGAGCACAACGGTCTGCTGCATATACTAGTGATTAGAGTTATCTTTATATACATAGGGAAGGGATACGGATGGATATACTCTAAGAGTCACATAGAAATGGTAGAGAGTACAACGGTCTACTGCATATACTAGTGATTAGAGTTATCTCTATATACATAGGGAAGGGATACGAACGGATATACTCTATGAGTCACATAGGAATGGTAGAGTACAAAGGTCTACTGTATATACTAGTGATTAGAGTTATCTCTATATACATAGGGAAGGGATACGAATGGATATACTCTAAGAGTCACATAGGAATGGTACAGAGTACAACGGTCTACTGCATATACTAGTGATTAGAGTTATCTCTATATACATAGGGAAGGGATACGAACGGATATACTCTAAGAGTCACGTAGGAATGGAAGAGAGCACAACGGTCTGCTGCATATACTAGTGATTAGAGTTATCTCTATATACATAGGGAAGGGATACGGATGGATATACTCTAAGAGTCACGTAGGAATGGAAGAGAGCACAACGGTCTGCTGCATATACTAGTGATTAGAGTTATCTTTATATACATAGGGAAGGGATACGGATGGATATACTCTAAGAGTCACATAGGAATGGTAGAGAGTACAGGTCTACTACATATACTAGTGATTAGAGTTATCTCTATATACATAGGGAAGGGATACGAATGGATATACTCCAAGAGTCACATAGGAATGGTAGAGAGTACAGGTCTACTACATATACTAGTGATTAGAGTTATCTCTATACATAGGGAAGGGATACAAATGGATATACTCTAAGAGTCACATAGAAATGGAAGAGAGTACAAAGGTCTACTGCATATACTAGTGATTAGAGTTATCTCTATATACATAGGGAAGGGATACGGATGGATATACTCTAAGAGTCACGTAGGAATGGAAGAGAGCACAACGGTCTGCTGCATATACTAGTGATTAGAGTTATCTCTATATACATAGGGAAGGGATACGAATGGATATACTCTAAGAGTCACACAGGAATGGTAGAGTACAAAGGTCTACTGCATATACTAGTGATTAGAGTTATCTCTATATACATAGGGAAGGGATACGAATGGATATACTCTAAGAGTCACATAGGAATGGAAGAGAGTACAAAGGTCTACTGCATATACTAGTGATTAGAGTTATCTCTATATACATAGGGAAGGGATACGAATGGATATACTCTAAGAGTCACATAGGAATGGTAGAGAGTACAGGTCTACTACATATACTAGTGATTAGAGTTATCTCTATATACATAGGTAAGGGATACGAATGGATATACTCTAAGAGTCACATAGGAATGGTAGAGAGTACAGGTCTACTACATATACTAGTGATTAGAGTTATCTCTATACATAGGGAAGGGATACAAATGGATATACTCTAAGGGTCACATAGGAATGGAAGAGAGTACAAAGGTCTACTGCATATACTAGTGATTAGTTATCTCTATATACATAGGGAAGGGATACGGATGGATATACTCTAAGAGTCACGTAGGAATGGAAGAGAGCACAACGGTCTGCTGCATATACTAGTGATTAGAGTTATCTCTATATACATAGGGAAGGGATACGAACGGATATACACTAAGAGTCACATAGGAATGGAAGAGAGTACAGGTCTACTACATATACTAGTGATTAGAGTTATCTCTATATACATAGGGAAGGGATACGAATGGATATACTCTAAGAGTCACATAGAAATGGTAGAGAGTACAAAGGTCTACTGCATATACTAGTGATTAGAGTTATCTCTATATACATAGGGAAGGGATACGAACGGATATACACTAAGAGTCACATAGGAATGGAAGAGAGTACAGGTCTACTACATATACTAGTGATTAGAGTTATCTCTATATACATAGGGAAGGGATACGAATGGATATACTCTAAGAGTCACATAGAAATGGTAGAGAGTACAACGGTCTACTGCATATACTAGTGATTAGAGTTATCTCTATATACATAGGGAAGGGATACGAATGGATATACTCTAAGAGTCACATAGGAATGGTATATGGTACAGCGGTCTACTACATATACTAGTGATTAGAGTTATCTCTATATACATAGGGAAGGGATACGAATGGATATACACTAAGAGTCACATAGGAATGGTAGAGAGTACAGGTCTACTACATATACTAGTGATTAGAGTTATCTCTATATACATAGGGAAGGGATACGAATGGATATACTCTAAGAGTCACATAGGAATGGTAGAGAGTACAGGTCTACTACATATACTAGTGATTAGAGTTATCTCTATACATAGGGAAGGGATACAAATGGATATACTATAAGAGTCACATAGGAATGGAAGAGAGTACAAAGGTCTACTGCATATACTAGTGATTAGAGTTATCTCTATATACATAGGGAAGGGATACGGATGGATATACTCTAAGAGTCACGTAGGAATGGAAGAGAGCACAACGGTCTGCTGCATATACTAGTGATTAGAGTTATCTTTATATACATAGGGAAGGGATACGGATGGATATACTCTAAGAGTCACATAGAAATGGTAGAGAGTACAACGGTCTACTGCATATACTAGTGATTAGAGTTATCTCTATATACATAGGGAAGGGATACGAACGGATATACTCTATGAGTCACATAGGAATGGTAGAGTACAAAGGTCTACTGTATAAACTAGTGATTAGAGTTATCTCTATATACATAGGGAAGGGATACGAATGGATATACTCTAAGAGTCACATAGGAATGGTAGAGAGTACAACGGTCTACTGCATATACTAGTGATTAGAGTTATCTCTATATACATAGGGAAGGGATACGAACGGATATACTCTAAGAGTCACATAGGAATGGTAGAGTACAAAGGTCTACTGCATATACTAGTGATTAGAGTTATCTCTATATACATAGGGAAGGGATACGGATGGATATACTCTAAGAGTCACATAGGAATGGAAGAGAGTACAGGTCTACTACATATACTAGTGATTAGAGTTATCTCTATATACATAGGGAAGGGATACGGATGGATATACTCTAAGAGTCATGTAGGAATGGAAGAGAGTACAAAGGTCTGCTGCATATATTAGTGATTAGAGTTATCTCTATATACATAGGGAAGGGATACGAATGGATATACTCTAAGAGTCACATAGAAATGGTAGAGAGTACAAAGGTCTACTGCATATACTAGTGATTAGAGTTATCTCTATATACATAGGGAAGGGATACGAACGGATATACACTAAGAGTCACATAGGAATGGAAGAGAGTACAGGTCTACTACATATACTAGTGATTAGAGTTATCTCTATATACATAGGGAAGGGATACGAATGGATATACTCTAAGAGTCACATAGAAATGGTAGAGAGTACAACGGTCTACTGCATATACTAGTGATTAGAGTTATCTCTATATACATAGGGAAGGGATACAAATGGATATACTCTAAGAGTCACATAGGAATGGTAGAGTACAAAGGTCTACTGCATATACTAGTGATTAGAGTTATCTCTATATACATAGGGAAGGGATACGAATGGATATACTCTAAGAGTCACATAGGAATGGTAGAGAGTACAGGTCTACTACATATACTAGTGATTAGAGTTATCTCTATATACATAGGGAAGGGATACGAATGGATATACTCTAAGAGTCACATAGAAATGGTAGAGAGTACAACGGTCTACTGCATATACTAGTGATTAGAGTTATCTCTATATACATAGGGAAGGGATACAAACGGATATACTCTAAGAGTCACATAGGAATGGTAGAGAGTACAGGTCTACTACATATACTAGTGATTAGAGTTATCTCTATATACATAGGTAAGGGATACGAATGGATATACTCTAAGAGTCACATAGGAATGGTAGAGAGTACAGGTCTACTACATATACTAGTGATTAGAGTTATCTCTATACATAGGGAAGGGATACAAATGGATATACTCTAAGGGTCACATAGGAATGGAAGAGAGTACAAAGGTCTACTGCATATACTAGTGATTAGTTATCTCTATATACATAGGGAAGGGATACGGATGGATATACTCTAAGAGTCACGTAGGAATGGAAGAGAGCACAACGGTCTGCTGCATATACTAGTGATTAGAGTTATCTCTATATACATAGGGAAGGGATACGAACGGATATACACTAAGAGTCACATAGGAATGGAAGAGAGTACAGGTCTACTACATATACTAGTGATTAGAGTTATCTCTATATACATAGGGAAGGGATACGAATGGATATACTCTAAGAGTCACATAGAAATGGTAGAGAGTACAAAGGTCTACTGCATATACTAGTGATTAGAGTTATCTCTATATACATAGGGAAGGGATACGAACGGATATACACTAAGAGTCACATAGGAATGGAAGAGAGTACAGGTCTACTACATATACTAGTGATTAGAGTTATCTCTATATACATAGGGAAGGGATACGAATGGATATACTCTAAGAGTCACATAGAAATGGTAGAGAGTACAACGGTCTACTGCATATACTAGTGATTAGAGTTATCTCTATATACATAGGGAAGGGATACGAATGGATATACTCTAAGAGTCACATAGGAATGGTATATGGTACAGCGGTCTACTACATATACTAGTGATTAGAGTTATCTCTATATACATAGGGAAGGGATACGAATGGATATACACTAAGAGTCACATAGGAATGGTAGAGAGTACAGGTCTACTACATATACTAGTGATTAGAGTTATCTCTATATACATAGGGAAGGGATACGAATGGATATACTCTAAGAGTCACATAGGAATGGTAGAGAGTACAGGTCTACTACATATACTATTGATTAGAGTTATCTCTATACATAGGGAAGGGATACAAATGGATATACTATAAGAGTCACATAGGAATGGAAGAGAGTACAAAGGTCTACTGCATATACTAGTGATTAGAGTTATCTCTATATACATAGGGAAGGGATACGGATGGATATACTCTAAGAGTCACGTAGGAATGGAAGAGAGCACAACGGTCTGCTGCATATACTAGTGATTAGAGTTATCTTTATATACATAGGGAAGGGATACGGATGGATATACTCTAAGAGTCACATAGAAATGGTAGAGAGTACAACGGTCTACTGCATATACTAGTGATTAGAGTTATCTCTATATACATAGGGAAGGGATACGAACGGATATACTCTATGAGTCACATAGGAATGGTAGAGTACAAAGGTCTACTGTATATACTAGTGATTAGAGTTATCTCTATATACATAGGGAAGGGATACGAATGGATATACTCTAAGAGTCACATAGGAATGGTAGAGAGTACAACGGTCTACTGCATATACTAGTGATTAGAGTTATCTCTATATACATAGGGAAGGGATACGAACGGATATACTCTAAGAGTCACGTAGGAATGGAAGAGAGCACAACGGTCTGCTGCATATACTAGTGATTAGAGTTATCTCTATATACATAGGGAAGGGATACGGATGGATATACTCTAAGAGTCACGTAGGAATGGAAGAGAGCACAACGGTCTGCTGCATATACTAGTGATTAGAGTTATCTTTATATACATAGGGAAGGGATACGGATGGATATACTCTAAGAGTCACATAGGAATGGTAGAGAGTACAGGTCTACTACATATACTAGTGATTAGAGTTATCTCTATATACATAGGGAAGGGATACGAATGGATATACTCCAAGAGTCACATAGGAATGGTAGAGAGTACAGGTCTACTACATATACTAGTGATTAGAGTTATCTCTATACATAGGGAAGGGATACAAATGGATATACTCTAAGAGTCACATAGAAATGGAAGAGAGTACAAAGGTCTACTGCATATACTAGTGATTAGAGTTATCTCTATATACATAGGGAAGGGATACGGATGGATATACTCTAAGAGTCACGTAGGAATGGAAGAGAGCACAACGGTCTGCTGCATATACTAGTGATTAGAGTTATCTCTATATACATAGGGAAGGGATACGAATGGATATACTCTAAGAGTCACACAGGAATGGTAGAGTACAAAGGTCTACTGCATATACTAGTGATTAGAGTTATCTCTATATACATAGGGAAGGGATACGAATGGATATACTCTAAGAGTCACATAGGAATGGAAGAGAGTACAAAGGTCTACTGCATATACTAGTGATTAGAGTTATCTCTATATACATAGGGAAGGGATACGAATGGATATACTCTAAGAGTCACATAGGAATGGTAGAGAGTACAGGTCTACTACATATACTAGTGATTAGAGTTATCTCTATATACATAGGTAAGGGATACGAATGGATATACTCTAAGAGTCACATAGGAATGGTAGAGAGTACAGGTCTACTACATATACTAGTGATTAGAGTTATCTCTATACATAGGGAAGGGATACAAATGGATATACTCTAAGGGTCACATAGGAATGGAAGAGAGTACAAAGGTCTACTGCATATACTAGTGATTAGTTATCTCTATATACATAGGGAAGGGATACGGATGGATATACTCTAAGAGTCACGTAGGAATGGAAGAGAGCACAACGGTCTGCTGCATATACTAGTGATTAGAGTTATCTCTATATACATAGGGAAGGGATACGAACGGATATACACTAAGAGTCACATAGGAATGGAAGAGAGTACAGGTCTACTACATATACTAGTGATTAGAGTTATCTCTATATACATAGGGAAGGGATACGAATGGATATACTCTAAGAGTCACATAGAAATGGTAGAGAGTACAAAGGTCTACTGCATATACTAGTGATTAGAGTTATCTCTATATACATAGGGAAGGGATACGAACGGATATACACTAAGAGTCACATAGGAATGGAAGAGAGTACAGGTCTACTACATATACTAGTGATTAGAGTTATCTCTATATACATAGGGAAGGGATACGAATGGATATACTCTAAGAGTCACATAGAAATGGTAGAGAGTACAACGGTCTACTGCATATACTAGTGATTAGAGTTATCTCTATATACATAGGGAAGGGATACGAATGGATATACTCTAAGAGTCACATAGGAATGGTATATGGTACAGCGGTCTACTACATATACTAGTGATTAGAGTTATCTCTATATACATAGGGAAGGGATACGAATGGATATACACTAAGAGTCACATAGGAATGGTAGAGAGTACAGGTCTACTACATATACTAGTGATTAGAGTTATCTCTATATACATAGGGAAGGGATACGAATGGATATACTCTAAGAGTCACATAGGAATGGTAGAGAGTACAGGTCTACTACATATACTAGTGATTAGAGTTATCTCTATACATAGGGAAGGGATACAAATGGATATACTATAAGAGTCACATAGGAATGGAAGAGAGTACAAAGGTCTACTGCATATACTAGTGATTAGAGTTATCTCTATATACATAGGGAAGGGATACGGATGGATATACTCTAAGAGTCACGTAGGAATGGAAGAGAGCACAACGGTCTGCTGCATATACTAGTGATTAGAGTTATCTTTATATACATAGGGAAGGGATACGGATGGATATACTCTAAGAGTCACATAGAAATGGTAGAGAGTACAACGGTCTACTGCATATACTAGTGATTAGAGTTATCTCTATATACATAGGGAAGGGATACGAACGGATATACTCTATGAGTCACATAGGAATGGTAGAGTACAAAGGTCTACTGTATAAACTAGTGATTAGAGTTATCTCTATATACATAGGGAAGGGATACGAATGGATATACTCTAAGAGTCACATAGGAATGGTAGAGAGTACAACGGTCTACTGCATATACTAGTGATTAGAGTTATCTCTATATACATAGGGAAGGGATACGAACGGATATACTCTAAGAGTCACATAGGAATGGTAGAGTACAAAGGTCTACTGCATATACTAGTGATTAGAGTTATCTCTATATACATAGGGAAGGGATACGGATGGATATACTCTAAGAGTCACATAGGAATGGAAGAGAGTACAGGTCTACTACATATACTAGTGATTAGAGTTATCTCTATATACATAGGGAAGGGATACGGATGGATATACTCTAAGAGTCATGTAGGAATGGAAGAGAGTACAAAGGTCTGCTGCATATATTAGTGATTAGAGTTATCTCTATATACATAGGGAAGGGATACGAATGGATATACTCTAAGAGTCACATAGAAATGGTAGAGAGTACAAAGGTCTACTGCATATACTAGTGATTAGAGTTATCTCTATATACATAGGGAAGGGATACGAACGGATATACACTAAGAGTCACATAGGAATGGAAGAGAGTACAGGTCTACTACATATACTAGTGATTAGAGTTATCTCTATATACATAGGGAAGGGATACGAATGGATATACTCTAAGAGTCACATAGAAATGGTAGAGAGTACAACGGTCTACTGCATATACTAGTGATTAGAGTTATCTCTATATACATAGGGAAGGGATACAAATGGATATACTCTAAGAGTCACATAGGAATGGTAGAGTACAAAGGTCTACTGCATATACTAGTGATTAGAGTTATCTCTATATACATAGGGAAGGGATACGAATGGATATACTCTAAGAGTCACATAGGAATGGTAGAGAGTACAGGTCTACTACATATACTAGTGATTAGAGTTATCTCTATATACATAGGGAAGGGATACGAATGGATATACTCTAAGAGTCACATAGAAATGGTAGAGAGTACAACGGTCTACTGCATATACTAGTGATTAGAGTTATCTCTATATACATAGGGAAGGGATACGAACGGATATACTCTAAGAGTCACATAGGAATGGTAGAGAGTACAGGTCTACTACATATACTAGTGATTAGAGTTATCTCTATATACATAGGTAATGGATACGAATGGATATACTCTAAGAGTCACATAGGAATGGTAGAGAGTACAGGTCTACTACATATACTAGTGATTAGAGTTATCTCTATACATAGGGAAGGGATACAAATGGATATACTCTAAGGGTCACATAGGAATGGAAGAGAGTACAAAGGTCTACTGCATATACTAGTGATTAGTTATCTCTATATACATAGGGAAGGGATACGGATGGATATACTCTAAGAGTCACGTAGGAATGGAAGAGAGCACAACGGTCTGCTGCATATACTAGTGATTAGAGTTATCTCTATATACATAGGGAAGGGATACGAACGGATATACACTAAGAGTCACATAGGAATGGAAGAGAGTACAGGTCTACTACATATACTAGTGATTAGAGTTATCTCTATATACATAGGGAAGGGATACGAATGGATATACTCTAAGAGTCACATAGAAATGGTAGAGAGTACAAAGGTCTACTGCATATACTAGTGATTAGAGTTATCTCTATATACATAGGGAAGGGATACGAACGGATATACACTAAGAGTCACATAGGAATGGTAGAGAGTACAACGGTCTACTGCATATACTAGTGATTAGAGTTATCTCTATATACATAGGGAAGGGATACGAATGGATATACTCTAAGAGTCACATAGGAATGGTAGAGTACAAAGGTCTACTGCATATACTAGTGATTAGAGTTATCTCTATATACATAGGGAAGGGATACGAATGGATATACTCTAAGAGTCACATAGGAATGGTAGAGAGTACAGGTCTACTACATATACTAGTGATTAGAGTTATCTCTATATACATAGGGAAGGGATACGAATGGATATACTCTAAGAGTCACATAGAAATGGTAGAGAGTACAACGGTCTACTGCATATACTAGTGATTAGAGTTATCTCTATATACATAGGGAAGGGATACGAACGGATATACTCTATGAGTCACATAGGAATGGTAGAGTACAAAGGTCTACTGTATATACTAGTGATTAGAGTTATCTCTATATACATAGGGAAGGGATACGAATGGATATACTCTAAGAGTCACATAGGAATGGTAGAGAGTACAACGGTCTACTGCATATACTAGTGATTAGAGTTATCTCTATATACATAGGGAAGGGATACGAACGGATATACTCTAAGAGTCACATAGGAATGGTAGAGTACAAAGGTCTACTGCATATACTAGTGATTAGAGTTATCTCTATATACATAGGGAAGGGATACGGATGGATATACTCTAAGAGTCACGTAGGAATGGAAGAGAGTACAAAGGTCTGCTGCATATACTAGTGATTAGAGTTATCTCTATATACATAGGGAAGGGATACGAACGGATATACTCTATGAGTCACATAGGAATGGTAGAGTACAAAGGTCTACTGCATATACTAGTGATTAGAGTTCTCTATATACATAGGGAAGGGATACGAACGGATATACTCTAAGAGTCACATAGGAATGGTAGAGTACAAAGGTCTACTGCATATACTAGTGATTAAAGTTATCTCTATATACATAGGGAAGCGATACGGATGGATATACTCTAAGAGTCACATAGGAATGGAAGAGAGTACAGGTCTACTACATATACTAGTGATTAGAGTTATCTCTATATACACAGGGAAGGGATACGAACGGATATACTCTAAGAGTCACATAGAAATGGTAGAGAGTACAAAGGTCTACTGCATATACTAGTGATTAGAGTTATCTCTATATACATAGGGAAGGGATACGAATGGATATACTCTAAGAGTCACATAGGAATGGTAGAGTACAAAGGTCTACTGCATATACTAGTGATTAGAGTTATCTCTATATACATAGGGAAGGGATACGAATGGATATACTCTAAGAGTCACATAGGAATGGAAGAGAGTACAAAGGTCTACTGCATATACTAGTGATTAGAGTTATCTCTATATACATAGGGAAGGGATACGAATGGATATACTCTAAGAGTCACATAGGAATGGTAGAGAGTACAGGTCTACTACATATACTAGTGATTAGAGTTATCTCTATATACATAGGGAAGGGATACGAATGGATATACTCTAAGAGTCACATAGGAATGGAAGAGAGTACAAAGGTCTACTGCATATACTAGTGATTAGAGTTATCTCTATATACATAGGGAAGGGATACGAATGGATATACTCTAAGAGTCACATAGAAATGGTAGAGAGTACAACGGTCTACTGCATATACTAGTGATTAGAGTTATCTCTATATACATAGGGAAGGGATACGAACGGATATACTCTATGAGTCACATAGGAATGGTAGAGTACAAAGGTCTACTGTATATACTAGTGATTAGAGTTATCTCTATATACATAGGGAAGGGATACGAACGGATATACTCTAAGAGTCACATAGGAATGGTAGAGAGTACAACGGTCTACTGCATATACTAGTGATTAGAGTTATCTCTATATACATAGGGAAGGGATACGAACGGATATACTCTAAGAGTCACATAGGAATGGTAGAGTACAAAGGTCTACTGCATATACTAGTGATTAGAGTTATCTCTATATACATAGGGAAGGGATACGGATGGATATACTCTAAGAGTCATGTAGGAATGGAAGAGAGTACAAAGGTCTGCTGCATATACTAGTGATTAGAGTTATCTCTATATACATAGGGAAGGGATACGAACGGATATACTCTATGAGTCACATAGGAATAGTAGAGTACAAAGGTCTACTGCATATACTAGTGATTAGAGTTATCTCTATATACATAGGGAAGGGATACGAATGGATATACTCAAAGAGTCACATAGAAATTGTAGAGAGTACAACGGTCTACTGCATATACTAGTGTTTAGAGTTATCTCTATATACATAGGGAAGGGATACGAATGGATATACTCTAAGAGTCACATAGAAATTGTAGAGAGTACAACGGTCCACTGCATGTACTAGTGATTAGAGTTATCTCTATATACATAGGGAAGGGATAAGAATGGATATACTCTAAGAGTCACATAGGAATGGAAGAGAGTACAAAGGTCTACTGCATATACTAGTGATTAGAGTTATCTCTATATACATAGGGAAGGGATACGAACGGATATACACTAAGAGTCACATAGGAATGGAAGAGAGTACAAAGGTCTACTGCATATACTAGTGATTAGAGTTATCTCTATATACATAGGGAAGGGATACGAATGGATATACTCTAAGAGTCACATAGGAATGGTAGAGTACAAAGGTCTACTGCATATACTAGTGATTAGAGTTATCTCTATATACATAGGGAAGGGATACGAATGGATATACTCAAAGAGTCACATAGAAATGGTCGAGAGTACAACGGTCTACTGCATATACTAGTGATTAGAGTTATCTCTATATACATAGGGAAGGGATACGGATGGATATACTCTAAGAGTCACATAGCAATGGTAGAGAGTACAGGTCTAATACATATACTAGTGATTAGAGTTATCTCTATACATAGGGAAGGGATAAAAATGGATATACTCTAAGAGTCACATAGGAATGGTATATGGTACAGCGGTCTACTACATATACTAGTGATTAGAGTTATCTCTATATACATAGGGAAGGGATACGAATGGATATACTCTAAGAGTCACATAGGAATGGTAGAGAGTACAGGTCTACTACATATACTAGTGATTAGAGTTATCTCTATATACATAGGGAAGGGATACAAATGGATATACTCTAAGAGTCACATTGGAATGGTAGAGAGTACAGGTCTACTACATATACTAGTGATTAGAGTTATCTCTATACATAGGGAAGGGATACAAATGGATATACTCTAAGAGTCACATAGGAATGGAAGAGAGTACAAAGGTCTACAGCATATACTAGTGATTAGAGTTATCTCTATATACATAGGGAAGGGATACGGATGGATATACTCTAAGAGTCACATAGGAATGGAAGAGAGCACAACGGTCTGCTGCATATACTAGTGATTAGAGTTATCTCTATATACATAGGGAAGGGATACGAATGGATATACTCTAAGAGTCACATAGGAATGGAAGAGAGTACAAAGGTCTACTGCATATACTAGTGATTAGAGTTATCTCTATATACATAGGGAAGGGATACGAATGGATATACTTTAAGAGTCACATAGGAATGGAAGAGAGTACAAAGGTCTACTGCATATACTAGTGATTAGAGTTATCTCTATATACATAGGGAAGGGATACGAACGGATATACACTAAGAGTCACATAGGAATGGAAGAGAGTACAGGTCTACTACATATACTAGTGATTAGAGTTATCTCTATATACATAGGGAAGGGATACGAATGGATATACTCTAAGAGTCACATAGAAATGGTAGAGAGTACAAAGGTCTACTGCATATACTAGTGATTAGAGTTATCTCTATATACATAGGGAAGGGATACGAATGGATATACTCTAAGAGTCACATAGGAATGGTAGAGTACAAAGGTCTACTGCATATACTAGTGATTAGAGTTCTCTATATACATAGGGAAGGGATACGAATGGATATACTCTAAGAGTCACATAGAAATGGTAGAGAGTACAACGGTCTACGGCATATACTAGTGATTAGAGTTATCTCTATATACATAGGGAAGGGATACGAATGGATATACTCTAAGTGTCACATAGGAATGGTAGAGAGTACAACGGTCTACTGCATATACTAGTGATTAGAGTTATCTCTATATACATAGGGAAGGGATACGAACGGATATACTCTATGAGTCACATAGGAATGGTAGAGTACAAAGGTCTACTGCATATACTAGTGATTAGAGTTATCTCTATATACATAGGGAAGGGATACGAACGGATATACTCTAAGAGTCACATAGGAATGGTAGAGTACAAAGGTCTACTGCATATACTAGTGATTAAAGTTATCTCTATATACATAGGGAAGGGATACGGATGGATATACTCTAAGAGTCACATAGGAATGGAAGAGAGTACAGGTCTACTACATATACTAGTGATTAGAGTTATCTCTATATACATAGGGAAGGGATACGAACGGATATACTCTAAGAGTCACATAGAAATGGTAGAGAGTACAACGGTCTACTGCATATACTAGTGATTAGAGTTATCTCTATATACATAGGGAAGGGATACGAATGGATATACTCTAAGAGTCACATAGAAATGGTAGAGAGTACAACGGTCTACTGCATATACTAGTGAGTAGAGTTATCTCTATATACATAGGGAAGGGATACGAACGGATATACTCTATGAGTCACATAGGAATGGTAGAGTACAAAGGTCTACTGTATATACTAGTGATTAGAGTTATCTCTATATACATAGGGAAGGGATACAAATGGATATACTCTAAGAGTCACATAGGAATGGTATATGGTACAGCGGTCTACTACATATACTAGTGATTAGAGTTATCTCTATATACATAGGGAAGGGATACGAATGGATATACACTAAGAGTCACATAGGAATGGTAGAGAGTACAGGTCTACTACATATACTAGTGATTAGAGTTATCTCTATACATAGGGAAGGGATAAAAATGGATATACTCTAAGAGTCACATAGGAATGGTATATGGTACAGCGGTCTACTACATATACTAGTGATTAGAGTTATCTCTATATACATAGGGAAGGGATACGAATGGATATACTCTAAGAGTCACATAGGAATGGTAGAGAGTACAGGTCTACTACATATACTAGTGATTAGAGTTATCTCTATATACATAGGGAAGGGATACAAATGGATATACTCTAAGAGTCACATTGGAATGGTAGAGAGTACAGGTCTACTACATATACTAGTGATTAGAGTTATCTCTATACATAGGGAAGGGATACAAATGGATATACTCTAAGAGTCACATAGGAATGGAAGAGAGTACAAAGGTCTACTGCATATACTAGTGATTAGAGTTATCTCTATATACATAGGGAAGGGATACGGATGGATATACTCTAAGAGTCACATAGGAATGGAAGAGAGCACAACGGTCTGCTGCATATACTAGTGATTAGAGTTATCTCTATATACATAGGGAAGGGATACGAATGGATATACTCTAAGAGTCACATAGGAATGGAAGAGAGTACAAAGGTCTACTGCATATACTAGTGATTAGAGTTATCTCTATATACATAGGGAAGGGATACGAATGGATATACTTTAAGAGTCACATAGGAATGGAAGAGAGTACAAAGGTCTACTGCATATACTAGTGATTAGAGTTATCTCTATATACATAGGGAAGGGATACGAACGGATATACACTAAGAGTCACATAGGAATGGAAGAGAGTACAGGTCTACTACATATACTAGTGATTAGAGTTATCTCTATATACATAGGGAAGGGATACGAATGGATATACTCTAAGAGTCACATAGAAATGGTAGAGAGTACAAAGGTCTACTGCATATACTAGTGATTAGAGTTATCTCTATATACATAGGGAAGGGATACGAATGGATATACTCTAAGAGTCACATAGGAATGGTAGAGTACAAAGGTCTACTGCATATACTAGTGATTAGAGTTCTCTATATACATAGGGAAGGGATACGAATGGATATACTCTAAGAGTCACATAGAAATGGTAGAGAGTACAACGGTCTACGGCATATACTAGTGATTAGAGTTATCTCTATATACATAGGGAAGGGATACGAATGGATATACTCTAAGAGTCAGATAGAAATGGTTGAGAGTACAATGGTCTACTGCATATACTAGTGATTAGAGTTATCTCTATATACATAGGGAAGGGATACGAACGGATATACTCTATGAGTCACATAGGAATGGTAGAGTACAAAGGTCTACTGCATATACTAGTGATTAGAGTTTCTCTATATACATAGGGAAGGGATACGAATGGATATACTCTAAGAGTCACATAGGAATGGTAGAGAGTACAACGGTCTACTGCATATACTAGTGATTAGAGTTATCTCTATATACATAGGGAAGGGATACGAACGGATATACTCTATGAGTCACATAGGAATGGTAGAGTACAAAGGTCTACTGCATATACTAGTGATTAGAGTTATCTCTATATACATAGGGAAGGGATACGAACGGATATACTCTAAGAGTCACATAGGAATGGTAGAGTACAAAGGTCTACTGCATATACTAGTGATTAAAGTTATCTCTATATACATAGGGAAGGGATACGGATGGATATACTCTAAGAGTCACATAGGAATGGAAGAGAGTACAGGTCTACTACATATACTAGTGATTAGAGTTATCTCTATATACATAGGGAAGGGATACGAACGGATATACTCTAAGAGTCACATAGAAATGCTAGAGAGTACAACGGTCTACTGCATATACTAGTGATTAGAGTTATCTCTATATACATAGGGAAGGGATACGAATGGATATACTCTAAGAGTCACATAGAAATGGTAGAGAGTACAACGGTCTACTGCATATACTAGTGAGTAGAGTTATCTCTATATAAATAGGGAAGGGATACGAACGGATATACTCTATGAGTCACATAGGAATGGTAGAGTACAAAGGTCTACTGTATATACTAGTGATTAGAGTTATCTCTATATACATAGGGAAGGGATACAAATGGATATACTCTAAGAGTCACATAGGAATGGTATATGGTACAGCGGTCTACTACATATACTAGTGATTAGAGTTATCTCTATATACATAGGGAAGGGATACGAATGGATATACTCTAAGAGTCACATAGGAATGGTAGAGAGTACAGGTCTACTACATATACTAGTGATTAGAGTTATCTCTATATACATAGGGAAGGGATACGAATGGATATACTCTAAGAGTCACATAGAAATGGTAGAGAGTACAACGGTCTACTGCATATACTAGTGATTAGAGTTATCTCTATATACATAGGGAAGGGATACGAACGGATATACTCTAAGAGTCACATAGGAATGGTAGAGAGTACAGGTCTACTACATATACTAGTGATTAGAGTTATCTCTATATACATAGGTAATGGATACGAATGGATATACTCTAAGAGTCACATAGGAATGGTAGAGAGTACAGGTCTACTACATATACTAGTGATTAGAGTTATCTCTATACATAGGGAAGGGATACAAATGGATATACTCTAAGGGTCACATAGGAATGGAAGAGAGTACAAAGGTCTACTGCATATACTAGTGATTAGTTATCTCTATATACATAGGGAAGGGATACGGATGGATATACTCTAAGAGTCACGTAGGAATGGAAGAGAGCACAACGGTCTGCTGCATATACTAGTGATTAGAGTTATCTCTATATACATAGGGAAGGGATACGAACGGATATACACTAAGAGTCACATAGGAATGGAAGAGAGTACAGGTCTACTACATATACTAGTGATTAGAGTTATCTCTATATACATAGGGAAGGGATACGAATGGATATACTCTAAGAGTCACATAGAAATGGTAGAGAGTACAAAGGTCTACTGCATATACTAGTGATTAGAGTTATCTCTATATACATAGGGAAGGGATACGAACGGATATACACTAAGAGTCACATAGGAATGGTAGAGAGTACAACGGTCTACTGCATATACTAGTGATTAGAGTTATCTCTATATACATAGGGAAGGGATACGAATGGATATACTCTAAGAGTCACATAGGAATGGTAGAGTACAAAGGTCTACTGCATATACTAGTGATTAGAGTTATCTCTATATACATAGGGAAGGGATACGAATGGATATACTCTAAGAGTCACATAGGAATGGTAGAGAGTACAGGTCTACTACATATACTAGTGATTAGAGTTATCTCTATATACATAGGGAAGGGATACGAATGGATATACTCTAAGAGTCACATAGAAATGGTAGAGAGTACAACGGTCTACTGCATATACTAGTGATTAGAGTTATCTCTATATACATAGGGAAGGGATACGAACGGATATACTCTATGAGTCACATAGGAATGGTAGAGTACAAAGGTCTACTGTATATACTAGTGATTAGAGTTATCTCTATATACATAGGGAAGGGATACGAATGGATATACTCTAAGAGTCACATAGGAATGGTAGAGAGTACAACGGTCTACTGCATATACTAGTGATTAGAGTTATCTCTATATACATAGGGAAGGGATACGAACGGATATACTCTAAGAGTCACATAGGAATGGTAGAGTACAAAGGTCTACTGCATATACTAGTGATTAGAGTTATCTCTATATACATAGGGAAGGGATACGGATGGATATACTCTAAGAGTCACGTAGGAATGGAAGAGAGTACAAAGGTCTGCTGCATATACTAGTGATTAGAGTTATCTCTATATACATAGGGAAGGGATACGAACGGATATACTCTATGAGTCACATAGGAATGGTAGAGTACAAAGGTCTACTGCATATACTAGTGATTAGAGTTCTCTATATACATAGGGAAGGGATACGAACGGATATACTCTAAGAGTCACATAGGAATGGTAGAGTACAAAGGTCTACTGCATATACTAGTGATTAAAGTTATCTCTATATACATAGGGAAGCGATACGGATGGATATACTCTAAGAGTCACATAGGAATGGAAGAGAGTACAGGTCTACTACATATACTAGTGATTAGAGTTATCTCTATATACACAGGGAAGGGATACGAACGGATATACTCTAAGAGTCACATAGAAATGGTAGAGAGTACAAAGGTCTACTGCATATACTAGTGATTAGAGTTATCTCTATATACATAGGGAAGGGATACGAATGGATATACTCTAAGAGTCACATAGGAATGGTAGAGTACAAAGGTCTACTGCATATACTAGTGATTAGAGTTATCTCTATATACATAGGGAAGGGATACGAATGGATATACTCTAAGAGTCACATAGGAATGGAAGAGAGTACAAAGGTCTACTGCATATACTAGTGATTAGAGTTATCTCTATATACATAGGGAAGGGATACGAATGGATATACTCTAAGAGTCACATAGGAATGGTAGAGAGTACAGGTCTACTACATATACTAGTGATTAGAGTTATCTCTATATACATAGGGAAGGGATACGAATGGATATACTCTAAGAGTCACATAGGAATGGAAGAGAGTACAAAGGTCTACTGCATATACTAGTGATTAGAGTTATCTCTATATACATAGGGAAGGGATACGAATGGATATACTCTAAGAGTCACATAGAAATGGTAGAGAGTACAACGGTCTACTGCATATACTAGTGATTAGAGTTATCTCTATATACATAGGGAAGGGATACGAACGGATATACTCTATGAGTCACATAGGAATGGTAGAGTACAAAGGTCTACTGTATATACTAGTGATTAGAGTTATCTCTATATACATAGGGAAGGGATACGAACGGATATACTCTAAGAGTCACATAGGAATGGTAGAGAGTACAACGGTCTACTGCATATACTAGTGATTAGAGTTATCTCTATATACATAGGGAAGGGATACGAACGGATATACTCTAAGAGTCACATAGGAATGGTAGAGTACAAAGGTCTACTGCATATACTAGTGATTAGAGTTATCTCTATATACATAGGGAAGGGATACGGATGGATATACTCTAAGAGTCATGTAGGAATGGAAGAGAGTACAAAGGTCTGCTGCATATACTAGTGATTAGAGTTATCTCTATATACATAGGGAAGGGATACGAACGGATATACTCTATGAGTCACATAGGAATAGTAGAGTACAAAGGTCTACTGCATATACTAGTGATTAGAGTTATCTCTATATACATAGGGAAGGGATACGAATGGATATACTCAAAGAGTCACATAGAAATTGTAGAGAGTACAACGGTCTACTGCATATACTAGTGTTTAGAGTTATCTCTATATACATAGGGAAGGGATACGAATGGATATACTCTAAGAGTCACATAGAAATTGTAGAGAGTACAACGGTCCACTGCATGTACTAGTGATTAGAGTTATCTCTATATACATAGGGAAGGGATAAGAATGGATATACTCTAAGAGTCACATAGGAATGGAAGAGAGTACAAAGGTCTACTGCATATACTAGTGATTAGAGTTATCTCTATATACATAGGGAAGGGATACGAACGGATATACACTAAGAGTCACATAGGAATGGAAGAGAGTACAAAGGTCTACTGCATATACTAGTGATTAGAGTTATCTCTATATACATAGGGAAGGGATACGAATGGATATACTCTAAGAGTCACATAGGAATGGTAGAGTACAAAGGTCTACTGCATATACTAGTGATTAGAGTTATCTCTATATACATAGGGAAGGGATACGAATGGATATACTCAAAGAGTCACATAGAAATGGTCGAGAGTACAACGGTCTACTGCATATACTAGTGATTAGAGTTATCTCTATATACATAGGGAAGGGATACGGATGGATATACTCTAAGAGTCACATAGCAATGGTAGAGAGTACAGGTCTAATACATATACTAGTGATTAGAGTTATCTCTATACATAGGGAAGGGATAAAAATGGATATACTCTAAGAGTCACATAGGAATGGTATATGGTACAGCGGTCTACTACATATACTAGTGATTAGAGTTATCTCTATATACATAGGGAAGGGATACGAATGGATATACTCTAAGAGTCACATAGGAATGGTAGAGAGTACAGGTCTACTACATATACTAGTGATTAGAGTTATCTCTATATACATAGGGAAGGGATACAAATGGATATACTCTAAGAGTCACATTGGAATGGTAGAGAGTACAGGTCTACTACATATACTAGTGATTAGAGTTATCTCTATACATAGGGAAGGGATACAAATGGATATACTCTAAGAGTCACATAGGAATGGAAGAGAGTACAAAGGTCTACAGCATATACTAGTGATTAGAGTTATCTCTATATACATAGGGAAGGGATACGGATGGATATACTCTAAGAGTCACATAGGAATGGAAGAGAGCACAACGGTCTGCTGCATATACTAGTGATTAGAGTTATCTCTATATACATAGGGAAGGGATACGAATGGATATACTCTAAGAGTCACATAGGAATGGAAGAGAGTACAAAGGTCTACTGCATATACTAGTGATTAGAGTTATCTCTATATACATAGGGAAGGGATACGAATGGATATACTTTAAGAGTCACATAGGAATGGAAGAGAGTACAAAGGTCTACTGCATATACTAGTGATTAGAGTTATCTCTATATACATAGGGAAGGGATACGAACGGATATACACTAAGAGTCACATAGGAATGGAAGAGAGTACAGGTCTACTACATATACTAGTGATTAGAGTTATCTCTATATACATAGGGAAGGGATACGAATGGATATACTCTAAGAGTCACATAGAAATGGTAGAGAGTACAAAGGTCTACTGCATATACTAGTGATTAGAGTTATCTCTATATACATAGGGAAGGGATACGAATGGATATACTCTAAGAGTCACATAGGAATGGTAGAGTACAAAGGTCTACTGCATATACTAGTGATTAGAGTTCTCTATATACATAGGGAAGGGATACGAATGGATATACTCTAAGAGTCACATAGAAATGGTAGAGAGTACAACGGTCTACGGCATATACTAGTGATTAGAGTTATCTCTATATACATAGGGAAGGGATACGAATGGATATACTCTAAGTGTCACATAGGAATGGTAGAGAGTACAACGGTCTACTGCATATACTAGTGATTAGAGTTATCTCTATATACATAGGGAAGGGATACGAACGGATATACTCTATGAGTCACATAGGAATGGTAGAGTACAAAGGTCTACTGCATATACTAGTGATTAGAGTTATCTCTATATACATAGGGAAGGGATACGAACGGATATACTCTAAGAGTCACATAGGAATGGTAGAGTACAAAGGTCTACTGCATATACTAGTGATTAAAGTTATCTCTATATACATAGGGAAGGGATACGGATGGATATACTCTAAGAGTCACATAGGAATGGAAGAGAGTACAGGTCTACTACATATACTAGTGATTAGAGTTATCTCTATATACATAGGGAAGGGATACGAACGGATATACTCTAAGAGTCACATAGAAATGGTAGAGAGTACAACGGTCTACTGCATATACTAGTGATTAGAGTTATCTCTATATACATAGGGAAGGGATACGAATGGATATACTCTAAGAGTCACATAGAAATGGTAGAGAGTACAACGGTCTACTGCATATACTAGTGAGTAGAGTTATCTCTATATACATAGGGAAGGGATACGAACGGATATACTCTATGAGTCACATAGGAATGGTAGAGTACAAAGGTCTACTGTATATACTAGTGATTAGAGTTATCTCTATATACATAGGGAAGGGATACAAATGGATATACTCTAAGAGTCACATAGGAATGGTATATGGTACAGCGGTCTACTACATATACTAGTGATTAGAGTTATCTCTATATACATAGGGAAGGGATACGAATGGATATACACTAAGAGTCACATAGGAATGGTAGAGAGTACAGGTCTACTACATATACTAGTGATTAGAGTTATCTCTATACATAGGGAAGGGATAAAAATGGATATACTCTAAGAGTCACATAGGAATGGTATATGGTACAGCGGTCTACTACATATACTAGTGATTAGAGTTATCTCTATATACATAGGGAAGGGATACGAATGGATATACTCTAAGAGTCACATAGGAATGGTAGAGAGTACAGGTCTACTACATATACTAGTGATTAGAGTTATCTCTATATACATAGGGAAGGGATACAAATGGATATACTCTAAGAGTCACATTGGAATGGTAGAGAGTACAGGTCTACTACATATACTAGTGATTAGAGTTATCTCTATACATAGGGAAGGGATACAAATGGATATACTCTAAGAGTCACATAGGAATGGAAGAGAGTACAAAGGTCTACTGCATATACTAGTGATTAGAGTTATCTCTATATACATAGGGAAGGGATACGGATGGATATACTCTAAGAGTCACATAGGAATGGAAGAGAGCACAACGGTCTGCTGCATATACTAGTGATTAGAGTTATCTCTATATACATAGGGAAGGGATACGAATGGATATACTCTAAGAGTCACATAGGAATGGAAGAGAGTACAAAGGTCTACTGCATATACTAGTGATTAGAGTTATCTCTATATACATAGGGAAGGGATACGAATGGATATACTTTAAGAGTCACATAGGAATGGAAGAGAGTACAAAGGTCTACTGCATATACTAGTGATTAGAGTTATCTCTATATACATAGGGAAGGGATACGAACGGATATACACTAAGAGTCACATAGGAATGGAAGAGAGTACAGGTCTACTACATATACTAGTGATTAGAGTTATCTCTATATACATAGGGAAGGGATACGAATGGATATACTCTAAGAGTCACATAGAAATGGTAGAGAGTACAAAGGTCTACTGCATATACTAGTGATTAGAGTTATCTCTATATACATAGGGAAGGGATACGAATGGATATACTCTAAGAGTCACATAGGAATGGTAGAGTACAAAGGTCTACTGCATATACTAGTGATTAGAGTTCTCTATATACATAGGGAAGGGATACGAATGGATATACTCTAAGAGTCACATAGAAATGGTAGAGAGTACAACGGTCTACGGCATATACTAGTGATTAGAGTTATCTCTATATAC
This sequence comes from Lissotriton vulgaris, assembly GCF_964263255.1. Lineage (NCBI taxonomy): Eukaryota > Metazoa > Chordata > Amphibia > Caudata > Salamandridae > Lissotriton > Lissotriton vulgaris. The sequence continues at coordinate 128,866,406 of NC_141685.1, forward strand.
ATAGGGAAGGGATACGAATGGATATACTCTAAGAGTCAGATAGAAATGGTTGAGAGTACAATGGTCTACTGCATATACTAGTGATTAGAGTTATCTCTATATACATAGGGAAGGGATACGAACGGATATACTCTATGAGTCACATAGGAATGGTAGAGTACAAAGGTCTACTGCATATACTAGTGATTAGAGTTTCTCTATATACATAGGGAAGGGATACGAATGGATATACTCTAAGAGTCACATAGGAATGGTAGAGAGTACAACGGTCTACTGCATATACTAGTGATTAGAGTTATCTCTATATACATAGGGAAGGGATACGAACGGATATACTCTATGAGTCACATAGGAATGGTAGAGTACAAAGGTCTACTGCATATACTAGTGATTAGAGTTATCTCTATATACATAGGGAAGGGATACGAACGGATATACTCTAAGAGTCACATAGGAATGGTAGAGTACAAAGGTCTACTGCATATACTAGTGATTAAAGTTATCTCTATATACATAGGGAAGGGATACGGATGGATATACTCTAAGAGTCACATAGGAATGGAAGAGAGTACAGGTCTACTACATATACTAGTGATTAGAGTTATCTCTATATACATAGGGAAGGGATACGAACGGATATACTCTAAGAGTCACATAGAAATGCTAGAGAGTACAACGGTCTACTGCATATACTAGTGATTAGAGTTATCTCTATATACATAGGGAAGGGATACGAATGGATATACTCTAAGAGTCACATAGAAATGGTAGAGAGTACAACGGTCTACTGCATATACTAGTGAGTAGAGTTATCTCTATATAAATAGGGAAGGGATACGAACGGATATACTCTATGAGTCACATAGGAATGGTAGAGTACAAAGGTCTACTGTATATACTAGTGATTAGAGTTATCTCTATATACATAGGGAAGGGATACAAATGGATATACTCTAAGAGTCACATAGGAATGGTATATGGTACAGCGGTCTACTACATATACTAGTGATTAGAGTTATCTCTATATACATAGGGAAGGGATACGAATGGATATACACTAAGAGTCACATAGGAATGGTAGAGAGTACAGGTCTACTACATATACTAGTGATTAGAGTTATCTCTATATACATAGGGAAGGGATACGAATGGATATACTCCAAGAGTCACATAGGAATGGTAGAGAGTACAGGTCTACTACAAATACTAGTGATTAGAGTTATCTCTATACATAGGGAAGGGATACAAATGGATATACTCTAAGAGTCACATAGAAATGGAAGAGAGTACAAAGGTCTACTGCATATACTAGTGATTAGAGTTATCTCTATATACATAGGGAAGGGATACGGATGGATATACTCTAAGAGTCACGTAGGAATGGAAGAGAGCACAACGGTCTGCTGCATATACTAGTGATTAGAGTTATCTCTATATACATAGGGAAGGGATACGAATGGGTATACTCTAAGAGTCACACAGGAATGGTAGAGTACAAAGGTCTACTGCATATACTAGTGATTAGAGTTATCTCTATATACATAGGGAAGGGATACGAATGGATATACTCTAAGAGTCACATAGGAATGGAAGAGAGTACAAAGGTCTACTGCATATACTAGTGATTAGAGTTATCTCTATATACATAGGGAAGGGATACGAATGGATATACTCTAAGAGTCACATAGGAATGGTAGAGAGTACAGGTCTACTACATATACTAGTGATTAGAGTTATCTCTATATACATAGGTAAGGGATACGAATGGATATACTCTAAGAGTCACATAGGAATGGTAGAGAGTACAGGTCTACTACATATACTAGTGATAAGAGTTATCTCTATACATAGGGAAGGGATACAAATGGATATACTCTAAGGGTCACATAGGAATGGAAGAGAGTACAAAGGTCTACTGCATATACTAGTGATTAGTTATCTCTATATACATAGGGAAGGGATACGGATGGATATACTCTAAGAGTCACGTAGGAATGGAAGAGAGCACAACGGTCTGCTGCATATACTAGTGATTAGAGTTATCTCTATATACATAGGGAAGGGATACGAACGGATATACACTAAGAGTCACATAGGAATGGAAGAGAGTACAGGTCTACTACATATACTAGTGATTAGAGTTATCTCTATATACATAGGGAAGGGATACGAATGGATATACTCTAAGAGTCACATAGAAATGGTAGAGAGTACAAAGGTCTACTGCATATACTAGTGATTAGAGTTATCTCTATATACATAGGGAAGGGATACGAACGGATATACACTAAGAGTCACATAGGAATGGAAGAGAGTACAGGTCTACTACATATACTAGTGATTAGAGTTATCTCTATATACATAGGGAAGGGATACGAATGGATATACTCTAAGAGTCACATAGAAATGGTAGAGAGTACAACGGTCTACTGCATATACTAGTGATTAGAGTTATCTCTATATACATAGGGAAGGGATACGAATGGATATACTCTAAGAGTCACATAGGAATGGTATATGGTACAGCGGTCTACTACATATACTAGTGATTAGAGTTATCTCTATATACATAGGGAAGGGATACGAATGGATATACACTAAGAGTCACATAGGAATGGTAGAGAGTACAGGTCTACTACATATACTAGTGATTAGAGTTATCTCTATATACATAGGGAAGGGATACGAATGGATATACTCTAAGAGTCACATAGGAATGGTAGAGAGTACAGGTCTACTACATATACTAGTGATTAGAGTTATCTCTATACATAGGGAAGGGATACAAATGGATATACTATAAGAGTCACATAGGAATGGAAGAGAGTACAAAGGTCTACTGCATATACTAGTGATTAGAGTTATCTCTATATACATAGGGAAGGGATACGGATGGATATACTCTAAGAGTCACGTAGGAATGGAAGAGAGCACAACGGTCTGCTGCATATACTAGTGATTAGAGTTATCTTTATATACATAGGGAAGGGATACGGATGGATATACTCTAAGAGTCACATAGAAATGGTAGAGAGTACAACGGTCTACTGCATATACTAGTGATTAGAGTTATCTCTATATACATAGGGAAGGGATACGAACGGATATACTCTATGAGTCACATAGGAATGGTAGAGTACAAAGGTCTACTGTATATACTAGTGATTAGAGTTATCTCTATATACATAGGGAAGGGATACGAATGGATATACTCTAAGAGTCACATAGGAATGGTAGAGAGTACAACGGTCTACTGCATATACTAGTGATTAGAGTTATCTCTATATACATAGGGAAGGGATACGAACGGATATACTCTAAGAGTCACATAGGAATGGTAGAGTACAAAGGTCTACTGCATATACTAGTGATTAGAGTTATCTCTATATACATAGGGAAGGGATACGGATGGATATACTCTAAGAGTCACATAGGAATGGAAGAGAGTACAGGTCTACTACATATACTAGTGATTAGAGTTATCTCTATATACATAGGGAAGGGATACGGATGGATATACTCTAAGAGTCATGTAGGAATGGAAGAGAGTACAAAGGTCTGCTGCATATATTAGTGATTAGAGTTATCTCTATATACATAGGGAAGGGATACGAATGGATATATTCTAAGAGTCACATAGGAATGGTAGAGTACAAAGGTCTACTGCATATACTAGTGATTAGAGTTATCTCTATATACATAGGGAAGGGATACGAATGGATATACTCAAAGAGTCACATAGAAATGGTAGAGAGTACAACGGTCTACTGCATATACTAGTGATTAGAGTTATCTCTATATACATAGGGAAGGGATACGAATGGATATACTCTAAGAGTCACATAGGAATGGTAGAGTACAAAGGTCTACTGCATATACTAGTGATTAGAGTTATCTCTATATACATAGGGAAGGGATACGAATGGATATACTCTAAGAGTCACATAGGAATGGTAGAGAGTACAGGTCTACTACATATACTAGTGATTAGAGTTATCTCTATATACATAGGGAAGGGATACGAATGGATATACTCTAAGAGTCACATAGAAATGGTAGAGAGTACAACGGTCTACTGCATATACTAGTGATTAGAGTTATCTCTATATACATAGGGAAGGGATACGAACGGATATACTCTATGAGTCACATAGGAATGGTAGAGTACAAAGGTCTACTGTATATACTAGTGATTAGAGTTATCTCTATATACATAGGGAAGGGATACGAATGGATATACTCTAAGAGTCACATAGGAATGGTAGAGAGTACAACGGTCTACTGCATATACTAGTGATTAGAGTTATCTCTATATACATAGGGAAGGGATACGAACGGATATACTCTAAGAGTCACATAGGAATGGTAGAGTACAAAGGTCTACTGCATATACTAGTGATTAGAGTTATCTCTATATACATAGGGAAGGGATACGGATGGATATACTCTAAGAGTCACGTAGGAATGGAAGAGAGTACAAAGGTCTGCTGCATATACTAGTGATTAGAGTTATCTCTATATACATAGGGAAGGGATACGAACGGATATACTCTATGAGTCACATAGGAATGGTAGAGTACAAAGGTCTACTGCATATACTAGTGATTAGAGTTCTCTATATACATAGGGAAGGGATACGAACGGATATACTCTAAGAGTCACATAGGAATGGTAGAGTACAAAGGTCTACTGCATATACTAGTGATTAAAGTTATCTCTATATACATAGGGAAGGGATACGAATGGATATACTCTAAGAGTCACATAGGAATGGTAGAGTAAAAAGGTCTACTGCATATACTAGTGATTAGAGTTATCTCTATATACATAGGGAAGGGATACGAATGGATATACTCTAAGAGTCACATAGGAATTGAAGAGAGTACAAAGGTCTACTGCATATACTAGTGATTAGAGTTATCTCTATATACATAGGGAAGGGATACGAATGGATATACTCTAAGAGTCACATAGGAATGGTAGAGAGTACAGGTCTACTACATATACTAGTGATTAGAGTTATCTCTATATACATAGGGAAGGGATACGAATGGATATACTCTAAGAGTCACATAGGAATGGAAGAGAGTACAAAGGTCTACTGCATATACTAGTGATTAGAGTTATCTCTATATACATAGGGAAGGGATACGAATGGATATACTCTAAGAGTCACATAGAAATGGTAGAGAGTACAACGGTCTACTGCATATACTAGTGATTAGAGTTATCTCTATATACATAGGGAAGGGATACGAACGGATATACTCTATGAGTCACATAGGAATGGTAGAGTACAAAGGTCTACTGTATATACTAGTGATTAGAGTTATCTCTATATACATAGGGAAGGGATACGAACGGATATACTCTAAGAGTCACATAGGAATGGTAGAGAGTACAACGGTCTACTGCATATACTAGTGATTAGAGTTATCTCTATATACATAGGGAAGGGATACGAACGGATATACTCTAAGAGTCACATAGGAATGGTAGAGTACAAAGGTCTACTGCATATACTAGTGATTAGAGTTATCTCTATATACATAGGGAAGGGATACGGATGGATATACTCTAAGAGTCATGTAGGAATGGAAGAGAGTACAAAGGTCTGCTGCATATACTAGTGATTAGAGTTATCTCTATATACATAGGGAAGGGATACGAACGGATATACTCTATGAGTCACATAGGAATAGTAGAGTACAAAGGTCTACTGCATATACTAGTGATTAGAGTTATCTCTATATACATAGGGAAGGGATACGAATGGATATACTCAAAGAGTCACATAGAAATTGTAGAGAGTACAACGGTCTACTGCATATACTAGTGTTTAGAGTTATCTCTATATACATAGGGAAGGGATACGAATGGATATACTCTAAGAGTCACATAGAAATTGTAGAGAGTACAACGGTCCACTGCATGTACTAGTGATTAGAGTTATCTCTATATACATAGGGAAGGGATAAGAATGGATATACTCTAAGAGTCACATAGGAATGGAAGAGAGTACAAAGGTCTACTGCATATACTAGTGATTAGAGTTATCTCTATATACATAGGGAAGGGATACGAACGGATATACACTAAGAGTCACATAGGAATGGAAGAGAGTACAAAGGTCTACTGCATATACTAGTGATTAGAGTTATCTCTATATACATAGGGAAGGGATACGAATGGATATACTCTAAGAGTCACATAGGAATGGTAGAGTACAAAGGTCTACTGCATATACTAGTGATTAGAGTTATCTCTATATACATAGGGAAGGGATACGAATGGATATACTCAAAGAGTCACATAGAAATGGTCGAGAGTACAACGGTCTACTGCATATACTAGTGATTAGAGTTATCTCTATATACATAGGGAAGGGATACGGATGGATATACTCTAAGAGTCACATAGCAATGGTAGAGAGTACAGGTCTAATACATATACTAGTGATTAGAGTTATCTCTATACATAGGGAAGGGATAAAAATGGATATACTCTAAGAGTCACATAGGAATGGTGTATGGTACAGCGGTCTACTACATATACTAGTGATTAGAGTTATCTCTATATACATAGGGAAGGGATACGAATGGATATACTCTAAGAGTCACATAGGAATGGTAGAGAGTACAGGTCTACTACATATACTAGTGATTAGAGTTATCTCTATATACATAGGGAAGGGATACAAATGGATATACTCTAAGAGTCACATTGGAATGGTAGAGAGTACAGGTCTACTACATATACTAGTGATTAGAGTTATCTCTATACATAGGGAAGGGATACAAATGGATATACTCTAAGAGTCACATAGGAATGGAAGAGAGTACAAAGGTCTACTGCATATACTAGTGATTAGAGTTATCTCTATATACATAGGGAAGGGATACGGATGGATATACTCTAAGAGTCACATAGGAATGGAAGAGAGCACAACGGTCTGCTGCATATACTAGTGATTAGAGTTATCTCTATATACATAGGGAAGGGATACGAATGGATATACTCTAAGAGTCACATAGGAATGGAAGAGAGTACAAAGGTCTACTGCATATACTAGTGATTAGAGTTATCTCTATATACATAGGGAAGGGATACGAATGGATATACTTTAAGAGTCACATAGGAATGGAAGAGAGTACAAAGGTCTACTGCATATACTAGTGATTAGAGTTATCTCTATATACATAGGGAAGGGATACGAACGGATATACACTAAGAGTCACATAGGAATGGAAGAGAGTACAGGTCTACTACATATACTAGTGATTAGAGTTATCTCTATATACATAGGGAAGGGATACGAATGGATATACTCTAAGAGTCACATAGAAATGGTAGAGAGTACAAAGGTCTACTGCATATACTAGTGATTAGAGTTATATCTATATACATAGGGAAGGGATACGAATGGATATACTCTAAGAGTCACATAGGAATGGTAGAGTACAAAGGTCTACTGCATATACTAGTGATTAGAGTTCTCTATATACATAGGGAAGGGATAGGAATGGATATACTCTAAGAGTCACATAGAAATGGTAGAGAGTACAACGGTCTACGGCATATACTAGTGATTAGAGTTATCTCTATATACATAGGGAAGGGATACGAATGGATATACTCTAAGAGTCAGATAGAAATGGTTGAGAGTACAATGGTCTACTGCATATACTAGTGATTAGAGTTATCTCTATATACATAGGGAAGGGATACGAACGGATATACTCTATGAGTCACATAGGAATGGTAGAGTACAAAGGTCTACTGCATATACTAGTGATTAGAGTTCTCTATATACATAGGGAAGGGATACGAACGGATATACTCTAAGAGTCACATAGGAATGGTAGAGTACAAAGGTCTACTGCATATACTAGTGATTAAAGTTATCTCTATATACATAGGGAAGGGATACGGATGGATATACTCTAAGAGTCACATAGGAATGGAAGAGAGTACAGGTCTACTACATATACTAGTGATTAGAGTTATCTCTATATACACAGGGAAGGGATACGAACGGATATACTCTAAGAGTCACATAGAAATGGTAGAGAGTACAAAGGTCTACTGCATATACTAGTGATTAGAGTTATCTCTATATACATAGGGAAGGGATACGAATGGATATACTCTAAGAGTCACATAGGAATGGTAGAGTACAAAGGTCTACTGCATATACTAGTGATTAGAGTTATCTCTATATACATAGGGGAGGGATACGAATGGATATACTCTAAGAGTCACATAGGAATGGAAGAGAGTACAAAGGTCTACTGCATATACTAGTGATTAGAGTTATCTCTATATACATAGGGAAGGGATACGAATGGATATACTCTAAGAGTCACATAGGAATGGTAGAGAGTACAGGTCTACTACATATACTAGTGATTAGAGTTATCTCTATATACATAGGGAAGGGATACGAATGGATATACTCTAAGAGTCACATAGGAATGGAAGAGAGTACAAAGGTCTACTGCATATACTAGTGATTAGAGTTATCTCTATATACATAGGGAAGGGATACGAATGGATATACTCTAAGAGTCACATAGAAATGGTAGAGAGTACAACGGTCTACTGCATATACTAGTGATTAGAGTTATCTCTATATACATAGGGAAGGGATACGAACGGATATACTCTATGAGTCACATAGGAATGGTAGAGTACAAAGGTCTACTGTATATACTAGTGATTAGAGTTATCTCTATATACATAGGGAAGGGATACGAACGGATATACTCTAAGAGTCACATAGGAATGGTAGAGAGTACAACGGTCTACTGCATATACTAGTGATTAGAGTTATCTCTATATACATAGGGAAGGGATACGAACGGATATACTCTAAGAGTCACATAGGAATGGTAGAGTACAAAGGTCTACTGCATATACTAGTGATTAGAGTTATCTCTATATACATAGGGAAGGGATACGGATGGATATACTCTAAGAGTCATGTAGGAATGGAAGAGAGTACAAAGGTCTGCTGCATATACTAGTGATTAGAGTTATCTCTATATACATAGGGAAGGGATACGAACGGATATACTCTATGAGTCACATAGGAATAGTAGAGTACAAAGGTCTACTGCATATACTAGTGATTAGAGTTATCTCTATATACATAGGGAAGGGATACGAATGGATATACTCAAAGAGTCACATAGAAATTGTAGAGAGTACAACGGTCTACTGCATATACTAGTGTTTAGAGTTATCTCTATATACATAGGGAAGGGATACGAATGGATATACTCTAAGAGTCACATAGAAATTGTAGAGAGTACAACGGTCCACTGCATGTACTAGTGATTAGAGTTATCTCTATATACATAGGGAAGGGATAAGAATGGATATACTCTAAGAGTCACATAGGAATGGAAGAGAGTACAAAGGTCTACTGCATATACTAGTGATTAGAGTTATCTCTATATACATAGGGAAGGGATACGAACGGATATACACTAAGAGTCACATAGGAATGGAAGAGAGTACAAAGGTCTACTGCATATACTAGTGATTAGAGTTATCTCTATATACATAGGGAAGGGATACGAATGGATATACTCTAAGAGTCACATAGGAATGGTAGAGTACAAAGGTCTACTGCATATACTAGTGATTAGAGTTATCTCTATATACATAGGGAAGGGATACGAATGGATATACTCAAAGAGTCACATAGAAATGGTCGAGAGTACAACGGTCTACTGCATATACTAGTGATTAGAGTTATCTCTATATACATAGGGAAGGGATACGGATGGATATACTCTAAGAGTCACATAGCAATGGTAGAGAGTACAGGTCTAATACATATACTAGTGATTAGAGTTATCTCTATACATAGGGAAGGGATAAAAATGGATATACTCTAAGAGTCACATAGGAATGGTATATGGTACAGCGGTCTACTACATATACTAGTGATTAGAGTTATCTCTATATACATAGGGAAGGGATACGAATGGATATACTCTAAGAGTCACATAGGAATGGTAGAGAGTACAGGTCTACTACATATACTAGTGATTAGAGTTATCTCTATATACATAGGGAAGGGATACAAATGGATATACTCTAAGAGTCACATTGGAATGGTAGAGAGTACAGGTCTACTACATATACTAGTGATTAGAGTTATCTCTATACATAGGGAAGGGATACAAATGGATATACTCTAAGAGTCACATAGGAATGGAAGAGAGTACAAAGGTCTACAGCATATACTAGTGATTAGAGTTATCTCTATATACATAGGGAAGGGATACGGATGGATATACTCTAAGAGTCACATAGGAATGGAAGAGAGCACAACGGTCTGCTGCATATACTAGTGATTAGAGTTATCTCTATATACATAGGGAAGGGATACGAATGGATATACTCTAAGAGTCACATAGGAATGGAAGAGAGTACAAAGGTCTACTGCATATACTAGTGATTAGAGTTATCTCTATATACATAGGGAAGGGATACGAATGGATATACTTTAAGAGTCACATAGGAATGGAAGAGAGTACAAAGGTCTACTGCATATACTAGTGATTAGAGTTATCTCTATATACATAGGGAAGGGATACGAACGGATATACACTAAGAGTCACATAGGAATGGAAGAGAGTACAGGTCTACTACATATACTAGTGATTAGAGTTATCTCTATATACATAGGGAAGGGATACGAATGGATATACTCTAAGAGTCACATAGAAATGGTAGAGAGTACAAAGGTCTACTGCATATACTAGTGATTAGAGTTATCTCTATATACATAGGGAAGGGATACGAATGGATATACTCTAAGAGTCACATAGGAATGGTAGAGTACAAAGGTCTACTGCATATACTAGTGATTAGAGTTCTCCATATACATAGGGAAGGGATACGAATGGATATACTCTAAGAGTCACATAGAAATGGTAGAGAGTACAACGGTCTACGGCATATACTAGTGATTAGAGTTATCTCTATATACATAGGGAAGGGATACGAATGGATATACTCTAAGTGTCACATAGGAATGGTAGAGAGTACAACGGTCTACTGCATATACTAGTGATTAGAGTTATCTCTATATACATAGGGAAGGGATACGAACGGATATACTCTATGAGTCACATAGGAATGGTAGAGTACAAAGGTCTACTGCATATACTAGTGATTAGAGTTATCTCTATATACATAGGGAAGGGATACGAACGGATATACTCTAAGAGTCACATAGGAATGGTAGAGTACAAAGGTCTACTGCATATACTAGTGATTAAAGTTATCTCTATATACATAGGGAAGGGATACGGATGGATATACTCTAAGAGTCACATAGGAATGGAAGAGAGTACAGGTCTACTACATATACTAGTGATTAGAGTTATCTCTATATACATAGGGAAGGGATACGAACGGATATACTCTAAGAGTCACATAGAAATGGTAGAGAGTACAACGGTCTACTGCATATACTAGTGATTAGAGTTATCTCTATATACATAGGGAAGGGATACGAATGGATATACTCTAAGAGTCACATAGAAATGGTAGAGAGTACAACGGTCTACTGCATATACTAGTGAGTAGAGTTATCTCTATATACATAGGGAAGGGATACGAACGGATATACTCTATGAGTCACATAGGAATGGTAGAGTACAAAGGTCTACTGTATATACTAGTGATTAGAGTTATCTCTATATACATAGGGAAGGGATACAAATGGATATACTCTAAGAGTCACATAGGAATGGTATATGGTACAGCGGTCTACTACATATACTAGTGATTAGAGTTATCTCTATATACATAGGGAAGGGATACGAATGGATATACACTAAGAGTCACATAGGAATGGTAGAGAGTACAGGTCTACTACATATACTAGTGATTAGAGTTATCTCTATACATAGGGAAGGGATAAAAATGGATATACTCTAAGAGTCACATAGGAATGGTATATGGTACAGCGGTCTACTACATATACTAGTGATTAGAGTTATCTCTATATACATAGGGAAGGGATACGAATGGATATACTCTAAGAGTCACATAGGAATGGTAGAGAGTACAGGTCTACTACATATACTAGTGATTAGAGTTATCTCTATATACATAGGGAAGGGATACAAATGGATATACTCTAAGAGTCACATTGGAATGGTAGAGAGTACAGGTCTACTACATATACTAGTGATTAGAGTTATCTCTATACATAGGGAAGGGATACAAATGGATATACTCTAAGAGTCACATAGGAATGGAAGAGAGTACAAAGGTCTACTGCATATACTAGTGATTAGAGTTATCTCTATATACATAGGGAAGGGATACGGATGGATATACTCTAAGAGTCACATAGGAATGGAAGAGAGCACAACGGTCTGCTGCATATACTAGTGATTAGAGTTATCTCTATATACATAGGGAAGGGATACGAATGGATATACTCTAAGAGTCACATAGGAATGGAAGAGAGTACAAAGGTCTACTGCATATACTAGTGATTAGAGTTATCTCTATATACATAGGGAAGGGATACGAATGGATATACTTTAAGAGTCACATAGGAATGGAAGAGAGTACAAAGGTCTACTGCATATACTAGTGATTAGAGTTATCTCTATATACATAGGGAAGGGATACGAACGGATATACACTAAGAGTCACATAGGAATGGAAGAGAGTACAGGTCTACTACATATACTAGTGATTAGAGTTATCTCTATATACATAGGGAAGGGATACGAATGGATATACTCTAAGAGTCACATAGAAATGGTAGAGAGTACAAAGGTCTACTGCATATACTAGTGATTAGAGTTATCTCTATATACATAGGGAAGGGATACGAATGGATATACTCTAAGAGTCACATAGGAATGGTAGAGTACAAAGGTCTACTGCATATACTAGTGATTAGAGTTCTCTATATACATAGGGAAGGGATACGAATGGATATACTCTAAGAGTCACATAGAAATGGTAGAGAGTACAACGGTCTACGGCATATACTAGTGATTAGAGTTATCTCTATATACATAGGGAAGGGATACGAATGGATATACTCTAAGAGTCAGATAGAAATGGTTGAGAGTACAATGGTCTACTGCATATACTAGTGATTAGAGTTATCTCTATATACATAGGGAAGGGATACGAACGGATATACTCTATGAGTCACATAGGAATGGTAGAGTACAAAGGTCTACTGCATATACTAGTGATTAGAGTTTCTCTATATACATAGGGAAGGGATACGAATGGATATACTCTAAGAGTCACATAGGAATGGTAGAGAGTACAACGGTCTACTGCATATACTAGTGATTAGAGTTATCTCTATATACATAGGGAAGGGATACGAACGGATATACTCTATGAGTCACATAGGAATGGTAGAGTACAAAGGTCTACTGCATATACTAGTGATTAGAGTTATCTCTATATACATAGGGAAGGGATACGAACGGATATACTCTAAGAGTCACATAGGAATGGTAGAGTACAAAGGTCTACTGCATATACTAGTGATTAAAGTTATCTCTATATACATAGGGAAGGGATACGGATGGATATACTCAAAGAGTCACATAGGAATGGAAGAGAGTACAGGTCTACTACATATACTAGTGATTAGAGTTATCTCTATATACATAGGGAAGGGATACGAACGGATATACTCTAAGAGTCACATAGAAATGCTAGAGAGTACAACGGTCTACTGCATATACTAGTGATTAGAGTTATCTCTATATACATAGGGAAGGGATACGAATGGATATACTCTAAGAGTCACATAGAAATGGTAGAGAGTACAACGGTCTACTGCATATACTAGTGAGTAGAGTTATCTCTATATAAATAGGGAAGGGATACGAACGGATATACTCTATGAGTCACATAGGAATGGTAGAGTACAAAGGTCTACTGTATATACTAGTGATTAGAGTTATCTCTATATACATAGGGAAGGGATACAAATGGATATACTCTAAGAGTCACATAGGAATGGTATATGGTACAGCGGTCTACTACATATACTAGTGATTAGAGTTATCTCTATATACATAGGGAAGGGATACGAATGGATATACACTAAGAGTCACATAGGAATGGTAGAGAGTACAGGTCTACTACATATACTAGTGATTAGAGTTATCTCTATATACATAGGGAAGGGATACGAATGGATATACTCCAAGAGTCACATAGGAATGGTAGAGAGTACAGGTCTACTACAAATACTAGTGATTAGAGTTATCTCTATACATAGGGAAGGGATACAAATGGATATACTCTAAGAGTCACATAGAAATGGAAGAGAGTACAAAGGTCTACTGCATATACTAGTGATTAGAGTTATCTCTATATACATAGGGAAGGGATACGGATGGATATACTCTAAGAGTCACGTAGGAATGGAAGAGAGCACAACGGTCTGCTGCATATACTAGTGATTAGAGTTATCTCTATATACATAGGGAAGGGATACGAATGGGTATACTCTAAGAGTCACACAGGAATGGTAGAGTACAAAGGTCTACTGCATATACTAGTGATTAGAGTTATCTCTATATACATAGGGAAGGGATACGAATGGATATACTCTAAGAGTCACATAGGAATGGAAGAGAGTACAAAGGTCTACTGCATATACTAGTGATTAGAGTTATCTCTATATACATAGGGAAGGGATACGAATGGATATACTCTAAGAGTCACATAGGAATGGTAGAGAGTACAGGTCTACTACATATACTAGTGATTAGAGTTATCTCTATATACATAGGTAAGGGATACGAATGGATATACTCTAAGAGTCACATAGGAATGGTAGAGAGTACAGGTCTACTACATATACTAGTGATAAGAGTTATCTCTATACATAGGGAAGGGATACAAATGGATATACTCTAAGGGTCACATAGGAATGGAAGAGAGTACAAAGGTCTACTGCATATACTAGTGATTAGTTATCTCTATATACATAGGGAAGGGATACGGATGGATATACTCTAAGAGTCACGTAGGAATGGAAGAGAGCACAACGGTCTGCTGCATATACTAGTGATTAGAGTTATCTCTATATACATAGGGAAGGGATACGAACGGATATACACTAAGAGTCACATAGGAATGGAAGAGAGTACAGGTCTACTACATATACTAGTGATTAGAGTTATCTCTATATACATAGGGAAGGGATACGAATGGATATACTCTAAGAGTCACATAGAAATGGTAGAGAGTACAAAGGTCTACTGCATATACTAGTGATTAGAGTTATCTCTATATACATAGGGAAGGGATACGAACGGATATACACTAAGAGTCACATAGGAATGGAAGAGAGTACAGGTCTACTACATATACTAGTGATTAGAGTTATCTCTATATACATAGGGAAGGGATACGAATGGATATACTCTAAGAGTCACATAGGAATGGTATATGGTACAGCGGTCTACTACATATACTAGTGATTAGAGTTATCTCTATATACATAGGGAAGGGATACGAATGGATATACACTAAGAGTCACATAGGAATGGTAGAGAGTACAGGTCTACTACATATACTAGTGATTAGAGTTATCTCTATATACATAGGGAAGGGATACGAATGGATATACTCTAAGAGTCACATAGGAATGGTAGAGAGTACAGGTCTACTACATATACTAGTGATTAGAGTTATCTCTATACATAGGGAAGGGATACAAATGGATATACTATAAGAGTCACATAGGAATGGAAGAGAGTACAAAGGTCTACTGCATATACTAGTGATTAGAGTTATCTCTATATACATAGGGAAGGGATACGGATGGATATACTCTAAGAGTCACGTAGGAATGGAAGAGAGCACAACGGTCTGCTGCATATACTAGTGATTAGAGTTATCTTTATATACATAGGGAAGGGATACGGATGGATATACTCTAAGAGTCACATAGAAATGGTAGAGAGTACAACGGTCTACTGCATATACTAGTGATTAGAGTTATCTCTATATACATAGGGAAGGGATACGAATGGATATACTCTAAGAGTCACATAGGAATGGAAGAGAGTACAAAGGTCTACTGCATATACTAGTGATTAGAGTTATCTCTATATACATAGGGAAGGGATACGAATGGATATACTCTAAGAGTCACATAGGAATGGTAGAGAGTACAACGGTCTACTGCATATACTAGTGATTAGAGTTATCTCTATATACATAGGGAAGGGATACGAACGGATATACTCTAAGAGTCACATAGGAATGGTAGAGTACAAAGGTCTACTGCATATACTAGTGATTAGAGTTATCTCTATATACATAGGGAAGGGATACGGATGGATATACTCTAAGAGTCACATAGGAATGGAAGAGAGTACAGGTCTACTACATATACTAGTGATTAGAGTTATCTCTATATACATAGGGAAGGGATACGGATGGATATACTCTAAGAGTCATGTAGGAATGGAAGAGAGTACAAAGGTCTGCTGCATATATTAGTGATTAGAGTTATCTCTATATACATAGGGAAGGGATACGAATGGATATATTCTAAGAGTCACATAGGAATGGTAGAGTACAAAGGTCTACTGCATATACTAGTGATTAGAGTTATCTCTATATACATAGGGAAGGGATACGAATGGATATACTCAAAGAGTCACATAGAAATGGTAGAGAGTACAACGGTCTACTGCATATACTAGTGATTAGAGTTATCTCTATATACATAGGGAAGGGATACGAATGGATATACTCTAAGAGTCACATAGGAATGGTAGAGTACAAAGGTCTACTGCATATACTAGTGATTAGAGTTATCTCTATATACATAGGGAAGGGATACGAATGGATATACTCTAAGAGTCACATAGGAATGGTAGAGAGTACAGGTCTACTACATATACTAGTGATTAGAGTTATCTCTATATACATAGGGAAGGGATACGAATGGATATACTCTAAGAGTCACATAGAAATGGTAGAGAGTACAACGGTCTACTGCATATACTAGTGATTAGAGTTATCTCTATATACATAGGGAAGGGATACGAACGGATATACTCTATGAGTCACATAGGAATGGTAGAGTACAAAGGTCTACTGTATATACTAGTGATTAGAGTTATCTCTATATACATAGGGAAGGGATACGAATGGATATACTCTAAGAGTCACATAGGAATGGTAGAGAGTACAACGGTCTACTGCATATACTAGTGATTAGAGTTATCTCTATATACATAGGGAAGGGATACGAACGGATATACTCTAAGAGTCACATAGGAATGGTAGAGTACAAAGGTCTACTGCATATACTAGTGATTAGAGTTATCTCTATATACATAGGGAAGGGATACGGATGGATATACTCTAAGAGTCACGTAGGAATGGAAGAGAGTACAAAGGTCTGCTGCATATACTAGTGATTAGAGTTATCTCTATATACATAGGGAAGGGATACGAACGGATATACTCTATGAGTCACATAGGAATGGTAGAGTACAAAGGTCTACTGCATATACTAGTGATTAGAGTTCTCTATATACATAGGGAAGGGATACGAACGGATATACTCTAAGAGTCACATAGGAATGGTAGAGTACAAAGGTCTACTGCATATACTAGTGATTAAAGTTATCTCTATATACATAGGGAAGGGATACAAATGGATATACTCTAAGAGTCACATAGGAATGGTAGAGTAAAAAGGTCTACTGCATATACTAGTGATTAGAGTTATCTCTATATACATAGGGAAGGGATACGAATGGATATACTCTAAGAGTCACATAGGAATTGAAGAGAGTACAAAGGTCTACTGCATATACTAGTGATTAGAGTTATCTCTATATACATAGGGAAGGGATACGAATGGATATACTCTAAGAGTCACATAGGAATGGTAGAGAGTACAGGTCTACTACATATACTAGTGATTAGAGTTATCTCTATATACATAGGGAAGGGATACGAATGGATATACTCTAAGAGTCACATAGGAATGGAAGAGAGTACAAAGGTCTACTGCATATACTAGTGATTAGAGTTATCTCTATATACATAGGGAAGGGATACGAATGGATATACTCTAAGAGTCACATAGAAATGGTAGAGAGTACAACGGTCTACTGCATATACTAGTGATTAGAGTTATCTCTATATACATAGGGAAGGGATACGAACGGATATACTCTATGAGTCACATAGGAATGGTAGAGTACAAAGGTCTACTGTATATACTAGTGATTAGAGTTATCTCTATATACATAGGGAAGGGATACGAACGGATATACTCTAAGAGTCACATAGGAATGGTAGAGAGTACAACGGTCTACTGCATATACTAGTGATTAGAGTTATCTCTATATACATAGGGAAGGGATACGAACGGATATACTCTAAGAGTCACATAGGAATGGTAGAGTACAAAGGTCTACTGCATATACTAGTGATTAGAGTTATCTCTATATACATAGGGAAGGGATACGGATGGATATACTCTAAGAGTCATGTAGGAATGGAAGAGAGTACAAAGGTCTGCTGCATATACTAGTGATTAGAGTTATCTCTATATACATAGGGAAGGGATACGAACGGATATACTCTATGAGTCACATAGGAATAGTAGAGTACAAAGGTCTACTGCATATACTAGTGATTAGAGTTATCTCTATATACATAGGGAAGGGATACGAATGGATATACTCAAAGAGTCACATAGAAATTGTAGAGAGTACAACGGTCTACTGCATATACTAGTGTTTAGAGTTATCTCTATATACATAGGGAAGGGATACGAATGGATATACTCTAAGAGTCACATAGAAATAGTAGAGAGTACAACGGTCCACTGCATGTACTAGTGATTAGAGTTATCTCTATATACATAGGGAAGGGATAAGAATGGATATACTCTAAGAGTCACATAGGAATGGAAGAGAGTACAAAGGTCTACTGCATATACTAGTGATTAGAGTTATCTCTATATACATAGGGAAGGGATACGAACGGATATACACTAAGAGTCACATAGGAATGGAAGAGAGTACAAAGGTCTACTGCATATACTAGTGATTAGAGTTATCTCTATATACATAGGGAAGGGATACGAATGGATATACTCTAAGAGTCACATAGGAATGGTAGAGTACAAAGGTCTACTGCATATACTAGTGATTAGAGTTATCTCTATATACATAGGGAAGGGATACGAATGGATATACTCAAAGAGTCACATAGAAATGGTCGAGAGTACAACGGTCTACTGCATATACTAGTGATTAGAGTTATCTCTATATACATAGGGAAGGGATACGGATGGATATACTCTAAGAGTCACATAGCAATGGTAGAGAGTACAGGTCTAATACATATACTAGTGATTAGAGTTATCTCTATACATAGGGAAGGGATAAAAATGGATATACTCTAAGAGTCACATAGGAATGGTGTATGGTACAGCGGTCTACTACATATACTAGTGATTAGAGTTATCTCTATATACATAGGGAAGGGATACGAATGGATATACTCTAAGAGTCACATAGGAATGGTAGAGAGTACAGGTCTACTACATATACTAGTGATTAGAGTTATCTCTATATACATAGGGAAGGGATACAAATGGATATACTCTAAGAGTCACATTGGAATGGTAGAGAGTACAGGTCTACTACATATACTAGTGATTAGAGTTATCTCTATACATAGGGAAGGGATACAAATGGATATACTCTAAGAGTCACATAGGAATGGAAGAGAGTACAAAGGTCTACTGCATATACTAGTGATTAGAGTTATCTCTATATACATAGGGAAGGGATACGGATGGATATACTCTAAGAGTCACATAGGAATGGAAGAGAGCACAACGGTCTGCTGCATATACTAGTGATTAGAGTTATCTCTATATACATAGGGAAGGGATACGAATGGATATACTCTAAGAGTCACATAGGAATGGAAGAGAGTACAAAGGTCTACTGCATATACTAGTGATTAGAGTTATCTCTATATACATAGGGAAGGGATACGAATGGATATACTTTAAGAGTCACATAGGAATGGAAGAGAGTACAAAGGTCTACTGCATATACTAGTGATTAGAGTTATCTCTATATACATAGGGAAGGGATACGAACGGATATACACTAAGAGTCACATAGGAATGGAAGAGAGTACAGGTCTACTACATATACTAGTGATTAGAGTTATCTCTATATACATAGGGAAGGGATACGAATGGATATACTCTAAGAGTCACATAGAAATGGTAGAGAGTACAAAGGTCTACTGCATATACTAGTGATTAGAGTTATATCTATATACATAGGGAAGGGATACGAATGGATATACTCTAAGAGTCACATAGGAATGGTAGAGTACAAAGGTCTACTGCATATACTAGTGATTAGAGTTCTCTATATACATAGGGAAGGGATAGGAATGGATATACTCTAAGAGTCACATAGAAATGGTAGAGAGTACAACGGTCTACGGCATATACTAGTGATTAGAGTTATCTCTATATACATAGGGAAGGGATACGAATGGATATACTCTAAGAGTCAGATAGAAATGGTTGAGAGTACAATGGTCTACTGCATATACTAGTGATTAGAGTTATCTCTATATACATAGGGAAGGGATACGAACGGATATACTCTATGAGTCACATAGGAATGGTAGAGTACAAAGGTCTACTGCATATACTAGTGATTAGAGTTTCTCTATATACATAGGGAAGGGATACGAATGGATATACTCTAAGAGTCACATAGGAATGGTAGAGAGTACAACGGTCTACTGCATATACTAGTGATTAGAGTTATCTCTATATACATAGGGAAGGGATACGAACGGATATACTCTATGAGTCACATAGGAATGGTAGAGTACAAAGGTCTACTGCATATACTAGTGATTAGAGTTATCTCTATATACATAGGGAAGGGATACGAACGGATATACTCTAAGAGTCACATAGGAATGGTAGAGTACAAAGGTCTACTGCATATACTAGTGATTAAAGTTATCTCTATATACATAGGGAAGGGATACGGATGGATATACTCTAAGAGTCACATAGGAATGGAAGAGAGCACAGGTCTACTACATATACTAGTGATTAGAGTTATCTCTATATACATAGGGAAGGGATACGAACGGATATACTCTAAGAGTCACATAGAAATGGTAGAGAGTACAACGGTCTACTGCATATACTAGTGATTAGAGTTATCTCTATATACATAGGGAAGGGATACGAATGGATATACTCTAAGAGTCACATAGAAATGGTAGAGAGTACAACGGTCTACTGCATATACTAGTGATTAGAGTTATCTCTATATACATAGGGAAGGGATACGAACGGATATACTCTATGAGTCACATAGGAATGGTAGAGTACAAAGGTCTACTGTATATACTAGTGATTAGAGTTATCTCTATATACATAGGGAAGGGATACGAATGGATATACTCTAAGAGTCACATAGGAATGGTAGAGAGTACAACGGTCTACTGCATATACTAGTGATTAGAGTTATCTCTATATACATAGGGAAGGGATACGAACGGATATACTCTAAGAGTCACATAGGAATGGTAGAGTACAAAGGTCTACTGCATATACTAGTGATTAGAGTTATCTCTATATACATAGGGAAGGGATACGGATGGATATACTCTAAGAGTCACATAGAAATGGTAGAGAGTACAAAGGTCTACTGCATATACTAGTGATTAGAGTTATCTCTATATACATAGGGAAGGGATACGAATGGATATACTCTAAGAGTCACATAGGAATGGTAGAGTACAAAGGTCTACTCCATATACTAGTGATTAGAGTTATCTCTATACATAGGGAAGGGATACAAATGGATATACTCTAAGAGTCACATAGGAATGGTATATGGGACAGCGGTCTACTACATATACTAGTGATTAGAGTTATCTCTATATACATAGGGAAGGGATACGAATGGATATACACTAAGAGTCACATAGGAATGGTAGAGAGTACAGGTCTACTACATATACTAGTGATTAGAGTTATCTCTATATACATAGGGAAGGGATACGAATGGATATACTCCAAGAGTCACATAGGAATGGTAGAGAGTGCAGGTCTACTACATATACTAGTGATTAGAGTTATCTCTATACATAGGGAAGGGATACAAATGGATATACTCTAAGAGTCACATAGAAATGGAAGAGAGTACAAAGGTCTACTGCATATACTAGTGATTAGAGTTATCTCTATATACATAGGGAAGGGATACGGATGGATATACTCTAAGAGTCACGTAGGAATGGAAGAGAGCACAACGGTCTGCTGCATATACTAGTGATTAGAGTTATCTCTATATACATAGGGAAGGGATACGAATGGATATACTCTAAGAGTCACACAGGAATGGTAGAGTACAAAGGTCTACTGCATATACTAGTGATTAGAGTTATCTCTATATACATAGGGAAGGGATACGAATGGATATACTCTAAGAGTCACATAGGAATGGAAGAGAGTACAAAGGTCTACTGCATATACTAGTGATTAGAGTTATCTCTATATACATAGGGAAGGGATACGAATGGATATACTCTAAGAGTCACATAGGAATGGTAGAGAGTACAGGTCTACTACATATACTAGTGATTAGAGTTATCTCTATATACATAGGTAAGGGATACGAATGGATATACTCTAAGAGTCACATAGGAATGGTAGAGAGTACAGGTCTACTACATATACTAGTGATTAGAGTTATCTCTATACATAGGGAAGGGATACAAATGGATATACTGTAAGGGTCACATAGGAATGGAAGAGAGTACAAAGGTCTACTGCATATACTAGTGATTAGTTATCTCTATATACATAGGGAAGGGATACGGATGGATATACTCTAAGAGTCACGTAGGAATGGAAGAGAGCACAACGGTCTGCTGCATATACTAGTGATTAGAGTTATCTCTATATACATAGGGAAGGGATACGAACGGATATACACTAAGAGTCACATAGGAATGGAAGAGAGTACAGGTCTACTACATATACTAGTGATTAGAGTTATCTCTATATACATAGGGAAGGGATACGAATGGATATACTCTAAGAGTCACATAGAAATGGTAGAGAGTACAAAGGTCTACTGCATATACTAGTGATTAGAGTTATCTCTATATACATAGGGAAGGGATACGAACGGATATACACTAAGAGTCACATAGGAATGGAAGAGAGCACAACGGTCTGCTGCATATACTAGTGATTAGAGTTATCTCTATATACATAGGGAAGGGATACGGATGGATATACTCTAAGAGTCACATAGAAATGGTAGAGAGTACAACGGTCTACTGCATATACTAGTGATTAGAGTTATCTCTATATACATAGGGAAGGGATACGAACGGATACACTCTATGAGTCACATAGGAATGGTAGAGTACAAAGGTCTACTGTATATACTAGTGATTAGAGTTATCTCTATATACATAGGGAAGGGATACGAATGGATATACTCTAAGAGTCACATAGGAATGGTAGAGAGTACAACGGTCTACTGCATATACTAGTGATTAGAGTTATCTCTATATACATAGGGAAGGGATACGAATGGATATACTCTAAGAGTCACATAGGAATGGTAGAGAGTACAACGGTCTACTGCATATACTAGTGATTAGAGTTCTCTCTATATACATAGGGAAGGGATACGGATGGATATACTCTAAGAGTCATGTAGGAATGGAAGAGAGTACAAAGGTCTGCTGCATATACTAGTGATTAGAGTTATCTCTATATACATAGGGAAGGGATACGGATGGATATACTATAAGAGTCACATAGGAATGGAAGAGAGTACAAAGGTCTACTGCATATACTAGTGATTAGAGTTATCTTTATATACATAGGGAAGGGATACGGATGGATATACTCTAAGAGTCACGTAGGAATGGAAGAGAGCACAACGGTCTGCTGCATATACTAGTGATTAGAGTTATCTCTATATACATAGGGAAGGGATACGGATGGATATACTCTAAGAGTCACATAGAAATGGTAGAGAGTACAACGGTCTACTGCATATACTAGTGATTAGAGTTATCTCTATATACATAGGGAAGGGATACGAACGGATACACTCTATGAGTCACATAGGAATGGTAGAGTACAAAGGTCTACTGTATATACTAGTGATTAGAGTTATCTCTATATACATAGGGAAGGGATACGAATGGATATACTCTAAGAGTCACATAGGAATGGTAGAGAGTACAACGGTCTACTGCATATACTAGTGATTAGAGTTATCTCTATATACATAGGGAAGGGATACGGATGGATATACTCTAAGAGTCACATAGGAATGGAAGAGAGTACAGGTCTACTACATATACTAGTGATTAGAGTTCTCTCTATATACATAGGGAAGGGATACGGATGGATATACTCTAAGAGTCATGTAGGAATGGAAGAGAGTACAAAGGTCTGCTGCATATATTAGTGATTAGAGTTATCTCTATATACATAGGGAAGGGATACGAATGGATATACTCTAAGAGTCACATAGGAATGGTAGAGTACAAAGGTCTACTGCATATACTAGTGATTAGAGTTATCTCTATATACATAGGGAAGGGATACGAATGGATATACTCTAAGAGTCACATAGAAATGGTAGAGAGTGCAACGGTCTACTGCATATACTAGTGATTGGAGTTCTCTATATACATAGGGAAGGGATACGAATGGATATACTCTAAGAGTCACATAGGAATGGTAGAGTACAAAGGTCTACTGCATATACTAGTGATTAGAGTTATCTCTATATACATAGGGAAGGGATACGAATGGATATACTCTAAGAGTCACATAGGAATGGTAGAGAGTACAGGTCTACTACATATACTAGTGATTAGAGTTATCTCTATACATAGGGAAGGGATACAAATGGATATACTCTAAGAGTCACATAGGAATGGAAGAGAGTACAAAGGTCTACTGCATATACTAGTGATTAGAGTTATCTCTATATACATAGGGAAGGATACGGATGGATATACTCTAAGAGTCACATAGGAATGGAAGAGAGTACAAAGGTCTACTGCATATACTAGTGATTAGAGTTATCTCTATATACATAGGGAAGGGATACGAATGGATATACTCTAAGAGTCACATAGGAATGGAAGAGAGTACAAAGGTCTACTGCATATACTAGTGATTAGAGTTATCTCTATATACATAGGGAAGGGATACGAACGGATATACTCTATGAGTCACATAGAAATGGAAGAGAGTACAGGTCTACTACATATACTAGTGATTAGAGTTATCTCTATATACATAGGGAAGGGATACGAATGGATATACACTAAGAGTCACATAGGAATGGTAGAGAGTACAGGTCTACTACATATACTAGTGATTAGAGTTATCTCTATATACATAGGGAAGGGATACGGATGGATATACTCTAAGAGTCACATAGGAATGGTAGAGAGTACAGGTCTACTACATATACTAGTGATTAGAGTTATCTCTATACATAGGGAAGGGATACAAATGGATATACACTAAGAGTCACATAGGAATGGAAGAGAGTACAAAGGTCTACTGCATATACTAGTGATTAGAGTTATCTCTATATACATAGGGAAGGGATACGAATGGATATACACTAAGAGTCACATAGGAATGGAAGAGAGTACAAAGGTCTACTGCATATAATAGTGATTAGAGTTATCTCTATATACATAGGGAAGGGATACGGATGGATATACTCTAAGAGTCACGTAGGAATGGAAGAGAGCACAACGGTCTGCTGCATATACTAGTGATTAGAGTTATCTCTATATACATAGGGAAGGGATACGGATGGATATACTCTAAGAGTCACATAGGAATGGAAGAGAGCACAACGGTCTGCTGCATATACTAGTGATTAGAGTTATCTCTATATACATAGGGAAGGGATACAAATGTATATACTCTAAGAGTCACATAGGAATGGAAGAAAGTACAAAGGTCTACTGCATATACTAGTGATTAGAGTTATCTCTATATACATAGGGAAGGGATACGAACGGATATACTCGATGAGTCACATAGAAATGGAAGAGAGTACAGGTCTACTACATATACTAGTGATTAGTTATCTCTATATACATAGGGAAGGGATACAAATGGATATACTCTAAGAGTCACATAGAAATGGTAGAGAGTACAAAGGTCTACTGCATATACTAGTGATTAGAGTTATCTCTATATACATAGGGAAGGGATACGAATGGATATACACTAAGAGTCACATAGGAATGGAAGAGAGTAGAGGTCTACTACATATACTAGTGATTAGAGTTATCTCTATATACATAGGGAAGGGATACGAATGGATATACTCTAAGAGTCACATAGAAATGGTAGAGAGTACAAAGGTCTACTGCATATACTAGTGATTAGAGTTATCTCTATATACATAGGGAAGGGATACGAACGGATATACACTAAGAGTCACATAGGAATGGAAGAGAGTACAGGTCTACTACATATACTAGTGATTAGACTTATCTCTATATACATAGGGAAGGGATACGAATGGATATACTCTAAGAGTCACATAGAAATGGTAGAGAGTACAACGGTCTACTGCATATACTTGCGATTAGAGTTATCTCTATATACATAGGGAAGGGATACGAATGGATATACTCTAAGAGTCACATAGGAATGGTAGAGTACAAAGGTCTACTGCATATACTAGTGATTAGAGTTATCTCTATATACATAGGGAAGGGATACGAATGGATATACTCTAAGAGTCACATAGAAATGGTAGAGAGTACAACGGTCTACTGCATATACTAGTGATTAGAGTTATCTCTATATACATAGGGAAGGGATACGAACGGATATACTCTAAGAGTCACATAGGAATGGTAGAGTACAAAGGTCTACTGCATATACTAGTGATTAGAGTTATCTCTATATACATAGGGAAGGGATACGAATGGATATACTCTAAGAGTCACATAGAAATGGTAGAGAGTACAAAGGTCTACTGCATATACTAGTGATTAGAGTTATCTCTATATACATAGGGAAGGGATACGAATGGATATACTCTAAGAGTCACATAGGAATGGTAGAGAGTACAGGTCTACTACATATACTAGTGATTAGAGTTATCTCTATATACATAGGGAAGGGATACGAATGGATATACTCTAAGAGTCACATAGGAATGGTAGAGAGTACAGGTCTACTACATATACTAGTGATTAGAGTTATCTCTATACATAGGGAAGGGATACAAATGGATATACTCTAAGAGTCACATAGGAATGGAAGAGAGTACAAAGGTCTACTGCATATACTAGTGATCAGAGTTATCTCTATATACATAGGGAAGGGATACGAACGAATATACTCTATGAGTCACATAGAAATGGAAGAGAGTACAGGTCTACTACATATACTAGTGATTAGAGTTATCTCTATATACATAGGGAAGGGATACGAATGGATATACTCTAAGAGTCACATAGAAATGGTAGAGAGTACAAAGGTCTACTGCATATACTAGTGATTAGAGTTATCTCTATATACATAGGGAAGGGATACGAATGGATATACTCTAAGAGTCACATAGGAATGGTAGAGTACAAAGGTCTACTGCATATACTAGTGATTAGAGTTATCTCTATATACATAGGGAAGGGATACGAATGGATATACTCTAAGAGTCACATAGAAATGGTAGAGAGTACAACGGTCTACTGCATATACTAGTGATTAGAGTTATCTCTATATACATAGGGAAGGGATACGAACGGATATACTCTATGAGTCACATAGGAATGGTAGAGTACAAAGGTCTACTGTATATACTAGTGATTAGAGTTATCTCTATATACATAGGGAAGGGATACGAATGGATATACTCTAAGAGTCACATAGGAATGGTAGAGAGTACAACGGTCTACTGCATATACTAGTGATTAGAGTTATCTCTATATACATAGGGAAGGGATACGAACGGATATACTCTAAGAGTCACATAGGAATGGTAGAGTACAAAGGTCTACTGCATATACTAGTGATTAGAGTTATCTCTATATACATAGGGAAGGGATACGGATGGATATACTCTAAGAGTCACGTAGGAATGGAAGAGAGTACAAAGGTCTGCTGCATATACTAGTGATTAGAGTTATCTCTATATACATAGGGAAGGGATACGAACGGATATACTCTATGAGTCACATAGGAATGGTAGAGTACAAAGGTCTACTGCATATACTAGTGATTAGAGTTCTCTATATACATAGGGAAGGGATACGAACGGATATACTCTAAGAGTCACATAGGAATGGTAGAGTACAAAGGTCTACTGCATATACTAGTGATTAAAGTTATCTCTATATACATAGGGAAGGGATACGGATGGATATACTCTAAGAGTCACATAGGAATGGAAGAGAGTACAGGTCTACTACATATACTAGTGATTAGAGTTATCTCTATATACACAGGGAAGGGATACGGACGGATATACTCTAAGAGTCACATAGAAATGGTAGAGAGTACAAAGGTCTACTGCATATACTAGTGATTAGAGTTATCTCTATATACATAGGGAATGGATATACTCTAAGAGTCACATAGGAATGGTAGAGTACAAAGGTCTACTGCATATACTAGTGATTAGAGTTATCTCTATATACATAGGGAAGGGATACGAATGGATATACTCTAAGAGTCACATAGGAATGGAAGAGAGTACAAAGGTCTACTGCATATACTAGTGATTAGAGTTATCTCTATATACATAGGGAAGGGATACGAATGGATATACTCTAAAAGTCACATAGGAATGGTAGAGAGTACAGGTCTACTACATATACTAGTGATTAGAGTTATCTCTATATACATAGGGAAGGGATAGCGAATGGATATACTCTAAGAGTCACATAGGAATGGAAGAGAGTACAAAGGTCTACTGCATATACTAGTGATTAGAGTTATCTCTATATACATAGGGAAGGGATACGAATGGATATACTCTAAGAGTCACATAGAAATGGTAGAGAGTACAACGGTCTACTGCATATACTAGTGATTAGAGTTATCTCTATATACATAGGGAAGGGATACGAACGGATATACTCTATGAGTCACATAGGAATGGTAGAGTACAAAGGTCTACTGTATATACTAGTGATTAGAGTTATCTCTATATACATAGGGAAGGGATACGAACGGATATACTCTAAGAGTCACATAGGAATGGTAGAGAGTACAACGGTCTACTGCATATACTAGTGATTAGAGTTATCTCTATATACATAGGGAAGGGATACGAACGGATATACTCTATGAGTCACATAGGAATGGTAGAGTACAAAGGTCTACTGCATATACTAGTGATTAGAGTTCTCTATATACATAGGGAAGGGATACGAACGGATATACTCTAAGAGTCACATAGGAATGGTAGAGAGTACAAAGGTCTGCTGCATATACTAGTGATTAGAGTTATCTCTATATACATAGGGAAGGGATACGAACGGATATACTCTAAGAGTCACATAGGAATGGTAGAGTACAAAGGTCTACTGCATATACTAGTGATTAGAGTTATCTCTATATACATAGGGAAGGGATACGGATGGATATACTCTAAGAGTCATGTAGGAATGGAAGAGAGTACAAAGGTCTGCTGCATATACTAGTGATTAGAGTTATCTCTATATACATAGGGAAGGGATACGAACGGATATACTCTATGAGTCACATAGGAATGGTAGAGTACAAAGGTCTACTGCATATACTAGTGATTAGAGTTATCTCTATATACATAGGGAAGGGATACGAATGGATATACTCAAAGAGTCACATAGAAATTGTAGAGAGTACAACGGTCTACTGCATATACTAGTGTTTAGAGTTATCTCTATATACATAGGGAAGGGATACGAATGGATATACTCTAAGAGTCACATAGAAATTGTAGAGAGTACAACGGTCCACTGCATATACTAGTGATTAGAGTTATCTCTATATACATAGGGAAGGGATAAGAATGGATATACTCTAAGAGTCACATAGGAATGGAAGAGAGTACAAAGGTCTACTGCATATACTAGTGATTAGAGTTATCTCTATATACATAGGGAAGGGATACGAACGGATATACACTAAGAGTCCCATAGGAATGGAAGAGAGTACAAAGGTCTACTGCATATACTAGTGATTAGAGTTATCTCTATATACATAGGGAAGGGATACAAATGGATATACTCTAAGAGTCACATAGCAATGGCAGAGAGTACAGGTCTAATACATATACTAGTGATTAGAGTTATCTCTATACATAGGGAAGGGATACAAATGGATATACTCTAAGAGTCACATAGGAATGGTATATGGTACAGCGGTCTACTACATATACTAGTGATTAGAGTTATCTCTATATACATAGGGAAGGGATACGAATGGATATACTCTAAGAGTCACATAGGAATGGTAGAGAGTACAGGTCTACTACATATACTAGTGATTAGAGTTATCTCTATATACATAGGGAAGGGATACGAATGGATATACTCTAAGAGTCACATAGGAATGGTAGAGAGTACAGGTCTACTACATATACTAGTGATTAGAGTTATCTCTATACATAGGGAAGGGATACAAATGGATATACTCTAAGAGTCACATAGGAATGGAAGAGAGTACAAAGGTCTACTGCATATACTAGTGATTAGAGTTATCTCTATATACATAGGGAAGGGATACGGATGGATATACTCTAAGAGTCACGTAGGAATGGAAGAGAGCACAACGGTCTGCTGCATATACTAGTGATTAGAGTTATCTCTATATACATAGGGAAGGGATACGGATGGATATACTCTAAGAGTCACATAGGAATGGAAGAGAGCACAACGGTCTGCTGCATATACTAGTGATTAGAGTTATCTCTATATACATAGGGAAGGGATACGAATGGATATACTCTAAGAGTCACATAGGAATGGAAGAGAGTACAAAGATCTACTGCATATACTAGTGATTAAAGTTATCTCTATATACATAGGGAAGGGATACGAATGGATATACTCTAAGAGTCACATAGGAATGGAAGAGAGTACAAAGGTCTACTGCATATACTAGTGATTAGAGTTATCTCTATATACATAGGGAAGGGATACGAACGGATATACACTAAGAGTCACATAGGAATGGAAGAGAGTACAGGTCTACTACATATACTAGTGATTAGAGTTATCTCTATATACATAGGGAAGGGATACGAATGGATATACTCTAAGAGTCACATAGAAATGGTAGAGAGTACAAAGGTCTACTGCATATACTAGTGATTAGAGTTATCTCTATATACATAGGGAAGGGATACAAATGGATATACTCTAAGAGTCACATAGGAATGGTAGAGTACAAAGGTCTACTGCATATACTAGTGATTAGAGTTCTCTATATACATAGGAAAGGGATACGAATGGATATACTCTAAGAGTCACATAGAAATGGTAGAGAGTACAACGGTCTATGGCATATACTAGTGATTAGAGTTATCTCTATATACATAGGGAAGGGATACGAATGGATATACTCTAAGAGTCACATAGGAATGGTAGAGAGTACAACGGTCTACTGCATATACTAGTGATTAGAGTTATCTCTATATACATAGGGAAGGGATACGAACGGATATACTCTATGAGTCACATAGGAATGGTAGAGTACAAAGGTCTACTGCATATACTAGTGATTAGAGTTATCTCTATATACATAGGGAAGGGATACGAACGGATATACTCTAAGAGTCACATAGGAATGGTAGAGTACAAAGGTCTACTGCATATACTAGTGATTAGAGTTATCTCTATATACATAGGGAAGGGATACGAACGGATATACTCTAAGAGTCACATAGAAATGGTAGAGAGTACAAAGGTCTACTGCATATACTAGTGATTAGAGTTATCTCTATATACATAGGGAAGGGATACGAATGGATATACTTCAAGAGTCACATAGGAATGGTAGAGTACAAAGGTCTACTGCATATACTAGTGATTAGAGTTATCTCTATATACATAGGGAAGGGATACAAATGGATATACTCTAAGAGTCACATAGAAATGGTAGAGAGTACAACGGTCTACTGCATATACTAGTGATTAGAGTTATCTCTATATACATAGGGAAGGGATACGAATGGATATACTCTAAGAGTCACATAGAAATGGTAGAGAGTACAACGGTCTACTGCATATACTAGTGATTAGAGTTATCTCTATATACATAGGGAAGGGATACGAACGGATATACTCTATGAGTCACATAGGAATGGTAGAGTACAAAGGTCTACTGTATATACTAGTGATTAGAGTTATCTCTATATACATAGGGAAGGGATACGAATGGATATACTCTAAGAGTCACATAGGAATGGTAGAGAGTACAACGGTCTACTGCATATACTAGTGATTAGAGTTATCTCTATATACATAGGGAAGGGATACGAACGGATATACTCTAAGAGTCACATAGGAATGGTAGAGTACAAAGGTCTACTGCATATACTAGTGATTAGAGTTATCTCTATATACATAGGGAAGGGATACGGATGGATATACTCTAAGAGTCACATAGAAATGGTAGAGAGTACAAAGGTCTACTGCATATACTAGTGATTAGAGTTATCTCTATATACATAGGGAAGGGATACAAATGGATATACTCTAAGAGTCACATAGGAATGGTAGAGTACAAAGGTCTACTCCATATACTAGTGATTAGAGTTATCTCTATACATAGGGAAGGGATACAAATGGATATACTCTAAGAGTCACATAGGAATGGTATATGGTACAGCGGTCTACTACATATACTAGTGATTAGAGTTATCTCTATATACATAGGGAAGGGATACGAATGGATATACACTAAGAGTCACATAGGAATGGTAGAGAGTACAGGTCTACTACATATACTAGTGATTAGAGTTATCTCTATATACATAGGGAAGGGATACGAATGGATATACTCCAAGAGTCACATAGGAATGGTAGAGAGTACAGGTCTACTACATATACTAGTGATTAGAGTTATCTCTATACATAGGGAAGGGATACAAATGGATATACTCTAAGAGTCACATAGAAATGGAAGAGAGTACAAAGGTCTACTGCATATACTAGTGATTAGAGTTATCTCTATATACATAGGGAAGGGATACGGATGGATATACTCTAAGAGTCACGTAGGAATGGTAGAGAGTACAGGTCTACTACATATACTAGTGATTAGAGTGATCTCTATACATAGGGAAGGGATACAAATGGATATACTCTAAGGGTCACATAGGAATGGAAGAGAGTACAAAGGTCTACTGCATATACTAGTGATTAGTTATCTCTATATACATAGGGAAGGGATACGGATGGATATACTCTAAGAGTCACGTAGGAATGGAAGAGAGCACAACGGTCTGCTGCATATACTAGTGATTAGAGTTATCTCTATATACATAGGGAAGGGATACGAACGGATATACACTAAGAGTCACATAGGAATGGAAGAGAGTACAGGTCTACTACATATACTAGTGATTAGAGTTATCTCTATATACATAGGGAAGGGATACGAATGGATATACTCTAAGAGTCACATAGAAATGGTAGAGAGTACAAAGGTCTACTGCATATACTAGTGATTAGAGTTATCTCTATATACATAGGGAAGGGATACGAACAGATATACACTAAGAGTCACATAGGAATGGAAGAGAGTACAGGTCTACTACATATACTAGTGATTAGAGTTATCTCTATATACATAGGGAAGGGATACGAATGGATATACTCTAAGAGTCACATAGGAATGGTATATGGTACAGCGGTCTACTACATATACTAGTGATTAGAGTTCTCTATATACATAGGGAAGGGATACGAATGGATATACACTAAGAGTCACATAGGAATGGTAGAGAGTACAGGTCTACTACATATACTAGTGATTAGAGTTATCTCTATATACATAGGGAAGGGATACGAATGGATATACTCTAAGAGTCACATAGGAATGGTAGAGAGTACAGGTCTACTACATATACTAGTGATTAGAGTTATCTCTATACATAGGGAAGGGATACAAATGGATATACTATAAGAGTCACATAGGAATGGAAGAGAGTACAAAGGTCTACTGCATATACTAGTGATTAGAGTTATCTTTATATACATAGGGAAGGGATACGGATGGATATACTCTAAGAGTCACGTAGGAATGGAAGAGAGCACAACGGTCTGCTGCATATACTAGTGATTAGAGTTATCTCTATATACATAGGGAAGGGATACGGATGGATATACTCTAAGAGTCACATAGAAATGGTAGAGAGTACAACGGTCTACTGCATATACTAGTGATTAGAGTTATCTCTATATACATAGGGAAGGGATACGAACGGATACACTCTATGAGTCACATAGGAATGGTAGAGTACAAAGGTCTACTGTATATACTAGTGATTAGAGTTATCTCTATATACATAGGGAAGGGATACGAATGGATATACTCTAAGAGTCACATAGGAATGGTAGAGAGTACAACGGTCTACTGCATATACTAGTGATTAGAGTTATCTCTATATACATAGGGAAGGGATACGAACGGATATACTCTATGAGTCACATAGGAATGGTAGAGTACAAAGGTCTACTGCATATACTAGTGATTAGAGTTATCTCTATATACATAGGGAAGGGATACGAACGGATATACTCTAAGAGTCACATAGGAATGGTAGAGTACAAAGGTCTACTGCATATACTAGTGATTAGAGTTATCTCTATATACATAGGGAAGGGATACGAACGGATATACTCTAAGAGTCACATAGAAATGGTAGAGAGTACAAAGGTCTACTGCATATACTAGTGATTAGAGTTATCTCTATATACATAGGGAAGGGATACGAATGGATATACTTCAAGAGTCACATAGGAATGGTAGAGTACAAAGGTCTACTGCATATACTAGTGATTAGAGTTATCTCTATATACATAGGGAAGGGATACAAATGGATATACTCTAAGAGTCACATAGAAATGGTAGAGAGTACAACGGTCTACTGCATATACTAGTGATTAGAGTTATCTCTATATACATAGGGAAGGGATACGAATGGATATACTCTAAGAGTCACATAGAAATGGTAGAGAGTACAACGGTCTACTGCATATACTAGTGATTAGAGTTATCTCTATATACATAGGGAAGGGATACGAACGGATATACTCTATGAGTCACATAGGAATGGTAGAGTACAAAGGTCTACTGTATATACTAGTGATTAGAGTTATCTCTATATACATAGGGAAGGGATACGAATGGATATACTCTAAGAGTCACATAGGAATGGTAGAGAGTACAACGGTCTACTGCATATACTAGTGATTAGAGTTATCTCTATATACATAGGGAAGGGATACGAACGGATATACTCTAAGAGTCACATAGGAATGGTAGAGTACAAAGGTCTACTGCATATACTAGTGATTAGAGTTATCTCTATATACATAGGGAAGGGATACGGATGGATATACTCTAAGAGTCACATAGAAATGGTAGAGAGTACAAAGGTCTACTGCATATACTAGTGATTAGAGTTATCTCTATATACATAGGGAAGGGATACAAATGGATATACTCTAAGAGTCACATAGGAATGGTAGAGTACAAAGGTCTACTCCATATACTAGTGATTAGAGTTATCTCTATACATAGGGAAGGGATACAAATGGATATACTCTAAGAGTCACATAGGAATGGTATATGGTACAGCGGTCTACTACATATACTAGTGATTAGAGTTATCTCTATATACATAGGGAAGGGATACGAATGGATATACACTAAGAGTCACATAGGAATGGTAGAGAGTACAGGTCTACTACATATACTAGTGATTAGAGTTATCTCTATATACATAGGGAAGGGATACGAATGGATATACTCCAAGAGTCACATAGGAATGGTAGAGAGTACAGGTCTACTACATATACTAGTGATTAGAGTTATCTCTATACATAGGGAAGGGATACAAATGGATATACTCTAAGAGTCACATAGAAATGGAAGAGAGTACAAAGGTCTACTGCATATACTAGTGATTAGAGTTATCTCTATATACATAGGGAAGGGATACGGATGGATATACTCTAAGAGTCACGTAGGAATGGAAGAGAGCACAACGGTCTGCTGCATATACTAGTGATTAGAGTTATCTCTATATACATAGGGAAGGGATACGGATGGATATACTCTAAGAGTCACATAGGAATGGTAGAGAGTACAGGTCTACTACATATACTAGTGATTAGAGTGATCTCTATACATAGGGAAGGGATACAAATGGATATACTCTAAGGGTCACATAGGAATGGAAGAGAGTACAAAGGTCTACTGCATATACTAGTGATTAGTTATCTCTATATACATAGGGAAGGGATACGGATGGATATACTCTAAGAGTCACGTAGGAATGGAAGAGAGCACAACGGTCTGCTGCATATACTAGTGATTAGAGTTATCTCTATATACATAGGGAAGGGATACGAACGGATATACACTAAGAGTCACATAGGAATGGAAGAGAGTACAGGTCTACTACATATACTAGTGATTAGAGTTATCTCTATATACATAGGGAAGGGATACGAATGGATATACTCTAAGAGTCACATAGAAATGGTAGAGAGTACAAAGGTCTACTGCATATACTAGTGATTAGAGTTATCTCTATATACATAGGGAAGGGATACGAACAGATATACACTAAGAGTCACATAGGAATGGAAGAGAGTACAGGTCTACTACATATACTAGTGATTAGAGTTATCTCTATATACATAGGGAAGGGATACGAATGGATATACTCTAAGAGTCACATAGGAATGGTATATGGTACAGCGGTCTACTACATATACTAGTGATTAGAGTTCTCTATATACATAGGGAAGG
Organism: Lissotriton vulgaris; assembly: GCF_964263255.1. Classification (NCBI taxonomy): domain Eukaryota; kingdom Metazoa; phylum Chordata; class Amphibia; order Caudata; family Salamandridae; genus Lissotriton; species Lissotriton vulgaris. The sequence goes on from NC_141685.1 coordinate 128,903,523, forward strand.
GATACGAATGGATATACACTAAGAGTCACATAGGAATGGTAGAGAGTACAGGTCTACTACATATACTAGTGATTAGAGTTATCTCTATATACATAGGGAAGGGATACGAATGGATATACTCTAAGAGTCACATAGGAATGGTAGAGAGTACAGGTCTACTACATATACTAGTGATTAGAGTTATCTCTATACATAGGGAAGGGATACAAATGGATATACTATAAGAGTCACATAGGAATGGAAGAGAGTACAAAGGTCTACTGCATATACTAGTGATTAGAGTTATCTTTATATACATAGGGAAGGGATACGGATGGATATACTCTAAGAGTCACGTAGGAATGGAAGAGAGCACAACGGTCTGCTGCATATACTAGTGATTAGAGTTATCTCTATATACATAGGGAAGGGATACGGATGGATATACTCTAAGAGTCACATAGAAATGGTAGAGAGTACAACGGTCTACTGCATATACTAGTGATTAGAGTTATCTCTATATACATAGGGAAGGGATACGAACGGATACACTCTATGAGTCACATAGGAATGGTAGAGTACAAAGGTCTACTGTATATACTAGTGATTAGAGTTATCTCTATATACATAGGGAAGGGATACGAATGGATATACTCTAAGAGTCACATAGGAATGGTAGAGAGTACAACGGTCTACTGCATATACTAGTGATTAGAGTTATCTCTATATACATAGGGAAGGGATACGGATGGATATACTCTAAGAGTCACATAGGAATGGAAGAGAGTACAGGTCTACTACATATACTAGTGATTAGAGTTATCTCTATATACATAGGGAAGGGATACGGATGGATATACTCTAAGAGTCATGTAGGAATGGAAGAGAGTACAAAGGTCTGCTGCATATATTAGTGATTAGAGTTATCTCTATATACATAGGGAAGGGATACGAATGGATATACTCTAAGAGTCACATAGGAATGGTAGAGTACAAAGGTCTTCTGCATATACTAGTGATTAGAGTTATCTCTATATACATAGGGAAGGGATACGAATGGATATACTCAAAGAGTCACATAGAAATGGTAGAGAGTACAACGGTCTACTGCATATACTAGTGATTAGAGTTCTCTATATACATAGGGAAGGGATACGAATGGATATACTCTAAGAGTCACATAGGAATGGTAGAGTACAAAGGTCTACTGCATATACTAGTGATTAGAGTTATCTCTATATACATAGGGAAGGGATACGAATGGATATACTCTAAGAGTCACATAGGAATGGTAGAGAGTGCAGGTCTACTACATATACTAGTGATTAGAGTTATCTCTATACATAGGGAAGGGATACGGATGGATATACTCTAAGAGTCACATAGGAATGGTAGAGAGTACAGGTCTACTACATATACTAGTGATTAGAGTTATCTCTATACATAGGGAAGGGATACAAATGGATATACACTAAGAGTCACATAGGAATGGAAGAGAGTACAAAGGTCTACTGCATATACTAGTGATTAGAGTTATCTCTATATACATAGGGAAGGGATACGAATGGATATACACTAAGAGTCACATAGGAATGGAAGAGAGTACAAAGGTCTACTGCATATAATAGTGATTAGAGTTATCTCTATATACATAGGGAAGGGATACGGATGGATATACTCTAAGAGTCACGTAGGAATGGAAGAGAGCACAACGGTCTGCTGCATATACTAGTGATTAGAGTTATCTCTATATACATAGGGAAGGGATACGGATGGATATACTCTAAGAGTCACATAGGAATGGAAGAGAGCACAACGGTCTGCTGAATATACTAGTGATTAGAGTTATCTCTATATACATAGGGAAGGGATACAAATGTATATACTCTAAGAGTCACATAGGAATGGAAGAAAGTACAAAGGTCTACTGCATATACTAGTGATTAGAGTTATCTCTATATACATAGGGAAGGGATACGAACGGATATACTCTATGAGTCACATAGAAATGGAAGAGAGTACAGGTCTACTACATATACTAGTGATTAGTTATCTCTATATACATAGGGAAGGGATACGAATGGATATACTCTAAGAGTCACATAGAAATGGTAGAGAGTACAAAGGTCTACTGCATATACTAGTGATTAGAGTTATCTCTATATACATAGGGAAGGGATACGAATGGATATACACTAAGAGTCACATAGGAATGGAAGAGAGTAGAGGTCTACTACATATACTAGTGATTAGAGTTATCTCTATATACATAGGGAAGGGATACGAATGGATATACTCTAAGAGTCACATAGAAATGGTAGAGAGTACAAAGGTCTACTGCATATACTAGTGATTAGAGTTATCTCTATATACATAGGGAAGGGATACGAACGGATATACACTAAGAGTCACATAGGAATGGAAGAGAGTACAGGTCTACTACATATACTAGTGATTAGACTTATCTCTATATACATAGGGAAGGGATACGAATGGATATACTCTAAGAGTCACATAGAAATGGTAGAGAGTACAACGGTCTACTGCATATACTTGCGATTAGAGTTATCTCTATATACATAGGGAAGGGATACGAATGGATATACTCTAAGAGTCACATAGGAATGGTAGAGTACAAAGGTCTACTGCATATACTAGTGATTAGAGTTATCTCTATATACATAGGGAAGGGATACGAATGGATATACTCTAAGAGTCACATAGAAATGGTAGAGAGTACAACGGTCTACTGCATATACTAGTGATTAGAGTTATCTCTATATACATAGGGAAGGGATACGAACGGATATACTCTAAGAGTCACATAGGAATGGTAGAGTACAAAGGTCTACTGCATATACTAGTGATTAGAGTTATCTCTATATACATAGGGAAGGGATACGAATGGATATACTCTAAGAGTCACATAGAAATGGTAGAGAGTACAAAGGTCTACTGCATATACTAGTGATTAGAGTTATCTCTATATACATAGGGAAGGGATACGAATGGATATACTCTAAGAGTCACATAGGAATGGTAGAGAGTACAGGTCTACTACATATACTAGTGATTAGAGTTATCTCTATATACATAGGGAAGGGATACGAATGGATATACTCTAAGAGTCACATAGGAATGGTAGAGAGTACAGGTCTACTACATATACTAGTGATTAGAGTTATCTCTATACATAGGGAAGGGATACAAATGGATATACTCTAAGAGTCACATAGGAATGGAAGAGAGTACAAAGGTCTACTGCATATACTAGTGATTAGAGTTATCTCTATATACATAGGGAAGGGATACGAACGAATATACTCTATGAGTCACATAGAAATGGAAGAGAGTACAGGTCTACTACATATACTAGTGATTAGAGTTATCTCTATATACATAGGGAAGGGATACGAATGGATATACTCTAAGAGTCACATAGAAATGGTAGAGAGTACAAAGGTCTACTGCATATACTAGTGATTAGAGTTATCTCTATATACATAGGGAAGGGATACGAATGGATATACTCTAAGAGTCACATAGGAATGGTAGAGTACAAAGGTCTACTGCATATACTAGTGATTAGAGTTATCTCTATATACATAGGGAAGGGATACGAATGGATATACTCTAAGAGTCACATAGAAATGGTAGAGAGTACAACGGTCTACTGCATATACTAGTGATTAGAGTTATCTCTATATACATAGGGAAGGGATACGAACGGATATACTCTATGAGTCACATAGGAATGGTAGAGTACAAAGGTCTACTGTATATACTAGTGATTAGAGTTATCTCTATATACATAGGGAAGGGATACGAATGGATATACTCTAAGAGTCACATAGGAATGGTAGAGAGTACAACGGTCTACTGCATATACTAGTGATTAGAGTTATCTCTATATACATAGGGAAGGGATACGAACGGATATACTCTAAGAGTCACATAGGAATGGTAGAGTACAAAGGTCTACTGCATATACTAGTGATTAGAGTTATCTCTATATACATAGGGAAGGGATACGGATGGATATACTCTAAGAGTCACGTAGGAATGGAAGAGAGTACAAAGGTCTGCTGCATATACTAGTGATTAGAGTTATCTCTATATACATAGGGAAGGGATACGAACGGATATACTCTATGAGTCACATAGGAATGGTAGAGTACAAAGGTCTACTGCATATACTAGTGATTAGAGTTCTCTATATACATAGGGAAGGGATACGAACGGATATACTCTAAGAGTCACATAGGAATGGTAGAGTACAAAGGTCTACTGCATATACTAGTGATTAAAGTTATCTCTATATACATAGGGAAGGGATACGGATGGATATACTCTAAGAGTCACATAGGAATGGAAGAGAGTACAGGTCTACTACATATACTAGTGATTAGAGTTATCTCTATATACACAGGGAAGGGATACGGACGGATATACTCTAAGAGTCACATAGAAATGGTAGAGAGTACAAAGGTCTACTGCATATACTAGTGATTAGAGTTATCTCTATATACATAGGGAATGGATATACTCTAAGAGTCACATAGGAATGGTAGAGTACAAAGGTCTACTGCATATACTAGTGATTAGAGTTATCTCTATATACATAGGGAAGGGATACGAATGGATATACTCTAAGAGTCACATAGGAATGGAAGAGAGTACAAAGGTCTACTGCATATACTAGTGATTAGAGTTATCTCTATATACATAGGGAAGGGATACGAATGGATATACTCTAAGAGTCACATAGGAATGGTAGAGAGTACAGGTCTACTACATATACTAGTGATTAGAGTTATCTCTATATACATAGGGAAGGGATAGCGAATGGATATACTCTAAGAGTCACATAGGAATGGAAGAGAGTACAAAGGTCTACTGCATATACTAGTGATTAGAGTTATCTCTATATACATAGGGAAGGGATACGAATGGATATACTCTAAGAGTCACATAGAAATGGTAGAGAGTACAACGGTCTACTGCATATACTAGTGATTAGAGTTATCTCTATATACATAGGGAAGGGATACGAACGGATATACTCTATGAGTCACATAGGAATGGTAGAGTACAAAGGTCTACTGTATATACTAGTGATTAGAGTTATCTCTATATACATAGGGAAGGGATACGAACGGATATACTCTAAGAGTCACATAGGAATGGTAGAGAGTACAACGGTCTACTGCATATACTAGTGATTAGAGTTATCTCTATATACATAGGGAAGGGATACGAACGGATATACTCTATGAGTCACATAGGAATGGTAGAGTACAAAGGTCTACTGCATATACTAGTGATTAGAGTTCTCTATATACATAGGGAAGGGATACGAACGGATATACTCTAAGAGTCACATAGGAATGGTAGAGAGTACAAAGGTCTGCTGCATATACTAGTGATTAGAGTTATCTCTATATACATAGGGAAGGGATACGAACGGATATACTCTAAGAGTCACATAGGAATGGTAGAGTACAAAGGTCTACTGCATATACTAGTGATTAGAGTTATCTCTATATACATAGGGAAGGGATACGGATGGATATACTCTAAGAGTCATGTAGGAATGGAAGAGAGTACAAAGGTCTGCTGCATATACTAGTGATTAGAGTTATCTCTATATACATAGGGAAGGGATACGAACGGATATACTCTATGAGTCACATAGGAATGGTAGAGTACAAAGGTCTACTGCATATACTAGTGATTAGAGTTATCTCTATATACATAGGGAAGGGATACGAATGGATATACTCAAAGAGTCACATAGAAATTGTAGAGAGTACAACGGTCTACTGCATATACTAGTGTTTAGAGTTATCTCTATATACATAGGGAAGGGATACGAATGGATATACTCTAAGAGTCACATAGAAATTGTAGAGAGTACAACGGTCCACTGCATATACTAGTGATTAGAGTTATCTCTATATACATAGGGAAGGGATAAGAATGGATATACTCTAAGAGTCACATAGGAATGGAAGAGAGTACAAAGGTCTACTGCATATACTAGTGATTAGAGTTATCTCTATATACATAGGGAAGGGATACGAACGGATATACACTAAGAGTCACATAGGAATGGAAGAGAGTACAAAGGTCTACTGCATATACTAGTGATTAGAGTTATCTCTATATACATAGGGAAGGGATACGAATGGATATACTCTAAGAGTCACATAGCAATGGTAGAGAGTACAGGTCTAATACATATACTAGTGATTAGAGTTATCTCTATACATAGGGAAGGGATACAAATGGATATACTCTAAGAGTCACATAGGAATGGTATATGGTACAGCGGTCTACTACATATACTAGTGATTAGAGTTATCTCTATATACATAGGGAAGGGATACGAATGGATATACTCTAAGAGTCACATAGGAATGGTAGAGAGTACAGGTCTACTACATATACTAGTGATTAGAGTTATCTCTATATACATAGGGAAGGGATACGAATGGATATACTCTAAGAGTCACATAGGAATGGTAGAGAGTACAGGTCTACTACATATACTAGTGATTAGAGTTATCTCTATACATAGGGAAGGGATACAAATGGATATACTCTAAGAGTCACATAGGAATGGAAGAGAGTACAAAGGTCTACTGCATATACTAGTGATTAGAGTTATCTCTATATACATAGGGAAGGGATACGGATGGATATACTCTAAGAGTCACGTAGGAATGGAAGAGAGCACAACGGTCTGCTGCATATACTAGTGATTAGAGTTATCTCTATATACATAGGGAAGGGATACGGATGGATATACTCTAAGAGTCACATAGGAATGGAAGAGAGCACAACGGTCTGCTGCATATACTAGTGATTAGAGTTATCTCTATATACATAGGGAAGGGATACGAATGGATATACTCTAAGAGTCACATAGGAATGGAAGAGAGTACAAAGATCTACTGCATATACTAGTGATTAAAGTTATCTCTATATACATAGGGAAGGGATACGAATGGATATACTCTAAGAGTCACATAGGAATGGAAGAGAGTACAAAGGTCTACTGCATATACTAGTGATTAGAGTTATCTCTATATACATAGGGAAGGGATACGAACGGATATACACTAAGAGTCACATAGGAATGGAAGAGAGTACAGGTCTACTACATATACTAGTGATTAGAGTTATCTCTATATACATAGGGAAGGGATACGAATGGATATACTCTAAGAGTCACATAGAAATGGTAGAGAGTACAAAGGTCTACTGCATATACTAGTGATTAGAGTTATCTCTATATACATAGGGAAGGGATACAAATGGATATACTCTAAGAGTCACATAGGAATGGTAGAGTACAAAGGTCTACTGCATATACTAGTGATTAGAGTTCTCTATATACATAGGGAAGGGATACGAATGGATATACTCTAAGAGTCACATAGAAATTGTAGAGAGTACAACGGTCCACTGCATATACTAGTGATTAGAGTTATCTCTATATACATAGGGAAGGGATAAGAATGGATATACTCTAAGAGTCACATAGGAATGGAAGAGAGTACAAAGGTCTACTGCATATACTAGTGATTAGAGTTATCTCTATATACATAGGGAAGGGATACGAACGGATATACACTAAGAGTCACATAGGAATGGAAGAGAGTACAAAGGTCTACTGCATATACTAGTGATTAGAGTTATCTCTATATACATAGGGAAGGGATACGAATGGATATACTCTAAGAGTCACATAGCAATGGTAGAGTACAAAGGTCTACTGCATATACTAGTGATTAGAGTTATCTCTATATACATAGGGAAGGGATACGGATGGATATACTCTAAGAGTCACGTAGGAATGGAAGAGAGTACAAAGGTCTGCTGCATATACTAGTGATTAGAGTTATCTCTATATACATAGGGAAGGGATACGAACGGATATACTCTATGAGTCACATAGGAATGGTAGAGTACAAAGGTCTACTGCATATACTAGTGATTAGAGTTCTCTATATACATAGGGAAGGGATACGAACGGATATACTCTAAGAGTCACATAGGAATGGTAGAGTACAAAGGTCTACTGCATATACTAGTGATTAAAGTTATCTCTATATACATAGGGAAGGGATACGGATGGATATACTCTAAGAGTCACATAGGAATGGAAGAGAGTACAGGTCTACTACATATACTAGTGATTAGAGTTATCTCTATATACACAGGGAAGGGATACGGACGGATATACTCTAAGAGTCACATAGAAATGGTAGAGAGTACAAAGGTCTACTGCATATACTAGTGATTAGAGTTATCTCTATATACATAGGGAATGGATATACTCTAAGAGTCACATAGGAATGGTAGAGTACAAAGGTCTACTGCATATACTAGTGATTAGAGTTATCTCTATATACATAGGGAAGGGATACGAATGGATATACTCTAAGAGTCACATAGGAATGGAAGAGAGTACAAAGGTCTACTGCATATACTAGTGATTAGAGTTATCTCTATATACATAGGGAAGGGATACGAATGGATATACTCTAAGAGTCACATAGGAATGGTAGAGAGTACAGGTCTACTACATATACTAGTGATTAGAGTTATCTCTATATACATAGGGAAGGGATAGCGAATGGATATACTCTAAGAGTCACATAGGAATGGAAGAGAGTACAAAGGTCTACTGCATATACTAGTGATTAGAGTTATCTCTATATACATAGGGAAGGGATACGAATGGATATACTCTAAGAGTCACATAGAAATGGTAGAGAGTACAACGGTCTACTGCATATACTAGTGATTAGAGTTATCTCTATATACATAGGGAAGGGATACGAACGGATATACTCTATGAGTCACATAGGAATGGTAGAGTACAAAGGTCTACTGTATATACTAGTGATTAGAGTTATCTCTATATACATAGGGAAGGGATACGAACGGATATACTCTAAGAGTCACATAGGAATGGTAGAGAGTACAACGGTCTACTGCATATACTAGTGATTAGAGTTATCTCTATATACATAGGGAAGGGATACGAACGGATATACTCTATGAGTCACATAGGAATGGTAGAGTACAAAGGTCTACTGCATATACTAGTGATTAGAGTTCTCTATATACATAGGGAAGGGATACGAACGGATATACTCTAAGAGTCACATAGGAATGGTAGAGAGTACAAAGGTCTGCTGCATATACTAGTGATTAGAGTTATCTCTATATACATAGGGAAGGGATACGAACGGATATACTCTAAGAGTCACATAGGAATGGTAGAGTACAAAGGTCTACTGCATATACTAGTGATTAGAGTTATCTCTATATACATAGGGAAGGGATACGGATGGATATACTCTAAGAGTCATGTAGGAATGGAAGAGAGTACAAAGGTCTGCTGCATATACTAGTGATTAGAGTTATCTCTATATACATAGGGAAGGGATACGAACGGATATACTCTATGAGTCACATAGGAATGGTAGAGTACAAAGGTCTACTGCATATACTAGTGATTAGAGTTATCTCTATATACATAGGGAAGGGATACGAATGGATATACTCAAAGAGTCACATAGAAATTGTAGAGAGTACAACGGTCTACTGCATATACTAGTGTTTAGAGTTATCTCTATATACATAGGGAAGGGATACGAATGGATATACTCTAAGAGTCACATAGAAATTGTAGAGAGTACAACGGTCCACTGCATATACTAGTGATTAGAGTTATCTCTATATACATAGGGAAGGGATAAGAATGGATATACTCTAAGAGTCACATAGGAATGGAAGAGAGTACAAAGGTCTACTGCATATACTAGTGATTAGAGTTATCTCTATATACATAGGGAAGGGATACGAACGGATATACACTAAGAGTCACATAGGAATGGAAGAGAGTACAAAGGTCTACTGCATATACTAGTGATTAGAGTTATCTCTATATACATAGGGAAGGGATACGAATGGATATACTCTAAGAGTCACATAGCAATGGTAGAGAGTACAGGTCTAATACATATACTAGTGATTAGAGTTATCTCTATACATAGGGAAGGGATACAAATGGATATACTCTAAGAGTCACATAGGAATGGTATATGGTACAGCGGTCTACTACATATACTAGTGATTAGAGTTATCTCTATATACATAGGGAAGGGATACGAATGGATATACTCTAAGAGTCACATAGGAATGGTAGAGAGTACAGGTCTACTACATATACTAGTGATTAGAGTTATCTCTATATACATAGGGAAGGGATACGAATGGATATACTCTAAGAGTCACATAGGAATGGTAGAGAGTACAGGTCTACTACATATACTAGTGATTAGAGTTATCTCTATACATAGGGAAGGGATACAAATGGATATACTCTAAGAGTCACATAGGAATGGAAGAGAGTACAAAGGTCTACTGCATATACTAGTGATTAGAGTTATCTCTATATACATAGGGAAGGGATACGGATGGATATACTCTAAGAGTCACGTAGGAATGGAAGAGAGCACAACGGTCTGCTGCATATACTAGTGATTAGAGTTATCTCTATATACATAGGGAAGGGATACGGATGGATATACTCTAAGAGTCACATAGGAATGGAAGAGAGCACAACGGTCTGCTGCATATACTAGTGATTAGAGTTATCTCTATATACATAGGGAAGGGATACGAATGGATATACTCTAAGAGTCACATAGGAATGGAAGAGAGTACAAAGATCTACTGCATATACTAGTGATTAAAGTTATCTCTATATACATAGGGAAGGGATACGAATGGATATACTCTAAGAGTCACATAGGAATGGAAGAGAGTACAAAGGTCTACTGCATATACTAGTGATTAGAGTTATCTCTATATACATAGGGAAGGGATACGAACGGATATACACTAAGAGTCACATAGGAATGGAAGAGAGTACAGGTCTACTACATATACTAGTGATTAGAGTTATCTCTATATACATAGGGAAGGGATACGAATGGATATACTCTAAGAGTCACATAGAAATGGTAGAGAGTACAAAGGTCTACTGCATATACTAGTGATTAGAGTTATCTCTATATACATAGGGAAGGGATACAAATGGATATACTCTAAGAGTCACATAGGAATGGTAGAGTACAAAGGTCTACTGCATATACTAGTGATTAGAGTTCTCTATATACATAGGGAAGGGATACGAATGGATATACTCTAAGAGTCACATAGAAATTGTAGAGAGTACAACGGTCCACTGCATATACTAGTGATTAGAGTTATCTCTATATACATAGGGAAGGGATAAGAATGGATATACTCTAAGAGTCACATAGGAATGGAAGAGAGTACAAAGGTCTACTGCATATACTAGTGATTAGAGTTATCTCTATATACATAGGGAAGGGATACGAACGGATATACACTAAGAGTCACATAGGAATGGAAGAGAGTACAAAGGTCTACTGCATATACTAGTGATTAGAGTTATCTCTATATACATAGGGAAGGGATACGAATGGATATACTCTAAGAGTCACATAGCAATGGTAGAGAGTACAGGTCTAATACATATACTAGTGATTAGAGTTATCTCTATACATAGGGAAGGGATACAAATGGATATACTCTAAGAGTCACATAGGAATGGTATATGGTACAGCGGTCTACTACATATACTAGTGATTAGAGTTATCTCTATATACATAGGGAAGGGATACGAATGGATATACTCTAAGAGTCACATAGGAATGGTAGAGAGTACAGGTCTACTACATATACTAGTGATTAGAGTTATCTCTATATACATAGGGAAGGGATACGAATGGATATACTCTAAGAGTCACATAGGAATGGTAGAGAGTACAGGTCTACTACATATACTAGTGATTAGAGTTATCTCTATACATAGGGAAGGGATACAAATGGATATACTCTAAGAGTCACATAGGAATGGAAGAGAGTACAAAGGTCTACTGCATATACTAGTGATTAGAGTTATCTCTATATACATAGGGAAGGGATACGGATGGATATACTCTAAGAGTCACGTAGGAATGGAAGAGAGCACAACGGTCTGCTGCATATACTAGTGATTAGAGTTATCTCTATATACATAGGGAAGGGATACGGATGGATATACTCTAAGAGTCACATAGGAATGGAAGAGAGCACAACGGTCTGCTGCATATACTAGTGATTAGAGTTATCTCTATATACATAGGGAAGGGATACGAATGGATATACTCTAAGAGTCACATAGGAATGGAAGAGAGTACAAAGATCTACTGCATATACTAGTGATTAAAGTTATCTCTATATACATAGGGAAGGGATACGAATGGATATACTCTAAGAGTCACATAGGAATGGAAGAGAGTACAAAGGTCTACTGCATATACTAGTGATTAGAGTTATCTCTATATACATAGGGAAGGGATACGAACGGATATACACTAAGAGTCACATAGGAATGGAAGAGAGTACAGGTCTACTACATATACTAGTGATTAGAGTTATCTCTATATACATAGGGAAGGGATACGAATGGATATACTCTAAGAGTCACATAGAAATGGTAGAGAGTACAAAGGTCTACTGCATATACTAGTGATTAGAGTTATCTCTATATACATAGGGAAGGGATACGAATGGATATACTCTAAGAGTCACATAGGAATGGTAGAGAGTACAACGGTCTACTGCATATACTAGTGATTAGAGTTATCTCTATATACATAGGGAAGGGATACGAACGGATATACTCTAAGAGTCACATAGGAATGGTAGAGTACAAAGGTCTACTGCATATACTAGTGATTAGAGTTATCTCTATATACATAGGGAAGGGATACGGATGGATATACTCTAAGAGTCACATAGAAATGGTAGAGAGTACAAAGGTCTACTGCATATACTAGTGATTAGAGTTATCTCTATATACATAGGGAAGGGATACAAATGGATATACTCTAAGAGTCACATAGGAATGGTAGAGTACAAAGGTCTACTCCATATACTAGTGATTAGAGTTATCTCTATACATAGGGAAGGGATACAAATGGATATACTCTAAGAGTCACATAGGAATGGTATATGGTACAGCGGTCTACTACATATACTAGTGATTAGAGTTATCTCTATATACATAGGGAAGGGATACGAATGGATATACACTAAGAGTCACATAGGAATGGTAGAGAGTACAGGTCTACTACATATACTAGTGATTAGAGTTATCTCTATATACATAGGGAAGGGATACGAATGGATATACTCCAAGAGTCACATAGGAATGGTAGAGAGTACAGGTCTACTACATATACTAGTGATTAGAGTTATCTCTATACATAGGGAAGGGATACAAATGGATATACTCTAAGAGTCACATAGAAATGGAAGAGAGTACAAAGGTCTACTGCATATACTAGTGATTAGAGTTATCTCTATATACATAGGGAAGGGATACGGATGGATATACTCTAAGAGTCACGTAGGAATGGAAGAGAGCACAACGGTCTGCTGCATATACTAGTGATTAGAGTTATCTCTATATACATAGGGAAGGGATACGGATGGATATACTCTAAGAGTCACATAGGAATGGTAGAGAGTACAGGTCTACTACATATACTAGTGATTAGAGTGATCTCTATACATAGGGAAGGGATACAAATGGATATACTCTAAGGGTCACATAGGAATGGAAGAGAGTACAAAGGTCTACTGCATATACTAGTGATTAGTTATCTCTATATACATAGGGAAGGGATACGGATGGATATACTCTAAGAGTCACGTAGGAATGGAAGAGAGCACAACGGTCTGCTGCATATACTAGTGATTAGAGTTATCTCTATATACATAGGGAAGGGATACGAACGGATATACACTAAGAGTCACATAGGAATGGAAGAGAGTACAGGTCTACTACATATACTAGTGATTAGAGTTATCTCTATATACATAGGGAAGGGATACGAATGGATATACTCTAAGAGTCACATAGAAATGGTAGAGAGTACAAAGGTCTACTGCATATACTAGTGATTAGAGTTATCTCTATATACATAGGGAAGGGATACGAACAGATATACACTAAGAGTCACATAGGAATGGAAGAGAGTACAGGTCTACTACATATACTAGTGATTAGAGTTATCTCTATATACATAGGGAAGGGATACGAATGGATATACTCTAAGAGTCACATAGGAATGGTATATGGTACAGCGGTCTACTACATATACTAGTGATTAGAGTTCTCTATATACATAGGGAAGGGATACGAATGGATATACACTAAGAGTCACATAGGAATGGTAGAGAGTACAGGTCTACTACATATACTAGTGATTAGAGTTATCTCTATATACATAGGGAAGGGATACGAATGGATATACTCTAAGAGTCACATAGGAATGGTAGAGAGTACAGGTCTACTACATATACTAGTGATTAGAGTTATCTCTATACATAGGGAAGGGATACAAATGGATATACTATAAGAGTCACATAGGAATGGAAGAGAGTACAAAGGTCTACTGCATATACTAGTGATTAGAGTTATCTTTATATACATAGGGAAGGGATACGGATGGATATACTCTAAGAGTCACGTAGGAATGGAAGAGAGCACAACGGTCTGCTGCATATACTAGTGATTAGAGTTATCTCTATATACATAGGGAAGGGATACGGATGGATATACTCTAAGAGTCACATAGAAATGGTAGAGAGTACAACGGTCTACTGCATATACTAGTGATTAGAGTTATCTCTATATACATAGGGAAGGGATACGAACGGATACACTCTATGAGTCACATAGGAATGGTAGAGTACAAAGGTCTACTGTATATACTAGTGATTAGAGTTATCTCTATATACATAGGGAAGGGATACGAATGGATATACTCTAAGAGTCACATAGGAATGGTAGAGAGTACAACGGTCTACTGCATATACTAGTGATTAGAGTTATCTCTATATACATAGGGAAGGGATACGGATGGATATACTCTAAGAGTCACATAGGAATGGAAGAGAGTACAGGTCTACTACATATACTAGTGATTAGAGTTATCTCTATATACATAGGGAAGGGATACGGATGGATATACTCTAAGAGTCATGTAGGAATGGAAGAGAGTACAAAGGTCTGCTGCATATATTAGTGATTAGAGTTATCTCTATATACATAGGGAAGGGATACGAATGGATATACTCTAAGAGTCACATAGGAATGGTAGAGTACAAAGGTCTTCTGCATATACTAGTGATTAGAGTTATCTCTATATACATAGGGAAGGGATACGAATGGATATACTCAAAGAGTCACATAGAAATGGTAGAGAGTACAACGGTCTACTGCATATACTAGTGATTAGAGTTCTCTATATACATAGGGAAGGGATACGAATGGATATACTCTAAGAGTCACATAGGAATGGTAGAGTACAAAGGTCTACTGCATATACTAGTGATTAGAGTTATCTCTATATACATAGGGAAGGGATACGAATGGATATACTCTAAGAGTCACATAGGAATGGTAGAGAGTGCAGGTCTACTACATATACTAGTGATTAGAGTTATCTCTATACATAGGGAAGGGATACGGATGGATATACTCTAAGAGTCACATAGGAATGGTAGAGAGTACAGGTCTACTACATATACTAGTGATTAGAGTTATCTCTATACATAGGGAAGGGATACAAATGGATATACACTAAGAGTCACATAGGAATGGAAGAGAGTACAAAGGTCTACTGCATATACTAGTGATTAGAGTTATCTCTATATACATAGGGAAGGGATACGAATGGATATACACTAAGAGTCACATAGGAATGGAAGAGAGTACAAAGGTCTACTGCATATAATAGTGATTAGAGTTATCTCTATATACATAGGGAAGGGATACGGATGGATATACTCTAAGAGTCACATAGGAATGGAAGAGAGCACAACGGTCTGCTGCATATACTAGTGATTAGAGTTATCTCTATATACATAGGGAAGGGATACAAATGTATATACTCTAAGAGTCACATAGGAATGGAAGAAAGTACAAAGGTCTACTGCATATACTAGTGATTAGAGTTATCTCTATATACATAGGGAAGGGATACGAACGGATATACTCTATGAGTCACATAGAAATGGAAGAGAGTACAGGTCTACTACATATACTAGTGATTAGTTATCTCTATATACATAGGGAAGGGATACGAATGGATATACTCTAAGAGTCACATAGAAATGGTAGAGAGTACAAAGGTCTACTGCATATACTAGTGATTAGAGTTATCTCTATATACATAGGGAAGGGATACGAATGGATATACACTAAGAGTCACATAGGAATGGAAGAGAGTAGAGGTCTACTACATATACTAGTGATTAGAGTTATCTCTATATACATAGGGAAGGGATACGAATGGATATACTCTAAGAGTCACATAGAAATGGTAGAGAGTACAAAGGTCTACTGCATATACTAGTGATTAGAGTTATCTCTATATACATAGGGAAGGGATACGAACGGATATACACTAAGAGTCACATAGGAATGGAAGAGAGTACAGGTCTACTACATATACTAGTGATTAGACTTATCTCTATATACATAGGGAAGGGATACGAATGGATATACTCTAAGAGTCACATAGAAATGGTAGAGAGTACAACGGTCTACTGCATATACTTGCGATTAGAGTTATCTCTATATACATAGGGAAGGGATACGAATGGATATACTCTAAGAGTCACATAGGAATGGTAGAGTACAAAGGTCTACTGCATATACTAGTGATTAGAGTTATCTCTATATACATAGGGAAGGGATACGAATGGATATACTCTAAGAGTCACATAGAAATGGTAGAGAGTACAACGGTCTACTGCATATACTAGTGATTAGAGTTATCTCTATATACATAGGGAAGGGATACGAACGGATATACTCTAAGAGTCACATAGGAATGGTAGAGTACAAAGGTCTACTGCATATACTAGTGATTAGAGTTATCTCTATATACATAGGGAAGGGATACGAATGGATATACTCTAAGAGTCACATAGAAATGGTAGAGAGTACAAAGGTCTACTGCATATACTAGTGATTAGAGTTATCTCTATATACATAGGGAAGGGATACGAATGGATATACTCTAAGAGTCACATAGGAATGGTAGAGAGTACAGGTCTACTACATATACTAGTGATTAGAGTTATCTCTATATACATAGGGAAGGGATACGAATGGATATACTCTAAGAGTCACATAGGAATGGTAGAGAGTACAGGTCTACTACATATACTAGTGATTAGAGTTATCTCTATACATAGGGAAGGGATACAAATGGATATACTCTAAGAGTCACATAGGAATGGAAGAGAGTACAAAGGTCTACTGCATATACTAGTGATTAGAGTTATCTCTATATACATAGGGAAGGGATACGAACGAATATACTCTATGAGTCACATAGAAATGGAAGAGAGTACAGGTCTACTACATATACTAGTGATTAGAGTTATCTCTATATACATAGGGAAGGGATACGAATGGATATACTCTAAGAGTCACATAGAAATGGTAGAGAGTACAAAGGTCTACTGCATATACTAGTGATTAGAGTTATCTCTATATACATAGGGAAGGGATACGAATGGATATACTCTAAGAGTCACATAGGAATGGTAGAGTACAAAGGTCTACTGCATATACTAGTGATTAGAGTTATCTCTATATACATAGGGAAGGGATACGAATGGATATACTCTAAGAGTCACATAGAAATGGTAGAGAGTACAACGGTCTACTGCATATACTAGTGATTAGAGTTATCTCTATATACATAGGGAAGGGATACGAACGGATATACTCTATGAGTCACATAGGAATGGTAGAGTACAAAGGTCTACTGTATATACTAGTGATTAGAGTTATCTCTATATACATAGGGAAGGGATACGAATGGATATACTCTAAGAGTCACATAGGAATGGTAGAGAGTACAACGGTCTACTGCATATACTAGTGATTAGAGTTATCTCTATATACATAGGGAAGGGATACGAACGGATATACTCTAAGAGTCACATAGGAATGGTAGAGTACAAAGGTCTACTGCATATACTAGTGATTAGAGTTATCTCTATATACATAGGGAAGGGATACGGATGGATATACTCTAAGAGTCACGTAGGAATGGAAGAGAGTACAAAGGTCTGCTGCATATACTAGTGATTAGAGTTATCTCTATATACATAGGGAAGGGATACGAACGGATATACTCTATGAGTCACATAGGAATGGTAGAGTACAAAGGTCTACTGCATATACTAGTGATTAGAGTTCTCTATATACATAGGGAAGGGATACGAACGGATATACTCTAAGAGTCACATAGGAATGGTAGAGTACAAAGGTCTACTGCATATACTAGTGATTAAAGTTATCTCTATATACATAGGGAAGGGATACGGATGGATATACTCTAAGAGTCACATAGGAATGGAAGAGAGTACAGGTCTACTACATATACTAGTGATTAGAGTTATCTCTATATACACAGGGAAGGGATACGGACGGATATACTCTAAGAGTCACATAGAAATGGTAGAGAGTACAAAGGTCTACTGCATATACTAGTGATTAGAGTTATCTCTATATACATAGGGAATGGATATACTCTAAGAGTCACATAGGAATGGTAGAGTACAAAGGTCTACTGCATATACTAGTGATTAGAGTTATCTCTATATACATAGGGAAGGGATACGAATGGATATACTCTAAGAGTCACATAGGAATGGAAGAGAGTACAAAGGTCTACTGCATATACTAGTGATTAGAGTTATCTCTATATACATAGGGAAGGGATACGAATGGATATACTCTAAGAGTCACATAGGAATGGTAGAGAGTACAGGTCTACTACATATACTAGTGATTAGAGTTATCTCTATATACATA
The DNA here is from genome assembly GCF_964263255.1 of Lissotriton vulgaris. NCBI lineage: Eukaryota > Metazoa > Chordata > Amphibia > Caudata > Salamandridae > Lissotriton > Lissotriton vulgaris. The sequence goes on from NC_141685.1 coordinate 128,922,502, forward strand.
GGGAAGGGATAGCGAATGGATATACTCTAAGAGTCACATAGGAATGGAAGAGAGTACAAAGGTCTACTGCATATACTAGTGATTAGAGTTATCTCTATATACATAGGGAAGGGATACGAATGGATATACTCTAAGAGTCACATAGAAATGGTAGAGAGTACAACGGTCTACTGCATATACTAGTGATTAGAGTTATCTCTATATACATAGGGAAGGGATACGAACGGATATACTCTATGAGTCACATAGGAATGGTAGAGTACAAAGGTCTACTGTATATACTAGTGATTAGAGTTATCTCTATATACATAGGGAAGGGATACGAACGGATATACTCTAAGAGTCACATAGGAATGGTAGAGAGTACAACGGTCTACTGCATATACTAGTGATTAGAGTTATCTCTATATACATAGGGAAGGGATACGAACGGATATACTCTATGAGTCACATAGGAATGGTAGAGTACAAAGGTCTACTGCATATACTAGTGATTAGAGTTCTCTATATACATAGGGAAGGGATACGAACGGATATACTCTAAGAGTCACATAGGAATGGTAGAGAGTACAAAGGTCTGCTGCATATACTAGTGATTAGAGTTATCTCTATATACATAGGGAAGGGATACGAACGGATATACTCTAAGAGTCACATAGGAATGGTAGAGTACAAAGGTCTACTGCATATACTAGTGATTAGAGTTATCTCTATATACATAGGGAAGGGATACGGATGGATATACTCTAAGAGTCATGTAGGAATGGAAGAGAGTACAAAGGTCTGCTGCATATACTAGTGATTAGAGTTATCTCTATATACATAGGGAAGGGATACGAACGGATATACTCTATGAGTCACATAGGAATGGTAGAGTACAAAGGTCTACTGCATATACTAGTGATTAGAGTTATCTCTATATACATAGGGAAGGGATACGAATGGATATACTCAAAGAGTCACATAGAAATTGTAGAGAGTACAACGGTCTACTGCATATACTAGTGTTTAGAGTTATCTCTATATACATAGGGAAGGGATACGAATGGATATACTCTAAGAGTCACATAGAAATTGTAGAGAGTACAACGGTCCACTGCATATACTAGTGATTAGAGTTATCTCTATATACATAGGGAAGGGATAAGAATGGATATACTCTAAGAGTCACATAGGAATGGAAGAGAGTACAAAGGTCTACTGCATATACTAGTGATTAGAGTTATCTCTATATACATAGGGAAGGGATACGAACGGATATACACTAAGAGTCACATAGGTATGGAAGAGAGTACAAAGGTCTACTGCATATACTAGTGATTAGAGTTATCTCTATATACATAGGGAAGGGATACGAATGGATATACTCTAAGAGTCACATAGCAATGGTAGAGAGTACAGGTCTAATACATATACTAGTGATTAGAGTTATCTCTATACATAGGGAAGGGATACAAATGGATATACTCTAAGAGTCACATAGGAATGGTATATGGTACAGCGGTCTACTACATATACTAGTGATTAGAGTTATCTCTATATACATAGGGAAGGGATACGAATGGATATACTCTAAGAGTCACATAGGAATGGTAGAGAGTACAGGTCTACTACATATACTAGTGATTAGAGTTATCTCTATATACATAGGGAAGGGATACGAATGGATATACTCTAAGAGTCACATAGGAATGGTAGAGAGTACAGGTCTACTACATATACTAGTGATTAGAGTTATCTCTATACATAGGGAAGGGATACAAATGGATATACTCTAAGAGTCACATAGGAATGGAAGAGAGTACAAAGGTCTACTGCATATACTAGTGATTAGAGTTATCTCTATATACATAGGGAAGGGATACGGATGGATATACTCTAAGAGTCACGTAGGAATGGAAGAGAGCACAACGGTCTGCTGCATATACTAGTGATTAGAGTTATCTCTATATACATAGGGAAGGGATACGGATGGATATACTCTAAGAGTCACATAGGAATGGAAGAGAGCACAACGGTCTGCTGCATATACTAGTGATTAGAGTTATCTCTATATACATAGGGAAGGGATACGAATGGATATACTCTAAGAGTCACATAGGAATGGAAGAGAGTACAAAGATCTACTGCATATACTAGTGATTAAAGTTATCTCTATATACATAGGGAAGGGATACGAATGGATATACTCTAAGAGTCACATAGGAATGGAAGAGAGTACAAAGGTCTACTGCATATACTAGTGATTAGAGTTATCTCTATATACATAGGGAAGGGATACGAACGGATATACACTAAGAGTCACATAGGAATGGAAGAGAGTACAGGTCTACTACATATACTAGTGATTAGAGTTATCTCTATATACATAGGGAAGGGATACGAATGGATATACTCTAAGAGTCACATAGAAATGGTAGAGAGTACAAAGGTCTACTGCATATACTAGTGATTAGAGTTATCTCTATATACATAGGGAAGGGATACAAATGGATATACTCTAAGAGTCACATAGGAATGGTAGAGTACAAAGGTCTACTGCATATACTAGTGATTAGAGTTCTCTATATACATAGGGAAGGGATACGAATGGATATACTCTAAGAGTCACATAGAAATTGTAGAGAGTACAACGGTCCACTGCATATACTAGTGATTAGAGTTATCTCTATATACATAGGGAAGGGATAAGAATGGATATACTCTAAGAGTCACATAGGAATGGAAGAGAGTACAAAGGTCTACTGCATATACTAGTGATTAGAGTTATCTCTATATACATAGGGAAGGGATACGAACGGATATACACTAAGAGTCACATAGGAATGGAAGAGAGTACAAAGGTCTACTGCATATACTAGTGATTAGAGTTATCTCTATATACATAGGGAAGGGATACGAATGGATATACTCTAAGAGTCACATAGCAATGGTAGAGAGTACAGGTCTAATACATATACTAGTGATTAGAGTTATCTCTATACATAGGGAAGGGATACAAATGGATATACTCTAAGAGTCACATAGGAATGGTATATGGTACAGCGGTCTACTACATATACTAGTGATTAGAGTTATCTCTATATACATAGGGAAGGGATACGAATGGATATACTCTAAGAGTCACATAGGAATGGTAGAGAGTACAGGTCTACTACATATACTAGTGATTAGAGTTATCTCTATATACATAGGGAAGGGATACGAATGGATATACTCTAAGAGTCACATAGGAATGGTAGAGAGTACAGGTCTACTACATATACTAGTGATTAGAGTTATCTCTATACATAGGGAAGGGATACAAATGGATATACTCTAAGAGTCACATAGGAATGGAAGAGAGTACAAAGGTCTACTGCATATACTAGTGATTAGAGTTATCTCTATATACATAGGGAAGGGATACGGATGGATATACTCTAAGAGTCACGTAGGAATGGAAGAGAGCACAACGGTCTGCTGCATATACTAGTGATTAGAGTTATCTCTATATACATAGGGAAGGGATACGGATGGATATACTCTAAGAGTCACATAGGAATGGAAGAGAGCACAACGGTCTGCTGCATATACTAGTGATTAGAGTTATCTCTATATACATAGGGAAGGGATACGAATGGATATACTCTAAGAGTCACATAGGAATGGAAGAGAGTACAAAGATCTACTGCATATACTAGTGATTAAAGTTATCTCTATATACATAGGGAAGGGATACGAATGGATATACTCTAAGAGTCACATAGGAATGGAAGAGAGTACAAAGGTCTACTGCATATACTAGTGATTAGAGTTATCTCTATATACATAGGGAAGGGATACGAACGGATATACACTAAGAGTCACATAGGAATGGAAGAGAGTACAGGTCTACTACATATACTAGTGATTAGAGTTATCTCTATATACATAGGGAAGGGATACGAATGGATATACTCTAAGAGTCACATAGAAATGGTAGAGAGTACAAAGGTCTACTGCATATACTAGTGATTAGAGTTATCTCTATATACATAGGGAAGGGATACAAATGGATATACTCTAAGAGTCACATAGGAATGGTAGAGTACAAAGGTCTACTGCATATACTAGTGATTAGAGTTCTCTATATACATAGGAAAGGGATACGAATGGATATACTCTAAGAGTCACATAGAAATGGTAGAGAGTACAACGGTCTACGGCATATACTAGTGATTAGAGTTATCTCTATATACATAGGGAAGGGATACGAATGGATATACTCTAAGAGTCACATAGGAATGGTAGAGAGTACAACGGTCTACTGCATATACTAGTGATTAGAGTTATCTCTATATACATAGGGAAGGGATACGAACGGATATACTCTATGAGTCACATAGGAATGGTAGAGTACAAAGGTCTACTGCATATACTAGTGATTAGAGTTATCTCTATATACATAGGGAAGGGATACGAACGGATATACTCTAAGAGTCACATAGGAATGGTAGAGTACAAAGGTCTACTGCATATACTAGTGATTAGAGTTATCTCTATATACATAGGGAAGGGATACGAACGGATATACTCTAAGAGTCACATAGAAATGGTAGAGAGTACAAAGGTCTACTGCATATACTAGTGATTAGAGTTATCTCTATATACATAGGGAAGGGATACGAATGGATATACTTCAAGAGTCACATAGGAATGGTAGAGTACAAAGGTCTACTGCATATACTAGTGATTAGAGTTATCTCTATATACATAGGGAAGGGATACAAATGGATATACTCTAAGAGTCACATAGAAATGGTAGAGAGTACAACGGTCTACTGCATATACTAGTGATTAGAGTTATCTCTATATACATAGGGAAGGGATACGAATGGATATACTCTAAGAGTCACATAGAAATGGTAGAGAGTACAACGGTCTACTGCATATACTAGTGATTAGAGTTATCTCTATATACATAGGGAAGGGATACGAACGGATATACTCTATGAGTCACATAGGAATGGTAGAGTACAAAGGTCTACTGTATATACTAGTGATTAGAGTTATCTCTATATACATAGGGAAGGGATACGAATGGATATACTCTAAGAGTCACATAGGAATGGTAGAGAGTACAACGGTCTACTGCATATACTAGTGATTAGAGTTATCTCTATATACATAGGGAAGGGATACGAACGGATATACTCTAAGAGTCACATAGGAATGGTAGAGTACAAAGGTCTACTGCATATACTAGTGATTAGAGTTATCTCTATATACATAGGGAAGGGATACGGATGGATATACTCTAAGAGTCACATAGAAATGGTAGAGAGTACAAAGGTCTACTGCATATACTAGTGATTAGAGTTATCTCTATATACATAGGGAAGGGATACAAATGGATATACTCTAAGAGTCACATAGGAATGGTAGAGTACAAAGGTCTACTCCATATACTAGTGATTAGAGTTATCTCTATACATAGGGAAGGGATACAAATGGATATACTCTAAGAGTCACATAGGAATGGTATATGGTACAGCGGTCTACTACATATACTAGTGATTAGAGTTATCTCTATATACATAGGGAAGGGATACGAATGGATATACACTAAGAGTCACATAGGAATGGTAGAGAGTACAGGTCTACTACATATACTAGTGATTAGAGTTATCTCTATATACATAGGGAAGGGATACGAATGGATATACTCCAAGAGTCACATAGGAATGGTAGAGAGTACAGGTCTACTACATATACTAGTGATTAGAGTTATCTCTATACATAGGGAAGGGATACAAATGGATATACTCTAAGAGTCACATAGAAATGGAAGAGAGTACAAAGGTCTACTGCATATACTAGTGATTAGAGTTATCTCTATATACATAGGGAAGGGATACGGATGGATATACTCTAAGAGTCACGTAGGAATGGAAGAGAGCACAACGGTCTGCTGCATATACTAGTGATTAGAGTTATCTCTATATACATAGGGAAGGGATACGGATGGATATACTCTAAGAGTCACATAGGAATGGTAGAGAGTACAGGTCTACTACATATACTAGTGATTAGAGTGATCTCTATACATAGGGAAGGGATACAAATGGATATACTCTAAGGGTCACATAGGAATGGAAGAGAGTACAAAGGTCTACTGCATATACTAGTGATTAGTTATCTCTATATACATAGGGAAGGGATACGGATGGATATACTCTAAGAGTCACGTAGGAATGGAAGAGAGCACAACGGTCTGCTGCATATACTAGTGATTAGAGTTATCTCTATATACATAGGGAAGGGATACGAACGGATATACACTAAGAGTCACATAGGAATGGAAGAGAGTACAGGTCTACTACATATACTAGTGATTAGAGTTATCTCTATATACATAGGGAAGGGATACGAATGGATATACTCTAAGAGTCACATAGAAATGGTAGAGAGTACAAAGGTCTACTGCATATACTAGTGATTAGAGTTATCTCTATATACATAGGGAAGGGATACGAACAGATATACACTAAGAGTCACATAGGAATGGAAGAGAGTACAGGTCTACTACATATACTAGTGATTAGAGTTATCTCTATATACATAGGGAAGGGATACGAATGGATATACTCTAAGAGTCACATAGGAATGGTATATGGTACAGCGGTCTACTACATATACTAGTGATTAGAGTTCTCTATATACATAGGGAAGGGATACGAATGGATATACACTAAGAGTCACATAGGAATGGTAGAGAGTACAGGTCTACTACATATACTAGTGATTAGAGTTATCTCTATATACATAGGGAAGGGATACGAATGGATATACTCTAAGAGTCACATAGGAATGGTAGAGAGTACAGGTCTACTACATATACTAGTGATTAGAGTTATCTCTATACATAGGGAAGGGATACAAATGGATATACTATAAGAGTCACATAGGAATGGAAGAGAGTACAAAGGTCTACTGCATATACTAGTGATTAGAGTTATCTTTATATACATAGGGAAGGGATACGGATGGATATACTCTAAGAGTCACGTAGGAATGGAAGAGAGCACAACGGTCTGCTGCATATACTAGTGATTAGAGTTATCTCTATATACATAGGGAAGGGATACGGATGGATATACTCTAAGAGTCACATAGAAATGGTAGAGAGTACAACGGTCTACTGCATATACTAGTGATTAGAGTTATCTCTATATACATAGGGAAGGGATACGAACGGATACACTCTATGAGTCACATAGGAATGGTAGAGTACAAAGGTCTACTGTATATACTAGTGATTAGAGTTATCTCTATATACATAGTGAAGGGATACGAATGGATATACTCTAAGAGTCACATAGGAATGGTAGAGAGTACAACGGTCTACTGCATATACTAGTGATTAGAGTTATCTCTATATACATAGGGAAGGGATACGGATGGATATACTCTAAGAGTCACATAGGAATGGAAGAGAGTACAGGTCTACTACATATACTAGTGATTAGAGTTATCTCTATATACATAGGGAAGGGATACGGATGGATATACTCTAAGAGTCATGTAGGAATGGAAGAGAGTACAAAGGTCTGCTGCATATATTAGTGATTAGAGTTATCTCTATATACATAGGGAAGGGATACGAATGGATATACTCTAAGAGTCACATAGGAATGGTAGAGTACAAAGGTCTTCTGCATATACTAGTGATTAGAGTTATCTCTATATACATAGGGAAGGGATACGAATGGATATACTCAAAGAGTCACATAGAAATGGTAGAGAGTACAACGGTCTACTGCATATACTAGTGATTAGAGTTCTCTATATACATAGGGAAGGGATACGAATGGATATACTCTAAGAGTCACATAGGAATGGTAGAGTACAAAGGTCTACTGCATATACTAGTGATTAGAGTTATCTCTATATACATAGGGAAGGGATACGAATGGATATACTCTAAGAGTCACATAGGAATGGTAGAGAGTGCAGGTCTACTACATATACTAGTGATTAGAGTTATCTCTATACATAGGGAAGGGATACGGATGGATATACTCTAAGAGTCACATAGGAATGGTAGAGAGTACAGGTCTACTACATATACTAGTGATTAGAGTTATCTCTATACATAGGGAAGGGATACAAATGGATATACACTAAGAGTCACATAGGAATGGAAGAGAGTACAAAGGTCTACTGCATATACTAGTGATTAGAGTTATCTCTATATACATAGGGAAGGGATACGAATGGATATACACTAAGAGTCACATAGGAATGGAAGAGAGTACAAAGGTCTACTGCATATAATAGTGATTAGAGTTATCTCTATATACATAGGGAAGGGATACGGATGGATATACTCTAAGAGTCACGTAGGAATGGAAGAGAGCACAACGGTCTGCTGCATATACTAGTGATTAGAGTTATCTCTATATACATAGGGAAGGGATACGGATGGATATACTCTAAGAGTCACATAGGAATGGAAGAGAGCACAACGGTCTGCTGCATATACTAGTGATTAGAGTTATCTCTATATACATAGGGAAGGGATACAAATGTATATACTCTAAGAGTCACATAGGAATGGAAGAAAGTACAAAGGTCTACTGCATATACTAGTGATTAGAGTTATCTCTATATACATAGGGAAGGGATACGAACGGATATACTCTATGAGTCACATAGAAATGGAAGAGAGTACAGGTCTACTACATATACTAGTGATTAGTTATCTCTATATACATAGGGAAGGGATACGAATGGATATACTCTAAGAGTCACATAGAAATGGTAGAGAGTACAAAGGTCTACTGCATATACTAGTGATTAGAGTTATCTCTATATACATAGGGAAGGGATACGAATGGATATACACTAAGAGTCACATAGGAATGGAAGAGAGTAGAGGTCTACTACATATACTAGTGATTAGAGTTATCTCTATATACATAGGGAAGGGATACGAATGGATATACTCTAAGAGTCACATAGAAATGGTAGAGAGTACAAAGGTCTACTGCATATACTAGTGATTAGAGTTATCTCTATATACATAGGGAAGGGATACGAACGGATATACACTAAGAGTCACATAGGAATGGAAGAGAGTACAGGTCTACTACATATACTAGTGATTAGACTTATCTCTATATACATAGGGAAGGGATACGAATGGATATACTCTAAGAGTCACATAGAAATGGTAGAGAGTACAACGGTCTACTGCATATACTTGCGATTAGAGTTATCTCTATATACATAGGGAAGGGATACGAATGGATATACTCTAAGAGTCACATAGAAATGGTAGAGAGTACAACGGTCTACTGCATATACTAGTGATTAGAGTTATCTCTATATACATAGGGAAGGGATACGAACGGATATACTCTAAGAGTCACATAGGAATGGTAGAGTACAAAGGTCTACTGCATATACTAGTGATTAGAGTTATCTCTATATACATAGGGAAGGGATACGAATGGATATACTCTAAGAGTCACATAGAAATGGTAGAGAGTACAAAGGTCTACTGCATATACTAGTGATTAGAGTTATCTCTATATACATAGGGAAGGGATACGAATGGATATACTCTAAGAGTCACATAGGAATGGTAGAGAGTACAGGTCTACTACATATACTAGTGATTAGAGTTATCTCTATATACATAGGGAAGGGATACGAATGGATATACTCTAAGAGTCACATAGGAATGGTAGAGAGTACAGGTCTACTACATATACTAGTGATTAGAGTTATCTCTATACATAGGGAAGGGATACAAATGGATATACTCTAAGAGTCACATAGGAATGGAAGAGAGTACAAAGGTCTACTGCATATACTAGTGATTAGAGTTATCTCTATATACATAGGGAAGGGATACGAACGAATATACTCTATGAGTCACATAGAAATGGAAGAGAGTACAGGTCTACTACATATACTAGTGATTAGAGTTATCTCTATATACATAGGGAAGGGATACGAATGGATATACTCTAAGAGTCACATAGAAATGGTAGAGAGTACAAAGGTCTACTGCATATACTAGTGATTAGAGTTATCTCTATATACATAGGGAAGGGATACGAATGGATATACTCTAAGAGTCACATAGGAATGGTAGAGTACAAAGGTCTACTGCATATACTAGTGATTAGAGTTATCTCTATATACATAGGGAAGGGATACGAATGGATATACTCTAAGAGTCACATAGAAATGGTAGAGAGTACAACGGTCTACTGCATATACTAGTGATTAGAGTTATCTCTATATACATAGGGAAGGGATACGAACGGATATACTCTATGAGTCACATAGGAATGGTAGAGTACAAAGGTCTACTGTATATACTAGTGATTAGAGTTATCTCTATATACATAGGGAAGGGATACGAATGGATATACTCTAAGAGTCACATAGGAATGGTAGAGAGTACAACGGTCTACTGCATATACTAGTGATTAGAGTTATCTCTATATACATAGGGAAGGGATACGGATGGATATACTCTAAGAGTCACGTAGGAATGGAAGAGAGTACAAAGGTCTGCTGCATATACTAGTGATTAGAGTTATCTCTATATACATAGGGAAGGGATACGAACGGATATACTCTATGAGTCACATAGGAATGGTAGAGTACAAAGGTCTACTGCATATACTAGTGATTAGAGTTCTCTATATACATAGGGAAGGGATACGAACGGATATACTCTAAGAGTCACATAGGAATGGTAGAGTACAAAGGTCTACTGCATATACTAGTGATTAAAGTTATCTCTATATACATAGGGAAGGGATACGGATGGATATACTCTAAGAGTCACATAGAAATGGTAGAGAGTACAAAGGTCTACTGCATATACTAGTGATTAGAGTTATCTCTATATACATAGGGAATGGATATACTCTAAGAGTCACATAGGAATGGTAGAGAGTACAAAGGTCTACTGCATATACTAGTGATTAGAGTTATCTCTATATACATAGGGAAGGGATACGAATGGATATACTCTAAGAGTCACATAGGAATGGTAGAGAGTACAGGTCTACTACATATACTAGTGATTAGAGTTATCTCTATATACATAGGGAAGGGATACGAATGGATATACTCTAAGAGTCACATAGGAATGGTAGAGAGTACAGGTCTACTACATATACTAGTGATTAGAGTTATCTCTATACATAGGGAAGGGATACAAATGGATATACTCTAAGAGTCACATAGGAATGGAAGAGAGTACAAAGGTCTACTGCATATACTAGTGATTAGAGTTATCTCTATATACATAGGGAAGGGATACGAACGAATATACTCTATGAGTCACATAGAAATGGAAGAGAGTACAGGTCTACTACATATACTAGTGATTAGAGTTATCTCTATATACATAGGGAAGGGATACGAATGGATATACTCTAAGAGTCACATAGAAATGGTAGAGAGTACAAAGGTCTACTGCATATACTAGTGATTAGAGTTATCTCTATATACATAGGGAAGGGATACGAATGGATATACTCTAAGAGTCACATAGGAATGGTAGAGTACAAAGGTCTACTGCATATACTAGTGATTAGAGTTATCTCTATATACATAGGGAAGGGATACGAATGGATATACTCTAAGAGTCACATAGAAATGGTAGAGAGTACAACGGTCTACTGCATATACTAGTGATTAGAGTAATCTCTATATACATAGGGAAGGGATACGAACGGATATACTCTATGAGTCACATAGGAATGGTAGAGTACAAAGGTCTACTGTATATACTAGTGATTAGAGTTATCTCTATATACATAGGGAAGGGATACGAATGGATATACTCTAAGAGTCACATAGGAATGGTAGAGAGTACAACGGTCTACTGCATATACTAGTGATTAGAGTTATCTCTATATACATAGGGAAGGGATACGGATGGATATACTCTAAGAGTCACGTAGGAATGGAAGAGAGTACAAAGGTCTGCTGCATATACTAGTGATTAGAGTTATCTCTATATACATAGGGAAGGGATACGAACGGATATACTCTATGAGTCACATAGGAATGGTAGAGTACAAAGGTCTACTGCATATACTAGTGATTAGAGTTCTCTATATACATAGGGAAGGGATACGAACGGATATACTCTAAGAGTCACATAGGAATGGTAGAGTACAAAGGTCTACTGCATATACTAGTGATTAAAGTTATCTCTATATACATAGGGAAGGGATACGGATGGATATACTCTAAGAGTCACATAGAAATGGTAGAGAGTACAAAGGTCTACTGCATATACTAGTGATTAGAGTTATCTCTATATACATAGGGAATGGATATACTCTAAGAGTCACATAGGAATGGTAGAGTACAAAGGTCTACTGCATATACTAGTGATTAGAGTTATCTCTATATACATAGGGAAGGGATACGAATGGATATACTCTAAGAGTCACATAGGAATGGGAGAGTACAAAGGTCTACTGCATATACTAGTGATTAGAGTTATCTCTATATACATAGGGAAGGGATACGAATGGATATACTCTAAGAGTCACATAGGAATGGTAGAGAGTACAGGTCTACTACATATACTAGTGATTAGAGTTATCTCTATATACATAGGGAAGGGATAGCGAATGGATATACTCTAAGAGTCACATAGGAATGGAAGAGAGTACAAAGGTCTACTGCATATACTAGTGATTAGAGTTATCTCTATATACATAGGGAAGGGATACGAATGGATATACTCTAAGAGTCACATAGAAATGGTAGAGAGTGCAACGGTCTACTGCATATACTAGTGATTAGAGTTATCTCTATATACATAGGGAAGGGATACGAACGGATATACTCTATGAGTCACATAGGAATGGTAGAGTACAAAGGTCTACTGTATATACTAGTGATTAGAGTTATCTCTATATACATAGGGAAGGGATACGAACGGATATACTCTAAGAGTCACATAGGAATGGTAGAGAGTACAACGGTCTACTGCATATACTAGTGATTAGAGTTATCTCTATATACATAGGGAAGGGATACGAACGGATATACTCTATGAGTCACATAGGAATGGTAGAGTACAAAGGTCTACTGCATATACTAGTGATTAGAGTTCTCTATATACATAGGGAAGGGATACGAACAGATATACTCTAAGAGTCACATAGGAATGGTAGAGAGTACAAAGGTCTGCTGCATATACTAGTGATTAGAGTTATCTCTATATACATAGGGAAGGGATACGAACGGATATACTCTAAGAGTCACATAGGAATGGTAGAGTACAAAGGTCTACTGCATATACTAGTGATTAGAGTTATCTCTATATACATAGGGAAGGGATACGGATGGATATACTCTAAGAGTCATGTAGGAATGGAAGAGAGTACAAAGGTCTGCTGCATATACTAGTGATTAGAGTTATCTCTATATACATAGGGAAGGGATACGAACGGATATACTCTATGAGTCACATAGGAATGGTAGAGTACAAAGGTCTACTGCATATACTAGTGATTAGAGTTATCTCTATATACATAGGGAAGGGATACGAATGGATATACTCAAAGAGTCACATAGAAATTGTAGAGAGTACAACGGTCTACTGCATATACTAGTGTTTAGAGTTATCTCTATATACATAGGGAAGGGATACGAATGGATATACTCTAAGAGTCACATAGAAATTGTAGAGAGTACAACGGTCCACTGCATATACTAGTGATTAGAGTTATCTCTATATACATAGGGAAGGGATAAGAATGGATATACTCTAAGAGTCACATAGGAATGGAAGAGAGTACAAAGGTCTACTGCATATACTAGTGATTAGAGTTATCTCTATATACATAGGGAAGGGATACGAACGGATATACACTAAGAGTCACATAGGAATGGAAGAGAGTACAAAGGTCTACTGCATATACTAGTGATTAGAGTTATCTCTATATACATAGGGAAGGGATACGAATGGATATACTCTAAGAGTCACATAGCAATGGTAGAGAGTACAGGTCTAATACATATACTAGTGATTAGAGTTATCTCTATACATAGGGAAGGGATACAAATGGATATACTCTAAGAGTCACATAGGAATGGTATATGGTACAGCGGTCTACTACATATACTAGTGATTAGAGTTATCTCTATATACATAGGGAAGGGATACGAATGGATATACTCTAAGAGTCACATAGGAATGGTAGAGAGTACAGGTCTACTACATATACTAGTGATTAGAGTTATCTCTATATACATAGGGAAGGGATACGAATGGATATACTCTAAGAGTCACATAGGAATGGTAGAGAGTACAGGTCTACTACATATACTAGTGATTAGAGTTATCTCTATACATAGGGAAGGGATACAAATGGATATACTCTAAGAGTCACATAGGAATGGAAGAGAGTACAAAGGTCTACTGCATATACTAGTGATTAGAGTTATCTCTATATACATAGGGAAGGGATACGGATGGATATACTCTAAGAGTCACGTAGGAATGGAAGAGAGCACAACGGTCTGCTGCATATACTAGTGATTAGAGTTATCTCTATATACATAGGGAAGGGATACGGATGGATATACTCTAAGAGTCACATAGGAATGGAAGAGAGCACAACGGTCTGCTGCATATACTAGTGATTAGAGTTATCTCTATATACATAGGGAAGGGATACGAATGGATATACTCTAAGAGTCACATAGGAATGGAAGAGAGTACAAAGATCTACTGCATATACTAGTGATTAAAGTTATCTCTATATACATAGGGAAGGGATACGAATGGATATACTCTAAGAGTCACATAGGAATGGAAGAGAGTACAAAGGTCTACTGCATATACTAGTGATTAGAGTTATCTCTATATACATAGGGAAGGGATACGAACGGATATACACTAAGAGTCACATAGGAATGGAAGAGAGTACAGGTCTACTACATATACTAGTGATTAGAGTTATCTCTATATACATAGGGAAGGGATACAAATGGATATACTCTAAGAGTCACATAGAAATGGTAGAGAGTACAAAGGTCTACTGCATATACTAGTGATTAGAGTTATCTCTATATACATAGGGAAGGGATACAAATGGATATACTCTAAGAGTCACATAGGAATGGTAGAGTACAAAGGTCTACTGCATATACTAGTGATTAGAGTTCTCTATATACATAGGAAAGGGATACGAATGGATATACTCTAAGAGTCACATAGAAATGGTAGAGAGTACAACGGTCTACGGCATATACTAGTGATTAGAGTTATCTCTATATACATAGGGAAGGGATACGAATGGATATACTCTAAGAGTCACATAGGAATGGTAGAGAGTACAACGGTCTACTGCATATACTAGTGATTAGAGTTATCTCTATATACATAGGGAAGGGATACGAACGGATATACTCTATGAGTCACATAGGAATGGTAGAGTACAAAGGTCTACTGCATATACTAGTGATTAGAGTTATCTCTATATACATAGGGAAGGGATACGAACGGATATACTCTAAGAGTCACATAGGAATGGTAGAGTACAAAGGTCTACTGCATATACTAGTGATTAGAGTTATCTCTATATACATAGGGAAGGGATACGAACGGATATACTCTAAGAGTCACATAGAAATGGTAGAGAGTACAAAGGTCTACTGCATATACTAGTGATTAGAGTTATCTCTATATACATAGGGAAGGGATACGAATGGATATACTTCAAGAGTCACATAGGAATGGTAGAGTACAAAGGTCTACTGCATATACTAGTGATTAGAGTTATCTCTATATACATAGGGAAGGGATACAAATGGATATACTCTAAGAGTCACATAGAAATGGTAGAGAGTACAACGGTCTACTGCATATACTAGTGATTAGAGTTATCTCTATATACATAGGGAAGGGATACGAATGGATATACTCTAAGAGTCACATAGAAATGGTAGAGAGTACAACGGTCTACTGCATATACTAGTGATTAGAGTTATCTCTATATACATAGGGAAGGGATACGAACGGATATACTCTATGAGTCACATAGGAATGGTAGAGTACAAAGGTCTACTGTATATACTAGTGATTAGAGTTATCTCTATATACATAGGGAAGGGATACGAATGGATATACTCTAAGAGTCACATAGGAATGGTAGAGAGTACAACGGTCTACTGCATATACTAGTGATTAGAGTTATCTCTATATACATAGGGAAGGGATACGAACGGATATACTCTAAGAGTCACATAGGAATGGTAGAGTACAAAGGTCTACTGCATATACTAGTGATTAGAGTTATCTCTATATACATAGGGAAGGGATACGGATGGATATACTCTAAGAGTCACATAGAAATGGTAGAGAGTACAAAGGTCTACTGCATATACTAGTGATTAGAGTTATCTCTATATACATAGGGAAGGGATACAAATGGATATACTCTAAGAGTCACATAGGAATGGTAGAGTACAAAGGTCTACTCCATATACTAGTGATTAGAGTTATCTCTATACATAGGGAAGGGATACAAATGGATATACTCTAAGAGTCACATAGGAATGGTATATGGTACAGCGGTCTACTACATATACTAGTGATTAGAGTTATCTCTATATACATAGGGAAGGGATACGAATGGATATACACTAAGAGTCACATAGGAATGGTAGAGAGTACAGGTCTACTACATATACTAGTGATTAGAGTTATCTCTATATACATAGGGAAGGGATACGAATGGATATACTCCAAGAGTCACATAGGAATGGTAGAGAGTACAGGTCTACTACATATACTAGTGATTAGAGTTATCTCTATACATAGGGAAGGGATACAAATGGATATACTCTAAGAAGCACATAGAAATGGAAGAGAGTACAAAGGTCTACTGCATATACTAGTGATTAGAGTTATCTCTATATACATAGGGAAGGGATACGGATGGATATACTCTAAGAGTCACGTAGAAATGGAAGAGAGCACAACGGTCTGCTGCATATACTAGTGATTAGAGTTATCTCTATATACATAGGGAAGGGATACGGATGGATATACTCTAAGAGTCACATAGGAATGGTAGAGAGTACAGGTCTACTACATATACTAGTGATTAGAGTGATCTCTATACATAGGGAAGGGATACAAATGGATATACTCTAAGGGTCACATAGGAATGGAAGAGAGTACAAAGGTCTACTGCATATACTAGTGATTAGTTATCTCTATATACATAGGGAAGGGATACGGATGGATATACTCTAAGAGTCACGTAGGAATGGAAGAGAGCACAACGGTCTGCTGCATATACTAGTGATTAGAGTTATCTCTATATACATAGGGAAGGGATACGAACGGATATACACTAAGAGTCACATAGGAATGGAAGAGAGTACAGGTCTACTACATATACTAGTGATTAGAGTTATCTCTATATACATAGGGAAGGGATACGAATGGATATACTCTAAGAGTCACATAGAAATGGTAGAGAGTACAAAGGTCTACTGCATATACTAGTGATTAGAGTTATCTCTATATACATAGGGAAGGGATACGAACAGATATACACTAAGAGTCACATAGGAATGGAAGAGAGTACAGGTCTACTACATATACTAGTGATTAGAGTTATCTCTATATACATAGGGAAGGGATACGAATGGATATACTCTAAGAGTCACATAGGAATGGTATATGGTACAGCGGTCTACTACATATACTAGTGATTAGAGTTCTCTATATACATAGGGAAGGGATACGAATGGATATACACTAAGAGTCACATAGGAATGGTAGAGAGTACAGGTCTACTACATATACTAGTGATTAGAGTTATCTCTATATACATAGGGAAGGGATACGAATGGATATACTCTAAGAGTCACATAGGAATGGTAGAGAGTACAGGTCTACTACATATACTAGTGATTAGAGTTATCTCTATACATAGGGAAGGGATACAAATGGATATACTATAAGAGTCACATAGGAATGGAAGAGAGTACAAAGGTCTACTGCATATACTAGTGATTAGAGTTATCTTTATATACATAGGGAAGGGATACGGATGGATATACTCTAAGAGTCACGTAGGAATGGAAGAGAGCACAACGGTCTGCTGCATATACTAGTGATTAGAGTTATCTCTATATACATAGGGAAGGGATACGGATGGATATACTCTAAGAGTCACATAGAAATGGTAGAGAGTACAACGGTCTACTGCATATACTAGTGATTAGAGTTATCTCTATATACATAGGGAAGGGATACGAACGGATACACTCTATGAGTCACATAGGAATGGTAGAGTACAAAGGTCTACTGTATATACTAGTGATTAGAGTTATCTCTATATACATAGGGAAGGGATACGAATGGATATACTCTAAGAGTCACATAGGAATGGTAGAGAGTACAACGGTCTACTGCATATACTAGTGATTAGAGTTATCTCTATATACATAGGGAAGGGATACGGATGGATATACTCTAAGAGTCACATAGGAATGGAAGAGAGTACAGGTCTACTACATATACTAGTGATAAGAGTTATCTCTATATACATAGGGAAGGGATACGGATGGATATACTCTAAGAGTCATGTAGGAATGGAAGAGAGTACAAAGGTCTGCTGCATATATTAGTGATTAGAGTTATCTCTATATACATAGGGAAGGGATACGAATGGATATACTCTAAGAGTCACATAGGAATGGTAGAGTACAAAGGTCTTCTGCATATACTAGTGATTAGAGTTATCTCTATATACATAGGGAAGGGATACGAATGGATATACTCAAAGAGTCACATAGAAATGGTAGAGAGTACAACGGTCTACTGCATATACTAGTGATTAGAGTTCTCTATATACATAGGGAAGGGATACGAATGGATATACTCTAAGAGTCACATAGGAATGGTAGAGTACAAAGGTCTACTGCATATACTAGTGATTAGAGTTATCTCTATATACATAGGGAAGGGATACGAATGGATATACTCTAAGAGTCACATAGGAATGGTAGAGAGTACAGGTCTACTACATATACTAGTGATTAGAGTTATCTCTATACATAGGGAAGGGATACAAATGGATATACTCTAAGAGTCACATAGGAATGGAAGAGAGTACAAAGGTCTACTGCATATACTAGTGATTAGAGTTATCTCTATATACATAGGGAAGGGATACGGATGGATATACTCTAAGAGTCATGTAGGAATGGAAGAGAGCACAACGGTCTGCTGCATATACTAGTGATTAGAGTTATCTCTATATACATAGGGAAGGATACGGATGGATATACTCTAAGAGTCACATAGGAATGGAAGAGAGTACAAAGGTCTACTGCATATACTAGTGATTAGAGTTATCTCTATATACATAGGGAAGGGATACAAATGGATATACTCTAAGAGTCACATAGGAATGGAAGAGAGTACAAAGGTCTACTGCATATACTAGTGATTAGAGTTATCTCTATATACATAGGGAAGGGATACGAACGGATATACTCTATGAGTCACATAGAAATGGAAGAGAGTACAGGTCTACTACATATACTAGTGATTAGAGTTATCTCTATATACATAGGGAAGGGATACGAATGGATATACACTAAGAGTCACATAGGAATGGTAGAGAGTACAGGTCTACTACATATACTAGTGATTAGAGTTATCTCTATATACATAGGGAAGGGATACGGATGGATATACTCTAAGAGTCACATAGGAATGGTAGAGAGTACAGGTCTACTACATATACTAGTGATTAGAGTTATCTCTATACATAGGGAAGGGATACAAATGGATATACACTAAGAGTCACATAGGAATGGAAGAGAGTACAAAGGTCTACTGCATATACTAGTGATTAGAGTTATCTCTATATACATAGGGAAGGGATACGAATGGATATACACTAAGAGTTACATAGGAATGGAAGAGGGTACAAAGGTCTACTGCATATAATAGTGATTAGAGTTATCTCTATATACATAGTGAAGGGATACGGATGGATATACTCTAAGAGTCACGTAGGAATGGAAGAGAGCACAACGGTCTGCTGCATATACTAGTGATTAGAGTTATCTCTATATACATAGGGAAGGGATACGGATGGATATACTCTAAGAGTCACATAGGAATGGAAGAGAGCACAACGGTCTGCTGCATATACTAGTGATTAGAGTTATCTCTATATACATAGGGAAGGGATACAAATGTATATACTCTAAGAGTCACATAGGAATGGAAGAGAGTACAAAGGTCTACTGCATATACTAGTGATTAGAGTTATCTCTATATACATAGGGAAGGGATACGAACGGATATACTCTATGAGTCACATAGAAATGGAAGAGAGTACAGGTCTACTACATATACTAGTGATTAGTTATCTCTATATACATAGGGAAGGGATACGAATGGATATACTCTAAGAGTCACATAGGAATGGAAGAGAGTACAAAGGTCTACTGCATATACTAGTGATTAGAGTTATCTCTATATACATAGGGAAGGGATACGAATGGATATACTCTAAGAGTCACATAGGAATGGTAGAGAGTACAGGTCTACTACATATACTAGTGATTAGAGTTATCTCTATATACATAGGGAAGGGATAGCGAATGGATATACTCTAAGAGTCACATAGGAATGGAAGAGAGTACAAAGGTCTACTGCATATACTAGTGATTAGAGTTATCTCTATATACATAGGGAAGGGATACGAATGGATATACTCTAAGAGTCACATAGAAATGGTAGAGAGTACAACGGTCTACTGCATATACTAGTGATTAGAGTTATCTCTATATACATAGGGAAGGGATACGAACGGATATACTCTATGAGTCACATAGGAATGGTAGAGTACAAAGGTCTACTGTATATACTAGTGATTAGAGTTATCTCTATATACATAGGGAAGGGATACGAACGGATATACTCTAAGAGTCACATAGGAATGGTAGAGAGTACAACGGTCTACTGCATATACTAGTGATTAGAGTTATCTCTATATACATAGGGAAGGGATACGAACGGATATACTCTATGAGTCACATAGGAATGGTAGAGTACAAAGGTCTACTGCATATACTAGTGATTAGAGTTCTCTATATACATAGGGAAGGGATACGAACGGATATACTCTAAGAGTCACATAGGAATGGTAGAGAGTACAAAGGTCTGCTGCATATACTAGTGATTAGAGTTATCTCTATATACATAGGGAAGGGATACGAACGGATATACTCTAAGAGTCACATAGGAATGGTAGAGTACAAAGGTCTACTGCATATACTAGTGATTAGAGTTATCTCTATATACATAGGGAAGGGATACGGATGGATATACTCTAAGAGTCATGTAGGAATGGAAGAGAGTACAAAGGTCTGCTGCATATACTAGTGATTAGAGTTATCTCTATATACATAGGGAAGGGATACGAACGGATATACTCTATGAGTCACATAGGAATGGTAGAGTACAAAGGTCTACTGCATATACTAGTGATTAGAGTTATCTCTATATACATAGGGAAGGGATACGAATGGATATACTCAAAGAGTCACATAGAAATTGTAGAGAGTACAACGGTCTACTGCATATACTAGTGTTTAGAGTTATCTCTATATACATAGGGAAGGGATACGAATGGATATACTCTAAGAGTCACATAGAAATTGTAGAGAGTACAACGGTCCACTGCATATACTAGTGATTAGAGTTCTCTCTATATACATAGGGAAGGGATAAGAATGGATATACTCTAAGAGTCACATAGGAATGGAAGAGAGTACAAAGGTCTACTGCATATACTAGTGATTAGAGTTATCTCTATATACATAGGGAAGGGATACGAACGGATATACACTAAGAGTCACATAGGAATGGAAGAGAGTACAAAGGTCTACTGCATATACTAGTGATTAGAGTTATCTCTATATACATAGGGAAGGGATACGAATGGATATACTCTAAGAGTCACATAGCAATGGTAGAGAGTACAGGTCTAATACATATACTAGTGATTAGAGTTATCTCTATACATAGGGAAGGGATACAAATGGATATACTCTAAGAGTCACATAGGAATGGTATATGGTACAGCGGTCTACTACATATACTAGTGATTAGAGTTATCTCTATATACATAGGGAAGGGATACGAATGGATATACTCTAAGAGTCACATAGGAATGGTAGAGAGTACAGGTCTACTACATATACTAGTGATTAGAGTTATCTCTATATACATAGGGAAGGGATACGAATGGATATACTCTAAGAGTCACATAGGAATGGTAGAGAGTACAGGTCTACTACATATACTAGTGATTAGAGTTATCTCTATACATAGGGAAGGGATACAAATGGATATACTCTAAGAGTCACATAGGAATGGAAGAGAGTACAAAGGTCTACTGCATATACTAGTGATTAGAGTTATCTCTATATACATAGGGAAGGGATACGGATGGATATACTCTAAGAGTCACGTAGGAATGGAAGAGAGCACAACGGTCTGCTGCATATACTAGTGATTAGAGTTATCTCTATATACATAGGGAAGGGATACGGATGGATATACTCTAAGAGTCACATAGGAATGGAAGAGAGCACAACGGTCTGCTGCATATACTAGTGATTAGAGTTATCTCTATATACATAGGGAAGGGATACGAATGGATATACTCTAAGAGTCACATAGGAATGGAAGAGAGTACAAAGATCTACTGCATATACTAGTGATTAAAGTTATCTCTATATACATAGGGAAGGGATACGAATGGATATACTCTAAGAGTCACATAGGAATGGAAGAGAGTACAAAGGTCTACTGCATATACTAGTGATTAGAGTTATCTCTATATACATAGGGAAGGGATACGAACGGATATACACTAAGAGTCACATAGGAATGGAAGAGAGTACAGGTCTACTACATATACTAGTGATTAGAGTTATCTCTATATACATAGGGAAGGGATACGAATGGATATACTCTAAGAGTCACATAGAAATGGTAGAGAGTACAAAGGTCTACTGCATATACTAGTGATTAGAGTTATCTCTATATACATAGGGAAGGGATACAAATGGATATACTCTAAGAGTCACATAGGAATGGTAGAGTACAAAGGTCTACTGCATATACTAGTGATTAGAGTTCTCTATATACATAGGAAAGGGATACGAATGGATATACTCTAAGAGTCACATAGAAATGGTAGAGAGTACAACGGTCTACGGCATATACTAGTGATTAGAGTTATCTCTATATACATAGGGAAGGATACGAATGGATATACTCTAAGAGTCACATAGGAATGGTAGAGAGTACAACGGTCTACTGCATATACTAGTGATTAGAGTTATCTCTATATACATAGGGAAGGGATACGAACGGATATACTCTATGAGTCACATAGGAATGGTAGAGTACAAAGGTCTACTGCATATACTAGTGATTAGAGTTATCTCTATATACATAGGGAAGGGATACGAACGGATATACTCTAAGAGTCACATAGGAATGGTAGAGTACAAAGGTCTACTGCATATACTAGTGATTAGAGTTATCTCTATATACATAGGGAAGGGATACGAACGGATATACTCTAAGAGTCACATAGAAATGGTAGAGAGTACAAAGGTCTACTGCATATACTAGTGATTAGAGTTATCTCTATATACATAGGGAAGGGAGACGAATGGATATACTTCAAGAGTCACATAGGAATGGTAGAGTACAAAGGTCTACTGCATATACTAGTGATTAGAGTTATCTCTATATACATAGGGAAGGGATACAAATGGATATACTCTAAGAGTCACATAGAAATGGTAGAGAGTACAACGGTCTACTGCATATACTAGTGATTAGAGTTATCTCTATATACATAGGGAAGGGATACGAATGGATATACTCTAAGAGTCACATAGAAATGGTAGAGAGTACAACGGTCTACTGCATATACTAGTGATTAGAGTTATCTCTATATGCATAGGGAAGGGATACGAACGGATATACTCTATGAGTCACATAGGAATGGTAGAGTACAAAGGTCTACTGTATATACTAGTGATTAGAGTTATCTCTATATACATAGGGAAGGGATACGAATGGATATACTCTAAGAGTCACATAGGAATGGTAGAGAGTACAACGGTCTACTGCATATACTAGTGATTAGAGTTATCTCTATATACATAGGGAAGGGATACGAATGGATATACTCTAAGAGTCACATAGCAATGGTAGAGAGTACAGGTCTAATACATATACTAGTGATTAGAGTTATCTCTATACATAGGGAAGGGATACAAATGGATATACTCTAAGAGTCACATAGGAATGGTATATGGTACAGCGGTCTACTACATATACTAGTGATTAGAGTTATCTCTATATACATAGGGAAGGGATACGAATGGATATACTCTAAGAGTCACATAGGAATGGTAGAGAGTACAGGTCTACTACATATACTAGTGATTAGAGTTATCTCTATATACATAGGGAAGGGATACGAATGGATATACTCTAAGAGTCACATAGGAATGGAAGAGAGTACAAAGGTCTACTGCATATACTAGTGATTAGAGTTATCTCTATATACATAGGGAAGGGATACGAACGGATATACACTAAGAGTCACATAGGAATGGAAGAGAGTACAAAGGTCTACTGCATATACTAGTGATTAGAGTTATCTCTATATACATAGGGAAGGGATACGAATGGATATACTCTAAGAGTCACATAGCAATGGTAGAGAGTACAGGTCTAATACATATACTAGTGATTAGAGTTATCTCTATACATAGGGAAGGGATACAAATGGATATACTCTAAGAGTCACATAGGAATGGTATATGGTACAGCGGTCTACTACATATACTAGTGATTAGAGTTATCTCTATATACATAGGGAAGGGATACGAATGGATATACTCTAAGAGTCACATAGGAATGGTAGAGAGTACAGGTCTACTACATATACTAGTGATTAGAGTTATCTCTATATACATAGGGAAGGGATACGAATGGATATACTCTAAGAGTCACATAGGAATGGTAGAGAGTACAGGTCTACTACATATACTAGTGATTAGAGTTATCTCTATACATAGGGAAGGGATACAAATGGATATACTCTAAGAGTCACATAGGAATGGAAGAGAGTACAAAGGTCTACTGCATATACTAGTGATTAGAGTTATCTCTATATACATAGGGAAGGGATACGGATGGATATACTCTAAGAGTCACGTAGGAATGGAAGAGAGCACAACGGTCTGCTGCATATACTAGTGATTAGAGTTATCTCTATATACATAGGGAAGGGATACGGATGGATATACTCTAAGAGTCACATAGGAATGGAAGAGAGCACAACGGTCTGCTGCATATACTAGTGATTAGAGTTATCTCTATATACATAGGGAAGGGATACGAATGGATATACTCTAAGAGTCACATAGGAATGGAAGAGAGTACAAAGATCTACTGCATATACTAGTGATTAAAGTTATCTCTATATACATAGGGAAGGGATACGAATGGATATACTCTAAGAGTCACATAGGAATGGAAGAGAGTACAAAGGTCTACTGCATATACTAGTGATTAGAGTTATCTCTATATACATAGGGAAGGGATACGAACGGATATACACTAAGAGTCACATAGGAATGGAAGAGAGTACAGGTCTACTACATATACTAGTGATTAGAGTTATCTCTATATACATAGGGAAGGGATACGAATGGATATACTCTAAGAGTCACATAGAAATGGTAGAGAGTACAAAGGTCTACTGCATATACTAGTGATTAGAGTTATCTCTATATACATAGGGAAGGGATACAAATGGATATACTCTAAGAGTCACATAGGAATGGTAGAGTACAAAGGTCTACTGCATATACTAGTGATTAGAGTTCTCTATATACATAGGAAAGGGATACGAATGGATATACTCTAAGAGTCACATAGAAATGGTAGAGAGTACAACGGTCTACGGCATATACTAGTGATTAGAGTTATCTCTATATACATAGGGAAGGATACGAATGGATATACTCTAAGAGTCACATAGGAATGGTAGAGAGTACAACGGTCTACTGCATATACTAGTGATTAGAGTTATCTCTATATACATAGGGAAGGGATACGAACGGATATACTCTATGAGTCACATAGGAATGGTAGAGTACAAAGGTCTACTGCATATACTAGTGATTAGAGTTATCTCTATATACATAGGGAAGGGATACGAACGGATATACTCTAAGAGTCACATAGGAATGGTAGAGTACAAAGGTCTACTGCATATACTAGTGATTAGAGTTATCTCTATATACATAGGGAAGGGATACGAACGGATATACTCTAAGAGTCACATAGAAATGGTAGAGAGTACAAAGGTCTACTGCATATACTAGTGATTAGAGTTATCTCTATATACATAGGGAAGGGAGACGAATGGATATACTTCAAGAGTCACATAGGAATGGTAGAGTACAAAGGTCTACTGCATATACTAGTGATTAGAGTTATCTCTATATACATAGGGAAGGGATACAAATGGATATACTCTAAGAGTCACATAGAAATGGTAGAGAGTACAACGGTCTACTGCATATACTAGTGATTAGAGTTATCTCTATATACATAGGGAAGGGATACGAATGGATATACTCTAAGAGTCACATAGAAATGGTAGAGAGTACAACGGTCTACTGCATATACTAGTGATTAGAGTTATCTCTATATACATAGGGAAGGGATACGAACGGATATACTCTATGAGTCACATAGGAATGGTAGAGTACAAAGGTCTACTGTATATACTAGTGATTAGAGTTATCTCTATATACATAGGGAAGGGATACGAATGGATATACTCTAAGAGTCACATAGGAATGGTAGAGAGTACAACGGTCTACTGCATATACTAGTGATTAGAGTTATCTCTATATACATAGGGAAGGGATACGAACGGATATACTCTAAGAGTCACATAGGAATGGTAGAGTACAAAGGTCTACTGCATATACTAGTGATTAGAGTTATCTCTATATACATAGGGAAGGGATACGGATGGATATACTCTAAGAGTCACATAGAAATGGTAGAGAGTACAAAGGTCTACTGCATATACTAGTGATTAGAGTTATCTCTATATACATAGGGAAGGGATACAAATGGATATACTCTAAGAGTCACATAGGAATTGTAGAGTACAAAGGTCTACTCCATATACTAGTGATTAGAGTTATCTCTATACATAGGGAAGGGATACAAATGGATATACTCTAAGAGTCACATAGGAATGGTATATGGTACAGCGGTCTACTACATATACTAGTGATTAGAGTTATCTCTATATACATAGGGAAGGGATACGAATGGATATACACTAAGAGTCACATAGGAATGGTAGAGAGTACAGGTCTACTACATATACTAGTGATTAGAGTTATCTCTATATACATAGGGAAGGGATACGAATGGATATACTCCAAGAGTCACATAGGAATGGTAGAGAGTACAGGTCTACTACATATACTAGTGATTAGAGTTATCTCTATACATAGGGAAGGGATACAAATGGATATACTCTAAGAGTCACATAGAAATGGAAGAGAGTACAAAGGTCTACTGCATATACTAGTGATTAGAGTTATCTCTATATACATAGGGAAGGGATACGGATGGATATACTCTAAGAGTCACGTAGGAATGGAAGAGAGCACAACGGTCTGCTGCATATACTAGTGATTAGAGTTATCTCTATATACATAGGGAAGGGATACGGATGGATATACTCTAAGAGTCACATAGGAATGGTAGAGAGTACAGGTCTACTACATATACTAGTGATTAGAGTGATCTCTATACATAGGGAAGGGATACAAATGGATATACTCTAAGGGTCACATAGGAATGGAAGAGAGTACAAAGGTCTACTGCATATACTAGTGATTAGTTATCTCTATATACATAGGGAAGGGATACGGATGGATATACTCTAAGAGTCACGTAGGAATGGAAGAGAGCACAACGGTCTGCTGCATATACTAGTGATTAGAGTTATCTCTATATACATAGGGAAGGGATACGAACGGATATACACTAAGAGTCACATAGGAATGGAAGAGAGTACAGGTCTACTACATATACTAGTGATTAGAGTTGTCTCTATATACATAGGGAAGGGATACGAATGGATATACTCTAAGAGTCACATAGAAATGGTAGAGAGTACAAAGGTCTACTGCATATACTAGTGATTAGAGTTATCTCTATATACATAGGGAAGGGATACGAACAGATATACACTAAGAGTCACATAGGAATGGAAGAGAGTACAGGTCTACTACATATACTAGTGATTAGAGTTATCTCTATATACATAGGGAAGGGATACGAATGGATATACTCTAAGAGTCACATAGGAATGGTATATGGTACAGCGGTCTACTACATATACTAGTGATTAGAGTTCTCTATATACATAGGGAAGGGATACCAATGGATATACACTAAGAGTCACATAGGAATGGTAGAGAGTACAGGTCTACTACATATACTAGTGATTAGAGTTATCTCTATATACATAGGGAAGGGATACGAATGGATATACTCTAAGAGTCACATAGGAATGGTAGAGAGTACAGGTCTACTACATATACTAGTGATTAGAGTTATCTCTATACATAGGGAAGGGATACAAATGGATATACTATAAGAGTCACATAGGAATGGAAGAGAGTACAAAGGTCTACTGCATATACTAGTGATTAGAGTTATCTTTATATACATAGGGAAGGGATACGGATGGATATACTCTAAGAGTCACGTAGGAATGGAAGAGAGCACAACGGTCTGCTGCATATACTAGTGATTAGAGTTATCTCTATATACATAGGGAAGGGATACGGATGGATATACTCTAAGAGTCACATAGAAATGGTAGAGAGTACAACGGTCTATTTCATATACTAGTGATTAGAGTTATCTCTATATACATAGGGAAGGGATACGAACGGATACACTCTATGAGTCACATAGGAATGGTAGAGTACAAAGGTCTACTGTATATACTAGTGATTAGAGTTATCTCAATATACATAGGGAAGGGATACGAATGGATATACTCTAAGAGTCACATAGGAATGGTAGAGAGTACAACGGTCTACTGCATATACTAGTGATTAGAGTTATCTCTATATACATAGGGAAGGGATACGGATGGATATACTCTAAGAGTCACATAGGAATGGAAGAGAGTACAGGTCTACTACATATACTAGTGATTAGAGTTATCTCTATATACATAGGGAAGGGATACGGATGGATATACTCTAAGAGTCATGTAGGAATGGAAGAGAGTACAAAGGTCTGCTGCATATATTAGTGATTAGAGTTATCTCTATATACATAGGGAAGGGATACGAATGGATATACTCTAAGAGTCACATAGGAATGGTAGAGTACAAAGGTCTTCTGCATATACTAGTGATTAGAGTTATCTCTATATACATAGGGAAGGGATACGAATGGATATACTCAAAGAGTCACATAGAAATGGTAGAGAGTACAACGGTCTACTGCATATACTAGTGATTAGAGTTCTCTATATACATAGGGAAGGGATACGAATGGATATACTCTAAGAGTCACATAGGAATGGTAGAGTACAAAGGTCTACTGCATATACTAGTGATTAGAGTTATCTCTATATACATAGGGAAGGGATACGAATGGATATACTCTAAGAGTCACATAGGAATGGTAGAGAGTACAGGTCTACTACATATACTAGTGATTAGAGTTATCTCTATACATAGGGAAGGGATACAAATGGATATACTCTAAGAGTCACATAGGAATGGAAGAGAGTACAAAGGTCTACTGCATATACTAGTGATTAGAGTTATCTCTATATACATAGGGAAGGGATACGGATGGATATACTCTAAGAGTCATGTAGGAATGGAAGAGAGCACAACGGTCTGCTGCATATACTAGTGATTAGAGTTATCTCTATATACATAGGGAAGGATACGGATGGATATACTCTAAGAGTCACATAGGAATGGAAGAGAGTACAAAGGTCTACTGCATATACTAGTGATTAGAGTTATCTCTATATACATAGGGAAGGGATACAAATGGATATACTCTAAGAGTCACATAGGAATGGAAGAGAGTACAAAGGTCTACTGCATATACTAGTGATTAGAGTTATCTCTATATACATAGGGAAGGGATACGAACGGATATACTCTATGAGTCACATAGAAATGGAAGAGAGTACAGGTCTACTACATATACTAGTGATTAGAGTTATCTCTATATACATAGGGAAGGGATACGAATGGATATACACTAAGAGTCACATAGGAATGGTAGAGAGTACAGGTCTACTACATATACTAGTGATTAGAGTTATCTCTATATACATAGGGAAGGGATACGGATGGATATACTCTAAGAGTCACATAGGAATGGTAGAGAGTACAGGTCTACTACATATACTAGTGATTAGAGTTATCTCTATACATAGGGAAGGGATACAAATGGATATACACTAAGAGTCACATAGGAATGGAAGAGAGTACAAAGGTCTACTGCATATACTAGTGATTAGAGTTATCTCTATATACATAGGGAAGGGATACGAATGGATATACACTAAGAGTCACATAGGAATGGAAGAGAGTACAAAGGTCTACTGCATATAATAGTGATTAGAGTTATCTCTATATACATAGGGAAGGGATACGGATGGATATACTCTAAGAGTCACGTAGGAATGGAAGAGAGCACAACGGTCTGCTGCATATACTAGTGATTAGAGTTATCTCTATATACATAGGGAAGGGATATGGATGGATATACTCTAAGAGTCACATAGGAATGGAAGAGAGCACAACGGTCTGCTGCATATACTAGTGATTAGAGTTATCTCTATATACATAGGGAAGGGATACAAATGTATATACTCTAAGAGTCACATAGGAATGGAAGAGAGTACAAAGGTCTACTGCATATACTAGTGATTAGAGTTATCTCTATATACATAGGGAAGGGATACGAACGGATATACTCTATGAGTCACATAGAAATGGAAGAGAGTACAGGTCTACTACATATACTAGTGATTAGTTATCTCTATATACATAGGGAAGGGATACGAATGGATATACTCTAAGAGTCACATAGAAATGGTAGAGAGTACAAAGGTCTACTGCATATACTAGTGATTAGAGTTATCTCTCTATACATAGGGAAGGGATACGAATGGATATACACTAAGAGTCACATAGGAATGGAAGAGAGTACAGGTCTACTACATATACTAGTGATTAGACTTATCTCTATATACATAGGGAAGGGATACGAATGGATATACTCTAAGAGTCACATAGAAATGGTAGAGAGTACAACGGTCTACTGCATATACTAGCGATTAGAGTTATCTCTATATACATAGGGAAGGGATACGAATGGATATACTCTAAGAGTCACATAGGAATGGTAGAGTACAAAGGTCTACTGCATATACTAGTGATTAGAGTTATCTCTATATACATAGGGAAGGGATACGAATGGATATACTCTAAGAGTCACATAGAAATGGTAGAGAGTACAACGGTCTACTGCATATACTAGTGATTAGAGTTATCTCTATATACATAGGGAAGGGATACGAACGGATATACTCTAAGAGTCACATAGGAATGGTAGAGTACAAAGGTCTACTGCATATACTAGTGATTAGAGTTATCTCTATATACATAGGGAAGGGATACGAATGGATATACTCTAAGAGTCACATAGAAATGGTAGAGAGTACAAAGGTCTACTGCATATACTAGTGATTAGAGTTATCTCTATATACATAGGGAAGGGATACGAATGGATATACTCTAAGAGTCACATAGGAATGGTAGAGAGTACAGGTCTACTACATATACTAGTGATTAGAGTTATCTCTATATACATAGGGAAGGGATACGAATGGATATACTCTAAGAGTCACATAGGAATGGTAGAGAGTACAGGTCTACTACATATACTAGTGATTAGAGTTATCTCTATACATAGGGAAGGGATACGAATGGATATACACTAAGAGTCACATAGAAATGGTAGAGAGTACAAAGGTCTACTGCATATACTAGTGATTAGAGTTATCTCTATATACATAGGGAAGGGATACGGATGGATATACTCTAAGAGTCACATAGAAATGGTCGAGAGTACAACGGTCTACTGCATATACTAGTGATTAGAGTTATCTCTATATACATAGGGAAGGGATACGAATGGATATACTCTAAGAGTCACATAGGAATGGTAGAGTACAAATGTCTACTGCATATACTAGTGATTAGAGTTATCTCTATATACATAGGGAAGGGATACGGATGGATATACTCTAAGAGTCACATAGAAATGGTAGAGAGTACAAAGGTCTACTGCATATACTAGTGATTAGAGTTATCTCTATATACATAGGGAAGGGATACGAATGGATATACTCTAAGAGTCACATAGGAATGGTAGAGTACAAAGGTCTACTGCATATACTAGTGATTAGAGTTATCTCTATATACATAGGGAAGGGATACTAATGCATATACTCTAAGAGTCACATAGGAATGGTAGAGTACAAAGGTCTACTGCATATACTAGTGATTAGAGTTATCTCTATATACATAGGGAAGGGATACGAATGGATATACTCTAAGAGTCACATAGAAATTGTAGGAGTACAACGGTCTACTGCATATACTAGTGATTAGAGTTATCTCTATATACATAGGGAAGGGATACGAATGGATATACTTTAAGAGTCACATAGGAATGGTAGAGTACAAAGGTCTACTGCATATACTAGTGATTAAAGTTATCTCTATATACATAGGGAAGGGATACGAATGGATATACTCTAAGAGTCACATAGGAATGGTAGAGTACAAAGGTCTACTGCATATACTAGTGATTAGAGTTATCTCTATATACATAGGGAAGGGATACGAATGGATATACTGCAAGAGTCACATAGGAATGGTAGAGTACAAAGGTCTACTGCATATACTAGTGATTAGAGTTATCTCTATATACATAGGGAAGGGATACAAATGGATATACTCTAAGAGTCACATAGAAATGGTAGAGAGTACAACGGTCTACTGCATATACTAGTGATTAGAGTTATCTCTATATACATAGGGAAGGGATACGAATGGATATACTCTAAGAGTCACATCGAAATGGTAGAGAGTACAACGGTCTACTGCATATACTAGTGATTAGAGTTATCCTTATATACATAGGGAAGGGATACGAACGGATATACTCTATGAGTCACATAGGAATGGTAGAGTACAAAGGTCTACTGTATATACTAGTGATTAGAGTTATCTCTATATACATAGGGAAGGGATACGAATGGATATACTCTAAGAGTCACATAGGAATGGTAGAGAGTACAACGGTCTACTGCATATACTAGTGATTAGAGTTATCTCTATATACATAGGGAAGGGATACGAATGGATATACTCTAAGAGTCACATAGGAATGGTAGAGTACAAAGGTCTACTCCATATACTAGTGATTAGAGTTATCTCTATACATAGGGAAGGGATACAAATGGATATACTCTAAGAGTCACATAGGAATGGTATATGGTACAGCGGTCTACTACATATACTAGTGATTAGAGTTATCTCTATATACATAGGGAAGGGATACGAATGGATATACACTAAGAGTCACATAGGAATGGTAGAGAGTACAGGTCTACTACATATACTAGTGATTAGAGTTATCTCTATATACATAGGGAAGGGATACGAATGGATATACTCCAAGAGTCACATAGGAATGGTAGAGAGTACAGGTCTACTACATATACTAGTGATTAGAGTTATCTCTATACATAGGGAAGGGATACAAATGGATATACTCTAAGAGTCACATAGAAATGGAAGTGAGTACAAAGGTCTACTGCATATACTAGTGATTAGAGTTATCTCTATATACATAGGGAAGGGATACGGATGGATATACTCTAAGAGTCACGTAGGAATGGAAGAGAGCACAACGGTCTGCTGCATATACTAGTGATTAGAGTTATCTCTATATACATAGGGAAGGGATACGGATGGATATACTCTAAGAGTCACATAGGAATGGAAGAGAGCACAACGGTCTGCTGCATATACTAGTGATTAGAGTTATCTCTATATACATAGGGAAGGGATACGAATGGATATACTCCAAGAGTCACATAGGAATGGAAGAGAGTACAGGTCTACTGCATATACTAGTGATTAGAGTTCTCTATATACATAGGGAAGGGATACGAATGGATATACTCCAAGAGTCACATAGGAATGGTAGAGAGTACAGGTCTACTACATATACTAGTGATTAGAGTTATCTCTATACATAGGGAAGGGATACAAATGGATATACTCTAAGAGTCACATAGAAATGGAAGAGAGTACAAAGGTCTACTGCATATACTAGTGATTAGAGTTATCTCTATATACATAGGGAAGGGATACGGATGGATATACTCTAAGAGTCACGTAGGAATGGAAGAGAGCACAACGGTCTGCTGCATATACTAGTGATTAGAGTTTTCTCTATATACATAGGGAAGGGATACGGATGGATATACTCTAAGAGTCACATAGGAATGGAAGAGAGCACAACGGTCTGCTGCATATACTAGTGATTAGAGTTATCTCTATATACATAGGGAAGGGATACGAATGGATATACTCTAAGAGTCACATAGGAATGGTAGAGAGTACAGGTCTACTACATATACTAGTGATTAGAGTTATCTCTATATACATAGGTAAGGGATACGAATGGATATACTCTAAGAGTCACATAGGAATGGTAGAGAGTACAGGTCTACTACATATACTAGTGATTAGAGTTATCTCTATACATAGGGAAGGGATACGAATGGATATACTCTAAGGGTCACATAGGAATGGAAGAGAGTACAAAGGTCTACTGCATATACTAGTGATTAGTTATCTCTATATACATAGGGAAGGGATACGAATGGATATACTCTAAGAGTCACATAGGAATGGTAGAGTACAAAGGTCTACTGCATATACTAGTGATTAGAGTTATCTCTATATACATAGGGAAGGGATACGAATGGATATACTCTAAGAGTCACATAGAAATGGTAGAGAGTACAACGGTCTACTGCATATACTAGTGATTAGAGTTATCTCTATATACATAGGGAAGGGATACGAACGGATATACTCTATGAGTCACATAGGAATGGTGGAGTACAAAGGTCTACTGTATATACTAGTGATTAGAGTTATCTCTATATACATAGGGAAGGGATACGAATGGATATACTCTAAGAGTCACATAGGAATGGTAGAGAGTACAACGGTCTACTGCATATACTAGTGATTAGAGTTATCTCTATATACATAGGGAAGGGATACGAACGGATATACTCTAAGAGTCACATAGGAATGGTAGAGTACAAAGGTCTACTGCATATACTAGTGATTAGAGTTATCTCTATATACATAGGGAAGGGATACGGATGGATATACTCTAAGAGTCACGTAGGAATGGAAGAGAGTACAAAGGTCTGCTGCATATACTAGTGATTAGAGTTATCTCTATATACATAGGGAAGGGATACGAACGGATATACTCTATGAGTCACATAGGAATGGTAGAGTACAAAGGTCTACTGCATATACTAGTGATTAGAGTTCTCTATATACATAGGGAAGGGATACGAACGGATATACTCTAAGAGTCACATAGGAATGGTAGAGTACAAAGGTCTACTGCATATACTAGTGATTAAAGTTATCTCTATATACATAGGGAAGGGATACGGATGGATATACTCTAAGAGTCACATAGGAATGGAAGAGAGTACAGGTCTACTACATATACTAGTGATTAGAGTTATCTCTATATACACAGGGAAGGGATACGGACGGATATACTCTAAGAGTCACATAGAAATGGTAGAGAGTACAAAGGTCTACTGCATATACTAGTGATTAGAGTTATCTCTATATACATAGGGAATGGATATACTCTAAGAGTCACATAGGAATGGTAGAGTACAAAGGTCTACTGCATATACTAGTGATTAGAGTTATCTCTATATACATAGGGAAGGGATACGAATCGATATACTCTAAGAGTCACATAGGAATGGAAGAGAGTACAAAGGTCTACTGCATATACTAGTGATTAGAGTTATCTCTATATACATAGGGAAGGGATACGAATGTATATACTCTAAGAGTCACATAGGAATGGTAGAGAGTACAGGTCTACTACATATACTAGTGATTAGAGTTATCTCTATATACATAGGGAAGGGATAGCGAATGGATATACTCTAAGAGTCACATAGGAATGGAAGAGAGTACAAAGGTCTACTGCATATACTAGTGATTAGAGTTATCTCTATATACATAGGGAAGGGATACGAATGGATATACTCTAAGAGTCACATAGAAATGGTAGAGAGTACAACGGTCTACTGCATATACTAGTGATTAGAGTTATCTCTATATACATAGGGAAGGGATACGAACGGATATACTCTATGAGTCACATAGGAATGGTAGAGTACAAAGGTCTACTGTATATACTAGTGATTAGAGTTATCTCTATATACATAGGGAAGGGATACGAACGGATATACTCTAAGAGTCACATAGGAATGGTAGAGAGTACAACGGTCTACTGCATATACTAGTGATTAGAGTTATCTCTATATACATAGGGAAGGGATACGAACGGATATACTCTATGAGTCACATAGGAATGGTAGAGTACAAAGGTCTACTGCATATACTAGTGATTAGAGTTCTCTATATACATAGGGAAGGGATACGAACGGATATACTCTAAGAGTCACATAGGAATGGTAGAGAGTACAAAGGTCTGCTGCATATACTAGTGATTAGAGTTATCTCTATATACATAGGGAAGGGATACGAACGGATATACTCTAAGAGTCACATAGGAATGGTAGAGTACAAAGGTCTACTGCATATACTAGTGATTAGAGTTATCTCTATATACATAGGGAAGGGATACGGATGGATATACTCTAAGAGTCATGTAGGAATGGAAGAGAGTACAAAGGTCTGCTGCATATACTAGTGATTAGAGTTATCTCTATATACATAGGGAAGGGATACGAACGGATATACTCTATGAGTCACATAGGAATGGTAGAGTACAAAGGTCTACTGCATATACTAGTGATTAGAGTTATCTCTATATACATAGGGAAGGGATACGAATGGATATACTCAAAGAGTCACATAGAAATTGTAGAGAGTACAACGGTCTACTGCATATACTAGTGTTTAGAGTTATCTCTATATACATAGGGAAAGGATACGAATGGATATACTCTAAGAGTCACATAGAAATTGTAGAGAGTACAACGGTCCACTGCATATACTAGTGATTAGAGTTATCTCTATATACATAGGGAAGGGATAAGAATGGATATACTCTAAGAGTCACATAGGAATGGAAGAGAGTACAAAGGTCTACTGCATATACTAGTGATTAGAGTTATCTCTATATACATAGGGAAGGGATACGAACGGATATACACTAAGAGTCACATAGGAATGGAAGAGAGTACAAAGGTCTACTGCATATACTAGTGATTAGAGTTATCTCTATATACATAGGGAAGGGATACGAATGGATATACTCTAAGAGTCACATAGCAATGGTAGAGAGTACAGGTCTAATACATATACTAGTGATTAGAGTTATCTCTATACATAGGGAAGGGATACAAATGGATATACTCTAAGAGTCACATAGGAATGGTATATGGTACAGCGGTCTACTACATATACTAGTGATTAGAGTTATCTCTATATACATAGGGAAGGGATACGAATGGATATACTCTAAGAGTCACATAGGAATGGTAGAGAGTACAGGTCTACTACATATACTAGTGATTAGAGTTATCTCTATATACATAGGGAAGGGATACGAATGGATATACTCTAAGAGTCACATAGGAATGGT
Organism: Lissotriton vulgaris; assembly: GCF_964263255.1. Taxonomy (NCBI): domain Eukaryota; kingdom Metazoa; phylum Chordata; class Amphibia; order Caudata; family Salamandridae; genus Lissotriton; species Lissotriton vulgaris. Next base: position 128,960,654 of record NC_141685.1, read on the forward strand.
AGAGAGTACAGGTCTACTACATATACTAGTGATTAGAGTTATCTCTATACATAGGGAAGGGATACAAATGGATATACTCTAAGAGTCACATAGGAATGGAAGAGAGTACAAAGGTCTACTGCATATACTAGTGATTAGAGTTATCTCTATATACATAGGGAAGGGATACGGATGGATATACTCTAAGAGTCACGTAGGAATGGAAGAGAGCACAACGGTCTGCTGCATATACTAGTGATTAGAGTTATCTCTATATACATAGGGAAGGGATACGGATGGATATACTCTAAGAGTCACATAGGAATGGAAGAGAGCACAACGGTCTGCTGCATATACTAGTGATTAGAGTTATCTCTATATACATAGGGAAGGGATACGAATGGATATACTCTAAGAGTCACATAGGAATGGAAGAGAGTACAAAGATCTACTGCATATACTAGTGATTAAAGTTATCTCTATATACATAGGGAAGGGATACGAATGGATATACTCTAAGAGTCACATAGGAATGGAAGAGATTACAAAGGTCTACTGCATATACTAGTGATTAGAGTTATCTCTATATACATAGGGAAGGGATACGAACGGATATACACTAAGAGTCACATAGGAATGGAAGAGAGTACAGGTCTACTACATATACTAGTGATTAGAGTTATCTCTATATACATAGGGAAGGGATACGAATGGATATACTCTAAGAGTCACATAGAAATGGTAGAGAGTACAAAGGTCTACTGCATATACTAGTGATTAGAGTTATCTCTATATACATAGGGAAGGGATACAAATGGATATACTCTAAGAGTCACATAGGAATGGTAGAGTACAAAGGTCTACTGCATATACTAGTGATTAGAGTTCTCTATATACATAGGAAAGGGATACGAATGGATATACTCTAAGAGTCACATAGAAATGGTAGAGAGTACAACGGTCTACGGCATATACTAGTGATTAGAGTTATCTCTATATACATAGGGAAGGGATACGAATGGATATACTCTAAGAGTCACATAGGAATGGTAGAGAGTACAACGGTCTACTGCATATACTAGTGATTAGAGTTATCTCTATATACATAGGGAAGGGATACGAACGGATATACTCTATGAGTCACATAGGAATGGTAGAGTACAAAGGTCTACTGCATATACTAGTGATTAGAGTTATCTCTATATACATAGGGAAGGGATACGAACGGATATACTCTAAGAGTCACATAGGAATGGTAGAGTACAAAGGTCTACTGCATATACTAGTGATTAGAGTTATCTCTATATACATAGGGAAGGGATACAAATGGATATACTCTAAGAGTCACATAGAAATGGTAGAGAGTACAACGGTCTACTGCATATACTAGTGATTAGAGTTATCTCTATATACATAGGGAAGGGATACGAATGGATATACTCTAAGAGTCACATAGAAATGGTAGAGAGTACAACGGTCTACTGCATATACTAGTGATTAGAGTTATCTCTATATACATAGGGAAGGGATACGAACGGATATACTCTATGAGTCACATAGGAATGGTAGAGTACAAAGGTCTACTGTATATACTAGTGATTAGAGTTATCTCTATATACATAGGGAAGGGATACGAATGGATATACTCTAAGAGTCACATAGGAATGGTAGAGAGTACAACGGTCTACTGCATATACTAGTGATTAGAGTTATCTCTATATACATAGGGAAGGGATACGAACGGATATACTCTAAGAGTCACATAGGAATGGTAGAGTACAAAGGTCTACTGCATATACTAGTGATTAGAGTTATCTCTATATACATAGGGAAGGGATACGGATGGATATACTCTAAGAGTCACATAGAAATGGTAGAGAGTACAAAGGTCTACTGCATATACTAGTGATTAGAGTTATCTCTATATACATAGGGAAGGGATACAAATGGATATACTCTAAGAGTCACATAGGAATGGTAGAGTACAAAGGTCTACTCCATATACTAGTGATTAGAGTTATCTCTATACATAGGGAAGGGATACAAATGGATATACTCTAAGAGTCACATAGGAATGGTATATGGTACAGCGGTCTACTACATATACTAGTGATTAGAGTTATCTCTATATACATAGGGAAGGGATACGAATGGATATACACTAAGAGTCACATAGGAATGGTAGAGAGTACAGGTCTACTACATATACTAGTGATTAGAGTTATCTCTATATACATAGGGAAGGGATACGAATGGATATACTCCAAGAGTCACATAGGAATGGTAGAGAGTACAGGTCTACTACATATACTAGTGATTAGAGTTATCTCTATACATAGGGAAGGGATACAAATGGATATACTCTAAGAGTCACATAGAAATGGAAGAGAGTACAAAGGTCTACTGCATATACTAGTGATTAGAGTTATCTCTATATACATAGGGAAGGGATACGGATGGATATACTCTAAGAGTCACGTAGGAATGGAAGAGAGCACAACGGTCTGCTGCATATACTAGTGATTAGAGTTATCTCTATATACATAGGGAAGGGATACGGATGGATATACTCTAAGAGTCACATAGGAATGGTAGAGAGTACAGGTCTACTACATATACTAGTGATTAGAGTGATCTCTATACATAGGGAAGGGATACAAATGGATATACTCTAAGTGTCACATAGGAATGGAAGAGAGTACAAAGGTCTACTGCATATACTAGTGATTAGTTATCTCTATATACATAGGGAAGGGATACGGATGGATATACTCTAAGAGTCACGTAGGAATGGAAGAGAGCACAACGGTCTGCTGCATATACTAGTGATTAGAGTTATCTCTATATACATAGGGAAGGGATACGAACGGATATACACTAAGAGTCACATAGGAATGGAAGAGAGTACAGGTCTACTACATATACTAGTGATTAGAGTTATCTCTATATACATAGGGAAGGGATACGAATGGATATACTCTAAGAGTCACATAGAAATGGTAGAGAGTACAAAGGTCTACTGCATATACTAGTGATTAGAGTTATCTCTATATACATAGGGAAGGGATACGAACAGATATACACTAAGAGTCACATAGGAATGGAAGAGAGTACAGGTCTACTACATATACTAGTGATTAGAGTTATCTCTATATACATAGGGAAGGGATACGAATGGATATACTCTAAGAGTCACATAGGAATGGTATATGGTACAGCGGTCTACTACATATACTAGTGATTAGAGTTCTCTATATACATAGGGAAGGGATACGAATGGATATACACTAAGAGTCACATAGGAATGGTAGAGAGTACAGGTCTACTACATATACTAGTGATTAGAGTTATCTCTATATACATAGGGAAGGGATACGAATGGATATACTCTAAGAGTCACATAGGAATGGTAGAGAGTACAGGTCTACTACATATACTAGTGATTAGAGTTATCTCTATACATAGGGAAGGGATACAAATGGATATACTATAAGAGTCACATAGGAATGGAAGAGAGTACAAAGGTCTACTGCATATACTAGTGATTAGAGTTATCTTTATATACATAGGGAAGGGATACGGATGGATATACTCTAAGAGTCACGTAGGAATGGAAGAGAGCACAACGGTCTGCTGCATATACTAGTGATTAGAGTTATCTCTATATACATAGGGAAGGGATACGGATGGATATACTCTAAGAGTCACATAGAAATGGTAGAGAGTACAACGGTCTACTGCATATACTAGTGATTAGAGTTATCTCTATGTACATAGGGAAGGGATACGAACGGATACACTCTATGAGTCACATAGGAATGGTAGAGTACAAAGGTCTACTGTATATACTAGTGATTAGAGTTATCTCTATATACATAGGGAAGGGATACGAATGGATATACTCTAAGAGTCACATAGGAATGGTAGAGAGTACAACGGTCTACTGCATATACTAGTGATTAGAGTTATCTCTATATACATAGGGAAGGGATACGGATGGATATACTCTAAGAGTCACATAGGAATGGAAGAGAGTACAGGTCTTCTACATATACTAGTGATTAGAGTTATCTCTATATACATAGGGAAGGGATACGGATGGATATACTCTAAGAGTCATGTAGGAATGGAAGAGAGTACAAAGGTCTGCTGCATATATTAGTGATTAGAGTTATCTCTATATACATAGGGAAGGGATACGAATGGATATACTCTAAGAGTCACATAGGAATGGTAGAGTACAAAGGTCTACTGCATATACTAGTGATTAGAGTTATCTCTATATACATAGGGAAGGGATACGAATGGATATACTCAAAGAGTCACATAGAAATGGTAGAGAGTACAACGGTCTACTGCATATACTAGTGATTAGAGTTCTCTATATACATAGGGAAGGGATACGAATGGATATACTCTAAGAGTCACATAGGAATGGTAGAGTACAAAGGTCTACTGCATATACTAGTGATTAGAGTTATCTCTATATACATAGGGAAGGGATACGAATGGATATACTCTAAGAGTCACATAGGAATGGTAGAGAGTACAGGTCTACTACATATACTAGTGATTAGAGTTATCTCTATACATAGGGAAGGGATACAAATGGATATACTCTAAGAGTCACATAGGAATGGAAGAGAGTACAAAGGTCTACTGCATATACTAGTGATTAGAGTTATCTCTATATACATAGGGAAGGGATACGGATGGATATACTCTAAGAGTCATGTAGGAATGGAAGAGAGCACAACGGTCTGCTGCATATACTAGTGATTAGAGTTATCTCTATATACATAGGGAAGGATACGGATGGATATACTCTAAGAGTCACATAGGAATGGAAGAGAGTACAAAGGTCTACTGCATATACTAGTGATTAGAGTTATCTCTATATACATAGGGAAGGGATACAAATGGATATACTCTAAGAGTCACATAGGAATGGAAGAGAGTACAAAGGTCTACTGCATATACTAGTGATTAGAGTTATCTCTATATACATAGGGAAGGGATACGAACGGATATACTCTATGAGTCACATAGAAATGGAAGAGAGTACAGGTCTACTACATATACTAGTGATTAGAGTTATCTCTATATACATAGGGAAGGGATACGAATGGATATACACTAAGAGTCACATAGGAATGGTAGAGAGTACAGGTCTACTACATATACTAGTGATTAGAGTTATCTCTATATACATAGGGAAGGGATACGGGTGGATATACTCTAAGAGTCACATAGGAATGGTAGAGAGTACAGGTCTACTACATATACTAGTGATTAGAGTTATCTCTATACATAGGGAAGGGATACAAATGGATATACACTAAGAGTCACATAGGAATGGAAGAGAGTACAAAGGTCTACTGCATATACTAGTGATTAGAGTTATCTCTATATACATAGGGAAGGGATACGAATGGATATACACTAAGAGTCACATAGGAATGGAAGAGAGTACAAAGGTCTACTGCATATAATAGTGATTAGAGTTATCTCTATATACATAGGGAAGGGATACGGATGGATATACTCTAAGAGTCACGTAGGAATGGAAGAGAGCACAACGGTCTGCTGCATATACTAGTGATTAGAGTTATCTCTATATACATAGGGAAGGGATACGGATGGATATACTCTAAGAGTCACATAGGAATGGAAGAGAGCACAACGGTCTGCTGCATATACTAGTGATTAGAGTTATCTCTATATACATAGGGAAGGGATACAAATGTATATACTCTAAGAGTCACATAGGAATGGAAGAGAGTACAAAGGTCTACTGCATATACTAGTGATTAGAGTTATCTCTATATACATAGGGAAGGGATACGAACGGATATACTCTATGAGTCACATAGAAATGGAAGAGAGTACAGGTCTACTACATATACTAGTGATTAGTTATCTCTATATACATAGGGAAGGGATACGAATGGATATACTCTAAGAGTCACATAGAAATGGTAGAGAGTACAAAGGTCTACTGCATATACTAGTGATTAGAGTTATCTCTATATACATAGGGAAGGGATACGAATGGATATACACTAAGAGTCACATAGGAATGGAAGAGAGTAGAGGTCTACTACATATACTAGTGATTAGAGTTATCTCTATATACATAGGGAAGGGATACGAATGGATATACTCTAAGAGTCACATAGAAATGGTAGAGAGTACAAAGGTCTACTGCATATACTAGTGATTAGAGTTATCTCTATATACATAGGGAAGGGATACGAACGGATATACACTAAGAGTCACATAGGAATGGAAGAGAGTACAGGTCTACTACATATACTAGTGATTAGACTTATCTCTATATACATAGGGAAGGGATACGAATGGATATACTCTAAGAGTCACATAGAAATGGTAGAGAGTACAACGGTCTACTGCATATACTAGCGATTAGAGTTATCTCTATATACATAGGGAAGGGATACGAATGGATATACTCTAAGAGTCACATAGGAATGGTAGAGTACAAAGGTCTACTGCATATACTAGTGATTAGAGTTATCTCTATATACATAGGGAAGGGATACGAATGGATATACTCTAAGAGTCACATAGAAATGGTAGAGAGTACAACGGTCTACTGCATATACTAGTGATTAGAGTTATCTCTATATACATAGGGAAGGGATACGAACGGATATACTCTAAGAGTCACATAGGAATGGTAGAGTACAAAGGTCTACTGCATATACTAGTGATTAGAGTTATCTCTATATACATAGGGAAGGGATACGAATGGATATACTCTAAGAGTCACATAGAAATGGTAGAGAGTACAAAGGTCTACTGCATATACTAGTGATTAGAGTTATCTCTATATACATAGGGAAGGGATACGAATGGATATACTCTAAGAGTCACATAGGAATGGTAGAGAGTACAGGTCTACTACATATACTAGTGATTAGAGTTATCTCTATATACATAGGGAAGGGATACGAATGGATATACTCTAAGAGTCACATAGGAATGGTAGAGAGTACAGGTCTACTACATATACTAGTGATTAGAGTTATCTCTATACATAGGGAAGGGATACGAATGGATATACACTAAGAGTCACATAGAAATGGTAGAGAGTACAAAGGTCTACTGCATATACTAGTGATTAGAGTTATCTCTATATACATAGGGAAGGGATACGGATGGATATACTCTAAGAGTCACATAGAAATGGTCGAGAGTACAACGGTCTACTGCATATACTAGTGATTAGAGTTATCTCTATATACATAGGGAAGGGATACGAATGGATATACTCTAAGAGTCACATAGGAATGGTAGAGTACAAAGGTCTACTGCATATACTAGTGATTAGAGTTATCTCTATATACATAGGGAAGGGATACGGATGGATATACTCTAAGAGTCACATAGAAATGGTAGAGAGTACAAAGGTCTACTGCATATACTAGTGATTAGAGTTATCTCTATATACATAGGGAAGGGATACGAATGGATATACTCTAAGAGTCACATAGGAATGGTAGAGTACAAAGGTCTACTGCATATACTAGTGATTAGAGTTATCTCTATATACATAGGGAAGGGATACGAATGGATATACTCTAAGAGTCACATAGGAATGGTAGAGAGTACAGGTCTACTACATATACTAGTGATTAGAGTTATCTCTATATACATAGGTAAGGGATACGAATGGATATACTCTAAGAGTCACATAGGAATGGTAGAGAGTACAGGTCTACTACATATACTAGTGATTAGAGTTATCTCTATACATAGGGAAGGGATACAAATGGATATACTCTAAGGGTCACATAGGAATGGAAGAGAGTACAAAGGTCTACTGCATATACTAGTGATTAGTTATCTCTATATACATAGGGAAGGGATACGGATGGATATACTCTAAGAGTCACGTAGGAATGGAAGAGAGCACAACGGTCTGCTGCATATACTAGTGATTAGAGTTATCTCTATATACATAGGGAAGGGATACGAATGGATATACACTAAGAGTCACATAGGAATGGTAGAGAGTACAGGTCTACTACATATACTAGTGATTAGAGTTATCTCTATATACATAGGGAAAGGATACGAATGGATATACTCTAAGAGTCACATAGAAATTGTAGAGAGTACAACGGTCCACTGCATATACTAGTGATTAGAGTTATCTCTATATACATAGGGAAGGGATAAGAATGGATATACTCTAAGAGTCACATAGGAATGGAAGAGAGTACAAAGGTCTACTGCATATACTAGTGATTAGAGTTATCTCTATATACATAGGGAAGGGATACGAACGGATATACACTAAGAGTCACATAGGAATGGAAGAGAGTACAAAGGTCTACTGCATATACTAGTGATTAGAGTTATCTCTATATACATAGGGAAGGGATACGAATGGATATACTCTAAGAGTCACATAGCAATGGTAGAGAGTACAGGTCTAATACATATACTAGTGATTAGAGTTATCTCTATACATAGGGAAGGGATACAAATGGATATACTCTAAGAGTCACATAGGAATGGTATATGGTACAGCGGTCTACTACATATACTAGTGATTAGAGTTATCTCTATATACATAGGGAAGGGATACGAATGGATATACTCTAAGAGTCACATAGGAATGGTAGAGAGTACAGGTCTACTACATATACTAGTGATTAGAGTTATCTCTATATACATAGGGAAGGGATACGAATGGATATACTCTAAGAGTCACATAGGAATGGTAGAGAGTACAGGTCTACTACATATACTAGTGATTAGAGTTATCTCTATACATAGGGAAGGGATACAAATGGATATACTCTAAGAGTCACATAGGAATGGAAGAGAGTACAAAGGTCTACTGCATATACTAGTGATTAGAGTTATCTCTATATACATAGGGAAGGGATACGGATGGATATACTCTAAGAGTCACGTAGGAATGGAAGAGAGCACAACGGTCTGCTGCATATACTAGTGATTAGAGTTATCTCTATATACATAGGGAAGGGATACGGATGGATATACTCTAAGAGTCACATAGGAATGGAAGAGAGCACAACGGTCTGCTGCATATACTAGTGATTAGAGTTATCTCTATATACATAGGGAAGGGATACGAATGGATATACTCTAAGAGTCACATAGGAATGGAAGAGAGTACAAAGATCTACTGCATATACTAGTGATTAAAGTTATCTCTATATACATAGGGAAGGGATACGAATGGATATACTCTAAGAGTCACATAGGAATGGAAGAGATTACAAAGGTCTACTGCATATACTAGTGATTAGAGTTATCTCTATATACATAGGGAAGGGATACGAACGGATATACACTAAGAGTCACATAGGAATGGAAGAGAGTACAGGTCTACTACATATACTAGTGATTAGAGTTATCTCTATATACATAGGGAAGGGATACGAATGGATATACTCTAAGAGTCACATAGAAATGGTAGAGAGTACAAAGGTCTACTGCATATACTAGTGATTAGAGTTATCTCTATATACATAGGGAAGGGATACAAATGGATATACTCTAAGAGTCACATAGGAATGGTAGAGTACAAAGGTCTACTGCATATACTAGTGATTAGAGTTCTCTATATACATAGGAAAGGGATACGAATGGATATACTCTAAGAGTCACATAGAAATGGTAGAGAGTACAACGGTCTACGGCATATACTAGTGATTAGAGTTATCTCTATATACATAGGGAAGGGATACGAATGGATATACTCTAAGAGTCACATAGGAATGGTAGAGAGTACAACGGTCTACTGCATATACTAGTGATTAGAGTTATCTCTATATACATAGGGAAGGGATACGAACGGATATACTCTATGAGTCACATAGGAATGGTAGAGTACAAAGGTCTACTGCATATACTAGTGATTAGAGTTATCTCTATATACATAGGGAAGGGATACGAACGGATATACTCTAAGAGTCACATAGGAATGGTAGAGTACAAAGGTCTACTGCATATACTAGTGATTAGAGTTATCTCTATATACATAGGGAAGGGATACAAATGGATATACTCTAAGAGTCACATAGAAATGGTAGAGAGTACAACGGTCTACTGCATATACTAGTGATTAGAGTTATCTCTATATACATAGGGAAGGGATACGAATGGATATACTCTAAGAGTCACATAGAAATGGTAGAGAGTACAACGGTCTACTGCATATACTAGTGATTAGAGTTATCTCTATATACATAGGGAAGGGATACGAACGGATATACTCTATGAGTCACATAGGAATGGTAGAGTACAAAGGTCTACTGTATATACTAGTGATTAGAGTTATCTCTATATACATAGGGAAGGGATACGAATGGATATACTCTAAGAGTCACATAGGAATGGTAGAGAGTACAACGGTCTACTGCATATACTAGTGATTAGAGTTATCTCTATATACATAGGGAAGGGATACGAACGGATATACTCTAAGAGTCACATAGGAATGGTAGAGTACAAAGGTCTACTGCATATACTAGTGATTAGAGTTATCTCTATATACATAGGGAAGGGATACGGATGGATATACTCTAAGAGTCACATAGAAATGGTAGAGAGTACAAAGGTCTACTGCATATACTAGTGATTAGAGTTATCTCTATATACATAGGGAAGGGATACAAATGGATATACTCTAAGAGTCACATAGGAATGGTAGAGTACAAAGGTCTACTCCATATACTAGTGATTAGAGTTATCTCTATACATAGGGAAGGGATACAAATGGATATACTCTAAGAGTCACATAGGAATGGTATATGGTACAGCGGTCTACTACATATACTAGTGATTAGAGTTATCTCTATATACATAGGGAAGGGATACGAATGGATATACACTAAGAGTCACATAGGAATGGTAGAGAGTACAGGTCTACTACATATACTAGTGATTAGAGTTATCTCTATATACATAGGGAAGGGATACGAATGGATATACTCCAAGAGTCACATAGGAATGGTAGAGAGTACAGGTCTACTACATATACTAGTGATTAGAGTTATCTCTATACATAGGGAAGGGATACAAATGGATATACTCTAAGAGTCACATAGAAATGGAAGAGAGTACAAAGGTCTACTGCATATACTAGTGATTAGAGTTATCTCTATATACATAGGGAAGGGATACGGATGGATATACTCTAAGAGTCACGTAGGAATGGAAGAGAGCACAACGGTCTGCTGCATATACTAGTGATTAGAGTTATCTCTATATACATAGGGAAGGGATACGGATGGATATACTCTAAGAGTCACATAGGAATGGTAGAGAGTACAGGTCTACTACATATACTAGTGATTAGAGTGATCTCTATACATAGGGAAGGGATACAAATGGATATACTCTAAGTGTCACATAGGAATGGAAGAGAGTACAAAGGTCTACTGCATATACTAGTGATTAGTTATCTCTATATACATAGGGAAGGGATACGGATGGATATACTCTAAGAGTCACGTAGGAATGGAAGAGAGCACAACGGTCTGCTGCATATACTAGTGATTAGAGTTATCTCTATATACATAGGGAAGGGATACGAACGGATATACACTAAGAGTCACATAGGAATGGAAGAGAGTACAGGTCTACTACATATACTAGTGATTAGAGTTATCTCTATATACATAGGGAAGGGATACGAATGGATATACTCTAAGAGTCACATAGAAATGGTAGAGAGTACAAAGGTCTACTGCATATACTAGTGATTAGAGTTATCTCTATATACATAGGGAAGGGATACGAACAGATATACACTAAGAGTCACATAGGAATGGAAGAGAGTACAGGTCTACTACATATACTAGTGATTAGAGTTATCTCTATATACATAGGGAAGGGATACGAATGGATATACTCTAAGAGTCACATAGGAATGGTATATGGTACAGCGGTCTACTACATATACTAGTGATTAGAGTTCTCTATATACATAGGGAAGGGATACGAATGGATATACACTAAGAGTCACATAGGAATGGTAGAGAGTACAGGTCTACTACATATACTAGTGATTAGAGTTATCTCTATATACATAGGGAAGGGATACGAATGGATATACTCTAAGAGTCACATAGGAATGGTAGAGAGTACAGGTCTACTACATATACTAGTGATTAGAGTTATCTCTATACATAGGGAAGGGATACAAATGGATATACTATAAGAGTCACATAGGAATGGAAGAGAGTACAAAGGTCTACTGCATATACTAGTGATTAGAGTTATCTTTATATACATAGGGAAGGGATACGGATGGATATACTCTAAGAGTCACGTAGGAATGGAAGAGAGCACAACGGTCTGCTGCATATACTAGTGATTAGAGTTATCTCTATATACATAGGGAAGGGATACGGATGGATATACTCTAAGAGTCACATAGAAATGGTAGAGAGTACAACGGTCTACTGCATATACTAGTGATTAGAGTTATCTCTATGTACATAGGGAAGGGATACGAACGGATACACTCTATGAGTCACATAGGAATGGTAGAGTACAAAGGTCTACTGTATATACTAGTGATTAGAGTTATCTCTATATACATAGGGAAGGGATACGAATGGATATACTCTAAGAGTCACATAGGAATGGTAGAGAGTACAACGGTCTACTGCATATACTAGTGATTAGAGTTATCTCTATATACATAGGGAAGGGATACGGATGGATATACTCTAAGAGTCACATAGGAATGGAAGAGAGTACAGGTCTTCTACATATACTAGTGATTAGAGTTATCTCTATATACATAGGGAAGGGATACGGATGGATATACTCTAAGAGTCATGTAGGAATGGAAGAGAGTACAAAGGTCTGCTGCATATATTAGTGATTAGAGTTATCTCTATATACATAGGGAAGGGATACGAATGGATATACTCTAAGAGTCACATAGGAATGGTAGAGTACAAAGGTCTACTGCATATACTAGTGATTAGAGTTATCTCTATATACATAGGGAAGGGATACGAATGGATATACTCAAAGAGTCACATAGAAATGGTAGAGAGTACAACGGTCTACTGCATATACTAGTGATTAGAGTTCTCTATATACATAGGGAAGGGATACGAATGGATATACTCTAAGAGTCACATAGGAATGGTAGAGTACAAAGGTCTACTGCATATACTAGTGATTAGAGTTATCTCTATATACATAGGGAAGGGATACGAATGGATATACTCTAAGAGTCACATAGGAATGGTAGAGAGTACAGGTCTACTACATATACTAGTGATTAGAGTTATCTCTATACATAGGGAAGGGATACAAATGGATATACTCTAAGAGTCACATAGGAATGGAAGAGAGTACAAAGGTCTACTGCATATACTAGTGATTAGAGTTATCTCTATATACATAGGGAAGGGATACGGATGGATATACTCTAAGAGTCATGTAGGAATGGAAGAGAGCACAACGGTCTGCTGCATATACTAGTGATTAGAGTTATCTCTATATACATAGGGAAGGATACGGATGGATATACTCTAAGAGTCACATAGGAATGGAAGAGAGTACAAAGGTCTACTGCATATACTAATGATTAGAGTTATCTCTATATACATAGGGAAGGGATACAAATGGATATACTCTAAGAGTCACATAGGAATGGAAGAGAGTACAAAGGTCTACTGCATATACTAGTGATTAGAGTTATCTCTATATACATAGGGAAGGGATACGAACGGATATACTCTATGAGTCACATAGAAATGGAAGAGAGTACAGGTCTACTACATATACTAGTGATTAGAGTTATCTCTATATACATAGGGAAGGGATACGAATGGATATACACTAAGAGTCACATAGGAATGGTAGAGAGTACAGGTCTACTACATATACTAGTGATTAGAGTTATCTCTATATACATAGGGAAGGGATACGGGTGGATATACTCTAAGAGTCACATAGGAATGGTAGAGAGTACAGGTCTACTACATATACTAGTGATTAGAGTTATCTCTATACATAGGGAAGGGATACAAATGGATATACACTAAGAGTCACATAGGAATGGAAGAGAGTACAAAGGTCTACTGCATATACTAGTGATTAGAGTTATCTCTATATACATAGGGAAGGGATACGAATGGATATACACTAAGAGTCACATAGGAATGGAAGAGAGTACAAAGGTCTACTGCATATAATAGTGATTAGAGTTATCTCTATATACATAGGGAAGGGATACGGATGGATATACTCTAAGAGTCACGTAGGAATGGAAGAGAGCACAACGGTCTGCTGCATATACTAGTGATTAGAGTTATCTCTATATACATAGGGAAGGGATACGGATGGATATACTCTAAGAGTCACATAGGAATGGAAGAGAGCACAACGGTCTGCTGCATATACTAGTGATTAGAGTTATCTCTATATACATAGGGAAGGGATACAAATGTATATACTCTAAGAGTCACATAGGAATGGAAGAGAGTACAAAGGTCTACTGCATATACTAGTGATTAGAGTTATCTCTATATACATAGGGAAGGGATACGAACGGATATACTCTATGAGTCACATAGAAATGGAAGAGAGTACAGGTCTACTACATATACTAGTGATTAGTTATCTCTATATACATAGGGAAGGGATACGAATGGATATACTCTAAGAGTCACATAGAAATGGTAGAGAGTACAAAGGTCTACTGCATATACTAGTGATTAGAGTTATCTCTATATACATAGGGAAGGGATACGAATGGATATACACTAAGAGTCACATAGGAATGGAAGAGAGTAGAGGTCTACTACATATACTAGTGATTAGAGTTATCTCTATATACATAGGGAAGGGATACGAATGGATATACTCTAAGAGTCACATAGAAATGGTAGAGAGTACAAAGGTCTACTGCATATACTAGTGATTAGAGTTATCTCTATATACATAGGGAAGGGATACGAACGGATATACACTAAGAGTCACATAGGAATGGAAGAGAGTACAGGTCTACTACATATACTAGTGATTAGACTTATCTCTATATACATAGGGAAGGGATACGAATGGATATACTCTAAGAGTCACATAGAAATGGTAGAGAGTACAACGGTCTACTGCATATACTAGCGATTAGAGTTATCTCTATATACATAGGGAAGGGATACGAATGGATATACTCTAAGAGTCACATAGGAATGGTAGAGTACAAAGGTCTACTGCATATACTAGTGATTAGAGTTATCTCTATATACATAGGGAAGGGATACGAATGGATATACTCTAAGAGTCACATAGAAATGGTAGAGAGTACAACGGTCTACTGCATATACTAGTGATTAGAGTTATCTCTATATACATAGGGAAGGGATACGAACGGATATACTCTAAGAGTCACATAGGAATGGTAGAGTACAAAGGTCTACTGCATATACTAGTGATTAGAGTTATCTCTATATACATAGGGAAGGGATACGAATGGATATACTCTAAGAGTCACATAGAAATGGTAGAGAGTACAAAGGTCTACTGCATATACTAGTGATTAGAGTTATCTCTATATACATAGGGAAGGGATACGAATGGATATACTCTAAGAGTCACATAGGAATGGTAGAGAGTACAGGTCTACTACATATACTAGTGATTAGAGTTATCTCTATATACATAGGGAAGGGATACGAATGGATATACTCTAAGAGTCACATAGGAATGGTAGAGAGTACAGGTCTACTACATATACTAGTGATTAGAGTTATCTCTATACATAGGGAAGGGATACGAATGGATATACACTAAGAGTCACATAGAAATGGTAGAGAGTACAAAGGTCTACTGCATATACTAGTGATTAGAGTTATCTCTATATACATAGGGAAGGGATACGGATGGATATACTCTAAGAGTCACATAGAAATGGTCGAGAGTACAACGGTCTACTGCATATACTAGTGATTAGAGTTATCTCTATATACATAGGGAAGGGATACGAATGGATATACTCTAAGAGTCACATAGGAATGGTAGAGTACAAAGGTCTACTGCATATACTAGTGATTAGAGTTATCTCTATATACATAGGGAAGGGATACGGATGGATATACTCTAAGAGTCACATAGAAATGGTAGAGAGTACAAAGGTCTACTGCATATACTAGTGATTAGAGTTATCTCTATATACATAGGGAAGGGATACGAATGGATATACTCTAAGAGTCACATAGGAATGGTAGAGTACAAAGGTCTACTGCATATACTAGTGATTAGAGTTATCTCTATATACATAGGGAAGGGATACGAATGGATATACTCTAAGAGTCACATAGGAATGGTAGAGAGTACAGGTCTACTACATATACTAGTGATTAGAGTTATCTCTATATACATAGGTAAGGGATACGAATGGATATACTCTAAGAGTCACATAGGAATGGTAGAGAGTACAGGTCTACTACATATACTAGTGATTAGAGTTATCTCTATACATAGGGAAGGGATACAAATGGATATACTCTAAGGGT
The DNA here is from genome assembly GCF_964263255.1 of Lissotriton vulgaris. Classification (NCBI taxonomy): domain Eukaryota; kingdom Metazoa; phylum Chordata; class Amphibia; order Caudata; family Salamandridae; genus Lissotriton; species Lissotriton vulgaris. The sequence goes on from NC_141685.1 coordinate 128,977,180, forward strand.
CACATAGGAATGGAAGAGAGTACAAAGGTCTACTGCATATACTAGTGATTAGTTATCTCTATATACATAGGGAAGGGATACGGATGGATATACTCTAAGAGTCACGTAGGAATGGAAGAGAGCACAACGGTCTGCTGCATATACTAGTGATTAGAGTTATCTCTATATACATAGGGAAGGGATACGAACGGATATACACTAAGAGTCACATAGGAATGGAAGAGAGTACAGGTCTACTACATATACTAGTGATTAGAGTTATCTCTATATACATAGGGAAGGGATACGAATGGATATACTCTAAGAGTCACATAGAAATGGTAGAGAGTACAAAGGTCTACTGCATATACTAGTGATTAGAGTTATCTCTATATACATAGGGAAGGGATACGAACTGATATACACTAAGAGTCACATAGGAATGGAAGAGAGTACAGGTCTACTACATATACTAGTGATTAGAGTTATCTCTATATACATAGGGAAGGGATACGAATGGATATACTCTAAGAGTCACATAGAAATGGTAGAGAGTACAACGGTCTACTGCATATACTAGTGATTAGAGTTATCTCTATATACATAGGGAAGGGATACGAATGGATATACTCTAAGAGTCACATAGGAATGGTAGAGAGTACAGGTCTACTACATATACTAGTGATTAGAGTTATCTCTATATACATAGGGAAGGGATACGAATGGATATACTCTAAGAGTCACATAGGAATGGTAGAGAGTACAGGTCTACTACATATACTAGTGATTAGAGTTATCTCTATACATAGGGAAGGGATACAAATGGATATACTCTAAGAGTCACATAGGAATGGAAGAGAGTACAAAGGTCTACTGCATATACTAGTGATTAGAGTTATCTCTATATACATAGGGAAGGGATACGGATGGATATACTCTAAGAGTCACGTAGGAATGGAAGAGAGCACAACGGTCTGCTGCATATACTAGTGATTAGAGTTATCTCTATATACATAGGGAAGGGATACGGATGGATATACTCTAAGAGTCACATAGAAATGGTAGAGAGTACAACGGTCTACTGCATATACTAGTGATTAGAGTTATCTCTATATACATAGGGAAGGGATACGAACGGATATACTCTGTGAGTCACATAGGAATGGTAGAGTACAAAGGTCTACTGTATATACTAGTGATTAGAGTTATCTCTATATACATAGGGAAGGGATACGAATGGATATACTCTAAGAGTCACATAGGAATGGTAGAGAGTACAACGGTCTACTGCATATACTAGTGATTAGAGTTATCTCTATATACATAGGGAAGGGATACGAACGGATATACTCTAAGAGTCACATAGGAATGGTAGAGTACAAAGGTCTACTGCATATACTAGTGATTAGAGTTATCTCTATATACATAGGGAAGGGATACGGATGGATATACTCTAAGAGTCACATAGGAATGGAAGAGAGTACAGGTCTACTACATATACTAGTGATTAGAGTTATCTCTATATACATAGGGAAGGGATACGGATGGATATACTCTAAGAGTCATGTAGGAATGGAAGAGAGTACAAAGGTCTGCTGCATATATTAGTGATTAGAGTTATCTCTATATACATAGGGAAGGGATACGAATGGATATACTCTAAGAGTCACATAGGAATGGTAGAGTACAAAGGTCTACTGCATATACTAGTGATTAGAGTTATCTCTATATACATAGGGAAGGGATACGAATGGATATACTCAAAGAGTCACATAGAAATGGTAGAGAGTACAACGGTCTACTGCATATACTAGTGATTAGAGTTATCTCTATATACATAGGGAAGGGATACGAATGGATATACTCTAAGAGTCACATAGGAATGGTAGAGTACAAAGGTCTACTGCATATACTAGTGATTAGAGTTCTCTATATACATAGGGAAGGGATACGGATGGATATACTCTAAGAGTCACATAGAAATGGTAGAGAGTACAAAGGTCTACTGCATATACTAGTGATTAGAGTTATCTCTATATACATAAGGAAGGGATACGAATGGATATACTCTAAGAGTCACATAGGAATGGTAGAGAGTACAGGTCTACTACATATACTAGTGATTAGAGTTATCTCTATATACATAGGGAAGGGATACGAATGGATATACTCTAAGAGTCACATAGGAATGGTAGAGAGTACAGGTCTACTACATATACTAGTGATTAGAGTTATCTCTATACATAGGGAAGGGATACAAATGGATATACTCTAAGAGTCACATAGGAATGGAAGAGAGTACAAAGGTCTACTGCATATACTAGTGATTAGAGTTATCTCTATATACATAGGGAAGGGATACGGATGGATATACTCTAAGAGTCATGTAGGAATGGAAGAGAGCACAACGGTCTGCTGCATATACTAGTGATTAGAGTTATCTCTATATACATAGGGAAGGGATACGGATGGATATACTCTAAGAGTCACATAGGAATGGAAGAGAGTACAAAGGTCTACTGCATATACTAGTGATTAGAGTTATCTCTATATACATAGGGAAGGGATACGAATGGATATACTCTAAGAGTCACATAGGAATGGAAGAGAGTACAAAGGTCTACTGCATATACTAGTGATTAGAGTTATCTCTATATACATAGGGAAGGGATACGAACGGATATACTCTATGAGTCACATAGAAATGGAAGAGAGTACAGGTCTACTACATATACTAGTGATTAGAGTTATCTCTATATACATAGGGAAGGGATACGAATGGATATACTCTAAGAGTCACATAGAAATGGTAGAGAGTACAAAGGTCTACTGCATATACTAGTGATTAGAGTTATCTCTATATACATAGGGAAGGGATACGAATGGATATACACTAAGAGTCACATAGGAATGGAAGAGAGTACAGGTCTACTACATATACTAGTGATTAGAGTTATCTCTATATACATAGGGAAGGGATACGAATGGATATACTCTAAGAGTCACATAGAAATGGTAGAGAGTACAAAGGTCTACTGCATATACTAGTGATTAGAGTTATCTCTATATACATAGGGAAGGGATACGAATGGATATACTTCAAGAGTCACATAGGAATGGTAGAGTACAAAGGTCTACTGCATATACTAGTGATTAGAGTTATCTCTATATACATAGGGAAGGGATACAAATGGATATACTCTAAGAGTCACATAGAAATGGTAGAGAGTACAAAGGTCTACTGCATATACTAGTGATTAGAGTTATCTCTATATACATAGGGAAGGGATACGAATGGATATGCTCTAAGAGTCACATAGGAATGGTAGAGTACAAAGGTCTACTGCATATACTAGTGATTAGAGTTATCTCTATATACATAGGGAAGGGATACGAATGGATATACTCTAAGAGTCACATAGGAATGGTAGAGAGTACAGGTCTACTACATATACTAGTGATTAGAGTTCTCTATATACATAGGGAAGGGATACGAACGGATATACTCTAAGAGTCACATAGGAATGGAAGAGAGTACAAAGGTCTACTGCATATACTAGTGATTAGAGTTATCTCTATATACATAGGGAAGGGATACGGATGGATATACTCTAAGAGTCACATAGAAATGGTCGAGAGTACAACGGTCTACTGCATATACTAGTGATTAGAGTTATCTCTATATACATAGGGAAGGGATACGAATGGATATACTCTAAGAGTCACATAGGAATGGTAGAGTACAAAGGTCTACTGCATATACTAGTGATTAGAGTTATCTCTATATACATAGGGAAGGGATACGGATGGATATACTCTAAGAGTCACATAGAAATGGTAGAGAGTACAAAGGTCTACTGCATATACTAGTGATTAGAGTTATCTCTATATACATAGGGAAGGGATACGAATGGATATACTCTAAGAGTCACATAGGAATGGTAGAGTACAAAGGTCTACTGCATATACTAGTGATTAGAGTTATCTCTATATACATAGGGAAGGGATACTAATGCATATACTCTAAGAGTCACATAGGAATGGTAGAGTACAAAGGTCTACTGCATATACTAGTGATTAGAGTTATCTCTATATACATAGGGAAGGGATACGAATGGATATACTCTAAGAGTCACATAGAAATTGTAGAGAGTACAACGGTCTACTGCATATACTAGTGATTAGAGTTATCTCTATATACATAGGGAAGGGATACGAATGGATATACTTTAAGAGTCACATAGGAATGGTAGAGTACAAAGGTCTACTGCATATACTAGTGATTAAAGTTATCTCTATATACATAGGGAAGGGATACGAATGGATATACTCTAAGAGTCACATAGGAATGGTAGAGTACAAAGGTCTACTGCATATACTAGTGATTAGAGTTATCTCTATATACATAGGGAAGGGATACGAATGGATATACTGCAAGAGTCACATAGGAATGGTAGAGTACAAAGGTCTACTGTATATACTAGTGATTAGAGTTATCTCTATATACATAGGGAAGGGATACGAATGGATATACTCTAAGAGTCACATAGGAATGGTAGAGAGTACAACGGTCTACTGCATATACTAGTGATTAGAGTTATCTCTATATACATAGGGAAGGGATACGAATGGATATACTCTAAGAGTCACATAGGAATGGTAGAGTACAAAGGTCTACTCCATATACTAGTGATTAGAGTTATCTCTATACATAGGGAAGGGATACAAATGGATATACTCTAAGAGTCACATAGGAATGGTATATGGTACAGCGGTCTACTACATATACTAGTGATTAGAGTTATCTCTATATACATAGGGAAGGGATACGAATGGATATACACTAAGAGTCACATAGGAATGGTAGAGAGTACAGGTCTACTACATATACTAGTGATTAGAGTTATCTCTATATACATAGGGAAGGGATACGAATGGATATACTCCAAGAGTCACATAGGAATGGTAGAGAGTACAGGTCTACTACATATACTAGTGATTAGAGTTATCTCTATACATAGGGAAGGGATACAAATGGATATACTCTAAGAGTCACATAGAAATGGAAGTGAGTACAAAGGTCTACTGCATATACTAGTGATTAGAGTTATCTCTATATACATAGGGAAGGGATACGGATGGATATACTCTAAGAGTCACGTAGGAATGGAAGAGAGCACAACGGTCTGCTGCATATACTAGTGATTAGAGTTATCTCTATATACATAGGGAAGGGATACGGATGGATATACTCTAAGAGTCACATAGGAATGGAAGAGAGCACAACGGTCTGCTGCATATACTAGTGATTAGAGTTATCTCTATATACATAGGGAAGGGATACGAATGGATATACTCCAAGAGTCACATAGGAATGGAAGAGAGTACAGGTCTACTACATATACTAGTGATTAGAGTTCTCTATATACATAGGGAAGGGATACGAATGGATATACTCCAAGAGTCACATAGGAATGGTAGAGAGTACAGGTCTACTACATATACTAGTGATTAGAGTTATCTCTATACATAGGGAAGGGATACAAATGGATATACTCTAAGAGTCACATAGAAATGGAAGAGAGTACAAAGGTCTACTGCATATACTAGTGATTAGAGTTATCTCTATATACATAGGGAAGGGATACGGATGGATATACTCTAAGAGTCACGTAGGAATGGAAGAGAGCACAACGGTCTGCTGCATATACTAGTGATTAGAGTTTTCTCTATATACATAGGGAAGGGATACGGATGGATATACTCTAAGAGTCACATAGGAATGGAAGAGAGCACAACGGTCTGCTGCATATACTAGTGATTAGAGTTATCTCTATATACATAGGGAAGGGATACGAATGGATATACTCTAAGAGTCACATAGGAATGGTAGAGAGTACAGGTCTACTACATATACTAGTGATTAGAGTTATCTCTATATACATAGGTAAGGGATACGAATGGATATACTCTAAGAGTCACATAGGAATGGTAGAGAGTACAGGTCTACTACATATACTAGTGATTAGAGTTATCTCTATACATAGGGAAGGGATACAAATGGATATACTCTAAGGGTCACATAGGAATGGAAGAGAGTACAAAGGTCTACTGCATATACTAGTGATTAGTTATCTCTATATACATAGGGAAGGGATACGGATGGATATACTCTAAGAGTCACGTAGGAATGGAAGAGAGCACAACGGTCTGCTGCATATACTAGTGATTAGAGTTATCTCTATATACATAGGGAAGGGATACGAACGGATATACACTAAGAGTCACACAGGAATGGAAGAGAGTACAGGTCTACTACATATACTAGTGATTAGAGTTATCTCTATATACATAGGGAAGGGATACGAATGGATATACTCTAAGAGTCACATAGAAATGGTAGAGAGTACAAAGGTCTACTGCATATACTAGTGATTAGAGTTATCTCTATATACATAGGGAAGGGATACGAACTGATATACACTAAGAGTCACATAGGAATGGAAGAGAGTACAGGTCTACTACATATACTAGTGATTAGAGTTATCTCTATATACATAGGGAAGGGATACGAATGGATATACTCTAAGAGTCACATAGAAATGGTAGAGAGTACAACGGTCTACTGCATATACTAGTGATTAGAGTTATCTCTATATACATAGGGAAGGGATACGAATGGATATACTCTAAGAGTCACATAGGAATGGTATATGGTACAGCGGTCTACTACATATACTAGTGATTAGAGTTATCTCTATATACATAGGGAAGGGATACGAATGGATATACACTAAGAGTCACATAGGAATGGTAGAGAGTACAGGTCTACTACATATACTAGTGATTAGAGTTATCTCTATATACATAGGGAAGGGATACGAATGGATATACTCTAAGAGTCACATAGGAATGGTAGAGAGTACAGGTCTACTACATATACTAGTGATTAGAGTTATCTCTATACATAGGGAAGGGATACAAATGGATATACTCTAAGAGTCACATAGGAATGGAAGAGAGTACAAAGGTCTACTGCATATACTAGTGATTAGAGTTATCTCTATATACATAGGGAAGGGATACGGATGGATATACTCTAAGAGTCACGTAGGAATGGAAGAGAGCACAACGGTCTGCTGCATATACTAGTGATTAGAGTTATCTCTATATACATAGGGAAGGGATACGGATGGATATACTCTAAGAGTCACATAGAAATGGTAGAGTGTACAACGGTCTACTGCATATACTAGTGATTAGAGTTATCTCTATATACATAGGGAAGGGATACGAACGGATATACTCTGTGAGTCACATAGGAATGGTAGAGTACAAAGGTCTACTGTATATACTAGTGATTAGAGTTATCTCTATATACATAGGGAAGGGATACGAATGGATATACTCGAAGAGTCACATAGGAATGGTAGAGAGTACAACGGTCTACTGCATATACTAGTGATTAGAGTTATCTCTATATACATAGGGAAGGGATACGAACGGATATACTCTAAGAGTCACATAGGAATGGTAGAGTACAAAGGTCTACTGCATATACTAGTGATTAGAGTTATCTCTATATACATAGGGAAGGGATACGGATGGATATACTCTAAGAGTCACATAGGAATGGAAGAGAGTACAGGTCTACTACATATACTAGTGATTAGAGTTATCTCTATATACATAGGGAAGGGATACGGATGGATATACTCTAAGAGTCATGTAGGAATGGAAGAGAGTACAAAGGTCTGCTGCATATATTAGTGATTAGAGTTATCTCTATATACATAGGGAAGGGATACGAATGGATATACTCTAAGAGTCACATAGGAATGGTAGAGTACAAAGGTCTACTGCATATACTAGTGATTAGAGTTATCTCTATATACATAGGGAAGGGATACGAATGGATATACTCAAAGAGTCACATAGAAATGGTAGAGAGTACAACGGTCTACTGCATATACTAGTGATTAGAGTTATCTCTATATACATAGGGAAGGGATACGAATGGATATACTCTAAGAGTCACATAGGAATGGTAGAGTACAAAGGTCTACTGCATATACTAGTGATTAGAGTTCTCTATATACATAGGGAAGGGATACGGATGGATATACTCTAAGAGTCACATAGAAATGGTAGAGAGTACAAAGGTCTACTGCATATACTAGTGATTAGAGTTATCTCTATATACATAAGGAAGGGATACGAATGGATATACTCTAAGAGTCACATAGGAATGGTAGAGAGTACAGGTCTACTACATATACTAGTGATTAGAGTTATCTCTATATACATAGGGAAGGGATACGAATGGATATACTCTAAGAGTCACATAGGAATGGTAGAGAGTACAGGTCTACTACATATACTAGTGATTAGAGTTATCTCTATACATAGGGAAGGGATACAAATGGATATACTCTAAGAGTCACATAGGAATGGAAGAGAGTACAAAGGTCTACTGCATATACTAGTGATTAGAGTTATCTCTATATACATAGGGAAGGGATACGGATGGATATACTCTAAGAGTCATGTAGGAATGGAAGAGAGCACAACGGTCTGCTGCATATACTAGTGATTAGAGTTATCTCTATATACATAGGGAAGGGATACGGATGGATATACTCTAAGAGTCACATAGGAATGGAAGAGAGTACAAAGGTCTACTGCATATACTAGTGATTAGAGTTATCTCTATATACATAGGGAAGGGATACGAATGGATATACTCTAAGAGTCACATAGGAATGGAAGAGAGTACAAAGGTCTACTGCATATACTAGTGATTAGAGTTATCTCTATATACATAGGGAAGGAATACGAACGGATATACTCTATGAGTCACATAGAAATGGAAGAGAGTACAGGTCTACTACATATACTAGTGATTAGAGTTATCTCTATATACATAGGGAAGGGATACGAATGGATATACTCTAAGAGTCACATAGAAATGGTAGAGAGTACAAAGGTCTACTGCATATACTAGTGATTAGAGTTATCTCTATATACATAGGGAAGGGATACGAATGGATATACACTAAGAGTCACATAGGAATGGAAGAGAGTACAGGTCTACTACATATACTAGTGATTAGAGTTATCTCTATATACATAGGGAAGGGATACGAATGGATATACTCTAAGAGTCACATAGAAATGGTAGAGAGTACAAAGGTCTACTGCATATACTAGTGATTAGAGTTATCTCTATATACATAGGGAAGGGATACGAATGGATATACTTCAAGAGTCACATAGGAATGGTAGAGTACAAAGGTCTACTGCATATACTAGTGATTAGAGTTATCTCTATATACATAGGGAAGGGATACAAATGGATATACTCTAAGAGTCACATAGAAATGGTAGAGAGTACAAAGGTCTACTGCATATACTAGTGATTAGAGTTATCTCTATATACATAGGGAAGGGATACGAATGGATATGCTCTAAGAGTCACATAGGAATGGTAGAGTACAAAGGTCTACTGCATATACTAGTGATTAGAGTTATCTCTATATACATAGGGAAGGGATACGAATGGATATACTCTAAGAGTCACATAGGAATGGTAGAGAGTACAGGTCTACTACATATACTAGTGATTAGAGTTCTCTATATACATAGGGAAGGGATACGAACGGATATACTCTAAGAGTCACATAGGAATGGAAGAGAGTACAAAGGTCTACTGCATATACTAGTGATTAGAGTTATCTCTATATACATAGGGAAGGGATACGGATGGATATACTCTAAGAGTCACATAGAAATGGTCGAGAGTACAACGGTCTACTGCATATACTAGTGATTAGAGTTATCTCTATATACATAGGGAAGGGATACGAATGGATATACTCTAAGAGTCACATAGGAATGGTAGAGTACAAAGGTCTACTGCATATACTAGTGATTAGAGTTATCTCTATATACATAGGGAAGGGATACGGATGGATATACTCTAAGAGTCACATAGAAATGGTAGAGAGTACAAAGGTCTACTGCATATACTAGTGATTAGAGTTATCTCTATATACATAGGGAAGGGATACGAATGGATATACTCTAAGAGTCACATAGGAATGGTAGAGTACAAAGGTCTACTGCATATACTAGTGATTAGAGTTATCTCTATATACATAGGGAAGGGATACTAATGCATATACTCTAAGAGTCACATAGGAATGGTAGAGTACAAAGGTCTACTGCATATACTAGTGATTAGAGTTATCTCTATATACATAGGGAAGGGATACGAATGGATATACTCTAAGAGTCACATAGAAATTGTAGAGAGTACAACGGTCTACTGCATATACTAGTGATTAGAGTTATCTCTATATACATAGGGAAGGGATACGAATGGATATACTTTAAGAGTCACATAGGAATGGTAGAGTACAAAGGTCTACTGCATATACTAGTGATTAAAGTTATCTCTATATACATAGGGAAGGGATCCGAATGGATATACTTCAAGAGTCACATAGGAATGGTAGAGTACAAAGGTCTACTGCATATACTAGTGATTAGAGTTATCTCTATATACATAGGGAAGGGATACAAATGGATATAATCTAAGAGTCACATAGAAATGGTAGAGAGTACAACGGTCTACTGCATATACTAGTGATTAGAGTTATCTCTATATACATAGGGAAGGGATACGAATGGATATACTCTAAGAGTCACATAGAAATGGTAGAGAGTACAACGGTCTACTGCATATACTAGTGATTAGAGTTATCCTTATATACATAGGGAAGGGATACGAACGGATATACTCTATGAGTCACATAGGAATGGTAGAGTACAAAGGTCTACTGTATATACTAGTGATTAGAGTTATCTCTATATACATAGGGAAGGGATACGAATGGATATACTCTAAGAGTCACATAGGAATGGTAGAGTACAAAGGTCTACTCCATATACTAGTGATTAGAGTTATCTCTATACATAGGGAAGGGATACAAATGGATATACTCTAAGATTCACATAGGAATGGTATATGGTACAGCGGTCTACTACATATACTAGTGATTAGAGTTATCTCTATATACATAGGGAAGGGATACGAATGGATATACACTAAGAGTCACATAGGAATGGTAGAGAGTACAGGTCTACTACATATACTAGTGATTAGAGTTATCTCTATATACATAGGGAAGGGATACGAATGGATATACTCCAAGAGTCACATAGGAATGGTAGAGAGTACAGGTCTACTACATATACTAGTGATTAGAGTTATCTCTATACATAGGGAAGGGATACGAACAGATATACACTAAGAGTCACATAGGAATGGAAGAGAGTACAGGTCTACTGCATATACTAGTGATTAGTTATCTCTATATACATAGGGAAGGGATACGGATGGATATACTCTAAGAGTCACGTAGGAATGGAAGAGAGCACAACGGTCTGCTGCATATACTAGTGATTAGAGTTATCTCTATATACATAGGGAAGGGATACGAACGGATATACACTAAGAGTCACATAGGAATGGAAGAGAGTACAGGTCTACTACATATACTAGTGATTAGAGTTATCTCTATATACATAGGGAAGGGATACGAATGGATATACTCTAAGAGTCACATAGAAATGGTAGAGAGTACAAAGGTCTACTGCATATACTAGTGATTAGAGTTATCTCTATATACATAGGGAAGGGATACGAACAGATATACACTAAGAGTCACATAGGAATGGAAGAGAGTACAGGTCTACTACATATACTAGTGATTAGAGTTATCTCTATATACATAGGGAAGGGATACGAATGGATATACTCTAAGAGTCACATAGGAATGGTATATGGTACAGCGGTCTACTACATATACTAGTGATTAGAGTTCTCTATATACATAGGGAAGGGATACGAATGGATATACACTAAGAGTCACATAGGAATGGTAGAGAGTACAGGTCTACTACATATACTAGTGATTAGAGTTATCTCTATATACATAGGGAAGGGATACGAATGGATATACTCTAAGAGTCACATAGGAATGGTAGAGAGTACAGGTCTACTACATATACTAGTGATTAGAGTTATCTCTATACATAGGGAAGGGATACAAATGGATATACTATAAGAGTCACATAGGAATGGAAGAGAGTACAAAGGTCTACTGCATATACTAGTGATTAGAGTTATCTTTATATACATAGGGAAGGGATACGGATGGATATACTCTAAGAGTCACGTAGGAATGGAAGAGAGCACAACGGTCTGCTGCATATACTAGTGATTAGAGTTATCTCTATATACATAGGGAAGGGATACGGATGGATATACTCTAAGAGTCACATAGAAATGGTAGAGAGTACAACGGTCTACTGCATATACTAGTGATTAGAGTTATCTCTATGTACATAGGGAAGGGATACGAACGGATACACTCTATGAGTCACATAGGAATGGTAGAGTACAAAGGTCTACTGTATATACTAGTGATTAGAGTTATCTCTATATACATAGGGAAGGGATACGAATGGATATACTCTAAGAGTCACATAGGAATGGTAGAGAGTACAACGGTCTACTGCATATACTAGTGATTAGAGTTATCTCTATATACATAGGGAAGGGATACGGATGGATATACTCTAAGAGTCACATAGGAATGGAAGAGAGTACAGGTCTTCTACATATACTAGTGATTAGAGTTATCTCTATATACATAGGGAAGGGATACGGATGGATATACTCTAAGAGTCATGTAGGAATGGAAGAGAGTACAAAGGTCTGCTGCATATATTAGTGATTAGAGTTATCTCTATATACATAGGGAAGGGATACGAATGGATATACTCTAAGAGTCACATAGGAATGGTAGAGTACAAAGGTCTACTGCATATACTAGTGATTAGAGTTATCTCTATATACATAGGGAAGGGATACGAATGGATATACTCAAAGAGTCACATAGAAATGGTAGAGAGTACAACGGTCTACTGCATATACTAGTGATTAGAGTTCTCTATATACATAGGGAAGGGATACGAATGGATATACTCTAAGAGTCACATAGGAATGGTAGAGTACAAAGGTCTACTGCATATACTAGTGATTAGAGTTATCTCTATATACATAGGGAAGGGATACGAATGGATATACTCTAAGAGTCACATAGGAATGGTAGAGAGTACAGGTCTACTACATATACTAGTGATTAGAGTTATCTCTATACATAGGGAAGGGATACAAATGGATATACTCTAAGAGTCACATAGGAATGGAAGAGAGTACAAAGGTCTACTGCATATACTAGTGATTAGAGTTATCTCTATATACATAGGGAAGGGATACGGATGGATATACTCTAAGAGTCATGTAGGAATGGAAGAGAGCACAACGGTCTGCTGCATATACTAGTGATTAGAGTTATCTCTATATACATAGGGAAGGATACGGATGGATATACTCTAAGAGTCACATAGGAATGGAAGAGAGTACAAAGGTCTACTGCATATACTAGTGATTAGAGTTATCTCTATATACATAGGGAAGGGATACAAATGGATATACTCTAAGAGTCACATAGGAATGGAAGAGAGTACAAAGGTCTACTGCATATACTAGTGATTAGAGTTATCTCTATATACATAGGGAAGGGATACGAACGGATATACTCTATGAGTCACATAGAAATGGAAGAGAGTACAGGTCTACTACATATACTAGTGATTAGAGTTATCTCTATATACATAGGGAAGGGATACGAATGGATATACACTAAGAGTCACATAGGAATGGTAGAGAGTACAGGTCTACTACATATACTAGTGATTAGAGTTATCTCTATATACATAGGGAAGGGATACGGGTGGATATACTCTAAGAGTCACATAGGAATGGTAGAGAGTACAGGTCTACTACATATACTAGTGATTAGAGTTATCTCTATACATAGGGAAGGGATACAAATGGATATACACTAAGAGTCACATAGGAATGGAAGAGAGTACAAAGGTCTACTGCATATACTAGTGATTAGAGTTATCTCTATATACATAGGGAAGGGATACGAATGGATATACACTAAGAGTCACATAGGAATGGAAGAGAGTACAAAGGTCTACTGCATATAATAGTGATTAGAGTTATCTCTATATACATAGGGAAGGGATACGGATGGATATACTCTAAGAGTCACGTAGGAATGGAAGAGAGCACAACGGTCTGCTGCATATACTAGTGATTAGAGTTATCTCTATATACATAGGGAAGGGATACGGATGGATATACTCTAAGAGTCACATAGGAATGGAAGAGAGCACAACGGTCTGCTGCATATACTAGTGATTAGAGTTATCTCTATATACATAGGGAAGGGATACAAATGTATATACTCTAAGAGTCACATAGGAATGGAAGAGAGTACAAAGGTCTACTGCATATACTAGTGATTAGAGTTATCTCTATATACATAGGGAAGGGATACGAACGGATATACTCTATGAGTCACATAGAAATGGAAGAGAGTACAGGTCTACTACATATACTAGTGATTAGTTATCTCTATATACATAGGGAAGGGATACGAATGGATATACTCTAAGAGTCACATAGAAATGGTAGAGAGTACAAAGGTCTACTGCATATACTAGTGATTAGAGTTATCTCTATATACATAGGGAAGGGATACGAATGGATATACACTAAGAGTCACATAGGAATGGAAGAGAGTAGAGGTCTACTACATATACTAGTGATTAGAGTTATCTCTATATACATAGGGAAGGGATACGAATGGATATACTCTAAGAGTCACATAGAAATGGTAGAGAGTACAAAGGTCTACTGCATATACTAGTGATTAGAGTTATCTCTATATACATAGGGAAGGGATACGAACGGATATACACTAAGAGTCACATAGGAATGGAAGAGAGTACAGGTCTACTACATATACTAGTGATTAGACTTATCTCTATATACATAGGGAAGGGATACGAATGGATATACTCTAAGAGTCACATAGAAATGGTAGAGAGTACAACGGTCTACTGCATATACTAGCGATTAGAGTTATCTCTATATACATAGGGAAGGGATACGAATGGATATACTCTAAGAGTCACATAGGAATGGTAGAGTACAAAGGTCTACTGCATATACTAGTGATTAGAGTTATCTCTATATACATAGGGAAGGGATACGAATGGATATACTCTAAGAGTCACATAGAAATGGTAGAGAGTACAACGGTCTACTGCATATACTAGTGATTAGAGTTATCTCTATATACATAGGGAAGGGATACGAACGGATATACTCTAAGAGTCACATAGGAATGGTAGAGTACAAAGGTCTACTGCATATACTAGTGATTAGAGTTATCTCTATATACATAGGGAAGGGATACGAATGGATATACTCTAAGAGTCACATAGAAATGGTAGAGAGTACAAAGGTCTACTGCATATACTAGTGATTAGAGTTATCTCTATATACATAGGGAAGGGATACGAATGGATATACTCTAAGAGTCACATAGGAATGGTAGAGAGTACAGGTCTACTACATATACTAGTGATTAGAGTTATCTCTATATACATAGGGAAGGGATACGAATGGATATACTCTAAGAGTCACATAGGAATGGTAGAGAGTACAGGTCTACTACATATACTAGTGATTAGAGTTATCTCTATACATAGGGAAGGGATACGAATGGATATACACTAAGAGTCACATAGAAATGGTAGAGAGTACAAAGGTCTACTGCATATACTAGTGATTAGAGTTATCTCTATATACATAGGGAAGGGATACGGATGGATATACTCTAAGAGTCACATAGAAATGGTCGAGAGTACAACGGTCTACTGCATATACTAGTGATTAGAGTTATCTCTATATACATAGGGAAGGGATACGAATGGATATACTCTAAGAGTCACATAGGAATGGTAGAGTACAAAGGTCTACTGCATATACTAGTGATTAGAGTTATCTCTATATACATAGGGAAGGGATACGGATGGATATACTCTAAGAGTCACATAGAAATGGTAGAGAGTACAAAGGTCTACTGCATATACTAGTGATTAGAGTTATCTCTATATACATAGGGAAGGGATACGAATGGATATACTCTAAGAGTCACATAGGAATGGTAGAGTACAAAGGTCTACTGCATATACTAGTGATTAGAGTTATCTCTATATACATAGGGAAGGGATACGAATGGATATACTCTAAGAGTCACATAGGAATGGTAGAGAGTACAGGTCTACTACATATACTAGTGATTAGAGTTATCTCTATATACATAGGTAAGGGATACGAATGGATATACTCTAAGAGTCACATAGGAATGGTAGAGAGTACAGGTCTACTACATATACTAGTGATTAGAGTTATCTCTATACATAGGGAAGGGATACAAATGGATATACTCTAAGGGTCACATAGGAATGGAAGAGAGTACAAAGGTCTACTGCATATACTAGTGATTAGTTATCTCTATATACATAGGGAAGGGATACGGATGGATATACTCTAAGAGTCACGTAGGAATGGAAGAGAGCACAACGGTCTGCTGCATATACTAGTGATTAGAGTTATCTCTATATACATAGGGAAGGGATACGAATGGATATACACTAAGAGTCACATAGGAATGGTAGAGAGTACAGGTCTACTACATATACTAGTGATTAGAGTTATCTCTATATACATAGGGAAAGGATACGAATGGATATACTCTAAGAGTCACATAGAAATTGTAGAGAGTACAACGGTCCACTGCATATACTAGTGATTAGAGTTATCTCTATATACATAGGGAAGGGATAAGAATGGATATACTCTAAGAGTCACATAGGAATGGAAGAGAGTACAAAGGTCTACTGCATATACTAGTGATTAGAGTTATCTCTATATACATAGGGAAGGGATACGAACGGATATACACTAAGAGTCACATAGGAATGGAAGAGAGTACAAAGGTCTACTGCATATACTAGTGATTAGAGTTATCTCTATATACATAGGGAAGGGATACGAATGGATATACTCTAAGAGTCACATAGCAATGGTAGAGAGTACAGGTCTAATACATATACTAGTGATTAGAGTTATCTCTATACATAGGGAAGGGATACAAATGGATATACTCTAAGAGTCACATAGGAATGGTATATGGTACAGCGGTCTACTACATATACTAGTGATTAGAGTTATCTCTATATACATAGGGAAGGGATACGAATGGATATACTCTAAGAGTCACATAGGAATGGTAGAGAGTACAGGTCTACTACATATACTAGTGATTAGAGTTATCTCTATATACATAGGGAAGGGATACGAATGGATATACTCTAAGAGTCACATAGGAATGGTAGAGAGTACAGGTCTACTACATATACTAGTGATTAGAGTTATCTCTATACATAGGGAAGGGATACAAATGGATATACTCTAAGAGTCACATAGGAATGGAAGAGAGTACAAAGGTCTACTGCATATACTAGTGATTAGAGTTATCTCTATATACATAGGGAAGGGATACGGATGGATATACTCTAAGAGTCACGTAGGAATGGAAGAGAGCACAACGGTCTGCTGCATATACTAGTGATTAGAGTTATCTCTATATACATAGGGAAGGGATACGGATGGATATACTCTAAGAGTCACATAGGAATGGAAGAGAGCACAACGGTCTGCTGCATATACTAGTGATTAGAGTTATCTCTATATACATAGGGAAGGGATACGAATGGATATACTCTAAGAGTCACATAGGAATGGAAGAGAGTACAAAGATCTACTGCATATACTAGTGATTAAAGTTATCTCTATATACATAGGGAAGGGATACGAATGGATATACTCTAAGAGTCACATAGGAATGGAAGAGATTACAAAGGTCTACTGCATATACTAGTGATTAGAGTTATCTCTATATACATAGGGAAGGGATACGAACGGATATACACTAAGAGTCACATAGGAATGGAAGAGAGTACAGGTCTACTACATATACTAGTGATTAGAGTTATCTCTATATACATAGGGAAGGGATACGAATGGATATACTCTAAGAGTCACATAGAAATGGTAGAGAGTACAAAGGTCTACTGCATATACTAGTGATTAGAGTTATCTCTATATACATAGGGAAGGGATACAAATGGATATACTCTAAGAGTCACATAGGAATGGTAGAGTACAAAGGTCTACTGCATATACTAGTGATTAGAGTTCTCTATATACATAGGAAAGGGATACGAATGGATATACTCTAAGAGTCACATAGAAATGGTAGAGAGTACAACGGTCTACGGCATATACTAGTGATTAGAGTTATCTCTATATACATAGGGAAGGGATACGAATGGATATACTCTAAGAGTCACATAGGAATGGTAGAGAGTACAACGGTCTACTGCATATACTAGTGATTAGAGTTATCTCTATATACATAGGGAAGGGATACGAACGGATATACTCTATGAGTCACATAGGAATGGTAGAGTACAAAGGTCTACTGCATATACTAGTGATTAGAGTTATCTCTATATACATAGGGAAGGGATACGAACGGATATACTCTAAGAGTCACATAGGAATGGTAGAGTACAAAGGTCTACTGCATATACTAGTGATTAGAGTTATCTCTATATACATAGGGAAGGGATACAAATGGATATACTCTAAGAGTCACATAGAAATGGTAGAGAGTACAACGGTCTACTGCATATACTAGTGATTAGAGTTATCTCTATATACATAGGGAAGGGATACGAATGGATATACTCTAAGAGTCACATAGAAATGGTAGAGAGTACAACGGTCTACTGCATATACTAGTGATTAGAGTTATCTCTATATACATAGGGAAGGGATACGAACGGATATACTCTATGAGTCACATAGGAATGGTAGAGTACAAAGGTCTACTGTATATACTAGTGATTAGAGTTATCTCTATATACATAGGGAAGGGATACGAATGGATATACTCTAAGAGTCACATAGGAATGGTAGAGAGTACAACGGTCTACTGCATATACTAGTGATTAGAGTTATCTCTATATACATAGGGAAGGGATACGAACGGATATACTCTAAGAGTCACATAGGAATGGTAGAGTACAAAGGTCTACTGCATATACTAGTGATTAGAGTTATCTCTATATACATAGGGAAGGGATACGGATGGATATACTCTAAGAGTCACATAGAAATGGTAGAGAGTACAAAGGTCTACTGCATATACTAGTGATTAGAGTTATCTCTATATACATAGGGAAGGGATACAAATGGATATACTCTAAGAGTCACATAGGAATGGTAGAGTACAAAGGTCTACTCCATATACTAGTGATTAGAGTTATCTCTATACATAGGGAAGGGATACAAATGGATATACTCTAAGAGTCACATAGGAATGGTATATGGTACAGCGGTCTACTACATATACTAGTGATTAGAGTTATCTCTATATACATAGGGAAGGGATACGAATGGATATACACTAAGAGTCACATAGGAATGGTAGAGAGTACAGGTCTACTACATATACTAGTGATTAGAGTTATCTCTATATACATAGGGAAGGGATACGAATGGATATACTCCAAGAGTCACATAGGAATGGTAGAGAGTACAGGTCTACTACATATACTAGTGATTAGAGTTATCTCTATACATAGGGAAGGGATACAAATGGATATACTCTAAGAGTCACATAGAAATGGAAGAGAGTACAAAGGTCTACTGCATATACTAGTGATTAGAGTTATCTCTATATACATAGGGAAGGGATACGGATGGATATACTCTAAGAGTCACGTAGGAATGGAAGAGAGCACAACGGTCTGCTGCATATACTAGTGATTAGAGTTATCTCTATATACATAGGGAAGGGATACGGATGGATATACTCTAAGAGTCACATAGGAATGGTAGAGAGTACAGGTCTACTACATATACTAGTGATTAGAGTGATCTCTATACATAGGGAAGGGATACAAATGGATATACTCTAAGTGTCACATAGGAATGGAAGAGAGTACAAAGGTCTACTGCATATACTAGTGATTAGTTATCTCTATATACATAGGGAAGGGATACGGATGGATATACTCTAAGAGTCACGTAGGAATGGAAGAGAGCACAACGGTCTGCTGCATATACTAGTGATTAGAGTTATCTCTATATACATAGGGAAGGGATACGAACGGATATACACTAAGAGTCACATAGGAATGGAAGAGAGTACAGGTCTACTACATATACTAGTGATTAGAGTTATCTCTATATACATAGGGAAGGGATACGAATGGATATACTCTAAGAGTCACATAGAAATGGTAGAGAGTACAAAGGTCTACTGCATATACTAGTGATTAGAGTTATCTCTATATACATAGGGAAGGGATACGAACAGATATACACTAAGAGTCACATAGGAATGGAAGAGAGTACAGGTCTACTACATATACTAGTGATTAGAGTTATCTCTATATACATAGGGAAGGGATACGAATGGATATACTCTAAGAGTCACATAGGAATGGTATATGGTACAGCGGTCTACTACATATACTAGTGATTAGAGTTCTCTATATACATAGGGAAGGGATACGAATGGATATACACTAAGAGTCACATAGGAATGGTAGAGAGTACAGGTCTACTACATATACTAGTGATTAGAGTTATCTCTATATACATAGGGAAGGGATACGAATGGATATACTCTAAGAGTCACATAGGAATGGTAGAGAGTACAGGTCTACTACATATACTAGTGATTAGAGTTATCTCTATACATAGGGAAGGGATACAAATGGATATACTATAAGAGTCACAAAGGAATGGAAGAGAGTACAAAGGTCTACTGCATATACTAGTGATTAGAGTTATCTTTATATACATAGGGAAGGGATACGGATGGATATACTCTAAGAGTCACGTAGGAATGGAAGAGAGCACAACGGTCTGCTGCATATACTAGTGATTAGAGTTATCTCTATATACATAGGGAAGGGATACGAATGGATATACTCTAAGAGTCACATAGGAATGGTAGAGAGTACAACGGTCTACTGCATATACTAGTGATTAGAGTTATCTCTATATACATAGGGAAGGGATACGGATGGATATACTCTAAGAGTCACATAGGAATGGAAGAGAGTACAGGTCTTCTACATATACTAGTGATTAGAGTTATCTCTATATACATAGGGAAGGGATACGGATGGATATACTCTAAGAGTCATGTAGGAATGGAAGAGAGTACAAAGGTCTGCTGCATATATTAGTGATTAGAGTTATCTCTATATACATAGGGAAGGGATACGAATGGATATACTCTAAGAGTCACATAGGAATGGTAGAGTACAAAGGTCTACTGCATATACTAGTGATTAGAGTTATCTCTATATACATAGGGAAGGGATACGAATGGATATACTCAAAGAGTCACATAGAAATGGTAGAGAGTACAACGGTCTACTGCATATACTAGTGATTAGAGTTCTCTATATACATAGGGAAGGGATACGAATGGATATACTCTAAGAGTCACATAGGAATGGTAGAGTACAAAGGTCTACTGCATATACTAGTGATTAGAGTTATCTCTATATACATAGGGAAGGGATACGAATGGATATACTCTAAGAGTCACATAGGAATGGTAGAGAGTACAGGTCTACTACATATACTAGTGATTAGAGTTATCTCTATACATAGGGAAGGGATACAAATGGATATACTCTAAGAGTCACATAGGAATGGAAGAGAGTACAAAGGTCTACTGCATATACTAGTGATTAGAGTTATCTCTATATACATAGGGAAGGGATACGGATGGATATACTCTAAGAGTCATGTAGGAATGGAAGAGAGCACAACGGTCTGCTGCATATACTAGTGATTAGAGTTATCTCTATATACATAGGGAAGGATACGGATGGATATACTCTAAGAGTCACATAGGAATGGAAGAGAGTACAAAGGTCTACTGCATATACTAGTGATTAGAGTTATCTCTATATACATAGGGAAGGGATACAAATGGATATACTCTAAGAGTCACATAGGAATGGAAGAGAGTACAAAGGTCTACTGCATATACTAGTGATTAGAGTTATCTCTATATACATAGGGAAGGGATACGAACGGATATACTCTATGAGTCACATAGAAATGGAAGAGAGTACAGGTCTACTACATATACTAGTGATTAGAGTTATCTCTATATACATAGGGAAGGGATACGAATGGATATACACTAAGAGTCACATAGGAATGGTAGAGAGTACAGGTCTACTACATATACTAGTGATTAGAGTTATCTCTATATACATAGGGAAGGGATACGGGTGGATATACTCTAAGAGTCACATAGGAATGGTAGAGAGTACAGGTCTACTACATATACTAGTGATTAGAGTTATCTCTATACATAGGGAAGGGATACAAATGGATATACACTAAGAGTCACATAGGAATGGAAGAGAGTACAAAGGTCTACTGCATATACTAGTGATTAGAGTTATCTCTATATACATAGGGAAGGGATACGAATGGATATACACTAAGAGTCACATAGGAATGGAAGAGAGTACAAAGGTCTACTGCATATAATAGTGATTAGAGTTATCTCTATATACATAGGGAAGGGATACGGATGGATATACTCTAAGAGTCACGTAGGAATGGAAGAGAGCACAACGGTCTGCTGCATATACTAGTGATTAGAGTTATCTCTATATACATAGGGAAGGGATACGGATGGATATACTCTAAGAGTCACATAGGAATGGAAGAGAGCACAACGGTCTGCTGCATATACTAGTGATTAGAGTTATCTCTATATACATAGGGAAGGGATACAAATGTATATACTCTAAGAGTCACATAGGAATGGAAGAGAGTACAAAGGTCTACTGCATATACTAGTGATTAGAGTTATCTCTATATACATAGGGAAGGGATACGAACGGATATACTCTATGAGTCACATAGAAATGGAAGAGAGTACAGGTCTACTACATATACTAGTGATTAGTTATCTCTATATACATAGGGAAGGGATACGAATGGATATACTCTAAGAGTCACATAGAAATGGTAGAGAGTACAAAGGTCTACTGCATATACTAGTGATTAGAGTTATCTCTATATACATAGGGAAGGGATACGAATGGATATACACTAAGAGTCACATAGGAATGGAAGAGAGTAGAGGTCTACTACATATACTAGTGATTAGAGTTATCTCTATATACATAGGGAAGGGATACGAATGGATATACTCTAAGAGTCACATAGAAATGGTAGAGAGTACAAAGGTCTACTGCATATACTAGTGATTAGAGTTATCTCTATATACATAGGGAAGGGATACGAACGGATATACACTAAGAGTCACATAGGAATGGAAGAGAGTACAGGTCTACTACATATACTAGTGATTAGACTTATCTCTATATACATAGGGAAGGGATACGAATGGATATACTCTAAGAGTCACATAGAAATGGTAGAGAGTACAACGGTCTACTGCATATACTAGCGATTAGAGTTATCTCTATATACATAGGGAAGGGATACGAATGGATATACTCTAAGAGTCACATAGGAATGGTAGAGTACAAAGGTCTACTGCATATACTAGTGATTAGAGTTATCTCTATATACATAGGGAAGGGATACGAATGGATATACTCTAAGAGTCACATAGAAATGGTAGAGAGTACAACGGTCTACTGCATATACTAGTGATTAGAGTTATCTCTATATACATAGGGAAGGGATACGAACGGATATACTCTAAGAGTCACATAGGAATGGTAGAGTACAAAGGTCTACTGCATATACTAGTGATTAGAGTTATCTCTATATACATAGGGAAGGGATACGAATGGATATACTCTAAGAGTCACATAGAAATGGTAGAGAGTACAAAGGTCTACTGCATATACTAGTGATTAGAGTTATCTCTATATACATAGGGAAGGGATACGAATGGATATACTCTAAGAGTCACATAGGAATGGTAGAGAGTACAGGTCTACTACATATACTAGTGATTAGAGTTATCTCTATATACATAGGGAAGGGATACGAATGGATATACTCTAAGAGTCACATAGGAATGGTAGAGAGTACAGGTCTACTACATATACTAGTGATTAGAGTTATCTCTATACATAGGGAAGGGATACGAATGGATATACACTAAGAGTCACATAGAAATGGTAGAGAGTACAAAGGTCTACTGCATATACTAGTGATTAGAGTTATCTCTATATACATAGGGAAGGGATACGGATGGATATACTCTAAGAGTCACATAGAAATGGTCGAGAGTACAACGGTCTACTGCATATACTAGTGATTAGAGTTATCTCTATATACATAGGGAAGGGATACGAATGGATATACTCTAAGAGTCACATAGGAATGGTAGAGTACAAAGGTCTACTGCATATACTAGTGATTAGAGTTATCTCTATATACATAGGGAAGGGATACGGATGGATATACTCTAAGAGTCACATAGAAATGGTAGAGAGTACAAAGGTCTACTGCATATACTAGTGATTAGAGTTATCTCTATATACATAGGGAAGGGATACGAATGGATATACTCTAAGAGTCACATAGGAATGGTAGAGTACAAAGGTCTACTGCATATACTAGTGATTAGAGTTATCTCTATATACATAGGGAAGGGATACGAATGGATATACTCTAAGAGTCACATAGGAATGGTAGAGAGTACAGGTCTACTACATATACTAGTGATTAGAGTTATCTCTATATACATAGGTAAGGGATACGAATGGATATACTCTAAGAGTCACATAGGAATGGTAGAGAGTACAGGTCTACTACATATACTAGTGATTAGAGTTATCTCTATACATAGGGAAGGGATACAAATGGATATACTCTAAGGGTCACATAGGAATGGAAGAGAGTACAAAGGTCTACTGCATATACTAGTGATTAGTTATCTCTATATACATAGGGAAGGGATACGGATGGATATACTCTAAGAGTCACGTAGGAATGGAAGAGAGCACAACGGTCTGCTGCATATACTAGTGATTAGAGTTATCTCTATATACATAGGGAAGGGATACGAACGGATATACACTAAGAGTCACATAGGAATGGAAGAGAGTACAGGTCTACTACATATACTAGTGATTAGAGTTATCTCTATATACATAGGGAAGGGATACGAATGGATATACTCTAAGAGTCACATAGAAATGGTAGAGAGTACAAAGGTCTACTGCATATACTAGTGATTAGAGTTATCTCTATATACATAGGGAAGGGATACGAACTGATATACACTAAGAGTCACATAGGAATGGAAGAGAGTACAGGTCTACTACATATACTAGTGATTAGAGTTATCTCTATATACATAGGGAAGGGATACGAATGGATATACTCTAAGAGTCACATAGAAATGGTAGAGAGTACAACGGTCTACTGCATATACTAGTGATTAGAGTTATCTCTATATACATAGGGAAGGGATACGAATGGATATACTCTAAGAGTCACATAGGAATGGTAGAGAGTACAGGTCTACTACATATACTAGTGATTAGAGTTATCTCTATATACATAGGGAAGGGATACGAATGGATATACTCTAAGAGTCACATAGGAATGGTAGAGAGTACAGGTCTACTACATATACTAGTGATTAGAGTTATCTCTATACATAGGGAAGGGATACAAATGGATATACTCTAAGAGTCACATAGGAATGGAAGAGAGTACAAAGGTCTACTGCATATACTAGTGATTAGAGTTATCTCTATATACATAGGGAAGGGATACGGATGGATATACTCTAAGAGTCACGTAGGAATGGAAGAGAGCACAACGGTCTGCTGCATATACTAGTGATTAGAGTTATCTCTATATACATAGGGAAGGGATACGGATGGATATACTCTAAGAGTCACATAGAAATGGTAGAGAGTACAACGGTCTACTGCATATACTAGTGATTAGAGTTATCTCTATATACATAGGGAAGGGATACGAACGGATATACTCTGTGAGTCACATAGGAATGGTAGAGTACAAAGGTCTACTGTATATACTAGTGATTAGAGTTATCTCTATATACATAGGGAAGGGATACGAATGGATATACTCTAAGAGTCACATAGGAATGGTAGAGAGTACAACGGTCTACTGCATATACTAGTGATTAGAGTTATCTCTATATACATAGGGAAGGGATACGAACGGATATACTCTAAGAGTCACATAGGAATGGTAGAGTACAAAGGTCTACTGCATATACTAGTGATTAGAGTTATCTCTATATACATAGGGAAGGGATACGGATGGATATACTCTAAGAGTCACATAGGAATGGAAGAGAGTACAGGTCTACTACATATACTAGTGATTAGAGTTATCTCTATATACATAGGGAAGGGATACGGATGGATATACTCTAAGAGTCATGTAGGAATGGAAGAGAGTACAAAGGTCTGCTGCATATATTAGTGATTAGAGTTATCTCTATATACATAGGGAAGGGATACGAATGGATATACTCTAAGAGTCACATAGGAATGGTAGAGTACAAAGGTCTACTGCATATACTAGTGATTAGAGTTATCTCTATATACATAGGGAAGGGATACGAATGGATATACTCAAAGAGTCACATAGAAATGGTAGAGAGTACAACGGTCTACTGCATATACTAGTGATTAGAGTTATCTCTATATACATAGGGAAGGGATACGAATGGATATACTCTAAGAGTCACATAGGAATGGTAGAGTACAAAGGTCTACTGCATATACTAGTGATTAGAGTTCTCTATATACATAGGGAAGGGATACGGATGGATATACTCTAAGAGTCACATAGAAATGGTAGAGAGTACAAAGGTCTCCTGCATATACTAGTGATTAGAGTTATCTCTATATACATAAGGAAGGGATACGAATGGATATACTCTAAGAGTCACATAGGAATGGTAGAGAGTACAGGTCTACTACATATACTAGTGATTAGAGTTATCTCTATATACATAGGGAAGGGATACGAATGGATATACTCTAAGAGTCACATAGGAATGGTAGAGAGTACAGGTCTACTACATATACTAGTGATTAGAGTTATCTCTATACATAGGGAAGGGATACAAATGGATATACTCTAAGAGTCACATAGGAATGGAAGAGAGTACAAAGGTCTACTGCATATACTAGTGATTAGAGTTATCTCTATATACATAGGGAAGGGATACGGATGGATATACTCTAAGAGTCATGTAGGAATGGAAGAGAGCACAACGGTCTGCTGCATATACTAGTGATTAGAGTTATCTCTATATACATAGGGAAGGGATACGGATGGATATACTCTAAGAGTCACATAGGAATGGAAGAGAGTACAAAGGTCTACTGCATATACTAGTGATTAGAGTTATCTCTATATACATAGGGAAGGGATACGAATGGATATACTCTAAGAGTCACATAGGAATGGAAGAGAGTACAAAGGTCTACTGCATATACTAGTGATTAGAGTTATCTCTATATACATAGGGAAGGGATACGAACGGATATACTCTATGAGTCACATAGAAATGGAAGAGAGTACAGGTCTACTACATATACTAGTGATTAGAGTTATCTCTATATACATAGGGAAGGGATACGAATGGATATACTCTAAGAGTCACATAGAAATGGTAGAGAGTACAAAGGTCTACTGCATATACTAGTGATTAGAGTTATCTCTATATACATAGGGAAGGGATACGAATGGATATACACTAAGAGTCACATAGGAATGGAAGAGAGTACAGGTCTACTACATATACTAGTGATTAGAGTTATCTCTATATACATAGGGAAGGGATACGAATGGATATACTCTAAGAGTCACATAGAAATGGTAGAGAGTACAAAGGTCTACTGCATATACTAGTGATTAGAGTTATCTCTATATACATAGGGAAGGGATACGAATGGATATACTTCAAGAGTCACATAGGAATGGTAGAGTACAAAGGTCTACTGCATATACTAGTGATTAGAGTTATCTCTATATACATAGGGAAGGGATACAAATGGATATACTCTAAGAGTCACATAGAAATGGTAGAGAGTACAAAGGTCTACTGCATATACTAGTGATTAGAGTTATCTCTATATACATAGGGAAGGGATACGAATGGATATGCTCTAAGAGTCACATAGGAATGGTAGAGTACAAAGGTCTACTGCATATACTAGTGATTAGAGTTATCTCTATATACATAGGGAAGGGATACGAATGGATATACTCTAAGAGTCACATAGGAATGGTAGAGAGTACAGGTCTACTACATATACTAGTGATTAGAGTTCTCTATATACATAGGGAAGGGATACGAACGGATATACTCTAAGAGTCACATAGGAATGGAAGAGAGTACAAAGGTCTACTGCATATACTAGTGATTAGAGTTATCTCTATATACATAGGGAAGGGATACGGATGGATATACTCTAAGAGTCACATAGAAATGGTCGAGAGTACAACGGTCTACTGCATATACTAGTGATTAGAGTTATCTCTATATACATAGGGAAGGGATACGAATGGATATACTCTAAGAGTCACATAGGAATGGTAGAGTACAAAGGTCTACTGCATATACTAGTGATTAGAGTTATCTCTATATACATAGGGAAGGGATACGGATGGATATACTCTAAGAGTCACATAGAAATGGTAGAGAGTACAAAGGTCTACTGCATATACTAGTGATTAGAGTTATCTCTATATACATAGGGAAGGGATACGAATGGATATACTCTAAGAGTCACATAGGAATGGTAGAGTACAAAGGTCTACTGCATATACTAGTGATTAGAGTTATCTCTATATACATAGGGAAGGGATACTAATGCATATACTCTAAGAGTCACATAGGAATGGTAGAGTACAAAGGTCTACTGCATATACTAGTGATTAGAGTTATCTCTATATACATAGGGAAGGGATACGAATGGATATACTCTAAGAGTCACATAGAAATTGTAGAGAGTACAACGGTCTACTGCATATACTAGTGATTAGAGTTATCTCTATATACATAGGGAAGGGATACGAATGGATATACTTTAAGAGTCACATAGGAATGGTAGAGTACAAAGGTCTACTGCATATACTAGTGATTAAAGTTATCTCTATATACATAGGGAAGGGATACGAATGGATATACTCTAAGAGTCACATAGGAATGGTAGAGTACAAAGGTCTACTGCATATACTAGTGATTAGAGTTATCTCTATATACATAGGGAAGGGATACGAATGGATATACTGCAAGAGTCACATAGGAATGGTAGAGTACAAAGGTCTACTGTATATACTAGTGATTAGAGTTATCTCTATATACATAGGGAAGGGATACGAATGGATATACTCTAAGAGTCACATAGGAATGGTAGAGAGTACAACGGTCTACTGCATATACTAGTGATTAGAGTTATCTCTATATACATAGGGAAGGGATACGAATGGATATACTCTAAGAGTCACATAGGAATGGTAGAGTACAAAGGTCTACTCCATATACTAGTGATTAGAGTTATCTCTATACATAGGGAAGGGATACAAATGGATATACTCTAAGAGTCACATAGGAATGGTATATGGTACAGCGGTCTACTACATATACTAGTGATTAGAGTTATCTCTATATACATAGGGAAGGGATACGAATGGATATACACTAAGAGTCACATAGGAATGGTAGAGAGTACAGGTCTACTACATATACTAGTGATTAGAGTTATCTCTATATACATAGGGAAGGGATACGAATGGATATACTCCAAGAGTCACATAGGAATGGTAGAGAGTACAGGTCTACTACATATACTAGTGATTAGAGTTATCTCTATACATAGGGAAGGGATACAAATGGATATACTCTAAGAGTCACATAGAAATGGAAGTGAGTACAAAGGTCTACTGCATATACTAGTGATTAGAGTTATCTCTATATACATAGGGAAGGGATACGGATGGATATACTCTAAGAGTCACGTAGGAATGGAAGAGAGCACAACGGTCTGCTGCATATACTAGTGATTAGAGTTATCTCTATATACATAGGGAAGGGATACGGATGGATATACTCTAAGAGTCACATAGGAATGGAAGAGAGCACAACGGTCTGCTGCATATACTAGTGATTAGAGTTATCTCTATATACATAGGGAAGGGATACGAATGGATATACTCCAAGAGTCACATAGGAATGGAAGAGAGTACAGGTCTACTACATATACTAGTGATTAGAGTTCTCTATATACATAGGGAAGGGATACGAATGGATATACTCCAAGAGTCACATAGGAATGGTAGAGAGTACAGGTCTACTACATATACTAGTGATTAGAGTTATCTCTATACATAGGGAAGGGATACAAATGGATATACTCTAAGAGTCACATAGAAATGGAAGAGAGTACAAAGGTCTACTGCATATACTAGTGATTAGAGTTATCTCTATATACATAGGGAAGGGATACGGATGGATATACTCTAAGAGTCACGTAGGAATGGAAGAGAGCACAACGGTCTGCTGCATATACTAGTGATTAGAGTTTTCTCTATATACATAGGGAAGGGATACGGATGGATATACTCTAAGAGTCACATAGGAATGGAAGAGAGCACAACGGTCTGCTGCATATACTAGTGATTAGAGTTATCTCTATATACATAGGGAAGGGATACGAATGGATATACTCTAAGAGTCACATAGGAATGGTAGAGAGTACAGGTCTACTACATATACTAGTGATTAGAGTTATCTCTATATACATAGGTAAGGGATACGAATGGATATACTCTAAGAGTCACATAGGAATGGTAGAGAGTACAGGTCTACTACATATACTAGTGATTAGAGTTATCTCTATACATAGGGAAGGGATACAAATGGATATACTCTAAGGGTCACATAGGAATGGAAGAGAGTACAAAGGTCTACTGCATATACTAGTGATTAGTTATCTCTATATACATAGGGAAGGGATACGGATGGATATACTCTAAGAGTCACGTAGGAATGGAAGAGAGCACAACGGTCTGCTGCATATACTAGTGATTAGAGTTATCTCTATATACATAGGGAAGGGATACGAACGGATATACACTAAGAGTCACACAGGAATGGAAGAGAGTACAGGTCTACTACATATACTAGTGATTAGAGTTATCTCTATATACATAGGGAAGGGATACGAATGGATATACTCTAAGAGTCACATAGAAATGGTAGAGAGTACAAAGGTCTACTGCATATACTAGTGATTAGAGTTATCTCTATATACATAGGGAAGGGATACGAACTGATATACACTAAGAGTCACATAGGAATGGAAGAGAGTACAGGTCTACTACATATACTAGTGATTAGAGTTATCTCTATATACATAGGGAAGGGATACGAATGGATATACTCTAAGAGTCACATAGAAATGGTAGAGAGTACAACGGTCTACTGCATATACTAGTGATTAGAGTTATCTCTATATACATAGGGAAGGGATACGAATGGATATACTCTAAGAGTCACATAGGAATGGTATATGGTACAGCGGTCTACTACATATACTAGTGATTAGAGTTATCTCTATATACATAGGGAAGGGATACGAATGGATATACACTAAGAGTCACATAGGAATGGTAGAGAGTACAGGTCTACTACATATACTAGTGATTAGAGTTATCTCTATATACATAGGGAAGGGATACGAATGGATATACTCTAAGAGTCACATAGGAATGGTAGAGAGTACAGGTCTACTACATATACTAGTGATTAGAGTTATCTCTATACATAGGGAAGGGATACAAATGGATATACTCTAAGAGTCACATAGGAATGGAAGAGAGTACAAAGGTCTACTGCATATACTAGTGATTAGAGTTATCTCTATATACATAGGGAAGGGATACGGATGGATATACTCTAAGAGTCACGTAGGAATGGAAGAGAGCACAACGGTCTGCTGCATATACTAGTGATTAGAGTTATCTCTATATACATAGGGAAGGGATACGGATGGATATACTCTAAGAGTCACATAGAAATGGTAGAGTGTACAACGGTCTACTGCATATACTAGTGATTAGAGTTATCTCTATATACATAGGGAAGGGATACGAACGGATATACTCTGTGAGTCACATAGGAATGGTAGAGTACAAAGGTCTACTGTATATACTAGTGATTAGAGTTATCTCTATATACATAGGGAAGGGATACGAATGGATATACTCTAAGAGTCACATAGGAATGGTAGAGAGTACAACGGTCTACTGCATATACTAGTGATTAGAGTTATCTCTATATACATAGGGAAGGGATACGAACGGATATACTCTAAGAGTCACATAGGAATGGTAGAGTACAAAGGTCTACTGCATATACTAGTGATTAGAGTTATCTCTATATACATAGGGAAGGGATACGGATGGATATACTCTAAGAGTCACATAGGAATGGAAGAGAGTACAGGTCTACTACATATACTAGTGATTAGAGTTATCTCTATATACATAGGGAAGGGATACGGATGGATATACTCTAAGAGTCATGTAGGAATGGAAGAGAGTACAAAGGTCTGCTGCATATATTAGTGATTAGAGTTATCTCTATATACATAGGGAAGGGATACGAATGGATATACTCTAAGAGTCACATAGGAATGGTAGAGTACAAAGGTCTACTGCATATACTAGTGATTAGAGTTATCTCTATATACATAGGGAAGGGATACGAATGGATATACTCAAAGAGTCACATAGAAATGGTAGAGAGTACAACGGTCTACTGCATATACTAGTGATTAGAGTTATCTCTATATACATAGGGAAGGGATACGAATGGATATACTCTAAGAGTCACATAGGAATGGTAGAGTACAAAGGTCTACTGCATATACTAGTGATTAGAGTTCTCTATATACATAGGGAAGGGATACGGATGGATATACTCTAAGAGTCACATAGAAATGGTAGAGAGTACAAAGGTCTACTGCATATACTAGTGATTAGAGTTATCTCTATATACATAAGGAAGGGATACGAATGGATATACTCTAAGAGTCACATAGGAATGGTAGAGAGTACAGGTCTACTACATATACTAGTGATTAGAGTTATCTCTATATACATAGGGAAGGGATACGAATGGATATACTCTAAGAGTCACATAGGAATGGTAGAGAGTACAGGTCTACTACATATACTAGTGATTAGAGTTATCTCTATACATAGGGAAGGGATACAAATGGATATACTCTAAGAGTCACATAGGAATGGAAGAGAGTACAAAGGTCTACTGCATATACTAGTGATTAGAGTTATCTCTATATACATAGGGAAGGGATACGGATGGATATACTCTAAGAGTCATGTAGGAATGGAAGAGAGCACAACGGTCTGCTGCATATACTAGTGATTAGAGTTATCTCTATATACATAGGGAAGGGATACGGATGGATATACTCTAAGAGTCACATAGGAATGGAAGAGAGTACAAAGGTCTACTGCATATACTAGTGATTAGAGTTATCTCTATATACATAGGGAAGGGATACGAATGGATATACTCTAAGAGTCACATAGGAATGGAAGAGAGTACAAAGGTCTACTGCATATACTAGTGATTAGAGTTATCTCTATATACATAGGGAAGGAATACGAACGGATATACTCTATGAGTCACATAGAAATGGAAGAGAGTACAGGTCTACTACATATACTAGTGATTAGAGTTATCTCTATATACATAGGGAAGGGATACGAATGGATATACTCTAAGAGTCACATAGAAATGGTAGAGAGTACAAAGGTCTACTGCATATACTAGTGATTAGAGTTATCTCTATATACATAGGGAAGGGATACGAATGGATATACACTAAGAGTCACATAGGAATGGAAGAGAGTACAGGTCTACTACATATACTAGTGATTAGAGTTATCTCTATATACATAGGGAAGGGATACGAATGGATATACTCTAAGAGTCACATAGAAATGGTAGAGAGTACAAAGGTCTACTGCATATACTAGTGATTAGAGTTATCTCTATATACATAGGGAAGGGATACGAATGGATATACTTCAAGAGTCACATAGGAATGGTAGAGTACAAAGGTCTACTGCATATACTAGTGATTAGAGTTATCTCTATATACATAGGGAAGGGATACAAATGGATATACTCTAAGAGTCACATAGAAATGGTAGAGAGTACAAAGGTCTACTGCATATACTAGTGATTAGAGTTATCTCTATATACATAGGGAAGGGATACGAATGGATATGCTCTAAGAGTCACATAGGAATGGTAGAGTACAAAGGTCTACTGCATATACTAGTGATTAGAGTTATCTCTATATACATAGGGAAGGGATACGAATGGATATACTCTAAGAGTCACATAGGAATGGTAGAGAGTACAGGTCTACTACATATACTAGTGATTAGAGTTCTCTATATACATAGGGAAGGGATACGAACGGATATACTCTAAGAGTCACATAGGAATGGAAGAGAGTACAAAGGTCTACTGCATATACTAGTGATTAGAGTTATCTCTATATACATAGGGAAGGGATACGGATGGATATACTCTAAGAGTCACATAGAAATGGTCGAGAGTACAACGGTCTACTGCATATACTAGTGATTAGAGTTATCTCTATATACATAGGGAAGGGATACGAATGGATATACTCTAAGAGTCACATAGGAATGGTAGAGTACAAAGGTCTACTGCATATACTAGTGATTAGAGTTATCTCTATATACATAGGGAAGGGATACGGATGGATATACTCTAAGAGTCACATAGAAATGGTAGAGAGTACAAAGGTCTACTGCATATACTAGTGATTAGAGTTATCTCTATATACATAGGGAAGGGATACGAATGGATATACTCTAAGAGTCACATAGGAATGGTAGAGTACAAAGGTCTACTGCATATACTAGTGATTAGAGTTATCTCTATATACATAGGGAAGGGATACTAATGCATATACTCTAAGAGTCACATAGGAATGGTAGAGTACAAAGGTCTACTGCATATACTAGTGATTAGAGTTATCTCTATATACATAGGGAAGGGATACGAATGGATATACTCTAAGAGTCACATAGAAATTGTAGAGAGTACAACGGTCTACTGCATATACTAGTGATTAGAGTTATCTCTATATACATAGGGAAGGGATACGAATGGATATACTTTAAGAGTCACATAGGAATGGTAGAGTACAAAGGTCTACTGCATATACTAGTGATTAAAGTTATCTCTATATACATAGGGAAGGGATCCGAATGGATATACTTCAAGAGTCACATAGGAATGGTAGAGTACAAAGGTCTACTGCATATACTAGTGATTAGAGTTATCTCTATATACATAGGGAAGGGATACAAATGGATATAATCTAAGAGTCACATAGAAATGGTAGAGAGTACAACGGTCTACTGCATATACTAGTGATTAGAGTTATCTCTATATACATAGGGAAGGGATACGAATGGATATACTCTAAGAGTCACATAGAAATGGTAGAGAGTACAACGGTCTACTGCATATACTAGTGATTAGAGTTATCCTTATATACATAGGGAAGGGATACGAACGGATATACTCTATGAGTCACATAGGAATGGTAGAGTACAAAGGTCTACTGTATATACTAGTGATTAGAGTTATCTCTATATACATAGGGAAGGGATACGAATGGATATACTCTAAGAGTCACATAGGAATGGTAGAGTACAAAGGTCTACTCCATATACTAGTGATTAGAGTTATCTCTATACATAGGGAAGGGATACAAATGGATATACTCTAAGATTCACATAGGAATGGTATATGGTACAGCGGTCTACTACATATACTAGTGATTAGAGTTATCTCTATATACATAGGGAAGGGATACGAATGGATATACACTAAGAGTCACATAGGAATGGTAGAGAGTACAGGTCTACTACATATACTAGTGATTAGAGTTATCTCTATATACATAGGGAAGGGATACGAATGGATATACTCCAAGAGTCACATAGGAATGGTAGAGAGTACAGGTCTACTACATATACTAGTGATTAGAGTTATCTCTATACATAGGGAAGGGATACAAATGGATATACTCTAAGAGTCACGTAGGAATGGAAGAGAGCACAACGGTCTGCTGCATATACTAGTGATTAGAGTTATCTCTATATACATAGGGAAGGGATACGGATGGATATACTCTAAGAGTCACATAGGAATGGAAGAGAGCACAACGGTCTGCTGCATATACTAGTGATTAGAGTTATCTCTATATACATAGGGAAGGGATACGAATGGATATACTCTAAGAGTCACATAGGAATGGAAGAGAGCACAACGGTCTGCTGCATATACTAGTGATTAGAGTTATCTCTATCTACATAGGGAAGGGATACGGATGGATATACTCTAAGAGTCACATAGGAATGGAAGAGAGCACAACGGTCTGCTGCATATACTAGTGATTAGAGTTATCTCTATATACATAGGGAAGGGATACGGATGGATATACTCTAAGAGTCACATAGGAATGGAAGAGAGCACAACGGTCTGCTGCATATACTAGTGATTAGAGTTATCTCTATATACATAGGGAAGGGATACGAATGGATATACTCCAAGAGTCACATAGGAATGGAAGAGAGTACAGGTCTACTACATATACTAGTGATTAGAGTTCTCTATATACATAGGGAAGGGATACGAATGGATATACTCCAAGAGTCACATAGGAATGGTAGAGAGTACAGGTCTACTACATATACTAGTGATTAGAGTTATCTCTATACATAGGGAAGGGATACAAATGGATATACTCTAAGAGTCACATAGAAATGGAAGAGAGTACAAAGGTCTACTGCATATACTAGTGATTAGAGTTATCTCTATATACATAGGGAAGGGATACGGATGGATATACTCTAAGAGTCACGTAGGAATGGAAGAGAGCACAACGGTCTGCTGCATATACTAGTGATTAGAGTTTTCTCTATATACATAGGGAAGGGATACGGATGGATATACTCTAAGAGTCACATAGGAATGGAAGAGAGCACAACGGTCTGCTGCATATACTAGTGATTAGAGTTATCTCTATATACATAGGGAAGGGATACGAATGGATATACTCTAAGAGTCACATAGGAATGGTAGAGAGTACAGGTCTACTACATATACTAGTGATTAGAGTTATCTCTATATACATAGGTAAGGGATACGAATGGATATACTCTAAGAGTCACATAGGAATGGTAGAGAGTACAGGTCTACTACATATACTAGTGATTAGAGTTATCTCTATACATAGGGAAGGGATACAAATGGATATACTCTAAGGGTCACATAGGAATGGAAGAGAGTACAAAGGTCTACTGCATATACTAGTGATTAGTTATCTCTATATACATAGGGAAGGGATACGGATGGATATACTCTAAGAGTCACGTAGGAATGGAAGAGAGCACAACGGTCTGCTGCATATACTAGTGATTAGAGTTATCTCTATATACATAGGGAAGGGATACGAACGGATATACACTAAGAGTCACATAGGAATGGAAGAGAGTACAGGTCTACTACATATACTAGTGATTAGAGTTATCTCTATATACATAGGGAAGGGATACGAATGGATATACTCTAAGAGTCACATAGAAATGGTAGAGAGTACAAAGGTCTACTGCATATACTAGTGATTAGAGTTATCTCTATATACATAGGGAAGGGATACGAACTGATATACACTAAGAGTCACATAGGAATGGAAGAGAGTACAGGTCTACTACATATACTAGTGATTAGAGTTATCTCTATATACATAGGGAAGGGATACGAATGGATATACTCTAAGAGTCACATAGAAATGGTAGAGAGTACAACGGTCTACTGCATATACTAGTGATTAGAGTTATCTCTATATACATAGGGAAGGGATACGAATGGATATACTCTAAGAGTCACATAGGAATGGTATATGGTACAGCGGTCTACTACATATACTAGTGATTAGAGTTATCTCTATATACATAGGGAAGGGATACGAATGGATATACACTAAGAGTCACATAGGAATGGTAGAGAGTACAGGTCTACTACATATACTAGTGATTAGAGTTATCTCTATATACATAGGGAAGGGATACGAATGGATATACTCTAAGAGTCACATAGGAATGGTAGAGAGTACAGGTCTACTACATATACTAGTGATTAGAGTTATCTCTATACATAGGGAAGGGATACAAATGGATATACTCTAAGAGTCACATAGGAATGGAAGAGAGTACAAAGGTCTACTGCATATACTAGTGATTAGAGTTATCTCTATATACATAGGGAAGGGATACGGATGGATATACTCTAAGAGTCACGTAGGAATGGAAGAGAGCACAACGGTCTGCTGCATATACTAGTGATTAGAGTTATCTCTATATACATAGGGAAGGGATACGGATGGATATACTCTAAGAGTCACATAGAAATGGTAGAGAGTACAACGGTCTACTGCATATACTAGTGATTAGAGTTATCTCTATATACATAGGGAAGGGATACGAACGGATATACTCTGTGAGTCACATAGGAATGGTAGAGTACAAAGGTCTACTGTATATACTAGTGATTAGAGTTATCTCTATATACATAGGGAAGGGATACGAATGGATATACTCTAAGAGTCACATAGGAATGGTAGAGAGTACAACGGTCTACTGCATATACTAGTGATTAGAGTTATCTCTATATACATAGGGAAGGGATACGAACGGATATACTCTAAGAGTCACATAGGAATGGTAGAGTACAAAGGTCTACTGCATATACTAGTGATTAGAGTTATCTCTATATACATAGGGAAGGGATACGGATGGATATACTCTAAGAGTCACATAGGAATGGAAGAGAGTACAGGTCTACTACATATACTAGTGATTAGAGTTATCTCTATATACATAGGGAAGGGATACGGATGGATATACTCTAAGAGTCATGTAGGAATGGAAGAGAGTACAAAGGTCTGCTGCATATATTAGTGATTAGAGTTATCTCTATATACATAGGGAAGGGATACGAATGGATATACTCTAAGAGTCACATAGGAATGGTAGAGTACAAAGGTCTACTGCATATACTAGTGATTAGAGTTATCTCTATATACATAGGGAAGGGATACGAATGGATATACTCAAAGAGTCACATAGAAATGGTAGAGAGTACAACGGTCTACTGCATATACTAGTGATTAGAGTTATCTCTATATACATAGGGAAGGGATACGAATGGATATACTCTAAGAGTCACATAGGAATGGTAGAGTACAAAGGTCTACTGCATATACTAGTGATTAGAGTTCTCTATATACATAGGGAAGGGATACGGATGGATATACTCTAAGAGTCACATAGAAATGGTAGAGAGTACAAAGGTCTACTGCATATACTAGTGATTAGAGTTATCTCTATATACATAAGGAAGGGATACGAATGGATATACTCTAAGAGTCACATAGGAATGGTAGAGAGTACAGGTCTACTACATATACTAGTGATTAGAGTTATCTCTATATACATAGGGAAGGGATACGAATGGATATACTCTAAGAGTCACATAGGAATGGTAGAGAGTACAGGTCTACTACATATACTAGTGATTAGAGTTATCTCTATACATAGGGAAGGGATACAAATGGATATACTCTAAGAGTCACATAGGAATGGAAGAGAGTACAAAGGTCTACTGCATATACTAGTGATTAGAGTTATCTCTATATACATAGGGAAGGGATACGGATGGATATACTCTATGAGTCATGTAGGAATGGAAGAGAGCACAACGGTCTGCTGCATATACTAGTGATTAGAGTTATCTCTATATACATAGGGAAGGGATACGGATGGATATACTCTAAGAGTCACATAGGAATGGAAGAGAGTACAAAGGTCTACTGCATATACTAGTGATTAGAGTTATCTCTATATACATAGGGAAGGGATACGAATGGATATACTCTAAGAGTCACATAGGAATGGAAGAGAGTACAAAGGTCTACTGCATATACTAGTGATTAGAGTTATCTCTATATACATAGGGAAGGAATACGAACGGATATACTCTATGAGTCACATAGAAATGGAAGAGAGTACAGGTCTACTACATATACTAGTGATTAGAGTTATCTCTATATACATAGGGAAGGGATACGAATGGATATACTCTAAGAGTCACATAGAAATGGTAGAGAGTACAAAGGTCTACTGCATATACTAGTGATTAGAGTTATCTCTATATACATAGGGAAGGGATACGAATGGATATACACTAAGAGTCACATAGGAATGGAAGAGAGTACAGGTCTACTACATATACTAGTGATTAGAGTTATCTCTATATACATAGGGAAGGGATACGAATGGATATACTCTAAGAGTCACATAGAAATGGTAGAGAGTACAAAGGTCTACTGCATATACTAGTGATTAGAGTTATCTCTATATACATAGGGAAGGGATACGAATGGATATACTTCAAGAGTCACATAGGAATGGTAGAGTACAAAGGTCTACTGCATATACTAGTGATTAGAGTTATCTCTATATACATAGGGAAGGGATACAAATGGATATACTCTAAGAGTCACATAGAAATGGTAGAGAGTACAAAGGTCTACTGCATATACTAGTGATTAGAGTTATCTCTATATACATAGGGAAGGGATACGAATGGATATGCTCTAAGAGTCACATAGGAATGGTAGAGTACAAAGGTCTACTGCATATACTAGTGATTAGAGTTATCTCTATATACATAGGGAAGGGATACGAATGGATATACTCTAAGAGTCACATAGGAATGGTAGAGAGTACAGGTCTACTACATATACTAGTGATTAGAGTTCTCTATATACATAGGGAAGGGATACGAACGGATATACTCTAAGAGTCACATAGGAATGGAAGAGAGTACAAAGGTCTACTGCATATACTAGTGATTAGAGTTATCTCTATATACATAGGGAAGGGATACGGATGGATATACTCTAAGAGTCACATAGAAATGGTCGAGAGTACAACGGTCTACTGCATATACTAGTGATTAGAGTTATCTCTATATACATAGGGAAGGGATACGAATGGATATACTCTAAGAGTCACATAGGAATGGTAGAGTACAAAGGTCTACTGCATATACTAGTGATTAGAGTTATCTCTATATACATAGGGAAGGGATACGGATGGATATACTCTAAGAGTCACATAGAAATGGTAGAGAGTACAAAGGTCTACTGCATATACTAGTGATTAGAGTTATCTCTATATACATAGGGAAGGGATACGAATGGATATACTCTAAGAGTCACATAGGAATGGTAGAGTACAAAGGTCTACTGCATATACTAGTGATTAGAGTTATCTCTATATACATAGGGAAGGGATACTAATGCATATACTCTAAGAGTCACATAGGAATGGTAGAGTACAAAGGTCTACTGCATATACTAGTGATTAGAGTTATCTCTATATACATAGGGAAGGGATACGAATGGATATACTCTAAGAGTCACATAGAAATTGTAGAGAGTACAACGGTCTACTGCATATACTAGTGATTAGAGTTATCTCTATATACATAGGGAAGGGATACGAATGGATATACTTTAAGAGTCACATAGGAATGGTAGAGTACAAAGGTCTACTGCATATACTAGTGATTAAAGTTATCTCTATATACATAGGGAAGGGATACGAATGGATATACTCTAAGAGTCACATAGGAATGGTAGAGTACAAAGGTCTACTGCATATACTAGTGATTAGAGTTATCTCTATATACATAGGGAAGGGATACGAATGGATATACTTCAAGAGTCACATAGGAATGGTAGAGTACAAAGGTCTACTGCATATACTAGTGATTAGAGTTATCTCTATATACATAGGGAAGGGATACAAATGGATATACTCTAAGAGTCACATAGAAATGGTAGAGAGTACAACGGTCTACTGCATATACTAGTGATTAGAGTTATCTCTATATACATAGGGAAGGGATACGAATGGATATACTCTAAGAGTCACATAGAAATGGTAGAGAGTACAACGGTCTACTGCATATACTAGTGATTAGAGTTATCCTTATATACATAGGGAAGGGATACGAACGGATATACTCTATGAGTCACATAGGAATGGTAGAGTACAAAGGTCTACTGTATATACTAGTGATTAGAGTTATCTCTATATACATAGGGAAGGGATACGAATGGATATACTCTAAGAGTCACATAGGAATGGTAGAGAGTACAACGGTCTACTGCATATACTAGTGATTAGAGTTATCTCTATATACATAGGGAAGGGATACGAATGGATATACTCTAAGAGTCACATAGGAATGGTAGAGTACAAAGGTCTACTCCATATACTAGTGATTAGAGTTATCTCTATACATAGGGAAGGGATACAAATGGATATACTCTAAGAGTCACATAGGAATGGTATATGGTACAGCGGTCTACTACATATACTAGTGATTAGAGTTATCTCTATATACATAGGGAAGGGATACGAATGGATATACACTAAGAGTCACATAGGAATGGTAGAGAGTACAGGTCTACTACATATACTAGTGATTAGAGTTATCTCTATATACATAGGGAAGGGATACGAATGGATATACTCCAAGAGTCACATAGGAATGGTAGAGAGTACAGGTCTACTACATATACTAGTGATTAGAGTTATCTCTATACATAGGGAAGGGATACAAATGGATATACTCTAAGAGTCACATAGAAATGGAAGTGAGTACAAAGGTCTACTGCATATACTAGTGATTAGAGTTATCTCTATATACATAGGAAAGGGATACGGATGGATATACTCTAAGAGTCACGTAGGAATGGAAGAGAGCACAACGGTCTGCTGCATATACTAGTGATTAGAGTTATCTCTATATACATAGGGAAGGGATACGGATGGATATACTCTAAGAGTCACATAGGAATGGAAGAGAGCACAACGGTCTGCTGCATATACTAGTGATTAGAGTTATCTCTATATACATAGGGAAGGGATACGAATGGATATACTCTAAGAGTCACATAGGAATGGAAGAGAGTACAGGTCTACTACATATACTAGTGATTAGAGTTCTCTATATACATAGGGAAGGGATACGAACGGATATACTCTAAGAGTCACATAGGAATGGAAGAGAGTACAAAGGTCTACTGCATATACTAGTGATTAGAGTTATCTCTATATACATAGGGAAGGGATAAGAATGGATATACTCAAAGAGTCACATAGAAATGGTCGAGAGTACAACGGTCTACTGCATATACTAGTGATTAGAGTTATCTCTATATACATAGGGAAGGGATACGAATGGATATACTCTAAGAGTCACATAGGAATGGTAGAGTACAAAGGTCTACTGCATATACTAGTGATTAGAGTTATCTCTATATACATAGGGAAGGGATACGGATGGATATACTCTAAGAGTCACATAGAAATGGTAGAGAGTACAAAGGTCTACTGCATATACTAGTGATTAGAGTTATCTCTATATACATAGGGAAGGGATACCAATGGATATACTCTAAGAGTCACATAGGAATGGTAGAGTACAAAGGTCTACTCCATATACTAGTGATTAGAGTTATCTCTATACATAGGGAAGGGATACAAATGGATATACTCTAAGAGTCACATAGGAATGGTATATGGTACAGCGGTCTACTACATATACTAGTGATTAGAGTTATCTCTATATAGATAGGGAAGGGATACAAATGGATATACACTAAGAGTCACATAGGAATGGTAGAGAGTACAGGTCTACTACATATACTAGTGATTAGAGTTATCTCTATATACATAGGGAAGGGATACGAATGGATATACTCTAAGAGTCACATAGGAATGGTAGAGAGTACAGGTCTACTACATATACTAGTGATTAGAGTTATCTCTATACATAGGGAAGGGATACAAATGGATATACTCTAAGAGTCACATAGGAATGGAAGAGAGTACAAAGGTCTACTGCATATACTAGTGATTAGAGTTATCTCTATATACATAGGGAAGGGATACGGATGGATATACTCTAAGAGTCACGTAGGAATGGAAGAGAGCACAACGGTCTGCTGCATATACTAGTGATTAGAGTTATCTCAATATACATAGGGAAGGGATACGGATGGATATACTCTAAGAGTCACATAGGAATGGAAGAGAGCACAACGGTCTGCTGCATATACTAGTGATTAGAGTTATCTCTATATACATAGGGAAGGGATACAAATGGATATACTCTAAGAGTCACATAGGAATGGAAGAGAGTACAAAGGTCTACTGCATATACTAGTGATTAGAGTTATCTCTATATACATAGGGAAGGGATACGAATGGATATACTCTAAGAGTCACATAAGAATGGTAGAGAGTACAGGTCTACTACATATACTAGTGATTAGAGTTATCTCTATATACATAGGGAAGGGATACGAATGGATATACTCTAAGAGTCACATAGGAATGGTAGAGAGTACAGGTCTACTACATATACTAGTGATTAGAGTTATCTCTATACATAGGGAAGGGATACAAATGGATATACTCTAAGAGTCACATAGGA
The DNA here is from genome assembly GCF_964263255.1 of Lissotriton vulgaris. Lineage (NCBI taxonomy): Eukaryota > Metazoa > Chordata > Amphibia > Caudata > Salamandridae > Lissotriton > Lissotriton vulgaris. Next base: position 129,021,975 of record NC_141685.1, read on the forward strand.
ATGGAAGAGAGTACAAAGGTCTACTGCATATACTAGTGATTAGAGTTATCTCTATATACATAGGGAAGGGATACGGATGGATATACTCTAAGAGTCACGTAGGAGTGGAAGAGAGCACAACGGTCTGCTGCATATACTAGTGATTAGAGTTATCTCTATATACATAGGGAAGGGATACGGATGGATATACTCTAAGAGTCACATAGGAATGGAAGAGAGCACAACGGTCTGCTGCATATACTAGTGATTAGAGTTATCTCTATATACATAGGGAAGGGATACAAATGGATATACTCTAAGAGTCACATAGGAATGGAAGAGAGTACAAAGGTCTACTGCATATACTAGTGATTAGAGTTATCTCTATATACATAGGGAAGGGATACGAATGGATATACTCTAAGAGTCACATAGGAATGGAAGAGAGTACAAAGGTCTACTGCATATACTAGTGATTAGAGTTATCTCTATATACATAGGGAAGGGATACGAACGGATATACTCTATGAGTCACATAGAAATGGAAGAGAGTACAGGTCTACTACATATACTAGTGATTAGAGTTATCTCTATATACATAGGGAAGGGATGCGAATGGATATACTCTAAGAGTCACATAGAAATGGTAGAGAGTACAAAGGTCTACTGCATATACTAGTGATTAGAGTTATCTCTATATACATAGGGAAGGGATACGAATGGATATACTCTAAGAGTCACATAGGAATGGAAGAGAGTACAGGTCTACTACATATACTAGTGATTAGAGTTATCTCTATATACATAGGGAAGGGATACGAACGGATATACTCTAAGAGTCACATAGAAATGGTAGAGAGTACAAAGGTCTACTGCATATACTAGTGATTAGAGTTATCTCTATATACATAGGGAAGGGATACGAACGGATATACTCTATGAGTCACATAGAAATGGAAGAGAGTACAGGTCTACTACATATACTAGTGATTAGAGTTATCTCTATATACATAGGGAAGGGATGCGAATGGATATACTCTAAGAGTCACATAGAAATGGTAGAGAGTACAAAGGTCTACTGCATATACTAGTGATTAGAGTTATCTCTATATACATAGGGAAGGGATACGAATGGATATACACTAAGAGTCACATAGGAATGGAAGAGAGTACAGGTCTACTACATATACTAGTGATTAGAGTTATCTCTATATACATAGGGAAGGGATACGAATGGATATACTCTAAGAGTCACATAGAAATGGTAGAGAGTACAAAGGTCTACTGCATATACTAGTGATTAGAGTTATCTCTATATACATAGGGAAGGGATACGAACTGATATACACTAAGAGTCACATAGGAATGGTAGAGTACAAAGGTCTACTGCATATACTAGTGATTAGAGTTATCTCTATATACATAGGGAAGGGATACGAATGGATATACTCTAAGAGTCACATAGAAATGGTAGAGAGTACAACGGTCTACTGCATATACTAGTGATTAGAGTTATCTCTATATACATAGGGAAGGGATACGAACGGATATACTCTATGAGTCACATAGGAATGGTAGAGTACAAAGGTCTACTGTATATACTAGTGATTAGAGTTATCTCTATATACATAGGGAAGGGATACGAATGGATATACTCTAAGAGTCACATAGGAATGGTAGAGAGTACAACGGTCTACTGCATATACTAGTGATTAGAGTTATCTCTATATACATAGGGAAGGGATACGAACGGATATACTCTAAGAGTCACATAGGAATGGTAGAGTACAAAGGTCTACTGCATATACTAGTGATTAGAGTTATCTCTATATACATAGGGAAGGGATACGGATGGATATACTCTAAGAGTCACGTAGGAATGGAAGAGAGTACAAAGGTCTGCTGCATATACTAGTGATTAGAGTTATCTCTATATACATAGGGAAGGGATACACACGGATATACTCTATGAGTCACATAGGAATGGTAGAGTACAAAGGTCTACTGCATATACTAGTGATTAGAGTTATCTCTATATACATAGGGAAGGGATACGAACGGATATACTCTAAGAGTCACATAGGAATGGTAGAGTACAAAGGTCTACTGCATATACTAGTGATTAAAGTTATCTCTATATACATAGGGAAGGGATACGGATGGATATACTCTAAGAGTCACATAGGAATGGAAGAGAGTACAGGTCTACTACATATACTAGTGATTAGAGTTATCTCTATATACATAGGGAAGGGATACGAACAGATATACTCTAAGAGTCACATAGAAATGGTAGAGAGTACAAAGGTCTACTGCATATACTAGTGATTAGAGTTATCTCTATATACATAGGGAAGGGATACGGATGGATATACTCTAAGAGTCATTAGAGTTATCTCTATATACATAGGGAAGGGATACGGATGGATATACTCTAAGAGTCATGTAGGAATGGAAGAGAGTACAAAGGTCTGCTGCATATACTAGTGATTAGAGTTATCTCTATATACATAGGGAAGGGATACGAACGGATATACTCTAAGAGTCACATAGGAATGGTAGAGTACAAAGGTCTACTGCATATACTAGTGATTAGAGTTATCTCTATATACATAGGGAAGGGATACGAATGGATATACTCAAAGAGTCACATAGAAATGGTCGAGAGTACAACGGTCTACTGCATATACTAGTGATTAGAGTTATCTCTATATACATAGGGAAGGGATACAAATGGATATACTCTAAGAGTCACATAGGAATGGTATATGGTACAGCGGTCTACTACATATACTAGTGATTAGAGTTATCTCTATATACATAGGGAAGGGATACGAATGGATATACACTAAGAGTCACATAGGAATGGTAGAGAGTACAGGTCTACTACATATACTACTGATTAGAGTTATCTCTATATACATAGGGAAGGGATACGAATGGATATACTCTAAGAGTCACATAGGAATGGTAGAGAGTACAGGTCTAGTACATATACTAGTGATTAGAGTTATCTCTATACATAGGGAAGGGATACAAATGGATATACTCTAAGAGTCACATAGGAATGGAAGAGAGTACAAAGGTCTGCTGCATATACTAGTGATTAGAGTTATCTCTATATACATAGGGAAGGGATACGAATGGATATACTCTAAGAGTCACATAGGAATGGAAGAGAGTACAAAGGTCTACTGCATATACTAGTGATTAGAGTTATCTCTATATACATAGGAAAGGGATACGAATGGATATACTCTAAGAGTCACATAGGAATGGTAGAGAGTACAGGTCTACTACATATACTAGTGATTAGAGTTATCTCTATATACATAGGGAAGGGATACGAATGGATATACTCTAAGAGTCACATAGGAATGGTAGAGTACAAAGGTCTACTGCATATACTAGTGATTAGAGTTATCTCTATATACATAGGGAAGGGATACGAATGGATATACTCTAAGAGTCACATAGAAATGGTAGAGAGTACAACGGTCTACTGCATATACTAGTGATTAGAGTTATCTCTATATACATAGGGAAGGGATACAAACGGATATACTCTATGAGTCACATAGGAATGGTAGAGTACAAAGGTCTACTGCATATACTAGTGATTAGAGTTTCTCTATATACATAGGGAAGGGATACGAATGGATATACTCTAAGAGTCACATAGGAATGGTAGAGAGTACAACGGTCTACTGCATATACTAGTGATTAGAGTTATCTCTATATACATAGGGAAGGGATACAAACGGATATACTCTATGAGTCACATAGGAATGGTAGAGTACAAAGGTCTACTGCATATACTAGTGATTAGAGTTCTCTATATACATAGGGAAGGGATACGAACGGATATACTCTAAGAGTCACATAGGAATGGTAGAGTACAAAGGTCTACTGCATATACTAGTGATTAGAGTTATCTCTATATACATAGGGAAGGGATACGAATGGATATACTCTAAGAGTCACATAGGAATGGTAGAGAGTACAGGTCTACTACATATACTAGTGATTAGAGTTATCTCTATATACATAGGGAAGGGATACGGATGGATATACTCTAAGAGTCACGTAGGAATGGAAGAGAGCACAACGGTCTGCTGCATATAGTAGTGATTAGAGTTATCTCTATATACATAGGGAAGGGATACGGATGGATATACTCTAAGAGTCACATAGGAATGGAAGAGAGCACAACGGTCTGCTGCATATACTAGTGATTAGAGTTATCTCTATATACATAGGGAAGGGATACGAATGGATATACTCTAAGAGTCACATAGGAATGGAAGAGAGTACAAAGGTCTACTGCATATACTAGTGATTAGAGTTTCTCTATATACATAGGGAAGGGATACGAATGGATATACTCTAAGAGTCACATAGGAATGGTAGAGAGTACAACGGTCTACTGCATATACTAGTGATTAGAGTTATCTCTATATACATAGGGAAGGGATACGAATGGATATACTCCAAGAGTCACATAGGAATGGTAGAGAGTACAACGGTCTACGGCATATACTAGTGATTAGAGTTATCTCTATATACATAGGGAAGGGATACGAATGGATATACTCTAAGAGTCACATAGGAATGGTAGAGAGTACAACGGTCTACTGCATATACTAGTGATTAGAGTTATCTCTATATACATAGGGAAGGGATACAAACGGATATACTCTATGAGTCACATAGGAATGGTAGAGTACAAAGGTCTACTGCATATACTAGTGATTAGAGTTATCTCTATATACATAGGGAAGGGATACGAACGGATATACTCTAAGAGTCACATAGGAATGGTAGAGTACAAAGGTCTACTGCATATACTAGTGATTAAAGTTATCTCTATATACATAGGGAAGGGATACGGATGGATATACTCTAAGAGTCACATAGGAATGGAAGAGAGTACAGGTCTACTACATATACTAGTGATTAGAGTTATCTCTATATACATAGGGAAGGGATACGAACGGATATACTCTAAGAGTCACATAGAAATGGTAGAGAGTACAAAGGTCTACTGCATATACTAGTGATTAGAGTTATCTCTATATACATAGGGAAGGGATACGAATGGATATACTCTAAGAGTCACATAGGAATGGTAGAGTACAAAGGTCTACTGCATATACTAGTGATTAGAGTTATCTCTATATACATAGGGAAGGGATACGAATGGATATACTCTAAGAGTCACATAGAAATGGTAGAGAGTACAACGGTCTACTGCATATACTAGTGATTAGAGTTATCTCTATATACATAGGGAAGGGATACGAACGGATATACTCTATGAGTCACATAGGAATGGTAGAGTACAAAGGTCTACTGCATATACTAGTGATTAGAGTTATCTCTATATACATAGGGAAGGGATACGGATGGATATACTCTAAGAGTCATGTAGGAATGGAAGAGAGTACAAAGGTCTGCTGCATATACTAGTGATTAGAGTTATCTCTATATACATAGGGAAGGGATACAAACGGATATACTCTAAGTGTCACATAGGAATGGTAGAGTACAAAGGTCTACTGCATATACTAGTGATTAGAGTTCTCTATATACATAGGGAAGGGATACGAATGGATATACTCAAAGAGTCACATAGAAATGGTCGAGAGTACAACGGTCTACTACATATACTAGTGATTAGAGTTATCTCTATATACATAGGGAAGGGATACGAATGGATATACTCTAAGAGTCACATAGGAATGGTAGAGTACAAAGGTCTACTGCATATACTAGTGATTAGAGTTATCTCTATACATAGGGAAGGGATACAAATGGATATACTCTAAGAGTCACATAGGAATGGTATATGGTACAGCGGTCTACTACATATACTAGTGATTAGAGTTATCTCTATATACATAGGGAAGGGATACGAATGGATATACACTAAGAGTCACATAGGAATGGTAGAGAGTACAGGTCTACTACATATACTAGTGATTAGAGTTATCTCTATATACATAGGGAAGGGATACGAATGGATATACTCTAAGAGTCACATAGGAATGGTAGAGAGTACAGGTCTACTACATATACTAGTGATTAGAGTTATCTCTATACATAGGGAAGGGATACAAATGGATATACTCTAAGAGTCACATAGGAATGGAAGAGAGTACAAAGGTCTACTGCATATACTAGTGATTAGAGTTATCTCTATATACATAGGGAAGGGATACGGATGGATATACTCTAAGAGTCACGTAGGAATGGAAGAGAGCACAACGGTCTGCTGCATATACTAGTGATTAGAGTTATCTCTATATACATAGGGAAGGGATACGGATGGATATACTCTAAGAGTCACATAGGAATGGAAGACAGCACAACGGTCTGCTGCATATACTAGTGATTAGAGTTATCTCTATATACATAGGGAAGGGATACAAATGGATATACTCTAAGAGTCACATAGGAATGGAAGAGAGTACAAAGGTCTACTGCATATACTAGTGATTAGAGTTATCTCTATATACATAGGGAAGGGATACGAATGGATATACTCTAAGAGTCACATAGGAATGGTAGAGAGTACAGGTCTACTACATATACTAGTGATTAGAGTTATCTCTATATACATAGGGAAGGGATACGAATGGATATACTCTAAGAGTCACATAGGAATGGTAGAGAGTACAGGTCTACTACATATACTAGTGATTAGAGTTATCTCTATACATAGGGAAGGGATACAAATGGATATACTCTAAGAGTCACATAGGAATGGAAGAGAGTACAAAGGTCTACTGCATATACTAGTGATTAGAGTTATCTCTATATACATAGGGAAGGGATACGGATGGATATACTCTAAGAGTCACGTAGGAATGGAAGAGAGCACAACGGTCTGCTGCATATACTAGTGATTAGAGTTATCTCTATATACATAGGGAAGGGATACGAATGGATATACTCTAAGCGTCACATAGGAATGGAAGAGAGTACAAAGGTCTACTGCATATACTAGTGATTAGAGTTATCTCTATATACATAGGGAAGGGATACCAACGGATATACTCTATGAGTCACATAGAAATGGAAGAGAGTACAGGTCTACTACATATACTAGTGATTAGAGTTATCTCTATATACATAGGGAAGGGATACGAATGGATATACTCTATGAGTCACATAGAAATGGAAGAGAGTACAGGTCTACTACATATACTAGTGATTAGAGTTATCTCTATATACATAGGGAAGGGATACGAATGGATATACACTAAGAGTCACATAGAAATGGTAGAGAGTACAAAGGTCTACTGCATTTACTAGTGATTAGAGTTATCTCTATATACATAGGGAAGGGATACGAATGGATATACACTAAGAGTCACATAGGAATGGAAGAGAGTACAGGTCTACTACATATACTAGTGATTAGAGTTATCTCTATATACATAGGGAAGGGATACGAATGGATATACACTAAGAGTCACATAGAAATGGTAGAGAGTACAAAGGTCTACTGCATATACTAGTGATTAGAGTTATCTCTATATACATAGGGAAGGGATACGAACGGATATACACTAAGAGTCACATAGGAATGGAAGAGAGTACAGGTCTACTACATATACTAGTGATTAGAGTTATCTCTATATACATAGGGAAGGAATACGAATGGATATACACTAAGAGTCACATAGGAATGGTAGAGAGTACAGGTCTACTACATATACTAGTGATTAGAGTTATCTCTATATACATAGGGAAGGGATACGAACGGATATACTCTAAGAGTCACATAGGAATGGTAGAGTACAAAGGTCTACTGCATATACTAGTGATTAAAGTTATCTCTATATACATAGGGAAGGGATACGGATGGATATACTCTAAGAGTCACATAGGAATGGTAGAGTACAAAGGTCTACTGCATATACTAGTGATTAGAGTTATCTCTATATACATAGGGAAGGGATACGGATGGATATACTCTAAGAGTCACATAGGAATGGAAGAGAGCACAACGGTCTGCTGCATATACTAGTGATTAGAGTTATCTCTATATACATAGGGAAGGGATACAAATGGATATACTCTAAGAGTCACATAGGAATGGAAGAGAGTACAAAGGTCTACTGCATATACTAGTGATTAGAGTTATCTCTATGTACATAGGGAAGGGATACGAATGGATATACTCTAAGAGTCACATAAGAATGGTAGAGAGTACAGGTCTACTACATATACTAGTGATTAGAGTTATCTCTATATACATAGGGAAGGGATACGAATGGATATACTCTAAGAGTCACATAGGAATGGTAGAGAGTACAGGTCTACTACATATACTAGTGATTAGAGTTATCTCTATACATAGGGAAGGGATACAAATGGATATACTCTAAGAGTCACATAGGAATGGAAGAGAGTACAAAGGTCTACTGCATATACTAGTGATTAGAGTTATCTCTATATACATAGGGAAGGGATACGGATGGATATACTCTAAGAGTCACGTAGGAGTGGAAGAGAGCACAACGGTCTGCTGCATATACTAGTGATTAGAGTTATCTCTATATACATAGGGAAGGGATACGGATGGATATACTCTAAGAGTCACATAGGAATGGAAGAGAGCACAACGGTCTGCTGCATATACTAGTGATTAGAGTTATCTCTATATACATAGGGAAGGGATACAAATGGATATACTCTAAGAGTCACATAGGAATGGAAGAGAGTACAAAGGTCTACTGCATATACTAGTGATTAGAGTTATCTCTATATACATAGGGAAGGGATACGAATGGATATACTCTAAGAGTCACATAGGAATGGAAGAGAGTACAAAGGTCTACTGCATATACTAGTGATTAGAGTTATCTCTATATACATAGGGAAGGGATACGAACGGATATACTCTATGAGTCACATAGAAATGGAAGAGAGTACAGGTCTACTACATATACTAGTGATTAGAGTTATCTCTATATACATAGGGAAGGGATGCGAATGGATATACTCTAAGAGTCACATAGAAATGGTAGAGAGTACAAAGGTCTACTGCATATACTAGTGATTAGAGTTATCTCTATATACATAGGGAAGGGATACGAATGGATATACACTAAGAGTCACATAGGAATGGAAGAGAGTACAGGTCTACTACATATACTAGTGATTAGAGTTATCTCTATATACATAGGGAAGGGATACGAATGGATATACTCTAAGAGTCACATAGAAATGGTAGAGAGTACAAAGGTCTACTGCATATACTAGTGATTAGAGTTATCTCTATATACATAGGGAAGGGATACGAGCTGATATACACTAAGAGTCACATAGGAATGGTAGAGTACAAAGGTCTACTGCATATACTAGTGATTAGAGTTATCTCTATATACATAGGGAAGGGATACGAATGGATATACTCTAAGAGTCACATAGAAATGGTAGAGAGTACAACGGTCTACTGCATATACTAGTGATTAGAGTTATCTCTATATACATAGGGAAGGGATACGAACGGATATACTCTATGAGTCACATAGGAATGGTAGAGTACAAAGGTCTACTGTATATACTAGTGATTAGAGTTATCTCTATATACATAGGGAAGGGATACGAATGGATATACTCTAAGAGTCACATAGGAATGGTAGAGAGTACAACGGTCTACTGCATATACTAGTGATTAGAGTTATCTCTATATACATAGGGAAGGGATACGAACGGATATACTCTAAGAGTCACATAGGAATGGTAGAGTACAAAGGTCTACTGCATATACTAGTGATTAGAGTTATCTCTATATACATAGGGAAGGGATACGGATGGATATACTCTAAGAGTCACGTAGGAATGGAAGAGAGTACAAAGGTCTGCTGCATATACTAGTGATTAGAGTTATCTCTATATACATAGGGAAGGGATACGAACGGATATACTCTATGAGTCACATAGGAATGGTAGAGTACAAAGGTCTACTGCATATACTAGTGATTAGAGTTATCTCTATATACATAGGGAAGGGATACGAATGGATATACTCTAAGAGTCACATAGGAATGGTAGAGAGTACAGGTCTACTACATATACTAGTGATTAGAGTTATCTCTATACATAGGGAAGGGATACAAATGGATATACTCTAAGAGTCACATAGGAATGGAAGAGAGTACAAAGGTCTACTGCATATACTAGTGATTAGAGTTATCTCTATATACATAGGGAAGGGATACGGATGGATATACTCTAAGAGTCACGTAGGAATGGAAGAGAGCACAACGGTCTGCTGCATATACTAGTGATTAGAGTTATCTCAATATACATAGGGAAGGGATACGGATGGATATACTCTAAGAGTCACATAGGAATGGAAGAGAGCACAACGGTCTGCTGCATATACTAGTGATTAGAGTTATCTCTATATACATAGGGAAGGGATACAAATGGATATACTCTAAGAGTCACATAGGAATGGAAGAGAGTACAAAGGTCTACTGCATATACTAGTGATTAGAGTTATCTCTATATACATAGGGAAGGGATACGAATGGATATACTCTAAGAGTCACATAAGAATGGTAGAGAGTACAGGTCTACTACATATACTAGTGATTAGAGTTATCTCTATATACATAGGGAAGGGATACGAATGGATATACTCTAAGAGTCACATAGGAATGGTAGAGAGTACAGGTCTACTACATATACTAGTGATTAGAGTTATCTCTATACATAGGGAAGGGATACAAATGGATATACTCTAAGAGTCACATAGGAATGGAAGAGAGTACAAAGGTCTACTGCATATACTAGTGATTAGAGTTATCTCTATATACATAGGGAAGGGATACGGATGGATGTACTCTAAGAGTCACGTAGGAGTGGAAGAGAGCACAACGGTCTGCTGCATATACTAGTGATTAGAGTTATCTCTATATACATAGGGAAGGGATACGGATGGATATACTCTAAGAGTCACATAGGAATGGAAGAGAGCACAACGGTCTGCTGCATATACTAGTGATTAGAGTTATCTCTATATACATAGGGAAGGGATACAAATGGATATACTCTAAGAGTCACATAGGAATGGAAGAGAGTACAAAGGTCTACTGCATATACTAGTGATTAGAGTTATCTCTATATACATAGGGAAGGGATACGAATGGATATACTCTAAGAGTCACATAGGAATGGAAGAGAGTACAAAGGTCTACTGCATATACTAGTGATTAGAGTTATCTCTATATACATAGGGAAGGGATACGAACGGATATACTCTATGAGTCACATAGAAATGGAAGAGAGTACAGGTCTACTACATATACTAGTGATTAGAGTTATCTCTATATACATAGGGAAGGGATGCGAATGGATATACTCTAAGAGTCACATAGAAATGGTAGAGAGTACAAAGGTCTACTGCATATACTAGTGATTAGAGTTATCTCTATATACATAGGGAAGGGATACGAATGGATATACTCTAAGAGTCACATAGGAATGGAAGAGAGTACAGGTCTACTACATATACTAGTGATTAGAGTTATCTCTATATACATAGGGAAGGGATACGAACGGATATACTCTAAGAGTCACATAGAAATGGTAGAGAGTACAAAGGTCTACTGCATATACTAGTGATTAGAGTTATCTCTATATACATAGGGAAGGGATACGAACGGATATACTCTATGAGTCACATAGAAATGGAAGAGAGTACAGGTCTACTACATATACTAGTGATTAGAGTTATCTCTATATACATAGGGAAGGGATGCGAATGGATATACTCTAAGAGTCACATAGAAATGGTAGAGAGTACAAAGGTCTACTGCATATACTAGTGATTAGAGTTATCTCTATATACATAGGGAAGGGATACGAATGGATATACACTAAGAGTCACATAGGAATGGAAGAGAGTACAGGTCTACTACATATACTAGTGATTAGAGTTATCTCTATATACATAGGGAAGGGATACGAATGGATATACTCTAAGAGTCACATAGAAATGGTAGAGAGTACAAAGGTCTACTGCATATACTAGTGATTAGAGTTATCTCTATATACATAGGGAAGGGATACGAACTGATATACACTAAGAGTCACATAGGAATGGTAGAGTACAAAGGTCTACTGCATATACTAGTGATTAGAGTTATCTCTATATACATAGGGAAGGGATACGAATGGATATACTCTAAGAGTCACATAGAAATGGTAGAGAGTACAACGGTCTACTGCATATACTAGTGATTAGAGTTATCTCTATATACATAGGGAAGGGATACGAATGGATATACTCTATGAGTCACATAGGAATGGTAGAGTACAAAGGTCTACTGTATATACTAGTGATTAGAGTTATCTCTATATACATAGGGAAGGGATACGAATGGATATACTCTAAGAGTCACATAGGAATGGTAGAGAGTACAACGGTCTACTGCATATACTAGTGATTAGAGTTATCTCTATATACATAGGGAAGGGATACGAACGGATATACTCTAAGAGTCACATAGGAATGGTAGAGTACAAAGGTCTACTGCATATACTAGTGATTAGAGTTATCTCTATATACATAGGGAAGGGATACGGATGGATATACTCTAAGAGTCACGTAGGAATGGAAGAGAGTACAAAGGTCTGCTGCATATACTAGTGATTAGAGTTATCTCTATATACATAGGGAAGGGATACAAATGGATATACTCTAAGAGTCACATAGGAATGGAAGAGAGTACAAAGGTCTACTGCATATACTAGTGATTAGAGTTATCTCTATATACATAGGGAAGGGATACGAATGGATATACTCTAAGAGTCACATAAGAATGGTAGAGAGTACAGGTCTACTACATATACTAGTGATTAGAGTTATCTCTATATACATAGGGAAGGGATACGAATGGATATACTCTAAGAGTCACATAGGAATGGTAGAGAGTACAGGTCTACTACATATACTAGTGATTAGAGTTATCTCTATACATAGGGAAGGGATACAAATGGATATACTCTAAGAGTCACATAGGAATGGAAGAGAGTACAAAGGTCTACTGCATATACTAGTGATTAGAGTTATCTCTATATACATAGGGAAGGGATACGGATGGATGTACTCTAAGAGTCACGTAGGAGTGGAAGAGAGCACAACGGTCTGCTGCATATACTAGTGATTAGAGTTATCTCTATATACATAGGGAAGGGATACGGATGGATATACTCTAAGAGTCACATAGGAATGGAAGAGAGCACAACGGTCTGCTGCATATACTAGTGATTAGAGTTATCTCTATATACATAGGGAAGGGATACAAATGGATATACTCTAAGAGTCACATAGGAATGGAAGAGAGTACAAAGGTCTACTGCATATACTAGTGATTAGAGTTATCTCTATATACATAGGGAAGGGATACGAATGGATATACTCTAAGAGTCACATAGGAATGGAAGAGAGTACAAAGGTCTACTGCATATACTAGTGATTAGAGTTATCTCTATATACATAGGGAAGGGATACGAACGGATATACTCTATGAGTCACATAGAAATGGAAGAGAGTACAGGTCTACTACATATACTAGTGATTAGAGTTATCTCTATATACATAGGGAAGGGATGCGAATGGATATACTCTAAGAGTCACATAGAAATGGTAGAGAGTACAAAGGTCTACTGCATATACTAGTGATTAGAGTTATCTCTATATACATAGGGAAGGGATACGAATGGATATACTCTAAGAGTCACATAGGAATGGAAGAGAGTACAGGTCTACTACATATACTAGTGATTAGAGTTATCTCTATATACATAGGGAAGGGATACGAACGGATATACTCTAAGAGTCACATAGAAATGGTAGAGAGTACAAAGGTCTACTGCATATACTAGTGATTAGAGTTATCTCTATATACATAGGGAAGGGATACGAACGGATATACTCTATGAGTCACATAGAAATGGAAGAGAGTACAGGTCTACTACATATACTAGTGATTAGAGTTATCTCTATATACATAGGGAAGGGATGCGAATGGATATACTCTAAGAGTCACATAGAAATGGTAGAGAGTACAAAGGTCTACTGCATATACTAGTGATTAGAGTTATCTCTATATACATAGGGAAGGGATACGAATGGATATACACTAAGAGTCACATAGGAATGGAAGAGAGTACAGGTCTACTACATATACTAGTGATTAGAGTTATCTCTATATACATAGGGAAGGGATACGAATGGATATACTCTAAGAGTCACATAGAAATGGTAGAGAGTACAAAGGTCTACTGCATATACTAGTGATTAGAGTTATCTCTATATACATAGGGAAGGGATACGAACTGATATACACTAAGAGTCACATAGGAATGGTAGAGTACAAAGGTCTACTGCATATACTAGTGATTAGAGTTATCTCTATATACATAGGGAAGGGATACGAATGGATATACTCTAAGAGTCACATAGAAATGGTAGAGAGTACAACGGTCTACTGCATATACTAGTGATTAGAGTTATCTCTATATACATAGGGAAGGGATACGAATGGATATACTCTATGAGTCACATAGGAATGGTAGAGTACAAAGGTCTACTGTATATACTAGTGATTAGAGTTATCTCTATATACATAGGGAAGGGATACGAATGGATATACTCTAAGAGTCACATAGGAATGGTAGAGAGTACAACGGTCTACTGCATATACTAGTGATTAGAGTTATCTCTATATACATAGGGAAGGGATACGAACGGATATACTCTAAGAGTCACATAGGAATGGTAGAGTACAAAGGTCTACTGCATATACTAGTGATTAGAGTTATCTCTATATACATAGGGAAGGGATACGGATGGATATACTCTAAGAGTCACGTAGGAATGGAAGAGAGTACAAAGGTCTGCTGCATATACTAGTGATTAGAGTTATCTCTATATACATAGGGAAGGGATACGAACGGATATACTCTATGAGTCACATAGGAATGGTAGAGTACAAAGGTCTACTGCATATACTAGTGATTAGAGTTATCTCTATATACATAGGGAAGGGATACGAACGGATATACTCTAAGAGTCACATAGGAATGGTAGAGTACAAAGGTCTACTGCATATACTAGTGATTAAAGTTATCTCTATATACATAGGGAAGGGATACGGATGGATATACTCTAAGAGTCACATAGGAATGGAAGAGAGTACAGGTCTACTACATATACTAGTGATTAGAGTTATCTCTATATACATAGGGAAGGGATACGAACGGATATACTCTAAGAGTCACATAGAAATGGTAGAGAGTACAAAGGTCTACTGCATATACTAGTGATTAGAGTTATCTCTATATACATAGGGAAGGGATACGGATGGATATACTCTAAGAGTCATTAGAGTTATCTCTATATACATAGGGAAGGGATACGGATGGATATACTCTAAGAGTCATGTAGGAATGGAAGAGAGTACAAAGGTCTGCTGCATATACTAGTGATTAGAGTTATCTCTATATACATAGGGAAGGGATACGAACGGATATACTCTAAGAGTCACATAGGAATGGTAGAGTACAAAGGTCTACTGCATATACTAGTGATTAGAGTTATCTCTATATACATAGGGAAGGGATACGAATGGATATACTCAAAGAGTCACATAGAAATGGTCGAGAGTACAACGGTCTACTGCATATACTAGTGATTAGAGTTATCTCTATATACATAGGGAAGGGATACGAATGGATATACTCTAAGAGTCACATAGGAATGGTAGAATACAAAGGTCTACTGCATATACTAGTGATTAGAGTTATCTCTATATACATAGGGAAGGGATACGGATGGATATACTCTAAGAGTCACATAGAAATGGTAGAGAGTACAAAGGTCTACTGCATATACTAGTGATTAGAGTTATCTCTATATACATAGGGAAGGGATACAAATGGATATACTCTAAGAGTCACATAGGAATGGTATATGGTACAGCGGTCTACTACATATACTAGTGATTAGAGTTATCTCTATATACATAGGGAAGGGATACGAATGGATATACACTAAGAGTCACATAGGAATGGTAGAGAGTACAGGTCTACTACATATACTACTGATTAGAGTTATCTCTATATACATAGGGAAGGGATACGAATGGATATACTCTAAGAGTCACATAGGAATGGTAGAGAGTACAGGTCTAGTACATATACTAGTGATTAGAGTTATCTCTATACATAGGGAAGGGATACAAATGGATATACTCTAAGAGTCACATAGGAATGGAAGAGAGTACAAAGGTCTGCTGCATATACTAGTGATTAGAGTTATCTCTATATACATAGGGAAGGGATACGAATGGATATACTCTAAGAGTCACATAGGAATGGAAGAGAGTACAAAGGTCTACTGCATATACTAGTGATTAGAGTTATCTCTATATACATAGGAAAGGGATACGAATGGATATACTCTAAGAGTCACATAGGAATGGTAGAGAGTACAGGTCTACTACATATACTAGTGATTAGAGTTATCTCTATATACATAGGGAAGGGATACGAATGGATATACTCTAAGAGTCACATAGGAATGGTAGAGTACAAAGGTCTACTGCATATACTAGTGATTAGAGTTATCTCTATATACATAGGGAAGGGATACGAATGGATATACTCTAAGAGTCACATAGAAATGGTAGAGAGTACAACGGTCTACTGCATATACTAGTGATTAGAGTTATCTCTATATACATAGGGAAGGGATACAAACGGATATACTCTATGAGTCACATAGGAATGGTAGAGTACAAAGGTCTACTGCATATACTAGTGATTAGAGTTTCTCTATATACATAGGGAAGGGATACGAATGGATATACTCTAAGAGTCACATAGGAATGGTAGAGAGTACAACGGTCTACTGCATATACTAGTGATTAGAGTTATCTCTATATACATAGGGAAGGGATACAAACGGATATACTCTATGAGTCACATAGGAATGGTAGAGTACAAAGGTCTACTGCATATACTAGTGATTAGAGTTCTCTATATACATAGGGAAGGGATACGAACGGATATACTCTAAGAGTCACATAGGAATGGTAGAGTACAAAGGTCTACTGCATATACTAGTGATTAGAGTTATCTCTATATACATAGGGAAGGGATACGAATGGATATACTCTAAGAGTCACATAGGAATGGTAGAGAGTACAGGTCTACTACATATACTAGTGATTAAAGTTATCTCTATATACATAGGGAAGGGATACGGATGGATATACTCTAAGAGTCACGTAGGAATGGAAGAGAGCACAACGGTCTGCTGCATATAGTAGTGATTAGAGTTATCTCTATATACATAGGGAAGGGATACGGATGGATATACTCTAAGAGTCACATAGGAATGGAAGAGAGCACAACGGTCTGCTGCATATACTAGTGATTAGAGTTATCTCTATATACATAGGGAAGGGATACGAATGGATATACTCTAAGAGTCACATAGGAATGGAAGAGAGTACAAAGGTCTACTGCATATACTAGTGATTAGAGTTTCTCTATATACATAGGGAAGGGATACGAATGGATATACTCTAAGAGTCACATAGGAATGGTAGAGAGTACAACGGTCTACTGCATATACTAGTGATTAGAGTTATCTCTATATACATAGGGAAGGGATACGAATGGATATACTCCAAGAGTCACATAGGAATGGTAGAGAGTACAACGGTCTACGGCATATACTAGTGATTAGAGTTATCTCTATATACATAGGGAAGGGATACGAATGGATATACTCTAAGAGTCACATAGGAATGGTAGAGAGTACAACGGTCTACTGCATATACTAGTGATTAGAGTTATCTCTATATACATAGGGAAGGGATACAAACGGATATACTCTATGAGTCACATAGGAATGGTAGAGTACAAAGGTCTACTGCATATACTAGTGATTAGAGTTATCTCTATATACATAGGGAAGGGATACGAACGGATATACTCTAAGAGTCACATAGGAATGGTAGAGTACAAAGGTCTACTGCATATACTAGTGATTAAAGTTATCTCTATATACATAGGGAAGGGATACGGATGGATATACTCTAAGAGTCACATAGGAATGGAAGACAGTACAGGTCTACTACATATACTAGTGATTAGAGTTATCTCTATATACATAGGGAAGGGATACGAACAGATATACTCTAAGAGTCACATAGAAATGGTAGAGAGTACAAAGGTCTACTGCATATACTAGTGATTAGAGTTATCTCTATATACATAGGGAAGGGATACGAATGGATATACTCTAAGAGTCACATAGGAATGGTAGAGTACAAAGGTCTACTGCATATACTAGTGATTAGAGTTATCTCTATATACATAGGGAAGGGATACGAATGGATATACTCTAAGAGTCACATAGAAATGGTAGAGAGTACAACGGTCTACTGCATATACTAGTGATTAGAGTTATCTCTATATACATAGGGAAGGGATACGAACGGATATACTCTATGAGTCACATAGGAATGGTAGAGTACAAAGGTCTACTGCATATACTAGTGATTAGAGTTATCTCTATATACATAGGGAAGGGATACGGATGGATATACTCTAAGAGTCATGTAGGAATGGAAGAGAGTACAAAGGTCTGCTGCATATACTAGTGATTAGAGTCATCTCTATATACATAGGGAAGGGATACAAACGGATATACTCTAAGTGTCACATAGGAATGGTAGAGTACAAAGGTCTACTGCATATACTAGTGATTAGAGTTCTCTATATACATAGGGAAGGGATACGAATGGATATACTCAAAGAGTCACATAGAAATGGTCGAGAGTACAACGGTCTACTACATATACTAGTGATTAGAGTTATCTCTATATACATAGGGAAGGGATACGAATGGATATACTCTAAGAGTCACATAGGAATGGTAGAGTACAAAGGTCTACTGCATATACTAGTGATTAGAGTTATCTCTATACATAGGGAAGGGATACAAATGGATATACTCTAAGAGTCACATAGGAATGGTATATGGTACAGCGGTCTACTACATATACTAGTGATTAGAGTTATCTCTATATACATAGGGAAGGGATACGAATGGATATACACTAAGAGTCACATAGGAATGGTAGAGAGTACAGGTCTACTACATATACTAGTGATTAGAGTTATCTCTATATACATAGGGAAGGGATACGAATGGATATACTCTAAGAGTCACATAGGAATGGTAGAGAGTACAGGTCTACTACATATACTAGTGATTAGAGTTATCTCTATACATAGGGAAGGGATACAAATGGATATACTCTAAGAGTCACATAGGAATGGAAGAGAGTACAAAGGTCTACTGCATATACTAGTGATTAGAGTTATCTCTATATACATAGGGAAGGGATACGGATGGATATACTCTAAGAGTCACGTAGGAATGGAAGAGAGCACAACGGTCTGCTGCATATACTAGTGATTAGAGTTATCTCTATATACATAGGGAAGGGATACGGATGGATATACTCTAAGAGTCACATAGGAATGGAAGACAGCACAACGGTCTGCTGCATATACTAGTGATTAGAGTTATCTCTATATACATAGGGAAGGGATACAAATGGATATACTCTAAGAGTCACATAGGAATGGAAGAGAGTACAAAGGTCTACTGCATATACTAGTGATTAGAGTTATCTCTATATACATAGGGAAGGGATACGAATGGATATACTCTAAGAGTCACATAGGAATGGTAGAGAGTACAGGTCTACTACATATACTAGTGATTAGAGTTATCTCTATATACATAGGGAAGGGATACGAATGGATATACTCTAAGAGTCACATAGGAATGGTAGAGAGTACAGGTCTACTACATATACTAGTGATTAGAGTTATCTCTATACATAGGGAAGGGATACAAATGGATATACTCTAAGAGTCACATAGGAATGGAAGAGAGTACAAAGGTCTACTGCATATACTAGTGATTAGAGTTATCTCTATATACATAGGGAAGGGATACGGATGGATATACTCTAAGAGTCACGTAGGAATGGAAGAGAGCACAACGGTCTGCTGCATATACTAGTGATTAGAGTTATCTCTATATACATAGGGAAGGGATACGAATGGATATACTCTAAGCGTCACATAGGAATGGAAGAGAGTACAAAGGTCTACTGCATATACTAGTGATTAGAGTTATCTCTATATACATAGGGAAGGGATACCAACGGATATACTCTATGAGTCACATAGAAATGGAAGAGAGTACAGGTCTACTACATATACTAGTGATTAGAGTTATCTCTATATACATAGGGAAGGGATACGAATGGATATACTCTATGAGTCACATAGAAATGGAAGAGAGTACAGGTCTACTACATATACTAGTGATTAGAGTTATCTCTATATACATAGGGAAGGGATACGAATGGATATACACTAAGAGTCACATAGAAATGGTAGAGAGTACAAAGGTCTACTGCATTTACTAGTGATTAGAGTTATCTCTATATACATAGGGAAGGGATACGAATGGATATACACTAAGAGTCACATAGGAATGGAAGAGAGTACAGGTCTACTACATATACTAGTGATTAGAGTTATCTCTATATACATAGGGAAGGGATACGAATGGATATACACTAAGAGTCACATAGAAATGGTAGAGAGTACAAAGGTCTACTGCATATACTAGTGATTAGAGTTATCTCTATATACATAGGGAAGGGATACGAACGGATATACACTAAGAGTCACATAGGAATGGAAGAGAGTACAGGTCTACTACATATACTAGTGATTAGAGTTATCTCTATATACATAGGGAAGGAATACGAATGGATATACACTAAGAGTCACATAGGAATGGTAGAGAGTACAGGTCTACTACATATACTAGTGATTAGAGTTATCTCTATATACATAGGGAAGGGATACGAACGGATATACTCTAAGAGTCACATAGGAATGGTAGAGTACAAAGGTCTACTGCATATACTAGTGATTAAAGTTATCTCTATATACATAGGGAAGGGATACGGATGGATATACTCTAAGAGTCACATAGGAATGGTAGAGTACAAAGGTCTACTGCATATACTAGTGATTAGAGTTATCTCTATATACATAGGGAAGGGATACGGATGGATATACTCTAAGAGTCACATAGGAATGGAAGAGAGCACAACGGTCTGCTGCATATACTAGTGATTAGAGTTATCTCTATATACATAGGGAAGGGATACAAATGGATATACTCTAAGAGTCACATAGGAATGGAAGAGAGTACAAAGGTCTACTGCATATACTAGTGATTAGAGTTATCTCTATGTACATAGGGAAGGGATACGAATGGATATACTCTAAGAGTCACATAAGAATGGTAGAGAGTACAGGTCTACTACATATACTAGTGATTAGAGTTATCTCTATATACATAGGGAAGGGATACGAATGGATATACTCTAAGAGTCACATAGGAATGGTAGAGAGTACAGGTCTACTACATATACTAGTGATTAGAGTTATCTCTATACATAGGGAAGGGATACAAATGGATATACTCTAAGAGTCACATAGGAATGGAAGAGAGTACAAAGGTCTACTGCATATACTAGTGATTAGAGTTATCTCTATATACATAGGGAAGGGATACGGATGGATATACTCTAAGAGTCACGTAGGAGTGGAAGAGAGCACAACGGTCTGCTGCATATACTAGTGATTAGAGTTATCTCTATATACATAGGGAAGGGATACGGATGGATATACTCTAAGAGTCACATAGGAATGGAAGAGAGCACAACGGTCTGCTGCATATACTAGTGATTAGAGTTATCTCTATATACATAGGGAAGGGATACAAATGGATATACTCTAAGAGTCACATAGGAATGGAAGAGAGTACAAAGGTCTACTGCATATACTAGTGATTAGAGTTATCTCTATATACATAGGGAAGGGATACGAATGGATATACTCTAAGAGTCACATAGGAATGGAAGAGAGTACAAAGGTCTACTGCATATACTAGTGATTAGAGTTATCTCTATATACATAGGGAAGGGATACGAACGGATATACTCTATGAGTCACATAGAAATGGAAGAGAGTACAGGTCTACTACATATACTAGTGATTAGAGTTATCTCTATATACATAGGGAAGGGATGCGAATGGATATACTCTAAGAGTCACATAGAAATGGTAGAGAGTACAAAGGTCTACTGCATATACTAGTGATTAGAGTTATCTCTATATACATAGGGAAGGGATACGAATGGATATACACTAAGAGTCACATAGGAATGGAAGAGAGTACAGGTCTACTACATATACTAGTGATTAGAGTTATCTCTATATACATAGGGAAGGGATACGAATGGATATACTCTAAGAGTCACATAGAAATGGTAGAGAGTACAAAGGTCTACTGCATATACTAGTGATTAGAGTTATCTCTATATACATAGGGAAGGGATACGAGCTGATATACACTAAGAGTCACATAGGAATGGTAGAGTACAAAGGTCTACTGCATATACTAGTGATTAGAGTTATCTCTATATACATAGGGAAGGGATACGAATGGATATACTCTAAGAGTCACATAGAAATGGTAGAGAGTACAACGGTCTACTGCATATACTAGTGATTAGAGTTATCTCTATATACATAGGGAAGGGATACGAACGGATATACTCTATGAGTCACATAGGAATGGTAGAGTACAAAGGTCTACTGTATATACTAGTGATTAGAGTTATCTCTATATACATAGGGAAGGGATACGAATGGATATACTCTAAGAGTCACATAGGAATGGTAGAGAGTACAACGGTCTACTGCATATACTAGTGATTAGAGTTATCTCTATATACATAGGGAAGGGATACGAACGGATATACTCTAAGAGTCACATAGGAATGGTAGAGTACAAAGGTCTACTGCATATACTAGTGATTAGAGTTATCTCTATATACATAGGGAAGGGATACGGATGGATATACTCTAAGAGTCACGTAGGAATGGAAGAGAGTACAAAGGTCTGCTGCATATACTAGTGATTAGAGTTATCTCTATATACATAGGGAAGGGATACGAACGGATATACTCTATGAGTCACATAGGAATGGTAGAGTACAAAGGTCTACTGCATATACTAGTGATTAGAGTTATCTCTATATACATAGGGAAGGGATACGAACGGATATACTCTAAGAGTCACATAGTAATGGTAGAGTACAAAGGTCTACTGCATATACTAGTGATTAAAGTTATCTCTATATACATAGGGAAGGGATACGGATGGATATACTCTAAGAGTCACATAGGAATGGAAGAGAGTACAGGTCTACTACATATACTAGTGATTAGAGTTATCTCTATATACATAGGGAAGGGATACAAACGGATATACTCTAAGAGTCACATAGAAATGGTAGAGAGTACAAAGGTCTACTGCATATACTAGTGATTAGAGTTATCTCTATATACATAGGGAAGGGATACGGATGGATATACTCTAAGAGTCATTAGAGTTATCTCTATATACATAGGGAAGGGATACGGATGGATATACTCTAAGAGTCATGTAGGAATGGAAGAGAGTACAAAGGTCTGCTGCATATACTAGTGATTAGAGTTATCTCTATATACATAGGGAAGGGATACGAACGGATATACTCTAAGAGTCACATAGGAATGGTAGAGTACAAAGGTCTACTGCATATACTAGTGATTAGAGTTATCTCTATATACATAGGGAAGGGATACGAATGGATATACTCAAAGAGTCACATAGAAATGGTCGAGAGTACAACGGTCTACTGCATATACTAGTGATTAGAGTTATCTCTATATACATAGGGAAGGGATACGAATGGATATACTCTAAGAGTCACATAGGAATGGTAGAATACAAAGGTCTACTGCATATACTAGTGATTAGAGTTATCTCTATATACATAGGGAAGGGATACGGATGGATATACTCTAAGAGTCACATAGAAATGGTAGAGAGTACAAAGGTCTACTGCATATACTAGTGATTAGAGTTATCTCTATATACATAGGGAAGGGATACAAATGGATATACTCTAAGAGTCACATAGGAATGGAAGAGAGTACAAAGGTCTGCTGCATATACTAGTGATTAGAGTTATCTCTATATACATAGGGAAGGGATAAGGATGGATATACTCTAAGAGTCACATAGGAATGGTATATGGTACAGCGGTCTACTACATATACTAGTGATTAGAGTTATTTCTATATACATAGGGAAGGGATACGAATGGATATACACTAAGAGTCACATAGGAATGGTAGAGAGTACAGGTCTACTACATATACTACTGATTAGAGTTATCTCTATATACATAGGGAAGGGATACGAATGGATATACTCTAAGAGTCACATAGGAATGGTAGAGAGTACAGGTCTAGTACATATACTAGTGATTAGAGTTATCTCTATACATAGGGAAGGGATACAAATGGATATACTCTAAGAGTCACATAGGAATGGAAGAGAGTACAAAGGTCTGCTGCATATACTAGTGATTAGAGTTATCTCTATATACATAGGGAAGGGATACGGATGGATATACTCTAAGAGTCACATAGGAATGGAAGAGAGCACAACGGTCTGCTGCATATACTAGTGATTAGAGTTATCTCTATATACATAGGGAAGGGATACAAATGGATATACTCTAAGAGTCACATAGGAATGGAAGAGAGTACAAAGGTCTACTGCATATACTAGTGATTAGAGTTATCTCTATATACATAGGGAAGGGATACAAATGGATATACTCTAAGAGTCACATAGGAATGGTAGAGAGTACAGGTCTACTACATATACTAGTGATTAGAGTTATCTCTATATACATAGGGAAGGGATACGAATGGATATACTCTAAGAGTCACATAGGAATGGTAGAGTACAAAGGTCTACTGCATATACTAGTGATTAGAGTTATCTCTATATACATAGGGAAGGGATACGAATGGATATACTCTAAGAGTCACATAGAAATGGTAGAGAGTACAACGGTCTACTGCATATACTAGTGATTAGAGTTATCTCTATATACATAGGGAAGGGATACAAACGGATATACTCTATGAGTCACATAGGAATGGTAGAGTACAAAGGTCTACTGCATATACTAGTGATTAGAGTTTCTCTATATACATAGGGAAGGGATACGAATGGATATACTCTAAGAGTCACATAGGAATGGTAGAGAGTACAACGGTCTACTGCATATACTAGTGATTAGAGTTATCTCTATATACATAGGGAAGGGATACAAACGGATATACTCTATGAGTCACATAGGAATGGTAGAGTACAAAGGTCTACTGCATATACTAGTGATTAGAGTTCTCTATATACATAGGGAAGGGATACAAACGGATATACTCTAAGAGTCACATAGGAATGGTAGAGTACAAAGGTCTACTGCATATACTAGTGATTAGAGTTATCTCTATATACATAGGGAAGGGATACGAATGGATATACTCTAAGAGTCACATAGGAATGGTAGAGAGTACAGGTCTACTACATATACTAGTGATTAGAGTTATCTCTATATACATAGGGAAGGGATACGAATGGATATACTCTAAGAGTCACATAGAAATGGTAGAGAGTACAAAGGTCTACTGCATATACTAGTGATTAGAGTTATCTCTATATACATAGGGAAGGGATACGAATGGATATACACTAAGAGTCACATAGGAATGGAAGAGAGTACAGGTCTACTACATATACTAGTGATTAGAGTTATCTCTATATACATAGGGAAGAGATACGAATGGATATACACTAAGAGTCACATAGAAATGGTAGAGAGTACAAAGGTCTACTGCATATACTAGTGATTAGAGTTATCTCTATATACATAGGGAAGGGATACGAACGGATATACACTAAGAGTCACATAGGAATGGAAGAGAGTACAGGTCTACTACATATACTAGTGATTAGAGTTATCTCTATATACATAGGGAAGGGATACGAATGGATATACACTAAGAGTCACATAGGAATGGTAGAGAGTACAGGTCTACTACATATACTAGTGATTAGAGTTATCTCTATATACATAGGGAAGGGATACGAACGGATATACTCTAAGAGTCACATAGGAATGGTAGAGTACAAAGGTCTACTGCATATACTAGTGATTAGAGTTATCTCTATATACATAGGGAAGGGATACGAATGGATATACTCTAAGAGTCACATAGGAATGGTAGAGAGTACAGGTCTACTACATATACTAGTGATTAGAGTTATCTCTATATACATAGGGAAGGGATACGGATGGATATACTCTAAGAGTCACATAGGAATGGTAGAGTACAAAGGTCTACTGCATATACTAGTGATTAGAGTTATCTCTATATACATAGGGAAGGGATACGGATGGATATACTCTAAGAGTCACATAGGAATGGAAGAGAGCACAACGGTCTGCTGCATATACTAGTGATTAGAGTTATCTCTATATACATAGGGAAGGGATACAAATGGATATACTCTAAGAGTCACATAGGAATGGAAGAGAGTACAAAGGTCTACTGCATATACTAGTGATTAGAGTTATCTCTATATACATAGGGAAGGGATACGAATGGATATACTCTAAGAGTCACATAAGAATGGTAGAGAGTACAGGTCTACTACATATACTAGTGATTAGAGTTATCTCTATATACATAGGGAAGGGATACGAATGGATATACTCTAAGAGTCACATAGGAATGGTAGAGAGTACAGGTCTACTACATATACTAGTGATTAGAGTTATCTCTATACATAGGGAAGGGATACAAATGGATATACTCTAAGAGTCACATAGGAATGGAAGAGAGTACAAAGGTCTACTGCATATACTAGTGATTAGAGTTATCTCTATATACATAGGGAAGGGATACGGATGGATATACTCTAAGAGTCACGTAGGAGTGGAAGAGAGCACAACGGTCTGCTGCATATACTAGTGATTAGAGTTATCTCTATATACATAGGGAAGGGATACGGATGGATATACTCTAAGAGTCACATAGGAATGGAAGAGAGCACAACGGTCTGCTGCATATACTAGTGATTAGAGTTATCTCTATATACATAGGGAAGGGATACAAATGGATATACTCTAAGAGTCACATAGGAATGGAAGAGAGTACAAAGGTCTACTGCATATACTAGTGATTAGAGTTATCTCTATATACATAGGGAAGGGATACGAATGGATATACTCTAAGAGTCACATAGGAATGGAAGAGAGTACAAAGGTCTACTGCATATACTAGTGATTAGAGTTATCTCTATATACATAGGGAAGGGATACGAACGGATATACTCTATGAGTCACATAGAAATGGAAGAGAGTACAGGTCTACTACATATACTAGTGATTAGAGTTATCTCTATATACATAGGGAAGGGATGCGAATGGATATACTCTAAGAGTCACATAGAAATGGTAGAGAGTACAAAGGTCTACTGCATATACTAGTGATTAGAGTTATCTCTATATACATAGGGAAGGGATACGAATGGATATACACTAAGAGTCACATAGGAATGGAAGAGAGTACAGGTCTACTACATATACTAGTGATTAGAGTTATCTCTATATACATAGGGAAGGGATACGAATGGATATACTCTAAGAGTCACATAGAAATGGTAGAGAGTACAAAGGTCTACTGCATATACTAGTGATTAGAGTTATCTCTATATACATAGGGAAGGGATACGAACTGATATACACTAAGAGTCACATAGGAATGGTAGAGTACAAAGGTCTACTGCATATACTAGTGATTAGAGTTATCTCTATATACATAGGGAAGGGATACGAATGGATATACTCTAAGAGTCACATAGAAATGGTAGAGAGTACAACGGTCTACTGCATATACTAGTGATTAGAGTTATCTCTATACATAGGGAAGGGATACGAACGGATATACTCTAAGAGTCACATAGGAATGGTAGAGTACAAAGGTCTACTGCATATACTAGTGATTAGAGTTATCTCTATATACATAGGGAAGGGATACGGATGGATATACTCTAAGAGTCACGTAGGAATGGAAGAGAGTACAAAGGTCTGCTGCATATACTAGTGATTAGAGTTATCTCTATATACATAGGGAAGGGATACGAACAGATATACTCTATGAGTCACATAGGAATGGTAGAGTACAAAGGTCTACTGCATATACTAGTGATTAGAGTTATCTCTATATACATAGGGAAGGGATACGAACGGATATACTCTAAGAGTCACATAGGAATGGTAGAGTACAAAGGTCTACTGCATATACTAGTGATTAAAGTTATCTCTATATACATAGGGAAGGGATACGGATGGATATACTCTAAGAGTCACATAGGAATGGAAGAGAGTACAGGTCTACTACATATACTAGTGATTAGAGTTATCTCTATATACATAGGGAAGGGATACGAACGGATATACTCTAAGAGTCACATAGAAATGGTAGAGAGTACAAAGGTCTACTGCATATACTAGTGATTAGAGTTATCTCTATATACATAGGGAAGGGATACGGATGGATATACTCTAAGAGTCATTAGAGTTATCTCTATATACATAGGGAAGGGATACGGATGGATATACTCTAAGAGTCATGTAGGAATGGAAGAGAGTACAAAGGTCTGCTGCATATACTAGTGATTAGAGTTATCTCTATATACATAGGGAAGGGATACAAACGGATATACTCTAAGAGTCACATAGGAATGGTAGAGTACAAAGGTCTACTGCATATACTAGTGATTAGAGTTATCTCTATATACATAGGGAAGGGATACGAATGGATATACTCAAAGAGTCACATAGAAATGGTCGAGAGTACAACGGTCTACTGCATATACTAGTGATTAGAGTTATCTCTATATACATAGGGAAGGGATACGAATGGATATACTCTAAGAGTCACATAGAAATGGTAGAGAGTACAAAGGTCTACTGCATATACTAGTGATTAGAGTTATCTCTATATACATAGGGAAGGGATACAAATGGATATACTCTAAGAGTCACATAGGAATGGAAGAGAGTACAAAGGTCTGCTGCATATACTAGTGATTAGAGTTATCTCTATATACATAGGGAAGGGATACGGATGGATATACTCTAAGAGTCACATAGGAATGGTATATGGTACAGCGGTCTACTACATATACTAGTGATTAGAGTTATCTCTATATACATAGGGAAGGGATACGAATGGATATACACTAAGAGTCACATAGGAATGGTAGAGAGTACAGGTCTACTACATATACTACTGATTAGAGTTATCTCTATATACATAGGGAAGGGATACGAATGGATATACTCTAAGAGTCACATAGGAATGGTAGAGAGTACAGGTCTAGTACATATACTAGTGATTAGAGTTATCTCTATATACATAGGGAAGGGATACGGATGGATATACTCTAAGAGTCACGTAGGAATGGAAGAGAGCACAACGGTCTGCTGCATATACTAGTGATTAGAGTTATCTCTATATACATAGGGAAGGGATACGGATGGATATACTCTAAGAGTCACATAGGAATGGAAGAGAGCACAACGGTCTGCTGCATATACTAGTGATTAGAGTTATCTCTATATACATAGGGAAGGGATACGAATGGATATACTCTAAGAGTCACATAGGAATGGAAGAGAGGACAAAGGTCTACTGCATATACTAGTGATTAGAGTTTCTCTATATACATAGGGAAGGGATACGAATGGATATACTCTAAGAGTCACATAGGAATGGTAGAGAGTACAACGGTCTACTGCATATACTAGTGATTAGAGTTATCTCTATATACATAGGGAAGGGATACGAATGGATATACTCCAAGAGTCACATAGGAATGGTAGAGAGTACAACGGTCTACGGCATATACTAGTGATTAGAGTTATCTCTATATACATAGGGAAGGGATACGAATGGATATACTCTAAGAGTCACATAGGAATGGTAGAGAGTACAACGGTCTACTGCATATACTAGTGATTAGAGTTATCTCTATATACATAGGGAAGGGATACGAACGGATATACTCTAAGAGTCACATAGAAATGGTAGAGAGTACAAAGGTCTACTGCATATACTAGTGATTAGAGTTATCTCTATATACATAGGGAAGGGATACGAATGGATATACTCTAAGAGTCACATAGGAATGGTAGAGTACAAAGGTCCACTGCATATACTAGTGATTAGAGTTATCTCTATATACATAGGGAAGGGATACGAATGGATATACTCTAAGAGTCACATAGAAATGGTAGAGAGTACAACGGTCTACTGCATATACTAGTGATTAGAGTTATCTCTATATACATAGGGAAGGGATACGAATGGATATACTCTAAGAGTCACATAGAAATGGTAGAGAGTACAACGGTCTACTGCATATACTAGTGATTAGAGTTATCTCTATATACATAGGGAAGGGATACGAACGGATATACTCTATGAGTCACATAGGAATGGTAGAGTACAAAGGTCTACTGTATATACTAGTGATTAGAGTTATCTCTATATACATAGGGAAGGGATACGAATGGATATACTCTAAGAGTCACATAGGAATGGTAGAGAGTACAACGGTCTACTGCATATACTAGTGATTAGAGTTATCTCTATATACATAGGGAAGGGATACGAACGGATATACTCTATGAGTCACATAGGAATGGTAGAGTACAAAGGTCTACTGCATATACTAGTGATTAGAGTTATCTCTATATACATAGGGAAGGGATACGGATGGATATACTCTAAGAGTCATGTAGGAATGGAAGAGAGTACAAAGGTCTGCTGCATATACTAGTGATTAGAGTTATCTCTATATACATAGGGAAGGGATACGAACGGATATACTCTAAGTGTCACATAGGAATGGTAGAGTACAAAGGTCTACTGCATATACTAGTGATTAGAGTTCTCTATATACATAGGGAAGGGATACGAATGGATATACTCAAAGAGTCACATAGAAATGGTCGAGAGTACAACGGTCTACTGCATATACTAGTGATTAGAGTTATCTCTATATACATAGGGAAGGGATACGAATGGATATACTCTAAGAGTCACATAGGAATGGTAGAGTACAAAGGTCTACTGCATATACTAGTGATTAGAGTTATCTCTATACATAGGGAAGGGATACAAATGGATATACTCTAAGAGTCACATAGGAATGGTATATGGTACAGCGGTCTACTACATATACTAGTGATTAGAGTTATCTCTATATACATAGGGAAGGGATACGAATGGATATACACTAAGAGTCACATAGGAATGGTAGAGAGTACAGGTCTACTACATATACTAGTGATTAGAGTTATCTATATACATAGGGAAGGGATACGAATGGATATACTCTAAGAGTCACATAGGAATGGAAGAGAGTACAAAGGTCTACTGCATATACTAGTGATTAGAGTTATCTCTATATACATAGGGAAGGGATACGGATGGATATACTCTAAGAGTCACGTAGGAATGGAAGAGAGCACAACGGTCTGCTGCATATACTAGTGATTAGAGTTATCTCTATATACATAGGGAAGGGATACGGATGGATATACTCTAAGAGTCACATAGGAATGGAAGACAGCACAACAGTCTGCTGCATATACTAGTGATTAGAGTTATCTCTATATACATAGGGAAGGGATACAAATGGATATACTCTAAGAGTCACATAGGAATGGAAGAGAGTACAAAGGTCTACTGCATATACTAGTGATTAGAGTTATCTCTATATACATAGGGAAGGGATACGAATGGATATACTCTAAGAGTCACATAGGAATGGTAGAGAGTACAGGTCTACTACATATACTAGTGATTAGAGTTATCTCTATATACATAGGGAAGGGATACGAATGGATATACTCTAAGAGTCACATAGGAATGGTAGAGAGTACAGGTCTACTACATATACTAGTGATTAGAGTTATCTCTATACATAGGGAAGGGATACGAATGGATATACTCTAAGAGTCACATAGGAATGGAAGAGAGTACAAAGGTCTACTGCATATACTAGTGATTAGAGTTATCTCTATATACATAGGGAAGGGATACCAACGGATATACTCTATGAGTCACATAGAAATGGAAGAGAGTACAGGTCTACTACATATACTAGTGATTAGAGTTATCTCTATATACATAGGGAAGGGATACGAATGGATATACTCTAAGAGTCACATAGAAATGGTAGAGAGTACAAAGGTCTACTGCATATACTAGTGATTAGAGTTATCTCTATATACATAGGGAAGGGATACGAATGGATATACACTAAGAGTCACATAGGAATGGAAGAGAGTACAGGTCTACTACATATACTAGTGATTAGAGTTATCTCTATATACATAGGGAAGGGATACGAATGGATATACACTAAGAGTCACATAGAAATGGTAGAGAGTACAAAGGTCTACTGCATATACTAGTGATTAGAGTTATCTCTATATACATAGGGAAGGGATACGGATGGATATACTCTAAGAGTCACATAGGAATGGAAGACAGCACAACGGTCTGCTGCATATACTAGTGATTAGAGTTATCTCTATATACATAGGGAAGGGATACAAATGGATATACTCTAAGAGTCACATAGGAATGGAAGAGAGTACAAAGGTCTACTGCATATACTAGTGATTAGAGTTATCTCTATATACATAGGGAAGGGATACGAATGGATATACTCTAAGAGTCACATAGGAATGGAAGAGAGTACAAAGGTCTACTGCATATACTAGTGATTAGAGTTATCTCTATATACATAGGGAAGGGATACCAACGGATATACTCTATGAGTCAAATAGAAATGGAAGAGAGTACAGGTCTACTACATATACTAGTGATTAGAGTTATCTCTATATACATAGGGAAGGGATACGAATGGATATACTCTAAGAGTCACATAGAAATGGTAGAGAGTACAAAGGTCTACTGCATATACTAGTGATTAGAGTTATCTCTATATACATAGGGAAGGGATACGAATGGATATACACTAAGAGTCACATAGGAATGGAAGAGAGTACAGGTCTACTACATATACTAGTGATTAGAGTTATCTCTATATACATAGGGAAGGGATACAAATGGCTATACACTAAGAGTCACATAGAAATGGTAGAGAGTACAAAGGTCTACTGCATATACTAGTGATTAGAGTTATCTCTATATACATAGGGAAGGGATACGAACGGATATACACTAAGAGTCACATAGGAATGGAAGAGAGTACAGGTCTACTACATATACTAGTGATTAGAGTTATCTCTATATACATAGGGAAGGGATACGAATGGATATACACTAAGAGTCACATAGGAATGGTAGAGAGTACAGGTCTACTACATATACTAGTGATTAGAGTTATCTCTATATACATAGGGAAGGGATACGAACGGATATACTCTAAGAGTCACATAGGAATGGTAGAGTACAAAGGTCTACTGCATATACTAGTGATTAAAGTTATCTCTATATACATAGGGAAGGGATACGGATGGATATACTCTAAGAGTCACATAGGAATGGAAGAGAGTACAGGTCTACTACATATACTAGTGATTAGAGTTATCTCTATATACATAGGGAAGGGATACGAACCGATATACTCTAAGAGTCACATAGGAATGGTAGAGTACAAAGGTCTACTGCATATACTAGTGATTAGAGTTATCTCTATATACATAGGGAAGGGATATGAATGGATATACTCAAAGAGTCACATAGAAATGGTCGAGAGTACAACGGTCTACTGCATATACTAGTGATTAGAGTTCTCTATATACATAGGGAAGGGATACGAATGGATATACTCTAAGAGTCACATAGGAATGGTAGAATACAAAGGTCTACTGCATATACTAGTGATTAGAGTTATCTCTATATACATAGGGAAGGGATACGGATGGATATACTCTAAGAGTCACATAGAAATGGTAGAGAGTACAAAGGTCTACTGCATATACTAGTGATTAGAGTTATCTCTATATACATAGGGAAGGGATACGGATGGATATACTCTAAGAGTCACATAGGAATGGTAGAATACAAAGGTCTACTGCATATACTAGTGATTAGAGTTATCTCTATATACATAGGGAAGGGATACAAATGGATATACTCTAAGAGTCACATAGGAATGGTAGAGTACAAAGGTCTACTCCATATACTAGTGATTAGAGTTATCTCTATACATAGGGAAGGGATACAAATGGATATACTCTAAGAGTCACATAGGAATGGTATATGGTACAGCGGTCTACTACATATACTAGTGATTAGAGTTATCTCTATATACATAGGGAAGGGATACGAATGGATATACACTAAGAGTCACATAGGAATGGTAGAGAGTACAGGTCTACTACATATACTAGTGATTAGAGTTATCTCTATATACATAGGGAAGGGATACGAATGGATATACTCTAAGAGTCACATAGGAATGGTAGAGAGTACAGGTCTACTACATATACTAGTGATTAGAGTTATCTCTATACATAGGGAAGGGATACAAATGGATATACTCTAAGAGTCACATAGGAATGGAAGAGAGTACAAAGGTCTACTGCATATACTAGTGATTAGAGTTATCTCTATATACATAGGGAAGGGATATGGATGGATATACTCTAAGAGTCACGTAGGAATGGAAGAGAGCACAACGGTCTGCTGCATATACTAGTGATTAGAGTTATCTCTATATACATAGGGAAGGGATGCGGATGGATATACTCTAAGAGTCACATAGGAATGGAAGAGAGCACAACGGTCTGCTGCATATACTAGTGATTAGAGTTATCTCTATATACATAGGGAAGGGATACAAATGGATATACTCTAAGAGTCACATAGGAATGGTAGAGTACAAAGGTCTACTGCATATACTAGTGATTAGAGTTATCTCTATATACATAGGGAAGGGATACGAATGGATATACTCTAAGAGTCACATAGAAATGGTAGAGAGTACAACGGTCTACTGCATATACTAGTGATTAGAGTTATCTCTATACATAGGGAAGGGATACGAACGGATATACTCTAAGAGTCACATAGGAATGGTAGAGTACAAAGGTCTACTGCATATACTAGTGATTAGAGTTATCTCTATATACATAGGGAAGGGATACGGATGGATATACTCTAAGAGTCACGTAGGAATGGAAGAGAGTACAAAGGTCTGCTGCATATACTAGTGATTAGAGTTATCTCTATATACATAGGGAAGGGATACGAACGGATATACTCTATGAGTCACATAGGAATGGTAGAGTACAAAGGTCTACTGCATATACTAGTGATTAGAGTTATCTCTATATACATAGGGAAGGGATACGAACGGATATACTCTAAGAGTCACATAGGAATGGTAGAGTACAAAGGTCTACTGCATATACTAGTGATTAAAGTTATCTCTATATACATAGGGAAGGGATACGGATGGATATACTCTAAGAGTCACATAGGAATGGAAGAGAGTACAGGTCTACTACATATACTAGTGATTAGAGTTATCTCTATATACATAGGGAAGGGATACGAACGGATATACTCTAAGAGTCACATAGAAATGGTAGAGAGTACAAAGGTCTACTGCATATACTAGTGATTAGAGTTATCTCTATATACATAGGGAAGGGATACGGATGGATATACTCTAAGAGTCATTAGAGTTATCTCTATATACATAGGGAAGGGATACGGATGGATATACTCTAAGAGTCATGTAGGAATGGAAGAGAGTACAAAGGTCTGCTGCATATACTAGTGATTAGAGTTATCTCTATATACATAGGGAAGGGATACAAACGGATATACTCTAAGAGTCACATAGGAATGGTAGAGTACAAAGGTCTACTGCATATACTAGTGATTAGAGTTATCTCTATATACATAGGGAAGGGATACGAATGGATATACTCAAAGAGTCACATAGAAATGGTCGAGAGTACAACGGTCTACTGCATATACTAGTGATTAGAGTTATCTCTATATACATAGGGAAGGGATACGAATGGATATACTCTAAGAGTCACATAGGAATGGTAGAATACAAAGGTCTACTGCATATACTAGTGATTAGAGTTATCTCTATATACATAGGGAAGGGATACGGATGGATATACTCTAAGAGTCACATAGAAATGGTAGAGAGTACAAAGGTCTACTGCATATACTAGTGATTAGAGTTATCTCTATATACATAGGGAAGGGATACAAATGGATATACTCTAAGAGTCACATAGGAATGGAAGAGAGTACAAAGGTCTGCTGCATATACTAGTGATTAGCGTTATCTCTATATACATAGGGAAGGGATACGGATGGATATACTCTAAGAGTCACATAGGAATGGTATATGGTACAGCGGTCTACTACATATACTAGTGATTAGAGTTATCTCTATATACATAGGGAAGGGATACGAATGGATATACACTAAGAGTCACATAGGAATGGTAGAGAGTACAGGTCTACTACATATACTACTGATTAGAGTTATCTCTATATACATAGGGAAGGGATACGAATGGATATACTCTAAGAGTCACATAGGAATGGTAGAGAGTACAGGTCTAGTACATATACTAGTGATTAGAGTTATCTCTATATACATAGGGAAGGGATACGGATGGATATACTCTAAGAGTCACGTAGGAATGGAAGAGAGCACAACGGTCTGCTGCATATACTAGTGATTAGAGTTATCTCTATATACATAGGGAAGGGATACGGATGGATATACTCTAAGAGTCACATAGGAATGGAAGAGAGCACAACGGTCTGCTGCATATACTAGTGATTAGAGTTATCTCTATATACATAGGGAAGGGATACGAATGGATATACTCTAAGAGTCACATAGGAATGGAAGAGAGGACAAAGGTCTACTGCATATACTAGTGATTAGAGTTTCTCTATATACATAGGGAAGGGATACGAATGGATATACTCTAAGAGTCACATAGGAATGGTAGAGAGTACAACGGTCTACTGCATATACTAGTGATTAGAGTTATCTCTATATACATAGGGAAGGGATACGAATGGATATACTCCAAGAGTCACATAGGAATGGTAGAGAGTACAACGGTCTACGGCATATACTAGTGATTAGAGTTATCTCTATATACATAGGGAAGGGATACGAATGGATATACTCTAAGAGTCACATAGGAATGGTAGAGAGTACAACGGTCTACTGCATATACTAGTGATTAGAGTTATCTCTATATACATAGGGAAGGGATACAAACGGATATACTCTATGAGTCACATAGGAATGGTAGAGTACAAAGGTCTACTGCATATACTAGTGATTAGAGTTATCTCTATATACATAGGGAAGGGATACGAACGGATATACTCTAAGAGTCACATAGGAATGGTAGAGTACAAAGGTCTACTGCATATACTAGTGATTAAAGTTATCTCTATATACATAGGGAAGGGATACGGATGGATATACTCTAAGAGTCACATAGGAATGGAAGAGAGTACAGGTCTACTACATATACTAGTGATTAGAGTTATCTCTATATACATAGGGAAGGGATACGAACTGATATACTCTAAGAGTCACATAGAAATGGTAGAGAGTACAAAGGTCTACTGCATATACTAGTGATTAGAGTTATCTCTATATACATAGGGAAGGGATACGAATGGATATACTCTAAGAGTCACATAGGAATGGTAGAGTACAAAGGTCCACTGCATATACTAGTGATTAGAGTTATCTCTATATACATAGGGAAGGGATACGAATGGATATACTCTAAGAGTCACATAGAAATGGTAGAGAGTACAACGGTCTACTGCATATACTAGTGATTAGAGTTATCTCTATATACATAGGGAAGGGATACGAATGGATATACTCTAAGAGTCACATAGAAATGGTAGAGAGTACAACGGTCTACTGCATATACTAGTGATTAGAGTTATCTCTATATACATAGGGAAGGGATACGAACGGATATACTCTATGAGTCACATAGGAATGGTAGA
This sequence comes from Lissotriton vulgaris, assembly GCF_964263255.1. Classification (NCBI taxonomy): domain Eukaryota; kingdom Metazoa; phylum Chordata; class Amphibia; order Caudata; family Salamandridae; genus Lissotriton; species Lissotriton vulgaris. Next base: position 129,060,144 of record NC_141685.1, read on the forward strand.
GTACAAAGGTCTACTGTATATACTAGTGATTAGAGTTATCTCTATATACATAGGGAAGGGATACGAATGGATATACTCTAAGAGTCACATAGGAATGGTAGAGAGTACAACGGTCTACTGCATATACTAGTGATTAGAGTTATCTCTATATACATAGGGAAGGGATACGAACGGATATACTCTATGAGTCACATAGGAATGGTAGAGTACAAAGGTCTACTGTATATACTAGTGATTAGAGTTATCTCTATATACATAGGGAAGGGATACGGATGGATATACTCTAAGAGTCATGTAGGAATGGAAGAGAGTACAAAGGTCTGCTGCATATACTAGTGATTAGAGTTATCTCTATATACATAGGGAAGGGATACGAACGGATATACTCTAAGTGTCACATAGGAATGGTAGAGTACAAAGGTCTACTGCATATACTAGTGAATAGAGTTCTCTATATACATAGGGAAGGGATACGAATGGATATACTCAAAGAGTCACATAGAAATGGTCGAGAGTACAACGGTCTACTGCATATACTAGTGATTAGAGTTATCTCTATATACATAGGGAAGGGATACGAATGGATATACTCTAAGAGTCACATAGGAATGGTAGAGTACAAAGGTCTACTGCATATACTAGTGATTAGAGTTATCTCTATACATAGGGAAGGGATACAAATGGATATACTCTAAGAGTCACATAGGAATGGTATATGGTACAGCGGTCTACTACATATACTAGTGATTAGAGTTATCTCTATATACATAGGGAAGGGATACGAATGGATATACACTAAGAGTCACATAGGAATGGTAGAGAGTACAGGTCTACTACATATACTAGTGATTAGAGTTATCTATATACATAGGGAAGGGATACGAATGGATATACTCTAAGAGTCACATAGGAATGGAAGAGAGTACAAAGGTCTACTGCATATACTAGTGATTAGAGTTATCTCTATATACATAGGGAAGGGATACGGATGGATATACTCTAAGAGTCACGTAGGAATGGAAGAGAGCACAACGGTCTGCTGCATATACTAGTGATTAGAGTTATCTCTATATACATAGGGAAGGGATACGGATGGATATACTCTAAGAGTCACATAGGAATGGAAGACAGCACAACAGTCTGCTGCATATACTAGTGATTAGAGTTATCTCTATATACATAGGGAAGGGATACAAATGGATATACTCTAAGAGTCACATAGGAATGGAAGAGAGTACAAAGGTCTACTGCATATACTAGTGATTAGAGTTATCTCTATATACATAGGGAAGGGATACGAATGGATATACTCTAAGAGTCACATAGGAATGGTAGAGAGTACAGGTCTACTACATATACTAGTGATTAGAGTTATCTCTATATACATAGGGAAGGGATACGAATGGATATACTCTAAGAGTCACATAGGAATGGTAGAGAGTACAGGTCTACTACATATACTAGTGATTAGAGTTATCTCTATACATAGGGAAGGGATACAAATGGATATACTCTAAGAGTCACATAGGAATGGAAGAGAGTACAAAGGTCTACTGCATATACTAGTGATTAGAGTTATCTCTATATACATAGGGAAGGGATACGAATGGATATACTCTAATAGTCACATAGGAATGGAAGAGAGTACAAAGGTCTACTGCATATACTAGTGATTAGAGTTATCTCTATATACATAGGGAAGGGATACCAACGGATATACTCTATGAGTCACATAGAAATGGAAGAGAGTACAGGTCTACTACATAAACTAGTGATTAGAGTTATCTCTATATACATAGGGAAGGGATACGAATGGATATACTCTAAGAGTCACATAGAAATGGTAGAGAGTACAAAGGTCTACTGCATATACTAGTGATTAGAGTTATCTCTATATACATAGGGAAGGGATACGAATGGATATACACTAAGAGTCACATAGGAATGGAAGAGAGTACAGGTCTACTACATATACTAGTGATTAGAGTTATCTCTATATACATAGGGAAGGGATACGAATGGATATACACTAAGAGTCACATAGAAATGGTAGAGAGTACAAAGGTCTACTGCATATACTAGTGATTAGAGTTATCTCTATATACATAGGGAAGGGATACGGATGGATATACTCTAAGAGTCACATAGGAATGGAAGACAGCACAACGGTCTGCTGCATATACTAGTGATTAGAGTTATCTCTATATACATAGGGAAGGGATACAAATGGATATACTCTAAGAGTCACATAGGAATGGAAGAGAGTACAAAGGTCTACTGCATATACTAGTGATTAGAGTTATCTCTATATACATAGGGAAGGGATACGAATGGATATACTCTAAGAGTCACATAGGAATGGAAGAGAGTACAAAGGTCTACTGCATATACTAGTGATTAGAGTTATCTCTATAGACATAGGGAAGGGATACCAACGGATATACTCTATGAGTCACATAGAAATGGAAGAGAGTACAGGTCTACTACATATACTAGTGATTAGAGTTATCTCTATATACATAGGGAAGGGATACGAATGGATATACTCTAAGAGTCACATAGAAATGGTAGAGAGTACAAAGGTCTACTGCATATACTAGTGATTAGAGTTATCTCTATATACATAGGGAAGGGATACGAATGGATATACACTAAGAGTCACATAGGAATGGAAGAGAGTACAGGTCTACTACATATACTAGTGATTAGAGTTATCTCTATATACATAGGGAAGGGATACAAATGGATATACACTAAGAGTCACATAGAAATGGTAGAGAGTACAAAGGTCTACTGCATATACTAGTGATTAGAGTTATCTCTATATACATAGGGAAGGGATACGAACGGATATACACTAAGAGTCACATAGGAATGGAAGAGAGTACAGGTCTACTACATATACTAGTGATTAGAGTTATCTCTATATACATAGGGAAGGGATACGAATGGATATACACTAAGAGTCACATAGGAATGGTAGAGAGTACAGGTCTACTACATATACTAGTGATTAGAGTTATCTCTATATACATAGGGAAGGGATACGAACGGATATACTCTAAGAGTCACATAGGAATGGTAGAGTACAAAGGTCTACTGCATATACTAGTGATTAAAGTTATCTCTATATACATAGGGAAGGGATACGGATGGATATACTCTAAGAGTCACATAGGAATGGAAGAGAGTACAGGTCTACTACATATACTAGTGATTAGAGTTATCTCTATATACATAGGGAAGGGATACGAACCGATATACTCTAAGAGTCACATAGGAATGGTAGAGTACAAAGGTCTACTGCATATACTAGTGATTAGAGTTATCTCTATATACATAGGGAAGGGATATGAATGGATATACTCAAAGAGTCACATAGAAATGGTCGAGAGTACAACGGTCTACTGCATATACTAGTGATTAGAGTTCTCTATATACATAGGGAAGGGATACGAATGGATATACTCTAAGGGTCACATAGGAATGGTAGAATACAAAGGTCTACTGCATATACTAGTGATTAGAGTTATCTCTATATACATAGGGAAGGGATACGGATGGATATACTCTAAGAGTCACATAGAAATGGTAGAGAGTACAAAGGTCTACTGCATATACTAGTGATTAGAGTTATCTCTATATACATAGGGAAGGGATACGGATGGATATACTCTAAGAGTCACATAGGAATGGTATATGGTACAGCGGTCTACTACATATACTAGTGATTAGAGTTATCTCTATATACATAGGGAAGGGATACGAATGGATATACTCTAAGAGTCACATAGGAATGGTAGAATACAAAGGTGTACTGCATATACTAGTGATTAGAGTTATCTCTATATACATAGGGAAGGGATACAAATGGATATACTCTAAGAGTCACATAGGAATGGTAGAGTACAAAGGTCTACACCATATACTAGTGATTAGAGTTATCTCTATACATAGGGAAGGGATACAAATGGATATACTCTAAGAGTCACATAGGAATGGTATATGGTACAGCGGTCTACTACATATACTAGTGATTAGAGTTATCTCTATATACATAGGGAAGGGATACGAATGGATATACACTAAGAGTCACATAGGAATGGTAGAGAGTACAGGCCTACTACATATACTAGTGATTAGAGTTATCTCTATATACATAGGGAAGGGATACGAATGGATATACTCTAAGAGTCACATAGGAATGGTAGAGAGTACAGGTCTACTACATATACTAGTGATTAGAGTTATCTCTATACATAGGGAAGGGATACAAATGGATATACTCTAAGAGTCACATAGGAATGGAAGAGAGTACAAAGGTCTACTGCATATACTAGTGATTAGAGTTATCTCTATATACATAGGGAAGGGATACGGATGGATATACTCTAAGAGTCACGTAGGAATGGAAGAGAGCACAACGGTCTGCTGCATATACTAGTGATTAGAGTTATCTCTATATACATAGGGAAGGGATGCGGATGGATATACTCTAAGAGTCACATAGGAATGGAAGAGAGCACAACGGTCTGCTGCATATACTAGTGATTAGAGTTATCTCTATATACATAGGGAAGGGATACAAATGGATATACTCTAAGAGTCACATAGGAATGGTAGAGTACAAAGGTCTACTGCATATACTAGTGATTAGAGTTATCTCTATATACATAGGGAAGGGATACAAATGGATATACTCTAAGAGTCACATAGAAATGGTAGAGAGTACAACGGTCTACTGCATATACTAGTGATTAGAGTTATCTCTATATACATAGGGAAGGGATACGAATGGATATACTCTAAGAGTCACATAGGAATGGTAGAGTACAAAGGTCTACTGCATATACTAGTGATTAGAGTTATCTCTATATACATAGGGAAGGGATACGAACGGATATACTCTAAGAGTCACATAGGAATGGTAGAGTACAAAGGTCTACTGCATATACTAGTGATTAGAGTTATCTCTATATACATAGGGAAGGGATACGGATGGATATACTCTAAGAGTCACGTAGGAATGGAAGAGAGTACAAAGGTCTGCTGCATATACTAGTGATTAGAGTTATCTCTATATACATAGGGAAGGGATACGAACGGATATACTCTATGAGTCACATAGGAATGGTAGAGTACAAAGGTCTACTGCATATACTAGTGATTAGAGTTATCTCTATATACATAGGGAAGGGATACGAACGGATATACTCTAAGAGTCACATAGGAATGGTAGAGTACAAAGGTCTACTGCATATACTAGTGATTAAAGTTATCTCTATATACATAGGGAAGGGATACGGATGGATATACTCTAAGAGTCACATAGGAATGGAAGAGAGTACAGGTCTACTACATATACTAGTGATTAGAGTTATCTCTATATACATAGGGAAGGGATACGAACGGATATACTCTAAGAGTCACATAGAAATGGTAGAGAGTACAAAGGTCTACTGCATATACTAGTGATTAGAGTTATCTCTATATACATAGGGAAGGGATACGAATGGATATACTCTAAGAGTCACATAGAAATGGTAGAGAGTACAACGGTCTACTGCATATACTAGTGATTAGAGTTATCTCTATATACATAGGGAAGGGATACGAACGGATATACTCTATGAGTCACATAGGAATGGTAGAGTACAAAGGTCTACTGTATATACTAGTGATTAGAGTTATCTCTATATACATAGGGAAGGGATACGAATGGATATACTCTAAGAGTCACATAGGAATGGTAGAGAGTACAACGGTCTGCTGCATATACTAGTGATTAGAGTTATCTCTATATACATAGGGAAGGGATACGAACGGATATACTCTAAGAGTCACATAGGAATGGTAGAGTACAAAGGTCTACTGCATATACCAGTGATTAGAGTTATCTCTATATACATAGGGAAGGGATACGGATGGATATACTCTAAGAGTCATGTAGGAATGGAAGAGAGTACAAAGGCCTGCTGCATATACTAGTGATTAGAGTTATCTCTATATACATAGGGAAGGGATACGAACGGATATACTCTAAGAGTCACATAGGAATGGTAGAGAGTACAAAGGTCTACTGCATATACTAGTGATTAGAGTTATCTCTATATACATAGGGAAGGGATACGGATGGATATACTCTAAGAGTCACATAGGAATGGAAGACAGCACAACGGTCTGCTGCATATACTAGTGATTAGAGTTATCTCTATATACATAGGGAAGGGATACAAATGGATATACTCTAAGAGTCACATAGGAATGGAAGAGAGTACAAAGGTCTACTGCATATACTAGTGATTAGAGTTATCTCTATATACATAGGGAAGGGATACGAATGGATATACTCTAAGAGTCACATAGGAATGGAAGAGAGTACAAAGGTCTACTGCATATACTAGTGATTAGAGTTATCTCTATATACATAGGGAAGGGATACCAACGGATATACTCTATGAGTCACATAGAAATGGAAGAGAGTACAGGTCTACTACATATACTAGTGATTAGAGTTATCTCTATATACATAGGGAAGGGATACGAATGGATATACTCTAAGAGTCACATAGAAATGGTAGAGAGTACAAAGGTCTACTGCATATACTAGTGATTAGAGTTATCTCTATATACATAGGGAAGGGATACGAATGGATATACACTAAGAGTCACATAGGAATGGAAGAGAGTACAGGTCTACTACATATACTAGTGATTAGAGTTATCTCTATATACATAGGGAAGGGATACAAATGGATATACACTAAGAGTCACATAGAAATGGTAGAGAGTACAAAGGTCTACTGCATATACTAGTGATTAGAGTTATCTCTATATACATAGGGAAGGGATACGAACGGATATACACTAAGAGTCACATAGGAATGGAAGAGAGTACAGGTCTACTACATATACTAGTGATTAGAGTTATCTCTATATACATAGGGAAGGGATACGAATGGATATACACTAAGAGTCACATAGGAATGGTAGAGTACAAAGGTCTACTGCATATACTAGTGATTAAAGTTATCTCTATATACATAGGGAAGGGATACGGATGGATATACTCTAAGAGTCACATAGGAATGGAAGAGAGTACAGGTCTACTACATATACTAGTGATTAGAGTTATCTCTATATACATAGGGAAGGGATACGAACAGATATACTCTAAGAGTCACATAGGAATGGTAGAGTACAAAGGTCTACTGCATATACTAGTGATTAGAGTTATCTCTATATACATAGGGAAGGGATATGAATGGATATACTCAAAGAGTCACATAGAAATGGTCGAGAGTACAACGGTCTACTGCATATACTAGTGATTAGAGTTCTCTATATACATAGGGAAGGGATACGAATGGATATACTCTAAGGGTCACATAGGAATGGTAGAATACAAAGGTCTACTGCATATACTAGTGATTAGAGTTATCTCTATATACATAGGGAAGGGATACGGATGGATATACTCTAAGAGTCACATAGAAATGGTGGAGAGTACAAAGGTCTACTGCATATACTAGTGATTAGAGTTATCTCTATATACATAGGGAAGGGATACGGATGGATATACTCTAAGAGTCACATAGGAATGGTATATGGTACAGCGGTCTACTACATATACTAGTGATTAGAGTTATCTCTATATACATAGGGAAGGGATACGAATGGATATACTCTAAGAGTCACATAGGAATGGTAGAATACAAAGGTCTACTGCATATACTAGTGATTAGAGTTATCTCTATATACATAGGGAAGGGATACAAATGGATATACTCTAAGAGTCACATAGGAATGGTAGAGTACAAAGGTCTACTCCATATACTAGTGATTAGAGTTATCTCTATACATAGGGAAGGGATACAAATGGATATACTCTAAGAGTCACATAGGAATGGCATATGGTACAGCGGTCTACTACATATACTAGTGATTAGAGTTATCTCTATATACATAGGGAAGGGATACGAATTGATATACACTAAGAGTCACATAGGAATGGTAGAGAGTACAGGTCTACTACATATACTAGTGATTAGAGTTATCTCTATATACATAGGGAAGGGATACGAATGGATATACTCTAAGAGTCACATAGGAATGGTAGAGAGTACAGGTCTACTACATATACTAGTGATTAGAGTTATCTCTATTCATAGGGAAGGGATACAAATGGATATACTCTAAGAGTCACATAGGAATGGAAGAGAGTACAAAGGTCTACTGCATATACTAGTGATTAGAGTTATCTCTATATACATAGGGAAGGGATACGGATGGATATACTCTAAGAGTCACGTAGGAATGGAAGAGAGCACAACGGTCTGCTGCATATACTAGTGATTAGAGTTATCTCTATATACATAGGGAAGGGATGCGGATGGATATACTCTAAGAGTCACATAGGAATGGAAGAGAGCACAACGGTCTGCTGCATATACTAGTGATTAGAGTTATCTCTATATACATAGGGAAGGGATACGAATGGATATACACTAAGAGTCACATAGGAATGGTAGAGAGTACAGGCCTACTACATATACTAGTGATTAGAGTTATCTCTATATACATAGGGAAGGGATACGAATGGATATACTCTAAGAGTCACATAGGAATGGTAGAGAGTACAGGTCTACTACATATACTAGTGATTAGAGTTATCTCTATACATAGGGAAGGGATACAAATGGATATACTCTAAGAGTCACATAGGAATGGAAGAGAGTACAAAGGTCTACTGCATATACTAGTGATTAGAGTTATCTCTATATACATAGGGAAGGGATACGGATGGATATACTCTAAGAGTCACGTAGGAATGGAAGAGAGCACAACGGTCTGCTGCATATACTAGTGATTAGAGTTATCTCTATATACATAGGGAAGGGATGCGGATGGATATACTCTAAGAGTCACATAGGAATGGAAGAGAGCACAACGGTCTGCTGCATATACTAGTGATTAGAGTTATCTCTATATACATAGGGAAGGGATACAAATGGATATACTCTAAGAGTCACATAGGAATGGTAGAGTACAAAGGTCTACTGCATATACTAGTGATTAGAGTTATCTCTATATACATAGGGAAGGGATACAAATGGATATACTCTAAGAGTCACATAGAAATGGTAGAGAGTACAACGGTCTACTGCATATACTAGTGATTAGAGTTATCTCTATATACATAGGGAAGGGATACGAATGGATATACTCTAAGAGTCACATAGGAATGGTAGAGTACAAAGGTCTACTGCATATACTAGTGATTAGAGTTATCTCTATATACATAGGGAAGGGATACGAACGGATATACTCTAAGAGTCACATAGGAATGGTAGAGTACAAAGGTCTACTGCATATACTAGTGATTAGAGTTATCTCTATATACATAGGGAAGGGATACGGATGGATATACTCTAAGAGTCACGTAGGAATGGAAGAGAGTACAAAGGTCTGCTGCATATACTAGTGATTAGAGTTATCTCTATATACATAGGGAAGGGATACGAACGGATATACTCTATGAGTCACATAGGAATGGTAGAGTACAAAGGTCTACTGCATATACTAGTGATTAGAGTTATCTCTATATACATAGGGAAGGGATACGAACGGATATACTCTAAGAGTCACATAGGAATGGTAGAGTACAAAGGTCTACTGCATATACTAGTGATTAAAGTTATCTCTATATACATAGGGAAGGGATACGGATGGATATACTCTAAGAGTCACATAGGAATGGAAGAGAGTACAGGTCTACTACATATACTAGTGATTAGAGTTATCTCTATATACATAGGGAAGGGATACGAACGGATATACTCTAAGAGTCACATAGAAATGGTAGAGAGTACAAAGGTCTACTGCATATACTAGTGATTAGAGTTATCTCTATATACATAGGGAAGGGATACGAATGGATATACTCTAAGAGTCACATAGAAATGGTAGAGAGTACAACGGTCTACTGCATATACTAGTGATTAGAGTTATCTCTATATACATAGGGAAGGGATACGAACGGATATACTCTATGAGTCACATAGGAATGGTAGAGTACAAAGGTCTACTGTATATACTAGTGATTAGAGTTATCTCTATATACATAGGGAAGGGATACGAATGGATATACTCTAAGAGTCACATAGGAATGGTAGAGAGTACAACGGTCTGCTGCATATACTAGTGATTAGAGTTATCTCTATATACATAGGGAAGGGATACGAACGGATATACTCTAAGAGTCACATAGGAATGGTAGAGTACAAAGGTCTACTGCATATACCAGTGATTAGAGTTATCTCTATATACATAGGGAAGGGATACGGATGGATATACTCTAAGAGTCATGTAGGAATGGAAGAGAGTACAAAGGCCTGCTGCATATACTAGTGATTAGAGTTATCTCTATATACATAGGGAAGGGATACGAACGGATATACTCTAAGAGTCACATAGGAATGGTAGAGAGTACAAAGGTCTACTGCATATACTAGTGATTAGAGTTATCTCTATATACATAGGGAAGGGATACGGATGGATATACTCTAAGAGTCACATAGGAATGGAAGACAGCACAACGGTCTGCTGCATATACTAGTGATTAGAGTTATCTCTATATACATAGGGAAGGGATACAAATGGATATACTCTAAGAGTCACATAGGAATGGAAGAGAGTACAAAGGTCTACTGCATATACTAGTGATTAGAGTTATCTCTATATACATAGGGAAGGGATACGAATGGATATACTCTAAGAGTCACATAGGAATGGAAGAGAGTACAAAGGTCTACTGCATATACTAGTGATTAGAGTTATCTCTATATACATAGGGAAGGGATACCAACGGATATACTCTATGAGTCACATAGAAATGGAAGAGAGTACAGGTCTACTACATATACTAGTGATTAGAGTTATCTCTATATACATAGGGAAGGGATACGAATGGATATACTCTAAGAGTCACATAGAAATGGTAGAGAGTACAAAGGTCTACTGCATATACTAGTGATTAGAGTTATCTCTATATACATAGGGAAGGGATACGAATGGATATACACTAAGAGTCACATAGGAATGGAAGAGAGTACAGGTCTACTACATATACTAGTGATTAGAGTTATCTCTATATACATAGGGAAGGGATACAAATGGATATACACTAAGAGTCACATAGAAATGGTAGAGAGTACAAAGGTCTACTGCATATACTAGTGATTAGAGTTATCTCTATATACATAGGGAAGGGATACGAACGGATATACACTAAGAGTCACATAGGAATGGAAGAGAGTACAGGTCTACTACATATACTAGTGATTAGAGTTATCTCTATATACATAGGGAAGGGATACGAATGGATATACACTAAGAGTCACATAGGAATGGTAGAGTACAAAGGTCTACTGCATATACTAGTGATTAAAGTTATCTCTATATACATAGGGAAGGGATACGGATGGATATACTCTAAGAGTCACATAGGAATGGAAGAGAGTACAGGTCTACTACATATACTAGTGATTAGAGTTATCTCTATATACATAGGGAAGGGATACGAACAGATATACTCTAAGAGTCACATAGGAATGGTAGAGTACAAAGGTCTACTGCATATACTAGTGATTAGAGTTATCTCTATATACATAGGGAAGGGATATGAATGGATATACTCAAAGAGTCACATAGAAATGGTCGAGAGTACAACGGTCTACTGCATATACTAGTGATTAGAGTTCTCTATATACATAGGGAAGGGATACGAATGGATATACTCTAAGGGTCACATAGGAATGGTAGAATACAAAGGTCTACTGCATATACTAGTGATTAGAGTTATCTCTATATACATAGGGAAGGGATACGGATGGATATACTCTAAGAGTCACATAGAAATGGTGGAGAGTACAAAGGTCTACTGCATATACTAGTGATTAGAGTTATCTCTATATACATAGGGAAGGGATACGGATGGATATACTCTAAGAGTCACATAGGAATGGTATATGGTACAGCGGTCTACTACATATACTAGTGATTAGAGTTATCTCTATATACATAGGGAAGGGATACGAATGGATATACTCTAAGAGTCACATAGGAATGGTAGAATACAAAGGTCTACTGCATATACTAGTGATTAGAGTTATCTCTATATACATAGGGAAGGGATACAAATGGATATACTCTAAGAGTCACATAGGAATGGTAGAGTACAAAGGTCTACTCCATATACTAGTGATTAGAGTTATCTCTATACATAGGGAAGGGATACAAATGGATATACTCTAAGAGTCACATAGGAATGGCATATGGTACAGCGGTCTACTACATATACTAGTGATTAGAGTTATCTCTATATACATAGGGAAGGGATACGAATTGATATACACTAAGAGTCACATAGGAATGGTAGAGAGTACAGGTCTACTACATATACTAGTGATTAGAGTTATCTCTATATACATAGGGAAGGGATACGAATGGATATACTCTAAGAGTCACATAGGAATGGTAGAGAGTACAGGTCTACTACATATACTAGTGATTAGAGTTATCTCTATTCATAGGGAAGGGATACAAATGGATATACTCTAAGAGTCACATAGGAATGGAAGAGAGTACAAAGGTCTACTGCATATACTAGTGATTAGAGTTATCTCTATATACATAGGGAAGGGATACGGATGGATATACTCTAAGAGTCACGTAGGAATGGAAGAGAGCACAACGGTCTGCTGCATATACTAGTGATTAGAGTTATCTCTATATACATAGGGAAGGGATGCGGATGGATATACTCTAAGAGTCACATAGGAATGGAAGAGAGCACAACGGTCTGCTGCATATACTAGTGATTAGAGTTATCTCTATATACATAGGGAAGGGATACAAATGGATATACTCTAAGAGTCACATAGGAATGGTAGAGTACAAAGGTCTACTGCATATACTAGTGATTAGAGTTATCTCTATATACATAGGGAAGGGATACGAATGGATATACTCTAAGAGTCACATAGAAATGGTAGAGAGTACAACGGTCTACTGCATATACTAGTGATTAGAGTTATCTCTATATACATAGGGAAGGGATACGAATGGATATACTCTAAGAGTCACATAGGAATGGTAGAGTACAAAGGTCTACTGCATATACTAGTGATTAGAGTTATCTCTATATACATAGGGAAGGGATACGAACGGATATACTCTAAGAGTCACATAGGAATGGTAGAGTACAAAGGTCTACTGCATATACTAGTGATTAGAGTTATCTCTATATACATAGGGAAGGGATACGGATGGATATACTCTAAGAGTCACGTAGGAATGGAAGAGAGTACAAAGGTCTGCTGCATATACTAGTGATTAGAGTTATCTCTATATACATAGGGAAGGGATACGAACGGATATACTCTATGAGTCACATAGGAATGGTAGAGTACAAAGGTCTACTGCATATACTAGTGATTAGAGTTATCTCTATATACATAGGGAAGGGATACGAACGGATATACTCTAAGAGTCACATAGGAATGGTAGAGTACAAAGGTCTACTGCATATACTAGTGATTAAAGTTATCTCTATATACATAGGGAAGGGATACGGATGGATATACTCTAAGAGTCACATAGGAATGGAAGAGAGTACAGGTCTACTACATATACTAGTGATTAGAGTTATCTCTATATACATAGGGAAGGGATACGAACGGATATACTCTAAGAGTCACATAGAAATGGTAGAGAGTACAAAGGTCTACTGCATATACTAGTGATTAGAGTTATCTCTATATACATAGGGAAGGGATACGAATGGATATACTCTAAGAGTCACATAGGAATGGTAGAGTACAAAGGTCTACTGCATATACTAGTGATTGGAGTTATCTCTATATACATAGGGAAGGTATACGAATGGATATACTCTAAGAGTCACATAGGAATGGTAGAGTACAAAGGTCTACTGCATATACTAGTGATTGGAGTTATCTCTATATACATAGGGAAGGTATACGAATGGATATACTCTAAGAGTCACATAGGAATGGTAGAGTACAAAGGTCTACTGCATATACTAGTGATTAGAGTTATCTCTATATACATAGGGAAGGGATACGAATGGATATACTCTAAGAGTCACATAGAAATGGTAGAGAGTACAAAGGTCTACTGCATATACTAGTGATTAGAGTTATCTCTATATACATAGGGAAGGGATACGAATGGATATACTCTAAGAGTCGCATAGAAATGGTAGAGAGTACAACGGTCTACTGCATATACTAGTGATTAGAGTTATCTCTATATACATAGGGAAGGGATACGAATGGATATACTCTAAGAGTCGCATAGGAATGGTAGAGAGTACAAAGGTCTACTGCATATACTAGTGATTAGAGTTATCTCTATATACATAGGGAAGGGATACCAATGGATATACTCTAAGAGTCACATAGAAATGGTAGAGAGTACAACGGTCTACTGCATATACTAGTGATTAGAGTTATCTCTATATACATAGGGAAGGGATACGAATGGATATACTCTAAGAGTCACATAGAAATGGTAGAGAGTACAACGGTCTACTGTATATACTAGTGATTAGAGTTATCTCTATATACACATAGGGAAGGGATACGGATGGATATACTCTAAGAGTCACGTAGAAATGGTAGCGAGTACAATGGTCTACTAGTGATTAGAGTTATCTCTATATACATAGGGAAGGGATACGAATAGATATACTCTAAGAGTCACGTAGGAATGGAAGAGAGTACAAAGGTCTACTGCATATACTAGTGATTAGAGTTATCTCTATATACATAGGGAAGGGATACGAATGGATATACTCTAAGAGTCACATAGAAATGGTAGAGAGTACAACGGTCTACTGCATATACTAGTGATTAGAGTTATCTCTATATACATAGGGAAGGGATACGAATGGATATACTCTAAGAGTCACATAGAAATGGTAGAGAGTACATCGGTCTACTGCATATACTAGTGATTCGAGTTATCTCTATATACATAGGGAAGGTGTTAGACCTGACATCCTTGGCGTGGTTTTTCCCCCATCTTTTTGCCTCTGACTCATGTATTTTTGATGCTGTGCTGGATTTCGTTTTTGCTGGTTTAGATGCTTTGGACCCTCTGCCACTGCTGATCAGTGTCAGAGGGTAAGTGCTCCCTCTGTAAATTGTCATATTGATTGGGTATCCCTGATTGGCATATTTGTATCACCATGAAGTCCCTAGTAAAGTGCAACGTGTGTGCCAGGGCTGGTGATGACAGATGCTGCAGCGCAGATTGTGCCACCCACATGAGTAGCCCTAAAATGATGTCTCAGGCCTGCCAGCGCAGGGCCTGTGTGCAGTCAGTGGACTGCCATGTCCGCCTGGCCAGTGTCCCCACTGGCTGGGCCTAACCCTTCCCTGTCTGTGCACCCCAGTCACCCCTATGGAAGGCTCAAGGTAACCCCCTGGGCAGGGTGCAGTGCATGGATACGGTAGAGCATGTACTTGTGCAGGTAACATGCTCTGGTAGTGAGCAGCAGCCATTTTGGGTGCTCACTGCTGTAAGGCTATCTTGCTCCATAGATTAACATGGGGGAGGCTGGTCCCAAAGGATACCAGCCTATCTTCCCATAGGAACAAGATGGGACATAAGTGAATGATATCCCTGAACTCAGAATTTAATAACACATCTTTTAGTAAAGGTTGTTTTTAAATTCAGTGTTTGAGAATAGTACTTTTAGAAAGTGGCTGTTCTCTTGTCTAACCTTTCTGTGTGCCTGGGACTGGTTGTGGATTGACTGTCTGGTTTGAGGATGACAGGGTCTGCAGAGCCCCCAGGGGGTTATCTGGGCCAGCCCGTGGATGAAAGGCAGCATCTGCTGCCAAGGAAGTGGGAGGAGATAGCATCTGATAGTAAAGGGCTGTGCCTGCCTGACCATAAAGCTGACTCCCAGAAGGAAACCAGAAACACCCCAGTGCTCCAGCAACCCCCAGAACTGGTTTAGACAGGGCTCAGGGCCCCTTCTGCACAAAGACTTCAAAAGACTTCAAAGGACTTCAAAGACGTTTTGGGGTATAAGAGAAGGACCCCTGACAACAGAAGTTCAGATTCTACAATCAAGAGGAACCTCTGCCAGAAGAAGGACTGCTGAAGGAGCTGATGGAAGATTGCCTTGCTGTGTGCTTTAAGGGCTGACCTATCCTGCTATCCAACTGAAGGAGAGGAGAAGAAAGGGACTTTGCTGTGAGCTGTGACCCTGCCTGCTTGAAACTGCTAAGACTTTGCTGTGTGCTGTGTCTGCAACCTGAATCTCCAAGGGCCTGGGAAGAGCTGGCTCCCTGTCTGCAACCCAGGAACATAAAGGTTGCCCAAGGACCACAAGATTCTGCTGCGCCCCCTGAAGCTGCTGTGCAGTGCAAAGATCGTGAGACACTGTGTGTGGCTGTGTAGCGCACTGGCTGCTCTCTAACCCGAGTGAGGGCGCCGCGCTGAACCAGCCTGCCGTGTGGCCGAGGTCGCCGTGTACATCGACACGTGTGGGGCGAAGATCTGAGCTTGTGGGTCTCCTCAGCGCAAGGAGCGCTGGAAAACAATTGCTGGCCGTGTCACCGTCGCAGCCCGGGGTCAGTAACCCCCGTGAAAAGTGTCCCGAATCTTCCCGGTGACTGCGTGCTAAAGATCGAGCCCGCCGCGCTCTGATAGGGTGAGAGAGCCGAGCCCCCTCACCAGAGCCGCGACGGGATTGGCTGAGCCGGCGGAGCGTCATCGGCGAGGCCGCGCTGCCATTGGTTGGCGGCCTCGCGCTCAGAGGGGCTCGACCTGAGGGCTGCGACAGGATTGGCTGCCTCGACTGAAGCTGCCGAGGAGCCGGGAGAATTCGCCGAGATCACCGCCGGGCCCGGGGAAGACTGACCTGACCTCGCCGAGGGATCTTATCGAGTGTTCCAGCCCCCGGCCTGCCGTCTCTGCTCCCCGCTGCTCTCTGAAGGATCAAGAGCGGGCGGAGAGCGTCCTGAGACCGGCCGGGCTGGAGCACTACTGAGCCTTCACCCGCGAGGTGCGCCTGGGGGCCCAACGTCACTACGAGCACGGGGAAGGAAGTCCCCCCCCCCCTCCAAGCATCCGGGTGAGACGCGCTTGAAGCGCTTAGAGTCCCTGACGCCAGGGGCTCATTGTGGCATATTTCTTTAACGCTGGCATTGTTTGGACTGCTCGTTTTTAGAGCGCATCCATTAGAAATCAGTGGCATTAGTTCTAACTGATGACAGAGACTTGAGACATTTGTTTTACCTGAGAACTTCCTGAAATTAAGTACCACCAATTAAGATTAAGTGCATCATTCCTATACTAAAGTGATTATCGTGCAACTGCCTTATTTACATTGCTGCAACCAGATAAAGTTATATATATTTTTATAAAATATACTTACCTGTGTGGTCTCAGTTTGTGGTGGATTGGGGATTATTGTTGTGTTAAGTGCAAATATTATACACATTGCCTTGGGGATAAGCCTGCCTGCTCGCGCCAAGCTACCTAGAGGAGAGCGGAGGTTATCTACTGTGTATATTCCTTCACCCTGACTAGAAGCAAGGGTCCCTACTTGGTCTAAGGTACTTACCTCTGCCAACTAGAGACCCCCAGATCTAACAGAAGGGATACGAATGGATATACTCTAAGAGTCACATAGGAATGGTAGAGTACAAAGGTCTACTGCATATACTAGTGATTAGAGTTATCTCTATATACATAGGGAAGGGATACGAACGGATATACTCTAAGAGTCACATAGGAATGGCAGAGAGTACAACGGTCTACTGCATATACTAGTGATTAGAGTTATCTCTATATACATAGGGAAGGGATACGAACGGATATACTCTAAGAGTCAAATAGGAATGGTAGAGAGTACAGGTCTACTACATATACTAGTGATTAGAGTTATCTCTATACATAGGGAAGGGATACAAATGGATATACTCTAAGAGTCACATAGGAATGGAAGAGAGTACAGGTCTACTACATATACTAGTGATTAGAGTTATCTCTATATACATAGGGGAGGGATACGAATGGATATACTCTGAGTCACATAGGATATACTCTAAGAGTCCAAAGGTCTACTGCATATACTAGTGATTAGAGTTATCTCTATATACATAGGGAAGGGATACGAATGGATATACTCTAAGAGTCGCTTAGGAATGGTAGAGAGTACAAAGGTCTACTGCATATACTAGTGATTAGAGTTATCTCTATATACATAGGGAAGGGATACGAATGGATATACTCTAAGAGTCACATAGAAATGGTAGAGCGTACAACGGTCTACCGCATATACTAGTGATTAGAGTTATCTCTATATACATAGGGAAGGGATACGAATGGATATACTCTAAGAGTCACATAGGAATGGTAGAGTACAAAAGTCTACTGCATATACTAGTGATTAGAGTTATCTCTATATACATAGGGAAGGGATACGAACGGATATACTCTAAGAGTCAAATAGGAATGGTAGAGAGTACAGGTCTACTACATATACTAGTGATTAGAGTTATCTCTATACATAGGGAAGGGATACAAATGGATATACTCTAAGAGTCACATAGGAATGGAAGAGAGTACAGGTCTACTACATATACTAGTGATTAGAGTTATCTCTATATACATAGGGGAGGGATACGAATGGATATACTCTGAGTCACATAGGATATACTCTAAGAGTCCAAAGGTCTACTGCATATACTAGTGATTAGAGTTATCTCTATATACATAGGGAAGGGATACGAATGGATATACTCTAAGAGTCGCTTAGGAATGGTAGAGAGTACAAAGGTCTACTGCATATACTAGTGATTAGAGTTATCTCTATATACATAGGGAAGGGATACGAATGGATATACTCTAAGAGTCACATAGAAATGGTAGAGAGTACAACGGTCTACTGCATATACTAGTGATTAGAGTTATCTCTATATACATAGGGAAGGGATACGAACGGATATACTCTAAGAGTCACATAGGAATGGTAGAGTACAAAGGTCTACTGCATTTACTAGTGATTAGAGTTATCTCTATATACATAGGGAAGGGATACGAATGGATATACTCTAAGAGTCACATAGGAATGGTAGAGAGTACAGGTCTACTACATATACTAGTGATTAGAGTTATCTCTATACATAGGGAAGGGATACAAATGGATATACTCTAAGAGTCACATAGGAATGGAAGAGAGTACAGGTCTACTACATATACTAGTGATTAGAGTTATCTCTATATACATAGGGAAGGGATACGAACGGATATACTCTAAGAGTCACATAGGAATGGTAGAGTACAAAGGTCTACTGCATATACTAGTGATTAGAGTTATCTCTATACATAGGGAAGGGATACGAATGGATATACTCTAAGAGTCACATAGGAATGGTAGAGAGTACAAAGGTCTACTGCATATACTAGTGATTAGAGTTATCTCTATATACATAGGGAAGGGATACGAACGGATATACTCTAAGAGTCACATAGGAATGGTAGAGTACAAAGGTCTACTGCATATACTAGTGATTAGAGTTATCTCTATATACATAGGGAAGGGATATGACTGGATATACTCAAGGGTCACATAGGAATGGATGACCAATGAGGGTCAATGAGCATTTTTGATACAAATGTATGTATAGGCATTTATATAGCGCACTACTTACCCGTAGGGTCCCAAGGCGCTTCGACCGCTGCGAAACCCTTCCTGGCTTCCCTGAGAGATGGTCCCTTAATGGGTATCTCCAGGGTGAGACCAGGCATCCCCGGCGGTCTGGTGGGGCCGTTAGTGAAGATGAGGCAAGCTAATGCCCAGAGTTGCCGAGTGTGATCGCTGATCAGAGTGGGCACCGAGGCGAGAGAATTATCGAGTCCGCTGACCCTGGTCCAGAAACCTGCCGCGCCGGGAATCGAACCCTGGTCCCGGGCCGTCCTCTGCTCTCGGGTCTGCCGCCTCTAACCAGTGAGCCACACTACTAATCATCGATCAATGCAGACAACAACAAAATGAATCCCGTACAGCAGGCTGGAGACCCCCAGCACCAGATAATCTTTGTGCCTCTTGACCTCACCTGGGGTTTCATGTGGGTCCTGTGGGCCCTGCTATGGTCGGGTTAAAAGAGGGCCTGAGGATGAACAACTGCGCATGCGCTGGTGATTGACATAACTTCCCACAGCGCAGGGTAAAGAGGCCTTAGACTAACTCCGCATGCGTTGAGGACAACATAGATTAACTGCGCATGCGTTGAGGACAACACACCGCACATGCTGAGATATCTTTAAGCGCCTCGGCTTGGCTCCTCTATGCGGGGGAAAGTGTCCTTCCTCTGCGCAGGTTGAGTGAGAACTGTCCAGGACTAGGTCCTAACTCAGCGATTTCAGTTGGTATCTTCGCTCCGCACGTGCGCAGCTGTGACGCGCGGTCCTGCTCGTGCGCACCTGTGACGCGTGGTCCTGCTCGTGCGCAGCTGTGACATAGTGTGTAGGTCTGGCCAGTTGCGGTTTGACTAACCTGCAGCGTTCAGCTCTTTGTGTCAAGCGCCTCTGGATCTGTGGGTTCAATGCAGTTGACGAAACATGGGGGTGCGCTCGTTGCTAAAATGGAGCTAGTGACATTTGAAAATGAGGCCCCACAGACCAAATGGACTGTTCCCTGTTGGTGAATGTCGCATGCTTGAAACATTACAGTGAACTGCATATACCATAATGCACTTGGGAGTTCTGGGGCTAGCATTCTGGTAGTTTTATTAATTTGTGTTTTTCTGCTGGTGAAAGGCGAAATGGACTTTCCTCTTCCGGGTCAGTGATGGCAGGTTCATTCATCCATTCATTCAGCTGCATTCCTGTAGATGTATTTATACCCGTCGTAGCTGCTCTTAAGGAAGTGGTGTTCTGCTGCCTTCTATTTAAATTAATCTTATAAATAGTACCAATGTAATGACTTCGTCAGGCGTGGGCACATTTCGAGGGTGGGTTTTGTGTCTCGCTGCTGGTTTTTCTGTGGGGGTTTCCACACGGATACCGTCCGTCCTCGGTGAGCAAAGGGCCCCCCAAGGTCGTCTGCTGGGAGTCCTGGTGATGATCCGACCTCCTCCTCAAAGCCTCTGCGCTTCGGGCGCAAGAAAACTGCATTGCAAGGCTGGGGGGGGGGGGGGATAATAAATAGTTTTACTGTATCAACAGGAAGATTGCCCTCCAGCGTAGATGGTGTCAGCCCTGAATCAGCTGCGCTAAACTCCGAATAACCACCAACAGCCTGTGCGTCGCTGCTGAAGAGAAACGGAAGTAAATG
The DNA here is from genome assembly GCF_964263255.1 of Lissotriton vulgaris. Taxonomy (NCBI): domain Eukaryota; kingdom Metazoa; phylum Chordata; class Amphibia; order Caudata; family Salamandridae; genus Lissotriton; species Lissotriton vulgaris. Next base: position 129,081,526 of record NC_141685.1, read on the forward strand.
ATATCCGAGGAGGCAATCCGGTAGGAAGAAAAGGTTTGATTCCAAATCAGAGAGCGCTCGGTGACACATGCCCAATATAAACGAGGCCGCAAGGAGCCTCTTGGCAGGGAGGATTACTAAGCCAGTGGTTTACCGTGTGGCAGCAGCTCATAGGGTTGCAGCATTTGTGGTCATGACAGAAAGTATGACCTGCAGCCATAGTGTCTGTACCAAGTTTACAAGTCGATGGGTTTCATTGACAAGTCTGTTTTTAAAGCAGAGATTCAGGGCATGAATTCATTTCATTTGATATAAGCACCCGCGAAGAAATGATGCTTTGTGTTTATTAGCAGGTAAACATGCGTACTTTCAACAGAGGAATAGTATTTGTATCTGTTCACAGGCTTCTTTCATATTGTCATACGTGGGACGGGTCTCTATCTAGCAGTACCACCCTTAACTATGTATATCGATTCAAAGAGACTCCTTATAGTTCTTTCACAGTCTCATCATTTCAGAAATGATGCTTTGTGGTTATTAGCAGGTAAACATGCGTACTTTCTACTGAGGAATAGTATTTGTATCTGTTCACAGGCTTCTTTCATATTGTCATACACAGGGCTTTAAGTGGGACGGGTCTCTCTCTAGCAGGACCACCCTTCACTCTTTATGTCAATTCAAAGAGACTCCTTATAGTTCTTTCACAGTCTCATCATTTCAGAAGTGATGCTTTCTGTTTATTATCAGGTAAACATGCGTACTTTCTACAGAGGAATAGTGTTTGTATCTGTTCACATGCTTCTTTCATATTGTCCTACGCGGGGCTTTAAGTGGGACGGGTCTCTCTCTAGCAGGACCACCCTTCACTATGTATGTCAATTCAAAGAGACTCCTTATAGTTCTTTCACAGTCTCATCATTTCAGAAGTGAAGCATTTTCAATATTCTAAACAACGAAGCCATTGTCGTTGCTTTTTTATCTTATGCAACTAGGGTGACTAACTCGCATGGGTGCATATTCAGGACACTGAGAGTAAACATTCAGGGCAATGGGCTGTATAGTGGTTTCCAGACTCTTAACTGTTTCATACATTTGTGACTTAAGAAAAGAAAGTGCATTTAAATCGGATCGGTACAGTCCCCGCAGAACCATAGTGCACTCTCAATGATCTGGGAAGTCACATAGAAATGGTAGAGAGTACAACGGTCTACTGCATATACTAGTGACTAGAGTTATCTCTATATACATAGGGAAGGGATACGAATGGATATACTCTAAGAGTCACATAGGAATGGTAGAGTACAAAAGTCTACTGCATATACTAGTGATTAGAGTTATCTCTATATACATAGGGAAGGGATACGAACGGATATACTCTAAGAGTCACATAGGAATGGCAGAGAGTACAACGGTCTACTGCTTATACTAGTGATTAGAGTTATCTCTATATACATAGGGAAGGGATACGGATGGATATACTCTAAGAGTCAAATAGGAATGGTAGAGAGTACAGGTCTACTACATATACTAGTGATTAGAGTTATCTCTATACATAGGGAAGGGATACAAATGGATATACTCTAAGAGTCACATAGGAATGGAAGAGAGTACAGGTCTACTACATATACTAGTGATTAGAGTTATCTCTATATACATAGGGGAGGGATACGAATGGATATACTCTGAGTCACATAGGAATGGTAGAGAGTACAAAGGTCTACTGCATATACTAGTGATTAGAGTTATCTCTATATACATAGGGAAGGGATACGAATGGATATACTCTAAGAGTCGCATAGGAATGGTAGAGAGTACAAAGGTCTACTGCATATACTAGTGATTAGAGTTATCTCTATATACATAGGGAAGGGATACGAATGGATATACTCTAAGAGTCGCATAGGAATGGTAGAGAGTACAAAGGTCTACTGCATATACTAGTGATTAGAGTTATCTCTAAATACATAGGGAAGGGATACGAATGGATATACTCTAAGAGTCACATAGAAATGGTAGAGAGTACAACGGTCTACTGCATATACTAGTGATTAGAGTTATCTCTATATACATAGGGAAGGGATACGAATGGATATACTCTAAGAGTCACATAGGAATGGTAGAGAGTACAGGTCTACTACATATACTAGTGATTAGAGTTATCTCTATATACATAGGGAAGGGATACGAATGGATATACTCTAAGAGTCACATAGGAATGGAAGAGAGTACAGGTCTACTACATATACTAGTGATTAGAGTTATCTCTATATACATAGGGAAGGGATACGAATGGATATACTCTAAGAGTCACATAGGAATTGTAGAGAGTACAGGTCTACTACATATACTAGTGATTAGAGTTATCTCTATACATAGGGAAGGGATACAAATGGATATACTCTAAGAGTCACATAGGAATGGTATATGGTACAGCGGTCTACTACATATACTAGTGATTAGAGTTATCTCTATATACACAGGGAAGGGACACGAATGGATATACTCTAAGAGTCACATAGGAATGGTAGAGATTACAGGTCTACTACATATACTAGTGATTAGAGTTATCTCTATATACATAGGGAAGAGATACGAACGGATATACTCTAAGAGTCACATAGGAATGGTAGAGTGCAAAGGTCTACTGCATATACTAGTGATTAGAGTTATCTCTATATACATAGGGAAGGGATACGAATGGATCTAAGAGTCACATAGGAATGGTAGAGAGTACAGGTCTACTACATATACTAGTGATTAGAGTTATCTCTATACATAGGGAAGGGATACAAATGGATATACTCTAAGAGTCACATAGGAATGGAAGAGAGTACAGGTCTACTACATATACTAGTGATTAGAGTTATCTCTATATACATAGGGAAGGGATACAAATGGATATACTTTGAGTCACATAGGAATGGTAGAGAGTACAAAGGTCTACTGCATATACTAGTGATTAGAGTTATCTCTATATACATAGGGAAGGGATACGAATGGATATACTCTAAGAGTCACATAGGAATGGTAGATGGTACAAAGGTCTACTGCATATACTAGTGATTAGAGTTATCTCTATACATAGGAAAGGGATACGAATGGATATACTCTAAGAGTCACATAGGAATGGAAGAGAGTACAGGTCTACTACATATACTAGTGATTAGAGTTATCTCTATATACATAGGGAAGGGATACGAACGGATATACTCTAAGAGTCACATAGGAATGGTAGAGTACAAAGGTCTACTGCATATACTAGCGATTAGAGTTATCTCTATATACATAGGGAAGGGATACGAATGGATATACTCTAAGAGTCACATAGGAATGGTAGAGTACAAAGGTCTACTGCATATACTAGTGATTAGAGTTATCTCTATATACATAGGGAAGGGATACGAATGGATATACTCTAAGAGTCACATAGAAATGGCAGAGAGTACAACGGTCTACTGCATATACTAGTGATTAGAGTTATCTCTATATACATAGGGAAGGGATACGAATGGATATACTCTAAGAGTCACATAGAAATGGTAGAGAGTACAACGGTCTACTGCATATACTAGTGATTAGAGTTATCTCTATATACATAGGGAAGGGATACGAATGGATATACTCTAAGAGTCACATAGGAATGGTAGAGTACAAAAGTCTACTGCATATACTAGTGATTAGAGTTATCTCTATATACATAGGGAAGGGATACGAACGGATATACTCTAAGAGTCAAATAGGAATGGTAGAGAGTACAGGTCTACTACATATACTAGTGATTAGAGTTATCTCTATACATAGGGAAGGGATACAAATGGATATACTCTAAGAGTCACATAGGAATGGAAGAGAGTACAGGTCTACTACATATACTAGTGATTAGAGTTATCTCTATATACATAGGGGAGGGATACGAATGGATATACTCTGAGTCACATAGGATATACTCTAAGAGTCCAAAGGTCTACTGCATATACTAGTGATTAGAGTTATCTCTATATACATAGGGAAGGGATACGAATGGATATACTCTAAGAGTCGCTTAGGAATGGTAGAGAGTACAAAGGTCTACTGCATATACTAGTGATTAGAGTTATCTCTATATACATAGGGAAGGGATACGAATGGATATACTCTAAGAGTCACATAGAAATGGTAGAGAGTACAACGGTCTACTGCATATACTAGTGATTAGAGTTATCTCTATATACATAGGGAAGGGATACGAACGGATATACTCTAAGAGTCACATAGGAATGGTAGAGTACAAAGGTCTACTGCATTTACTAGTGATTAGAGTTATCTCTATATACATAGGGAAGGGATACGAATGGATATACTCTAAGAGTCACATAGGAATGGTAGAGAGTACAGGTCTACTACATATACTAGTGATTAGAGTTATCTCTATACATAGGGAAGGGATACAAATGGATATACTCTAAGAGTCACATAGGAATGGAAGAGAGTACAGGTCTACTACATATACTAGTGATTAGAGTTATCTCTATATACATAGGGAAGGGATACGAACGGATATACTCTAAGAGTCACATAGGAATGGTAGAGTACAAAGGTCTACTGCATATACTAGTGATTAGAGTTATCTCTATACATAGGGAAGGGATACGAATGGATATACTCTAAGAGTCACATAGGAATGGTAGAGTACAAAGGTTTACTACATATACTAGTGATTAGAGTTATCTCTATATACATAGGGAAAGAATACGAACGGATATACTCTAAGAGTCACATAGGAATGGTAGAGTACAAAGGTCTACTGCATATACTAGTGATTAGAGTTATCTCTATACATAGGGAAGGGATACGAATGGATATACTCTAAGAGTCACATAGGAATGGTAGAGAGTACAAAGGTCTACTGCATATACTAGTGATTAGAGTTATCTCTATATACATAGGGAAGGGATACGAACGGATATACTCTAAGAGTCACATAGGAATGGTAGAGTACAAAGGTCTACTGCATATACTAGTGATTAGAGTTATCTCTATATACATAGGGAAGGGATATGACTGGATATACTCAAGGGTCACATAGGAATGGATGACCAATGAGGGTCAATGAGCATTTTTGATACAAATGTATGTATAGGCATTTATATAGCGCACTACTTACCCGTAGGGTCCCAAGGCGCTTTGACCGCTGCGAAACCCTTCCTGGCTTCCCTGAGAGATGGTCCCTTAATGGGTATCTCCAGGGTGAGACCAGGCATCCCCGGCGGTCTGGTGGGGCTGTTAGTGAAGATGAGGCAAGCTAATGCCCAGAGTTGCCGAGTGTGATCGCTGATCAGAGTGGGCACCGAGGCGAGAGAATTATCGAGTCCGCTGACCCTGGTCCAGAAACCTGCCGCGCCGGGAATCGAACCCTGGTCCCGGGCCGTCCTCTGCTCTCGGGTCTGCCGCCTCTAACCAGTGAGCCACACTACTAATCATCGATCAATGCAGACAACAACAAAATGAATCCCGTACAGCAGGCTGGAGACCCCCAGCACCAGATAATCTTTGTGCCTCTTGACCTCACCTGGGGTTTCATGTGGGTCCTGTGGGCCCTGCTATGGTCGGGTTAAAAGAGGGCCTGAGGATGAACAACTGCGCATGCGCTGGTGATTGACATAACTTCCCACAGCGCAGGGTAAAGAGGCCTTAGACTAACTCCGCATGCGTTGAGGACAACATAGATTAACTGCGCATGCGTTGAGGACAACACACCGCACATGCTGAGATATCTTTAAGCGCCTCGGCTTGGCTCCTCTATGCGGGGGAAAGTGTCCTTCCTCTGCGCAGGTTGAGTGAGAACTGTCCAGGACTAGGTCCTAACTCAGCGATTTCAGTTGGTATCTTCGCTCCGCACGTGCGCAGCTGTGACGCGCGGTCCTGCTCGTGCGCACCTGTGACGCGTGGTCCTGTTCGTGCGCAGCTGTGACATAGTGTGTAGGTCTGGCCAGTTGCGGTTTGACTAACCTGCAGCGTTCAGCTCTTTGTGTCAAGCGCCTCTGGATCTGTGGGTTCAATGCAGTTGACGAAACATGGGGGTGCGCTCGTTGCTAAAATGGAGCTAGTGACATTTGAAAATGAGGCCCCACAGACCAAATGGACTGTTCCCTGTTGGTGAATGTCGCATGCTTGAAACATTACAGTGAACTGCATATACCATAATGCACTTGGGAGTTCTGGGGCTAGCATTCTGGTAGTTTTATTAATTTGTGTTTTTCTGCTGGTGAAAGGCGAAATGGACTTTCCTCTTCCGGGTCAGTGATGGCAGGTTCATTCATCCATTCATTCAGCTGCATTCCTGTAGATGTATTTATACCCGTCGTAGCTGCTCTTAAGGAAGTGGTGTTCTGCTGCCTTCTATTTAAATTAATCTTATAAATAGTACCAATGTAATGACTTCGTCAGGCGTGGGCACATTTCGAGGGTGGGTTTTGTGTCTCGCTGCTGGTTTTTCTGTGGGGGTTTCCACACGGATACCGTCCGTCCTCGGTGAGCAAAGGGCCCCCCAAGGTCGTCTGCTGGGAGTCCTGGTGATGATCCGACCTCCTCCTCAAAGCCTCTGCGCTTCGGGCGCAAGAAAACTGCATTGCAAGGCTGGGGGGGGGGGGGATAATAAATAGTTTTACTGTATCAACAGGAAGATTGCCCTCCAGCGTAGATGGTGTCAGCCCTGAATCAGCTGCGCTAAACTCCGAATAACCACCAACAGCCTGTGCGTCGCTGCTGAAGAGAAACGGAAGTAAATGATATCCGAGGAGGCAATCCGGTAGGAAGAAAAGGTTTGATTCCAAATCAGAGAGCGCTCGGTGACACATGCCCAATATAAACGAGGCCGCAAGGAGCCTCTTGGCAGGGAGGATTACTAAGCCAGTGGTTTACCGTGTGGCAGCAGCTCATAGGGTTGCAGCATTTGTGGTCATGACAGAAAGTATGACCTGCAGCCATAGTGTCTGTACCAAGTTTACAAGTCGATGGGTTTCATTGACAAGTCTGTTTTTAAAGCAGAGATTCAGGGCATGAATTCATTTCATTTGATATAAGCACCCGCGAAGAAATGATGCTTTGTGTTTATTAGCAGGTAAACATGCGTACTTTCAACAGAGGAATAGTATTTGTATCTGTTCACAGGCTTCTTTCATATTGTCATACGTGGGACGGGTCTCTATCTAGCAGTACCACCCTTAACTATGTATATCGATTCAAAGAGACTCCTTATAGTTCTTTCACAGTCTCATCATTTCAGAAATGATGCTTTGTGGTTATTAGCAGGTAAACATGCGTACTTTCTACTGAGGAATAGTATTTGTATCTGTTCACAGGCTTCTTTCATATTGTCATACACAGGGCTTTAAGTGGGACGGGTCTCTCTCTAGCAGGACCACCCTTCACTCTTTATGTCAATTCAAAGAGACTCCTTATAGTTCTTTCACAGTCTCATCATTTCAGAAGTGATGCTTTCTGTTTATTATCAGGTAAACATGCGTACTTTCTACAGAGGAATAGTGTTTGTATCTGTTCACATGCTTCTTTCATATTGTCCTACGCGGGGCTTTAAGTGGGACGGGTCTCTCTCTAGCAGGACCACCCTTCACTATGTATGTCAATTCAAAGAGACTCCTTATAGTTCTTTCACAGTCTCATCATTTCAGAAGTGAAGCATTTTCAATATTCTAAACAACGAAGCCATTGTCGTTGCTTTTTTATCTTATGCAACTAGGGTGACTAACTCGCATGGGTGCATATTCAGGACACTGAGAGTAAACATTCAGGGCAATGGGCTGTATAGTGGTTTCCAGACTCTTAACTGTTTCATACATTTGTGACTTAAGAAAAGAAAGTGCATTTAAATCGGATCGGTACAGTCCCCGCAGAACCATAGTGCACTCTCAATGATCTGGGAAAGTGAAGCCTGCCAGAAATGAATGACGTCACGCAAGACATACAGACACTTAGCGCTTTCACATTCTTCTGCTCGTGGTCTCTTCTTTGTAACTTACACCACTGATAACTAGTCTTCTTCCCTGCATAGAACTGCACACGTTACCTTTCATTATTTGCCTTTCTCAAACAAGTCATAACGCTTTTTCAAAGTTCCTTTAAATTATATTGCCGAACTGCTCACCAAGCTAAAACTTGAAAAAAAATTACTAATCAGATAGGAGAAACCTACTGCTTTTACCAATGCTTGTTTACATTGTACTACAGTTAATTAGATATTCAACATACATTAACAAGCATTTACATAGCCAATAGGTCTCGCCTTTGGGACTTTGATGTTGTTGCACCAAGGATATTGTGCTGCATAACTAAATACTTATAAGGTCCCAAAAGTGAGACCTATTGGCTATGCCAAGGCTTGTTTTGCATTTGTCACCTCGAGTGGGCCAGGTATGCCCAGACGTGGGTCCCACACTATCCATGCCACTGGAGTCAAGATATCCTGGCTGATGAGGGCTGAAAGCCCGAAACCGGTCCTAGGATGCTTGTTTCCAGTTCAGGGAGGGCCTGGCAGTTCGAGCTTGACTGTTCCCATTGGTTGCAGGGTCAAGATTGATTTGCATATGGCTGGGTCCAAACTGGAATGGCAAAAAAAATTGATTTAGGCTCAGATCTCTGTACTGGGGCGAATGTATGCCATTGTTCTGCATTCTGTCCATCAATTGTTCTTTTTGCATTTGTCACCCCAAGTGCGCCGGGTATGCCCAGACATGGGTCCCGCAGTCTCCATGCCACTGGAATCAAGCTAGCCTGGCTGATGGGGATGATACACAAATCCGGTCCCAGTTTGCCTGTTTCCAGGGAGGACCTGGCCTGTTCCCATTGGGCACAGGATCAAGATTGATTTGCATATGGCTGGGTTTAAACTGAATGGCGTGGAAAGCGAAAAAACTATGAATTTGGGCCTAGATCTCTGTACTGGAGGGAATGTTTGTCATTGTTCCACATTCTGTCCATCAATTGTTCGTTTTGTATCAGGTTTCTGGACCAGGGTCAGCGGACTCGATAATTCTCTCGCCTCGGTGCCCACTCTGATCTGCGATCACACTCGGCAACTCTGGGCATTAGCTTGCCTCATCTTCACTAACGGCCCCACCAGACCGCCGGGGATGCCTGGTCTCACCCTGGAGATACCCATTAAGGGACCATCTCTCAGGGAAGCCAGGAAGGGTTTCGCAGCGGTCGAAGCGCCTTGGGACCCTACGGGTAAGTAGTGCGCTATATAAATGCCAATACATTTACATACATTTACATCCGGCAGACCAGTTCCTATGTGGAGCGAAAAACCTATTCATTAATAGTGGTCAGCTGCACAGCCCAATAATATTTCTGGATGTTTGGTAGTGCCAGTCCCCCGTCATACCATCCCTTTGTCGATTTGTGTTGCTCTAACTTCACAGGGTCTCTGTCTAAGAGCAATGGCCCAACCTCACTCTTGATTTTCTGAAAATACAAATTAGGGAGAGTGTATGGCTAGTTTTTCAAGACAAAGAAAACAAGTTCGGGACATCATCTTAAAAAGTGCTTCTCTGCTCGGGAGCGATAGTGGGAGAAACCTCCAGTGTGGGACATTCCTCGTCTGTCTCTCTATCGGTGGTGACTGGTTGTTGTGGAAAAAATGAGTCCGGGTCAGTGGTCACATAAAGCCTGAGAATAGAAGTCTGTGGGGTCTATTTCACGGGGCAATTTTGGCAGTCAACTCTGCAGATTATATATTTGAGATTTTCGCCAGTTTATTGTATATCCTGAATAGCAGCCAGCAGTGGTAAGGTTCTGCATTATTCTGTCCAAAGGGTTCTCAGGATCTATCACATAAAGCCAGGCAGGTGCTATGATACGGCATAAGGCCCGACGGGTCTGGGTAGACCAGGTCCTTAATAATTTTGATGAGTCTGGAAGCCAGGACCTTAACCACGATCTTAGCTTTGGTGCTAAGGAGCAAAATTGGCCTATATGAGGCTAAGTCGTGGGAAGTGTTCCCGTCTTTTGAGATGCCCACTATTGTGTCCAGCATCTGGTCTCTGGGCACTGAGCCTCGTTGGCGGCTCTCCTTGAACATTTGGAGCACACGAGGGACTATGTCCTGAACCAACAGTTTATACGGGAAGCACCCATTACAACGCAGTCATTACAACCTTTAAAACGTGAGTGTTACAACGCAACTGCATTTACATCGCATGTCACTACAACGCATGTCACTACAACGCATGGCCTTACAACGCATGCCATTACATCGTATGCCATTACAACGCATGCCAATACATTGCATTTCTAAGGTAAGTAATGGAGTTTTTTTTGTTTTAGGGTGGGTATGGGTTTGTGGGCACATGGAAATAGTAATTTTTTCCCTTACACTATCCAACACTTACCCTACTGTTGCACTCACTGGAATGGGAATAGTAATTATTACCCCTGCACCCTCCAACACTTACCCTACTGTTGCACTCACTGGAGTGGGAATAGTAATTTTTACCCCTACACTATTCAACACTTACCCTACTGTTGCACTCACTGGAATTGGAATAGTAATTTTTACCCCTGCACCCTCCAACACTTACCCTACTGTTGCACTCACTGGAATGGGAATAGTAATTTTTACCCCTGCACCCTCCAACACTTACCCTACTGTTGCACTCACTGGAATGGGAATAGTAATTTTTACCCCTGCACCCTCCAACACTTACCCTACTGTTGCACTCACTGGAATGGGAATAGTAATTTTTACCCCTACACTATTCAACACTTACCCTACTGTTGCACTCACTGGAATTGGAATAGTAATTTTACCCCTACACTAAACAACACTTTTCCCACTGTTACCCTAAAAGTATTATGCGTTGTAATGGTATGCGTTGTAATAGAATGCGTTGTGAAGGCAGTTTCTACAAATGCATTGTAATGGCATGCGTTGTAAAGATAGCTGTGATGTAAAACCTGCATTGTAAAGACATGCTTTGTAATTGTTTGCGTTGTAACATCATAGATTCATTTATGCAGCTCGATTGGTATCCCGTCAAGGCCTACCTCTTCGCCCGATGACGAATCCCATATGGCTTATGCAGTTTCATCCTCCATTATTTCCTCCCTCACGGGGATCGCGATCTGAGGTGGGGAAACTTGGCAGATGGATGTTGGCTAGTAGATCTCAGGATTCTTCCACTGTGGTTATCACCGCAGGGGAGTATAACTGGGTGTAATAGGCGCCAATTGCGTCTACCACACTTTTTCCACTTTTACTAAGTTATCCTCCAGTGTCCTCACCTCCAGTACCCAGCGGCCCGTCTATTCCCTCCTATCTAACCAGGCCAACAGTTTGCCCACTTTGTTACTGACTCATGTAAACTCTGTGAGGTCCTATGACTCATTCGGGGGCATCAGTAGCCACATCTCTGTATTCCCTTGGATTCATAAGGAGTGTGTGTTTGGTGTTACTACTGTCCTGTACAACCAAGTCCCTCTTTGGCGTGTGAATTTCATGTTCCAGCGTTTCAAGCTGGGCCTCTTTTCCTTTCGTGTCCTGCTATGAGGGAGAAGGCCTGTTCCCTTATCACCGCCCTATACGCCTCCTAGCGGGTCTGAGAGGAGTCTACTGATGTCCCATTTTCAGTAAAGTAATGCTTAGTGGCATCTATCAACCTTTCTGATCTGGGGTAGTTTAAGATACTTGGGGTTAATTGATATGGCTCGCCTTGCAGTGTTTCCACCCAGGCCGAATATCACCCATATGGGGCAATGACCTGTAATTTCTCTTGCCAGGTGACGGACCTTTGAGAAACAATGGAGATGTTGAGTCAAGGTCAAAAGATAGTCTATACGGGAGAGACTGCTGTGTGCCCCCAAGTGGAATGTGAACTGCTGTTCCCTGGAATTGTGTGTGCCCATCGAATGTCAGTCAACCCTAGGGCTGTAAGGAAGTCAAAGAGCAGGTGGTGGGGGGAACTTGCCTGTCTGGGTAGCCATTGATCGCGTTCCTCGCACACTGTCAGATTGAAGTCACCCCTTCCCCCATAATCAATATGCCGTCCAGTAGTCAGAGCAGAAGGCACCCAAATCAAGGAGCGAAGTGCCATGGAGGCGTGGCGGGACATAGTCCCAGCATATATTAATCGTCTGCCCCTCTCCGCTCTAGTGAGTGCCACATACCGCCCATGGGTATCCGGCCGGACCCCTTGCACGATAAATGGGAGCAACTTTGTTATCAGAATCCCAACCCTTCTGGAGCCTGTGGTGTAAGCAGCAGTGGCCACTAATTTATAACCCCCTCTATCAAGGGCTTTGTAAGTGCTGCATTTCAGGTGAGACCAGGAGAAGGTCCACATCAGGGACTGCCACTTGTGGTATTGCACTAAAACACTCCTTTTAATTTTGACGCCCAGGCCATTTACAGGATAACAGCTTGATATCTGGTTTATCTACCCTTCCCTCCATCTGGGTGTGTGGACAAGGCAGCGATGGCTGCTGCCCTGCAGGGCCGTGGGCTGGGCCGAGAAATTGGGCAGGGGAACTAAGTGTGCGTTTGTGTCAAAGTGTGATGTCAGTGCCTTAAAACCTCAATGTTTTCCCTATGCAAATCATCAGAGAAAACAAAAAAACACAGTAAAACACAGAAACTCTCTCTGCCTCCTTGCATAGCGGACATGGAACTGCCCACCCCCCTAACATTACAGAGTGCCTGTCGCCCATAACCATTACTTAAACAGTAGGACACAGTGGTTCCCACCAGTAGGTGCTCCACCCGCCCTTCCCTCTGAAATTACTTACCTTATCAGAATGGGACTGGCATCTGTTTATTGACTGCTGCAGCATTCTAAATATGGCTGTTTTGAGTCACAAAGAGCTGTATGTGTTATTGCTATACTGTGGTGGGAATAGCCTGCATTGTAATCAGTGTCAACCAACTCCGTCAAACCGGTCCCACTGCACTCTCAGAGACGCCATCTCCTGGGTTTAGGGTGGTTGCATCGACCAACTTTTGTTGCGTGCAGTGTTGCTTTCCGTTCTGCGGTCTATGGTGGTACATTCATTTTGCTGTCGTCTGGAGTTGTTCTTCAGTCGTGCACCTTCGAGCCCTCGAGCCACTCCCAAACCATCTCTAGGGGCACAAAGTGCCAGGATTTTTCTTCTGCTACCAGTTTGAGCGGTGCTGGAATTAACATCTCACTTCCTTAGAACCGGTTTCACCTCTGCAAAGTTGCAGCAGAGTCTTTAGACTCTGAGGGTAAAGTGTAGGTAAAAAACAAATGACTGTGTTTTTCAAATTTGACCGGTGGAGCCCAGCACCCTGCCTGAAGAATGAAGTCCCAATCTCTGAAGTTCAAGATGCGGGCTATTATCATGAACGAGGGCACTCCCGGTTTGCTACGGGCACCAGGGATCCTATGGGCCCACTCAACAAAGAAGTAGTCTCTGGGTTGTAACAATTTGAGAATAATGCTCTCAACAATGACATCAACTGTTGGACCCTATGCTGTTTCCAGGACCACTAGCAAGCGAATATTATTTCATCTTGAGCGATCCTCAAAGTCTTCAAGTTTCGCCCCAGGACCTCTGTAGTTGTGTGCAGTTCTTTGACCTATTGCTTCAGGGTAGTGGTGTCAGCCCTTAAGGATGTGACCAAGTCCTCAGTTTCCTTCTCTCTCTCGCTCATGTTTTGCTGATTGACTCTCACTGGTATAACCTCCACTCAAGGTGTCTGAAGATGGGCCCTCCATGAGAGTCATACCTTGCAGCGTTGTTTGCATAGCGTTGCTCGTGCCTCAGTTGTAGGTTGAGCTGGGGAGAGTGGGGTGCATTCTCTAACACCTATCCAGTGGTCACTGTATGGGCCAAGTCACCATGTTTGGGCCCTCTCATTGGATGCAATGGTATGACTCTGGCGTTAACTGGTGGCTTTTCCTGTTTGTGGGCGACTGGTCCCAGTTGCAGTATTTGCTTAATGCTCTGGGTCCTCGAATGCCCACACGGGCTCCCTGTCTGTTCCATAGTGAATAGATGTGCTAACCGCCATAAGGCTCTCTCCCCTGCCTCAAGTGAATGGTCGTTCCTCTCCTCCTGTTGGACTGCTCTACACTTACGTCAGTCAAGAAATGTTGTATTGCTCCCTCCATTGCCCCCAGATGTTGTTTTTTTTTTTTTAGGGCAGCCTCTAGACCTATTTACTTCCTCTTCTGCCAGCGAGCAGAAACTTTCACCTTTACCATTCCACCAACAGGGGACCTCGCTGGATCGCCTGTAGCCTGCGATGTCACACTTAGCCAGAATTCACCCAATCCCAATCAGTCATTTGTGACCCAGTTTCCGTCCACCCTGGAAACACTCCAAAGATTGTCAGTTTCTGGTCGCTGTCCATCATGAATTCAATCACCACCTCCAGTGCACGGAATATTGAATCCCAGTATCGCTGAATCATTCGACGTTCCAGCACCACATGTATCAGAGTGCCACTAGCACTACTGGAGTGGAGGCACTCGGGACCGCTGCCCTGTCATATTTCCCAGAACCTCACTGTGACATTGTGTATTCTTTGGAAGTACTTAAATTGAATTTGTCTCAAGTGGGCTAGAATCATTAGTTCTCACACCGCCATTTTTGCCTCCTTTCACTCTTCTTACTTCTGGAGCCTCACATCAACCTCCCATTGCTCTCTTAATCTGGTTAATGAGTGCAAGATATTACATCCCAAAGTCCTGTATTAGCAGGAGTTGCCCTTAACCTGAATTGCCAACATTGTTAGTCGGTCCTTTAAGGTGCTATTGTCCTGGAGCGCCTTGGCATGTTGTCTGCAGTTATCCAGCACATGCCGAAGCTGTAGATAGAGAAACAATCGTGATTTATGCAGCTCGTGTTCCGCCATCATTTGTTCATATAGACAGAGTTAATCTATATTTTTAGAAAGGCATGTCCAGCCGGACAGTGGTCTTTCAGAGTTTTTTACTCTAAATTTATGTATTCAAATCACATGAAAATGCCTTCCAACAATCAGCCAGAGTGGACCACAAGCCTGTGTCCAGTACTAACAGAGCAGGTACATAGGGTTGATATACAAAGCAAAGAAGGGCTTTATAAGGCAAAACAAATTACTCTATAAACAATACAATTGTACAGAGTATCACAACTAAGCACTTCACATCCTATAGTAATCATAGTTTGATATATGTGCTTATAAGGTCGACAGCGTTTCGGACCCTTAGTAAATCACAGGGTCCATCATCAGGACAGATACAATGAAAAGCCTTATGGTTTTTAGCCTCTAAATGCCTGAAGGGAGGAAGAGGAAATATTCACATTAAGTTCCACAAACAGTATCTACAAGAAAACAAGTGACTAGTGGGTGACCAGTGTCCAACGCAACACTAATAGGGTGTACAAGGTGGTGTGTGCGACGCATAGTTGTGGAAGATCTTATCCTTGTGGGGAGAGGGGAAGGGCGGACTTTCTGTCAGTACGGTAGTGCAAGTGCATAGTGAGGCGGACTATGTGATCGAGCCCGTCGTGACTTAAAATACCGTAGTGACTACAGCGGAATGGGGGGAGAGAGTCACAATAGGCAACGAGGGTGAAAGTGCTCGGTTAGGCGGGCTATGCGATCGAGCCCGTCGTGGCTTAAAACCATACCGCAGTGTTTACAGGGGGCTCGGCGGACTAGAGGGAGCCAGGGTTGGCAGCGTGGTATATACCGTGGGGGCTCGGCGGACTGGAGGGAGCCAGGATTGGCAGCAAAGTGCTTACCGAAGCGCCTCACAAGGTAGAGGCTAGATCCTAGGATGGTGGAAATTGATGCGTTCACCCTAAAAAACATTAGAGAGAAATAAACAACGCGGCCAGCACCGGGGAAGCCCGCGAGTAATTGCGGAAGAATTAGTCTTACCACAATCGGGTTGCCGAAGCCGCGGTAATACGTGGTTTTCAACGGCTGCCAGGGGACCTGGGGATGAAGAAGGAGTAACTCAAGTATGGCAGTGAACGAGGGGAGGCACGGGTAACAAGGGTCAAGGGGATAAACTTACCGGGTTAGTCGGTATAGAGTCTACTTCCTGGCGTGCTCACAGAGGACTGAGAAAAGCAATGTATTTGCTTCTGATAGGTCAAAGGAAGGGGCATAGAAATAAACGAGGGGCTCCTATAAGCGCCATCTTAGAGCAGTGAAAAAGTGAGTGAGGGAGTGATAAAAATAAGGGAAGGACTATGGTGAATAATAGAGTTAGTGACGGGCTTGAGAACAGGCAATTAGACAGTACATTTAAAATGCATGGTTAAAACAGGTTACAATTCTGACTACATTCAGCACCAGGAATTAAATAAGGGCAGTCCATTCATCTTGAAGGTTGAGACCAGAGTTAAGACTATCAGTCTTCAAAATCCATTTGAGTTCCTCTCTGTTCAGGAGGCGGGTGAGATCACCACCCCTGGGTGGAATGATGATTTGGGAGATTACGGTCCAACGGATATCATTCTCCGAGTGTCCTTTTTCCAGGAAATGTTCCACCAACGGGGCATTCGTTGTTTTACACCGGATACGGCTGCGATGTTGCGATATCCTCATCTTAATTTTTTGTTTAGTTTGGCCCACGTATATCATGTTGCATGAGCAAAAAATGGCATATACAATATTCTGACTATTGCAATTTGTGAATGTTTTAAGTACATTTCTTACATTTTTATACACAAATTCCTTGCCATCAACTGAGAAATCACATACAATGCAGGACCCACAGCGAGAGTGGCCCAAGAGTGGAGGTAATTGTCAATGATCATGAAGGGTCACATTTCTAACAGATGGTAATGCTGCCCTCACCAGTTGGTCTTTGAGGTTTTTATTTTTCTTGAAGGCAAAGAGGGGAGTATCCCAATTGAGCACCCCTGAATTTAAGATGTGCCAGTTCTTCTTGACACATTGTTTAACCCGGTTGGAGATTGGAGAGTAGGTAGTAACACACACCAGTTTTTCTGCCAACTGTTTAGGTTTGGGTTCCAGGAGAGTCTCACGTGGACAGTACCAGGCTCTTTTCATAGAGTTCTTAATTAGACGTCTAGGGTACCCTCTGAACTTGAGTTTCTCAGATAGTATATTCGCCTCCCAAAAGTAATCTTCCTTTTTATAGCAATTTCTCCTCAGTCTCAGGAACTGGGAGTATGGCAGACTGTCCCTCAGAGCCCTGGGGTGACAGCTGTCATACCGTAATAAAGTATTTCTCTCCGTTGGTTTGCGGAACAGGGAAGTATATAGAATGCCCTCTTGGTGTTGGATATTCAAGTCAAGAAAGGCAATACTGTTTTGATTGTGAGAAATGGTGTAAGTAAGGCCATTACAATTATGGTTCAGCCAGTGCAGAAGGCCCTGAAGCTAGGAGACAGTGCCCCCCCAGATTAAAAAGATATCGTCTATATATCTCTTCCACATGTTCAATCCTTGGTAAAAGGGGTTTGTAGGAGACAAAATAGTGTTAGTATCCAACCAGTCCATGTACAGTATTGCCAGGGTGGGGGCAAAAATAGCCCCCATAGATGTACCCCGTACCTGTTGGTAGTACTGAGAATCGTACATGAAGAAGTTCTGGGTTAGACAAATTTCTAAGAGTTGTATGATGAATAGGGTTGGAACCCTGTGGGGACTTGGTCTGGTGTTAAGGATTCCTTCCATCACACAAAGGGAGTCTCTCTGAGGTATGTTCGTGTACAAAGACTCTACGTCTAATGTACACAAGGTCTCAGTTTCAGGATTGAATGCATGATTTTCTATGATGTTTATCATGTGCATACTGTCTCTAATATAGCACTGGGTTGTTGGTACAAAGTCCTTTAGAAAATGGTTGACGTAATGGCCAAGTGGTTCTAAAACCGAACCACAGCCTGACACTATCGGCCTCCCTGGGGGTCTGTCAAGTCTTTTATGGATCTTTGGTAAAGTATAGATCACTGGTATTCTGGGGTTGGTGGTGTTGAGATAGTTATATTCATGTTGGCTAATGATGCCGTTAGACATGGCTTCTGCAGTAAGCTGCTTGATAACCGACTGCAGTTCCTTTGTAGGATTACAGGGTAACCTACAATAATGATCAGTATTGGAAACCTGACGTTGTAGTTCCTCTTTATAATTGTCAATGTCCTGTAGGACAATGCCACCGCCCTTGTCAGCCGGTTTAATTATTAGCTGATTGTTGTTTTTCAAGGTGGAGATGGCATTCTTTTCTTCAATAGGGATGTTAAAAGGTATGAAGAGATGGGACTTTTCTAGTTCAGAAATTTCTTTTAGAATAACCTTCTCAAACGTGACAATCTCTCTAGGTATCATATTAGTAGTAGGGGAAAAAGTAGATGGTGGCCTAAAAGGTGTGACAGTAATTTTAGGTTCAGAAGGATTGAGTTCAAAGTAGGAGCGCAGTCTTAATTTGCGAAAGAAGGTCATCAATTCAGATTGTAAGTCCAAGAAATTGGGGTAGGAGGAAGGGACAAAGGATAATCCTCTTTGGAGGAGCGATGATTCGTGGTCAGTAAGTAAGTGGTTGGAAATATTAAAGATAGGTATCAGGTTGGGAGCACAGTAAGAATTTGGTGTAGGAGCACACTCAGAATTTACCATTTACAAAGGACACTCGGAGAATGATATCCGTTGGACCGTAATCTCCCAAATCATCATTCCACCTAGGGGTGGTGATCTCACCCGCCTCCTGAACAGAGAGGAACTCAAATGGATTTTGAAGACTGATAGTCTTAACTCTGGTCTCAACCTTCAAGATGAATGGACTGCCCTTATTTAATTCCTGGTGCTGAATGTAGTCAGAATTGTAACCTGTTTTAACCATGCATTTTAAATGTACTGTCTAATTGCCTGTTCTCAAGCCCGTCACTAACTCTATTATTCACCATGGTCCTTCCCTTATTTTTATCACTCCCTCACTCACTTTTTCACTGCTCTAAGATGGCGCTTATAGGAGCCCCTCGTTTATTTCTATGCCCCTTCCTTTGACCTATCAGAAGCAAATACATTGCTTTTCTCATTCTTCTGTGAGCACGCCAGGAAGTAGACTCTATACCGACTAACCCGGTAAGTTTATCCCCTTGACCCTTGTTACCCATGCCTCCCCTCGTTCACTGCCATACTTGAGTTACTCCTTCTTCATCCCCAGGTCCCCTGGCAGCCGTTGAAAACCACGTATTACCGCGGCTTCGGCAACCGGATTGTGGTAAGACTAATTCTTCCGCAATTACTCGCGGGCTTCCCCGGTGCTGGCCGCGTTGTTTTTTTCTCTCTAATGTTTTTTAGGGTGAACGCATCAATTTCCACCATCCTAGGATCTAGCCTCTACCTTGTGAGGCGCTTCGGTAAGCACTTTGCTGACAATCCTGGCTCCCTCCAGTCCGCCGAGCCCCCACGGTATATACCACGCTGCCAACCCTGGCTCCCTCTAGTCCGCCGAGCCCCCTGTAAACACTGCGGTATGGTTTTAAGCCACGACGGGCTCGATCGCATAGCCCGCCTAACCTAGCACTTTCACCCTTGTTGCCTATTGTGACTCTCTCCCCCATTCCGCTGTAGTCACTGCGGTATTTTAAGTCACGACGGGCTCGATCACATAGTCCGCCTCACTATGCACTTGCACTACCGTACTGACAGAAAGTCCGCCCTTCCCCTCTCCCCACAAGGATAAGATCTTCCACAACTATGCGTCGCACACACCACCTTGTACACCCTATTAGTGTTGCGTTGGACACTGGTCACCCACTAGTCACTTGTTTTCTTGTAGATACTGTTTGTGGAACTTAATGTGAATATTTCCTCTTCCTCCCTTCAGGCATTTAGAGGCTAAAAACCATAAGGCTTTTCATTGTATCTGTCCTGATGATGGACCCTGTGATTTACTAAGGGTCCGAAACGCTGTCGACCTTATAAGCACATATATCAAACTATGATTACTATAGGATGTGAAGTGCTTAGTTGTGATACCCTGTACAATTGTATTGTTTATAGAGTAATTTGTTTTGCCTTATAAAGCCCTTCTTTGCTTTGTATATCAACCCTATGTACCTGCTCTGTTAGTACTGGACACAGGCTTGTGGTCCACTCTGGCTGATTGTTGGAAGGCATTTTCATGTGATTTGAATACATAAATTTAGAGTAAAAAACTCTGAAAGACCACTGTCCGGCTGGACATGCCTTTCTAAAAATATAGATTGACTCTGTCTATATTTCATTGTGTGTTGAAAATTTCCTATGTTGGGGACCAATGTTGTTTGATAAAAGTATGCTCCCCGAGGTCCCTGCTGACTAAAATTGGGGTCCCTTGTTGTTGTTGAACAATCATTTGTTCATATGACATCATATGGTCTGTCCGCCAAAAGTCACCTAGGTTGGAGATCCCTAGTCTATCCCATTTCACAAAACCTTGGAGCCCCACTGTTTTTGCCAGAAATATACTCCTCCATAGCGGTTTCTCCTTTGTGAATGCCTTGTGCCAATCCACCCAATGCACTGTCTCTCTCCTACTGACAATAGGGATAGCCGTGAGTGCTGGTAGGTCTGGAAGAAGTGTCTCCCTCTACAGGACTATGGGGTGCTCCCGGTAAGAGCTGTATATTTAAGTTTTGTGGTCGGGTCTTTCCGATCTCCAAATATCCACTAATCGGGAACATCTGAGCCACCCAGTAGTTTAGTTTCGGATCCACTGCCCCCAAATCTCTGTCTTCAGGGGACTGTATGCAATTCCTGTGAGAGACCCACATAGGTATTGATGCTGGACTGTACTTTCATGAACCAACATGTGGGGGACGTTAAATGGGTTGTTTTACAGGACATAGAGCAGTGGTGGACGTGCCACCCTTTTGAAATGGGTTAAACACACCAACATATTGAGGGGGAGGGTGCTCCTTCTCGTCGAATGTTCCTTTTGCGTTCCCAGCAGGCCCCCAGGTTCCTTGGTTATATGCATCCCTAGGTATTCAAATGACCCCGTTACAAGTCTAATTGTCTTAGATATCATAGGCAATTCCAGGGGAGCGCCCACTAATGAGATAACAGCAGACTTGCCCGAGTTTACCTTCAGGCCATCCACCTCGTCGTATATCTCCAGCATATGCATCGACCTTGGAATCAAACGGGTTGGGTGTTGGATATTTAGTAGGACACCGTCCACCTACAGAGAGATTCGTTCCTTCAGGTCTCCACCCCACCTAAGCCCCCCCCCCCCAAACTTGGGCATCCGTTCTGATTAATTTAGCCAGGGCTTCTATGACGAGGGCGAATAGGAGAAGGGAGAGGAGACCGCCCTGATGGGTGCCCCAACTGATAACAAAGAACTGTTGAGATAGAATAACATTGACACAGACTCTGGACTAGGGTTTAGTATATAGCAGCTTCACTTAAGCACAGAATAGCTTGCAAGAAGGACCTTTCGACTGAGTCAAAGACCTTTTCCAAGTCTAACTGCATTAAGGCCGTGGGATTGTGGATGGAACCCAGACAAGCTAATTGCATATTTAACCTTCTAATACAATGTCATAAGCCCCTGGTCGGCATAAAGCTGTTCTGATTGTGGTGTACCATGGATCTTTTCTTTAAACAGTGCGATTTGGGTGGGAAATGCTCCTCTTCTACACATTGAAGCCTTGATTATTGCTGTAGATCAGTCTAAATGGTTTTGAAAATGGACCTCGTAGCAGCATATCATTAGGTGGTATTGAATGAACAATCTCGGCATCTTACTGTCTTCGTCCCTTCCTAATGGTGTGTTCCAGTTTTGTCACATGCCGTTTGGGCTGGTCTCCACTGCTTCTGAGTTTCAAAATGTTCGAGAACATCTCAAATGTAGTGATATTTTTTGATGACATCTTGATATTTGCTAATACGAAAGCAGTGCATGACAAATATGTTGAAAGAGTGGTGTCCAGTGGGGTTACTATCAGAGAAGGCAAATGTATCTTTGGAGTAAATTAAGTTGAGTGCCTAGACCATGTGTTGACATCTGAATGGGTTCAACCCTAACCGAGCATTGTTGATATTATTGTAAATGCACCAAATCCAACTAATAAGGAGCAACTCAGGTCTTTTTTAGGTCTGTACGGAATCTGTGCAAAGTTTATTACATAATTTGCAGACCTGACTGAATGCTTTAGGCAATTGGTAAAAGAATGTAGAATTTGAATGGTCTGCAGTATGTCAACAAAGTTTTGATTGCATCAAACAAAGTACTATATGTGCTCCTGCACTACAGCCTTATGTTGAAGGACCCATCATTTTGTGCTTCTAGTGCCTATTGCATGGGGGCTGTTTTGTCACAAGTGAAGGATGGCGAGGAAGGCACTGTAGGGTTTTATTCCAGAAGGATGAAAGAAGTGGAAACAAGATATTCTGCAATAGAAAAAGTAAAGTTGGTGTGTGTTAAGGGTGTGACAAGTTTAAGCCATGTCTCTGGGGAAACAAAGTTTGTTTGAGGATAGATCACAGAACAATCGTTCATATTTTGTCTGGAAACAAAATTAAGAAAGCCACTGCCAGATTATCTATCAAATTATTGGAGTTCAATTTTAGTGTGAATCACATTGTGGGACAAAATTACGTAAGAACAGATTTTCTGTTTCAGTTACCAGATGCTGGAGATTTGTGTGAGGTCGATGTACATGTAGAAATTGAGGAATGTACCATTGGCAAATTTGAAAATGTGGCCATTTGTTCCGATATGATGGTATTGTGTGTTCGGTTGCAGGAGGATGCTGTATTGAAAAAGGTCATGAATCTTGTGAACTTTGAGTGGCCTAGGGAAAAAACTTTGGGTATATCTTTGCAATCTTATTGCAAGGTGGTGGATGCTTTACCTTTGGAAGGAGGATAGTTCCTAAGAGGTGATAAGTTGTTTCCAGAGATATTTCCACCAAAGGATTTTTGACACAGCTTATGTAGGTTACCTGGGTATGAGTGCCACTAAGCGTAAAATAAGAAATCATATCTGGTGGCCTGGAGTGAATGTGGAGGTAGAAGCATTAGTGAGCAATTGTGCACAATGCTGTTTGAGTCGTAAACATTTAGTGACGACTGTGCCTACTGCTGTGTCTGTTTTATGTCCTGGGAAGGTGTGGCAGACAATTGTGGTTAATTTTTCTTGGGACCTTTTCATGTATTACCTTCCAATATGAGACACTTTATTGTCATGATGGATCATCTTTCCAGGTGGGCTGTAGTATGTGGCTTGTTTGCTAGAAATGGGACTCCTGAGGAGCTGCTCATGGACAATGGAGTTCAATTCATTTCTTACACCAAGACAGAGTTTTTAGGCAAGTGTGGGTTGAAACATTTACCCACGCCATTGAATCACCCTAAAGCCAACAGAAAAGTAAAGAGATTCAAACAAGTTTCTAGTAGAGTGTATCCAGAGCACCGTGACATCCAGAGTAGACTGTGAAGTAGCTATCAGATTTGATGTGGGCTTATAGATCTACACCTCATTTGATCACTGGTAAAGTACCTTTTGAACTCATTGCAGGAAAAAAGTGGTGACAAGTGTCCTTTTTAAAAGATGGCGGTGATGTGTCAAGGCTGTAACTGTAACTAGTTTGTGAGTGGGATGCAAGCGCCCTTTTTATTAACTAAGCTGCTTTATGAATACTGGTAAATGACCACCTTTGCTAATCTAAATAAGATGAGACAAGTTCAATAGAACCTTTATTTAAATATCTGTATATGGTTAAATGTGCCTGCATAAGTTTCAAAGATGGTACTGAAGAGATGTTTTACAGTCAATTAAAAATTCTGTATGCACATTCCATTATGTTATCATTTAATTAATTTTAAATCTCTTTCCATCCGACAGAAAGCAATACTTGAATGTTCAAAATGTTTCAGACCAATGAAGGTAATATTATACATCTGCAAAAACACAGTCTGAAATATTGAGTTCCAGTGTTAATAAAAACATAAATGCAGTCAGAGACAGACGAACACGAACATAAACTGACAGATCCTGGAAGAAGCGCCGTGGGAAATTGAGTGATTCTGCGAGTCGGAGCTGGGCAGCTCCATGCCTCAAGACAAAAAAATTACCTCTACAAAATTAAGACAACACAGATAAACCAGCTCCTTTGTAAACGTGTCTAATACTAGCTTTGATTGTGCGATTCATCGGATTTGATTACAGCACTTTTTTCATTTCTAAAGTTATATCAGACCACCATTCAGTGCTAGAAGTGTATTTTCAGTATCTTTCAGGCCATTTCATAGCAACCAGAGAAAAGCACAATGGAGTGGGGCCAGACAACTGAAAGCTAAAAGAAATAGGAGTTCTACTATCTAAAATACAATGTACTGTCCCAATTTGCACAGACAAGAAGAAGGATGAAACTTTACCCGCAAGCGTGCAGAACCATTATCCAGTCTAAAGACACAATACCCCACAAAGAAGCCTTATACATATTATGAGTGTGGGAAGTATTCGGTGACGATTGCACTTTATTATTATATCGCAAAGCCAATATGCAAATTTCCACACACAGGCAATGTGATAATATCACAAGTTCTTTATCAGTCATGTTGGCCCATCATGAAGCAGTCATGGGATGTAAACAAATATATACCCGACTCAGAGACACTAACCAAGAGAGAAGTCTCAGACGCAGGCAAAGTGAGCTTTAGTTTGTCATCAGAAATAATGCCCCCTCAGCAAATGCACACTGGGAAAAAACAAATCAAATGTACTGAATGTGTAAAGAGCTTTATGAAATTCTTACAAACACATCAGCGAACACATACAGGGGAAAAACCATACCATTGCACTGGATCTGTAAAGAGTTTTAGTCCATTATCATTTCACCAAAAACATCGTCAAACACACACAAGGGAAAAACTATATGATTGCAGTGAATGTGGAAGTAGTTTAAGGTATTCGTCAACATTAAGGAATCATCAGCGAACACACACAGGGGAAAAGCCATACAAATGCAGTGAATGTGTGAAGAGCTTTAGTCAGTTATCACACCTAAAACAGCATCAGAAAATGCACACTGGGGAAAAACCATAGCACTGCTGTGAATGTGGAAGTACTTTTAGGCATTCATCAACATTAAAGTATCATCAGCGAACACACAGAGGAAAAACCATTCAAGTGCAGTGAATGCGTGAAGAGGTTTAGTCAATTATCACACCTAAAACAGCATCAGAAAACACACACGGGGAAAGACCATTCAAGTGCGACCCCTGACCCTCCTGGTAGGTCGCTCGCCCCCCACGCAGCTCCGCCTGTGTGCTCCTGCTGCCGCTGCCGAGTACCCGCTGGTAAATGTGCTCTACCCGTTTCTGTGCCCCGTTTGTGCCCTCTGTGCCACTGTTTTTCCCCCTCTCTCTGCCCCGTTTTTGCTTCTGTGCCACTCGTTTTTCCCCTCTGTTGTGCCCCGTTTTACCCTCTGTTCCACTGTTTTTCCCCCTCTGTGCCCCGTTTTTACTTCTGTGCCCCTCGTTTTCCCCCTCTGATGTGCCCCATTTTGCCCTCTGTGCCACTGTTTTTCCCCCTCTCTGTGCCCCGTTTTTGCTTCTGTGCCACTCGTTTTTCCCCTCTGTTGTGCCTCGTTTGTGCCCTCTGTGCCACTGTTTTTCCCGCTCTCTGTGCCCCATTTTGCCCTCTGTGCCACTCGTTTTTCCACTGTTGTGCCCCGTTTTTGCCCTCTGTGCCACTGTTTTTCTCCCTCTCTGTGCCACGTTTTTGATTCTGTGCCACTCGTTTTTCCCCTCTGTTGTGCCCCGTTTGCGCCCTCTGGGCCACTGTTTTTCCCCCTCTCTGTGCCCCGTTTTTGCTTCTGTGCCACTCGATTTTCCCCTCTGTTTTGCCCCGTTTTGCCCTCTGTGCCACTGTCTTCCCCCTCCTCTGTGCTCCGCTTTTGCTCTCTGTGCCACTCATTTTTCCCCTCTGCTGTGCCCCGTTTTGCCCTTTGTGCCACTGTCTTCCCCCTCCTCTGTGCTCCGCTTTTGCTCTCTGTGCCACTCGTTTTTCCCCCTATGTGTGCACCATTTTTGCTTCTGTGCCACTCCTTTTTCCCCTCTGTTGTGCCCCGTTTTTGCCCTCTGTGCCACTGTTTTCTCCCTCTTTGCGCCCCATTCTGCTCTCTGTCCCACTGTTTCCCCGCCCCCCTGCCCACTCGGTGCTCCCCCCTCCCAGCTGCTCCTCCCTCCCACCTCCCCATATAAGCCGGAGGCTGCGCATTAAGCGACCCCTGACCCTCCTGGTAGGTCGCTCCCCCTCCACGCAGCTTCACCTGTGTGCCCCTGCTGCCGTTGTCGAGTACCCGCTGGTAAGTGTGCTCTACCCCCGTTTCTGTGCCCCGTTGTGTACTCTGTGCCACTGTTTTTCCCCCTCTCTGTGCCCCGCTTTTGCTTCTGTGCCACTCGGTTTTCCCCTCTGTTGTGCCCCGTTTTGCCCTCCGTGCCACTGTTTTTCCCCCTCTGTGTGCCCCGTTTTTGCCCTCAGTGCCACTGTATTAACCCTCCTTGCACCCCATTCTGCTCTCTGTCCCACTGTTTCCCCGTCCTTCTGCCCACTCCCTGCTCCCGCCTCCCAGCTGCTCCTCCCTCCCACCTCCCATATATATATGCCAGAAGATGTGCAGTCTGCGCCCGTCCGCGCCCCGCGCCAGAACCCCTGGACCCCGCGAATGCCACAACACCAGACTCCCCTACGGCCCCAGCACCCTCCACGCACTCAACGCCGGCCTAAACCACACCACTTCCAGGCCGCCCGAAACGGACCCACGGACCTTTCTCCTGCCGCAGCTGCAGCTTCATCAGCGACAGAGCCACCAAACCTCCAAGGACTGGACCCAACCACCTCCGCTGCATACTCCTCAGCACCCCCTCTGCACACAAACACGCCGTTGAGCTCTGGGATCTGTTCTACACCTCTTCCCCAGACGTGGCCTTCCGAACTGAGACCTGGTGGAACGACTCCTCGGCGCCCAACATCGCCATAGCCATCCTGGACGGTTACAAGATCACCCGCAGGGATCGCGCCAACAGAATAGGAGGAGGAATAGGCATCGTCCACAAGTCCACCCTCAAGGTCGCCACCCACGCAGACAACACCCTCAACACCTCCGAACACCTGAACTTCCGGATCCACACCGACCCCAACACCACCCTCAGAGGAACACTCGTCTACA
The DNA here is from genome assembly GCF_964263255.1 of Lissotriton vulgaris. Taxonomy (NCBI): domain Eukaryota; kingdom Metazoa; phylum Chordata; class Amphibia; order Caudata; family Salamandridae; genus Lissotriton; species Lissotriton vulgaris. Next base: position 129,108,655 of record NC_141685.1, read on the forward strand.
GACCCCCCGGACACCGGGCTCAGTTCAGTGACTCCATCGCCGACCTCGCCAGCACCCACGCACTCACCTCCAGGGGCTACATCCTCCTCGGGACCTGAACGTCCACCTCAAGAACAACAAAGACGCCAACTCCGCGACGCTGATCAACAACCTCGCCAACCTCGGCCTCAGACAATTCGTCACCACACCCACTGACGCCGCCGGCCACACGCTGGACCCCATCTTCTCCACAAGCACCCACGTCGAATTTGACCACACCACCGAACTCCACTGGACCGACCACCGCTTCATCCATTTCACCTTCAAGAAACCAACAACGCACCACTGCACCCAACAGCTGCCTCGCCGCTGCTGGAGCAAAGTCACTGAAGACCAGCTGATCACCACCCTCGCCCCGAACCCACCCACCGATCCCACCAACCCAGACGCCGCAGCCCGCAACTTTAGACAGTGGATCGACGACTGTGCCAACACCCTCGCTCCACTCAAGAAACCATCCAACAGCCACGCCAGCAAGAGAGCCACCTGGTTCACCGACAAGCTCCAGACCTCAAAATGCGCATGCCGGAAACTGGAGAAGAAACGGCTCCACGAAAGCACACCAGACAACCACGCAGCCCACAAGAACGCCACCCGCAGACATCACCACCTCATCAGATCAGCCAAGAGATCCTCCTTCAAAGACCGCCTGGATAACAACGCACACAACAGCAAAGAGCTCTTCAGCATCGTAAAAAGAACTCTCGAACCCCAGCGCCAATGCCAACGACATCCCGCCCTCACAAGAACTGTGCGACTCACTGGCCATCTTCTTCCACAACAAGATCGCTGACATTCACGACAGCTTCAACACAACGACCGCCCCGGCTACGCCAGACTCCACCTCCCCTGCAAACACCACCAGCGCCAACCACCTGACCTCCTGGTCCAACGTCAACGACGACGAGACACGCAAGGTCATGAACTCCATATACTCAGGATCTCCATCAGACCGGTGCCCACACCACGCATTCAACAAAGCAGACGCAGCCATCGCACCCCAACTACGGAAGGTCATCAACATCTCCTTCGAAACAGCGGCATTCCCGGAAAGCTGGAAGCACGCCGAAATCAACGCCCTCCTCAAGAAGCCCAAGGCGGACCCCAAGGACCTCAAGAACTTCCGGCCGATCTCCCTGCTCCCATTCCCGGCGAAGGTCATCGAGGAAATCGCCGACATGCAATTCAGACGAAACCACAGCACCGAGACAGCCCTCATCGCCGCCACAGACGACATCAGGCGTCAACTATACAACGGCGAAACATCAGCCCTCATTCTCCTGGACCTGTCAGCCACCTTCGACACGGTCTGCCATCGCACTCTAAAGACACGCCTCCAAGAAGCCGGAATCCAAGAGAATGCCCTTGACTGGACTACGTCCTTCCTCTCCGGCAGAACCCAGAGTGTCCGCCTACCACCCTTCCGATCCGAAGCCACCGACATCATCTGCGGCATCCCCCAGGGCTCAGCCCGACGCTGTTCAACATCTACATGGCCCCCCTCGCACAAGTGGCGAGCCATCACGACCTCAACATCATCTCCTACGCCGATGATACCCAGCTCATCCTCTCCCTCACCAAGGACCCACACACCGCCAAAACAAACCTCCACGAGGGAAGGAAGGCAGTCGCCGACTGGATGAGGAGCAGCCGTCTGAAACTGAACTCGAACAAGACGGAGGTCCTCATCCTCGGACCTACCCCCTCAGCCTGGGACGACTCCTGGTGGCTGACCACACTGGGAACAGCACCGACACCCACCGACCATGCACCCAACCTAGGATTCATCCTCAACTCTCCCCTCTCCATGTCTAAGCAGGCCAACGCCGTCTCCTCCTCCTGCTACAACACCCTCCGCATGATCCACAAGTGGATCCCAACCGAAACAAGAAGAACGGTGATGCAGGCCCTCGTCAGCAACAGACTGGACTACGGCAACGCACTCTATGCAGGAATCCCAGCCAAACACCTACGACGACTACAACGCATCCAAAACGCCTCCGCCGACTGATCGTCTACGTCCCTCGCCGCAGCCACATCACCCTCCACCTGAGAGACCTACACTGGCTCCCCGTCGACAAGAGGATCACCTTCAAGCTCCTCACCCACGCACACAAAGCACTCCACAATGCCGGAGCAGCATACCTGAACAGCAGACTCAGCTTCTACACCCCCACCCGCCAGCTCCGCTCCGCCAGCCTCGCCCTCGCCGCTGTCCCCCGCATCCAACGAATGACCTCCGGCGGCAGATCCTTCTCCTACCTCACCGTCAAGACCTGGAACACCCTCCCTACCCACCTACGGCAGACCCAAGACCTACTCGCCTTCAGAAGACTCCTGAAGACCTGGCTCTTCGAGCAGTAGCGGCACCCCCCTCCCCTCAGCGCCTTGAGACCCTCACGGGTAAGTAGCGCGCTTTACAAGTACTCTGATTGATTGATTGCAATGAATCTGGGATGAGCTTTATATGTTTATCAAACCTAAAACACCACCAGAGAACACACAATGGGGTAAAACCATATAATTGCAGTGATTGTGTGAAGAAGTTCAGTAGATTAATCAGGAAGTTGTTACTCTTCAGCATTAAGGTGTTGTTAGAAATTAGGTTTCTGGATGACAGAGGTATGCTTCCTGTCCATGCAGGAACTGGTAAAAAGTTGATGTAACCTATATAGAAGCAGTCTTCACCCCTTCGCTGCTAGGCTTCCCCCCTACTTGCCCCCGTGCTAAGCCTACTTGGGGTAGTTTGCGATTCAGCCGTAACGTTCTGTCCACATAAGGTATCTACGCCAAATTTGCATCCTTTTCTTTTAACATCTTGAGGATTCTAAAGATACCCAGGATTGGTGGATTTCCCTGGAAGGAACTGAGAAATTTGCCAAAATACAGCAATTATTATTATTATTATTTTTTAAATGGGGACAAAGTGCTGCAGGAGAAAACGGCTGGCATTTTTCTGGGACATAGCCTGTTTTTTGTGCTTTCAACCTCCTTCCAGTTAGTGGCAGTAATGGATGTGAAAGCAATATTGGATCCTAGAAAACTACACATTTCTGAAAAGTAGTCTGCTGGACCCTTCTGGTTGCTGGGATATATAGGAATTATAGGTTCACCAAGAACCCGAGGTACCTAGAGACGATAATTGGGCTGTGGCTTGCAATGGTTTTTGATTGTGTACCGGGTATATATCAATTCAAATCAAATTCAAAAAGCTTTATTCGATGCTCAAAATTGAATTCATAAAAGTGTACATTTAGATTGTGCCTAACACATTAGTTGCGGTTATACAAATTATTAAGTTCTCCAAAGTTAAAAACTTATTGTTCCAATAAATACAAAAAAGTCTAAAATATAGTTAGTTGTCATGATTATTTACATCGAGTTTCTGAACTTGATCACATTTTTTTTGCCTAACAAAGGCTGTTCTGTAAGTATGATGCCCCCACACCCTCAAGATTGGTTTCAGAAGGATCCCCCTGGGCACTGTATAATATTTATAAAATAATATACCTTGAATATTTGATTGGACAGAAGTGTCATCACAGGGACAAATAAGCTTCTCCCTTGACAAGTTATTGCAGGCTGGGAAAGTGGTTAAACGAAAGCAGGTACCAAACCTGAAACGGGTCAATAACATACGTGTATAACAGTTTAAATGACATAAGAGATACATTTGGGGTCCTTTGTGTGTAGTAATTTGCTGATAATCCACAACTGAAATTTTAGCTTTTTCCGAACCCCATCTCTTATTGGCTAAATCGTCAAGGGCCATTTTTTTCAGTAACTTTCTTGCAACTACTTCCATACTAGATGGCCTCGTAAAGTCCTCTGGGTGACCAATCTCAGTCATCATATTTTCTACGTAGGCTAGCCATTTGATCTTGCTAACACCGTCAAGGGTGAGGCAGACAGAAATTAGGTCTCTGTTTAGCGATGTCTCAGGGGTTAAACCAATCCTTGTGCCATAATAATATGGGGGCAATTTTTATGGCATCTGAAATGTACGGTAGGCCCTGTTCAATATGTACGATATAAGTGGCAGTTGATTTGGGGGACCCTAACAAGTATCTAAGGTACTGGTTCTCACTTTGTTGAATCAGTAGTGTGTTCTCAATTCCCCAAATTCCTGATCCATATGTTGCTGTTGAAATGCATTTGGCTTTATATATTAGAGACAGTTCTTTCACAGGTCTACCCCCTAATTTAGCCGCAAAGTTGTTCAGGGCTCCCACTGCCCGGGAGAAGGCTAGGTTTCTGGCGCTCATTGCTGTGTGCCAGATGCCTCTCCTATCAAAGTTTTTTCCGAGGTAGGAGAATTGTTCTGTGGTCTCAATCTTCCTCCCCTCGAGGAAAATTGGGCAGGGTGCCCTCTTAGTGCCAGGCCCGCAAGCCATAGTTTAGGTTTTCGGGATGTTGACTTTTAACCCCCTTTCTCTCATGAAGTTGGTAAATTTCAAGACAGCCCTCTGTAGGCTGACCCTAGTTTGGGACATAATAGCGGCATCGTCAGCGTATAGAAATATTGGCACCGGTGACCCCTTGATGGACGGGTAGTCATACTGTGACTCCTTGAGATGTTTGCCAATGGAATTTATATATAGGGTGAAGAGAAGGGGTGCTAGTATGCACCCCTGTCTCACACCTCTCCTAATGGGGAACTTTCCTGAGTACTCCCCCATTCTGCCATAGCGTACCCTGGCACCCGCGCCCCTGTATAATTCCTTAATAAATATGAGAATTTGATCATCTATACCCATGTCCGATAGTGTAGACCATAATTTCTCATGGTCCACACAATCGAAAGTGGAACTCAGGTCCACAAAGGTGACGAAGAGGTTTCCCTTTTTGGCCTGTGTGTACTTTGCTTTTATGAGGGCCAGGTTTAATCCCTGCTCTACTGTACCTTTACCCGTTCTAAATCCGTACTGTAGGTTTGAAATGATGTCACCCTCCTCTGCCCATGTTTGAATTCTGTTTAAAACTATACGGCCTGCTACCTTCATTAGTGCATCAAGGAGCGAGATTGGCCGGTAGCAGGTGGGGTAATTCCTGTCTCCTTTTTTAAAAATAGGGACAACTATTGCTTCAGTCCAGGTCGGTATAAACCCATAATAATTTGCGTTATTCAAAACGTTAGTTAGCAAGGGAGCCCAAAGACTGATCTCAGATTTATAAACGTCTATTGGGACTCCATCTGGGCCTGGAGCTTTACCTGAAGGGCTTTCTTTCATTGCCTTGATGACCTCTTCGCAAGTAAAGGTGATACCCAGCGGGAATGAAACCAATGAATTGTTATCATAATCTGCAACCATATTTTCGGATATAGAATTTACAGGGTCCGAGGGATTTACTTTATAATAAAGGTGTTTAAAATGGTTAACCCAGGTTTCCCCGTTAATAGCTACATCTATAACGTCTGTCTCTTTGTTCTGCAAGTAAGGGGCATTAACCGGTTTCCAAAAAGCGGTGTTGTCCCTTCTTTTTGAAGCTACAAGCAGAGCCGACCAGGCCTCTTGCTTCAGTGATGTTTTCCTGGTTTTAACTGCTGCTCGATACAGCTTTCTAGCCTGACGAATCTCCAGGGAAGATCTTGGTGCTGCATGTAGAGCTTTGAGTGTTTTAGTGCAATTTTTGTCAAACCAGCCATTTGGTCGGTTTGATTCTGGTCGGTGTTCTCTGGTCAATAACCTTTTTAATTCTGCTTGGATTTTTAAGAAAGAACCCAGAATTTTCGATGGTTCCTCAGTTAGTGACAGACAAATATAAATATATTCATTGGTTGCTAATACTAAGTTTTTTATCAGACCCGCTGGTTCCACCTTATCCCATTTAATGGAGTATCCGTTTTGACTTGCTAAGTTGATCACCGGTTGATATAAAAATCTGTCCCCCGAAGTCTGATGGCACCCTTCAATTTTTTCTTTAAAGGAAATCGGGTAGTGGTCTACGAAAATGACATCCAATGTTTCCCATGGCGTTGCTAACCGCGCATGGGTTTGTCGATAAAAGAGTAAAATCTATCGTTGAGTTACACCCCCTCCCATGGAAGGTTGGCTGAAACTGGATAGTTGGGGAGCATAACTCATTTATATAAGACAAATTAAAAAGAAAAATCATAATATTCAGCATGTCACCCAGATTAGAGTGGATGAAATGGGTCGGGTTGTCGTCCCTATGCTCACCTAGGCCGCAAATGCCCTGCGGGCTATTGGGGCAGACAGTACAATTAAAATCACCTACCCAGGACAAAATAATCTCCCCTGTTCTATGGTCCTTGATAGTGGTGAAGCTATGCATCAAATTATTAATTACGTTTTCCAAAGTGTTTATAGGCACATTATTATAAAAATGTATTAAAATCATATTCTTGGCATGGCCCCAGCTGATTGTTAGGATCTGGTAGTACTCAGTAAACGAATAACTAAGTACTTTAATCCCCCCTGTAGTGGAGACAAATGTACACAGACCCCCTTTATTTCTGCCCTGAGGGCTTGTTATTGCAGGTGTGTGAAAGGTCTGGAACCCAAGTAAATTAACTTCTCCTATTGTCTAACAGCGCCCTCCAGCGCAAGTCATTGAAATGACTTGCATTGTAAAAGCAGTGTAGTAATTGCAGCGCGTGGTAATGCCCGCGTTGTAAAGGCTGTTCCCCACCTCTTGGATTCCCGATCGGGTGGAGCCGTCGGGAATGCGGTCTGGGAGTTAGAGGCCTGGATGACCAGGCTCTCGGGGGTGGGGTGGGTGGACAGGAAGCAAGGGTCGCCTGGAGCCGGGCGGTGGCGTCTGGATATGTTCCTATCTACAGGCTGTCCTGTAGCGGGCTTGGACCAAGTGCCCAGAAGAACGTCTGACAAGGCCTCATTAAACGGCAGTAGAGGCTCAGCCAAGCTTGCCTGCGGTTTAAGGACCTCAGTGAGGAGGTTAGTCCTCACGGCCGCGACGGGGAGCTCTAGGCCCAAGGCCTTGGCCGCCCGCATCAGCACCACACTGTAGGCAGCCCCCTCCTACGAAGCCATGGTAGGAGGGGTGACAAAACCAGTGTCTGGCGAAGTGTCCAGCCCACTGGCATTACCTAGCTCACCTGTCCAGTCCTGTTGAGACTGACACTCCTGTGCCAGAGGGTCCTCAGACCCCTCCCAATCCCCCTCGTCGCCCATCTTTTGATATTCTGGTTCAAAGGATGGGGCCGGTTCATTGAAGTAAAAATCTCCAAGCGGCGTCGAGAGCGGTGCCCAGCGGCGCCGTAACCGAATCGAGGGTAGGATCGAGTGACACCCTAGGGGTCGGCGCCGGTAAGGTTGTGAGGTCGACCGGCGACGACCCGGAACCGGATCCAGTGGGGGCCTGCGGCGCCGGGAGCGAAGTCGCCGGCGGCGCCGGGGCCGAAGCACCCGACGGTGTCGGGGCCAAAGCACCCGACCCGCTAGGCCCCCTAGCCGTGGCCGCTGGGCCCGAAGGCGCCTCGGAACCCGATGGAGGAGGGAGCGACCTCATGGCCATGAGGAAGTGCTCGATCTCCTCCGGCGTCGCGTCATGCCCAGGGACCGGCGGGTATGGAGCAGGCCGCGACGCCCGCGACTCCGTCAGAGCCGCGTGGGCAGTGTCACCCGAACCCCCGGCCGTGTCGCGCGAGCGTCGGGGGGGGTTGGAAGAGCGATGACGCCTTCCTGACTTCTCATGCCTCCTACCTGAGGATCTTGAGCCCGAAGACCGATGCCGACTCCTGGAGCTATGATGGCTCCGACCCCGCGACCCGTCCCTCGACCTCCGTCGGGACATCGAACGGCACGGGACGACTGCCGGAGCTTAAGATGCTTGCGGGACCGCTCCCGTCTAGCCTTGGACGTCAGGGCCCGGCAGTCGGAGCAGGCTCAGTTGTCGTGGTCGGGGCCCAGACAATGAAGACACCGGCGATGGGGGTCGGTAACCGACATCAGTCGGCTGCAATCGACGCAGGGTTTGAACACGGGCATCCCTACCGGCACCGTCGGGAGTCGATCGACTCGAAAAAACAGATCAAAAAGTTTAGTCAAAAATTGACTAAAGGGTACTGGCGCGGAAAAAAGAAGAACTGACGTCAGCGCGCGAGGGCGGCGTCTAAGTACTCCGGCAACGTCATCCCGGCACCAACGACAGACATGGAGCCGCAGACGACGAAGCAAGGGTACTGCTACGCAAATGTTTCTGGATCCAGTCTGACGCCTGGGGATATTCTAAGGTAAGGAATCTAATACTAACCTGTTTCTTTCAGATACACAAGTACAGTGTGCTTAGATTTCAGAACCAACTTCCCCATCAAAATATGCAGCGGTAAGGCACATGATGACACTGCCTAGTTTAAACATACATGCAGCATCCTTCAAGTTGAAAACAGCAGACATGTTTGATGTGCACTGCAATAACAAGGCTGCGATGCAATGGAGGAAATGCACTTAAAATAGTTGACCTCAGAATGGGTGCAGCGTGCTTTGTTTTCAAGACACAACACCTGCCACATGTGCACTGAGAACTTTCCTACGACATGAGAGAGTGTTCTTTGAAACGTTCATATCTTTAACACGAATGCAACATTCTTTACGTTCTTTACGTTTTCATTGCAAGAAAAAAAAGAAAAGACGTCTCAAGGCACAAACAATTCAAGATATAACAAACGTAGGGTCACAGAGCCATACCTATATACGGGGAGCCAGCAATCAGTTACACCACAGCAGATGGAGGACGGTGTCCAGAGTAATTGCTTGAATAGAGGACCCGGGGCTAGCTAAGGTGTGTGGCTACTCACTCAGGTTGTATAATCGCATCACTCTGATGCAGTCGCGTGACCACGTGTACTTGGGAAATGTAGTCCCATGCCGGCAGCATGAATCTGAATCAACGTGCACTAAATGCTGAAGGCTTTCGTGCCTCTGTCACACACAGCCGCTTCTTCACGTGGAATAGAATCACTAAAGACGGGCCTCCATCGAAGTTAAAGGCAAATACCACAATGTACTGGGATGTGTTTTTAAAGGGTCAGCGCCGTATACCCAAGGGCAGAAGACCCATTAGAAGAATCAGCACACCCGAAAACCAGATTGCTCATAGCAGAAATGAGTGATGGGTGTGTAAACCATGTCCCTTGTACTACGCATGTATCCTGTTGCAAGAGGTCAGCCCCATATGTTTAAGGGTATAGAGATGTCGGTGCACTCGAATCAGAGTGCCCAATCTTGTATGGATAAGTGTAAGATGTTTGGGCCATGTCCACCGGTGGAGAAGTGTGGCTCACTTGTTAGAGGAGGCAGACCCTGAAGCAGAGGTCAGACCCGGGACCAGGGTTCAATTCCAGACGCGGCAGGGTCTTGAGCCAAAATGTCCACGGACTTGATAATTCTCACTTCGGCGCCTACTCGAATCACGGGTTCACACTCTGCAACTCTGGGCAATAGCTTGCTTAATCTCCACTATGCCCCCCCGCGGCGGGATGCCTGGCTTTCACCTTGGGGATGCCCAGTAGGGGCTATCTCACAGGGAAAAGCCAGGACGGGTTCCCAAAGCAAGCGCTTAGAGACTCCTGGGTGATAGGCGCTATATAAATCCAAATTACAATTACAATTACAATTACAATCTGGTGGTGGTCATCTTCTTCTGAGCTCATGAGAGGACAATAAAAAAAAGATATATATCTGAAAATATAGAAAAGAACAGGCAGTGTCCCTCGCACATATTCTAAGGCATCTGGTTATCAGGAGCCATAGTTCTATATGGTTAGCCATACGTATTCTCTTGTATGTTAGGTGACCTGTGGCACTTCACCACACACCCTGAAAAATCGCTCACGTGGAAAAGGTCAAGTCTAATGGGGCCCCCTTCGTCAGAGAAGGGACAACTCCCTTGTTCCTATTGCAACCAATGGAGATTTGGGACTATCCTACATGGACAAGGGAAAATGGTATTCAGGCCCGGTCCTATCCCAATCACTGCTTTTGTTCCCATGGTTTGTCTGTGCCAATTGGGATTTCAGTTATATGTGTGTATCAATGATATTTTGGTCATCTGGCGAGGTGAAGATCAATCTATCACTACCTTCGGGAAATTGATTTGCAAGAACTAAGAGTGTGGCATGCCAATGACTGCTTCCACAACAACTTCAAGAAAATATTGTCCTACCTTATAGTCCCTATTTACTGGCACAAACAGAATTTTCCTAAAGTAAACAATTGGTTTAATAAGGAATTCAGACTTTCACGTAGATATCTGGGTAAGGCACTTTGCCAGAAACCGGTCCCCGGTAGCTTGTCTCCTTTCTGGTGAAGAATTGGCTTGGTAGTTTAGTCTGCCCTGTTCCCATGATGCACTGGGCCAGGGACAGACTGATTTGCATATAGCCAGGTTCTGAGCTGGGATGGTGCAGTGAGATAAATAACGGTGATGGATCAAGCCCTGATCCTTGGACTGGGTAAGAGTGGTCTGCTTAATTCAGACACTCTGTTCATCACCACCCCCTTTTCTGAATCGTTTTTGGCCACTATAGGTGTGGCAGGGTATACTCAGACATGAGTCCCTTTCTCACTGCACCATCAGGATTCAAGCAAGCCGGGCCGAAGACGGCTGAAATGCCAGAAACCGGTCCCCGGTAGCTTGTCTCCTTTCTGGTGAAGAATTGGCTTGGTAGTTTAGTCTGCCCTGTTCCCATGATGCACTGGGCCAGGGACAGACTGATTTGCATATAGCCAGGTTCTGAGCTGGGATGGTGCAGTGAGATAAATAACGGTGATGGATCAAGCCCTGATCCTTGGACTGGGTAAGAGTGGTCTGCTTAATTCAGACACTCTGTTCATCACCACCCCCTTTTCTGAATCGACTTTGCACAAAGGACATCTCAGAAATCAGTCTGGGTGGAGAGAGGTACAAAAGGGCCCAGGCTCGGGCTAAGAAAGAATGGGCGGAGGAAAGAGGGCAACAACTCAAATTGTCTTGGTCTCTTAAGAACTCCACCAGGTTTTGGGCACTTGCAAAGTGGAGGGGAGAGATGTCTCTGCATCACCTCTGCAAAATAACATTTATCCCCAGGCCTGGGTTAATCATTTCTACAATCTTTATTCAGTAACTCCATTTAATGAGCTGGACACTGTGCTGGGGACTGTGTAAACAGACAACTCTATAGCTGTACCTTGCCCTTTCCTTGACCTAGCCGACATCCTCAGCTCTGGATGCAATAACCAGAGGTAGAGCTCTAGGATTAGACAGCATTGCATCATATATCCTTCTGCTAGAAAGAGATAAATTGTCTTAGTATAACCTTTCCTTAACTAATGCCATTATCGGTGGTGCCCCAGTACCTGACTCTTGGAAGGGAGCGGACGTTGTCCCGATATATAAGAAGGGGGATAGATTCCATCCAGCCAATTACAGGCTGATCAGCTTGATCAACTGTGCGAAGAACATTTCTGCCCAACTGGTCTTGAGCAAGACTGAGGAATGGACTGCTGCTAAGGCCAACGTGTCTTCCTTTCAGACAGGCTTTAGGAAGAAGATATCCACGATTATGCCCAGGTTCGCTGGAGAACCCAGGGCCAGGTGACTGAACGATTTCCTATAAATTAAGGTGTTCGCCAAGGCTGTGCACTGGCACCCACCCAGTTTTCTTTATATCTTAATGTTGTTCATTATCTCCCCTCAATTGATGCACCATACCTGGCAGGCACAAAACGTACAAGTTACTTACCTTCGGTAACGATGTATCTGTAAGAAAAATATGTTAGTTATAGATTCCCTACCTTAGAATTGCCCCTAGGCGTCAAGACAGGATCCAAGGAATTTTTTCTTAGCAGTAACCCTGCGTGTCGGTAGGTGGCATCGGTCGACTCCGCGTCCGTCATTGGCGTCCTGGTCGCCGGAATGATGGTGCAGTGTCTACTTAGACTCCTCTCCTGAGCACTAACCTCAGTTCTGACACGACATTCAATGCCAGAAGCGCAGACCCATGCAAGACTCTGACCATTGGTGCACAAAACTAGGGCCCTGCAAGGGAGTCCCTATCCCTAAAAGTCAGTGTGCAGAATGTGGAGGATGGGTGGGGCGGTAAGGAATCTATAACAAATATATACCTCTTACAGATACATCGTTACTGGAGGTAAGTAACTTGTTCATCTGAAAGAGACTTTTAGTTATAGATTCCTTACCATAGAACAGATACCCCAGCAATACCACACTAAGTTCACACCAAGAAGTCCTGGAGAACAGAACGGCTATCCAGGCAGTAATTGGGTAGTAAACGTGTGCAGGGATGCCCACGTGGCTGTGTGACAGATGTCAACCAGCGGAACTCCACGTCCCAAAGCAGTAGTGGCTGCCGTCGCCCTGGTGGAGTCGGTGCCAAAAATAACAGATCTTAATGCATAAGACGACCCATCGAGAGATGGTACCTTTGTGCATTGCCCGACCTTTCTGGGTGGCCACAAAATCCGCAAAGAGTTGATCATCCCCCCGGAAGTCTTTAGTGCGGTCAAGGTAGAAAGAAAGTGCACGTTTTGGGTGCAGGCAGTGGAATCTCACCTCCTCTTTGGAAGGGTGCAGAGGTGGGATGAAGGTAGTCAATGTGATGGTCAGACCTATGTGGAAAGAAGCAATCACTTTGGGCAGAAAAGATGGCTTATACGGAGGACTACTTTGTCCGGATGGACAGCAAGAAAGGGAGGTCTGCAAGATAAGCCTGAAGCTCACTCACCCTGTATGTATTGGTTTTTGTTAAGCGCCTATGTCACCCGCAGGTCTCATAGCGCTCGCTGAAAGCCAGATCAGGACAGAGTGTTTAGAAAAGCCATGTTTTAGGGCTTTCCGAAATGACTTGTGGTTGGTTTCAAGACGGAGCTGTAGGGGCAATGCATTCCATTGCTCAGGCGTGGTTCTGGAGGAAGACCTACAACTGTTTTTCACAGTGCGGACCTTTGGGATGGTCAACAGGTGCTTGCTGACCGATCGGAGCGTTCTTACTGGCTGATATTTAGTCAGTTTCTTTGCTAAATAGGTTGGGCCATTGTTGTTGACTGTTTTATGTACTAGACGGCATATCTTGAAATTAATCCTCTTTCTGATAGGGAGCCAGTGAAGAGTCTTTAGGCTGGGAGCCGATGGTGAGCGTGGAGGGAGATTTAACACCAGCCTAACTGCGGTGTTCTGCAGTACTTGGAGTTTAGATAGGAGCTCATCATTTATGGATGCAAACAGTGCATTTCCATAGTCTAGGTGATTTATAATTAGTCCCTGAATAAGGGGCAAGCGAGAGTGAAGTGGGATCCATTTAAAAATGTTCCTGAGGGATCGCATTATGCCATATCATGTATGCTTAACGGTATTTACGTGGTCGGCCATAGAGAGTTTGTTGTTCATTATAACTCCTAGGTTGCGGACAGCTAGCTTGGGTGAGGGGCACGACCCTAATGAGGGTGGCCACCAGTTAGGGGACCAAATGTTTTGGGTGTCACCAAAGAGCAGAATCTCTGTCTTGCTCGCATTGAGCAGAAGATGGTTGTTGGACATCCAGTCATTGATATGAATCTGTGCTACGTATTGATATGATCGGGGCCAAGACTGATCAATAGCTGTGTGTCGTCGGCGTATGACACGGTATCGAAACCATGTGCTCTGATTATTTATTTTAGCCAAGGGTGACATACATAGGTTAAAAAGATTGATCCCTGGGGAACGCCCTTGTCGATAGTCTGGCCTTTGGACGAGAATCCATCAATTTTTACCTTAAAGGACCCGTCTGAGAGATAGCTTTTGATCCACTGTAGAGCGGGGTCTTTCGACACCACACTCCTTTAGGCGCTCCAGAAGGATGGTATGAGATATGGTGTCGAAGGCAGCCGACAAATCTAGCAGGATTAGGATGGCAGACTGCCTGGCATCTAGAGAGAGCCAGATGTTGTCGGCAATCTCGACCAGAGCCGTTTCCGTGCTGTGATGGGATCGGAAGCCCGACTGTGACGGATCAAGGATTTTGTTGTTTTGTAGATGATTTGATAATTGCTTATTGATCATTGACTCTATTACTTTCCCAAACAGGGGGAGCAGTGAGATAGGCCTGTCGTTCGATAGTTGTTTGGGGTCAGCAGATGTTTTTTTCATGACTGGCCTAACCACGTTTTTTTTGCAATGAGAAGGAACTGTTGACTGTGCTAGTGATAAGTTCAGGATTTTGGTTAAGAAGGGGATAAGAATTTGTTCAATTTTAGATAGGATTTGTGGGGACGCTGGATCTTCTGGCGAACCTGATTGCATCTTCCTAAGTGTTACAGAGGTGTTTTCCTCTGTTATTGCATTGACATTTTTCAGGTAGTTGACAGGGCTGGGGAGAGATACTGCCGATTTTTGCTGCGGTGGAGTATTGTTTTTTAGAGGGAACGCTTTATAGATATCATTTATTTTGGAAATGAAGAAATCTGAGGGGGAGTCAACCCATTCCTGGGAGGCGGTTTGAGATGGTAGACTGGAAGGGGGATTGGTGAATTCCTTCACGATCTTATATAGTTCCTTATGAGAGTTCGCAGCTTGCTTGATTCGGTTGACTAAATATGCTATTTTGGTTGTCGCTATGCTTTCCATGTAATGGTGGTGTAAAGTTTTATGGTGCTGCCTATCCATGATGTCTTTCGTATGTCTCCATTTGCGTTCTGCCTTCCTTACGATGAGTTTTTCACTTTTTAGATCAGGGGTGTACCATGGGGATATTTTCTTCGGACATTTAGTTATTTTCTTGGGGGCAATAATGTCCAGGGATGTACGGATTTAAAATCAAAGCTTTTGGCAGCCTGGTTGAAATTTGTTGTTTTCGGAGAGAGCAAGCGGAATGTAATTGGCAGCGAAGGAATCTAGGTTCATTTTATTCCAGGATCTGCTTAGTTTATATTCTTTCGTGGGGTGGGATTGTGTTAATAACCCATTCAAATGAAACTTTATTACCTAGTGGTCAGACCATAGGATGGGGGTAGGTTGATCTATATTTACATTCGGGGAGTTGGTAAATAATAATAACAATAATCATAATTATCCACATTTGTAAAGCGAGAACAATCACCCGTAAGGGTCTCCAGGCGCTGGGGGCCGTCGGGAAGATTAAGCGAGCTATTGCCCAGAGTCACATGGTGCTGGGCTAATCTGCCGCCGGCACCGGGAATCGAACCGTGATCCCCAGATTACAGTGTCAGTTGCCCTGGCCGCGGCGCCACACCTCTAGGGTGTGGCCTGCGTCATGCGTGGGGCCGGTCACCATTTGTTTTAGACCTAGGGTTTCAAGACTGTTGATAAGGTCATGGGTATGAGGGTCTGTATTAAGCTCGGAGTGAAAATTGAAGTCGCCTAGTAGCAGAAAATTATCGGCATCTAGGACATGTGGTGCTATCGTCTCGGTAAGGTTACTAGGGAACCTGGAGAACAACAAGGACCGCAACACCACTGCCCTCATGGACAACCTCGCAAACCTCGGACTCAAGCAACTGGTCAACACCCCCACTCACTACGCAGGCCACACGCTTTATCCCGTCTTCTCATCCAGCAAGGACATCACCTTCAGCCACTCTACCGGACTTCACTGGACCGACCACAGCTGCGTCCACTTCAGCTTCAGAAGAACAATGACCCACCGCCACCCGCAACAGGTTCCTCACAGGAGCTGGAGCAAGATCACCGCCGAGCAGATCACCACCTCCCTCAGCCAGAACCCGCCCGCAAGCACAACGGACCCCAACGAAGCAGCCCGCAACTTCACACAGTGGCTGACCTCCTGCGCAGACGTCCTCGCGCCACTGAAGAACCCTCCCAGCAGACCCAGAAGCAGGAAAGCCAGCTGGTTCACCGACGAACTCAAGGACTCCAAGAAGAACTGCCACACCCTCGAGAAAGCCTGGCTCCTCAAACAGACCAGAGACAACATGACCACCCTCAAACAAACCACCCGCAAGCACCACCAGCTCATCCGCAGTACCAAGAAGAAAACACTGAAGGAACGACTGGACAACAACGCCCACGACAGCAAGGAACTCTTCAGCATCGTCAAGGAGTTCTCCAACCCCAGCACCGGCAAAAACGACATCACTCCTTCTCAAGACCTCTGCGACTGTCTCGCCTCGTTCTTCCACCGCAAGATCGCCGACATCCACAACAGCTTCGGCGCACCAGCCACGCTCCCCACCGTCGAACCAACGCCCCCCACCGTCACCCTCGGCACCTGGACCACGGTGACCACCGAAGACACAGCCCGCACAATGAACACCATCCACTCCAAGTCTCCGACCGACCCCTGCCCCCACCACGTCTTCAACAAGGCCCACTCCATCATCGCACCCCAACTGCGGGACATCATCAACATCTCCTTCAACACCGCCACCTTACCGGAGAGCTGGAAGCACGCCGAGCTCAGCGCCCTACTGAAGAAACCAACAGCGGACCCCACCGACCTCAAGAACTTTCTCCCCATCTCGCTCCTCCCTTTTCCTGCCAAAGTCATAGAGAAGACCGTCAACAGACAGCTGGCCGCCTTCCTCGAGACGAACGGATCCCTTGACCCCTCGCAGTCCGGTTTCCGAGCCAACCACAGCACAGAGACCGCCCTCATCGCAGCCACCAACGACATCAGAACCCTGCACGACAACGGGGAAACAGCGGCCCTCATCCTCCTGGATCTCTCGGCAGCGTTCGACACTGTATGCCACCGCACCCTAGTCCATCGCCTGAGCAACACAGGTGTCCAAGAGAAGGCTCTGGAATGGATCATTTTGTTCCTCACCGGAAGAACACAGAGAGTCCACCTCCCCCCGTTTCGATCCGAGGCCACCGAAGTCATCTGCGGCGTACCGCAAGGATCATCACTCAGCCCCACCCTCTTCAACGTCTACATGAGACCCTTTGTAGCCATCGCACGCCAACACAACCTCAACATCATCTCCTACGCCGACGACACCCAACTGATTCTCTCCCTCACCAGTGACCCCGCCAACGCCAGAACTAGCCTACACGAAGGGATGAAAGACGTCGCCGAGTGGATGAAGAACAGCCGCCTGAAACTGAACTCAGACAAGACGGAAGTCCTCATCCTGGGGTCATCGCCCTCCACCTGGGACGACACCTGGTGGCCCCCGGCCCCAAGCAGCGCACCCAAGCCAACAGACCACGCACGCAACCTGGGCTTCATCCTGGACTCCTCCCTCTCGATGACCAGACAAGTCAACACCGTCTCCTCATCATGCTTCAACACCCTACGCACACTCCGTACGATCTTCCGATGGATCCCGACCGAAACCAGGAAGATGGTCACCCAGGCACTCGTCACGAGCCGACTGGACTACGGAAACACCCTCTACGCCGGAACCACAGCCAAGCTACAGAAACGGCTCCAACGCATCCAGAACGCCTCCGCCCGATTCATCCTGGACATCCCCCGACGCAGCCACATCTCCGGACACCTGAGGGACCTGCACTGGCTCCTCGTCAGCAAGAGAATCACGTTCAGACTCCTCACCCACACACACAAGTCCCTCCACGACCTGGGCCCCAAGTACCTCAACGACCGCCTGACCTTCTACACGCCCACCCGCCAGCTACGTTCGATAAGCCTCGCCCTCGCCGCTGTACCACGCATCCGAAGAGCCACCGCCGGAGGAAGATCCTTCTCGTACCTGGCGGCCAAGACGTGGAACTCCCTCCCCACCCACCTCCGTCTGACCCAGGACCATCTCGCCTTCAGGAGACAACTCATGACCTGGCTGTTCGAGCAATAGCAGACCCCCCTTCCCCTAAGCGCCTTGAGACCCTCCGGGTGAGTAGTGCGCTATACAAATGCCTTGATTGATTGATTGATTGATTGGGAAAATGGGTTTTATTTCCGGGTGGCCTATAGAGAAGGGCACCTTTCCAGGTTCCCCCTTTTGCGTTCTCCATGGAGAAAATGCAGATTTCACCCCAAGTGGCCTGCACGGCCTCTACCATATTAATTATGGTAGTGGTTCTGAAGGCAATAGCTATGTCGCCGCCTTTCTAGTTTTTCTGCCCAGTCTAATTATTTGGTAGTCAGGTGGGAGAGCCACGGAGAGGTCGGGTTGCAAGAGTTCGTGAAGCCATGTCTCTGTGATTACAGTTACAGTATAGACCAATTCGGTGTTTATGTTCTGGTTGTTCTGGACTGAGTAGAGGAGGTTTAATTTTGTTTTTTATTTGTTTGGCTTGTCCTTTGATAGGAGGATGTTTTTGAATAGAGGGTGCCCTGATGTTATAAGAGGGAATGGGGCCAGCTACCAAAGGGTAGGCTTTGGTAAGTGAGAGAAGCTCCTTGCTGGTATATTGAATCGGAGTCATTGTTAATGGTAAGGGAGAATTAGGAGGGAGTTGTGGATGAAAATGGGCAGGGTGTCTGGCGTTTGGCGTCGGTCTGGCGCGGACGGACGCAGACGGGCTTGCCTTTGGCGCGCATCCGCTCAGCGCACCTCTTTTTAGCTAAAGGAAGTGGGCGGGACTACACCAGCGCATGGACCGCTGATCTAGCGTCCAGGGAGGCAAGGGAGCAAAGATGGCCATGTTGATTTCCTCCGCACAAACGTCCAAAGCCGCGGCAGACCAGGGGGAACACATTCAAGGCAGGGTATAGAGTCAAAATATCGAGTTTTTTTATTATCGACTAGACATAATATCGAGTAAAAAATATAGAAAAGACATAATATCGACTAGACATAACATAGACTACCAAAATATCGACTAGGAAATTTTAATATCAAATAGAATGGACATAATATCGAATCAAAAATATAGAATGGATTGAATATCGACTAGACAGAATATAGACAACTAAAATATCGAATTTAAGGTAAGTTAATATTAATTTTTAATTTTTGTGTAATATAATTCTGTAGCGGGTTGTGGGTTTATAGGGGAATAGGGTGGGAAGTAATTTAATTATAATTAATGAAATATGTTATTTTATTTATTGGTATTTATTTAGAATTAAATGTTAATTAAATATTAATTGGTATTTAATTAAAATATAATTGGTAATTAATTTTAATTGATAAATATGTTAATTTTAGTAATTTATTTTCTGTAGCGGGTTGTGGGTTTATAGGGGAATAGGGTGGGAAGTAATTTCATTATAATTAATTAAATATGTTATTTTATTTATTATTTTTTAAGAATTATTTGTTAATTATTAATTGGTAATTAATTAAAATATAATTTGTAAATTATTGTAAATGCTTAATTGATAAATATGTTACTTTTATTACATTAGTTTCTGTAGTGGGTTGTGTGTTTATAGGGGAATAGCTTGGGAAGTAATTTAATTGTAAGTAATTACATTTTTTAAATATACTTTTGTGTCTAATTTTTATTTATTTTTATATTGTAAATGAATTTATTGTTAATTGGTAAATAATTAGTATTAGTAGGTGATTTTAATTATTAGTTAATTTTTATTTGTAATTTTAATTGATTAATTAATATATTTTATAAAATTGTAAACTATTTTAATTATTTTTTAATTGGTATTAATATTTATGTTATTTATATTTATATATGAAGTATTTACCTTCCCCACTATTGAACTCACTGGAGTGGGAATAGTAATTTTTACCCCTACGCTATCCAACGCTTTCCCTACTGTTGCACTCTCTGGAGTTGGAATAGTAATTTTTACCCCTACGCTATCCAACGCTTTCCCTACTGTTGCACTCTCTGAAGTAGGAATAGTAATGTTTACCCCTACGCTATCCCTACTGTTGCACTCACTGGAGTGGGAATAGTAATTTTTACCCCTACGCTATCCAACGCTTTCCCTACTGTTGCACTCACTGGAGTGGGAATAGTAATTTTTACCCCTATGCTATCCAACGCTTTCCCTACTGTTGCGCTCACTGGAGTGGGAATAGTAATTTTTAACCTTACGCTATCCAACGCTTTCCAACGCTTACCCTACTGTTGCACTCTCTGGAGTGTGAATAGTAAATTTAACCCTCTCGCTATCCTACGAAAAAAATATTGTATATGTTTTGTTTATAATATGTATATATATATATATATATATATATATATATATATATATATATATATATATATATATATATATATATATATATATATATATATATATGGAAAATCAACTCCTTGCAGCTTCGCCTTGCGTAGCCACGATAGTACGCTACGCCAGCATAGAAGGAGATATATATATATATGTTTTAAAAAAAATTTTTAGGTTACATTAATTATTTATTAATTTTAAGTTTATTTAAGTATTTTAAGTATGTTTAAATTAATTATATTTATTATTATATTAGTTTTAAATTACTTTTAAGATATTTAAAAAATTCGATATTTTTACTGTCTATATTTTTTCTTATCGATATTTTGGAGTCAATATTTTTGTACTTACCTGTTTGTAGATAGGAAGTCGATATTCTGGCATTCTATATTTTTACCTCGATATTTTGGCAAGTCGATATTTTGACTGTCGATATTCTGTCAGTGATCCACAAGGCAGGTAAGCAGCGCAAGATACCATTTTTAAAAGTGAAGTTAAAAGCGCTATTGCGTTGCAGACAATCGCTCTGTCTGACCTGGTGGAATTTTTTTAAATCTTCAGCTGTGTGTCTGCTCGGCGCACCTCCTTTTAGCTAAAAGAAGTGGGCGGAACTACGCCAGCGCATGGACCGCTGACCTAGTGTCCAGGGAGGCAAGGGAGCAAAGATGGCCGTGTTGATCCCCTCCGCACAAACGGCACAGGTCGCGGCGGACCATGGGGAACACATACAAGGTAGGAAAGCGGCACAATATACAATTTTTAAAAGTGAAGTTAAAAGCGCTTTTGTGTTGCAGACAATCGCTCTGTCTGACCTGGTGGATTTTTTAAAATGTTTAGCTGTGTGTCCGCTCGGGGCACCTTTTAGCTATCGGAAGTGGGTGGGACTACACCAGCGCATGGACCGCTGACCTAGCCTCCAGGGAGGAAAGGGAGCAAAGATGGGTGTGTTGATCCCCTCCGCACAAACGGCACAAGCCGCGGCGGACCAGGGAGAACACGTACAAGGCAGGTAAGCGGCGCAAGATATAATTTTTAAAAGTGAAGTTAAAAGCGCTATTGCGTTGCAGACAATCACTGTCAGAC
This sequence comes from Lissotriton vulgaris, assembly GCF_964263255.1. Classification (NCBI taxonomy): domain Eukaryota; kingdom Metazoa; phylum Chordata; class Amphibia; order Caudata; family Salamandridae; genus Lissotriton; species Lissotriton vulgaris. Next base: position 129,129,821 of record NC_141685.1, read on the forward strand.
CTGGTGGTTTTTTTAAAATGTTCAGCTGGGTGTCCGCTCGACGCACCTCCTTTTAGTTAGAGGAAGTGGGTGGGACTACAACAGCGCATGGACCGCTGATCTAGCATCCAGGGAAGCAAGGGAGCAAAGATGGCCGTGTTAATCCCCTCAGCACAAACGGCACAAGCCGCGGCGGACCAGGGGGAACACGTACAAGGCAGGTAAGCGGCGCTAGATACCATTATTAAAAGTGTAGTTAAAAGTGCTATTGCGTTGCAGACAATCTCTCTGTCTGACCTGGTGGATTTTTTAAAATGCAAGCAGAGGTGATGGCAAGCAAAAAAGCAGTCTTCAAAGGAAGCAAATAGGACAATTATGTAGGCGCTCAGAGGGAGCACACATCAGATAAGTGAGGACAAGATTCAAATCCTACTGGGGCATTACGAAAGGAGAAGGAGGAAAGAGATGAGTAATGCACTTCAGAAATCTGTTAACAATAGGATCGATGGCCATGCTCAAGAGCTCAGCGTAGCAGACTCTTCGTGCCCAGTTAGGAGCCACAAGAATGACTTGGGACTGGTCGCGTTTGATCTACTTCCGCAATCTTGGCAGAAGTGGTACAGGCGGAAAGGCGTACAGGAGGCCGCAACTCCACTCGCAACGAAAAGGGTCGCCGAGTGAGAGCCGCCTTGGAAACTCTAACACGCAGAACTGCTGACATTTGAGCGTTCTCTTCGGTGGTGAATAGATCTAACCAAGGCTCTTTCCACTGCTGAAGGAGACCTTGCACCACCTTCGAGAGAAGATGCCATTTGTAATCCATTATGCATCGGCAGCTGAGTTTGTCCGTCCTGCCGTACAGTGAACCTGTTAGGTGTTGAACCACCGGATGGAGGGCAAGAATCTGCAGGGCTCCACATTTCATAGTGTTGATAAGATTAGAGACTTTCTCTTCAGAAAGTGGGGTGAATGTACTTATTACCAGGAAATTGTAGGTTAGTTTATTCACCGTACGTTCCTCCACTGTATCTGTCCCTGAAGATTATCTGGTGTTATCTTAAAATCCAGGAATATTTTATTTACTTTGGAAAAAAGAATTCGGCTAGTTCATCACAGCTTTTTGGTTGGGAGTTGTTTAATTTTTATAACCAAAGGATGAAAGTGATTTAACTGTGTTGAACAGTAGGCTGTAACTCTTCCTCCAAAATTGCTATTGGTGCCTACATTTTCTTTTACATTTCTTGAGATCATAGGAGTACCATGGCGCGAAAGGCGCAGACAGATGGTTAGTCTTCAATCTAAAAGGCCCTACTTGACAAACTGACTAGTAACAATGTGCAAGATGATTAGCCTTGAGTAGCTCAAGACTTTCACTGATCAGAAGTAGCTCTCACTTCAGAAAAGGTTGAAGACCCCTGTTGTAAACACTTAATATCCTCAAAATCAAATAATTTGAAAAATGCAAAAAAAAAAACAGAAATGTGCTACAAAACAAAGAGTTTCCGTTGGGCCAGTCCTGTAAAAGATAGGATAGGCATGATGCAAATTGTGAAAGGGAGATGGGCACACATGTTACTTCCACCCTTTGCAAGTGGGAGTTCAAAAATATGGATCCATCCCACAAGGTTCTGAGTTTCCCAGAAGTGTACTGAACCCCAGACCAACCGGAGCCTTGAAGCAGCAAGAGTATATTGTAGTTACCAGACAGCCCAAGAGATCTAGAACCAGCAGAATCTACCCTCCTAGACTCCACAAAAGAACAAAAAGGAGTTCGAATAGCCTAGCCCTTTTCCATGCCACCCTACCACACAGCACTGCCACCAACCCCACCCACCACCATAGCCCCTTTCCCCAAAACACTGCCATCATCCGTTTCCACAAAACACTGGCCCTTTCTGCTTGCCCTAAAGCTACTCCCTCACACTGCAATCTACCCTCAAAACACTACATGGCTACACTGTCTGCTTCTGCCATAACACTGCCCTCTATCCTGCCACCCCCACCCAAAGTGACCCCTACCCTACCATTGTGCCTATTGCCAAACACTACCGTCTACACTCACCATTGTATCCTGAAAACACTGGACCCCCAGCACCAAAACACTAGTGAGGGAAAGCTGGATGAGAAGGTGTGAGTGGGAGCCACCAAATAAAGACCAGAGGGCTCAACCATTTGTTTTTTCAAGCAGTGGATGGGGCACTGGCGCGTTTGGTGGGCCCCTTTAGAAAAATATTGGTCCACTGGCCCCGGTGTTCCACTGCATTTAAATCTTGTCTTGTGTCCGGTCCCACCACATCCCCCATGGGAGCTGGACCCCTGCATTAATATACTGCCCCCTCTCAGGGGCCACCATGCTGGTTTGCCCACGCCCCCTTCGATTTCCTTGCCTAGGGCACCCACAGCCCTTGGCGAGGATAAGGAAGAACGGGCAAGCTGTAGGAGTGGAGGAGACAGGCGCACACTGCTGCAGCATGCCAGTATAACATACCTGATATTCTTTTTGCCCCGTTCTACGACGTACAGTCTGTTCTCTCCTCTGGCTGCAGAAGAGTCCATGCTGCAGCCAGAAAGGTCCTACTCTCTGGTGGTGGAGTCCGAAGCCCTCCAGATGAATGCAAAACAGCAGGCAGGCCGGTGAGGAGTAAATAAACCAAGAACACATCACTTGCCTGCTGCTAAAACTCGTCCTTTATTGGCCCATTGGCGAGCGCTGGATCAATGCAAGGACGAGGTAGCATTCACTGGAATTTTTATGAAAAATGCAGATTTGTTACAAAACTGGCGATTTTTTTTTGCAGTTCGCTAAATCCTGGAGTGTCTCAATGACAATGCTCCCAAATGTAATCATGCCCTGTGGGAAACAGTGCCCCAAACTCTGCCGGCGAACACAAGCTATTCAGGATAGATGTGTTGCAGCAAAGTTTGTACTATGTTGTGACTTGGACTTAGCCTTTTGCTTGGGTCAGGCGACTGGCTTGAGTATAGAACTACAGTGCATTGCCAAGATTAGGTCTATATGGTTCTCTAAAGATACCCGAGCATCGTTAATGGCCAAGCTATTCGATGGCTCTCGCCTTTTAAGCAAGAAAGTGGACTAGGCCCCAGGCAGATTCCTTTGGTCTGTCTGCCTCCGCCACGCAATTTCATCACAAATCTCGTCCCCTTTTGGTTACTGTAGGGTTTTTCAATACTGCCAGCGCCAGACCCTGCTGCAAACCCAACAGGTCTCCCAGTTCTTTCAAAGCCATAGCACATAAAGCCAAAGTCCGGGATATCATGCCACTGAGGGACCTGCTGCTACAACTGGTGCAGCTGCAAAACCTCTTTGTGTCCCTCCAGACACTGACTCACCCTATTGTAGGCAGTATCCAACATTTTCTCCAGTGAATTAGATTATGCCAGTGGCAGACCCCTCTTCCTATTCCACCCAGACTTAACAGTGGCGACGGATGTATTACTTCTGGAATGGGAAGGCCATATGGGAGATAGAGACTAGGGAACCCTTGTGACCGGCAGAGACCCAACTCCACAACAAGTCACACTTGAACTTGTTTGACAGTGAGCTGAGGATTCACTGGCTGCAGTTGTTTGGTCCGACGAACGGGCCCTGGATCTGCTTAATTGAATGTGACTTCCTCCCAGGTACGCTGCCCCGAGATACAGAAGAATCCTTGCTGGGTTGTATAGAATATAGTTGAGAAGCATATTGGAGAGGCGGCGATCTACCGTCCTGTTGAGACCACGGTAATTAACTGGAACGGTCGAAACATTGACTATACAGGGGCTATTTCATATAAATTATGTCTTCTAAGAATCGCCTTTGCTTAACTTGTATTGTACAAAAGTATTTACAGCCCTGTTTCTGTGTACAAAATGTGGATCGGACGGTTTTTTCATCATATCACTTTCATCTTGAGCACTGTGCAGTCATCACTCAACGATTTATATATACACTTGCTGCTGAAAATACAATTAGATTTTTTGGAAATGAAAAGGCCTCGTCTGAATTCTAATCATGATAAAAATGGTGAATTAATATCTGCCCAGGACCTGCATATGTGATACAGACCTGTGAGATAATAAACTCATCGACCTCTGTAGTTGTTCACAGTGCGCATGGGAACTGCTTCTATGTGTCTACGCTTGTCACTTCTAGAGCAGAATGATGTCGACACTGAGCTGCATGATGTCTCCTACTGCGGGCAGCAGGACTGCTTTAAAGTTTGAGGATCAGGTATGGCGTGTGGGAAATATTCACACGGTAAGGAATCTGTAGTTAAAGGAGTATCCCCCAGAAAGAGCGGTATCGGAGGCAAGTAACTGGTTTGTTATGTTTTCCTGCTGTTGTTTATTATCTAATTCCGGGTGGTAAACTCTGCTTGCAGAGTTTCCCGTACTCAGCGGAGCTTGCGGAGTTCCTAAAAACTCTGCACCGTGGAGCGTAGCAAGGTTCTTTTTCAAGCTCGCGCTCTTCAACGTCATGTACTGGAGCGAGGAAAATCCACCTCCTGATGAAATTTTACTTGCTTGCGCTGCCAAGGTCTAGTTGGCGAGCAAAATCAACTTCCTGGTGAGATTCGTTATCGGATATCTCAATGCGAGTGGTCGCGGCAGGTCACTACCACTCGCGTTGAGAAACCTTCCTTCGCATTGACAAAGCTGCCGCTCGAGTAGAAGCAGTTGCACCCTCTTGCGCTGCACATGGTGCCATTCACAATGACAACAATCGGAGATCAAAATCACCACGAACGGCATGACCCTAACACACTCTGCTGCTCGTAGAACTCCATGTAGACCGCCAGAGTTTTTTTTGACAGTTCTTTATTGAGGAACACCGCCTAGGCTTAATCTTATCATGAAAATCTAGATTTCAGTCATATGTTAAGAAACAAGGGTGAGTAGAAACCTTTTGGGTGGAGAAAATTTAAGACATTAATATTGTGAATTTTTTGGTAATTAGTTGATTTTTGCAAGTACTAACACTTCTCTGTGTCAAGTAAAGACCTTGAGAGTTTTGTAACTTTCAGATACTTAAATTATGGATTTTGTTGCAATTAGAACATTTTCAAAACCTGAAATTTCTTTGGAGGTTGCATGCGGGCAGCCTAAGTTATCCTGCAAGAGTTTCTTGATGAATCCTATTGCAACTGCAATATGTGCTCTCTCATGTAAAGTCAGGTTGTTAGAAGCTTTTCTGCAACTCAAGATAGGCCTTACTTTTCACCTGGTGTGGATGCATTTGTCATGTTTAGTGAGATCTCCTTTCTGAGTAAAACGTTTATGGCTTTCCCCTCCTGTATATGGCTTTAGTCCAGTGTGAATTCTCTCATGTGAAGTGACATGTATTCAAGACTAAACCTTATCTGACATTCAGAACACACATAAGGCTTTTTTCTCCCGTGTGAGTTGGCTCATGACAAGTGAGAAGTAATTTGTAACCAAAACTTTGCTTGCATTTCGAGCACTCGTAAGGCTTTTCCCCAGAGTGGGACTTCTCATGAAGCATAACACTATCTTTCAGATTCAAGCTTTTATGGCACAAGGGTTTACTACAGTGTGGAGTTTCTCATGGTGAGATTGTGTTTTTCTCTGCAGCTTTTCAGGCATTCAGAGCACTCATAAGGTTTTTCATCAGTATGGAGTCGCTTATGGTTAGTGAGAGTGTGCCTATTAAATAGGAATTTCTGGCATTCATAGCATTGGTAATGTTTTTCCCCTCTGTGCGTCTGCTCATGTAGTGTGCGATTGCGTTTACAATTTATGCTTTTCTCGCATTTGGAGCACTGAATAATTTTTGATGGTGAGTTTTCTTATGGTGCATGTGTACATCTCTACCTCTGAATCTTTTCTGACATTTAGAGCACTGATGTTTTTCCCCCAGTGTGGATTCTCACATGTGCAGTGAGATCACGTTTACGGATGAAACATTTTTGGCATTCGGAGCACTGATAAGGTTTTTCCCCAGTGTGGGTTCTTATATGCTGTTTGAGATGGCGTTTATCACTGAAACATTTGTTGCATTCAATGCACTGATTAGGTTTTTCCCCAGTGTGGGTCCAAGTATGTTTAGTGAGTCTTCTTTTGTCATAGAAACATTTCTGGCATTCAGAGCACTGATAAGGTTTTTCCCCAGTGTGGGTTCTTATATGATGAGTGAGACGGTTTTTATTACTGAAACATTTGTCGCATTCAATGCACTGATAAGGTTTTTCCCCAGTGTGGGTCCTAGTATGTTTAGTGAGTTCTCCTTTGTGACAGAAAAATTTCGGGCATTCAGAGCACTGATAAGGTTTTTCCCCAGTGTGGGTTTTTATATGCAGCGTGAGCCTGTTTCTGTTAATGAAACATTTCTGGCATTCAGAGCACTGATAAGGTTTTTCCCCAGTGTGGAATCTCAAATGTGCAGTTAGAAGTGATTTAAGTTTGAAATGTTTTGGGCATTCAGAGCACTGATAAGGGTTTTCCACAGAGTGGGTTAATGCATGTCGATATAGACACCGTTTGATACTAAACCTTTTCTGGCATTCAGAGCACTGATAAGGTTTTTCCCCAGTGTGGATTCTCATATGCTCAGTGAGATACGATTTACTGCTGAAACTTTTTGGGCACACTGAGCACTGAGAGAGGTTTTTCCCAGTGTGGATTATCATATGTTTAGTGAGATGATATTTACTGCTGAAACTTTTTGGGCACACTGAGCACTGAGAGAGGTTTTTCCCAGTGTGGATTCTCATATGTTCAGTGAGATGAGATTTCAAGCTGAAACCTTTTGGGCATTCAGAGCACTGGTAAGGTTTTTCCACAGAGTGGGTTAATGCATGTCGATATAGACTTGGTTTGATACTAAACCTTTTCTGGCATTCAGAGCACTGATAAGGTTTTTCCCCAGTGTGGATTCTCACATGTGCAGTGAGATGAGATTTCAAGCTGAAACTTTTTGGGCATTCAGAGCACTGATGCTTTTCCCCAGTGTGGATTCTCACATGTGCAGTGAGTCTAGATTTAAAGCTGAAACATTTTTGGCATTCAGAGCACTGATAAGGTTTTTCTCCAGTGTGGATTCTTATATGCTCAGTGAGATAATATTTACTGCTGAAACTTTTTTGGCATTCAGAGCACTGAGAGATGTTTTTCCCAGTGTGCATTCTCTCAAATTCAGTGAGATGAGATTGACGGCTGAATCTTTTTTGGCACAGGTAATTTATTTCCCCAACTTGGGTTATTTTGCTTTGATTGAGGCGGGTTTGAACACTGAATTTATTCTCACAGCACGTGTTTTTATAAGGTGTATTCCTAGAGTTACATTTAGTATTCTCTTGCTTATATGCCACGGTACGAGGGAACCCGATTTTAGAGTCAAGCTTGTTTAGATAATGTTCAGTGTTTATCTGTAGAAGAAATTGTGTGTAATCTTCTTAACACTTGAATTGAGCAAAATATGTCTGGATGCAGCCCTGTAACACATGTCGAAATGTTTCTAGCCGATAATAGTCTTTTGGTTATAGCCTCTCCGGCAGCAACTTATTTTGTGACTGAAGTTTTTCTCAAATCTATTTGTATAGGTTCTTAGCAATGCAGTGATAAGGTGTTAGTCTGATATTTAATGATTAAACTCAGAAGTACCTTTTTGCACTGAAGTAATGGCAGTAACTGAGAACATTAGAACATGCACAGTACTATTGTGGCTCACCAGTCGCAGAACAACAGTTAATTTTACCCTTTCTATGTTTGGTGTAAGGTGTAGTTCTGAAGACGAGGATTTATTTACATTAGCTATAGCTAAAATGTATGTTGTGCAACTCGAATAAAGCTTTCTACCTACCATTAGCTATAGTGCAACGGTGCTCATTTAATCAGTTTTTACATATCCCTCCTGCACAACAGAATGTTGAGGCGATTTACATAGAATTACAGAACAGTACACATTAAAAAGGAAACAATCTTAGATGGTCATGAAAACAATAAAGTGGTGGATTTTTAAGGTTTTCGCCAGAGTGAGCAGAGTGGGTCGAGGTGTTATATCCCGAGGCAGATAGTCTCAAACTTGTGTGACAGGTTATAAACGGTTGTTGAACAGAGGCGATTTTCCAATCTTTTGGTTGTTAATGAGTCAGCTTCGGAGTCTTCTTTCAGAGTCTTTTCTTTGATGGTTTGCAGAAGAAACCTTTTGTTATATCTTTCTTTTATGCAGTGTGTGCTTCCTCTCTGAAATGACATGATGCTTTAGATGAACGTTATTCTGTCATGCTGAGGTAATTTGTCTTTTTGATAATATTTCAGATGAGGATGCTGTGATTGTTCTTTCTGTGATTATTTCTAATGCTGTGTGCACAGATATGGCTTTGCTCAGGGTTAATGAAATGCTAAATTAGAGACTTCACTTACAAGTATAGTACTTTCCTCAGCTCCCGCTTCCTCGCCACACCTAGATTCTGGAAATTGTTTAAACTTAGAATGCTGGATGTCCTTCAGTTTTTCAAAATAATCCTTCTTATGGCACTAACATTCAGTTGCCTGGTGCTAAATCTTGCTTTCTTCGTCCGTAATTTCAATCACCTATAGTATTAAAATTAAATAGTTAATACATAATACATGTAAATTTCCCCAAATATAATTTACAAGCCATATCAATACAGAATTGCAGAATTTTGAAAATGTTGAGCTGTTCTTCAGACAGAGCAAAGTGTAGAATGGTAGCCTGAGAGTACTTGGATGTAAGAGTCAGGATTTGTAGAATTTCCAACATTTTATTAAGCTCACAAAGGATAAATGTACCCTATGGACTTGTAACATAGAATCCCAAAGGCAGATCTTAAAGTCATGTGGACTGGCACCAAACAGATATTTAAAAAAGAATCCTATAATTTATTTTTAATGTAGATTTTTGAGATGGGAATTTCCCCTCCCCGGACAACAGGTGCTTTCCTCTGCCCTGAGTTACCACCTACTTGTCTCTGGTACCCTGACTTTTGAGTTCTGGCCTCTGCCGCACGCAAATCTATTGTGTGTTGCAAGGACTATGCCTAGACCTATCCCTCAACTACGGTCCAGAGTATGAATCAAGGGCAATGAAATTAAGGCGTACTTTCATGAGTCAGATAGTTACTAACTGGTACTATACGACGGAGCAACTCACACTGGCTGTTAGAGGGTCGGAGTTCCCTGAGTTGTGGCGACCCTTCTTGACCCTCCTGGTGTCCGAATTTCGAGAGTTGACATGCCCCAGATATCTTCGACTACTGCGTCTTCCAGACACGCAGATTCCTAGTGACAGTTCCACGAAAATTCATACAAGATTACGCTGATCAGGGCGTTGCCTTCCCCTTCATCCCTTCCAATTTTACGTTTTTCGGTGGACATGGGACGGGTGGGGCGGGTGGGGGATTAGTTTGGGAAATTCTTTATTTGTTCTTCTTTTGTTGATTCTGTGGACCCGCTCCATGCTTCTTGCCTGTCGTAATGTTATACTTTGAATTCTGTCGTGGGAGCTGAGGGTCCTGTTTTTCTTCTGTCTAAAAATTAATAAAGATTTAAACCATAAATATTTGGGCGTTTTTATTACAAGGGAGCCACAGGCAGGAACATACTCCAGAAATTACGGGATGCCCCACACTTGCGGGCACTCCCGCTCTCCTTACTGGGCCGAGTTGCCCTATTTAAAGTGATGACCCTCCAGGGTCTCCTGTACATCGTGCAAAAAACATCCTTTAAGATCCCACCAGACATTTTCTTTCAAAAGGTAGACTGAGTACTTTGGCTCCTGTTGTGGGATGGTTGCACTTCGTGCTTAGTAAGGTGTAGAGGGGAGAGTAAGGTGGACTGGCAGTCCGGAGCATTCTCAAGTATAACTGGGTCACGCAGCTGGTGGCAGTCAACAACCGGGTTTTTGCGGACCGTGAGGATCCTGCTTACCGGGTAGATCAATTGGCCATGGGCAAGAGAGGTTACCTCACCCCGGTGCTGTATTGAAGAGAGTATGAGTGCACCATATCTACTCATACCCAAAAAGTGGTAAGGGTGTGGAGAGAGGCTACCAAGTGTTTAGGCTGAGAAGGTAAGCTGACTGAAATGACGCCACTGTATGATGGTGATCTCTTAAGTGCAGTGGGAGGATTGCAGGGCTTCACAAAATGAGGATTGATGAGCTTAGAGCGGCCGGGCAATGTGTGGAGGCCAACTGGAAGGACTTGGAATTGGAAATCTCTGCCAGCCACTCTGAAGCGCAGGAATTTTCTGTGTCTGGGTAGAATAGGGACATGAAAATAGGCATCTTGAAGGTCCAGTGTTGGCTTGCAATCCCCTTAAGACAAGTAATTGAAGCACTACTGGGAGAGACAACATCCAGAAAGTTTGCTTCTAGAAAATCTTTTTGAGGGAACGAACGTCCAGAATGGGATGCCACTTCCCTGATTTGGAAGAATCTTTTTTTTTTTTTTTTTAATTTTTGTAAACCTTTATTGTGCAGTAACAGAAGAACAAATACGGGCCCACAACCATCCGGCCGGCCACGATGCCACTTGAAGCATAAGTGCAAGCAATGCGGCGACTCAGTAGCACATCAATACAAAATGACAATCAATTAGAGGTACACTGGATATCACTGTGTTTCCGAGAAACAGGAGTAATGAAGGTTAATTTTTAAAGATTTTTTTTTTTTAAGTATAAAATATTTTTAAAATAGTAAACCAAGGAGAGAGTCCGTGCAATCCCTTCACGACATGAGCGGGCAACATCGTCACGTGAAAACCAACAATCAAAGCTGAAACCCCCCAGGCAGCATGGCGGCTCAAGGATATATGCAAGAGGATTATCAACCAACCATTATGCACCATGTCTACCATCACCCACCTCCTACCAAACCCGTCCGCGGACCCAAGATAGAAATAGGAGAAGAAAAGAGTTTAAGAGTGAAGAAAAAAATAAGGCCCATAGAAACTAAAACGGAAAACTAAATTCCCAACCCCCGATCCCCCAACCTACCCGCATGCAGAGGCTACGGCCTACCCCCCCCCCAGCAGTGTGCCTGTCGCCCAATAAAGAACCCGAAATATATACAAAAAGGAAACCATGTAAAACCAGAGGAGGGCCAAATCCAAAGTCTCCCGGACTCCCCAGCCACAAATTTACACTCTACCCCATTTATAAGAACAAGAACAGAGAGCATCAAGCACAAAATTGAGTGGGGAGAGTCATCACATATCACAGCAGTACGTGTTGAGGAAGCGCCCCAGTCCGAGTCTCCACCGGCCAATCAAGCACAAGTTGTAAAGAGAAATCTCCTAGCCCTGGCCAGTTCGCAAGCGTCCCCCTGACCATGGCTCCCGAAGAGGACCCGCCCCAGACAGAACAAAGGAACAAAATGGCCACACTCGGCAGAGAAGAGATGCCCAAAAACAAAATGGACATCGCCAGTCACAATTAGTTCCATTGACCCAAAGGAGGGGCGTTTCCAGGTTCGACCGATGTTGTAGATTACAATGTAGGGGTAGCAGAGCTTGCGAGACGTAAGCAACAAAGGGAACCAGTAGCTGCGCCAGCGGCGCCAGAAACAAAAGTAGCGATACTATGGGTGAGGTCGTAGGCTTCGGCAGGGAAGGAAACACTGTAACGCCCTTGAGGTAGGCGGACAACAGTCCGCAAACACTAACACTGCCAAAAGATCGCTCCTCCATGCCCTCGCGCGGCAACAGTGTAGCCCAGTCAGGAATCAGTAGGGGCAGATCAGTGCAGCGATGAAAACAGGCTGGTGGTGCACATCCCAATGCGAGTGTGGCATCGTCAAGCTTCTTGCACAGCACTCGGAAGCCCTCTCGCCATTCGGATCTCAAATCGGCAAGAGCGGCAAGAACAGAGCCGTAGGTTAACACAGGCTGTTGTTCCATTATCTCCGCGTTACGAGATGCGACACACGGTCCAACACACTGCTCAAGTCCATGCAGGGCGACCCAGTCTTGAGTCGAGGTATCACCCACCATCACCACAAAGGAGCCAGCTGCCATTGCCACCCCGTCAGGGGAATCACAAAAGTGTATGGGCGAAGCCGGCACTGAAAGGCTGGAGTCCAAGCTGTCGGTGTAGTCCGGACACGCTAGCAATGGGCGACCCACAATGAGAGTCCCCCCCTTTTCGGCTCAAGGCGGGGGCAAACTCAGGGGTGAGCCACGGTCGCCGGGCAAGCGCCGATATGGGGTAAGCACAGCGCAGCTCACCTTCAGCGTTCCACAAAGAGAAAGTAGCAGAGTGAACTCCCAATTGGCCGATGTATTCAGTCCGCATAAGGGTCTGTCAATTTCCCTTGCAGCAGGTAGCGTGGTTCAGAATGCCAGCTCCGCCCCGGCTCGACCGTCCTACGTCGCTCCAGCAGCCGGCGGCGGTGCACAATAACACAGGTCCCGGTTCCAGGGCTAGGAAAGGCCGTCAAACTAGCTCGTCAATATCTCCGGCTATCAGGCAGGCAGGGACATCGGAGGAACGCGAACAACAACAGCGCACTTTCACCGTCATCCTGCTGCAGCGCTATCGCAGGATAGGGGTCAGGATATCGTTGCGGGAAACAAAGGCTCGCGGAGCCGGGAGCCTACGCGTCCGTCTTAGTCGCCATCTTGGCTCCTCCCCCTCGATTTGGAAGAATCTTGAATAGAAGCCTGCATCCCCTTGAAGATTCGGTACACTTTGATCGCTCCTTTCCTTAACATGAGATTGATTTGGCATAAAAGTTCCATCAGAAGGGCAGGAGGACCTCTGGGGGGAGGATTTGGAGGGAATTTCACAAATTCTAGAGTGTGGCCTCTGGACACTATGTCCAAAACCCATCGATCTGTAGTTATTGTGGACTAATTGGAGAAGAAATGGGAGATCCGCCCTCCAACTTTGGTTGGATTGATGGGAAGAGCGGTTGACAGTTGGCAGTTGTAACTGCTTTTTTGAGGAATCTCTACCCCAGCAGGAGGATTTCCCTCTGTACTGCTTGTAAGAGGCCGCTTGCGGCAGTCGAAACGACTGCTGTTGCAGGGAGGAGTAGCGCGGTTGGCACTGATACGGATGGTACTGCTGGTATTGGTTGTAACCTCCCCGAAAGGAAGAGGAGGAGCCACGACCCCTCGCACCCCCAAAGGGCTGCATTTTAATCTGTACAGTAGACACTACACACTACACACGGACCCGAGAGGCCTGGAATTTAGACTCTGGCATTCCAATGGAAGATCAAGACTGGCAGCAGGCCTGTGAACTAACATGCATGGTTTCTAGTAATGCCCATTTCCGACTGATACATTATAATTTTCTGCGAAGAACCTACTTAACGCCACAAGACCTTCATCGAATGGTCGTGTCTTGCCCAGATATATGCCTGCGCTGCAACACTGTGGGGGCTGATTTCTTACATTAACCATGGCCCTGCAATGCAATACACTCCTTCTGGCAACAAGCTGTCGAAGAAATGGTGCAAGCCACACAACTAAGTATTGATCTGACACCGAAATGCTGCTTATTAAGCCTCTTTAGATGCCAGAAGGGCGCAAGATGACCTATAAATTTGGTCAGTCACCTATGGTACTGGCATGACATAGAATTGCAATCACATGGCTGTCCCAGCATGCCCCAATGATTGCGCTCTGGCATAGAGATGCGCTCGACTGGGCCCTAGCTGAGGAGACACATATGCGCCTTAGCAGAAAGGATGACAAATTTGAGGATACACTAAACACTTGCCGTGCTCATACAGATAACTCCTAGCTCCTGCTTCCCGAGTGACAACTGGCTCTGAAACTGACGAGGCAGAACAGTACGGCACTGGGGACGAGCAGAGAGGTGTCTCCACATGATAATTATAAGGTACATTCCCAATTAGGGGAATGGAACACTTATTGATCACCTAGAGAATGGGAAAGCAGATTAGTGCATGTGTAATTATTGACTGCTTCTTGATTAACCTACTTACGTAGAACATATTGTATGATATTTCTATGTATACTCTGACTGCCAGGTTGTACGTTGACAAAATTAAAATAAAGTTCTAAAAAAGCAAAACAAAACAAAGCCATTACATTGTGGGTGGTAGAGGGTAGTGAACCAGTAATTCACGCCACACTCCTTCGACATGTGTTTCAAGTAGCCAGACATGAAGTTGGTACCTCTGTATGACACCACCTCCTTAGGGAAGCCCAACCTGGTAAAGATGCTAACGAGGGCCCTAGCCACTGCAGGGGCAGTGGTAGTACTGAGGGGAATAGCCTCGGAATACCTGGAGGCATAATCTACTACCAGCAGAACTGTTCCCTGATGCTGGGGTCAAGGGGACCAACAATGTCAATCATTGCCTTTTCAAAGGGAACACCAACAACTGGAAGCGGGATTAAGGGGCCTTTGGGTGCCCACCTGTCGTGCCACTGGCTTGACAGATGGGACAGGAGTTACAAATCTCCTTCACCTTCTGGTGCATCCCTGGCCTTTAGTTCTGGTCTGGTCATGGTGTCCAGCTACGGGGATGCCATAACCAGGTCCTCTCGGAAAGATACAAACAAGTTTGCCCCACTGAAGGGAAGATGGCTTAACAGGAGCTTCTGAGAGTTACTTACCTTCAAGACTCTCATCCAGATATGCTTCGTGGCTGCTTTCACTGATCTTAAAGCAGATGTGGCTGCACAGACGCCAAACAATACGTCATATACAACTCTGACCCGAAGTTCTATCATGGAAAGCCGTGAAGCACAGTCCGTTCGTTGATAATCTCAAAGAGTCTGGACAGAATAAGTTGTATATGTGGCTGCTTATGATGCACAAATGGAGGCGCAGGAACTCCCCCAAACACCCGAGGCTCTACCACTCTCCTAGTGGCACTAGGTTTGGGGTCTTTGGCCTCAGTGTAAAGGATTTCCTCCTCCCAATACGTCCTGTGAGCACCACTGCCATCACCTCCTTCCTGTGCTGCAGCTTGCCGTCACAGGTTTTCAAGAATGGGACAGGTTTTTTGTCCCTGGCACAGATCTTCCCTAGAGGGTCGCCCCAGGGCCAAAAGCTAATCCTGGTAAAACTTCAGCTCCTACTCTGTTGTCTCTGGGGCTGACCCTTTTTCCTCCTGAGGAGAACGGTCTGGTGTCTGACTAGAAGCTGGTTCTCCAGTTTTCCTGACTTTTCTCTTGGGGAACTGAGCCATTATTCCAGACTTTAGCCCCTCTTTTACATCCGGGCTCTGCTCTGTGCTATGGTTTTCACACCCACACCCAGTGTGAGGTTCCAAGCATTTCTGCATGGATCCTCAGTTCTGCCCCAGCCCAGGCTAAGGGTTCCAAATCATTGCCAAGAAAACAATCAACTAGTATGGATGAAGAGACTGCTACCTCTTTGTTGCCAGCAACTCCTCCCAAATCAAAAGACACCCTCGCCTGCGGGATGGGTTTTTGTCACATTTTTAGCATTTATGACTGGAAAGGTCCTTCCAGGCAGATACTGTTCCAAGGAAACTATCTGCTCAGTCACCAGGGTGGTGCTGGCACCAGTGTCTCCCAAGGCCTCTACCCTAATAACCCCATGTGCATGTTAGTGGGCCAGGCAGCTAAGATGGCTAAGGTCGCATTCCTACATGAGTCGCCTAAGAGAGCTCAATGGCCTGGCCATTGCTCTCCTAAGATCCCATCTGGAGATTGGCAGCTGCAGGTACTGAAGGTGGACCAGAGGTATATTTCTTGTTTTTACAGCCAGAGTCTCAAGGTCAGTGCCCAAGTGACCTACAGCCATGGCACCAAGTCCATCTTAGGATCCCAGTTCTTACCCTGGTACCCACCCCTTTGGCTGTCAAGAGTCTCTGGACCCACTCTCTTGAACAGGTTTTTGGGGGCCTGAAGAAGAATCTTTCTTTTTTGGGTTACCCCATTTCCCTAGGGTCGCTTTCTGGCCTCTTTCTTTTGGTCTCCCTGACCAGCAGGAGTATTGGTCACCCTTGTTTTGACCCAGTGGTCTGCCTTCTTCCCCAACTCTTGAGGAGAAAGTGGACCAAGGTCTACCAGGAACTGATGTAGCTTCCCTTGGTAACAATTACTTAAAAGTTGCCCCTTCTATTATAAATGATAAAGCCCTGCAAAGGCATGCACATTCTTACCTACTAACGAACCTCCTAGTGATTTCAGTGAATAGTCGACAAAATCTCCCAGGCGTGGCTTTGGGTTTTTCGAGCCTCCCTGAAACTGGTGCTATACTCCGTACTGAATCAAAAGCCCTCACTTAGGGAACCCTTCATGAGGTCATAGGATTCAGCCTCTTTGCCACCGAGTGTCAGGAGTCTATCCCTGCACTTTTCTGAGAACATTTCCCACAGGATAGCACTCCACGGATTCCTGTGGACCTGCCTGCTAAGACAGGCCCGCTCAAAAGCAATGAACCACTTGGTGATATCATCACCCTCAAACAATGTTGGGCCAATCCCTTTGGGGTTTTTAAGGTCAAAGGAATCTACTTTCTCCTTATTTATGATTGTGATGCCACCAAAGATGGGTCCTCGGTCAAACTCCTTTCTCTCTCTTCTGTAGCTAGGAGTTGGGCTTCTAAAGCTACCCTCCTGGCTCGTCTTTGCAGAGCAAGCTCTTCGTCTGAAGAGGCTTCTTTGTCTTGGGGTGTCACACTGTCACTCCTACGGTCAGTATTTTGATCTGTAAGATCAGAATCATTCTCTGGATGTTCTTTGTCATATTCTGCCAAAAGATCCTGGAGCTTTGCTTTGGTAGGGTTTGACCCAGTCCTGAGCCTATAGGTTTTACCCAAGCCTCTGAGCTATTTTATATTTAAAGACATAAGGTGTGAGGTCGATTTCCTTCACCTGTATCAGCTCTTCCGGGTGACTACTTCTAGCTCTCATTGTCTTTACAAAGTTGGGAACCTTTTTGGAGAGGAAAAATCCCTAATACTGGTTTCCTAACTACAGCAAGAGTTCGACTTTTGAAACAGCTGTACTCAAGGGGACCGAACCAGGGCACTGACATATTTCAAAATTGGGAAAAATAGTCAACTTGCAAAATTACAATTTAACGAAAGGCAATTTCTGGATTGAATCTTGTTGTCACTTATTGTCAGAGTGGTCCAGCAAACGCAAAGTCGTGTACCCTACCGCTGCGCCACCAGTGTAGGAAGCTGGCTCTCTATAAACTATACCAAAAAGAGGTAGAGTGTGCCGTGTACCCTCCCGCTGCGCCACCAGTGTAGGAAGCTGGCTCTCTATATACTATACCAAAAAGAGGTAGAGTGTGCCGTGTACCCTCCCGCTGCGCCACCAGTGTAGGAAGCTGGCTCTCTATATACTATACCAAAAAGAGGTAGAATGAGCAGAGAGTCCAGTGGATCCCCAAAGGCTTTACAGAGGCTCAAGTAGATAATACTAATGCGCTCTTTTGTAGTAGTGTGAAAGAGCAGTTAGGCTTATCCGAGGGTAGTCGTAAGCATTTGTTGTACACACCGTGGCAATAAAAGAGACACACACTCAATGATTAAATCTGAGACCAATTCATAAAAATGACACTTGGTTGAGTTTATTTTGCAGAACTTTGTCTTAGGTAAATACTTTTAGCAATAGAAATACATTTTCAATATAAAAAGAGGACACACTGCAATTTTCAGACTTTGCAATGTTAACCAATGGGAGGAAAAAAACATTAAACATACGTATACGCAACATTGACTTACAAGACCAGTCTTCGGAAGTTAAGGTCAGTACAGGGCAAGGTTCAGTTCAGCACCAACAGTGCACCACAAGCGACAAAGGGGTGGGCAGGTACATGGTGAAAGTTCAAGGTCAGTCACTGAATACAAATTAAAGGGGACTGGGGCAATCGGACAGAGGGTGCTTACAGGTAAGAAGCAGCGGCTTGGAGGAACAGTCCCCGGGGCTGAGGCTAACACTGAGCAGGGGCCAATACAGCACCAACACTACAACACTAGTGGCACAGGGGCGGCTGGATGCAGGGTGCCAACACAGCCTCGGGTGCCCAATGAAAAGCAATGGAGGCAGGCCAAATCTGAAAAGGGCTGCAGGCTCCAGCCAGGAGGCCGATCGAATGAAACCAACAGCCATTGAGGTAAGTTATGATGCTCAGGAACGTAGGAACACCTTTTGTCCTCTTCAGCAAGGCCCAGGATGGACGGGTGAAGGGGTGTCTTTTGGTGTCAGAAATGGCTAACCAGTGCAGGTCGCGGTTGAGGGGTCTTCTTGCAGAAGCTGCAGGCAACTTCTAGGAGTCCAGGAGAGGTCAGCTCATGGTGGAGTTGGGCTCTTGAGAGCAGGGGAACCTTGCTGAACAGGTGGGCCACTTGGGCTCGGGCTGGTGGCATTGGATGCAGAGGTAAAACCAGGGGGGCAGGCTGTGCAGTTCTTCAGGTCACAGAGTCTTTACTTTGAAGAGGGTTGCTTTGTGAATAGGTCTGCTTTTCTCTGGAGACCTTGGTCTTTATCGAAGGCAGGCAGTCCTCCCAAGGTTCTGGAGGTCGCTGGGCTGCAAGACGAGTTGACTTAGGGTTCAGGATCATCCAGGGATGCAGACAGGCCAGTAGGGCTGAGGCCATGTCCGTAGTTCTCTACAGAGCCTCACCAGCAGAGAAGGCTGCAGTGCCCGGCTCTTCTTAGGTCGCCAGGAACTGAAATTTAGGGTCTGAGGATGCCACCTAAAATCTTGATTTAAGGGTGAAACAAGGGAGTAAAAGGTAGTGGCCAATGGGCCACTTTCCAGGGGTGTCTACACCCTCTTATCATGCCCACCTCCTGTGGGAAGGGGACCTAGTCCTAGCCCTGATTGGATAAGTCCCACCATCTTTTATCTAAGGTTTTCCACCTGTCCTTGTGCCAAAAAGGGTGTAAGTACAGGAAGATCCCTTGCTCCCTCTAACAGGAAAGGCTGGGGTAACATTACAAAGGCGGCAAGTCCTTTGAAAATCCCTGCCACAGATAGCTCTTTCTGACCAAGGGAGGAGTGAACACCTCCACCCAGGAAAGGCATTGTTCTCGACCTCAAAGTGCACAGGCACTCTACCCATGTGGTCAGAACACTGTCTGGTGGTAGCAGGCTGGCTCAGGACAGTCGATGATCACACTAAGGATTGGTAGATCTTAGGGGACCCCTCTAGGGGGCACTCTGTGTACAATTTTTAAATAAACCGGACACTGCAATCGGCACAGGTTTATTATGCTGAGATGTTTGGTAGCAAATATCCCATATTTCATTGAAAACTTCATGGAGATTTGGAACTTGTAATGACAAGTGTGCAGCCAATGTACTTGCTATAGAGCTTCCCTGGTCACTTGCAATATCCCAGAATCGACAAGGTATTGCTGGGGCATATCTGCTCATGCACATATGCCCTCACAGGAGATATCCCTAAAGCAGCGTGCACTATAAGGCCTGCTAGAGGGGTGTCTTACCTATATCTCAGACAGTCCCTATGAGCATCGCATACAGGGATGTGTGCCATGTTGACTCTTCAGTTTTGTCTGCACCAAGACACACAGCTGCAGTGGCAGTATGTATGTATGTGCTTGGGGAGGGGTCTCTTAGCGTGGCATAATGTGTGTTGCATTGCAAGTTAATTCTTATGTCACTATTTTCACACACAACATACAACGTAGATTCCTCACGAGCGCCCCCTGATGAAGGAGGAACCCCTAAAATGAATTGGGCAGACTGAATTTAAATTTACTTGCGTAAAAGTGGTTTTTGAAAGTGATTCTATGAGAATAAATATGCTTAAACTGGAATACAAGTGGATTTGTTTCCAAGGGAAGGAAACATTGATGCAGTTTTACGGGTACAAGCTGTGGAGCAGGAGACACAGACCTGATCTAGTCTGGATCTATATAAACAACTCTAGCCACACACATCTCCCTTCTGGCACACGATGAGTGGATTTAATAAATACTACAATAATGAATGAAAAATACACGGCATGCATAGACAAGGTTTGCTATGTAACATCTGGACTCCTGTAAACCTAAACAAACACCAGTAATCAGACACTAGGGACATCACCTGAAGCTCGTAAGATTTTCCTTTTGTTTGGTATCTTGTTTTTGGGAGGTGGGTTTTTAGGATAATCTATTTTTGGGTGTGTCTGGGGGTGGGGTGTGTCAGGTAGCCACTGTGGTAGACGATGGGATAGAGGTTAAGGAGTGCCATGCCATCCCTTCATATATTTCTCCCCTTCTATATTCACAGTCCCCTTTTGCCAGTTGTCCGCTTTGCTGTCATCAAGAAGTGGAGAGAGGGGAATCGGCAGGCGGCCCCTTTAAGCCGGAGCTGAGGACTGACATCAGAGGATACACACTTGAAGAAGGCGGGGGCGGGGAGCACGTCAGGTTGGTCAGTAGTTAGTACAGCTACACGCGGAATGGGAACACGAGGCGGAGAAACCAGCAGGGGAAGACCGGAAAGACAGAGAAGGACTAACAGCCTTACGAGAGAGAGAACCGAGCCCAGGGGAGGTCACAGCTTGTGGGCGAGCAGAACACCCGAACCTGGCGGAGGAGGGAAAGACGAAGCAGATGACCGGACCTCACTGAAGGGCGCGGAGTCACCATGCCATGGACTCGGAGAGACGTGGCTCTTCCAGGTGCATGGGCGTCTATGGGGTTTTGGAAAGAGGCTGAGTCAGAGAGGGACGGGAGGTGAGGCTGAGGGGTGAAAGGGACCCAGGGAAAAGGAAATAAGTGCGACGGAAACAAAGACAAGAGCAAAAATCATCGGCTACTCTTTTTCTTTAATTTGCTCCAACCTCTACCCCCTCCCTTCACATTTATGCATAGCTATTATTTATCCCTCACATCCTCCCTTGACTAAACCATAAAGCAAAAACACTTACCCGAGTCTTTTCCTTCCGTCCGAGGGACGACGGCGGCCGAGGCTCACCTAAGGGACTGAAGTGGAAGACCCTGTGGGAAAGAGGAATATAACAGAGACAATCAATCATTGTGATTTCCTGTAATACTAATAAAAAGTGCATACCAAGAAATTATTCAATGCAGTGTGCTCCTTCTTGACCGACTCTTCTACAACGGGGAGCTTCATACTTTCCCAACAGGGAATGGGAGACAGAAACACAGAGACCAACAGACACACATAGACACACACACACGGGAAAGCATAGTAGGAAAATGCAGTTTTTATATGCTTGCATATGTACATTGTTGTAGAAAGATGGTGGAACTATTTATTCTGTTCAATGTGCTTATTTTGCTAATTACTTTTATCTGCTTCTATTATCATTGCAGTTCGGACTGGACTGTTCCCATGAGGCACAGGGTCAAGACTGATTTGCATATGGACAGGTCTAAACTGGGGTGGCATGGTGAGCAAAATAATGATGGATTTAATCCAGATCTCTTGACTGGGGGTGAATGTTTTGATTTATTCTGCATTCCGTTCATCAATTGTGTGTCTTTTTTTCTATTATCATGGCAGCACATAAATGCAAGAATTACGATGGTTAAATTAATAATGAAAATGCTAATGATATGTTACTTTAATTTGATATTGCACATGAATTACCACTAAGCAGAAACTACTTTAAAGAGAAATTTAGGATTGGTACGGAGAACCACTCAATCTTTGTGAAGTTGAAAGAAAGGCTCTTGTATAATTAATGCCTGAAGTTCATCAACTCTCCTTAGTGAGTTTATCGTTATGAGGAAAACAACTTTCCATGACAGGAATTGTAACGGACATTTGTGCATTGGTTCAAAAGGCGGGCCCATTAGCCTTGTAAGGACTATGTTTAAGTTCCACTCTGGAGCAGGGTGAATACTTGGCGGTATAACCCTTTTTAATCCTTCCATGAAGACTTTAATCACTGGTACTCTGAAGAGAGATAGGTGTTGTCTATTTTGCAAGTGTGCAGCTACGACTCCCAGGTGTAAACAAATGGATGTGTAAGTGAATCCACATTGCTGTAAATGCAACAGATATCAAATGATGTTATGCGCAAACGCATCAAGATGATTGATATTGTTGTTGTTACAATAGGCAACAAAACGTTTCCATTTGCTGCATACCATGCTCTAGTAGTGGGCTTTCTAGCTTCCTTGAAAATATTCATACAGTCTGGTGGTAGTTGTAAATAACCAAACTCTATGACTTCAGGAGCCAAATCGCTAGGTTGAGTTCTTTGGGAATTGGATGTCTGATTTCTCCATGGCTCGGAGTGAGGAGACAAGATGTGAGATGTAGCTTTTGATGTGGAACCACTGAGAGTTCTAAGGATGAGAGTACCAAGGTTGACAAGAACATGTGAGGGCTATTAAGATCAGTGAGGGACATTTGTCTGAGCTTCCGAACTATTAATGGAATTAGCAGGAGAGGCGGAAAAGCGTAAACAAAAGCGTTTTCTCCATGTTAATTTCCATAGGAAATTTTGCGACAAGCTACAGCCCGAACTGCTGAACAGAATTACCCGAAATTTGGAAAAAATGGTAGAGCTTGATTCAGAACGCGACCTTTTTTAAAATGGTGTAAATCCGTTTAGTAGTTTTTGAGAAAATCAAGAAATAAGAGTAAATAAATCAATTTCCCATAGGAAAATTTGTGCAAGGCTACAGCCGAAACTACTGAACGGAATTACCCCAAATTTGGCAAAAAGGTAGTGCTTCGGTCAGAAAGCGACCTTTTTAGGTCTCACCTGAGCCAGTGCATGACCTGCACTGGCGAGACTTTAAGTAAGTGGGCTTCAGAAAATTCTACCACTGTGGCCTAGAGCTTGCGGTTACGCGCTCGGGCGCGCACTCATGAGCAGAGGAGCTATCTGGCTTTCCTCTCTCCTCATGGGTCATCAGCTTTCAAAATATGAGAGTTTTCTTTCACATTCCTGAAGTTGATAGCTTCCTTTTCATTTGCCTATATATCCCTACCTCTCTTCTACCCCTCTACATCCACTCTACCTCTCTACCTCTACTCTACCTCTCTTCTACCCCTCTACCTCTCTTCTACCGCTCTACTTCTCTTCTACCGCTCTACCTCTCTTCATTCCTCTACCTCTCTTCTATCCCGCTACCTCTCCTCTACCCCTCTACCTCTCTTCTACCCCTCTATCTCTACTCTACCTCTCTTCTACCCCTCTACTGCTCTTCTATCCCTCTACCTCTCTTCTATCCCTCTACCTCTCCTCTACCCCTCTACCTCTCTTCTACTCTTCAATCGCTCTACCTCTCTTCTAGCCCTCTACCTCTCCTCTACTCCTCTACCTCTCCTCTACCCTTTTACCTCTACTCTACCTCTCTTCTACCCCTCTAACCCTCTTCTACCCCTCTAACCCTCTTCTACCCCTCTACACCTCTACTACCCCTCTACCCCGCTAATATCCCTCTTCTACCCCTCTACACCACTTGTAATCCTCTACTACCCCTCTACCCTACTACCCCTCTATTACCACTCTACCTCCCCTCTACCTCTCTTCTACCCCTCTACCTCTACTCTACCTCTCTTCTACCCCTATACCTCTCTTCTACCCCTCTACATTTACTCTACCTCTCTTCTACCCCTCTACCTCTCTTCTACCCCTCTTACCTCTCTTCTACCCCTCTTACCTCTCTTCTACCTCTCTACCCCTCTTCTACTCCCTACCCCTCTACTACCCCTCAAACCTACTACCCCTGTAACCTACTACCCCTCTAGTGCCCCTCTACCTCTCTTCTACCCCTCTACCTCTTCTACCACTCTACCTATATTCTACCTCTCTTCTACCACTCTACCTCTCTTCTATCCCACTACCTCTCTTCTACCCCTCTACCTTTCTTCTATCCCTCTACCTCTCTTCTATCCCTCAACATCTCTTCTACTCTTCTACCATTCTACCTCTTTTCTACCCCTCTACCACCCCTCTTCCCTTCTACTACCCCTCTTCTAACCTATTACCCCTCTACTACCCTTCTACCTCTCTAGTCAAGTCAAGTCAAGTCAACGAATTTGTATAGCGCACTACATACGCAGAGGGTTTCAAGGCGCTGAGGAAGGGGAGGAGGATTATTTGTCAAATATCCACGTTTTAAGTTGCTTTCTGAACGCTAGGTGATTCTGGGTGAGGCGAAGGTAAGCGGGGAGTGAGTTCCATGTTTTGGCAGCCAGGTATGAAAAGGATCTGCCTCCCATGGTGGTCTTGTTGATGCGAGGTACAGTGGCGAGGGCTTGGCTGGAAGAGCGAAGTTGGCGGGGGGGGGGGTGTAGAAGGACAGTCGAGAGTTGAGGCAATCTGGTCCGATGTCGTAGAGTGATTTGTGTGCGTGGGTAAGCAGTCGGAAAGTGATCCTCTTATTGACGGGTAGCCAGTGGAGGTCTTTAAGGTGACCAGAGATGTGTTCGTTGCGTGGGATGTCTAATATGAGCCTGGCTGAGGCGTTTTGGATTCGTTGCAGTTTTTTCTGGAGTTTAGCGGTGGTACCTGCGTAGAGGGTGTTTCCGTAGTCCAGTCGGCTCGTGACTAGAGCGTGGGTAACTGTTTTCCTTGTTTCGGAGGGGATCCAGCGAAATGTTTTTCTGAGCATGCGAAGAATGTTAAAGCAGGAAGAGGATACGGCGTTGACTTGTCTGTTCATTGAGAGTGAAGAGTCAAGGATGACGCCAAGGTTCCGTGCGTGGTCTGTCGGGATGGGTGCTTTTCCGAGGGCTTGCGGCCACCAGGAGTCGTCCCATGCAGAGGGGGATGTACCTAAGATGAGGACTTCTGTTTTGTCTGAGTTCAGTTTCAGACGGCTTTGTTTCATCCATTCGGCGACTTCTTTCATTCCTTCGTGTAGGTTAGTTTTGGCGGTGCTGGGGTCCTTGGTGAGAGAAAGGATCAGTTGAGTGTCATCCGCGTAAGAGATGATGTTGAGATTGTGTTGGCGGGCGATGGCCGCGAGGGGGCTCATGTATACGTTGAAGAGGGTGGGACTGAGTGAGGATCCTTGAGGTACGCCGCAGATGATTTCAGAGGCCTCGGACTTGAATGGTGGGAGGCGGACTCTCTGGGTTCTTCCGGTGAGGAACGAGGTGATCCATTCCAGTGCTTTTCCTTGGATTCCGATGTTTCTGAGGCGTTGTAAAAGGGTGCTGTGGCAGACTGTGTCGAAGGCTGCAGAGAGGTCGAGGAGGATGAGGGCGACTGTGTCTCCCTTGTCCAGTAGAGTTCGAATGTCGTCTGTTGCTGCGATGAGGGCGGTTTCAGTGCTGTGTTTGGCTCGGAAGCCAGATTGTGAGGGGTCGAGTGATTTGTTGGCTTCGAGGAAGGCGGCGAGCTGGTTGTTGACGGCTTTTTCGATGACTTTGGCCGGGAATGGGAGAAGCGAGATGGGGCGGTAGTTTTTGAGTTCGGTGGGGTCCGCTGTTGGTTTTTTCAGAAGGGCGGTGAGTTCAGCGTGTTTCCAGTCTTCTGGGAAGGTAGCGGAGTTGAGGGAGCAGTTGATGACGTCTCGGAGGTGCGGAGCGATGACGGAGTCTGCTTTGTTGAAGATGTGGTGAGGGCATGGGTCTGTGGGGGATCCAGAGTGGATGGAATTCATCAGGCGGATGGTGTCCTCAATGGAGATTGGGTTCCAGGCGTTAAGGGTGTTTACGGGGGGAAGATGGTCAGCAGATGGTAGGGTGGGTTGGCCTCCGGGTTGGTTGTCAAAGCTGTTGTGGATGTCAGCAATCTTGTTGTGGAAAAAAGAGGCTAGGGAGTCGCAGAGGGTTTGAGTGGGGGTGATGTCGTTGGAGCTGGCTGAGGGATTTGAAAATTCCTTGACGATGTTGAAAAGTTCCTTGCTGTTGTGGGCGTTGTTGTCAAGTCGATCCTTGAATGCTGTTTTCTTGGCTTTTCGGATCAGTTGGTGGTGAGTACGGGTGGCGCTTTTGAAGGCGTCCTTGTTGCTGGTGGATTGGTCTTTTTTCCAGGCCTTTTCAAGGGAGCGGCAGAGTTTCTTGGACTTTTTGAGATCATCGTTGAACCATGAGGCCTTCTTGTTGCCAAGTTTGTGTTGACGTTTTTTCAGTGGTGCTAAGGTGTCGGCGGTGTTGGATAGCCAAAGGGTGAGGTTGGAGGCGGCTTCGTTGGCGTTAGAAGAGAGGGCTGGGGTGTTTAGAAGGAGCGATGTGGAGATCTGCTCCGTGGTGATTTTGTTCCAGTTTCTTTGTAGAGTTGGTTGGAGGTGGATGATGGGTTTCGGCTTGTTGTAGGTGAAGTGAACGCAGCTGTGGTCAGTCCAGAGGAGATCCGTAGTGTGGCTGAAGGAGACATGGTTGCTGGAGGTGAAGATGGGGTCGAGTGTGTGACCTGCGATGTGGGTGGGGGAAGTGACCAGTTGTTTAAGTCCGAGGTTGGCGAGGTTGTCTAAGATGGTGGCGGTGTTGCGGTCGTTGATCTTTTCAAGGTGGAAGTTGAGGTCTCCCAGAAGGATGTAGTCTTTGGAGGGGAGCGCGTGTGGGGTGATGAAGTTCGTGATGTCTTCACTGAATTTTGCGCGGGGTCCTGGTGGTCTGTAGAGGAGGGTGCCTCTGAGTGTGGTCTTGGGGTCGATGTGGATCTGGAAGTGAAGGTGTTCGGAGTTAGCGAGGTTGGCGTCAGAGCTGGTTGAGATGCGGATTGATTTCTTGTGGACGATAGCGATTCCTCCTCCTGTGTGGTCGGTGCGGTCCTTGCGTGTGATCTTATAGTCTTCAGGGATGGCAATGGTGATGTCTGGGGCGGAGGAAGCGTTCATCCATGTTTCCGTTAGGAAGGCGACGTCAGGAGAGATGGTGTCTAGTAGGTTCCAAAGGTCAATGGCGTGCCTGTGGACCGAGCGGGTGTTGAGAAGGATGCATTGTAGGCGGTTGGCCTCGGGAATCTGTGGTGTGGTCGTAGCGGAGATGTTGTCGGTGCTGCTAAATTTGCAGGAGACGCAGGAGAACGGTCCATGGGTGCGTCCAGGGGCGGCTAGGACGCAGTTGGGGGCGCGACCAGGGTTAAGGGCTAGGAGGGAGGCGGCATCGTAGGTAACGCGGGGGGCTGGGCAGCGCGGGGGGGCTGGGCAGCGCGAGGGGCAGGGGGTCTACCATCCCTCTTCTACCCCTGTACCACTCCTCTACCCCTCCGCTACCCCTGCCCCTCTTTTACCCCTCTACTTCTTTTACCCCTCTACTTCTCTTCTACCCCCTTCTACCCCACTACCTCTCTTCCACCACACTACCTCTCTTCTACCCCTCTACCTCTACTCTACCTCTCTCCTACCCCTCTACCTCTCTTCTACACCTCTACCTCTTCTACCCCCCTACCTCTACACTACCTCTCTTCTGCCCCTCTACCTCTCTTCTATACCTCTTCTACCCCTCTACCCCTCTACAACCGCTCTATCCCTCTACTACCCCTATACCCCTCTTTTAACCCTCTACACCTCTTCCCTTTCTTCTACCCCTCTACTCCTCTATTACCCTCTACTACCCCTCTACTACCCTTCAACTCCTCTTCTACCTGATTCTATTAGGGCCCAGAACCATTTTATTTAGTGATGTCCATCTGCACACTTTCCTGCATCTTGTAGTAAATTGAATATTGACAATCAGAAGTGTTATTTCCAGAAACAGTGAGTTCTGCAGCTTGTCTGTGTATCTTTTATCTGCACCTCACGGACTCCTCACATTTCTCTCGAGAGAAGATCCTGCCTCCTACTCACTAGTGTCGTTTCTATCATGTGTTCATGTTTCATTGACTTGTATTAGGAGAAAAGTGTGTAAAAATACATTGTGTAGCATTAGCATTATATACTCAAATTGCTTTAGGGTGGATGCTCTCGTCCATTGCAAAGTCAATTGTCACTTGTTAGTTTGCTTGGCCTTTTGCTATTTTTGCATTAAATGTATTCAATGTAATCTGCCTGTTACTAAATGACTGACTTGAATTGTATCTTGCTGATGTGAGCTGCGGAATTGCTCGGTGTATTGTGTCTGCCATGATTTTGTTCCTCAATAAAGGTTTTTGAAAACTTAAAAAAAAAAAAAATTATATATTTTTTGCATTAAATGTATGATAGATTTGTTGGCCTCCAGGTGTGCTGTGTTTTATTTTACATATCGCAAGAGAGGACGAGGAAAATGACATTCCAGTATACACATTCTTCATATAAATCAACTCACAGTATATTGTTCTGGAGGTTCAGCCCCACAGACATTATCTCTAACTAAACGCAGGCACCCTAGGAGGCATGTGCTTTTCAAACCAGTTGCCCTCTGATGCGGCGCCCTCGCTATTGGATAAGTCAAAATGTCCTGAATTTTAGGAGGGTTACCGTATCTAGTGCACTCTGTTAGACAGTGCTCACCTGTGGTAGTAAGATGGTAATAGGCACCTTATCACCTATGCACGGTGCAGGGCTTTGAGTTACAGAGCTCCTCACGCTGTGGAGAAGATTAGGTCACATTTACCCATTTTCCCATATTTGGTCCTGATGAAATGCCAACAGATTGCTCCATGACTACACAAGGCATGAAAAAAGTTGACCTGAAGTATAGACCCCAGCTTATCCGCAGGTCCATAGGTGATCGACACTTTCACACAGTGATAGGGGCCATTAGTTACTCATTTTCTCTGCCACAGTTTTTAATCTCAACATGGACCAGGAAGATCACATTAACTATATTGTGGCAACTGGTCAATAGTTGATCTTATATTCAGACTTCACCAATCTCACATCTTATGACACAACATCCTCTGTCCTACTATGCTCATCCGGAGTACTTAATAAAAGATCTCCGACAAAGTGTCCTCTTGTGGTGCCCGCCAGGCATTGTAGCGCCGGCCTGGTGAGGAGTATAGCCCAATGATGAAGCATGTCACCTTCAGTGAGTGAACGCATCTTGTCTTAAAAGCACATGCTTCCTAGGGTGTCTGCGTTCAGTTACAGATAATGTCTCTGGGACTGAACCTCTGGAACAGTATACTGTGATTTGATTGCCCTTCTGACCTACTGGCCATTTCCGCCTGCCCTTTGCTGCTCTGTGCTGGCCAGGGACCTGCTTGTTGTTTGTGGCTGCCTTCTTTGGCGGACTTCGCCCCATCTACATCGTGGAGCGCTGGACTGCCGGGACTCCAGTTCCCAGGAGGCAGCGTGCTCTCGCGACATTTCCATCGGGCCAGCGAGGATAAATTAGCGTCGGGGCTCCCACGGCACAGGACAAGGGCGGGCCCGTCAAAGGTCGGAGGAGGCCGAGCAGCGTCACCCCCCTTGAGTCTGAAAACAGGACACCTCCCATAGGGACGGATGCTAGACCCAGAGTGGCAGTGAGTGAACCGCCGGATACACATTGTGGACACGTCCTCCAGTGAATGAGTGGAAGTCATAGCTCATTACATCAGTTTTAGCAGTTAGGGAGGCAGCAACTTGTGCTTTGTGGACTCTATTTCATTTTTGGTGCCTTTCGAATTGTATGTAACGTAGGACCTGACCATAGTTCTATAGCACATCTGCGCTGTAACCGGTGGGAGTATCGAACACCACTTAGTAAGCGGAAGGTGATTCCTGGGGTAGGGGCGGGGTTAAGGGGACCGTTGATGCATTTCTTCAAAAAGCAGAATCACTGTTAGTCCACGAAATTCAGCTCACAGAAAAAAAGATTGTCGCTAGATACACTGCTAGAACATAAGCGATCATCAATGGGCCCCATAGCAAGGTCTAAAACACCAAGTAAAAGTATCCCCCAAGGTCAATCAAAGCAGGATAGTGGCAGCATCACTAGTGCTATGGTTCATGTTCCCCATATGACACAGGAGGGTGGCTCACTTATGTACCCTGATGACCCACTTATAACGGATTCTGACCCTGACCGTTCTCACATTAGTATTGAAGAGGTGGAGAAGAATTCCAGCGCGTCCACTCCAGTGATTGACAGGCCAGAACAAGGGCCATCAGAGTTGGTAGCCTCTAGGGCCAACTCAGGTATAGGAACCATAGTAAAGGGGGTGGAGAAGTGATCACAAGATCAAAAGGTGCAATAAAATACACATCTACTACGCAGTTGGTATCACCTCTAGGTGACACAATGACCCGGGGCACACGATCGGGGGGGGGGAGGGGGCCGATTGTTTCAAAGCCAAAATCAGAACAGAAGGGTGACGTAAAGATCAGCAGAGTGAACACTGCCGTGGGACCCATTTGTAGCACGCAATGTTCAAACTGTGGGAAGATGGGGAGTGGACAAGGAATGGAAGATCTATTAAGGTCAAACTTAGAGGTCCTTTATTCCACCCATTTGGGACCGGTGCTAAAGAGAATGAAGGTTATTGAGGAAAAACTATCTTGGCTATGCGATCAGGGGAATAGTGTGCCAGGTAGAATTAGGGGACCGGACGAGGAGGGAGCAGAAGCCTCATCATACTCAAATCAATCAATCAATCAAAGACATTTATAGAGCGCTCTACTTAACCGGAGGGTCTCAAGGCGCTAGGGGGCGGGGGGTGCTGCTACTGCTCGAACAGCCAGGTCTTGAGCTTCTTCCTGAAGGAGAGGTGGTCTTGGGTCAGGCGCAGGTCGGTCGGGAGGGAGTTCCAGGTCTTGGCGGCCAGGTAGGAGAAGGACCTTCCTCCTGTTGTCGTTCTTCGGATGCGGGGGACGGCGGCGAGGGCGTGACTGGCTGATCGGAGGTGGCGTTTGGGAGCATAGAAGTTGATGCGGTTGTTGAGGTAGCTCGGGCCTTGATCGTGTAGGGCTTTGTGTGCGTGGGTGAGGAGACGGAAGGTGATTCTTTTGTTGACGGGGAGCCAGTGCAGGTCTCTCAGATGTCCGGAGATGTGGCTGTGTCGTGGGATGTCGAGGATGAGTCTGGCTGAGGTGTTCTGGATCCGCTGGAGTCTCTTCGGGAGCTTGGCGGTGGTTCCGGCGTAGAGGGCGTTGCCGTAGTCCAGTCGGCTGGTGACGAGGGCCTGGGTGACCGTCTTCCTGGTCTCGGTGGGGATCCACCGGAAGATCTTCCGTAGCATGCGCAGGATGTTGAAGCACGACGAGGAGACGGCGTTGACTTGTCTGGTCATGGAGAGGGAGGAGTCCAGGATGAAGCCCAGGTTGCGTGCGTGGTCTGTCGGTTAGGGGTCCATGCCCAGGGCGGGGGCCACCAGGAGTCGTCCCAGGCGGAGGGCGAGGAGCCCACGATGAGGACTTCCGTCTTGTCTGAGTTCAGTTTCAGGCGGCTGGTCGTCATCCACTCGGCTACGTCTTTCATCCCTTCGTGAAGGTTGGCTCTGGCGGCGGCGGGGTCGTTGGTCAGGGAGAGGATCAGCTGGGTGTCGTCGGCGTATGAGATGATGTTGAGGTTGTGTTGGCGTGCGATGGCCGCGAGGGTGCTCATGTAGACGTTGAAGAGGGTGGGACTCAGCGAGGATCCTTGAGGGACGCCGCAGATGACTTCGGTGGCCTCTGACGTGTACGGTGGTAGCCGGACTCTCTGTGTTCTTCCGTCGAGGAAGGAGATGATCCATTCCAGTGCCTTCCCCTGGATTTCGACGTTGCTGAGGCGCTGCACTAGGGTGCGGTGGCAGACAGTGTCGAGTGCCGCGGAAAGGTCTAGGAGGATGAGGGCCGCTGTTTCTCCGTTGTCCATCAGGGCTCGGATGTCATCAGTAGCAGCGATGAGGGCGGCTCGGTGCTGTGGTTGGCTCGGAAGCCAGACTGTGAGGGGTCGAGGGATCCATTCGTCTCGAGGAAGGCGGCCAGTTGTTTGTTGACGGTCTTCTCGATGACTTTGGCTGGAAACGGGAGGAGCGAGATGGGGCGGTAATTCTTGAGTTCGGTGGGGTCCGCTGTTGGTTTCTTTAGTAGAGCGCTGAGTTCGGCGTGCTTCCAGCTTTCCGGGAAGGTGGCGGTGTCAAAGGAGGTGTTGATGATGTCCCGCAGGTGGGGTGCGATGACCGCGTCGGCCTTGTTGAAGATGTGGTGAGGGCAGGGGTCGGTCGGAGATCCGGAGTGGATGGAGTTCATCATGCGGATGGTGTCTTCGGTGCTGATCGGAGTCCAGGCGTGGAGGGTGGTGGTGGGGGGCGTTGGTGGGGTCGTGGCGTGCGTCGGTTGAGTGCTGAAGCTGTTGTGTATGTCCGCGATCTTGTTGTGGAAGTAGGAGGCGAGGGAGTTGCAGAGGTCTTGCGATGGGGTGATGTCGTTGTTTCCGGCGTTGGGGTTGGAGAGCTCTTTCACGATGTTGAAGAGTTCATTGCAGTTGTGTGCGTTGTTGTCCAGCTGGTCCTTGAATGCAGTTTTCTTGGTGGCGCGGATCAGTTGGTGGTACTTCCGGGTGGCAAGCTTGAGGGTGGTCATGTTGTCCGGTGTTGGTTCCCTTCTCCAGACTTTCTCGAGGGCTCGGCAGTTCTTCTTGGAGCTCTTGAGTTCGTCGGTGAACCATGGGGCCTTCTTGCTGCCGGGTCTGCTGGGCAGGGTCCTCAGTGGGGCGAGTTCGTCCGCGCAGTTGCTGTTCCACTTCGTGAGGTTGTCGGCGGCCTGGCTGGGGTTCGCTGAGCTGGCGGGAGGGTGCTGGCTCAGGGAAGCGGCGAGCTGGTCGGCTGTGATCTTGTTCCAGCTTCTTCGGGCAACCTGTTGCTGGTGGTGGTGGATTGTCGTTCTTCTGAAGGTGAAGTGGACGCAGCTGTGGTCCGTCCAGTGGAGTCCTGTGGCGTGGCTGAAGGCGATGTCTTTGCTGGATGAGAAGACGGAGTCGAGTGTGTGTCCGGCGAGGTGGGTGGGGGTGGACACCAGCTGCTTGAGTCTGAGGTTGGCGAGGTTGTCGAGCAGGGTGATGGTGTTGCGGTCGTTGTTGTTCTCCAGGTGGAAGGTCAAAGCCCACAACTAGTTATGAGGGTCAAGGAGGGGGGCACCTCGAAGGTGGGCAGTTGGGCAAAGACAGTGAGGGCACCAACAAGGGTGCCTTGGCGGGTAAAATGAGTGGGACTACCCTAAGCATAAAAAGAATGTGGCCACCTAATACGGTTTGTCCTGACACAGCCCAGAGGGGCTCGGAGGGAAGAAGGGCAATAGTCAGTGAAGAGGAGTTAACAATAGCGCAAGCTGTGCAGAGCACTAGGGGTTTACCGACATTGGATCTCCCCCCAGCCTCAAGCCCCGACACAGTGGTCCTTGTAGGGGTTCCTACTAATGGCGATGAGAGGGAGGAATCCCCGCGCACTCTAATTAACAAGACAGCACATTGGCTAGTCAAAAACACGGGTTTAAATATCACACAACACAGACATATTCTGATGGCAAGGGGGGTGCCTTGGATCGGAAGTAGCAGAAAGAGCTTTGCGGGTGATTGTGTGATTTTGAATTTCAGATATCTCAGAGTTAGTCAATGAGCTCCTCCATAGTCAATCCAGGGGTCAATACCAAGGGGATGGGGGGTCCAGTATCAGACTGCTCCCCTCATCACCTAAATCCTCTATCCAAGTTATTACAGGAGTGGGCAGGGAACATCCTCCCATCAGACTCCCCAGACACACCTAACCTATCTGACCAGAGCCCAACCTAACAAGGCGCCACCCGCTGAACAACCCAGCATCAGATGCATGCTCATCAACAGCAGATCCGCCTCCAAACACGCAACAGAAATAGCAAAAGCTATCCTCTCACATGATATCGATGTAGCCTTCATCTCAGAAACCTGGCTCAACTCCCTGTCAGCCCCCATCATGGACATGCTTGTTCCACCAGGATTTTCAATCACTCACAAAGACCGCCATAAGCAGAGAGGTGGAGGTGTAGCTATCATTCACAAGACCAACCTCGACATCACGGAAAGCGCACCCTACCTATACAGCTCTTTCGAATGCCTCTCTATCAGCATTAAATCCGACATAAAGAGCTCAACACTCTGCCATCTCCTCTATCACCCACCAGGCAATTATAAGAAATTCGAAATGCAACTATCTGACCTAATCACCCTATGCGCGCTCAACAACGCCAATAACATAAACTTCGGCGATCTCAACATTAGATGGAACGATACTAATAACCCGCTCGTACAATCCCTCAACAACCTACTGATAGAAAACGACCTGACACAACACTGCTCTGAAGAAACACACTACAGAGGAGCGATACTCGACGCAATCATTGCGGACAATCACACAATCACCATCGACAACATCATTCCAGTAGACTGGTCAGACCACCACTTAATTCTTTTCCGTATCAACCAACCAACGCCAACTCGGCTCATAAAACAAGCCCCCCCCAAAAGGATAAGGAATATTGCCCAAGTCCCTCAGACCATCCTAGAAGACGAACTAAGCACTCTCCTCCCGAACTCAACGGAGCACCTCTCAACCACTGACTTCACCTCTCTCTACCACTCCAACATGACGACCACCTTCGACCGCCTGGCGCCCCTGAAACTAAAAAAAAACAGAATCATTCCATCGAGATCATGGTTCACCACGGACATCAATGACGAAAGAAGACTTCTCAGATCCCTTGAAAGAATCTGGAGGTCCAATCTATCCTCTCTTCACCGCGAACAACTCAAGACGGCACGCAGAAACTACAACAATCTCATCAAGGAGAAAAAATCTTCCTTCTTCTGCTCCGCTCTAGAAAATGCAAAAAAACGCCCCAAAGAGCTCTTCAACATCATCAGAAGTCAAACATCCAAACCCATCAAATCCGTTTCAGTGTCCTCTAAAAACCAATGTGACAACTTCCCCAACTTTTTTAACGAAAAAATCATCAAGATTGACCTCTCTCTCAGCACAAACCCTTCTTTTCCTAGAGAGACCAATACCCCAGTACTGGCTGACAGCACCTTATTGATCTCACCCACCCAATGGTCAGTCTTCACGCCGATTCAGGAAACAGAGATCGTCACCCTGATCTCCAACGCCAAACCGTCATCCCACTCCCTGGATCAGCTTCCTATAAACCTGACCAAAGTCCTGAAACACACCCTAGCCCCAATTTGGTGCAAAATCATCAACAGCTCGCTGAGCTCGGGAATTATCCCAGACTGCCTCAAGGTTGGCCAAGTCATGCTGCTACTAAAAAAAACAGGGTTGAACACAGAAGACATGAACAACTTCAGACCCGTGTCAAACCTCCCTCTGTTATCCAAAACACTAGAAAAATGTGTTCTCCAACAGCTAACCCAACACTTAGAGAACATCAAGCTCCTTGACCCTCACCAATCGGGTTTCAGAAAAGGATGCAGCACTGAAACTGCCATCCTAAACGTCATAGACGATTTACACAAATAACTTGACTCTGACCAATGCTGCCTTCTCATTCTTCTTGACCTCTCGGCCGCATTTGATACTGTCGATCACTCGCTGCTCTTAAAAGTCCTTCAAGAAAGAGCAGGCTTGGAATTGACGGTTCTGAACTGGTTCTCTTCCTTTCTACACAATCGCTCCCAAAGAGTAAAAATCTAAAACTTTGAATCCGACCCCCTACCCGTCAGCAGAGGAGTCCCTCAAGGGTCAGTTTTCTCCCCACAACTCTTCAATATCTACATGGAACCCCTTACCACAATACTCAGGAATTCCAACATCCCCTTCCACCTCTACGCTGATGGCACACAACTCTATCTGGAAACCACCTGTATGGATGACATTCTCAAACTCAACGACACGCTCAAAGACGTTCAACAATGGCTCTCACAAAACCACTTAAAGCTTAATCAAGAAAAAACTGAAGTTCTACTCATCTCCAACAGAGAAGAAAACCCCCAAATTGAAGAATGGCTCAAAGCCATCGGCGCCCTCAATGGCACCCTCAAGCCAAAAGACTCAGTCAAATCCCTAGGTATCACCTTAGACCTCAAACTAAACATGAAAAAACACATTGCTAACTCCGTCAAAAGCTCTTTCCTCAACCTGAAACTTCTTTACAAAATAAAACCGTTCCTGCCTCCCAAGCACCAAGTGAACAGTGCGCGATTGGGTGGATACCCATTTCCACCATAACGAATCCCAAGGACCTTCAACAGGCCACTCAAGCACTGGTGCTCACCAGAATTGACTATGGAATCGCAGCCCTGACCGGCTCAGCCAAATCACACCTAGGACCCTTGAAAACCACCCTCAATGCCGCGGCCAGAATGGTCACAGGAACCAAGAAATTCAAACACATTTCCCCTGCGCTCAAAGACCTGAAATGGCTCCCTGTTGAACAACGAGCCAACTTTCGAACAGCATGCCTTACACACAAATCCCTCCACACAGGCAAACTGGAATACTTGGCTGCAAAACTCAAAAGGCCTGGCCAGTCCAGGACCCTCAGAAGTTCCAACACACTTCTTCTCATTCCGTTGAAACCGCGGAAACGCAAAACTTTAGGTAAATGCTTAAGTAAATGCTTTGCAGGCAATGCACTCAGGATATAGAACACCATCCCTCCTCACTTCAGAATGAACGCCCACTTCCCAAAATTCAAGACTTTACTCAAAGCCCTCTTCCTGGAAGCCACCTGAACTGTTAGGGATGCTCATATTACCACCAACCCGTGTATTCACTACGATCTGTATGTATTTTGTTATTTGAAATCCTCTTGAGTTGTCCTGATATCAATCTTCCATCGCCGATAAGGCACACTCTTGTACCTGGTGTGAAGCGCTCTGATACCTTCGGGTCCAGCTAGCGCTATACAAACCTTTTTAATAAATAAATAAATAAATATGGCCTATAGGAATATGCAAGTTGACCGTAGGAGGAATAGGATTGAATCAGATGGGGGGCGGGGGGGGCAGCTAGTTTCACTCATTAACCGATTTGCACCTCTCCACTGTGCTTCATCCCTAAATGAAATAGATTGACTGGTGGAAGGGTTGAAAGACGAGAATAGCACAAGGGGGGAGGGGTCACCCATAATAGGAGACAATGAAGGTCCAGGGCGCACACAGTCAGATGAATCCAATGTCAATGTGAGAGTTATAGAGCCCGGTGGGAGAAATGTGGAGAAAGATGCAGGGAATTTGGGTGAAGTTCCTGTAATGCCCACTAACCCTACAACTGTCACGGCAGGCAGTCAAATAGTGGGAGAGATTAAGATCATATCCTGGAATGTAGCGGGCTTAGCCTAAAAAATCAAAAATCAAAACTGGCTAACGTATATTAAGAAACATCAAATAATCCTCCTACAAGAAACATGGGAGGTACATAGTAACACCCAGGCAATAGAAGGCTACAAAATGTTTTTCGTCCCAGAACGTAAGTCAGCGCCGGGGAGGGCAAGGGGGGTCTGACTATTTATGTCGATCTCAGACTCTCAGGAAGGTGGAGTGAACTTAGATGAGCCTCGGACTGCATACTGGGACTCACATATCGTAATAAGGGTTTTAATTTAACTGTTTAAATTTCTATAATGCCATTACTCCAGGACAAACTCTCCAAAGCCTAAATGAATTAGGGGCTCGGCTGCCAGGCATGGAGGAGCAAGGGGCACTGTGCTCCCAGCTAGTATTAGCAGGGGAGTTCAATTGTCACCCATGCCCCTTCCTAAGAATGAATGAGGGGAACTGGTCGGCTTGCCCGATTGTAGAGGGGTGGCACCTGAATCACCCAAGGGAAGGAGGAGCGCGGAAAAAGATCCTGGGCAGGCATGCCCAAACATATACCATGGATTTGATTGGTGGGGAGGGCAATAGCACGGTCCCCCCTACTTTCAAAGGCAGGGCGAAGGGCACTATAATTGATTTTATTTTCGTTACACCCATGTTAAAGTGTCACCTTACAAAGTTTGAGATAGAGGTTAGCATTTTCAGCGACCATAACCCGCTTCTCCTGTGCATCATAGATCCAAATGTGGTACTTCTATCACAACGTAGGGGGGCCGGAGGTTTGATTAAAGCCACTGACCAAGGTAGAAGACTAAGGTGGGTCAACACGGACAGTGACGCATTTTACAGAATCTTACTGGCACAGGCCGAGTCCAATGTTTGGAAGTGTTTGGACTTGGAGGTTGAGGGGGCAGACCTTATTAAGGCATTTGAGGGAGCGGCCAAACAAATAGATGGCTTACTTAGGGGCAGGAAGATCAACAAGGAACACAGTGCACCAAGGTGGTTCGATCATGACTGCACCCTCGCCTTGAGGGATCTGAAATCGGCTCTGAAATGCGTACCTAGGGACAGAGGGAAGGTATCAAGCTGCAGGGCTAGGTACAATAAAACACTAGTTCAAGTTCAAGAATTTGTATAGCGCACTACTCACCCAGAGGATCTCAAGGCGCTTGGGGAGGGGGTTCATTATATATCGAATAGCCAGGTTTTGAGTTCTTTTCTGAAGGAGATGTGGTTCTGTGTAAGGCGGAGATGAGTGGGGAGCGAGTTCCAGGTCTTGGCCTCCAAGTAGGAGAAGGATCTGCCTCCCATGGTGGATCTTTGGATATGCGGAACTGCGGCGAGGGCTTGATTGGAGGATCTCAGTTGGCGGGTGGGTGTGTAGAAGGATAGTCGAGTGTTGAGGCATTCGGGACCTAGTTTGTAGAGGGCCTTGTGTGCGTGGGTGAGGAGACGGAACGTTATTCTCTTGTTGACGGGAAGCCAGTGGAGGTCTTTCAGGTCGCCGGTAATGTGATCTTGGCGAGGGATGTCTAAAATGAGTCTCGCTGATGCGTTTTGGATGCGTTGGAGTTTTTTTTGTAAGATGCCGCAGAACCGTATTGCAGAACCAGGCATGGGAAAACTTGAGAGAAGCGGCCGAGACAAAGGACTCAACTGCTTTTTGGAGAGTTGTTAATGAACCGTGCTTTCAGGATTCAAATAAACCCAAGCTGGCCTGCCACATCCTCCCAGAAACCTGGCTTGAGCATTACAAGGGCCTGTATAACCATGGTAGCATTGAGAACTGGAAAGTGTGAACCCACCCCAGATTACCTTTTCTTGGGAGAAATAAAGGCGGGGATTGAGGGGCTAACCCGTAATAAGGCGCCAGGACCTGATGGGATTCCACCAGATCTCCTCTTAAGCCAGAAAGAACTCTGGGTGCCCATACTCACCAGAGTAATAAATACCGCAGTGCAAACAATGATGCCAATATCCTGGTCTACGGCCACAATAGTCCCCATATTTAAAAAAGGGGACAGAAATAGCCCTCAATGCTATAGGCCTATTTTATTAATTGATGTTACTGTGAAAGTGCTCAGTAGGGCCATTCTTAACCGATTGATTGATTGGGCAGAGGTACATGAGATCATTACGGATACCCAGTATGGGTTTAGGTACGGCCGCTCAACCACAGATCAATGCCTTAATTTATATCTCCTGGCAGCCAAGTACACCGTAGCCAGTGAGGGGACGGTGTACATGGCTTTCATGGACCTCACCGCGGCATTTGATCGAGTAAATCGGAAGAAATTGTGGGGACTATTGGGGACCTTGGGAGTTGACCCTGGTATGGTAAATATATTACGGACACTGCATCAGAATACTTCTGCCCAGGTCAGATATGATAAGGAAGGAAATGTCACAGACCACTTCCCATGCTCAAGGGGAGTGAGGCAGGGATGTATTTTGGCCCCCTTTCTCTTTACTTTATATATAAATGGTGTGACCCAGGCGCTGGTAGCTCTAGGGGTGGACTGCCCGCAGATAGGTAGGAGAGGGATACCGGTTTTACTGTATGCAGATGACGCAGTACTCTTGGCCCGCACTGCGCGTGGACTGCAGCGCCTCATAGATGGGTTCGTCCATTTTATAGATAGCTTAGATTTGTCACCAAACCTCACCAAATCATATGTTATGGAGGTAGGAAAAGGACCATCCAGCAAAACTAAGTATACAATAGGCACACAGGGACTGGAAAAGATCAAGTCATTTTCATATCTGGGGATCATGTTCGACAGTCGCCTTAGTTTTAAAGCCCTTGTGGAGGAGAAATGCAATAAACTAATTAACTCAACAGGGGTAACTATGAATTTTGCAAAGAGGCTAGGCCGATGGGCTCCGGAACAAATCCTGAACTTCTAGTTCTGTAAGATGTGCCAAAGTTTTATATGGGAGTGAGGTCTGGGGCTTTATAGACCCGCTTAAGTTGCAAATAGAAGAAAACAAATATTTGGGGTGGGCACTGAAAGTCCCACAAAGCATTTCCTCCTACGTGGTTCATGAGGAACTGGGTATAACCCATCTGTGCGATAGGCTGCAATGGAAGCCCCTCGTATGCTGGATTAAGGTATAGACAAACCCAGAGGCGGCGTTAAGTCAACAAATAATATCAGACTGCATTGCACGGGCACCTGGTTACAATATTCCTTCGAGTAGACACATCAAGGAAAACCTGTTAGCCATTGGTTGTGTTGAATATTTTACCCACCCGACAAATTGCTATCTAAGGATAAGGGCCGTATTAGGTCAGAATTTTTAAAAAGAGCCAAGTCAAATAGAGAAGCAAGAGACCTGAATATGTCATCAGTAAGAACTCATCAGTTAACAAAGTCGTGCCTGGGAGTGGAACCTTATTTGTGTCTTATTTACAATCCTCAAGACAGATTTCTCATGACCAGTTTCAGGCTTGATTTGTTACACCACACTTTGGCGGTTCCAGCAGGGTAATACAAGCATTTGGAGAGTAAGGGCTCCTGTGGCTGCGACCAACGGTCTCCACAGGATACGCTACATTTGGTCCTACTAGGCCCATTTTACGCTTACCCTAGGCGACTATTTTTAAAAGGTATTTTAAGGAAGGCCAAGTTCAAACAGGCTAAGGTGGCCCTACTGTTTCTGAAATTGTCAGTAGAACCTTTAACGCTTTCCTGTGTAGTAAATTTTCTAAAGAACCAGTAGAGGGGAGGAATAATGGTCCTGTGTGTTCAATATTTGCTCTGATTTGCACTATACTACGGATGAAACATTTTTAACCGGTACCTCTTTGTCATTTCTATACGATGATCCCCGTGCCGAATGATTTATATTTTATGTATTGTTGTTAAACAGGTTTTTAGTATGGTTTTTATAATGTACTAGCAGCCCGTCCCGACGTTGTCCGGGGCAGAAGGGGGCTGGGGGCAGCACTGCAGCAGGAGACGCGCAGCAGTGGGAGAAGCACAGCGTACTCACCAGCATCACATGCGCAGGGTGTTGTTTCCTTGCTCCAGTTTTCTTGCTCCTGGCCGCTTCTGCCCACGCTCATGTCCGCTTTTACTCCCCCCTCCCTTGGGCATGTCGATGTCGACGGTCCTCCCCACGCTCCTGGCCGCTCCTACGCGCTCCGGATCTCACAGGGTATCGCTTTCTTTCTCCTGGGCGCTCCTCGCAGGGTGTCACTTCCACGCTCCGGCCCTCGCAGGGTGTTGCTTCCACGCTCCTGGCCGCCGACCCGTGATGTCAGCACGCACGTCGTTAGCTGGCACTACTTCGAAGGGACTACTTTTCCTTAAAAATGACTTTTCCCTTCTAACATATATATTTTTTTCTTATATAGCCTATGTCCATCTGCTTGCCCTGACGTTTTCAAAGATGTATTGGGTGTTTGCCTCAAAGGACACAGTTCTCTCTTTATAATAGTACTATAGATGAGATATTGTTTTTTAACACTGTACTTTTATGGTATTGCTTTATGCCGAATAAAGTATATTTTGAATTGACTTGATTGTGTTTTATTTTAACAAATGTACATAGCAGATATTGGTGCTTTCACAAAAATTATCGGATACCTGCCTCGGAGCGCACTCCTTACAGACGAGTATGGGGGTATCATGTTGCTGCTACAAGGTCCTTACCTGTGTGAGTTATCAGGAACGATGTAGGGGGCAGACCCAAACCAGCCACACATGCAGATCAATGACAAAAACTGAAGAATTAACTGAGCTTCCAAGCTGGTGACCATTACTTAATTGACCTTGAAAATAAAAGACACGTTTTTAGTATTCTGGTATTCTGTTCCTGACATTCCCAGCCGATTTTAGGGCTGTAGATCGAGGGCTAGTGACAACAGCATTTACGGCGGCCATCTTGAGTGAGGGGGCGAGAGTGGTGAGAGCGCTCTAGTATCCGGTATTTAAGGAAACGGTCTATATCCGCGCTAGCGGTCGCGTTTGCAGAAGCGCCTCCTCAGCGCCGGAGTCACGCCAGAGTCAGCCCGTCTGTGCCCGTCCGCGCCTCGGGCGTGCCTCAGGGCTATGGCACCACCATATGGTTCAGTCCCCAACCTACCACAGGTACCTATAGCCGATGTAGCAATACATTCAATAGAATCCCCCTACATCAAATATACGTCTGTCGATTTGAAGGCTCTACAACCAGCAATAAAACCCTCCTGCAGGTTGTTAAAATTGGGGTGGGAGAAGGATTCCTGTCAAACCTGTCAATTACATATTGACCCTGTAGGGATCAAATCCACGCTGTCTGATTCCCTCAAGAACTCCTCAAAATCAAAGACAAAATCCTTTTCCTTTATTAGCCTCAACTGTCGCTCTTTACCAATGCATAAACTAGAAATTTTTAACCTACTCTTAGATGAAGCACCCGACGCATTGTTTATTACTGAAACCTGGCTCAAAGAAAGTTCGGGTCCAGACATAGCTATGGCACTTCCGGACTCCTACGCTATCACCAGACTTGACAGGGAAAAGATACCTGGCGGAGGAATTGCCATCATCTTCAAAAAGATTTTTAATTGCGAATTTAAACCTCTTTTATGTGATGGCTGCCAAGCGGCGACATTTAAACTTACGCTAGCCCCTTATTTCACTTTAGCCGGAGTCCTTGTGTATCGGCCTCCGGGGGCAGCATCCAAATGGGTGACAAATATGTCTGCACTTATCGGACCGTTAGCCATGAGAACTGCCAATTTCACAATCTTAGGCGACATAAACTTGCATCTAGAGGATGAGGAATGCTCTTTAGCTAAAGACTTCATAAATGACTTAGCAGCTCTCAATCTAACCTTAAAGAACTCAGGGCCTACACATCGTGCTGGACACCTGCTAGATCCCATCTTTTCCAATCTTAACAATATTGTGACGCATTCTGCCCAGCCTCTGCCCTGGTCCGACCACTATTTGGTTAAATTTGCCCTTCAGGTCGACCCAATAAATAAAGATAATGCTCCCCTACCCACCCAGTTTATAAGAAAGTGGAAACAACTTGACATTGACAGTCTCAATACCCTCCTGGAAGAACATAGGCCTTGCACTAAGACCACTGTTCAACAGCTTTCCTCCACAGTACAAAACTGGCTTC
This sequence comes from Lissotriton vulgaris, assembly GCF_964263255.1. Taxonomy (NCBI): domain Eukaryota; kingdom Metazoa; phylum Chordata; class Amphibia; order Caudata; family Salamandridae; genus Lissotriton; species Lissotriton vulgaris. The sequence goes on from NC_141685.1 coordinate 129,172,900, forward strand.
TTGCAGCCATTGACTCCACCCTGCCCAAAACAAAGCTTAAACCCAACACCCACCGCTCTCCTGCACCCTGGTTCAACGATATCTTACAAAATGAAAAAACTAGATGTAAAAATCTTGAACGTCAATGGAGGAGGAGTTACTCACCTGTAATCAAGGAAAAATACAAAATTCAGTTAATAGCGTATCAAAAGCAGTGTAGCAAGGCTAAAGCAGAATTCATCTGCACAAAAATCACAAATGCCTTAGACCACTCCAAAACACTTTTTAAACTAGTAAAAGAGCTGGCTGGCTCTAATACGTCTCAACTCCCACCTGAACTTAATAAAACTCAATGTGACCTACTAGCTGCCTTCTTCATCAATAAAGTCGACCAAATTCACCAAGACATTAATCAAGCTTCTAATAAATATAAGTTAACCACTGAAGCTACCCCAAACTGTGCATCACCTACCTCGGGTAATGCTCCAGGCATTCCGGATTGCTCTACTCCGGTTAATGCATCTTCTGTCACACTTGATAGTTGGCCCTTGCTGAACCCTGATATGGTTCAAAGGCTGCTAAAAACTATTAAATCTGGCTCACCTAAAGACCCATTGCCATGCTCAGTCTTAAAGCAACTTAACAGCAACGTCTTGGTTACCATCACTGATCTTCTCAATGCTTCGTTACTGGAACAATTTGTACCCAGTGAATGGAAGCATGCAATGATTCATCCGCTCTTGAAGAAAGCTGGAGCAGACCCCAATTTGCCAGCTAACTTCCGCCCAATATCCTTGCTGCCCACCTTTGCAAAAATATTGGAGAAACATGTACATCGTTGCCTCACTGATTTCATTACCACTCATGACCTATTACCATCCCACCAGTCGGGATTTCGTGCAGGCTTTTCCACAGAAACTACCTTGCTGGGGGTAACCGAAAATATCCGCCGCATGGTGGACAAGGGCGAAACAGTGGCACTTGTGCTGCTCGACCTCAGCGCGGCATTCGACACCGTGTCGCATGCGGTCCTCGCCCAAACACTCCACTCCATGGGCATCCGTGGGGCAGCTCTCAACTGGATTAGATCATTATTGGAAAACCGCACGTTCCAGGTCTTCTCACAAACTGCCTGCTCCGATACCATGACATTCAAACACGGAGTTCCACAGGGCTCTATTCTTAGCCCGTTGCTTTTCAACGTGTATATGAGCCCCCTGGCCAAAATAGTGGAGGAAACAGGGCTTTTAATGTTTTCCTACGCTGATGATTCCCAGCTGCTTTTTTCTTTATCAGCTGCAGATTCTGATAATTCCTCCACCCTACAACTCGGACTCTGTAAAATCGCCGACTGGATGCAAAAAAACTTCCTAAAACTTAACGGCGAAAAAACCGAGTTAATCGTGTTGGGCAAAAATAAAGAACTTTGGGGACCCCAACATTGGCCAACTGAAATGGGCACCCCCCCTACCCCGGTTACTCATGCTCGCAACCTGGGCGTCATTATTGACGACTCACTCAGTTTACATCAGCAAGCGGTAAAGACTTCAGCCACCTGCTTTGCCATATTAAAATGGCTAAAAAAGATCTGTTGGATGCTGCCTGAAAACACCAAGAAAACAGTTGTCAATGCCCTAATAACATCTAGGCTAGATTATGGCAACGTTTTGTACCTGGGGGCGAACAAAGCTACTGTCCGCAGGTTGCAATCAGTGCAAAATGCAGCAGCCAGACTTCTCTGTAAAATTCCCATCTCTACTCCAACCACTAAATACATCAGGAAGTTACACTGGCTAAAAATTGAAAACCGAGTTAAATTCAAATCTCTATGTTTTATGCACAGGATTTCCACCAACACCGCTCCTAAATATCTGCAAAACCTGGTGCGCCCCTACCGTCCTTCCAGATCTCTTCGGTCTTCCACGGCAAATCATTTTGAAATTCCAAGGACCAGGCTGTCACGCATGGGTGGCAAGTCCTTCTCATTCCTAGGACCTTCGCTCTGGAATTCAATGCCACATACATTGCGGTCTGAGTCGAAATACATCACATTCAGAAAAGCCTTAAAAACATGGCTCTTTAACATCTAGTTTCTGTAACCGCATTGCTATTGGGATCTGCCGCGCCGGGAAACCCTTTGTTGGGTAGCTGTGCGCATTACAAATGTAAACAAATAAAACAAATAATAAATATTCTGGTGACTCATGACCAAAGAAAACATAGGTTATAAATTCAATATTGTGTCACATACTTAAAACATTGAACTGGGTGTGCTGAATCGGATGTTGTCCCAGGTCATGTGTGACACCTTCCACCACTATTGCTTATGGGACTTGTAGTTTTGTTTTACTCATTAAAAGGATGGTCTCTAAAGTCCCAGTGTTCTAAGCGATGTTGGTCAAAATCAGAGGCCTGACGGAGGATGAAGCATGACATGGCTCTGCTTAGCAGTGAGATGAATGACAGTTCCCCAGCCCTTCCATTCTTTGACAGACAGAGGCTCGTTCGCCATTCATATTTTTTTGCAATGAAAAAGAAACTTTTATTGTAGCTTCTGTCAACTGAAGAGATAAAACCCCTGGGCGTGTTTAATTAACTACTGACAAACATGAACAATCAAGAACATGAGTTTCTGGAAAACTATCAAGCACCCAATCAGAATCAGCCGCCCTTCACACCCAGGAATTCTCGAGGCTTGGCTTTGGAGAGGATGAATTGCACGTGGTATAAGCAGTTGCAGTTGGTACATAGGGGCGAATAGGGCGTTGCCCCACTAGCCTCGGGAGTCGGGACGGGGAGGAAGACAAGAGAGACACGTACCACACGCACGCAATGCAGCAGCGTCAAAACAATGAACTGCTCACTGCCCCGTGTGTCACAAATTAAATTCAGTCAGTCTGACTCTGACTGGTTTTTTTTTTTTCGTCAAGGAACGGATGATGACAAGGGGACAGCAGGTCAGAGACCTCCTGCGCATGTGCAGGCCGGGGTGAGGAATATTGCTCGCCCTGGAAGCACATGCGGAAAGAGTGATGTCACCATGAAGGGAGTGGCGTAATAAAGGGAAAAAAGGACTTGGTTTCAAATGGACACAAAAGGGGGTGGGGATGGACGGAGCATCTGAACCAATCAAACACTCACACCCAGTCAACAGATCTGGATTTAATCCATCACTGTTCTTTAGCCCACTCTGCCACCCCAGTTCAGACATGGCCATATGCAAATCAGTCTGACCCTGTGCCTCATGGGAACAGTCCAGCCCGAACTGCCAAGCCATGCCTTCCATGAACCGGAAACAAGCTTCCTAGGACCGATTTCTGGCATTTCAGCTGAACAAAGCGGTCCATCACCACCCCCTTTTGTACCGCTTTGTTCGCCATAAGTTGGCAGGGTATGCTCGGACGTGAGTCCCTTGTTCACTTTGCCACTGGATTCGAGCAAGCCTGGCTGAAGACGGCTGAAATGCCAGAAACCGGTCCTAGGAAGCTTGTATCTGGAGCGGAGACACCCGCGAGCAGCAGGATAACAGCAGCAGCATGTGCGCATTTCTCTTCTGCTGCATTGTTTTCCTGCCCCGAGGAAAGGGATGGCTTACTTCATTTAACTACAGTAGATGCGGCTTCATTTTGCATACGTTATGCCACTTGATTGGTAAAAGAAATAAATGAAATACCGCTATTCCAAATATTGGCAGGTGTAGCTGTGACGTTAAATGGGAGGTGTGTTGATGTGTGTGACTCTTTTTGTATCAATACATCTGTCTCCCATTCCATGTTTGCATTGAGTAAAACACAGCCTGTTTCTGTTTACCAATCTGAGTACAAGTATTTGTAATGCAATAGGTCTCGCAATTACACGAGTTTAAGCTATTTGTATTGTAAATGACAATGCCTTATATTTATGTTGTAAAAACGAATCAAAAATAAAAGGGATTGTTTTTTGTAATGTCAATAGCTCAAACTCGTGTAAATGCGAGACCTATTGCATTGCAAATGATTGTTTTGTAAAAGAGCCCCATACTGCTCTTTCACTTTAATGGCGACTCACCTCTTTCTTTAGACACGGCTCGTCTAAGAAAAGGGGCACGGCCAACATTAAAGTTAATGCGCGGCATGGGCGTTTTTACAAACAGGCATTTGCAATGCAATAGGTGTCGGATTTACGAAACTCTGGTAAATGCGAGACCTATTGCATTGCAAATGCTAGTTTCAATTTACCATGAGCAATATCGACCTTTTTAAAACAAACTCTTTTCCATGTGCACCTTTTGCATTTTCGTCCAGGGAAGACATGGCTTGGCAGTTCGGGCTGGACTGTTCCCATGAGGCACAGGGTCAGACTGATTTGCATATAGCCATGTCTGAACTGGGGTGGCAGAGTGGGCTAAAGAACGGTGATGGATTAAACTCAGATCTTTTGACTGGGTGTGAGTGTTTGATTGATTCAGATGCTCCGTCCATCACCACCCCCTTTTGTACCGTCACCCCTTTCTTTAGACACAGCTCGTCTAAGAAAAGGGGCCCGGCCAACATTAAAGTTAATGCGCTGCATGGGCGTTTTTACAAACAGGCATTTGCAATGCAATAGGTGTCGCATTTACGAAACTCTGGTAAATACAAGACCTATTGCATTGCAAATGCTAGTTTCAATTTACCATGAGCAATATCGACCTTTTTAAAACAAACTCTTTTCCAGGTGCACCTTTTGCATTTTCGTGCTAAAGCAATGCATATATTTGTGATGAAAACAAAGAGGGTGGCACATAACTCAGGTTGGTCATTTAGACTCAAATGTGCAAATGGCAGGGCTATACACATGTCCAGCGCTTACAAATCCAAGGGCGTGAACACACATCTTTCTGGGGGTTGGGGCAATGCACCAGTGAGGAAAGACCAGGTAGAATGTACTACTTTTCACAGTTCTACCATTAGAATCTAAATAATGTTGATAACTATGCAGTGTAAGCATCTTGTAGAGTTAAGCACTTAAAGGAAATAGGCCCCAGAGCTGTGAACACTACACAACTAATGTGCTTACACCATTTGCTTTGTGGAAACATCGAGCTATTTTTTATAACGACTTTCTGTAAGAAATAACACTAGAATCAGTTCCTATTGTAAACATTTTGTTACATTGAGCAGAAAAAATGAGAAGACAGAATGTACTCAACTATACCTCGAAAAAGAAGCCAGGTGCTTTGAAATTTCGTTTTACTGTATCCACTCTTCAAACACCCGCCATGGGGCCCCTGAGCAACTAGAAACTGAGACACCTTGAACCAGACCCACCTGGACACCCAGTGACCTGTCAATGGCGCCTGTGACAAACAACCTATCAGCGTGAGCTAGAGGCTGTGCATTAACTGCGCATGCGCTCAGGACAGACACAGTTGAAGGTTGCCTATTGATCAACAACTGCGCATGCGCGTAGAACTGACATCACGTTCCGCTGCGCAACACCAGAGTGAGGGTTCCCGAGGTTTTGCTGGATGACACATGCGCATTCGCAAAGGACAGATAGGGCTCTCGGGCCCTACATTAACACCTGCGCATGCGCCGAGGACAGAGACTGCTCTTAGGCCCTCTATTAACAGCTGAGCGTGCGCGGAGGACAGACACTGCCCCCTGCACCGGAGCACGAGAAGTCATCGAATGAAGTGCATTGAAAGAAAGAAATATCAGAAAGTTCTATATTTTGAACAATGAAGCTCTAAACATATTTTGAAAATAATGGGAACGACTGAAATGAATGGTCACTAACCTACAACCTCTTTCTAATATAACTACATTTTTAAACTAATGGCGGCAAAGAAGACACAAGAGAAGGAAGTTTGATGGGGCTGAGAGACACTTGCTTAGCTTGACAAGACCTCACTCGTGGATCAACACTGTGCAGCAGACAAAAAGGAAGCTTTAGAGTGTAGAGAGCCACTCGGGCTCTCCACTACAATGTTTCACTTTCCCCCACGCACGCACGCACAACCCCGGGGCGGGCTCGCGCCGGGGTATAAATAAACGGGCGGAAGTCCGCTCGTGGTCTTTCCAGCCAACTGTATTATAGTGTCCGTGTGTCCTTATTTGCTGCAGTGTATGAGCACGTGGTAGGCCCCACTTACCACTCCACATTGGCGACGAGGCGGTCGTATGCCACGCGTGCCCACCGCCTCCTGCACATCCTGCTGTGTGTGCTCCGGCCTTGGTGCCCAGCCGCTCCTGCACGCGGCGCCCTGTGGTCGAGACCCGCCCACGCGTCACCCGTGAGGGTGCGCCTTCAGCCGGCGGGACTCGTGGTGCCAGGGCGCTGCCTTCGCTTCCTGCGGGTGAGTGACTCTTCTGCCCCGCCTGCGCGTTCACCGCGCCCCCGCATCTCGCCGGCCGGCGAGAAGAAAAGCGTCACCGGCTGCACCACGTGTTCAAGGCCCGGAGCAGGCCCGCCTCCTCCTCTCGTCAGGAGACTCCAGGGAGACGCCTCCGCTGCGTGTGCGCGCTGGGCCCCGCGCTGCTCTCCCTCTCCCTCGCCACGCTCCGGCCCTGTCCAAAGAATCAAGCATTGGCAGCTACAATTCTGGCCTACCTCTGCCTGGGGCACTGGCATCTCAACAGGACATCAAGCATTGGCCAATTCATTTCAGCCCGCTCCTGCCTCTGAAGAGGAACATTTGTGAGGCCTGCAGCCCTGTGGGAAGGGCACCTAACTGAGTGAGGGGAGGGCGATATAGACTGTCACTGCACCCTGGGGCACCAGCAAGCATCGGAAAGCACCATACACCCTCACCAACAGCGTCACCATGAGTCAGGACGCCGGCGCAGTACAAGATGGCGTTGCCCAGCCACCGCCACCTGTGATTCCCCCACAGGCAAACGCCCAGGCGGGGAACCAAGCCCCTGCTGGGCCCACTACTCCTGCACAGCCTGCCCACCTGCACGCCGGTGCAGCGCCCATCCCGCCGTTCAGCGAAACGTCGGATCCGGCCACTGCCGCCCTCCGATGGAGAGCGTGGGTCGGGCGTCTCAATCTGTACTTCAAGGGAACTAGAGAAACTGATGGAACGGTGAAAAGGTCCCTACTCATCCTCTATGGGGGACAGGAAATCTACGACCTATTCGAGTCACTCCCGAACACCGGTGCTGAGGACGACTACGACGCTGCGGTCGCGGCCCTAAACGCCCACTTTGACCCACAGCTAAACAACGACTTCGAGAAGTTCAAGTTTAAGCGCGCATGGCAGACTGAATCTGAGTCCGTCGACATGTATTATGCGCGGCTCCGTCGACTTGCAAGCACGTGCCCGTTCACTGACCCCAGGGAAGAAATAAGGGATCAAATAATTGTCGGATGCAAGTCGAAGTTGCTAAGAAAATTGATCCTCAGGCAACCAGGGATTTCGCTCGACGAGATCCTCGTCCTGGCCAGATCGCATGAACTATCGGATGCGAGGGCCGAAGAGATGGAGGTGGCGTTGCGCACTCCAGTCATTGCTCCCACGGTGGCGCGGACCCCGACCATCAAGGAAGAGCGCGTGGACGCCATTCACAGGCGGTTCCCGCCAGCAAGGCAGCGACAAGGCCCTCCACGAACCAACCGCTGTGGGTATTGCGGAGAGGATCACCCGACCACCGCCACGTGCAGCGCAAGAGGCAAGACGTGCCTCAAGTGTGGGCGCCTCAACCATTTTGCCGCCGTCTGCCGAGGGGGCAAATTCAAATCAGCAGGACCATGTGCTCGTGCGGTGACGCAGCGGATCCATCAGCTATCGCTCGACCCGGAGCGACCCCCGCCGGACACCGAAGCACAAGACCGTCGGCCCAGGTACGAGGACGATGAAGATGACGAGGTATACATCGTCTCCTACGTCAGCCGGGCGTCTACAAAGCGAAGGCCGCCGCCCATGTGCTCCATCACTGTGGACGGGACGAACGTCAACGCGCTGATTGATACCGGAGCGTCTGTCAACGTCATGGACTCAGAGCAATACGACAGCATGTCCCCGAAGCCGACGCTGGCACCATCCACGGCAAGAATATACACTTATGGAAGCACGGACCCGCTCCCTCTCCGAGGGGTAATACAAACCACAGTCGTCAATGGGGAATACTCCACCGAGACCAAGTTCCATATCACCGAAGACAAGAAAGGCACCCTCCTGAGTTGTCACACCGCGGAAGATCTCGGCCTGGTATTCTTCGCCAACCAGGTGCATCAAGCACACGCGGACTTCATGCTCAAAGACTTCCCTGAACTCTTTAAAGGACTCGGCAAGCTCAAAGGGCGAAATTTCAAACTTCACATAGACCCCACTGTGAGGCCCGTCGCACTCAGGCATAGGCGGGTGCCCTTCAACCTCCGGCCACAAGTAGAGGAGGAGCTGTGGAAGCTTGAAGAGCTGGGGGTGATTGAGAAAGTGTCGGGACCAACACCCTGGGTCTCCCCGTTGGTCGTCGCCCCCAAACCAAAGCAACCGGGAGCCATTCGCCTGTGTGTGGATATGAGACTCCCGAACACGGCTGTGAAGCGTGAGAGGCACATCACCCCACCAAGGAGGACATCATAGCAGACCTCAACGGGGCAAAGTGGTTTTCGAAGCTGGACCTCAATTCCGGATATCACCAGCTAGAGTTGGAGCCAGCCAGTCGATACATTACCACCTTTTCGACGCACGTGGGGCTGCGTCGCTACACAAGACTCAGCTTCGGCGTATCCTCGGCAGCCGAGGTTTTTCAAAACGCTATCCGCGAGGTGCTGTCAGGACTGACGGGCGTCATCAACCTGAGCGATGACATCCTTGTCTATTCTTCCACCCTAGAAGAGCATCACACCAACCTGAGGGCGACCCTGCAGAGGCTTGCCGACAGCGGGTTGACCTTGCATCGAGCCAAATGTGCCTTCTACCAGGAAGCAGTGGACTTCTTCGGTTACACATTTACCAGGGAAGGCCTCAAAGTAGACCCAAAGAAAGCGGAGGCGATCAAAGCGGCCAGCACACCTCGAAACCCAACGGAAGTGCGCAGCTTTTTGGGCATGGCCACGTACTGCGGCCGGTTCATCCCGAACCTGGCTGCCATCGCGGAACCCCTCCGGGCTCTCACCCGCACCGATCAGAAGTGGGACTGGACCTCAGCCGCAAACAAAGCGTTCCACAACGTCAAAGCTGGTCTTCTAGACAATACCACCATGGCCTATTTTCAACCAAGGCGGAAAACCGAACTGATTGTGGACGCCAGTCCCGTGGGACTAGGAGCCGTCCTCTTGCAAGAGTACGGTCCGGAAGAATGGAGACCCGTCGCCTATGCCAGCAAGGCGCTAACCGACACGGAAACCAGATACGCACAGATAGAAAGGGAGGCCCTGGCAATCAAATGGGCCTGCCAACACTTTCATCTCTACCTCTGCGGACAGGAATTCACCGTGGTCACAGACCACAAGCCTCTCCTACCCCTTTTTGCAGGAACCTCAAGACTAGCTCCTCCACGGATCGAGCGTTGGGCCGTCCAGCTACAGGGCTATCGCTTCAAAGTGGTATTCCGGCCTGGGGCTCATAATCCCGCCGACTACTTGTCAAGACACCCGGACGTCGCCTCGCAACTGCCACCCACCGAGGACGGAGAGGAAGTAGAAGAGATCGTGCACATGATCACGCAGGCGGCGTGTCCCGACAACATGACCCTCAAGGAGATCGGAGAAGCCACTGCGGGAGATGAAACCCTCACGAAAGTCCGCCGAGCCCTGGAAGAGAACCAATGGGCCCGCTTCCTTGATGGTGCCGCAAGCCTCCGTCCAGAGGTCAGCCATGCAAGACAGCAGCTATGGCACATTCGCAGTGAGCTCAGTGTGGGAGAAGAAGGAGTGATCCTGCGAGGACACCTCCTCGTCATGCCGGAAAGCCTCCAACAGCGCGCGTTGAGCCTAGCCCACGTGGGACACCAAGGCATGGCGAAGACGAAAGCGCGCCTACGAAGCAAGGTGTGGTTCCCCGCGATGGACACCCAAGTAGAAGCAATGATAAGGTCCTGCCATGCGTGCACAATCACTGGGGGCGAACCCACTCCAGCCCCTGTAATCACGGAAGACGTGCCCCGGGCTCCATGGACCCAACTAAGCATTGACTTTGGCAGCTTCCCGGACGGGAGGCAGATGTTGGTGCTGGTAGATTCCTTCTCGAAGTTCCCCGTCGTAGAGGTCATAGCATCCACCGCTTTCCCACACGTCAGGAAGGTGTTAAACCGAGTGTTCGCAACCATGGGACTCCCCGAGGAGATTAAGTCAGACAATGGACCTCCCTTCCAGGGTCGAGAATTCCAATCATACCTGGAATCTCTCCGAATCACTCACAGGAAGATCACTCCGTTACGGCCTCAAGCCAACGGAGAAGTGGAGAGGCTGATGCGGACAATAAACCGAGCCCTTCGGATAGCGGTGGACAATGGTGAAGATCTGGAGGTAGCACTGGATCTGTTTCTAGGAGCCTACCGGCAAACGCCGCACTCGACGACAAAGTGCGCCCCAGCTCACGTGCTGTTTAAACGGGCCCCCAGAGATGGCATACCCACGGTGAGTGCATGGATGCCGGCTCAGAGGGATGCAGATGCCACACAAGCAAGGAGACAAGCCACCAACGCCAAAGCAAGTCTGCGTCGCCACGCCCAGGAGCCGGGAATCCGGGAAGGTGATGCAGTGGTCGTCAAGGATCGCTACCCAGGATGGAAGTTTCGAACACCGTTTGAACCAGAGGTGTGGAGAGTTGAAACAGTTCAAGGGACAATGGTCACAGCCAGGAGAGACGGGCAAACCGTCACACGAAACGTATTATGTTTCAGGAAGGCAACCGAAGCAGCCGTTGGGCACCAGCAAGCGGAGGAAGAAGAGCTGGTACTGGAAGATGCAAGCTGCCCCAGGTCCCCTAGTCCTCTGCCAGGACTGACACGCGGAGAGAGTCAACCGAGGCCAATGCCACCCAGCCTCGGCGCCGAGCAAAGTCAGCCAAGGGCCTCGGACGTGAGTGAAGATCCTAGAGCAACCCCGGCCGGGGCTGCCGAACCATCAGGGATCCGGAGTCGTCGCTACGGTCTGAGGCCCAATCCGGTGCCGAGCCAACGGCTGAGGGACTTTGCATGGACATCTCCTTGAATTGCTATTTGAATGTTCGGGGGGCAAAAAGGACTAAAATAAAGGAGGGATGTAGAGAGCCACTCGGGCTCTCCACTACAATGTTTCACTTTCCCCCACGCACGCACGCACAACCCCGGGGCGGGCTCGCGCCGGGGTATAAATAAACGGGCGGAAGTCCGCTCGTGGTCTTTCCAGCCAACTGTATTATAGTGTCCGTCTGTCCTTATTTGCTGCAGTGTATGAGCACGTGGTAGGCCCCACTTACCACTCCACATAGAGGACTGTGGGTCAAGAAATATAGACGGGCCAGTTACTCTGAATCACTTTTGCAAATGTGCGCTCTGTACAATTATACAAATCTCAATCTCTGCTGCACAGAGAGTGTTATTATTGGTGTAGAAAAGAATGATGCTTCATTTCAACCGCGCTATTCTAAAACACAGACTCTTATTTCCTCTGCAAACTGCGTAATAATTAATTGCCCGTCAATTGTCAAGGTACGAAATTGTGGCTAACATGAGGCTTTACCAACAAGCATTTACAATGCAATAGGTCTCGGGTGAATTAAGTTTGAGCTATTGGCATTGCTAAATATTGCAACTGCAACAAAAGTCTATAAATTGTAGGCCAAATAAAATGTGTATTTATTTTTGTAGCAATGGTGGCATGCTGCGCTTTAGATGAATATGTTTAAAAGTAAAATGCGCCATACTGCGATTGCTACAATAGTTAATTGTGGATGCATTAACAAATGATGTGTGCACTGCCGGCTGGTGGTGTGTGTGCCTGTTGGAAGTGTGCACTGCCGGCTGGTGTTGTGTGTGCCTGGTGGAAGCGTGCACTGCCGGCTGGTGTTGTGTGTGCCTGGTGGAAGCGTGCACTGACGGCTGGTGGTGTGTGTGCCTGGTGAAAGCGTGCACTGACGGCGGGTGATGTGTGTCTGATGAATGCATGCACTGACGGCTGGTGGTGTGTGTGTGTGTGCTTGGTGAAAGCGTGCACTGACGGCTGGTGGTGTTTGTGCCCAGTGAAAGCGTGCACTGATGACTGATGGTGTCTGTGCTTGGTGAAAGCGTGCACTGATGGCTGGTGGTGTTTGTGCCCGGTGAAAGCGTGCACTGATGACTGATGGTGTCTGTGCTTGGTAAAAGTGTGCACTGACGGTGTAGTTCTGTGTGTGCTTGTTTGTGTGTGGTTGTATGTGTGGTTGTCTTTGTGGTTGTATGTGTGGTTGTGTGTGTGGTGGTGTGTGTGTAGTTATGTGTGTGGTTGTGTGTGTATATGTGGTTGTGTGTTGTGTTGTGTGTGTGGTTGTGTATGTGGCTGTGTGTGTGTGGTTGTGTGTGTGTGGCTGAGTGGGTGGGGCGAGTAAGGGGGCAGATAAGCGTAATGTTGTCAGCTCTGAGGAGCACACAGTTTATGCTGATATTCTGAAGCATGTGCTTCCAGACTCCCTGCTCCCCCTTCACGGTCGGTCCGAGTTATACCTTGCACTGCTGTTAAGCCTCAATAAATCCCAGGCCAGTGGCGGTTCTACCATGGGGGCGTTTGGGCGCCGCCCCCCCCTGCTTTCTCGCCGTGCGAGAAGAAGGCAGAAACAAATGGTAGTTATTTATTTATAACTACCATTTGTTTCTGCCTGCCCTTCTCGCACGGCGAGAAAGCATTCAGCAGAACAGAACTTCCTCTTTGTTACTCGAGCCTCAGGGCAGGGGGGAGTGGCTTGGGGGAGTGGCTTGCCCACTGCGGCACAACTGGTCTTCAGGATTCCAAAATGGCAGTCGGCCAAGCCTCTCCTTGCCAAACTGCACTGGCTCCCGGTCAATCTCAGGGCAGCCTTTAAGATCGGCTGCATAGTATTTAAATCCCTGACCGGCCCCTCCACTAGGTTCCTGAAATCCCTCATCACTCCATACTGCCCCTCTCGCAATCTTAGATCTTCCCATCTTCATCTCCTTGCCACCCCCTCCTTCAAACTCGCGAGGGTTGGAGGTCGGAGTTTCTCACACCTTGCTCCTACACTTTGGAACTCTTTTCCTCTCTCTCTCAAATCTGCTAACTCACTCACTCTTTTTCGCAAATCTCTCAAAACTTGGCTTTTTCCCCAATCTGGCTAATCTTTATCTGCTATCTCACTGAAATCCCAATCAGCGCCAGGAAACTCACGGTGTCAGTGCGCTCTAAAAGAACCCCCCTAACATAACATAACTGTTGTGAATACGGACTGTTTGGACAGCCTGAGAGGCTAAACAAACAGACAGTATTAGCAACAGTGGGCAAGCCGCTCCCCCAAGCCTCCTCCCACTCTCCGTTCTGCAGCATGCAGACCAAGAGGAATGACTTTTTAGGGCAGCCGGCCGAACCAATCAGCGCCGGCTGCCATGGAGGGGAGGGAGGCTGCCTGCAGCCTTCAATGACGAGAGCCCACACGACCTCGTGACCAGGACGGCGGGACTCAAGTCTGCACTGCAAGCCAAGGTAAGGAAATAATTTGAATTTTGGCTTTTTAATTAGTTCATTTCCCTTTCTTTCTCTAAGGTGTTTGAAACATTATGACCTAAAGAATGCGCACGATAACTAAAACGTGTTGCAAATTTTTCAAGGAAGTTATGTTAGAAAGAATTTGGCTCACTTTTTGCCACTTCTTTTCAGGGTAAATACTACTGGGTTTAGGAGATTTGATTCAGCCATTTGCCCACCAGCTGCTGTTCAGTTTATGCACTCTAGTGAGAAAGTTTACGTGAACGCATTTGTTAAGTGTTTCGATTAAACGCTTGGCAGGAATCCAGCGCGGGGTTACTTTGAAAGTAATCACAAATTGCCACAATTATTTATGACTTTTTCTTGGCACGAGGCCCACTAGTCGCGATGGCACATTTATTTATTTCCGTAGCATCATACAAAAAATGCTATAATTGAGCCCCCACCGATGCCAGCTTTCACCAAAATAGTTTGTTTTGCCTTGTGTGCGGGTTTTGGGAGGGAGGGCAAGACGAGGAGGTGCACGTTACATGCATTTTTTTCTTGAATTACTGTGTATGAAAAGCAACAACATTACAGCTGCCACACCCTTACAACTCTCTTAGGGAGGAAACGTAACTTACGCTTTCTTATGGATAGGGCCACTGGAATGATGAAATTCTGCTTCTGCGTCGTTTACCGCATAATTGCGACATAACTATTTTCTTGTCCCGCTCCATGTGGTTCAAAACGATCGCCCCAGGATCACAGAGTTTAGTGACATAGTGAAGCCGGGATGAGAATTAAGCTATGATTGTTCCAAGGCTTAATATGTCATCTCAGTTTGCTGTACTCGAATTAAGCACCCTGTACACAACATTTACTTAATGCTTTATTTATTTTATGTTTTTTAGCTCAACACATTATTAGTAATGACGCATTTGGGATTCTCTCGTGCCTGCTGGTTCCGCTCCTGGGCATAATTTTAAAATATGCAAATCTGGTCATGACGCATTTGGGATTCTCTCGTGCCTGCTGGTTCCGCTCCTGGGCATAATTTTAAAATATGCAAATCTGGTCATGACGCATTTGGGATTCTCTCGTGCCTGCTGGTTCCGCTCCTGGGCATAATTTTAAAATATGCAAATCTGGTCATGACGCATTTGGGATTCTCTCGTGCCTGCTGGTTCCGCTCCTGGGCATAATTTTAAAATATGCAAATCTGGTCATGACGCATTTGGGATTCTCTCGTGCCTGCTGGTTCCGCTCCTGGGCATAATTTTAAAATATGCAAATCTGGTCACTTAAAATGCTGTGAATGCCTTTTCTTTCAGAATTCTGCTGCGATCACGCTGTTTATAGTATTTCTTTCTGCAGTTCGCTGAGTGCTCCCCTATTTCTTCGTATGTCTCATTGACGTCAGTAAGCTGTTCTGTCCCTTCACTGACATCGGTGGGCTGCCCTGGCCCCTTACCCCTCACTGGCATCAGCAAGCTGCCTGCCTCTCTTCATTGACGCCACTAAAGAGAATTATCAATGCACGGAGAGAACACAGGATGGATTCACTTGTTCATAGAGAGCACAGGTCCTCCCTCAAAGTATATGTCATAAATTGAGTGTGCAGTTCTGGAGTAATGATCCTTATCACCTTATTCTGCAATAGGAGCAACTGAAGTCACCAGAAGTGTCCCCTTTAGGAAGCACAAGTTCTCACCCACCAAAAGGTGTCAAGCTTCGTCATCGGGCTGGGCTCCTTGTCGGGCTAGCGCTGCAATGCCCAACAAGCCCCTCTCAAAGGGCCAGCAAAAAGACCGGTGAGCAAATTTATTGCTTGCATTGCATTCAGGACCATAGAGACTTGTAGGCCCAAAGCAGAGACTACTGGTAGGTCAAATGGCCACCAAATAGTCCTTACCCCCTTCATTGGTCCCCTGTGTCCCAGTCATCACAACATGAGGCGGTCCCATCCACCACATGTCTTTTACCACGTGTAAAGAACAAGTCCTACCGCTATGTTCATGGGCTTAAAGCTCCTCCTCCTGAGTGCCAGCACTGGACCTAGCTTCAAAAACATAACAATAGAAAGGTTTCTGATACTAGGCCTTGGTGACACCGAGTATGTATATTGCTCAGAGGTGCGTGGCACTGGCAGGGCCTAGCTCCAGAAACATTTCTATCTGCAATTTGTTCTGACATCCCTTTATGAATGTAATAACTGCACTTTCACAATTGCTTATTAACCTTCTTGCTCCTCAAATTTGCTTGAAAATGAACCATTTACCCACTCTTTTTTTCAAAATGTTCTCAAGGAGAAAACTCCCCTGCACCACCCTTAAGATGTTCGGGCGTGCTCGCTGCACTCACTTGCCACGGTGCACGCCGACAGAAAGTTTACGCCCCACCACTTTCAGATGTCACCAGCCACCACTGTCCCACGCACACTTCCGGGAAACCCTTTGTGGGTAGCTGCGCGCCTTACAAATGCTATAAAATAAATAAATAAAAAAATTCCGCTTTGCATCTATCGCCACCAGTGCATTGATTAATTGGCCGGCTGATGAGACCCTCCTGTGAAATCTAAAGCATTTAATAAAATAACCCTCATGTTAGCTCTTAAAGTGACCCTCACATTATATCCTCAAATTACCTTCAGGTGAGATAATAAAGTGACCCTCCGGTGAGACCCGAGAGTTAGCCTTTGAGATCCAAGGGTGATTATACCTGAGACACCAAAAGAAGCCACTGTGACATGTCCCGGAGCCACCTACATTACCCAACTGTATATACAACAAGCCATGTAAGGACTATCGCGAACAGATGTTTGTGACCGACCCTCACAAAGTTTGCTTACTGTGCCTGGTGGCAGAGCACAGTTCTTGGGTCATGCAGTTTGCTTACTGTGCCTGGCGGCGGAGCACATTTCTAGGGCCTGCATCGACTGCACTCAGTTGAATCTGAAGGTCATGCATTTTGCTTACTGTGCCTGGCGGCGGAGCACAGTTCTAGGGCCTGCATCGACTGCGCTCAGTTGAATCTGAAGGTCATGCAGTTTGCTTACTGTGCCTGGCGGCGGAGCACAGTTCTAGGGCCTGCATCGACTGCGCTCAGTTGAATCTGAAGGTCATGCAGTTTGCTTACTGTGCCTGGCGGCGGAGCACAGTTCTAGGGCCTGCATCGACTGCGCTCAGTTGAATCTGAAGGTCATGCAGGACTGTGAGGTGAAGTTCCACGTCACCAAATATTGGAACCCTTCACACCATGACATGTCGGAGCGTTGGGACACCCCCTACCGTTGCGCAAGAGTCCTGCATTAAAGTTTCCAGATCCAGTCTCACACATTCCTTCAGGGAGTAAACTGTGGGTAGAAGTATCCATCAGAAACAGGCCACGTTGATAACAGGAGAAATGACACCTGGTAACAGTGACAAAACAGACCGAGAAGAGAGGAGGCCGGAGACAAATAGGGGACTGACAGAGGCACAGAACACACGTATGTAACATGGGAAAGGAGATTAAAGTCACCTGGGACAGAGAGAGACTGGGCAAAGCGACAAAGAAGAGACTGAAACTAAGGGACACATAATCCAAAAGAACAGCTACACCAGGAGACCTACAATAGACGCAGAGAGACAGAACGGGTCAGAGAGAGGGAGATCATACCGTGGAGCAGAAGAGAACACAATGCGACATGGGACACACATGGAAAAAGAGACAAAGAAGAGACTGTGAAACTAAGGGACACATAATCCAAAAGAACAGCTACACCAGGAGACCTACAATAGACACAGAGAGACAGAAGGGGTCAGAGAGAGGGAGATCATACCGTGGAGCAGAAGAGAACACAATGCGACATGGGACACACATGGAAAAAGAGACAAAGAAGAGACTGAAACTAAGGGACACATAATCCAAAGAACAGCTACACCAGGAGACCTACAATAGACGCAGAGAGACAGAAGGGGTCAGAGAGAGGGAGGTCATACCGTGGAGCAGAAGAGAACACAATGCGACATGGGACACACATGGAAAAAGAGACAAAGAAGAGACTGTGAAACTAAGGGACACATAATCCAAAAGAACAGCTACACCAGGAGACCTACAATAGACGCAGAGAGACAGAAGGGGTCACAGAGAGAGGGAGATCATACCGTGGTGCAGAAGAGAACACAATGCGACATGGGACACACATGGAAAAAGAGACAAAGAAGAGACTGTGAAACTAAGGGACACATAATCCAAAAGAACAGCTACACCAGGAGACCTACAATAGACACAGAGAGACAGAAGGGGTCAGAGAGAGGGAGATCATACCGTGGAGCAGAAGAGAACACAATGCGACATGGGACACACATGGAAAAAGAGACAAAGAAGAGACTGAAACTAAGGGACACATAATCCAAAGAACAGCTACACCAGGAGACCTACAATAGACGCAGAGAGACAGAAGGGGTCAGAGAGAGGGAGGTCATACCGTGGAGCAGAAGAGAACACAATGCGACATGGGACACACATGGAAAAAGAGACAAAGAAGAGACTGTGAAACTAAGGGACACATAATCCAAAAGAACAGCTACACCAGGAGACCTACAATAGACGCAGAGAGACAGAAGGGGTCACAGAGAGAGGGAGATCATACCGTGGTGCAGAAGAGAACACAATGCGACATGGGACACACATGGAAAAAGAGACAAAGAAGAGACTGTGAAACTAAGGGACACATAATCCAAAAGAACAGCTACACCAGGAGACCTACAATAGACGCAGAGAGACAGAACGGGTCAGAGAGAGGGAGATCATACCGTGGTGCAGAAGAGAACACAATGCGACATGGGACACACATGGAAAAAGAGACAAAGAAGAGACTGAAACTAAGGGACACATAATCCAAAAGAACAGCTACACCAGGAGACCTACAATAGACGCAGAGAGACAGAAGGGATCAGAGAGAGGGAGATCATACCGTGGTGCAGAAGAGAACACAATGCGACATGGGACACACATGGAAAAAGAGACAAAGAAGAGACTGTGAAACTAAGGGACACATAATCCAAAAGAACAGCTACACCAGGAGACCTACAATAGACACAGAGAGACAGAAGGGGTCAGAGAGAGGGAGATCATACCGTGGTGCAGAAGAGAACACAATGCGACATGGGACACACATGGAAAAAGAGACAAAGAAGAGACTGTGAAACTAAGGGACACATAATCCAAAAGAACAGCTACACCAGGAGACCTACAATAGACGCAGAGAGGCAGAAGGGGTCAGAGAGAGGGAGATCATACCGTGGAGCAGAAGAGAACACAATGCGACATGGGACACACATGGAAAAAGAGACAAAGAAGAGACTGAAACTAAGGGACACATAATCCAAAGAACAGCTACACCAGGAGACCTACAATAGACGCAGAGAGACAGAAGGGGTCAGAAAGAGGGAGGTCATACCGTGGAGCAGAAGAGAACACAATGCGACATGGGACACACATGGAAAAAGAGACAAAGAAGAGACTGTGAAACTAAGGGACACATAATCCAAAAGAACAGCTACACCAGGAGACCTACAATAGACGCAGAGAGACAGAAGGGGTCAGAGAGAGGGAGATCATACCGTGGAGCAGAAGAGAACACAATGCGACATGGGACACACATGGAAAAAGAGACAAAGAAGAGACTGTGAAACTAAGGGACACATAATCCAAAAGAACAGCTACACCAGGAGACCTACAATAGACGCAGAGAGACAGAAGGGGTCAGAGAGAGGGAGATCATACCGTGGTGCAGAAGAGAACACAATGCGACATGGGACACACATGGAAAAAGAGACAAAGAAGAGACTGAAACTAAGGGACACATAATCCAAAAGAACAGCTACACCAGGAGACCTACAATAGACGCAGAGAGACAGAAGGGGTCAGAGAGAGGGAGATCATACCGTGGAGCAGAAGAGAACACAATGCGACATGGGACACACATGGAAAAAGAGACAAAGAAGAGACTGTGAAACTAAGGGACACATAATCCAAAAGAACAGCTACACCGGGAGACCTACAATAGACGCAGAGAGACAGAAGGGGTCAGAGAGAGGCCGATCATACCGTGGTGCAGAAGAGAACACAATGCGACATGGGACACACATGGAAAAAGAGACAAAGAAGAGACTGAAACTAAGGGACACATAATCCAAAAGAACAGCTACACCAGGAGACCTACAATAGACGCAGACAGACAGAGCGGGTCAGAGAGAGGGAGATCATAGCGTGGTGCAGAAGAGAACACAATGCGACATGGGACACACATGGAAAAAGAGACAAAGAAGAGACTGTGAAACGAAGGGACACATAATCCAAAAGAACAGCTACACCAGGAGACCTACAATAGACGCAGAGAGACAGAAGGGGTCAGAGAGAGGGAGATCATACCGTGGAGCAGAAGAGAACACAATGCGACATGGGACACACAAGGAAAAAGAGACAAAGAAGAGACTGTGAAACTAAGGGACACATAATCCAAAAGAACAGCTACACCAGGAGACCTACAATAGACGCAGAGAGACAGAAGGGGTCAGAGAGAGGGAGATCATAGCGTGGTGCAGAAGAGAACACAATGCGACATGGGACACACATGGAAAAAGAGACAAAGAAGAGACTGTGAAACTAAGGGACACATAATCCAAAAGAACAGCTACACCAGGAGACCTACAATAGACGCAGAGAGACAGAAGGGGTCAGAGAGAGGCCGATCATACCGTGGAGCAGAAGAGAACACAATGCGACATGGGACACACATGGAAAAAGAGACAAAGAAGAGACTGAAACTAAGGGACACATAATCCAAAAGAACAGCTACACCGGGAGACCTACAATAGACGCAGAGAGACAGAAGGGGTCAGAGAGAGGCCGATCATACCGTGGTGCAGAAGAGAACACAATGCGACATGGGACACACATGGAAAAAGAGACAAAGAAGAGACTGAAACTAAGGGACACATAATCCAAAAGAACAGCTACACCAGGAGACCTACAATAGACGCAGAGAGACAGAAGGGGTCAGAGAGAGGGAGATCATACCGTGGAGCAGAAGAGAACACAATGCGACATGGGACACACATGGAAAAAGAGACAAAGAAGAGACTGAAACTAAGGGACACATAATCCAAAAGAACAGCTACACCAGGAGACCTACAATAGACACAGAGAGACAGAAGGGGTCAGAGAGAGGGAGATCATACCGTGGAGCAGAAGAGAACACAATGCGACATGGGACACACATGGAAAAAGAGACAAAGAAGAGACTGTGAAACTAAGGGACACATAATCCAAAAGAACAGCTACACCGGGAGACCTACAATAGACGCAGAGAGACAGAAGGGGTCAGAGAGAGGGAGATCATACCGTGGAGCAGAAGAGAACACAATGCGACATGGGACACACATGGAAAAAGAGACAAAGAAGAGACTGAAACTAAGGGACACATAATCCAAAAGAACAGCTACACCAGGAGACCTACAATAGACGCAGAGAGACAGAAGGGGTCAGAGAGAGGGAGATCATACCGTGGAGCAGAAGAGAACACAATGCGACATGGGACACACATGGAAAAAGAGACAAAGAAGAGACTGTGAAACTAAGGGACACATAATCCAAAAGAACAGCTACACCAGAGACCTACAATAGACGCAGAGAGACAGAAGGGGTCAGAGAGAGGGAGATCATACCGCGGTGCAGAAGAGAACACAATGCGACATGGGACACACATGGAAAAAGAGAAAAAGAAGAGACTGAAACTAAGGGACACATAATCCAAAAGAACAGCTACACCAGGAGACCTACAATAGACGCAGAGAGACAGAAGGGGTCAGAGAGAGGGAGATCATACCGTGGAGCAGAAGAGAACACAATGCGACATGGGACACACATGGAAAAAGAGACAAAGAAGAGACTGTGAAACTAAGGGACACATAATCCAAAAGAACAGCTACACCAGGAGACCTACAATAGACGCAGAGAGACAGACGGGGTCAGAGAGAGGGAGATCATACCGTGGAGCAGAAGAGAACACAATGCGACATGGGACACACATGAAAAAAGAGACAAAGAAGAGACTGAAACTAAGGGACACATAATCCAAAAGAACAGCTACACCAGGAGACCTACAATAGACGCAGAGAGACAGAAGGGGTCAGAGAGAGGGAGATCATACCGTGGTGCAGAAGAGAACACAATGCGACATGGGACACACATGGAAAAAGAGACAAGAAGAGACTGTGAAACTAAGGGACACATAATCCAAAAGAACAGCTACACCAGGAGACCTACAATAGACGCAGAGAGACAGAAGGGGTCAGAGAGAGGGAGATCATACCGTGGTGCAGAAGAGAACACAATGCGACATGGGACACACATGGAAAAACAGACAAAGAAGAGACTGTGAAACTAAGGGACACATAATCCAAAAGAACAGCTACACCGGGAGACCTACAATAGACACAGAGAGACAGAAGGGGTCAGAGAGAGGGAGATCATACCGTGGAGCAGAAGAGAACACAATGCGACATGGGACACACATGGAAAAAGAGACAAAGAACAGACTGAAACTAAGGGACACATAATCCAAAAGAACAGCTACACCGGGAGACCTAAAATAGACGCAGAGAGACAGAAGGGGTCAGAGAGAGGGAGATCATACCGTGGAGCAGAAGAGAACACAATGCGACATGGGACACACATGGAAAAAGAGACAAAGAAGAGACTGTGAAACTAAGGGACACATAATCCAAAAGAACAGCTACACCAGGAGACCTACAATAGACGCAGAGAGACAGAAGGCGTCAGAGAGAGGGAGATCATACCGTGGAGCAGAAGAGAACACAATGCGACATGGGACACACATGGAAAAAGAGACAAAGAAGAGACTGTGAAACGAAGGGACACATAATCCAAAAGAACAGCTACACCAGGAGACCTACAATAGACGCAGAGAGACAGAAGGGGTCAGAGAGAGGCCGATCATACCGTGGTGCAGAAGAGAACACAATGCGACATGGGACACACATGGAAAAAGAGACAAAGAAGAGACTGTGAAACTAAGGGACACATAATCCAAAAGAACAGCTACACCAGGAGACCTACAATAGACACAGAGAGACAGAAGGGGTCAGAGAGAGGGAGATCATACCGTGGTGCAGAAGAGAACACAATACGACATGGGACACACATGGAAAAAGAGACAAAGAAGAGACTGAAACTAAGGGACACATAATCCAAAAGAACAGCCACACCAGGAGACCTACAATAGACGCAGAGAGACGGAAGGGGTCAGAGAGAGGGAGATCATACCGTGGAGAAGAAGAGAACACAATGCGACATGGGACACACATGGAAAAAGAGACAAAGAAGAGACTGTGAAACTAAGGGACACATAATCCAAAGGAACAGCTACACCAGGAGACCTACAATAGACGCAGAGAGACAGAAGGGGTCAGAGAGAGGGAGATCATACCGTGGTGCAGAAGAGAACACAATGCGACATGGGACACACATGGAAAAAGAGACAAAGAAGAGACTGTGAAACTAAGGGACACATAATCCAAAAGAACCGCTACACCAGGAGACCTACAATAGACGCAGAGAGACAGAAGGGGTCGGAGAGAGGGAGATCATACCGTGGAGCAGAAGAGAACACAATGCGACATGGGACACACATGGAAAAAGAGACAAAGAAGAGACTGAAACTAAGGGACACATAATCCAAAAGAACAGCTACACCAGGAGACCTACAATAGACGCAGAGAGACAGAAGGGGTCAGAGAGAGGGAGATCATACCGTGGTGCAGAAGAGAACACAATGCGACATGGGACACACATGGAAAAAGAGACAAAGAAGAGACTGAAACTAAGGGACACATAATCCAAAAGAACAGCTACACCAGGAGACCTACAATAGAAACAGAGAGACAGAAGGGGTCAGAGAGAGGGAGATCATACCGTGGAGCAGAAGAGAACACAATGCGACATGGGACACACATGGAAAAAGAGACAAGAAGAGACTGTGAAACTAAGGGACACATAATCCAAAAGAACAGCTACACCAGGAGACCTACAATAGACGCAGAGAGACAGAAGGGGTCAGAGAGAGGGAGATCATACCGTGGTGCAGAAGAGAACACAATGCGACATGGGACACACATGGAAAAAGAGACAAGAAGAGACTGTGAAACTAAGGGACACATAATCCAAAAGAACAGCTACACCAGGAGACCTACAATAGACGCAGAGAGACAGAAGGGGTCAGAGAGAGGGAGATCATACCGTGGTGCAGAAGAGAACACAATGCGACATGGGACACACATGGAAAAAGAGACAAAGAAGAGACTGAAACTAAGGGACACATAATCCAAAAGAACAGCTACACCAGGAGACCTACAATAGACACAGAGAGACAGAAGGCGTCAGAGAGAGGGAGATCATACCGTGGTGCAGAAGAGAACACAATGCGACATGGGACACACATGGAAAAAGAGACAAGGAAGAGACTGTGAGACTAAGGGACACATAATCCAAAAGAACAGCTACACCAGGAGACCTACAATAGACACAGAGAGACAGACGGGGTCAGAGAGAGGGAGATCATACCGTGGAGCAGAAGAGAACACAATGCGACACGGGACACACATGGAAAAAGAGACAAAGAAGAGACTGTGAAACTAAGGGACACATAATCCAAAAGAACAGCTACACCAGGAGACCTACAATAGACACAGAGAGACAGAAGGGGTCAGAGAGAGGGAGATCATACCGTGGAGCAGAAGAGAACACAATGCGACATGGGACACACATGGAAAAAGAGACAAAGAAGAGACTGAAACTAAGGGACACATAATCCAAAAGAACAGCTACACCAGGAGACCTACAATAGACACAGAGAGACAGAAGGGGTCAGAGAGAGGGAGATCATACCGTGGAGCAGAAGAGAACACAATGCGACACGGGACACACATGGAAAAAGAGACAAAGAAGAGACTGTGAAACTAAGGGACACATAATCCAAAAGAACAGCTACACCAGGAGACCTACAATAGACGCAGAGAGACAGAAGGGGTCAGAGAGAGGGAGATCATACCGTGGTGCAGAAGAGAACACAATGCGACATGGGACACACATGGAAAAAGAGACAAAGAAGAGACTGAAACTAAGGGACACATAATCCAAAAGAACAGCTACACCGGGAGACCTACAATAGACGCAGAGAGACAGAAGGGGTCAGAGAGAGGCCGATCATACCGTGGTGCAGAAGAGAACACAATGCGACATGGGACACACATGGAAAAAGAGACAAAGAAGAGACTGAAACTAAGGGACACATAATCCAAAAGAACAGCTACACCAGGAGACCTACAATAGACGCAGAGAGACAGAAGGGGTCAGAGAGAGGCCGATCATACCGTGGTGCAGAAGAGAACACAATGCGACATGGGACACACATGGAAAAAGAGACAAAGAAGAGACTGAAACTAAGGGACACATAATCCAAAAGAACAGCTACACCAGGAGACCTACAATAGACGCAGAGAGACAGAAGGGGTCAGAGAGAGGGAGATCATACCGTGGAGCAGAAGAGAACACAATGCGACATGGGACACACATGGAAAAAGAGACAAAGAAGAGACTGTGAAACTAAGGGACACATAATCCAAAAGAACAGCTACACCGGGAGACCTACAATAGACGCAGAGAGACAGAAGGGGTCAGAGAGAGGCCGATCATACCGTGGTGCAGAAGAGAACACAATGCGACATGGGACACACATGGAAAAAGAGACAAGGAAGAGACTGTGAGACTAAGGGACACATAATCCAAAAGAACAGCTACACCAGGAGACCTACAATAGACACAGAGAGAGAGAAGGGGTCAGAGAGAGGGAGATCATACCGTGGAGCAGAAGAGAACACAATGCGACATGGGACACACATGGAAAAAGAGACAAAGAAGAGACTGAAACTAAGGGACACATAATCCAAAAGAACAACTACACCAGGAGACCTACAATAGACGCAGAGAGACAGAAGGGGTCAGAGAGAGGGAGATCATACCGTGGTGCAGAAGAGAACACAATGCGACATGGGACACACATGGAAAAAGAGACAAAGAAGAGACTGAAACTAAGGGACACATAATCCAAAGAACAGCTACACCAGGAGACCTACAATAGACGCAGAGAGACAGAAGGGGTCGGAGAGAGGGAGATCATACCACCGTGGTGCAGAAGAGAACACAATGCGACACGGGACACACATGGAAAAAGAGACAAAGAAGAGACTGAAACGAAGGGACATATAATCCAAAAGAACAGCTACACCAGGAGACCTACAATAGACGCAGAGAGACAGAAGGGGTCAGAGAGAGGGAGATCATACCGTGGAGCAGAAGAGAACACAATGCGACATGGGACACACATGGAAAAAGAGACAAAGAAGAGACTGTGAAACTAAGGGACACATAATCCAAAAGAACAGCTACAGCAGGAGACCTACAATAGACGCAGAGAGACAGAAGGGGTCAGAGAGAGGGAGATCATACCGTGGAGCAGAAGAGAACACAATGCGACACGGGACACACATGGAAAAAGAGACAAAGAAGAGACTGTGAAACTAAGGGACACATAATCCAAAAGAACAGCTACACCAGAGACCTACAATAGACGCAGAGAGACAGAAGGGGTCAGAGAGAGGGAGATCATACCGTGGTGCAGAAGAGAGCACAATGCGACATGGGACACACATGGAAAAAGAGACAAAGAAGAGACTGAAACTAAGGGACACATAATCCAAAAGAACAGCTACACCAGGAGACCTACAATAGACGCAGAGAGACAGAAGGGGTCAGAGAGAGGCCGATCATACCGTGGAGCAGAAGAGAACACAATGCGACATGGGACACACATGGAAAAAGTGACAAAGAAGAGACTGAAACTAAGGGACACATAATCCAAAAGAACAGCTACACCAGAGACCTACAATAGACGCAGAGAGACAGAGCGGGTCAGAGAGAGGGAGATCATACCGTGGTGCAGAAGAGAACACAATGCGACATGGGACACACATGGAAAAAGAGACAAAGAAGAGACTGTGAAACTAAGGGACACATAATCCAAAAGAACAGCTACACCAGGAGACCTACAATAGACGCAGAGAGACAGAGCGGGTCAGAGAGAGGGAGATCATACCGTGGTGCAGAAGAGAACACAATGCGACATGGGACACACATGGAAAAAGAGACAAAGAAGAGACTGAAACTAAGGGACACATAATCCAAAAGAACAGCTACACCAGGAGACCTACAATAGACGCAGAGAGACAGAAGGGGTCAGAGAGAGGGAGATCATACCGTGGTGCAGAAGAGAACACAATGCGACACGGGACACACATGGAAAAAGAGACAAAGAAGAGACTGAAACTAAGGGACATATAATCCAAAAGAATAGCTACACCAGGAGACCTACAATAGACGCAGAGAGACAGAAGGGGTCAGAGAGAGGCCGATCATACCGTGGTGCAGAAGAGAACACAATGCGACATGGGACACACATGGAAAAAGAGACAAAGAAGAGACTGAAACTAAGGGACACATAATCCAAAAGAACAGCTACACCAGGAGACCTACAATAGACACAGAGAGACAGAAGGGGTCAGAGAGAGGGAGATCATACCGTGGAGCAGAAGAGAACACAATGCGACATGGGACACACATGGAAAAAGAGACAAAGAAGAGACTGTGAAACTAAGGGACACATAATCCAAAAGAACAGCTACACCAGGAGACCTACAATAGACGCAGAGAGACAGAGCGGGTCAGAGAGAGGGAGATCATACCGTGGTGCAGAAGAGAACACAATGCGACATGGGACACACATGGAAAAAGAGACAAAGAAGAGACTGTGAAACTAAGGGACACATAATCCAAAAGAACAGCTACACCAGGAGACCTACAATAGACACAGAGAGACAGAAGGGGTCAGAGAGAGGGAGATCATACCGTGGTGCAGAAGAGAACACAATGCGACATGGGACACACATGGAAAAAGAGACAAAGAAGAGACTGAAACTAAGGGACACATAATCCAAAAGAACAGCTACACCAGGAGACCTACAATAGAAACAGAGAGACAGAAGGGGTCAGAGAGAGGGAGATCATACCGTGGAGCAGAAGAGAACACAATGCGACATGGGACACACATGGAAAAAGAGACAAGAAGAGACTGTGAAACTAAGGGACACATAATCCAAAAGAACAGCTACACCAGGAGACCTACAATAGACGCAGAGAGACAGAAGGGGTCAGAGAGAGGGAGATCATACCGTGGTGCAGAAGAGAACACAATGCGACATGGGACACACATGGAAAAAGAGACAAGAAGAGACTGTGAAACTAAGGGACACATAATCCAAAAGAACAGCTACACCAGGAGACCTACAATAGACGCAGAGAGACAGAAGGGGTCAGAGAGAGGGCGATCATACCGTGGTGCAGAAGAGAACACAATGCGACATGGGACACACATGGAAAAAGAGACAAAGAAGAGACTGAAACTAAGGGACACATAATCCAAAAGAACAGCTACACCAGGAGACCTACAATAGACACAGAGAGACAGAAGGCGTCAGAGAGAGGGAGATCATACCGTGGTGCAGAAGAGAACACAATGCGACATGGGACACACATGGAAAAAGAGACAAGGAAGAGACTGTGAGACTAAGGGACACATAATCCAAAAGAACAGCTACACCAGGAGACCTACAATAGACACAGAGAGACAGACGGGGTCAGAGAGAGGGAGATCATACCGTGGAGCAGAAGAGAACACAATGCGACACGGGACACACATGGAAAAAGAGACAAAGAAGAGACTGTGAAACTAAGGGACACATAATCCAAAAGAACAGCTACACCGGGAGACCTACAACAGACACAGAGAGACGGAAGGGGTCAGAGAGAGGGAGATCATACCGTGGAGCAGAAGAGAACACAATGCGACATGGGACACACATGGAAAAAGAGACAAAGAAGAGACTGAAACTAAGGGACACATAATCCAAAAGAACAGCTACACCAGGAGACCTACAATAGACACAGAGAGACAGAAGGGGTCAGAGAGAGGGAGATCATACCGTGGTGCAGAAGAGAACACAATGCGACATGGGACACACATGGAAAAAGAGACAAAGAAGAGACTGTGAAACTAAGGGACACATAATCCAAAAGAACAGCTACACCAGGAGACCTACAATAGACGCAGAGAGACAGAGCGGGTCAGAGAGAGGGAGATCATACCGTGGTGCAGAAGAGAACACAATGCGACATGGGACACACATGGAAAAAGAGACAAAGAAGAGACTGAAACTAAGGGACACATAATCCAAAAGAACAGCTACACCAGAGACCTACAATAGACGCAGAGAGACAGAAGGGGTCAGAGAGAGGCCGATCATACCGTGGTGCAGAAGAGAACACAATGCGACATGGGACACACATGGAAAAAGAGACAAAGAAGAGACTGAAACTAAGGGACACATAATCCAAAAGAACAGCTACACCGGGAGACCTACAATAGACGCAGAGAGACAGAAGGGGTCAGAGAGAGGGAGATCATACCGTGGAGCAGAAGAGAACACAATGCGACATGGGACACACATGGAAAAAGAGACAAAGAAGAGACTGAAACTAAGGGACACATAATCCAAAAGAACAGCTACACCAGAGACCTACAATAGACGCAGAGAGACAGAAGGGGTCAGAGAGAGGGAGATCATACCGTGGAGCAGAAGAGAACACAATGCGACACGGGACACACATGGAAAAAGAGACAAAGAAGAGACTGAAACTAAGGGACACATAATCCAAAAGAACAGCTACACCAGGAGACCTACAATAGACGCAAAAGAACAGCTACACCAGAGACCTACAATAGACGCAGAGAGACAGAGCGGGTCAGAGAGAGGGAGATCATACCGTGGTGCAGAAGAGAACACAATGCGACATGGGACACACATGGAAAAAGAGACAAAGAAGAGACTGTGAAACTAAGGGACACATAATCCAAAAGAACAGCTACACCAGGAGACCTACAATAGACGCAGAGAGACAGAGCGGGTCAGAGAGAGGGAGATCATACCGTGGTGCAGAAGAGAACACAATGCGACATGGGACACACATGGAAAAAGAGACAAAGAAGAGACTGAAACTAAGGGACACATAATCCAAAAGAACAGCTACACCAGGAGACCTACAATAGACGCAGAGAGACAGAAGGGGTCAGAGAGAGGGAGATCATACCGTGGTGCAGAAGAGAACACAATGCGACACGGGACACACATGGAAAAAGAGACAAAGAAGAGACTGAAACTAAGGGACATATAATCCAAAAGAATAGCTACACCAGGAGACCTACAATAGACGCAGAGAGACAGAAGGGGTCAGAGAGAGGCCGATCATACCGTGGTGCAGAAGAGAACACAATGCGACATGGGACACACATGGAAAAAGAGACAAAGAAGAGACTGAAACTAAGGGACACATAATCCAAAAGAACAGCTACACCAGGAGACCTACAATAGACACAGAGAGACAGAAGGGGTCAGAGAGAGGGAGATCATACCGTGGAGCAGAAGAGAACACAATGCGACATGGGACACACATGGAAAAAGAGACAAAGAAGAGACTGTGAAACTAAGGGACACATAATCCAAAAGAACAGCTACACCAGGAGACCTACAATAGACGCAGAGAGACAGAGCGGGTCAGAGAGAGGGAGATCATACCGTGGTGCAGAAGAGAACACAATGCGACATGGGACACACATGGAAAAAGAGACAAAGAAGAGACTGTGAAACTAAGGGACACATAATCCAAAAGAACAGCTACACCAGGAGACCTACAATAGACACAGAGAGACAGAAGGGGTCAGAGAGAGGGAGATCATACCGTGGTGCAGAAGAGAACACAATGCGACATGGGACACACATGGAAAAAGAGACAAAGAAGAGACTGAAACTAAGGGACACATAATCCAAAAGAACAGCTACACCAGGAGACCTACAATAGAAACAGAGAGACAGAAGGGGTCAGAGAGAGGGAGATCATACCGTGGAGCAGAAGAGAACACAATGCGACATGGGACACACATGGAAAAAGAGACAAGAAGAGACTGTGAAACTAAGGGACACATAATCCAAAAGAACAGCTACACCAGGAGACCTACAATAGACGCAGAGAGACAGAAGGGGTCAGAGAGAGGGAGATCATACCGTGGTGCAGAAGAGAACACAATGCGACATGGGACACACATGGAAAAAGAGACAAGAAGAGACTGTGAAACTAAGGGACACATAATCCAAAAGAACAGCTACACCAGGAGACCTACAATAGACGCAGAGAGACAGAAGGGGTCAGAGAGAGGGCGATCATACCGTGGTGCAGAAGAGAACACAATGCGACATGGGACACACATGGAAAAAGAGACAAAGAAGAGACTGAAACTAAGGGACACATAATCCAAAAGAACAGCTACACCAGGAGACCTACAATAGACACAGAGAGACAGAAGGCGTCAGAGAGAGGGAGATCATACCGTGGTGCAGAAGAGAACACAATGCGACATGGGACACACATGGAAAAAGAGACAAGGAAGAGACTGTGAGACTAAGGGACACATAATCCAAAAGAACAGCTACACCAGGAGACCTACAATAGACACAGAGAGACAGACGGGGTCAGAGAGAGGGAGATCATACCGTGGAGCAGAAGAGAACACAATGCGACACGGGACACACATGGAAAAAGAGACAAAGAAGAGACTGTGAAACTAAGGGACACATAATCCAAAAGAACAGCTACACCGGGAGACCTACAACAGACACAGAGAGACGGAAGGGGTCAGAGAGAGGGAGATCATACCGTGGAGCAGAAGAGAACACAATGCGACATGGGACACACATGGAAAAAGAGACAAAGAAGAGACTGAAACTAAGGGACACATAATCCAAAAGAACAGCTACACCAGGAGACCTACAATAGACACAGAGAGACAGAAGGGGTCAGAGAGAGGGAGATCATACCGTGGTGCAGAAGAGAACACAATGCGACATGGGACACACATGGAAAAAGAGACAAAGAAGAGACTGTGAAACTAAGGGACACATAATCCAAAAGAACAGCTACACCAGGAGACCTACAATAGACGCAGAGAGACAGAGCGGGTCAGAGAGAGGGAGATCATACCGTGGTGCAGAAGAGAACACAATGCGACATGGGACACACATGGAAAAAGAGACAAAGAAGAGACTGAAACTAAGGGACACATAATCCAAAAGAACAGCTACACCAGAGACCTACAATAGACGCAGAGAGACAGAAGGGGTCAGAGAGAGGCCGATCATACCGTGGTGCAGAAGAGAACACAATGCGACATGGGACACACATGGAAAAAGAGACAAAGAAGAGACTGAAACTAAGGGACACATAATCCAAAAGAACAGCTACACCGGGAGACCTACAATAGACGCAGAGAGACAGAAGGGGTCAGAGAGAGGGAGATCATACCGTGGAGCAGAAGAGAACACAATGCGACATGGGACACACATGGAAAAAGAGACAAAGAAGAGACTGAAACTAAGGGACACATAATCCAAAAGAACAGCTACACCAGAGACCTACAATAGACGCAGAGAGACAGAAGGGGTCAGAGAGAGGGAGATCATACCGTGGAGCAGAAGAGAACACAATGCGACACGGGACACACATGGAAAAAGAGACAAAGAAGAGACTGAAACTAAGGGACACATAATCCAAAAGAACAGCTACACCAGGAGACCTACAATAGACGCAGAGAGACAGAAGGGGTCAGAGAGAGGGAGATCATACCGTGGAGCAGAAGAGAACACAATGCGACATGGGACACACATGGAAAAAGAGACAAAGAAGAGACTGAAACTAAGGGACACATAATCCAAAAGAACAGCTACACCAGGAGACCTACAATAGACGCAGAGAGACAGAAGGGGTCAGAGAGAGGGAGATCATACCGTGGTGCAGAAGAGAACACAATGCGACATGGGACACACATGGAAAAAGAGACAAAGAAGAGACTGAAACTAAGGGACACATAATCCAAAAGAACAGCTACACCAGAGACCTACAATAGACGCAGAGAGACAGAAGGGGTCAGAGAGAGGGAGATCATACCGCGGTGCAGAAGAGAACACAATGCGACATGGGACACACATGGAAAAAGAGAAAAAGAAGAGACTGAAACTAAGGGACACATAATCCAAAAGAACAGCTACACCAGGAGACCTACAATAGACGCAGAGAGACAGAAGGGGTCAGAGAGAGGGAGATCATACCGTGGAGCAGAAGAGAACACAATGCGACATGGGACACACATGGAAAAAGAGACAAAGAAGAGACTGTGAAACTAAGGGACACATAATCCAAAAGAACAGCTACACCAGGAGACCTACAATAGACGCAGAGAGACAGACGGGGTCAGAGAGAGGGAGATCATACCGTGGAGCAGAAGAGAACACAATGCGACATGGGACACACATGAAAAAAGAGACAAAGAAGAGACTGAAACTAAGGGACACATAATCCAAAAGAACAGCTACACCAGGAGACCTACAATAGACGCAGAGAGACAGAAGGGGTCAGAGAGAGGGAGATCATACCGTGGTGCAGAAGAGAACACAATGCGACATGGGACACACATGGAAAAAGAGACAAGAAGAGACTGTGAAACTAAGGGACACATAATCCAAAAGAACAGCTACACCAGGAGACCTACAATAGACGCAGAGAGACAGAAGGGGTCAGAGAGAGGGAGATCATACCGTGGTGCAGAAGAGAACACAATGCGACATGGGACACACATGGAAAAACAGACAAAGAAGAGACTGTGAAACTAAGGGACACATAATCCAAAAGAACAGCTACACCGGGAGACCTACAATAGACACAGAGAGACAGAAGGGGTCAGAGAGAGGGAGATCATACCGTGGAGCAGAAGAGAACACAATGCGACATGGGACACACATGGAAAAAGAGACAAAGAACAGACTGAAACTAAGGGACACATAATCCAAAAGAACAGCTACACCGGGAGACCTAAAATAGACGCAGAGAGACAGAAGGGGTCAGAGAGAGGGAGATCATACCGTGGAGCAGAAGAGAACACAATGCGACATGGGACACACATGGAAAAAGAGACAAAGAAGAGACTGTGAAACTAAGGGACACATAATCCAAAAGAACAGCTACACCAGGAGACCTACAATAGACGCAGAGAGACAGAAGGCGTCAGAGAGAGGGAGATCATACCGTGGAGCAGAAGAGAACACAATGCGACATGGGACACACATGGAAAAAGAGACAAAGAAGAGACTGTGAAACGAAGGGACACATAATCCAAAAGAACAGCTACACCAGGAGACCTACAATAGACGCAGAGAGACAGAAGGGGTCAGAGAGAGGCCGATCATACCGTGGTGCAGAAGAGAACACAATGCGACATGGGACACACATGGAAAAAGAGACAAAGAAGAGACTGTGAAACTAAGGGACACATAATCCAAAAGAACAGCTACACCAGGAGACCTACAATAGACACAGAGAGACAGAAGGGGTCAGAGAGAGGGAGATCATACCGTGGTGCAGAAGAGAACACAATACGACATGGGACACACATGGAAAAAGAGACAAAGAAGAGACTGAAACTAAGGGACACATAATCCAAAAGAACAGCCACACCAGGAGACCTACAATAGACGCAGAGAGACGGAAGGGGTCAGAGAGAGGGAGATCATACCGTGGAGAAGAAGAGAACACAATGCGACATGGGACACACATGGAAAAAGAGACAAAGAAGAGACTGTGAAACTAAGGGACACATAATCCAAAGGAACAGCTACACCAGGAGACCTACAATAGACGCAGAGAGACAGAAGGGGTCAGAGAGAGGGAGATCATACCGTGGTGCAGAAGAGAACACAATGCGACATGGGACACACATGGAAAAAGAGACAAAGAAGAGACTGTGAAACTAAGGGACACATAATCCAAAAGAACCGCTACACCAGGAGACCTACAATAGACGCAGAGAGACAGAAGGGGTCGGAGAGAGGGAGATCATACCGTGGAGCAGAAGAGAACACAATGCGACATGGGACACACATGGAAAAAGAGACAAAGAAGAGACTGAAACTAAGGGACACATAATCCAAAAGAACAGCTACACCAGGAGACCTACAATAGACGCAGAGAGACAGAAGGGGTCAGAGAGAGGGAGATCATACCGTGGTGCAGAAGAGAACACAATGCGACATGGGACACACATGGAAAAAGAGACAAAGAAGAGACTGAAACTAAGGGACACATAATCCAAAAGAACAGCTACACCAGGAGACCTACAATAGAAACAGAGAGACAGAAGGGGTCAGAGAGAGGGAGATCATACCGTGGAGCAGAAGAGAACACAATGCGACATGGGACACACATGGAAAAAGAGACAAGAAGAGACTGTGAAACTAAGGGACACATAATCCAAAAGAACAGCTACACCAGGAGACCTACAATAGACGCAGAGAGACAGAAGGGGTCAGAGAGAGGGAGATCATACCGTGGTGCAGAAGAGAACACAATGCGACATGGGACACACATGGAAAAAGAGACAAGAAGAGACTGTGAAACTAAGGGACACATAATCCAAAAGAACAGCTACACCAGGAGACCTACAATAGACGCAGAGAGACAGAAGGGGTCAGAGAGAGGGAGATCATACCGTGGTGCAGAAGAGAACACAATGCGACATGGGACACACATGGAAAAAGAGACAAAGAAGAGACTGAAACTAAGGGACACATAATCCAAAAGAACAGCTACACCAGGAGACCTACAATAGACACAGAGAGACAGAAGGCGTCAGAGAGAGGGAGATCATACCGTGGTGCAGAAGAGAACACAATGCGACATGGGACACACATGGAAAAAGAGACAAGGAAGAGACTGTGAGACTAAGGGACACATAATCCAAAAGAACAGCTACACCAGGAGACCTACAATAGACACAGAGAGACAGACGGGGTCAGAGAGAGGGAGATCATACCGTGGAGCAGAAGAGAACACAATGCGACACGGGACACACATGGAAAAAGAGACAAAGAAGAGACTGTGAAACTAAGGGACACATAATCCAAAAGAACAGCTACACCAGGAGACCTACAATAGACACAGAGAGACAGAAGGGGTCAGAGAGAGGGAGATCATACCGTGGAGCAGAAGAGAACACAATGCGACATGGGACACACATGGAAAAAGAGACAAAGAAGAGACTGAAACTAAGGGACACATAATCCAAAAGAACAGCTACACCAGGAGACCTACAATAGACACAGAGAGACAGAAGGGGTCAGAGAGAGGGAGATCATACCGTGGAGCAGAAGAGAACACAATGCGACACGGGACACACATGGAAAAAGAGACAAAGAAGAGACTGTGAAACTAAGGGACACATAATCCAAAAGAACAGCTACACCAGGAGACCTACAATAGACGCAGAGAGACAGAAGGGGTCAGAGAGAGGGAGATCATACCGTGGTGCAGAAGAGAACACAATGCGACATGGGACACACATGGAAAAAGAGACAAAGAAGAGACTGAAACTAAGGGACACATAATCCAAAAGAACAGCTACACCGGGAGACCTACAATAGACGCAGAGAGACAGAAGGGGTCAGAGAGAGGCCGATCATACCGTGGTGCAGAAGAGAACACAATGCGACATGGGACACACATGGAAAAAGAGACAAAGAAGAGACTGAAACTAAGGGACACATAATCCAAAAGAACAGCTACACCAGGAGACCTACAATAGACGCAGAGAGACAGAAGGGGTCAGAGAGAGGCCGATCATACCGTGGTGCAGAAGAGAACACAATGCGACATGGGACACACATGGAAAAAGAGACAAAGAAGAGACTGAAACTAAGGGACACATAATCCAAAAGAACAGCTACACCAGGAGACCTACAATAGACGCAGAGAGACAGAAGGGGTCAGAGAGAGGGAGATCATACCGTGGAGCAGAAGAGAACACAATGCGACATGGGACACACATGGAAAAAGAGACAAGAAGAGACTGTGAAACTAAGGGACACATAATCCAAAAGAACAGCTACACCAGGAGACCTACAATAGACGCAGAGAGACAGAAGGGGTCAGAGAGAGGGCGATCATACCGTGGTGCAGAAGAGAACACAATGCGACATGGGACACACATGGAAAAAGAGACAAAGAAGAGACTGAAACTAAGGGACACATAATCCAAAAGAACAGCTACACCAGGAGACCTACAATAGACACAGAGAGACAGAAGGCGTCAGAGAGAGGGAGATCATACCGTGGTGCAGAAGAGAACACAATGCGACATGGGACACACATGGAAAAAGAGACAAGGAAGAGACTGTGAGACTAAGGGACACATAATCCAAAAGAACAGCTACACCAGGAGACCTACAATAGACACAGAGAGACAGACGGGGTCAGAGAGAGGGAGATCATACCGTGGAGCAGAAGAGAACACAATGCGACACGGGACACACATGGAAAAAGAGACAAAGAAGAGACTGTGAAACTAAGGGACACATAATCCAAAAGAACAGCTACACCGGGAGACCTACAACAGACACAGAGAGACGGAAGGGGTCAGAGAGAGGGAGATCATACCGTGGAGCAGAAGAGAACACAATGCGACATGGGACACACATGGAAAAAGAGACAAAGAAGAGACTGAAACTAAGGGACACATAATCCAAAAGAACAGCTACACCAGGAGACCTACAATAGACACAGAGAGACAGAAGGGGTCAGAGAGAGGGAGATCATACCGTGGTGCAGAAGAGAACACAATGCGACATGGGACACACATGGAAAAAGAGACAAAGAAGAGACTGTGAAACTAAGGGACACATAATCCAAAAGAACAGCTACACCAGGAGACCTACAATAGACGCAGAGAGACAGAGCGGGTCAGAGAGAGGGAGATCATACCGTGGTGCAGAAGAGAACACAATGCGACATGGGACACACATGGAAAAAGAGACAAAGAAGAGACTGAAACTAAGGGACACATAATCCAAAAGAACAGCTACACCAGAGACCTACAATAGACGCAGAGAGACAGAAGGGGTCAGAGAGAGGCCGATCATACCGTGGTGCAGAAGAGAACACAATGCGACATGGGACACACATGGAAAAAGAGACAAAGAAGAGACTGAAACTAAGGGACACATAATCCAAAAGAACAGCTACACCGGGAGACCTACAATAGACGCAGAGAGACAGAAGGGGTCAGAGAGAGGGAGATCATACCGTGGAGCAGAAGAGAACACAATGCGACATGGGACACACATGGAAAAAGAGACAAAGAAGAGACTGAAACTAAGGGACACATAATCCAAAAGAACAGCTACACCAGAGACCTACAATAGACGCAGAGAGACAGAAGGGGTCAGAGAGAGGGAGATCATACCGTGGAGCAGAAGAGAACACAATGCGACACGGGACACACATGGAAAAAGAGACAAAGAAGAGACTGAAACTAAGGGACACATAATCCAAAAGAACAGCTACACCAGGAGACCTACAATAGACGCAAAAGAACAGCTACACCAGAGACCTACAATAGACGCAGAGAGACAGAGCGGGTCAGAGAGAGGGAGATCATACCGTGGTGCAGAAGAGAACACAATGCGACATGGGACACACATGGAAAAAGAGACAAAGAAGAGACTGTGAAACTAAGGGACACATAATCCAAAAGAACAGCTACACCAGGAGACCTACAATAGACGCAGAGAGACAGAGCGGGTCAGAGAGAGGGAGATCATACCGTGGTGCAGAAGAGAACACAATGCGACATGGGACACACATGGAAAAAGAGACAAAGAAGAGACTGAAACTAAGGGACACATAATCCAAAAGAACAGCTACACCAGGAGACCTACAATAGACGCAGAGAGACAGAAGGGGTCAGAGAGAGGGAGATCATACCGTGGTGCAGAAGAGAACACAATGCGACACGGGACACACATGGAAAAAGAGACAAAGAAGAGACTGAAACTAAGGGACATATAATCCAAAAGAATAGCTACACCAGGAGACCTACAATAGACGCAGAGAGACAGAAGGGGTCAGAGAGAGGCCGATCATACCGTGGTGCAGAAGAGAACACAATGCGACATGGGACACACATGGAAAAAGAGACAAAGAAGAGACTGAAACTAAGGGACACATAATCCAAAAGAACAGCTACACCAGGAGACCTACAATAGACACAGAGAGACAGAAGGGGTCAGAGAGAGGGAGATCATACCGTGGAGCAGAAGAGAACACAATGCGACATGGGACACACATGGAAAAAGAGACAAAGAAGAGACTGTGAAACTAAGGGACACATAATCCAAAAGAACAGCTACACCAGGAGACCTACAATAGACGCAGAGAGACAGAGCGGGTCAGAGAGAGGGAGATCATACCGTGGTGCAGAAGAGAACACAATGCGACATGGGACACACATGGAAAAAGAGACAAAGAAGAGACTGTGAAACTAAGGGACACATAATCCAAAAGAACAGCTACACCAGGAGACCTACAATAGACACAGAGAGACAGAAGGGGTCAGAGAGAGGGAGATCATACCGTGGTGCAGAAGAGAACACAATGCGACATGGGACACACATGGAAAAAGAGACAAAGAAGAGACTGAAACTAAGGGACACATAATCCAAAAGAACAGCTACACCAGGAGACCTACAATAGAAACAGAGAGACAGAAGGGGTCAGAGAGAGGGAGATCATACCGTGGAGCAGAAGAGAACACAATGCGACATGGGACACACATGGAAAAAGAGACAAGAAGAGACTGTGAAACTAAGGGACACATAATCCAAAAGAACAGCTACACCAGGAGACCTACAATAGACGCAGAGAGACAGAAGGGGTCAGAGAGAGGGAGATCATACCGTGGTGCAGAAGAGAACACAATGCGACATGGGACACACATGGAAAAAGAGACAAGAAGAGACTGTGAAACTAAGGGACACATAATCCAAAAGAACAGCTACACCAGGAGACCTACAATAGACGCAGAGAGACAGAAGGGGTCAGAGAGAGGGCGATCATACCGTGGTGCAGAAGAGAACACAATGCGACATGGGACACACATGGAAAAAGAGACAAAGAAGAGACTGAAACTAAGGGACACATAATCCAAAAGAACAGCTACACCAGGAGACCTACAATAGACACAGAGAGACAGAAGGCGTCAGAGAGAGGGAGATCATACCGTGGTGCAGAAGAGAACACAATGCGACATGGGACACACATGGAAAAAGAGACAAGGAAGAGACTGTGAGACTAAGGGACACATAATCCAAAAGAACAGCTACACCAGGAGACCTACAATAGACACAGAGAGACAGACGGGGTCAGAGAGAGGGAGATCATACCGTGGAGCAGAAGAGAACACAATGCGACACGGGACACACATGGAAAAAGAGACAAAGAAGAGACTGTGAAACTAAGGGACACATAATCCAAAAGAACAGCTACACCGGGAGACCTACAACAGACACAGAGAGACGGAAGGGGTCAGAGAGAGGGAGATCATACCGTGGAGCAGAAGAGAACACAATGCGACATGGGACACACATGGAAAAAGAGACAAAGAAGAGACTGAAACTAAGGGACACATAATCCAAAAGAACAGCTACACCAGGAGACCTACAATAGACACAGAGAGACAGAAGGGGTCAGAGAGAGGGAGATCATACCGTGGTGCAGAAGAGAACACAATGCGACATGGGACACACATGGAAAAAGAGACAAAGAAGAGACT
The DNA here is from genome assembly GCF_964263255.1 of Lissotriton vulgaris. NCBI lineage: Eukaryota > Metazoa > Chordata > Amphibia > Caudata > Salamandridae > Lissotriton > Lissotriton vulgaris. Next base: position 129,213,389 of record NC_141685.1, read on the forward strand.
GTGAAACTAAGGGACACATAATCCAAAAGAACAGCTACACCAGGAGACCTACAATAGACGCAGAGAGACAGAGCGGGTCAGAGAGAGGGAGATCATACCGTGGTGCAGAAGAGAACACAATGCGACATGGGACACACATGGAAAAAGAGACAAAGAAGAGACTGAAACTAAGGGACACATAATCCAAAAGAACAGCTACACCAGAGACCTACAATAGACGCAGAGAGACAGAAGGGGTCAGAGAGAGGCCGATCATACCGTGGTGCAGAAGAGAACACAATGCGACATGGGACACACATGGAAAAAGAGACAAAGAAGAGACTGAAACTAAGGGACACATAATCCAAAAGAACAGCTACACCGGGAGACCTACAATAGACGCAGAGAGACAGAAGGGGTCAGAGAGAGGGAGATCATACCGTGGAGCAGAAGAGAACACAATGCGACATGGGACACACATGGAAAAAGAGACAAAGAAGAGACTGAAACTAAGGGACACATAATCCAAAAGAACAGCTACACCAGAGACCTACAATAGACGCAGAGAGACAGAAGGGGTCAGAGAGAGGGAGATCATACCGTGGAGCAGAAGAGAACACAATGCGACACGGGACACACATGGAAAAAGAGACAAAGAAGAGACTGAAACTAAGGGACACATAATCCAAAAGAACAGCTACACCAGGAGACCTACAATAGACGCAGAGAGACAGAAGGGGTCAGAGAGAGGGAGATCATACCGTGGAGCAGAAGAGAACACAATGCGACATGGGACACACATGGAAAAAGAGACAAAGAAGAGACTGAAACTAAGGGACACATAATCCAAAAGAACAGCTACACCAGGAGACCTACAATAGACGCAGAGAGACAGAAGGGGTCAGAGAGAGGGAGATCATACCGTGGTGCAGAAGAGAACACAATGCGACATGGGACACACATGGAAAAAGAGACAAAGAAGAGACTGAAACTAAGGGACACATAATCCAAAAGAACAGCTACACCAGAGACCTACAATAGACGCAGAGAGACAGAAGGGGTCAGAGAGAGGGAGATCATACCGCGGTGCAGAAGAGAACACAATGCGACATGGGACACACATGGAAAAAGAGACAAAGAAGAGACTGAAACTAAGGGACACATAATCCAAAAGAACAGCTACACCAGGAGACCTACAATAGACGCAGAGAGACAGACGGGGTCAGAGAGAGGGAGATCATACCGTGGAGCAGAAGAGAACACAATGCGACATGGGACACACATGAAAAAAGAGACAAAGAAGAGACTGAAACTAAGGGACACATAATCCAAAAGAACAGCTACACCAGGAGACCTACAATAGACGCAGAGAGACAGAAGGGGTCAGAGAGAGGGAGATCATACCGTGGTGCAGAAGAGAACACAATGCGACATGGGACACACATGGAAAAAGAGACAAGGAAGAGACTGTGAGACTAAGGGACACATAATCCAAAAGAACAGCTACACCAGGAGACCTACAATAGACACAGAGAGACAGACGGGGTCAGAGAGAGGGAGATCATACCGTGGAGCAGAAGAGAACACAATGCGACACGGGACACACATGGAAAAAGAGACAAAGAAGAGACTGTGAAACTAAGGGACACATAATCCAAAAGAACAGCTACACCGGGAGACCTACAACAGACACAGAGAGACGGAAGGGGTCAGAGAGAGGGAGATCATACCGTGGAGCAGAAGAGAACACAATGCGACATGGGACACACATGGAAAAAGAGACAAAGAAGAGACTGAAACTAAGGGACACATAATCCAAAAGAACAGCTACACCAGGAGACCTACAATAGACACAGAGAGACAGAAGGGGTCAGAGAGAGGGAGATCATACCGTGGTGCAGAAGAGAACACAATGCGACATGGGACACACATGGAAAAAGAGACAAAGAAGAGACTGTGAAACTAAGGGACACATAATCCAAAAGAACAGCTACACCAGGAGACCTACAATAGACGCAGAGAGACAGAGCGGGTCAGAGAGAGGGAGATCATACCGTGGTGCAGAAGAGAACACAATGCGACATGGGACACACATGGAAAAAGAGACAAAGAAGAGACTGAAACTAAGGGACACATAATCCAAAAGAACAGCTACACCAGAGACCTACAATAGACGCAGAGAGACAGAAGGGGTCAGAGAGAGGCCGATCATACCGTGGTGCAGAAGAGAACACAATGCGACATGGGACACACATGGAAAAAGAGACAAAGAAGAGACTGAAACTAAGGGACACATAATCCAAAAGAACAGCTACACCGGGAGACCTACAATAGACGCAGAGAGACAGAAGGGGTCAGAGAGAGGGAGATCATACCGTGGAGCAGAAGAGAACACAATGCGACATGGGACACACATGGAAAAAGAGACAAAGAAGAGACTGAAACTAAGGGACACATAATCCAAAAGAACAGCTACACCAGAGACCTACAATAGACGCAGAGAGACAGAAGGGGTCAGAGAGAGGGAGATCATACCGTGGAGCAGAAGAGAACACAATGCGACACGGGACACACATGGAAAAAGAGACAAAGAAGAGACTGAAACTAAGGGACACATAATCCAAAAGAACAGCTACACCAGGAGACCTACAATAGACGCAGAGAGACAGAAGGGGTCAGAGAGAGGGAGATCATACCGTGGAGCAGAAGAGAACACAATGCGACATGGGACACACATGGAAAAAGAGACAAAGAAGAGACTGAAACTAAGGGACACATAATCCAAAAGAACAGCTACACCAGGAGACCTACAATAGACGCAGAGAGACAGAAGGGGTCAGAGAGAGGGAGATCATACCGTGGTGCAGAAGAGAACACAATGCGACATGGGACACACATGGAAAAAGAGACAAAGAAGAGACTGAAACTAAGGGACACATAATCCAAAAGAACAGCTACACCAGAGACCTACAATAGACGCAGAGAGACAGAAGGGGTCAGAGAGAGGGAGATCATACCGCGGTGCAGAAGAGAACACAATGCGACATGGGACACACATGGAAAAAGAGACAAAGAAGAGACTGAAACTAAGGGACACATAATCCAAAAGAACAGCTACACCAGGAGACCTACAATAGACGCAGAGAGACAGACGGGGTCAGAGAGAGGGAGATCATACCGTGGAGCAGAAGAGAACACAATGCGACATGGGACACACATGAAAAAAGAGACAAAGAAGAGACTGAAACTAAGGGACACATAATCCAAAAGAACAGCTACACCAGGAGACCTACAATAGACGCAGAGAGACAGAAGGGGTCAGAGAGAGGGAGATCATACCGTGGTGCAGAAGAGAACACAATGCGACATGGGACACACATGGAAAAAGAGACAAGAAGAGACTGTGAAACTAAGGGACACATAATCCAAAAGAACAGCTACACCAGGAGACCTACAATAGACGCAGAGAGACAGAAGGGGTCAGAGAGAGGGAGATCATACCGTGGTGCAGAAGAGAACACAATGCGACATGGGACACACATGGAAAAACAGACAAAGAAGAGACTGTGAAACTAAGGGACACATAATCCAAAAGAACAGCTACACCGGGAGACCTACAATAGACACAGAGAGACAGAAGGGGTCAGAGAGAGGGAGATCATACCGTGGAGCAGAAGAGAACACAATGCGACATGGGACACACATGGAAAAAGAGACAAAGAACAGACTGAAACTAAGGGACACATAATCCAAAAGAACAGCTACACCGGGAGACCTAAAATAGACGCAGAGAGACAGAAGGGGTCAGAGAGAGGGAGATCATACCGTGGAGCAGAAGAGAACACAATGCGACATGGGACACACATGGAAAAAGAGACAAAGAAGAGACTGTGAAACTAAGGGACACATAATCCAAAAGAACAGCTACACCAGGAGACCTACAATAGACGCAGAGAGACAGAAGGCGTCAGAGAGAGGGAGATCATACCGTGGAGCAGAAGAGAACACAATGCGACATGGGACACACATGGAAAAAGAGACAAAGAAGAGACTGTGAAACGAAGGGACACATAATCCAAAAGAACAGCTACACCAGGAGACCTACAATAGACGCAGAGAGACAGAAGGGGTCAGAGAGAGGCCGATCATACCGTGGTGCAGAAGAGAACACAATGCGACATGGGACACACATGGAAAAAGAGACAAAGAAGAGACTGTGAAACTAAGGGACACATAATCCAAAAGAACAGCTACACCAGGAGACCTACAATAGACACAGAGAGACAGAAGGGGTCAGAGAGAGGGAGATCATACCGTGGTGCAGAAGAGAACACAATACGACATGGGACACACATGGAAAAAGAGACAAAGAAGAGACTGAAACTAAGGGACACATAATCCAAAAGAACAGCCACACCAGGAGACCTACAATAGACGCAGAGAGACGGAAGGGGTCAGAGAGAGGGAGATCATACCGTGGAGAAGAAGAGAACACAATGCGACATGGGACACACATGGAAAAAGAGACAAAGAAGAGACTGTGAAACTAAGGGACACATAATCCAAAGGAACAGCTACACCAGGAGACCTACAATAGACGCAGAGAGACAGAAGGGGTCAGAGAGAGGGAGATCATACCGTGGTGCAGAAGAGAACACAATGCGACATGGGACACACATGGAAAAAGAGACAAAGAAGAGACTGTGAAACTAAGGGACACATAATCCAAAAGAACCGCTACACCAGGAGACCTACAATAGACGCAGAGAGACAGAAGGGGTCGGAGAGAGGGAGATCATACCGTGGAGCAGAAGAGAACACAATGCGACATGGGACACACATGGAAAAAGAGACAAAGAAGAGACTGAAACTAAGGGACACATAATCCAAAAGAACAGCTACACCAGGAGACCTACAATAGACGCAGAGAGACAGAAGGGGTCAGAGAGAGGGAGATCATACCGTGGTGCAGAAGAGAACACAATGCGACATGGGACACACATGGAAAAAGAGACAAAGAAGAGACTGAAACTAAGGGACACATAATCCAAAAGAACAGCTACACCAGGAGACCTACAATAGAAACAGAGAGACAGAAGGGGTCAGAGAGAGGGAGATCATACCGTGGAGCAGAAGAGAACACAATGCGACATGGGACACACATGGAAAAAGAGACAAGAAGAGACTGTGAAACTAAGGGACACATAATCCAAAAGAACAGCTACACCAGGAGACCTACAATAGACGCAGAGAGACAGAAGGGGTCAGAGAGAGGGAGATCATACCGTGGTGCAGAAGAGAACACAATGCGACATGGGACACACATGGAAAAAGAGACAAGAAGAGACTGTGAAACTAAGGGACACATAATCCAAAAGAACAGCTACACCAGGAGACCTACAATAGACGCAGAGAGACAGAAGGGGTCAGAGAGAGGGAGATCATACCGTGGTGCAGAAGAGAACACAATGCGACATGGGACACACATGGAAAAAGAGACAAAGAAGAGACTGAAACTAAGGGACACATAATCCAAAAGAACAGCTACACCAGGAGACCTACAATAGACACAGAGAGACAGAAGGCGTCAGAGAGAGGGAGATCATACCGTGGTGCAGAAGAGAACACAATGCGACATGGGACACACATGGAAAAAGAGACAAGGAAGAGACTGTGAGACTAAGGGACACATAATCCAAAAGAACAGCTACACCAGGAGACCTACAATAGACACAGAGAGACAGACGGGGTCAGAGAGAGGGAGATCATACCGTGGAGCAGAAGAGAACACAATGCGACACGGGACACACATGGAAAAAGAGACAAAGAAGAGACTGTGAAACTAAGGGACACATAATCCAAAAGAACAGCTACACCAGGAGACCTACAATAGACACAGAGAGACAGAAGGGGTCAGAGAGAGGGAGATCATACCGTGGAGCAGAAGAGAACACAATGCGACATGGGACACACATGGAAAAAGAGACAAAGAAGAGACTGAAACTAAGGGACACATAATCCAAAAGAACAGCTACACCAGGAGACCTACAATAGACACAGAGAGACAGAAGGGGTCAGAGAGAGGGAGATCATACCGTGGAGCAGAAGAGAACACAATGCGACACGGGACACACATGGAAAAAGAGACAAAGAAGAGACTGTGAAACTAAGGGACACATAATCCAAAAGAACAGCTACACCAGGAGACCTACAATAGACGCAGAGAGACAGAAGGGGTCAGAGAGAGGGAGATCATACCGTGGTGCAGAAGAGAACACAATGCGACATGGGACACACATGGAAAAAGAGACAAAGAAGAGACTGAAACTAAGGGACACATAATCCAAAAGAACAGCTACACCGGGAGACCTACAATAGACGCAGAGAGACAGAAGGGGTCAGAGAGAGGCCGATCATACCGTGGTGCAGAAGAGAACACAATGCGACATGGGACACACATGGAAAAAGAGACAAAGAAGAGACTGAAACTAAGGGACACATAATCCAAAAGAACAGCTACACCAGGAGACCTACAATAGACGCAGAGAGACAGAAGGGGTCAGAGAGAGGCCGATCATACCGTGGTGCAGAAGAGAACACAATGCGACATGGGACACACATGGAAAAAGAGACAAAGAAGAGACTGAAACTAAGGGACACATAATCCAAAAGAACAGCTACACCAGGAGACCTACAATAGACGCAGAGAGACAGAAGGGGTCAGAGAGAGGGAGATCATACCGTGGAGCAGAAGAGAACACAATGCGACATGGGACACACATGGAAAAAGAGACAAAGAAGAGACTGTGAAACTAAGGGACACATAATCCAAAAGAACAGCTACACCGGGAGACCTACAATAGACGCAGAGAGACAGAAGGGGTCAGAGAGAGGCCGATCATACCGTGGTGCAGAAGAGAACACAATGCGACATGGGACACACATGGAAAAAGAGACAAAGAAGAGACTGAAACTAAGGGACACATAATCCAAAAGAACAGCTACACCAGGAGACCTACAATAGACGCAGAGAGGCAGAAGGGGTCAGAGAGAGGGAGATCATACCGTGGAGCAGAAGAGAACACAATGCGACATGGGACACACATGGAAAAAGAGACAAAGAAGAGACTGAAACTAAGGGACACATAATCCAAAAGAACAACTACACCAGGAGACCTACAATAGACGCAGAGAGACAGAAGGGGTCAGAGAGAGGGAGATCATACCGTGGTGCAGAAGAGAACACAATGCGACATGGGACACACATGGAAAAAGAGACAAAGAAGAGACTGAAACTAAGGGACACATAATCCAAAGAACAGCTACACCAGGAGACCTACAATAGACGCAGAGAGACAGAAGGGGTCGGAGAGAGGGAGATCATACCACCGTGGTGCAGAAGAGAACACAATGCGACACGGGACACACATGGAAAAAGAGACAAAGAAGAGACTGAAACGAAGGGACATATAATCCAAAAGAACAGCTACACCAGGAGACCTACAATAGACGCAGAGAGACAGAAGGGGTCAGAGAGAGGGAGATCATACCGTGGAGCAGAAGAGAACACAATGCGACATGGGACACACATGGAAAAAGAGACAAAGAAGAGACTGTGAAACTAAGGGACACATAATCCAAAAGAACAGCTACAGCAGGAGACCTACAATAGACGCAGAGAGACAGAAGGGGTCAGAGAGAGGGAGATCATACCGTGGTGCAGAAGAGACACAATGCGACATGGGACACACATGGAAAAAGAGACAAAGAAGAGACTGAAACTAAGGGACACATAATCCAAAAGAACAGCTACACCAGGAGACCTACAATAGACGCAGAGAGACAGAAGGGGTCAGAGAGAGGGAGATCATACCGTGGTGCAGAAGAGAACACAATGCGACACGGGACACACATGGAAAAAGAGACAAAGAAGAGACTGAAACTAAGGGACACATAATCCAAAAGAACAGCTACACCAGGAGACCTACAATAGACGCAGAGAGACAGACGGGGTCAGAGAGAGGGAGATCATACAGTGGAGCAGAAGAGAACACAATGCGACACGGGACACACATGGAAAAAGAGACAAAGAAGAGACTGTGAAACTAAGGGACACATAATCCAAAAGAACAGCTACACCAGAGACCTACAATAGACGCAGAGAGACAGAAGGGGTCAGAGAGAGGGAGATCATACCGCGGTGCAGAAGAGAACACAATGCGACATGGGACACACATGGAAAAAGAGACAAAGAAGAGACTGTGAAACTAAGGGACACATAATCCAAAAGAACAGCTACACCAGGAGACCTACAATAGACGCAGAGAGACAGAAGGGGTCAGAGAGAGGGAGATCATACCGTGGTGCAGAAGAGAACACAATGCGACATGGGACACACATGGAAAAAGAGACAAAGAAGAGACTGTGAAACTAAGGGACACATAATCCAAAAGAACAGCTACACCAGGAGACCTACAATAGACACAGAGAGACAGAAGGGGTCAGAGAGAGGGAGATCATACCGTGGAGCAGAAGAGAACACAATGCGACATGGGACACACATGGAAAAAGAGACAAAGAAGAGACTGAAACTAAGGGACACATAATCCAAAAGAACAGCTACACCAGGAGACCTACAATAGACGCAGAGAGACAGAAGGGGTCAGAGAGAGGGAGATCATACCGTGGTGCAGAAGAGAACACAATGCGACATGGGACACACATGGAAAAAGAGACAAAGAAGAGACTGTGAAACTAAGGGACACATAATCCAAAAGAACAGCTACACCAGAGACCTACAATAGACGCAGAGAGACAGAAGGGGTCAGAGAGAGGGAGATCATACCGTGGAGCAGAAGAGAACACAATGCGACATGGGACACACATGGAAAAAGAGACAAAGAAGAGACTGAAACTAAGGGACACATAATCCAAAAGAACAGCTACACCAGGAGACCTTCAATAGACGCAGAGAGACAGAAGGGGTCAGAGAGAGGGAGATCATACCGTGGAGCAGAAGAGAACACAATGCGACATGGGACACACATGGAAAAAGAGACAAAGAAGAGACTGTGAAACTAAGGGACACATAATCCAAAAGAACAGCTACACCAGAGACCTACAATAGACGCAGAGAGACAGAAGGGGTCAGAGAGAGGGAGATCATACCGCGGTGCAGAAGAGAACACAATGCGACATGGGACACACATGGAAAAAGAGACAAAGAAGAGACTGTGAAACTAAGGGACACATAATCCAAAAGAACAGCTACACCAGGAGACCTACAATAGAAACAGAGAGACAGAAGGGGTCAGAGAGAGGGAGATCATACCGTGGAGCAGAAGAGAACACAATGCGACATGGGACACACATGGAAAAAGAGACAAGAAGAGACTGTGAAACTAAGGGACACATAATCCAAAAGAACAGCTACACCAGGAGACCTACAATAGACGCAGAGAGACAGAAGGGGTCAGAGAGAGGGAGATCATACCGTGGTGCAGAAGAGAACACAATGCGACATGGGACACACATGGAAAAAGAGACAAGAAGAGACTGTGAAACTAAGGGACACATAATCCAAAAGAACAGCTACACCAGGAGACCTACAATAGACGCAGAGAGACAGAAGGGGTCAGAGAGAGGGAGATCATACCGTGGTGCAGAAGAGAACACAATGCGACATGGGACACACATGGAAAAAGAGACAAAGAAGAGACTGAAACTAAGGGACACATAATCCAAAAGAACAGCTACACCAGGAGACCTACAATAGACGCAGAGAGACAGAAGGGGTCAGAGAGAGGGAGATCATACCGTGGTGCAGAAGAGAACACAATGCGACATGGGACACACATGGAAAAAGAGACAAGAAGAGACTGTGAAACTAAGGGACACATAATCCAAAAGAACAGCTACACCAGGAGACCTACAATAGACGCAGAGAGACAGAAGGGGTCAGAGAGAGGGAGATCATACCGTGGTGCAGAAGAGAACACAATGCGACATGGGACACACATGGAAAAAGAGACAAAGAAGAGACTGAAACTAAGGGACACATAATCCAAAAGAACAGCTACACCAGGAGACCTTCAATAGACGCAGAGAGACAGAAGGGGTCAGAGAGAGGGAGATCATACCGTGGTGCAGAAGAGAACACAATGCGACATGGGACACACATGGAAAAAGAGACAAAGAAGAGACTGAAACTAAGGGACACATAATCCAAAAGAACAGCTACACCAGAGACCTACAATAGACGCAGAGAGACAGAAGGGGTCAGAGAGAGGGAGATCATACCGTGGAGCAGAAGAGAACACAATGCGACATGGGACACACATGGAAAAAGAGACAAAGAAGAGACTGAAACTAAGGGACACATAATCCAAAAGAACAGCTACACCAGGAGACCTACAATAGACGCAGAGAGACAGAAGGGGTCGGAGAGAGGGAGATCATACCGTGGTGCAGAAGAGAACACAATGCGACATGGGACACACATGGAAAAAGAGACAAGGAAGAGACTGTGAGACTAAGGGACACATAATCCAAAAGAACAGCTACACCAGGAGACCTACAATAGACACAGAGAGAGAGAAGGGGTCAGAGAGAGGGAGATCATACCGTTGAGCAGAAGAGAACACAATGCGACATGGGACACACATGGAAAAAGAGACAAAGAAGAGACTGAAACTAAGGGACACATAATCCAAAAGAACAGCTACACCAGGAGACCTACAATAGACGCAGAGAGACAGAAGGGGTCAGAGAGAGGGAGATCATACCGTGGTGCAGAAGAGAACACAATGCGACATGGGACACACATGGAAAAAGAGACAAAGAAGAGACTGTGAAACTAAGGGACACATAATCCAAAAGAACAGCGTCACCAGGAGACCTACAATAGACGCAGAGAGACAGAAGGGGTCAGCAGGGCCGGACTGAGAACAGAAACCGGCCCTGGCAAACTGCTCAGCTGCCCCCCCCTGGGGCAGGGGGAGTGCAGGTGAGCAGTTTGTGACGGACGGTTTCGCCCGATTTTGTTACCGGGGGCCGACATTGCCGATCCCCGTAACAAAAACGGCCCCCACCCTAGCAGCCTACCGGGGAAACGCCCGGTGCCTGCTATGGCCAGTCCGGCCCTGGGGGTCAGAGAGAGGGAGATCATACCGTGGTGCAGAAGAGAACACAATGCGACATGGGACACACATGGAAAAAGAGACAAAGAAGAGACTGTGAAACTAAGGGACACATAATCCAAAAGAACAGCTACACCAGGAGACCTACAATAGACACAGAGAGACAGAAGGGGTCAGCGAGAGGGAGATCATACCGTGGTGCAGAAGAGAACACAATGCGACATGGGACACACATGGAAAAAGAGACAAAGAAGAGACTGTGAAACTAAGGGACACATAATCCAAAAGAACAGCTACACCAGGAGACCTACAATAGACGCAGAGAGACGGAAGGGGTCAGAGAGAGGGAGATCATACCGCGGTGCAGAAGAGAACACAATGCGACATGGGACACACATGGAAAAAGAGACAAAGAAGAGACTGAAACTAAGGGACACATAATCCAAAAGAACAGCTACACCAGGAGACCTACAATAGAGGCAGAGAGACAGAAGGGGTCAGAGAGAGGGAGATCATACCGCGGTGCAGAAGAAACACAATGCGACATGGGACACACATGGAAAAAGAGACAAAGAAGAGACGGGGACATCTTGGGATACAGACTGGCAGAGAGTAGAGACACTCAGAATAGAGACACACCAGGGGTCGGACACAGGGAATACAATCAGAGACATCTTGACAGAAGCAAAGATTAGCACACACAGTGACAACATACTCAGGAAATAGAGAAATGAACAAACGAATCGGTAGGCCGGTGCCTCCAACGCCAGTCGAATCTTCGCTCATGCCCCGGCACAGCGAGGTCATATACACCTGTGCACTTCAGTGCGGCTCATAAAGGGCACTGGATGGCTCGGCGCATATACAGGGCACGGCAGAACACGGACCCAGGCAGATCTATGCACCTGTACGCAGCACATAAAGGACACAGGGCAATCACCCAGGCCCTGGCCCAGGGAGGGGATATGCACCTGTGCACTTCAGGGTGGGTCAAATGGCAATGGAGGGCTCAGAGCTCATACAGGGCACTGCAGAACAGAACACTACAAAATGTAGTTTGAAACAATAATTTGTAAGCACTAACATGCATAATCTCCAGCAAGATGTCTCATTGAGTTAAATTGCTGCTGACATCGGTTTTGATCGGAAGAACCAGCAAAGCCAACTTAATTGTCCATCCTAGCCTGACTCTGGACGGGTCTGTGATTGATGTGAGCAGTGGCTTGGTAGGCCTCAGGTGTCCCGTGTCAATGAGACATGGGTACTTGGCTTTCACCCTCGACTCACACTGCTGCACGGCCTTGGCATCGTCGTCATCGTCGTCCTCTGCACCTCTCCGCATGCGCAACAAGGTCCCAGAGGTGTCAGGAGCACCCCGCCGCTGCCATCTGTTCATTCGAAGGCGGAAGCCAGTATTGCCCTGTGGTGGTTCCACTGACTGACTCCCCGTGCCTTGGTTACCCAGAAACATCTCTTCCTCAGTCTGTGGACCCGTTCTCCACAGCCCGGGACGTCATCCTGCCTCATAAACGAAGCAACTTCGGATGCTTCGCCCCCCACCAAAGTCCGGGCTCACTAACGGTCACATCCAGATTATAATCCCCGATGGTGTGCCACCTGAGCCAGTAGCAGCAACCACTCACTGCTTAGAGCAGTCGGTAATTGCAAGAGCAGTGTGTCAAAGCCGCGCGGCACCGCTGCAATTAATCATGTAGCCTGGAGCCAGGCGCGACAGGGCGGGCAGGTTCATTGATACATTGTAACACTCTCAGCCACTCCAGAGCTGAGAGCAGACCATTTTTAACTATTTAGGAACTACTGAGTCCAGCAAGCAGCTGCTGGAACCATGTCTCGGAGCAGCAGAGCAGGCGCAAAGGTTCACACACACCGCAGGTGGTGCGCGCTGGAAAGTGGCACTAAATGCATGACAATGCATTTCAGTGCGGTGTTGGGGAACACCGCACTGAAATGCGTGAGCGTCACACCTGATGCGTGATACTTAACAGGCATGGATGGTGACAGGTGCACTGCACCATGCAGAGGGTGACAGGTGCGCTGCACCGTGCAGTGTGGCTGGTGCACTGCACCGTGCAAAGTGTGACTGGTGCACTGCACCGTGCAGAGGGTGACAGGTGCGCTGCACCGTGCAGTGTGGCTGGTGCACCGTGCAGAGTGTAATGGGTGCACTGCACCATGCAGAGGGTGATGGGTGCACTGCAGTGTGCAGAGTGTGACTGGTGCACTGCACCGTGCAGAGTGTGACTGGTGCATTGCACCGAGAATCAGGGTGACAGGAGCACTGCACCATGCAGAGGGTGACAGGTGCACTGCACTGTGAAGAGTGTGACTGGTGCACTGCACCGTGCAGAGTGTGACTGGTTCACTGCACCGTGCAGATGGTGACAGGTGCACTGCACTGTGCACGGGTGACTGGTGCACTGCACCGTGCAGAGGGTGACAGGTGCACTGCAGAGTGTGATTGGTGCACTGCACCCTGCAGAGGGGGACAGGTGCACTGCACTGTGCAGTGTGGCTGGTGCACCGTGCAGAGTGTGACTGGGGCACTGAACCGTGCAGTTGGTGATAGGTGCACTGCAACATGCACAGTGTGACTTGTGCATTGCACCATGCAGAGTGTGACAGGTGCACTGCACCGTGCAGAGGGTGACAGGTGCACTTCACCGTGCAGAGGGTGACAGGTGCACTGCATTGTGCAGAGTGTGACTGGTGCACTGCACCGTGCAGAGTGTGACTGGTGCACTGCACCGTGCAGAGTGTGACAGGTGCACTGCGCAGAGTGTGACTCACTGCACCGTGCAGATGGTGACAGATGCACTGCACCATGCAGAGTGTGACTGGTGCACTGCACCGTTTAGAGGGTGATGGGTGCACTGCACCGTGCAGTGTGGCTGGTGCACCGTGCAGTGTGACTGGTGCTGTACTGGTATTAAACCTTAAAGTGTCTTGTTATAAACATTAAATGGGGAACCGCCACCAAAGGGAGTGCACAGAAGACCTCTACCAGGGGCCCCATATTTTTGTCCATTTACCTGGGCATCCCCTGCTCTCATATACCACTCTTTCAGCCTGTATGCACCAGTCCATATTGGCCGCCCAGTCCCTGTGTTGGGGCACCTTTCCTACCTTCCATGTTCTGGTTATGTTGCGTTTTGCTATTATACAGCCCAGCGAAGCCCATGTTTGTTCAGTTCGAGAGAGGTCATTGGCGTCCCAAATGTTTAGGAGACAAAGTCGAGGAGAGGTTGCTATAGGTGTATGGCATATTTGGGACATGGTGGACAAAATCGTACTCCAGTACTGTTGAAGAACAGGACAGTCCCACCACTGGTGTAAGAAGGTGCCCGTGGAACGACAGCCTTGGGGACAGAGTGGGGAATCAGAGAGACCCATTTTAACAAGTGCTGCGCTGGTATAATAGGCCCTGTGTAAGCTGTATGAGCTTGAAGCAGAAACCGCCAGCCACTTCCCAGGGAGAAGCCAGAGCCTCCCTCCAATCTTCATCAAATAAGTCTCCCACGTCATCGCACCATTTTGTGCGTAGTTTGTCAAGAGTCTCCAGGGAATTATTAAGTATTTTATGGTAGGTCAGGGAGATGGCCTTATCCGGGAGATAATCGTCTAGAAGCCTATCTACCAGAGGCAAGGAGACGGGTAGATCGGAGCCCCTGGGAGTTGCCTTACACAATACACTAAGTGCCTGAAGATAACGAAATGTTACCCCCTCATGCAGTTGGTATTTTACTTGTAGTTCACGGAATGGAACCACCGCACCTTCCTGCACAGGTCCCCAAATCCCCAAATCCCACTTTTCAAACCCTGGATAACCTGAGAGCATACCCAATTGGCACGATTCCAGTAATGAGGTAACCTGCGAATTTTCCCCTTCCAACCCAGCGCTGTGGTTGCCCCATGCCAGATTGAAACTGTGGTAGAGGTCGGAGTATATTGGGTAGATGCCTGAGCCCTCCTGACAATGCCCGTGGGTAATTGCCGCGCCTCAAGGTCCGACGTCTGGGTCCGCAGTTACTTAACCGTCGTTTCCAGCTGCGTCGTGGAGTGTTTAAGTGTTGTGACAGAGTCTTCGTTTGCCTTGACCCTCTCCCCCATGTTTCTCAGATCGGTGCATATGAGGTTGACATCGATTGAGACAGTGTCAATTTCATGTTCCAGTGCTGTGCGGACTCCCCAGATAGCCTCCATGATGTCCAGCAACGTTGGAACCCTGTCTTCAGTGTGCTGCGTCGCCTCCACACCAGCCTGCTTCCCCTCAGCTTCATCTGACTTCGAATGGGCACTTTTGGACAGTTTTTGCAATGAGGATTGCCTGGGGCCCCATGCAGAGGCCATTGCGTCCCGCTCTCTGCAGTTCGCGGTGGCCGGTGCGGACCTCCGTCCTCGGAAAGCTTAAAGCAGCAACAGCTGCGAGCTGGGCCACCTCTCACCGGGTGCCCTCTATTCTATTTTTTACGTGCTATCAGGTTAGTATCAGTTAAAAAAATGGTCAAATAAACTATACTAGGTGATCAAATGTTCATGAGTCCATTGTGGGGCTGCGTAACGGTGCAGTCAGAGGCAAGGAGGTTTGTGGCCCCATATTTGCCCAGTGATTTGGCCGCTCTGGTGGCAAATTTGGTGAACCGAATGTTCAGCTTTGTATTTTCAGAGCTCAAGGTGGCTATTATCGCCTGGCGACATGTACGAGCTCCGAGTTTGTTCCATTCGTCACGCAGTAAGTTCCTCCTGTCATTGAGCAATACGGGACACACGCAGGTTATGTGCTCCATTGCTTCAGAGTGGTAACCGCATTTTCTACATTCGGTACTGACATTTAAGTAAATGCTTTAAAAAAGGCCATTCTCCCAATCTCAGGACCATACATTTTAACCTCCAAAAGAGTGCAAACATACATGATAAATAAGATGATTCAACGCCCAGTTTGAAGTCAAAAATAACCTCCCAGGCATGTTTCCTTCTAGAGCGATTTGCCCTGTCTGAATGAAAGGACCATAGCTGGACACTTCACTTAATAACAGTCTTTAACGCCAGCTGTAATGGATTTGTTCCCCAGTATTCCTTGACACAGAGTAGCTTCAAGGAATGGTTGAGATGATGCCCTGTTTTTGGCTGGATTGGCTGTTTAATATTTAATTCCAAAATCTAACCTCCAAGCTGCCTTCCGGGGAATTGCTCAGTCTATTGCAATGCTTGATAAACGTGCCGACCGTAACAACATGATGGTCTAATAGTCCACGTTCAATTTGGACTTGCGACGAGGATCTTGGCAGGCGCCATGCTCATTTAAAAATGTTTACACATAGCTGGCGTCGTGTTACAAATGCTTGGAGTGGTGTGGCTCACTGGTTAGAGGCGGCAGACCTGTAAGCAGAGAACGGCCCGGGACCAGGGTTCAATTCCCGACGCGGCAGGGTCTTGAACCAGGGTCAACGGGCTCGATAATTCTCGCCTCAGTGCCTACTCTAACCAGGGAACACACTCGGCAACTCTGGGCATTAAGCTTACCTCATCTCCACAACGGCCCCCACAGACGCCGGGGATGCCTGGTTTCACCCTGGAGATACCCAGTAAGGGACCATCTCACAGGGAAAACTAGGACGGGTTCCCCAGCGGTCTATAGCGCCAGGACACTCGGGTAGAGTAACAGTGCGCTTTACAAGTATCCCACATTTACATTTACATGTACGCCAATGACACCCAACATTACCTGGGAATCTCTGCCTTTGAAGATATTAGGTCTCTCAATGCAACTCTACAAAAAACTCAACATTGTTCTGCAACCACCACAAGCTAAATACTCTCAAAAGCCAACTCCTTTAATTGCACCCCCAAACAATCGCAAAACAATGAATGAATGAATGAAACATTTAACAGCTCTCAATTGCATGCCGCATGTGATCTATTCCACGTAGTCAGTGGGACTAATGCTGGACAAGAACTTGAATATGCAGGAGTATGTCAATTCAGATACCAGAGGAGCTTACTTACACCTGGGCATCTTAAGGAAAATCAAACCCTTCCTCCCCCTCAATGACTTAAAGTCAGGTGCTCAAGCCCTAGTGATTTCCAGGCTGGACTATGGAAATGTAACCCTTTGCGGCCTTCCTAGATCAAAGTTGGCCCCCTTAGGGTCTCCTTTAACTCAGCTGCAAGGCTTATTACTGTATCTAAATGCAAAAACCACATCACACCTTATTTGAAATCACTTAACTGGCTCCCTTACGAGGCACAAATTAATTTTTAATTTGCATGCAAGGCACACAAAGCCATACACTCCAACACCCTGAGGTACATTGAACGAAAAACTAGAGCTGCCTGGTGGCTCTGGAACCTCAAGAAGCACCACGTCTTTACTGTTTAAACTGCAGAAATTCAAGAAGAAAACTTACAATCGAGCCTACTCTGGCAATGCCCCGAGAATCTGGAATTCGCTACCATCTGAAATCCGATTTTACTCTACAACAGCACCTTTTAAAAAATATGTGAAAGTGTTACTAATGAACACATTCTTGCTTTAGCTCCCTTGATACTGTTGTTGCGATGGTTATTATTGTTTATTATTGCCTGTCTTATCTGGGTCTCTGCGGGTGGTTCCTCCATTGGACAGAAGGAGCGTCGCCCCACTTAAATGTCCTCAGAAAAGCCCCAGAGACGACAAATACAATGATAATGAAGTTAATTCATTACCATTTCATTTTATGTCAACCTGGCCTGACTCAGGAAGGGGCGGGGCCTGGTGAGTGGCAGCAGTGGTGGGCTTCCTGTGCAGTAGTTTATAGTGCGCATGTCCCTTTGGCCGGCCGTCTTCCGAAGGGCAGCCTGAAATGAGCACTATAAACCTCTCAACTCATCCGTCTTAGACAGATGGGTTGAGAGCCTGCACACGCATTTACTGTCCACGGGAGCCCCAAGACACACCTCTCCCTCCAATGCTGGAGCTTCTCTCAGGCAGAGAGCAGTGCCTCGATTGGTTAAGTAGCTTAGCTGGGGTACTGGTTGTAACATAGCAAAAGAAGAGGACTGGTGCGAGAAGGATCTGCCTGCACAAGCCGTATTTATTCTATGCCCCACACATTGCCCCGCCATCACTGGTTTCTCTCACCCTAATCGTTTATGTAGCGCTATTTTGGACTAATAGGAGCTCTTCCCCCGCTTGGATTCTGCTACTTCCTGTATTGTTCCTGTGATTGTTAGTATTGTTTATTATTGTCGGCCTTGCCTCTTTCTTGCACCCTGATAATTTGTAAAGTGCTCTGATTATGTCCTGAGTCATGTTTGCACTATGTAAAACTTTAAATAAATAAATTACTTCAAAAAAACATTTCGCTGGATCCCCACCGAAACCAGGAAAACTGTCACCCATGCTCTGGTCACGAGCCGACTGGACTACGGAAACACCCTCTACGCGGGTACTACAGCAAAACTCCAGAAGAAACTCCAACGAATCCAAAACGCCTCAGCCAGGCTCATATTAGACATCCCACGCAACGAACACATCTCTGGTCACCTGAAAGACCTCCACTGGCTCCCCGTCAATAAGAGAATCACTTTCCGACTGCTAACCCACGCACACAAATCACTCTACGACATCGGACCAGAATGTCTCAACTCACGACTGTCCTTCTACACCCCCTCCCGACAACTACGTTCTTCCAGCCAAGCCCTCGCCACTGTACCTCGCATCAACAAGACCACCATGGGAGGCAGATCCTTCTCATACCTGGCTGCTAGAACATGGAACTCACTCCCCACTTACCTTCGCCTTACCCAGAACCACCTAGCATTCAGAAAGCAACTTAAAACATGGATATTTGACAAGTAATCCTCCTCCCCTTCCTAAGCGCCTTGAGACCCTCTGGGTATGTAGTGCGCTATATAAATCCTTTGACTTGACTTGACTTGACATTACGCTGTATTTACTTTCTGGTTTTACTTTTCTCAAATGTTTTTTAGCTAGTTTTAGTTTGCCAGTTTTGAGGTTGGGCTAGTCTGTTGTTTAGTTGTTCCACCTCTAACTTTAGAGCTTGAGATAGCACACCAGCCTGGCTGCATACGAGTTAAAAGCTGTGGTGCATCTGAGCACACCCTGCCAACTTAGGGTGAACTGGGGGTGAGTGTTTGATTTGCTCAAACGCTCCGTCCATCATCCTCTTTTGTATCGCTTTGTTCGCCCTAAGTGTGGCAGGGTATGCTCAGACGTGAGTCCCTTACTCACTTGGCCACTGGATTCAAGATAGCCTGGCTGATGAGGATTATGAATCCGAAACCGGTCCCAGGATGCTTGTTTCCGGTCCAGGGAAGACATGGCTTAGCAGTTCGGGCTGGACTGTTCCCACGAGACACAGGGTCAGCCTGATTTGCATATAGACATGTCTGAACTGGGGTGGCTGAGTGGGCTAAAGAATGGTGATGGATTAAACCCAGATCAGTTGACTGGGGGTGAGTGTTTGATTTGCTCAAACGCTCCGTCCATCATCCTCTTTGTATCGCTTTGTTCGCCCTAAGTGTGGCAGGGTATGCTCAGACGTGAGTCCCTTGCTCACTTGGCCACTGGATTCAAGATAGCCTGGCTGATGAGGATAATGAATCCGAAACCGGTCCCAGGATGCTTGTTTCCGGTCCAGGGAAGACATGGCTTGGCAGTTCGGGCTGGACTGTTCCCATGAGGCACAGGGTCAGACTGATTTGCATATAGCCATGTCTGAACTGGGGTGGCTGAGTGGGCTAAAGAATGGTGATGGATTAAACCCAGATCAGTTGACTGGGGGTGAGTGTTTGATTTGCTCAAACGCTCCGTCCATCATCCTCTTTTGTACCGCTTTTGGCCGCCATAAGTGTGGCAGGGTATGCTCAGACGTGAGTCCCTTGCTCACTTGGCCACTGGATTCAAGATAGCCTGGCTGATGAGCAGCTGCTGCGGCTCATCTGAAGGCAGAGCTATTGCCGGGTTATGGAGATCTGTAATCGAGGTGGGTGGTTATTACCTCTGCTCCACCGACAGATGGAGGCCTATCCGCCAACTCTGAATCAGAGGGACAGACTTCAAAAGTAACTCAAACTAGAAAAATCATTAAAGAAAGTTGTCTGCTGGACTGGAACATCCAGGAAACTTTGAAAGAATCCACAATGATGGCTGTAGGCCAGAAATACCACATGTACAAAAGTAATCTCAAAGCAAACCAGAGCAAGGGCACAATCAGCTACCAAAACGACCTCAGCACTAATAGAGCACAATCGAAAGGAGCCGCAATAAGACACTGGAGGAAATAGGGGCCATATGTACAAATCTACTCACAGAAAAAATGAACACATGCAACTAGCAATAAAAAGTACCTTTTTGTGATTCGCTATTTGATAATCGCAAACAGCTGTGTACATCTGTGTGTTTTACACTGTTAGCGGTTCCCTGTGGGTTGCAAATAGACCTACCTCATTAATATCAATGAGGTTGGTTTCGGTTTGGGACTCATTGGGAATCGCAAAAATTCACAGGGATGGTGGCCTGCTGGGATCAACAGACCACCATGTCTGTGACTGCTTTTCAATAAAGCAATGCTTTATTTTGGAAATGCAGCCCGTTTTTCTTAAAGGCAAACAGGATGCATTTAAAAAAATAAAATGAAAAGTTTTCTTCACATTGTTTAAGAGTAGGCAGTGGTCCGTGGAACAAGTGCCTGCTCTTAAAAAATGTTTTACAAACATTCACAAAGGGGAAGGGGCCACTTGGGACATCTTCCCATTTGTGAATGGGTTACCACCTACCTGAGGTAGGAGGTAAAATGTGAATGAGGGATGGGGTTGGAGTTCTGTTCCCACTGTCTGTGGAACGGGTCTAACAATAGTTAGCATTATAAGTCACATGATAAGGAAAAGCATTCCTGTAGTAATCCAAACATGGGACCGTGGTGGTATCAAATACCCGTCACGATACTAGTGCGATATTGTAGAAACTTTCTGTCACGCTGCGTTTGGAGACTTTGATGAAAAGCCAATTGCAATGTGTCCATATTCAGTCTCACCAGAAGCTCTAGCTCGGATGAGAAGCATCTCATAGATATTGTCTCTCTAGGGGGTTCATAATAAACCACAGTATTCAAGTGCCCCGTTGTGCCTGCGGTAACAGAGTCATCAGATTCCTCCATGGAATTGTACGATTGTAAACTGGAAGTGTCACCAGTCCCTGTTGCCCTTCGCCAGGAACTCAAGTTATCTTCATTGTTGAGCTCGATTAGCGTAATCTCCTGCAGGGTCGGAAGAGGATCAGAGGTTCTACCCGGAGGACTACTTTGTTGTAGCGGAGTGAGACGACAGTAGTGAATCGGCCATATAATGCTTTTTGATACTTGTCAATTCTTTTGGAGCCAATAAGAGAAGGCGGAATTAAAGTTTGTGCGCATTTTACCCCCAAAACAGGTACAGGTGGGCGAGACGCTGGTCCACATACTTGTTTATCAGGACTCTGTTTGTGTACTCGATCTCCTGCTTGGGGGGTTCACCCTCCTGTAAACAGCCAAACCTTCTCTTCACTGGTGGCAGAATCAGGATGCTTGACATTCAAAAGCACGTCTCTGAGCTCTTGTGCTCTCTGCTCTGTAAAACAGTCAAACGCTGGTCTAGGTCATAAAGATTGCTCACAGCGCAGTAAGATGCAGCGCACAGACTCCTCACAGTGCAGTAAGATGCGGTGCACAGATCTCTGAGTGCAGTAAGATTCAGTGCAGTAAGATGAAGGGCGGTGTACACAGATTCATCAGTGTAGTAAGATGCAGTGCCGGGTGCGCTGATTCCATATATTGCAGTAAGGTGTAGTGCAGTGCACATACCTCTCACAGCACAGTAACATGCAGTGCAGCAGTGCACGGATCCCCTCTTTAACACCAAAGATGTCCACACACACCCTAAGGGCGGAAGGAAAGCCCCCCAGGGCCCCAGGATTGAAGAGCCCAGCTCAGCCCCAGGGGCCCGGATAGAAGAGCCCAGCTCTGCCCCAGGGGCCCCCCCGGATAGAAGAGCCCAGCTCATCTGGGCTTCTGTAGAGATTTCCTCCAGGTTTATTCAGTCTATTTCTACAAACAAAGCATGAGGTGCTGACAATCTCCTACCTGAGCAGAGACCTGTGCAGACGTGTCCAGGCTCTCTCCTCCTCCTGGGGCTAGGGGGGGGGGGGGCAGAGCTGGAGTCTGAGGGGGGTAGGGGCAGATCTGGGGTCTGTGAGTGTCTGAAGATGAAGGTAACTGCAAAGATAGACAGACAGGGCTCCTTCCTCCTCTGCAACAGGATGGACACGAGCACAGGGAGGAAGTGATGTCAGCACTCGCTGCTGGTGCTGTCTCTGACGCCGCTGACCCGGAAGAGGAAACCCTTCTCCCTTTCATGCAACGTGCAGCTCAGCGGGTTTCATCAGCAGACGAGGAGCCCCCTCTGGTGGCCGCTGACGGAACCGCCGCCTCCAGGCTCCACCAGTGAATACATTTCATTCAAACAAGCATTTATACCTGTAAAGACCTGGGATTTCAGATGTCACAGATGTGAATGTTTTTAAGGGTCAGACAGTTCAAGTACAGGGCCTCACACTTGGTTGCTGCTGTGGAAAAGTATTTATAGCTTCACTTCAGATGAGCATCTTCCAAACACTGATGTAGAGGACTAAAGAGTATTTACAGAAAGGTGACAACTGGAAGTGACAGTCTGTATTTAAATGAATGAATCTGTATTTCAATGAATATATCTGTATTTCGATGAATATATCTGTATTTCAGTGAATATATGCAAATATGGGCCAGTTTTGCAATTAAACTGGACAGCTTATTTGCTGGTTTTTCAAATCCACAGCATGGTACATAGGAAAGTAAACAGAAGAAAACACCATGGCGATTTAAACACCAGATCAAATAGAATGAGGCATAGGTCATGTGTCAAAGCAACAATTAAAGGAAAAGCTTATTTCCAATTTTCCTGTGTCTGTGGCTTATTCCTTATATTTTATACCGTTTTATATCCTCGAACAAGACTGAAATTTAGGCCTGAATTAGGTTTTGAGTTTTTGATTTAAGAGCACAACTGTCTCCTTAATTATCAAGATAGCGGCATCTTCCAGGCTTTGTTGTTTTGTTTACAGTAACCACCTCCCTCTCTCAACAAAGATTCACTGACAAAAAATAAAGCAATTTATCTTTGAAACAATGAATTCCTAAGATAGAGATATCAAGAATGAACCAGAAATGTCTCACACCGTTTGCATTGTATCATACAAATGAGTGGATGTTACTGGTCTGAGGAACAGGTAAGGGGCATTTCACTACTCTAAAATATTGTACTCCTTCACATAGGCTCCTATATCATAGTACACTCGTCATCAGTACACCGTTGATTAGTGAGTGCGTCAACTCTTTGTAGCATTGTTATGCAAGCAGCCTTGAGTGCCTCGACAGCGACATTAGTTTTGACGTGCATACATCAAAGCCCTCAAACCTCACTCATCACGAGTGACACTCACACATTTGGAGGTCATTTGAAACGGACAAAAATGTTATGCATGTAGGTGAACTTGTTCAATCCACAAAGAGGGTATGAAACATGCATGAAAAAATAAGAGATGAACGTTGTGTCTTCAGTGACTTCTTTAAGTTTCTCGTTGCTCAAATGGGTGTACTTTCTGATATTTATGTTCCCTATATGTTTCATTGCTTGATCTTCCTTGCCTAAAAGTGTCACTCATAATCATTGAAATGTCACTCATAATTACACTAAAATTATGAAAATGTCGCACATAAGCAATCTGAAACCTTGGCAGCTCTGTGGATGTTTTCAGGATACGCTCATTCAATTGCAGGCCTCACACTTGGTTGCTGCTGTAGAAAAGTATTTATAGCTTCACTTCACATGAGCATCTTCCAAAACCTGATATAAAGGACTAAAAGTATTTACAGAAAGATGACAACTGGAAGTGACAGATTGTAGTTCATGGAATAAATGAGAATATTGGTTCGAAGTGCAATTAAACTGGGTAGCATTTTTCTTTTTCTTATTTTTTTTAAGACCTTTATCAGGTTTTTCAAATGCACAGCATGGTTCACAGCAAAGTAAACAGAGAAAAATACCACACACATGTGCACACCAGATCAAATACCGTGTGTGGAATAGTTCATGTGTCAAAGCAAAAACTTAAAGAAAAACTTGCTAATTTTCCTATGCCTGTGGGAAATTCCTTATATTTAATATAGTTTTACGTCTTCGAACAAGACTGAAATTGTGGACCAAATTAGGTTTTGAGTTTCAGGTTTAAGAGCACAATTGTCTCTTAAAATATTAAGTTTGCGGCCTCTGTCAGGCGTTGATACTTGGGACTGTCTCTTTGTTGCTTTGTTGACCACCTCCCGCTCTCAATCAATTAAATACTTTATTTCGCATAAAAGTGCATAAAAGTAAATAAACATTTACAATCATTTAATAGAAAATACATAAAAATACTGCTGGTACAGGGGCAAAAATATCTTACAACACTAGCAAGCTTGTTTTAGATCAGCCACCCCGCAACAAATCGACTTTAAAAAATTCACAAAAGACAATACGCCATAAGAAGCATGAATTATTTATTGTGTTTCTCTCCATATGGTCAATAATCCTAGCTTTTAGGGTAAGTGTTGGATAGAGTAGGGGTAAAAATTACTATTTCCACTCCAGTGAGAGCAACAGTAGAGTAAGGTTTGGATAGTGTAGGGGTAAAAAATACTATTACCATATACCCCAAAACCCATACCGACCCTAAAACAAAGAAAAATCCCCATTATTGACCTTATAATGCGTTGAAATGGCATGCATTGTAATGGTATGTGTTGCAATGATATGCGTTGTAATGGTATGCGTTGTAATGGTATGCGTTGCAATGGCATGCGTTGTAATGGTATGCATTGTAATGGCATGCAATATAAATGCAGTCGCGTTGCAACAGCTGCATTGTAAAGGTAGTATGTTGTAATGACCGCGTTGTAATGGATGTTTCCCTTAAACAATGAATTTGAAAGATAGAGCGAAAGTAAGAGACACCTTTTGCCTTCCACACTCCATTTTTAGGCTCTTTCAAACGCTTTCCATTTTACCTTTCTCATTTTAAAGATACCTTACTTATTTGTACATTGCTTATTTGTACTTTCATGCCACGGGGGAATGTTGTTATAAATGTTTGGGGTGGCTTTTTGTTTTTGAATTTACTGTGAGGTATACAATTCGAATTTGCTTGAATACGATTTGGATTTGCTTGAATTTGAATCTGCTTGAATCACTTTTACCTGCATTCAAATGGCAGCGGTGCAACTCCACTGCGAAGACTTCACTTCCCCGCTCCAGTGTTTAGCCGTGGGCGGGGCAGCTTACTCTCTAACGCTTCTTAAGATGTTCAAAGTACAGATGTGCCACTGGTGTACTGAAGGCGAGCCTAAGGCAAGCCCATCTGCGCCTGTCATGATCCCGGAAGCAACCAGATTCTAGCACATCAGACGACCTCAATGGGAAGAGCAATTGCTCCTGCTGCAGATAATGTCTTGCCAATGCCCAGTGCTTCAGGGGCAAAGAAATGCATGTGACAAGAGAGATCACTTATGAAAGGTCTGCAGGTTAAACCTTTCAGCACAATCTAAAGCACCTGAAAGAGAAAGGAATCTAGACTATTCATGAAATACACATCAACAACAAGAGAAATACCGACTGAGAAGGGCTCCTCCACCAGCCCCATGCATGGTCAGGACCGCATATTTTCTATTCACTACAAATTTGTTACTAAAGATGACTTCATCAAAGAGCTGGTACTGGACGTCATTACTGATACAATTGTTTTTCTAGGTTGATACAGTCCCCATGTTTTGTCTGCAGCCCACCTTGGTCCAGTTTGATATCGCTGTTTGCCGATTACCTGGTCTTCTGAAGTACTTTCTTTGCCTGTTGTTGCTGCCGCCTAGAGCCTCCTGAGATTTGTGGGCTCAATCCTTACATCAAGCCATCCACGCGCTTTCCTCGCGGACCGCGGACTGCCGGAGAACTACATCCCCCAGAAGGCAGTGCGGTCTCGCGGGAAGAGGTGCGAGAGGACCCACGTCACCACCACATAAATCTGCCAGGGAGACCCCGCGGCACGGGACGCTGTTTGCCGATTACCTGGTCTTCTGAAGAACTTCCTTTGCCCGTTGTTGCTACCGCCTAGAGCCTCCTGAGATTTGCGGGCTCAATCCTTACATCAAGCCATCCACGCGCTTTCCTCGCAGACCGCGGAGTGCCGGGGAACTACATCCCCCAGAAGGCAGTGCGGTCTCGCGGGAAGAGGCGCGAGAGGACCCGCGTCACCACCACATAAATCTGCCAGGGAGACCCCGTGGCGCGGGACGTGCGCGGGCTCGCCCAGGCAAAGCCCTGTCCAAGGGCAGGTCCATCTGGGCCCATCCTGGACCGTTCGAGGCCGGGCTGGGCCACCCCCATGATATTGCCATTCCAAGGACAGCTGGACCCTGCAACGGTGAGTGGAGTGTATTTTTTAAAGTACCTATTGAATGTCTGGGGTAAAACACACCATGGTGCAAACGAAATCCAACCGCCACAGCTCGTAATGCTACGTCTATAGATACTATGTTGGAAAGGGCGATGGACATAGTCAGTACCGAGATCGAACTGACAGAGAGACGTTTGTCCCTGGGTCTCACAAAACCCCAACCTGCAGTACAAGTTGAGAACACTGATATAAGTGACCCTCAAATAATGGTATACAATGAGGCTGACCACTGTCCACACCCATTAATTGGAGATAACTTACTGAACGTGGAAGGCTCTGACCATATAGGTGCAATAGTGGACTCTTTATCTAGGAGCTGCCCAATTGACATTACAGTTTTGGTTAATTCGGACATATCCCCTAACCCTGAGGTATGCGGAGTGAAAAGGAAGAGGAAGGCGGTGAAACCAGTTTGCTCCAAACGGAAACAACATCCACGCTTGAACTCAAAATGCACAACATTGAATACATGGATTAAGGGGCTGAAGGCCATAGTAGACCTAATCCCTAGTAGTGACTCAATTAATTTAGTTTCATTGGATGTTTTAAGTAACTCTGTATACACACAGACGGAGCCCACACAGGCTGCTTTTTCTAATTTAACACTTGGAGACACTGCCATAGATAATATTATAGACACACGGTATGAACGTGTTAAAGGGATTGTTGATAAAAGCTTTGCAAAACTATGGAAGCGTCTAGATCGCCTGGAATCCTTAACCACTAAGGCAAAATCTCCCTGTAGAGAACCTATTCAGCAGCCTGAAAAGGCCAGTCCCCAGGGAAATTTAGCCCAGAGTGGGCAATATGTACCTCAAACTGCAAAGTAGTTATCTGCCCTCTGTGATATTAACAGTAAAACTAATGATTCTGCAGCTTTAAAAACACGCATTGAACCTGCTAATATTCAAAACATGAGTGTCATTTGTGCTCATGACGGCCCGACAGTCCGCTCGAATACTGTCGATATTAATATCTGCAAACATATTGAGCCAAACAAGGATGTTTTAAATCTTTTTAAATCTACCTCCAGCATCTTGCCCGTATGCTTTGGTTCTTGCAGGGGTACCTCCATTAGAGAAAAACAAATTAGAGTCCTGGGAACAACTTCGGAACAAAAGTGTGGATTGGCAGGCTAAATACAAAGGGTGCAGGAGGTGGGATATACATGATATTCTAATGGTACGAAGGGTGGGCTGGGTGGGACCGGTAGAAAAAACTATTATGGGTGATTGTATTGTTACCAACTTTCGCCGACCAGGTTTTGTTAGATCTATACTAGTTGTTAGAGAGACTAATTGCCCCCTACCCACAAACATATGTACACAACCCCTCGGCTTCTTTTACAGACCACCACCGACACAGTGCTCATTCATTAGCCCATTTTCCCAATCAGTAAATAGGTTCTCACCCATCTCTGACCTAGACACTCTTGATTGACCTTTTTCTAAATCTCAACTGACTGTTTCTGTATTCGCGGCACCCATGGAGACTCCTAAAATTAATATTGACACCGAGGTGGAAACTGTTTCTCCAAATGATCATTCTGACTCATTACTACTGGTGCTGAGATGGAATGTGGCTGTTCTGGCTCCTAAACTAGGCATTGAAGAATGGGTTAATATGGTAAATACATTTGATATCCTTATGTTCCAGGAGACCTGGGCAACTAAAGAATTATACCTAGAAGGATATGAGTGCTGTAATATTATACCCCCTCACCCCAAACACGGTAGACCCTCTGGCAGTTTATCAATATGGGTCAGTATCGCATCAGGTTGCAGACCGAAATTAATTCCCATTAGAAACGCTAACTTTCAAGTACTGATTTATACACGGGGTTTCTATTTGTTTTATTAATTTTTATAATAATGACTTCTTATCCACACCTCACGTTGATTTTGTTAATCTTTTTAACTTTATTTCGGACATGGATAATCTACTGGGAAAGCATAAACCGGTAGGGATATGTTTGGGAGGTGACTTTAATGCGAAGATAGCAGGGGGAAATACTGCGAGTCCCACCCATCATATCTCAGTTAATCCATGTAAGAGAGGACACAAATTAATAAACCACCTATCAAATAGCAGCCTTTTAAATGTTATGGATATTGTTTCTGTAAATAATGGGGAAGGTTCAACACTGTCTTATAGAGGTTTTGGTTGAGCCTCAACTATAGACTATGTTTTTATATCTGCACCATTAGAAGATCATCTGGTTTTGGCAGAGGTTAGGGCATCGACTTTTGGGGATCGCAATCCCATCTTAGTCTCTTTCTGGGCAGCCCCGAGACCCAAAACTAGAAAGGAGGCAGGGGCTGGCAATTTAGACATTTCCACTTATAACCTAAGAGTTAAATGGAAAGCATTGGACTGCACGAAGGTGTTCCAAAAGATGGTATAAAACTATCCATCGCTCTGTGAGACTTGCCTAACACTGGATAACCCTAACCCAGAGGCAGTCTCTGCTTTTATCTTACTATGCGCAGGTATTAAAGAACTAATCTCCAGACCCGCAGATACACCTACACCCAACCCTAGGTGGTTTGATAACATTTGCTCCAGGGCTAACAGAGAACTCAGAGCTGCCCTATCAGCTTCCCCTAGAGATCCTAACCTCATTAGAGTACTAAGACACACTTATAAAAGAGCAGTAAAGCACAGGCGAGATGAAAAGAGCTCAGCCTAGGGGCCCCCGGATAGAAGAGCCCAGCAGAGCCCAGGGGCCCCCGGATAGAAGAGCCAAGCTCAGCCCAGGGGCCCCGGATAGAAGAGCCCAGCTGAGCCCCAGGCCCCCCGGATAGAAGAGCCCAGCTCAGCCTCAGGGCCCCCGGATAGAAGAGCCCAGCTCAGCCCAGGGGCCCCCGGATCGAAGAGCCCAGCTCAGCCCCAGTGCCCCCGGGATAGAAGAGCCCAGCTCAGCCCAGGGGCCAAGGATAGAAGAGCCCAGCTCAGCCCCAGGGTCCCCGGATAGAAGAGCCCAGCTCAGCCCCAAGGGCCCCCGGATAGAAGAGCCCAGCTCAGCCCCAGGGGCCCCAGATAGAAGAGCCCAGCTCAGCCCCAGGGGCCCCGGATAGAATAGCCCAGCTCAGCCCAAGGGCCCCCGGATAGAAGAGCCCAGTTCAGGCACAGGGCCCCCGGATAGAAGAGCCCAGCTCAGCCCCAAGGGCCCCCGGATAGAAGAGCCCAGCTCAGCCGCAGGGGCCCCAGATAGAAGAGCCCAGCTCAGCCCCAAGGGCCCCGGATAGAATAGCCCAGCTCAGCCCCAGGGCCCCCGGATAGAAGAGCCCAGCTCAGCCCAGGGGCCAAGGATAGAAGAGCCCAGCTCAGCCCCAGGGCCCCCGGATAGAAGAGCCCAGCTCAACCAAGGGGCCCCCGGATAGAAACCCCAGCTCAGCCCCAGGGGCCCCAGATAGAATAGCCCAGCTCAGCCCCAGGGCCCCCGGATAGAAGAGCCCAGCTCAGCCCAGGGGCCCCCGGATAGAAGAGCTCAGCTCAGCCCAGAGGCACCCGGATAGAAGAGATCAGCTCAGCCCAGGTGCCCCCAGATAGAAGAGCCCAGCTCAGCCCAGGGGCCAAGGATAGAATAGCCCAGCTCAGCCCCAGAGGCCCCCGGATAGAAGAGCCCAGCAGAGCCCAGGGGCCCCCGGATAGAAAAGCTCAGCTCAGCCCAGGGGGCCAAGGATAGAAGAGCCCAGCTCAGCCCCAGGGGCCCCGGATAGAATAGCCCAGCTCAGCCCAGGGCCCCCCGGATAGAAGAGCCCACACAGCCCCAGGCCCCCCGGATAGAAGAGCCCAGCTCAGCCCCAGGGCCCCCGGATAGAAGAGCCCAGCTCAGCCCAGGGGCCCCCGGATAGAAGAGCTCAGCTCAGCCCAGGGGCCCCCGGATCGAAGAGCCCAGCTCAGCCCCAGTGCCCCCGGATAGAAGAGCCCAGCTCAGCCCAGGGGCCAAGGATAGAAGAGCCCAGCTCAGCCCCAGGGCCCCCGGATAGAAGAGCCCAGCTCAGCCCCAAGGGCCCCCGGATAGGAGAGCCCAGCTAAGCCGCAGGGGCCCCAGATAGAAGAGCCCAGCTCAGCCCCAGGGGCCCCGGATAGAATAGCCCAGCTCAGCCCCAGGGCCCCCGGATAGAAGAGCCCAGCTCAGGCCCAGGGCCCCCGGATAGAAGAGCCCAGCTCAGCCCCAAGGGCCCCCGGATAGAAGAGCCCAGCTCAGCCGCAGGGGCCCCAGATAGAAGAGCCCAGCTCAGCCCCAGGGCCCCCGGATAGAAGAGCCCAGCTCAGCCAAGGGGCCCCCGGATAGAAGAGCCCAGCTCAGCCCCAGGGGCCCCGGATAGAATAGCCCAGCTCAGCCCCAGGGCCCCCGGATAGAAGAGCCCAGCTCAGCCCAGGGGCCCCCGGATAGAAGAGCTCAGCTCAGCCTAGAGGCCCCCGGATAGAAGAGATCAGCTCAGCCCAGGTGCCCCCGGATAGAAGAGCCCAGCTCAGCCCAGGGGCCAAGGATAGAAGAGCCCAGCTCAGCCCCAGGGGCCCCCGGATAGAAGAGCCCAGCAGAGCCCAGGGGCCCCCGGATAGAAGAGCCCAGCTCAGCCCCAGAGGCCCCCGGATAGAAGAGCCCAGCAGAGCCCATGGGCCCCCGGATAGAAGAGCTCAGCTCAGCCCAGGGGGCCAAGGATAGAAGAGCCCAGCTCAGCCCCAGGGGCCCCGGATAGAATAGCCCAGCTCAGCCCCAGGGCCCCCGGATAGAATAGCCCAGCTCAGCCCAGGGGCCCCCGGATAGAAGAGCCCACACAGCCCCAGAGGCCCACGGATAGAAGAGCCCAGCTCAGCCCCAGGGGCCCTGAATAGAAGAGCCCAGCTCAGCCCCAGGGGTCCCGGATAGAAGAGCCCAGCTCAGCCCCAGGGGCCCCGGATAGAAGAGCCCAGCTCAGCCCCAGGGGCCCCGGATAGAAGAGCCCAGCTCAGCCCCAGGTGCCCCCGAATAGAAGAGCCCAACTCAGCCCGGCTCCTGCAGAGATTCCCTCCAGGATTATTCAGTCTATTTCTACAAACACAGCAGAAGGTGCTGACAATCTCCTTCCTGAGCAGAGACCTGTGCAAACATGTCCAGGCTCTCTCCTCCTCCTGGGGTGCACGGGGGGGGGCAGGGCCTGGAATGAAGGAGGAGCCGGGAGCCGAGCGGACGTGGATCGTCTCGGCTCCCGGTTCTCGAGCTGCTCAAACCCGGCTCTGGGCTGCTATGGCCCTTTCTCTGATCGCCCTTTTTCCCCACATGAAGCGGAGCGAGTGGGGCATCTGCGGAGCAACTGCGATCGCTCCTAGCTAGGCGGACAGGTCCGATCTCCCAAAGAGAGGGGGGAGAGGGCGGTGGCGCTCAAGTTGGCGGGCGGCACCTCGCCTTGGACTTCGCCGACTGCGGCCGCAGCTGGGAGGTAGGATTGCGACCTGCGCTCCCCCGGCTTGTCCAGACTCTCGCTGATTGTCGCGGCAGCTGACGGGACATAAGTCCATCTAGCCCTACTTTGACGGCGACCACCACTGAGGGAATCCTCCCAGCGCCTGCCTGACTCCAAGATGGCGGCCGGCGGCGACTTCCGGATGGCGATCGCCGCTTCCTCTGGCTCGCCCCAGCTTCTCCCCGGCCTCTCGTCTATCCTGCGGCCCTCTCTTGGACTGTCTGGCCTGCCACTCGTCCTGCTGCCGTTTTGGGGGCCTCTGCCACTTCCGATATGCCCTGTGGTCCTGCTACACGGGCCGGATCTCCGGATCACTCACCCCTCCCCCCCCTGCAGCATGGCACCAATGGCACCAGTGTTCTGAATTTGCTGCAAATGGCTACCGGAGGCCACACTGCTTGCCCCCTTGCCGGCCCGCCGCCGATTCCCACACATCTTCCAGGGCGGTTGAATCCACACACAACCCACCGGCTGCCTTGGCAGCGCCTCACGGCCAACGCGTGACCGCACCAACACCTTCACCACCTTGCGCACTCTCACGCCCATCGAGCCGGATGACCGCAAGCTCCCCACGATGGCGACGCGCCTGCGGATGGCCTCCAGCTTCATCTCCGACCTGGGCTCCGACCTTCTCTCCTGGACTTCTTGACTTTTGTTCTGTCCTGACCGTCACTTTGCTGCTGTTTTCGGACAGTTTTCTCTGTACTCTAGCCCTCCTCCCATTCCCCTGTAATTTAACCCTTTTCCCCGTGGATGATCCTCAAATGTTTCCTCCCTTTTCTGCTTCCCCTTCTCTCCATACCCTTGCACCCCTCCCACCCTCCCTTTGTGCTATGACTGCATCCACACTTATGGAACTCTGCTCTTGACTTATTGTAATAACTCTAATCACTGGTATTTGCTTTAGACCTTGCACCATATACCATTCCTATGCGACGAGAGTAGATCCAGTCATATCCCTTCCCTATGTATATAGAGATAACTCTAATCACTAGTGTATGCAGTAGACCTTTGTACTCTCTACCATTCCTATGTGACCCTTAGAGTATATCCAGTCATATCCCTTCCCATGTATATAGAGATAACTCTAATGACTAGTCTCCTTTGTGACTTTTAGAGTATATCCATGTGTATCCCTTCCCTATGTATATAGAGATAACTCGAACGACTAGTCGCCTATGTGACTGTTAGAGTTTATCCATGTATATCCCTTCCCTATGTATATAGAGATAACTCTAATTACTAGAACATGCAGTAGTCCGCTTTGCTCTCTTCCATTCCTATGTGACTTTTAGAGTATATCCATGTGTATCCCCTCCCTAAGTAGATAGAGATATCACTAGTATATGCCTAGAGTTTATAGATTTGTATCTCCTCCGTGTTTGACTTTATCTGTTGTACATTTGCAATTTTTTTCTGTTTGTACCTTTTTTTATGGCGCATGTAATCCTAAATCCGTATGTTTTCAACTGGTTCTTATGTAAGTCAAAAATTTGCAAATTTTTTGTACCGTCAGTCCTTATGTTTGAAACTGGGTCCTATGCAAAGCGCTCTGACACCTTCGGGTAAAGTTCGCGCTATATAAAATCGCACAAATAAAAAAAAGATCTGGGGTCTGAGGGGGCAGATCTGGGGTCTGAGGGGGGCCCCGGGGCAGATCTGGGGTCTGTGGGGAGGTGCAGATCTGGGGTCTGGGGGGGATAGGTGGTATGGGATCTGAGGGAGGGGTCTGTGAGGGTCTATACATGGCGGTAACTGCCCACCAGACAGGGCTCCTTCCTCCTCTGCACCAGGCTGGACAGACCAGGAGAGGCCAGAAGTGATGTCACCACCGCTGCTGGTGCTGTCTCTACCGCCGCTGACCCGGAAGAGGGAACCCTTCTCCTTTTCATCCAATGTGGAGCTCAGTGAGATTCATCAGCAGGTGAGGAGCGCCCTCTGGTGGCCGCTGACGGAACCGCCGCTTCCAGGCTCCAGGAGTGAATACATTTCACACAAACAAGCATTTATACCTGTAAAGACCTGGGATTTCAGATGTCACAGACGTGAATGTTTTTAAGGGTCAGACAGCTCAAGTACAGGGCCTCACACTTGACTGCTGCTGTAAAAAAGTATTTATAGCTTCACTTCAGATGAGCATCTTCCAAACACTGTTGTAAAGGACTGAAGAGTATTTACAGAAAGGTGACAACTAGAAGTGATAGTCCGTATTTCAATTAATATATCTGTATTTCAATGAATGATATGTATTTCAATGAATATATCTGTATTTCAATGAATATATCTGTATTTCAATGAATATATGAGCATATCGGTCAGTTTTGCAATTAAACTGGACAGCTTATTTATTTATTTAACTGATGTATTTGCAGTTCTTTAAATCCACAGCGCGGTACATAGGAAAGTAAACCGAGGAAAATACCATGGAGTTTTAAACACCAGATCAGTGACAATGAGGCATAGGTCATGTGTCAAAGCTGAAGGGGACAGAGCTGTATCCTCAGCACTTCTTGAGTGGGGTGCAGGGGGGAGTTATCTAGACAGTCACCTTGAGGTTTGTCTTAAGCTTTCTAGAGTGTTCATAGGACTTTGCTCTTTCTGGTCCCTACACGCCGGGAAAGAACGTGCATGTGCGTGATCCAAAGGATCAGAATCAGCTTCCGGCCTGGCCATTGTAATGTCAGCCAAGCGCATTGCTCGCATTCTGGTTGTCTATTTGTACCATACGTTATCTTAATAGCATCTATCTAACATTTTCTAGCTTTACAATTGCACCAAAATGCGTTCTTATTAATGTCATTCTTTTTTTAAGGCCCTTGGATTTCTATCCATGGGCTGTGTGTGGATGCGTATCATTGGAAGAGATTTCTAAAGTATCAGGTTTTAAATTAGTTATGCCACTGATGGCCGTACGAACCACATATTCCTAAACATAATGGGGTGCATTGCAGTGGCGGCTTGTGACTTTTGAAAGTAGTAAGGCGTAGAAGTTGGGGCTGAGTGTTACATCGGAACCAAGCAAAGCAAGCAAGCCTGATCAACAAAAGGGGTTTGGGGGGTTGTCCCCTCTGTGAAAATGTTTAAAAAGAGTGCACTTTAATACAAAATTATTTTACATACAATTAGACATGGGGTCACAAATTAAAAAAAATTCTAGCAACTGCCTCCTCAAACTGACCGACTCGCGTGCACAACTGTACCTTTTATAATGTGTATATGTAATTGTGATTGTGTGTACATGTAGTGTGTATGAAGCATGAGCTGCTGTACTGTACCTGCTATGTGTGTGTAAAGCTTGTGCTGTTGTTGCCTGACTGTACATGTCATATGTAAGTGAGCGAGAGAGCGAGTGAAGCTTTTTCTGATACTGATGTGTGTGTGTGTTTCTGTATGTTTGTGAAAGCACATGTATGTGCAGAACTGCTTCTGCCAGAGTGTGTGTGTGTGTGTGTGTGTGTGTGAAGCTTGTGCTACTGTTGCCTGACCGGCCTGCTGTTCTGTGCGGGAGAGCAGTATGAAATGGTGAAGCTTCTGCTTGTTAGCGTAATAATCGAATCTCGAGAACAGTGTTTACACTACACAAACACTAAAACTGCTGGCCACGGACACTGCTTGCTGCTTTACTCACCAAAACATGGGGTGTGCAGCAGCGCCTACTAGTGCCTAGAAAACCTGCTCTCCGGCGCCTCGGTGACGCTGTCGAGTGGTGAACCGCCCTCCTCATACCTGACTCTCTCAGGGCTGACTCTACCTGATTATCTGCTCTGAGGGGTTGGAGAAAGTGGGTTTCCAAAGTCCACAATTAAGAGGTAGCCCCATCACTCCTCTCAGCGAGCCCTATGTAATTGCTGCGCAGTTTGGCTTTTTAAACCTTTCTTCGGGAGAGAGAAGCCCTTCATTACCAGGTCTTAAAAACTTGTGTCAACTGATAAGGGGGAGGCGTGAAGGAGCCGGGATAATGCCAAGCCCAGGAGCTATGTGCTCTGCCCATCGAGGCCTCTGCTACTGCCTGGCACCGCGGAACAGCTTTGGGGACGGATCTAGGAACCTACAGCCTACCAAACAAGCATTAAAAATGCAATAGGTCTCGCCTTTAATTAACTTAAAGCTACTTGCTTTGCTATACAATACCATTAGAAAAGCAAATGGCTTTAACTTAATAAAAGGCGAAACCTGTTGCATTTTCAATGCTTGTTATCGTATTGCCTCAAGGAATGGACTGCCACCGACCGCCTTCGCATTAGTTAAGAACCTTGGAGTTGTAAGTCTAGCTCAGCTAAGATGACAGTAGCCTTCCTGAGTGACCTTTAATTTGGGATTCAGTGCCTCCCTGCCCTGCCCGGCGTAAGCTCCATCGATCAGTGCAGCTTTTCAATGCAGCTTTTCAATGCAGAGGGCTTTACTCTGGATTTTCTTTTAGCCCTTTTAGTTCCCGAGTATCACAAGTCAGCATCTAAAATGGTGTAACCCAGCTAGAAGCTGTGGCCACACCTTGCCCTGCAGAGCAATTGGAAGCACTCGGGGGGAGGGGGCTTCACCAGGCCAGGTGTGGCATACAGCGGCATAGCATAGTAAGTGGAAACTTCAGAAAAACTTCAATCAAACCACCTGTAGCACATTATACAAAGGGCATTTTGAAGGGACACAAAACACCCAGAGATTCATTTTCTACAAACCGCTGAAGACTGCCCCATCTCATTGCTTCCTGCACCAGCAAAGATGCTGGAGATCCATCTTAACCAGCATTTGGCGGCGCTTTTGGACTCCTCGGGTCTCTTAGATCAATCCCAACATGGTTTTAGGAGAGGCCACCGCACGGAATCGGCCCTTACGATAGTGCTTAACAACATCCGCACTGAGGTCAATCAGGGACACACTGCCCTTCTGATCCTATTAGATCTGACAGCCGCCTTCGATACCCTATCTCCCTCGGTTCTTACATCTCGTCTGAGGGAGATGGGGGTAGATGGCGCGGCCTTGAGTTTATTGGCCTATTTTTTGGATCAGAGGAAGCAGAGGGTCAAGCTGGGAAAATTTCTATCTCCACCCACTCCTGTGCAATGTAGGGTCCCATAAGGGTCGGCATTAAGTCCGACCCTGTTCAACATCTATGTGGCCCCACTTGCCAGGCTTGTGAGATCGTTTGGGATGGAGGTAGTCTCCTACGCTGATGATACTCAGATCCTGGTGTGCCTCTCTCATTCTGGGAATGCCACCATTCATAATTTTAGAAGTTGCATGGATGCAGTTTCTAAGTGGATGATTCACAATTCACTAAAACTGAATGGGGAGAAGGCCGAGATTCTGGTATTTGGTGGAAACTCTAACATCTGGACAGCCGAATGGTGGCCTCCCTCGCTTGGAGTCTGTCCCACACCAACAGACTCTGCGAGGAACCTGAAATGAAATGAAATGAAATTTGACTTGTAGAGCGCATGGCTGCCCGAAAGCGTCCCAGCGCTTGCTTAGGGAACCCGTCCTGGTATTCCCCTGTGAGATAACCCATTACTGGGCCTCCCCAAGGTGAAATCCAGGCATCCCGCTGCGAGGGGTCGTTGTGGAGATTAAGCAAGCTATTGCCCAGAGTTACAGAGTGGGACTCTATGATTGGAATAGGCACCGAGGCGAGAATTGTCAGGTCCGGGGAAATTTGAGCCCAAGACCTGCCGAGGCGGGGAATTGAACCCTGGTCCGGGCCAGACCTCTGCATCAGGGTCTGCCGCTCCAACCACTTGAGCCACACTTCTCCAACCTGGGAGTGATGATTAACCCAGCTTTTTCAATGACACAGCAGGTAAACAGGACTGTTGCTACCTGCTGGGGCATCATTAAGATTCTGCGGAAAATGAAACACTACCTATCTCCTCGGGCTCGCAAGCAGGTTGTTGTTGCACTTGTCGCTTCGCGACTCAATTATTGCAACGCTCTGTATGTTGGCGTTAATAAAGGGCTGGTGCAGCGCCTTCAGACTGCCCAAAATGCTGCGGCCAAATTCGTACTGGATGCTCCCAGACGCTCCTCTGCCACTGCCGCGAGGAAAAGCTTGTACTGGCTCCCCATCGAATCCAGGATTGCCTTCAAGACTTTGTGCTTGACATATGGGGCACTTGCTGGTAAGGGGGCGGGTGGTATAAGGAATTTGTTGTTTCCTTATGCACCGGGTAGAGACCTCCGTTCATCAACTAAGAGCTTGTTGGAGGTGCCCCGTGTCCGAAGAAGTAAATGGGGTGGTAGGGCGTTCTCAACGGTAGCACCTAAGCTGTGGAACAGCCTTCCCCTTGAAATCAAATCCCAACTGTCGGTCCTGGAGTTTCGGAAAGCTTTGAAAACATGGCTTTTTTCAAAGGCACAGTACCCGCCTTAGCACGAAACACCATCACGCCCGCTCTTACGTTTGAACAACTTAGATGGACTGAGTAATTCATCCCAAGCCTTTTCAGCTGTTGTGGCCTCAATCAATGCACTATATGCATATGGAACATCCTCAATGTACACTGATCGCACACTATATCAATAGCCCAGTGTTCCCCAAAAACATCAGTTTTACAATGGTGGCAATAAACAACAACTGCACATTGATTTCCAAAGACAGCATCAAATACTGCTTACCCAAAAAATCCCTTTGCTTAAACAAGGCCATTATGGATTGCGCCACAAAATAGATATAACACATCGGTTTAAAAATATTTTTCTATCACAATCTATATTTAAAACAAGCATTTGCAATGCAATAGGTCTCGCATTAGGTAAGTTTGAGTTATTGGTATTGTAAATGACAATCTTTTTAATTTATGTGTTGGTTTTGAAAATAGCGAAATTAATAGCTTTGTCATTTACAATGCCAATAGTTTTAACTTTCGCAAACGTGACACCTATAGCATTTGTAATGCAATATGTGTTGTATTTACATGACTTAGATGTATTAATATTACAAATAACAATGGCTTTTACTTTTTTTAAAATTAATACTTAAATAAATGTTATTGTAATTTATAATGGCAATAGCTTAAACTTTTGTAAATAACTTTTGGGAAGATTATGTTCAGTGTATTTTATTGTGATGAAAATCCAAGAACAGAAGTGAAATATTACCATCTTTTTGTGACATTTGTAATAAAGCTTGAAACATTGAGAGAACATATTAGAACCATGTGGGCTTTGGGTAGGGGCGGATCGGAATAACAGGCGTGGAGGCCGTATGTAGTGAGCTATGTCTTTAGCTGTTTTTATTATCACACACAGATATAGGGTTTGTAGAGGTACAGGCAACAAAGGGTTGGAGAGGGAAGGTCCTTGAAGGCAGTCGTCAGGGAGGAATAATCCGGGATGAGCTTGCGTGGTACGTCTTCTTCTTCCAGACTTGGGGATCCGGTGGCCCTCGGAGTTAAAGAGAGACAAAACAGGGCAGTTTAGGCCTCGTCGTTGGGTACTGACCGTTGACACCAACACCCGGTTTGTGAGGGGGTAAAGGAGAGAGTGGGGAGGGATCGGAAGGGTCAAAGACGGAAGGGAATACAAGCGGGAAAGGCAGAGGGTGAAAGTCGTGAGGGGTCCGGTGTGGGAATTCTCTATATATAGTGTCTCGGGGAGTGCGCGTATATACAGTGCTCCTAGGAGTGCTATACAGTGAGGGGATGGCTTATATACACTATTATACAAGTCGACCTGAAGTTCAGGAGACAGGGTACTCACATGCCCCGCCGCAACTCTTCTCCGAGTTGCGGCCGCTCTCCAGCCACCTCCTGGGGACTCCACCAGTCCTCGCTCCAGATCTCTTCCTCCTCGCCTCCGGTCTTCGCTTCTCCTTGGTCTCCGATATCTCCGTCCACCGCCTCCAGTTCTTGGTATGCTGTCTCCTGCCACGAGTCCGCCGTCAAGAACCCTGCTCCTTCTCCGCTGCGTCCTTTTCCGGATTCCGGTCCGGGACCATAGGCGGGACTTCCGGGGTCAGCGACGGGTACTTCCGGTTTGTCGTCACTCGTATTCGATTCCTGCATGGAAAGGGAAAGGGGAGTATGCCGGGTTGCCAGGGACGCGGTGGGACCATCATCGGAGCCCAGAGAGTCGGTACTGAGCCATCGCCCAATAGAGGTAGGGGAAGGTTCCGTTCCACATCCCTTTCCCCTAGCCGTCTTTCTACTAGAGATTGTTGGGGGTGGGAAACGAGACAAGTAGTCGGCATTTCCCTGCTCCACCCCTTTCCGATGTAGTGTTTTAAATCTATAGGGCTGAAGAGTAAGGAACCATCGTAGAACACGGTCATTGTGTCCTTTGTTTCTTGCCATCCATTCTAATGGCGCATGGTCCGTATATAAGGTGAATTCGCGACCGTCCAGGTAATAACGAAGGCTTTCTACGGCCCATTTAATAGCCAAGGCCTCTTTTTCGATCACTGCATAATTCCGCTCCCGGGGAAAGAGTTTCCGACTAAGGTAGAGGATTGGTCTCTCATTACCGTCCCTGTCTTTCTGGGACAGCACGGCCCCTATACCCTGGTCTGAAGCATCCGTTTGAAGGATAAACGCCTTGGTGTAGTCGGGACTAACTAGAACGGGTTCGGAAACCAGAGACTGCTTCAGTAGGCTGAAGGCATGAAGCAATTCCGGGGTTGGATGGCATAGGGCCTCTTCGGCTTTTGTGGACTTTTTGAGGAGATCTGTTAAGGGAGCAGCTGTTTGAGAGAAGCGGGGAATGAACCTCCTGTAGTAGCCCAGGAGGCCCAGAAAAGCCCTTAATTCCTTCCGGGTTTGTGGAAAGGGGATGGATTGTATGGCATCTATTTTTTTGTTTTGTGGTCTGATGACAACCTCGCCCAGGAGGAACCCCAGATATTTTACTGTTTGAGCGGCCAGTGTGGTCTTGGAGGGATTGATGGTAAAGCCACGGCTTCCCAGCGAGGAAATTACTTCTTGTAAGTGATGTAGGTGTTGGGCCCAATTGTCGCTATAAATGATAATGTCATCGAGGTATGCCCCGGCGTATTGGGAATGAGGTTGGAGGACCTGATTCATGGCCCTCTGGAAGGTGGCGGGGGCACCGTGAAGGCCAAAGGGCATTACCTTGAATTGAAACAGGCCATCCGGGGTTGAAAAGGCTGTTTT
This sequence comes from Lissotriton vulgaris, assembly GCF_964263255.1. NCBI lineage: Eukaryota > Metazoa > Chordata > Amphibia > Caudata > Salamandridae > Lissotriton > Lissotriton vulgaris. The sequence continues at coordinate 129,254,634 of NC_141685.1, forward strand.
CTTTTTGTCCTCTGTGCGGAGGGGGATTTGCCAATAGCCTTTACAGAGGTCAAGGGTACTGATGAACTTAGCCTTGCCTATGCGTTCTACCATTTCATCTACCCTGGGTAACGGGTATGTATCAAAACAGGAGATTTTGTTGACCTCCCGGAAGTCTATGCAAAACCGTACCGAGCCATCCGGCTTCGGTACCAAGACAATAGGGGAATTCCAGTGACTGATGGACGGTTCAATGATGCCCATTTTTAGCATCATGTCGGTCTCCTCCTTGATCACCGTCCTTCGAGCCTCTGGAACTCGATATGGCCGTTGTCTCACGGTTTTCCCAGGTTCAGTCCGAATACAGTGTTCTATGACCGAGGTATGGCCTGGTAAGGAGGAAAACACCTGCTGAAGGGAGGTCAAGGCAGTACGTAGGTCTTCTCTTTGGGGTTCCCGCAAGTCGGGATCAAAACAGACCTCATAAGGGAGGACTGTTGGGGTAGCAAGACTGGACAGAACAGGTCGGGTCCTTCCCATCGTTTTAGGAGATTTATATGGTAAATCTGGGTGACCCCTCGCTGAGGATCCAACTCTATTTCATATGTCACAGGGGTTACCTGACGTAGGACTTCAAAAGGGCCCTGCCACTGACCCAGAAGTTTATGGTCTGAGGATGGCAGAAGGAGAAGTACCAGATCACCCGGGTTGAAGGAACGGGACCTAGTTCCCTTGTCATATTGACGTTTTTGAGAGGCCTGTGCCGTCAACAGATTCTGACGCACAATTTCTCTTATTTGTCCCAAGTGAGTTTTTAGGTTAGCAACATATTCTGGGAGGGGTTTGGTGCGATCAGGTTCGGCCTCCCAGGCTTCTTTTGCCATGTCCAACAGGGTTCGGGGAGCCCTCCCATATAAAAGTTCGTAAGGGGAGAAACCAGTGCTACTTTGGACCTTGCATCGGATTGCAAACAAGGCTAGGGGTAACATCTCTTCCCATCTTTTGCTTTCTAGGGCCAGTAGTTTCTTTAGCGTAGTCTTTAGGGTGGCATTATAGCGTTCGACTAGGCCATCAGTCTGGGGGTGATAAGCAGAGGTCCTTATCTGTTTTACACCAAGCTGTGAACACACCTGTTTCATAAGGGAGGAGACAAAGGGGGTCCCTTGATCCGTTAGGATCTCTCGGGGGAAACCTACTCGTGAAAATATTGATATGAGGGCTTTTGCAATGTTCTGGGTTGTAGGCTGGCGTAGGGCCACTTCTTCCGGAAAACGAGTGGCATAGTCTACCAAAACCAGGGCGTATCGACACCCACTTCGAGAAGGAAGCATAGGACCTATAAGATCCATGCCGACCCGACTAAAGGGAACGTCTATGAGGGGCATAGGCTGGAGGGGTACTCGGGGAGGGCGATATCGGCTGTTTTTCTGACAGACGGGACATTCCTGGCAGTATCGTTTTATCTGCTGATAGACCCCCGGCCAATAGAACCGGTCTAGGATGGATTGTCCCGTTTTTACATCGCCAAAATGTCCCCCTAATAGGTGGCTGTGGGCCAGGAACAACACTTTCTCCTGAAAGGGGCCAGGGATTAACAACTGTGAGGCTTGCTGAGGGCTGCCCTTTCTGTATAATAGTCCATTCCGTTTATAGAAGTAGGGACCTACTTGAAGAGGGTCTTCATTATCCAGAGCCCGGTTCCAGGCATTCTGTAACATGGGATCTTCCTGCTGAGCCGCCCGGAACTCCCTATCAGTTTCCCAGGGATGGTCGTTCACTTGAATGGGATATGCGGTAGTGTGATTTCTTTTCTCCTTCTTCTTTTGGCCCTTGGTTTTGTAGGGTTTGCCCGGCATGTCCGTACTATTACTGGCTTGGGGAAACGGTGCTTCTGCCCACCATTTCTCGAGTGAGTCTGTTGTTTTCTGGAGGAGGTGAGGAAGTCCGCTATAGTCACTGCCCAGAATTATTTGTTCCGGTAAATTGGGTACCAAGCCTACGTTCAGAAGGCTTCCTTGGTCGGCATGATGTTGTACCCGCACCCTGGCGGTGGGATAAGTCTTGGTGTCGCCGTGTACGCATTGGATGGCAACTGTACCGGTCATTGGTCCTATGCGAGTAGGCAGCTCCTGAGGGCGCAATACGCTTTGCCGGCAACCGGAATCGGCCAGAGCGCTTAATGGTTGACCGGCAATCTTCACCGGACAGTGAAAACGAGGGGGTTCCATCTCCGGGGTGTCACATACTAGATTTCTAACCAGCCCCACCTCCATGGGTTCTTCTCTCTGGGGGCATACTCTGGCGATGTGACCGTAACCCCCACAATGGTAGCACTGGGGTCCTGGGGTCGGTTGTCGGGGTAGGACTGGGTAGGGAAAAAGGGGAGTCGGTTCTGGTTTTCTAGGTAGTGAAGGTCTTTGGGCTCGGATGTGATTGGGGTGATGGCCTCGGGTTGGGTGTTCATCCTTTATCCTCTGCGTCTCCTGGGCACGACTGAAAGCGCTGGCGATTTCCACGGCCGAGTCCAGCGTCAGGCGGGCGTGCTGGCGTACCCACTTCTGCGTGGAGGGGTGTAAGGAAGCCAAAAATTGCTCCAAATATATTTTAGCCAAAATATCGTCTTTGGAGGAGGTGGCGGGCTTCAGCCAACGATTAGCCAAATCCTGGATACGGAAGGAGAGAGCCCTAGGGTTTTCTTGTGGCCCTTCCTTCACTTGTCTGAGGCGTATCCTATAAGTTTCCTCATCGATTCCTAGCCGCTCCAGAATACATGTCTTTATATCAGCATACGGGGTCTGACCCTGGATGTTGGCCTGCTGGTAGGCCGACGGTAACTATCCGGTAAGCAATGGACCCAAATAGTGACCCCAGCGGTCGGCTGGCCAAGCAGCAGCGTGGGCCAGACGTTCAAAGTTTGTAAAGAAAAAGTCCGGATCTTCGCCTGGGACATACTTTTGCAGGACCACCGACGGAAGGGAGGTAACGGGCCTCTGTTGTCCCAACACGTCAGTCAGTTTTCCTAGGGCCTGGTCTTGTGCCGTGCCTTGCTCCTGGGATTCGGCCAGCTTCTTTACCGCAGCCTCCATGCTTCCGGTGTATCCCACTTCTGACACCACCTGTGGGCTTTGGGTAGGGGCGGACCGGAATAACAGGCGTGGAGGCCGTATGTAGTGAGCTATGTCTTTAGCTGTTTTTATTATCACACACAGATATAGGGTTTGTAGAGGTACAGGCAAAAAAGGGTTGGAGAGGGAAGGTCCTTGAAGGCAGTCGTCAGGGAGGAATAATCCGGGATGAGCTTGCGTGGTACGTCTTCTTCTTCCAGACTTGGGGATCCGGTGGCCCTCGGAGTTAAAGAGAGACAAAACAGGGCAGTTTAGGCCTCGTCGTTGGGTACTGACCGTTGACACCAACACCCGGTTTGTGAGGGGGTAATGGAGAGAGTGGGGAGGGATCGGAAGGGTCAAAGACGGAAGGGAATACAAGCGGGAAAGGCAGAGGGTGAAAGTCGTGAGGGGTCCGGTGTGGGAATTCTCTATATATAGTGTCTCGGGGAGTGCGCGTATATACAGTGCTCCTAGGAGTGCTATACAGTGAGGGGATGGCTTATATACACTATTATTTATTTATTTATTTATTTATTTATTTATTTATTTTTAAAATTTCTAAAGCGCACAAATGCCTTACGGCGTCTCGGCGCTAATATTTGCATATTGCAGATTGCGAGGGTTATAAGATGTTACTGGTTAAAGAGCCAGGTTTTAAGATGTTTTCGAAAGGAAAACAGCGAAGTGTGTTCCTTAATCTGAGAGGGAACCTGGTTCCATAATTTGGATGCAGCCACTACAAAACGTCTGTCTCCCCATGTCACCTTTTTTGTTGGGGGGATTTGGAGCTGTTGGGCCGTAGATGACCGCAGTGTTCGGCTAGGTTTGTAGATTTTAAAAGCGTTTTTAAAGAAGTCAGGCCCATTATTTTTCAGCGCCTTGTAAGTGATACACATGGCCTTAAACTTTATCCTGCTTCTTATAGGTAGCCAGTGAAGCTCTCGAATTGTGGGAGAGATAGAGGCATATTTTGGAATCCCCATGAGGATCCTTGCAGCGGCCTTTTGGACAAGCTGTAGCTTGCTCACCACTTGTTCCTGTGCATTGAGCAGAAGGCCATTGCAGTAGTCCACCTTGGATAGTACCAAGGAGGACATTAAGGTTTTGCCAGCAGTAGGAGGAAGAAAAGGGAGCAGTTTCTTCACCATTCTCAAAGTGTAAAAAGAGGCCGAAACCACGGCATTGGCGTGACTAAGGAATGTGAGCTTGCTGTCAAAAAGCACGCCCAAGTTTTTCACCTTGGCTACTGGCAATGGAGGTATACCCAGTTCCGACCTGAAGTTCAGGAGACAGGGTACTCACATGCCCCGCCGCAACTCTTCTCTGAGTTGCGGCCGCTCTCCAGCCACCTCCTGGGGACTCCACCAGTCCTCGCTCCAGATCTCTTCCTCCTCGCCTCCGGTCTTCGCTTCTCCTTGGTCTCCGATATCTCCGTCCACCGCCTCCAGTTCTTGGTATGCTGTCTCCTGCCACGAGTCCACCGTCAAGAACCCTGCTCCTTCTCCGCAGCGTCCTTTTCCGGATTCCGGTCCGGGACCATAGGCGGGACTTCCGGGGTCAGCGACGGGTACTTCCGGTTTGTCGTCACTCGTATTCGATTCCTGCATGGAAAGGGAAAGGGGAGTATGCCGGGTTGCCAGGGACGCGGTGGGACCATCATCGGAGCCCAGAGAGTCGGTACTGAGCCATCGCCCAATAGAGGTAGGGGAAGGTTCCGTTCCACAAACCATTTGTTGTTAAATGGTTGCACAGAGTGATGATGTGGCGTTCCGTGGTGCTGAGTTATGCTAGGCCTTCAGTGGTGCTGAGTGATGCTGTGGCGTTGAGTGGTGCTGAGTGATGCTGTGGCATTCAGTGGTGCTGAGTGATGCTGTGGCGTTCAGTGGTGCTGTGGCGTTGAGTGGTGCTGAGTGATGCTGTGGTGCTGAGTGATGCTGTGGTGCTGAGTGATGCTGTGGCATTGAGTGATGCTGTGGCATTGAGTAATGCTGTGGCATTGAGTGATGCTGTGGCGTTGTGGGATGCTGTGGCGTTGAGGGATGCTGTGCGCTGAGTGGTGCTGTGGCATTGAGTGGTGCTGTGGCGTTGAGTGGTGCTATGGTATTAAGTGGTGCTGTGGCATTGAGTGGTGCTGTGGCATTGAGGGGTGCTGTGGCATTCAGTGGTGCTGAGTGATTCTGTGGCGCTGAGTGATGCTGTGGCATTGAGTGATGCTGTGGCATTGAGTGATGCTGTGGCATTGAGTAATGCTGTGGCATTGAGTGATGCTGTGGCATTGAGTGATGCTGTAGCATTGAGTAATGCTGTGGCATTGAGTGATGCTGTGGCGTTGAGGGATGCTGTGGCATTGAGGGATGCTGTGCGCTGACGTTTAGAGAAAAATGAGGATGAGAGAGGATGAGAGGGACAAAGGGAGGTAGAAAAAAAATGAAAGGAACCGAAGGGAGGAGGGGCCAATCGAGAAAGATGGTGGGGAAACAGGGCCCAAGGAAGTAGGAGAGAGGGAGAGAAATAGAGGCTAGAGAGCGAGCAGGAACAGAGAGGGGAAGGGGGCAGAGAAAAACGTGTGTTACTTAAGTAAATAAAGCTGATTAAACATAATTTCACAGCGTCTAAATCACGAACCTTTAACCCGGATTAGCATTTGCCAGCAGGTCAGCACTAAAAGAAAAGGGTGAAAAGTAGCCGGCAGAGGGAAGGCAGTGCTGGGAGGGGGGCTGGGCAACCATGCCAGCATCCGGATTCACGAGCAGATGGTCCTGTTTATGACCTGCGGAGCGAGTGAAGTGGATGGTGGCAAATGGATTTAAAGCGGCTGGTCGCTTTGATGTTCTTGGCTTGAGGCATGTGAACTCGCATACTTGTATGCGAGTTCACTTCACATGCCTCTTGTGTGTAAAAAAGGTCAGAGACCGAAAAGAGAAGCAGATGAGGAGAAAGAAGCTCCTGGTCACAGGAACAGCATGGGATTGCACTCGTGTAAGTCAAGGCTGCAGAGGCCTCTATCCAGCATTACAGCTAATTTTCGTTGGTAGGTATGGGGAGAAAGCACACCTGCCCAGCCTCGACAAAGCTCACAATTGTTTTTGGGCTGATGAATGTGTTACTGAATTTGAGCTTCAACTCGGGCACCGGCTTACTTGTAACTATTCTCTGACCCTGCCTGACCTGTTTATGGTCAGGACAGGGTCAGAGAATAGTTGCAAGTAAGAAACTTAAACTTTTGCAGCTTGCCGCGCCATCTGTAATTATTCTCTGACCCTGCCTGACCTGTTTAGGGTCAGGACAGGGTCAGAGAATAGTTGCAACTAGCAACTCTGGCACCAGCTTTATTTATCTGTAAGCGCTTCCTGTTGAGGTTTAATTTTTACTGTAGCATCATGCCACAGTGAACTCTGCCCTTCATATTTATCCAAGAAGACGCCATCGTTTTGTGCGATACCTCAACTCACCTAAATGTATAGTGCTTTTCCTACACTACAACGGCGTAAAGTGCCAGAACAGTTGTCTCCAGTGACCATGTGTGTGTTACTGCCATCACGCCAAAGGGCGCAGGGGTCCCTTCAGTGAGCTGGCCATTCCCCCCCCACCCCCCCAAAAAAAAATCAGCCGCTCGCGAATTTGCTAATTTTTGGCAATTTCGCGAGATTCGCGGATCGTGAAATTGCCGAAAATCCGCAAATTTCGCGGGCGTTGCGGATTTTTGGCCCATACTTACTGGTGAGCTGAAGTGGCAGCAGAGGCGGAGCGCGGCGCGCGCGCACGAAATGTGCGTGGTTGTGCTCACATGGTGAAAAAGCACCAAAACTCAGGTAAAAAAAAATACAAACAAGAAAGAATCCTTCATCCAGGGAGAATGAGGAATTGGACAGGGCAATTTATTTTACAAAACCAGAGTGTGTGGATAAAGGGATACAAGAAGGAATGGAGCATGACTGTCATGTCAAAGTCAGTGAGGCAAGCACTACTTTACTTAAAGAACAGGCCTTATACACAATGAATGCTTCAGTTCGAGTCTGGGCAGTGACGTTCAACATCATGTGATTTTGCGCAAACCACTTAATCTCCCCGTGCCTAAACAAATGAATATGTCCGTCTGTAATGCAACAGGTGCTCAATGTACAGCAAGCTGATACCTTCAGGTCGAGTTCACGCTAAATAAAACTGCCAGCAAAAAACAAATTTGATCTCTGTAAGTAAATAGTTTAATTGCTCAAGTTTTGTGATTCAGTTAAGTTAATGTTACGCAAACAGCCATGGAGGCTTCAGCACGCTATTGCAATATCGCTAAACTACGTGCTTGGGCGCTGAGCAATTGAATCTTTGTAAGTCCTGTGAGAAGCAGAATTGTTTTTACTTGGCAGTGCTTTGGTTACTAAACTGTGTGTGTTAGAAATACAGCATGCCATTTGCAGGACAGCTAGGAGTATGACAGCGGAGGGAAGGCAACAAGTTAAATGTAAACATTGTCTGCATTGCTGGGGGAGGGGGCTGGGGAGCTGGAGTGCTTTTCTTTGAAGTCTGATGGCGGGAGAGGCTTGAGAGCGGATTCCTCTGAAGTCGGATACGAGCCAGATGGTGTTTGGTGCGAGGCTGATGGGGCGGGGGGCGGGAGAGGCTTGAGAGCGGATTCCTCTGAAGTCGGATACGAGCCAGATGGTGTTTGGTGCGAGGCTGATAGGCTTGATGTACACGCGCGTCTCACACGACTGGTTCACATGAACTGCACGTAATCCGCTCTTGGTCAAGAGTTTGTTTCACCTACTATATACTCGCCTATTAATTTCTGCGGGATATAATAGTCGAGACCTAAAAAAAAAAAGCTCGAAGGCTAGACCTTTCTAGTGAAGTGAATGGGGGAGGGGGTTTATTTTTGACATGTGCCTCGGATGGACCCATTGTTCTGCCCCTTTGTTTTTCTTCACAAGGAGAGAGGGGCAGCCCGTCCCTCCTGGGGTGCCCCCTTTTAATAGGACTAATGATTGAACCGGGAGGCTTGAGGTCTGGAGGGGTGATAGGGACGAGCATTATCTGCCTTCTGAAGTGTTACTTGTCCGCCCCCTGAGCCCCCGCTGGGGGACACACATGCATCAAAGGGAACCATGTGGGGGTACAGTTGTCTTTTGACTCCACTGGAGAGCACCTCCCCCCACCTCTGCCATCTGAGTGCTGGGAGCACAGAGAGCCGGGCATCTTTCAGCCCTTCACCAGGCGCACAATGGCCGCTACAGCCCAAAGCGCTTAGGACCCGCACCGTGATTTAAAGCGCTACAGTGAAACGACGCTGAAGGATACTCCCGCCCCCTCCCAAAATGCAAACCCTGCGGCAGGGCACCCTTATGGCGTTAAGTACCACTCCACCCCTCTCTTGGGCGAAGCCACTGACCATTTCCAAAAATCCTCACCACTTTTTACTGCTTCAAGCTTCAGGCAGAGGGGGGGCGCATCCATACTGGAGGGGGCTAGGTGTTGACAGTATATAGGGTAGGCTGGAGGACTTTCACGGGCCCAGCTGTGAAATAAACAATACATACACTGTGTATTGTGGCCCAGTAATGTATTCTCGGGGTTCTGATGCCAATCACAACTCCAGCCCTCATTGGCTCGAGGGCCGATTGTCGTGTGATCACGCCAGCCCACGGCATCCACACTGCTTCATGGTATGTACAATCCTCCCTTGATGCACGTGCACGCACGTGTACATACCACACATGTATATCGCATGCGGAACTCATCAGTTCACTGCTGGTTGCAGGCTGTCGGTGCTCAGCATCCAGGGCCCCCTGAAGGACATGGAGCCCCCGCCCCCATAGCTCTCGCCAGCGCTGCCATAGGGTCGCTCCAGGCCTGAGGAGCCGTCGAGAGGAAGTGGGCAATAAAAGCAGCTCGGCGAGTCCATGGGACACACAGTGAGGCGACCCAGGACAGGGCATTAATTGCACCCCAGCGATGTTTGTTGTTTGCTCTCAACCCCCAGTAAAGGGCACTTAATTACCTACATCCGTCAATAAGCGCTGTTTAAAGTGTAAAAACACACGCACTTCTCCGTCTCCACAAAAGAGGCCAGCCACTTCAGCCGTCGAACACATGCCATCCGCTTCTGAAGGATGAATGGCTCAGTCGTCCCCTCCAGCCCTCCAACATTTTGCTTGCAGTGTGTACGCAGGTTTCAATGAATCCCTGGTGTTCCATGTTTTATTGTGGTGTATTCATTAATTATGCATGATAAAAACTGAAATTTTGATATCGGTGCTCCTGTGGTCACGGCGGGATGACCTGCACCGCCGCCTTATAATTATCGATCATCAGTAATGGATCTAGACTGCCGTGCCCGCCGGCTCTCCTCTTCTGACCTTCCATGGCCCCCTGAAACGAAAACAGGCAGAGTCGGCCCGGCTGCGGCTAGAGTGGGGCATGGGGGAACTGATCTCCCAAAATGTCCCCAGGTGGGGCACGTGGCTGCCCCGGCGGCGGGACTTGTTTCTGCCCCGGAGGGACCTAATGACCCTGCTGCTGCTCCGGCGTTGACTGACTTTGGAAAGTGCTGAACTTTGTGTGACTGGACGGCGGGTACGAGAGGTGAAGGACGCGGTCACCCAGGGTGCACCTAGGGGTCCTGTCAGCTCTCCCACTGAGCGGGATGGGGTGGGTCCGGCCGAGCGCTAGAGGGTCACCCTCTCACTCACCAAGCGCTTCTTCAACCTTTGCGCAGCTCATACATACATGAAGCACAAAGAAGAGCAGCGCTGAAAGACAAGCGTGGCCTCGTAGCCGCGAAAGTTAAAGTTGTGCCTGTACAGCGTTTCCTTTACGGGAGCCAGCAGCGCAGGCCCGATAATTGCTAACAGATGGAGCTGCTGCTGGCTCCCACGTGGGAATCACCATGCATGCACGAGCACTCATAGGAAGCTGTGCAAACATGCACGAGTTTCAAGTAAAGTGCTGTCTGATTCGAAGAGGTCCCTCTAAGCACTGCTTACGCACTGCGTAGCGAGACCTAAAAAGGAGGTCACCGGTATGCTCAGACTGAGCACTTAAGCGGTAACTATGGGGGGGTGCGGTTGAAAGGCTAATGGCTCAGTGAAGTAACTGTTCCACGGGAGATTTGCCTCTGTGTTGCTAAATTATGTGGTGTCTGTATTTTTAATTGTTCCCTAGGAATACATTCATTTGTGAAAGGACAGCAGAGTGGTGGTACTGACCCGTGCTCCAAAACGATAGAGGAAGTATAGAGGAATTGATAGAATCACCCTCCTTGTAGATCCACATAAACAAAAAGATTCTATCAAAAATCTGGGGTGCAAGTGTTAGGTTTTTGGGTTTTTTTATAAAATTTTGAGAAGTGGTGGAATAAGGCTCTTCCTCAGGTTGGTGAGATGAAGGCACTATGTGCTTTTAAAATACCCCTCACACACTAAGAATCCCTTAGTGTCATGCTTCATCATGGGGGTCTTCCCGTCCCTCTACGGGGCGGGGCGTGCTGCGACCTACGAGCTACGCGGGAGCACTATTTTTGTGATTAAAGACTATGTGTTAGTGCATTGTGAATGGGATTTGTGAAGTGTAGGGACCTTGTGATGTGAAATTAAAAATTAAAAATTCCCTGGCTAGTGGAAAAAATAATTGTGTTCGCTTCCCTGGCTGGGAATGTTAAAAAGGGGTTGTGAGGTAAGGCTGTTGGCACCTACCAGGTCGTCATGTTTCACAGACAGTCTCCTACTGTCTGCTCATCAGGACCTCTGATGGTCCCTACTATAAGGTACTCAGTTCTAATGTTTGCCTAGAGTCCTACAAATTGGTAGCAAAAATAAGCTATCAATTTGTGCTTCGGGCATGAGTTGGCCCAGGGTGAAGCAGAATTTTTTTTTCAAAATACTGTCAAAAAAGACACATTGGTCTCTGTAAAGAAAGAGAGAAAAATAAAGAAAAAAATAAACACACAGTTGATGTATACTTTTTTTGCACATAGTTCTCAGTTATTTGCCCGTTTTTTTCTTTTTCTTTTGGCATACAATCATGCATATATGTCCATGCTATATTAGCAATACCGTCTGAGTTGTGCCCAAGGTAATGTGCTCCATCTTGTTGAGCCTGTTCGTTTCATGTAAACACACATATAATCTTGACAAGAACACACACATGTAACTCTTACATAAAGACAGACACCCATATGCAAATCTCCATGTAGAGCGTTCGTTTTTTTACAATCGGTTTACTCGTTGTACGAGTTTCGAATGCAAGCGTTAATAGATAGATAAATTCGGGATGGAAAAATATACATATATACAAGACGTGCCCCATCATGTCTTTGTGATTTTTTCAAGTTAGGCACTTATTTTTGCAATCGGTTTACTCGTCATCTGAGTTGTGAATGCAAACTGAATTGTTACAAAATAGGGATGAGCGTAAGTATATTAGTATGTACATACTTTTCAAGTTCTGATTACGTGCCTCATGAGCCGACGAGCGAGGGTTCTCAGACGCAGTTAAATGACCGCCAGTGTCCGATGCTTCATTCCTGCCCCCGTGTCGCTCCGAAGTAACACCGGCTCGGCATTGCTGACATTCTTTTATGAATGCCGGTTGTCTGTTGTCATCGTTCTCTAACCGGGTGCAGAAGCTAGACTGCTAACCCAAAATGGTCGCCCGTTTCTGGAACAGTTCATGATACATACGAAAGCAGTATTTTTTCTATGTTTCTTTTTCGAAATTTCTGAATATAATTCTTTTTAAATTATTGGATTTTACATATAGATATATTTAAGATATATTGGGGTATATTTAGAAAATAGATAGTGATATGTTATTGGTTAAGGGAAGCAGCATATCTAGCTATTTGTCAATGTTATAGGGCTCTGATTTGTTTTCAGGGCTGGGCAGCATCGCTTTTGAGACTATCCCTACTAGGTCCTATCCTTTATGGTATAAGATGTTGGTTATGGTGGTTGCTAGATAGTAAGATTGGATACTAGATTGCCACCTTATTTTGAATTGGGGACAGCTTCTCAAGCAGCTAAATGTACATATTTACAGTCGGCCCCATGGAATGTCATCGTTCAAGCCGTTCTTATTGGATTTGATTCTGAAAACCCACCCTTGTTCTTTTTCTAGGAGTTGTTCCTCCCTTGCTACCAATTCAATTATTGTCCAACGCATTTCTTCTGCTTTGTGACCCATTTCTAAGAAGTGGTTTGTCAGTTATGTGCTGGATTTTTTACATTTCACAGTACTTTTGTGCTCGCCTATTCTTATCTTGATGGCTCGCCTGGTCATACCCACGTATTCCAAGTTGCATGGACATTTTATCAGATACACGGCGTTTGAGCTATTGCAGTTACTGAAGACCAATTTGCGTCACCACATTCAACACCAGCTCAAATCAGGTGACAAAGATCATCAACAAGAACTGGAAAAGTTTAAACAGTGGCAACCTCCAACTACCAAAACCTATCTTTTCCCATAAGAAAGCACAGAGTATTCGAGATCTGCTGGTCCACACTAGACCAAACATCACTGGCAATAACAACACGAGGAGTGCAAACTTTGTACAAGGCCACCATCCCTGTGGAAATTGTAAGGTTTGCTGCCTGACTAAGAAAAGCACCACGATCACCTTCAACAATGGAACCGAGTGGGAGCAGAGAAACTTCAGTAACTGCAATAGCTCAAACGCCGTGTATCTGAAAAAATGTCCATGCAACTTGGAATACGTGAGTATGACCAGCCGAGAAATAGCTAGATATGCTGCTTCCTTTAACCAATCACATATCACTATCTATTTTCTAAATATACCCCAATATATATTAAATATATCTATATGTAAAATCCAATAATTTAAAAAGAATTATATTCAGAAATTTCGAAAAAAAAACATAGAAAAAATACTGCTTTCGTATGTATCATGAACTGTTCCAGAAACGGGCGGCCATTTTGGGTTAGCAGTCTAGCTTCTGCACCCGGTTAGAGAACGATGACAACAGACAACCGGCATTCATAAAAGAATGTCAGCAATGCCGAGCCGGTGTTACTTCGGAGCGACACGGGGGCAGGAATGAAGCATCGGACACTGGCAGTCATTTAACCGCGTCTGAGAACCCTCGCTCGTCGGCTCATGAGGCACGTAATCAGAACTTGAAAAGTATGTACATACTAATATACTTACGCTCATCCCTATTTTGTAACAATTCAGTTTGCATTCACAACTCAGATGACGAGTAAACCGATTGCAAAAATAAGTGCCTAACTTGAAAAAATCACAAAGACATGATGGGGCACGTCTTGTATATATGTATATTTTTCCATCCCGAATTTATCTATCTATTAACGCTTGCATTCGAAACTCGTACAACGAGTAAACCGATTGTAAAAAAACGAACGCTCTACATGGAGATTTGCATATGGGTGTCTGTCTTTATGTAAGAGTTACATGTGTGTGTTCTTGTCAAGATTATATGTGTGTTTACATGAAACGAACAGGCTCAACAAGATGGAGCACATTACCTTGGGCACAACTCAGACGGTATTGCTAATATAGCATGGACATATATGCATGATTGTATGCCAAAAGAAAAAGAAAAAAACGGGCAAATAACTGAGAACTATGTGCAAAAAAAGTATACATCAACTGTGTGTTTATTTTTTTCTTTATTTTTCTTTCTTTACAGAGACCAATGTGTCTTTTTTGACAGTATTTTGAAAAAAAAATTCTGCTTCACCCTGGGCCAACTCATGCCCGAAGCACAAATTGATAGCTTATTTTTGCTACCAATTTGTAGGACTCTAGGCAAACATTAGAACTGAGTACCTTATAGTAGGGACCATCAGAGGTCCTGATGAGCAGACAGTAGGGGACTGTCTGTGAAACATGTCGACCTGGTAGGTGCCAACAGCCTTACCTCACAACCCCTTTTTAGGTTTTGCCTGCAAATGCTCACGTAGTGAGCATTCGCTAAAAAACCTATTGAGTTCTATATATGATCGATGACCCGCCTCTGCCTCTCATTGGCTAGCTCCATAAATGGAGGCTAGCCATTGGGAGACAGAGGCTGTCAATCGCGCTTTCTCTCGAAAACGCGATTCGGGGGCGTTTCTGGTGCTTTTTTTAAGCCCCGCCCCTTTGTCCCGGGCCGCGCTGCGATTGGCTGCCGGCCCGGGACACCCCCGTGATGTCATTCCCCGGGCCGCGCTGTGATTGGCTGCCGGCCCGGGACACCCCCGTGACGTCAGCCAATCACAGCGCGGCCCGGGACCTGACTTGTTCAATTAGCTGTCGACCATGGAAAGTTTCATTGTGGCTACTGCAAACTCCTTTTGTGGCGCTATATTGGGACGCTCTTTAAAAAGCCGCTTTATTTTAATCTCGAGGGTGCCACCCCTCTGAAATGCCCCCGAGATTCACCGCCGCGGCCCGAGCGCCGCAAAACAGGAAGTCAGGCACGACGGTGCCTGATGCGGGGCGGGACTTCCGGTTTGTCCCGCCCGCCGCCGCGCTGTGATTGGCCAGCACTGCCACCGGGGAAAATAGAGGAAGAATGCCGGCCGAATCCCTGCGGCCCGGGGCTCCCAGGAGTGAGGGAGAGCGCCGGGGCCGCCCCGGAAAGCAAAGAGGGAAGCGGCAGGCAGGGCTCCGTGGCCGAGGAGAGCCCCGCAGCCCGAGAAGAGGAGCAGCGCGAAACCTGCCAGGAGCCCCCGCCAGAGTAGCCCGGTAAGTGAGAAGGGCTAGGGGAGGCTCCGTGTGGCAGGGTGTCACTGTCTTGAGCCCTGAGAGGCTCACAAGGGCATTCCTGAAGGGGTAGAGTGGCCCCAGAAGGCAGTGGATCGCTCCCCCAGCGGACATTGTTTCCAAGTCCCCGGGCATTTCAGCAGAGCCGTGAGGGGCTCCAACGATGGCTTTGGGAGATGATAGGGAGAACAGTCAGGTTAAAAAGGCAGCTAGAGGGTAGCAAGAGGGAGGTGACAAGTGGAGAGAGAATAAAAAGTAGAAAAAGAGGGAGGAGAGGTCGGTAGAGGAGAAAGATGCTTTGGAGGCAAGGTATCTTGTATTGGATGCACGATGGATTTACTGAATGGAGGGAGAAAAAACAGTTGAAGGGTATGGAAGGATGATGGGGACAGTGACACGGGACTGCCTGATAATGAAACGAAGAGAGCAGAAGTATGAGGCGAAATCCAGGTTGCCAACACAGGAATGGGACATGGTTTTCCAAGGGGTAGAGATGGTGATGGCACAGAACAGAGTTTTGGGGAGTGGTTGCAGGGATGTGATATTATTTTGGAAACATCACGATATGGCAACATCAGAGGGTGAGGGTGTGTGTTAACTGCTGATTTATACTCCTGGTGTTCGGGGAGGGGGGGGGGTATGATTTGCTTGATGTGCAGAGGAGAGAACATATTTTTGTTTGTTGATTTGGTCTGCACTCAGGTAATTTGACAGTGGTTAGAGCTCGCACCCAAGAACGTGTCTTTCCATACATCTTGTTTTTAACCAGGCATCCTATTAATTTTCGCTTTCTCCTGCCTCTAGAAAGCCACAGGCCTAGGGGCCGCTGTTAACTATAAACGTAAAAAGAAGGAACATTCCTGGAAACTACAGATCACAGGAAGTTCCCTGAATAACATGACACATAATTAATTGTTTATCTTGTGTATATTAAACAGTGTGCTCTCAGTTTGGAACAAATCGTGTTGTTTTAGCAAAACATTTTGTTGTTTGTGAGCCCTTAATTTTATTGGGCATTAGCTAAATATAGTTGATTTTCTGAGAAAGTTGAATGAATTTCTAATTGTTGTTTTTGAATGGTAAATGCTCGCAAAGCTTATGTTTGAATCTCCCTGCGTGAAAGAGCTGTAAGGTAATACTTTTTGCACATTGCTGTTGTATTCAGCTCGCCGTTATGCTGCATCTGCTTGGCAGGCAGGGCTTTGTGAAGAGGTGCTCGTAGAGTATCTTGTAGCAAGCAAGGAAAGGTTAACAGAAAGCAGATATCACCGCTTAATGAGGTCAAATCAGACTGATTTATGATTGCTGTGGAGCGGATATCCTCCTGGGGAAGATGCTTGCGCTGAAAAATCCTATAAACCAAAGCACTTGTTTATCTGTCATTCCCACTGAGATAGTAATGTAATTACTCTCGTAATTATCTTCATTAGTGTCAGGCATTATCTGCAATTCATTCCTCTGCTCTAAGAGTACGTTTGTTTATTTGCACATTTTTATCTCCTGCGCGCGCCGCCAGCCCGGCGAAGAAACTTGTGTTTGCAAATGCAGAGCGCGAGCGCCGCTGACATTTCCCGCGCTAAACCGAGACTGCTTGTCTTTCTCTTTCAGAATCCCTACGCCCATTCCCTGACATCTGCCCTTCATTACATGGTTCCCGTGCGGCCGCGACGACAGATTGTCAGGTTAAAAAGGCAGCTAGAGGGTAGCAAGAGGGAGGTGACAAGTGGAGAGAGAATAAAAAGTAGAAAAAGAGGGAGGAGAGGTCGGTAGAGGAGAAAGAGGGGCATGGCAATACAGAGTTAAAAGAGAATGTTGATGTAGGAACATAGAGAGATAGCGACAGTATAGATAAAAGAGAAGAGACGGGCGAGGGGAGAAGCAAGTATAAGGAAGAGAAAAAGGAAGGATAAGAGAAAAAACAGAGTCCTAAAGAGATAGGGAAGAGACAGAAAGAGGGGCAGCAAAGTAGCAGTGGATGGGGGGGGGGAAGGGGAGTGGTAAAGAGAAGGAAAGAGAGAAAGTGAGAGAGGAGGAGGGACAGAAGGGAGAGGTGGCTTTAGCAGCGAGCACCAGACAGGAATGAGGAGTTGGGGGAAGGGAGATGGCCCGTGGACTTGATTTCCCTGTTAAAACTTTAGACAGACTCGCCCTGCGGACTGCTCGGGCTCCGGCCTCTACCTACTCTTGCACTATTTTTATCCTTCGCCTTTGACCGTCTCCTGCCATCTGACTCGGCGCCCAGGCTCTTGACTCACCTCTTCTGGGCGCTGGACTGCATGAAGATGGCGTCGCCTGCAGGGGGCAGCACCTCGGACCCTGGACCGGCCGGCAGGGGGGCCCTACTGCTGCTGCTACTAGGTGAGCGACCCCACACCTCGCGTCTGCACGTGTGCCGGGGACGGGGCAGGCTGTCAGTCACGGGGCAGGCCCGCGCCAAGTCAATCACTCCGGGCTGTAGGGCTGTCTCTGAGAAAACGCTGCCAGTGCCTGACTACCTCAGCTGTCTAGAAACTCAGTGGTTAATTTGTAAAATAAAAAGTGCCGGGGCTCTCATCAGGAGACAGCGCTAACCGTAGAAATGTGCAGGTGTAATCTGCCTCCCGACTAGAGCCCCAGCACTCGTTATTCTGGAGAGGACTTGGCCAAATGGCTAGAAGCTGCCTATTTCGGAGCTGGAGAACCAGGCTCGAGTCTCGGCGTGCCTCAATGTCCAGGGGAAATCATGCGACACAATCGCCGGTGCTGAGCACCTGCTCAAATTAAACACTTGGCAGAATGGACTGCCTCTTCCTGGAAGAAGTCTAACATGCAATCGACTGTTCCATCCCTACCGGCTTCGCTTTTCCGAGCTGAGTGGTCGCTCCCCTGCTGCTAAGGTATCGTCTGTGCAGCGCTTTTGCTCAAATCTTGGCTGGAAATAATTGCATGTTAGAACTGCCGCTCTGACCATTCTGTTTGCTGCTTTGCCTATTTTATCTGCTGAACTTGCCGATCTGCCCACTCGCAGTGTGTTACTGCCAGCGTGACTCTGCTATTTAATTTATTTATATATCGCCGCTTTTGCTAATTTGCATTCTGTTGACCAGCGCGACCCTGTTGCAGTACTTGCGTTTCCCCCCCAAGCTCTCCTGCCGCCCTGACCCCTCCACCTCCATTTTGGTGTTGTTGTCGTCCTCCTTAGCCCGCCCCGCCTCCCAGCTGAAGCGCCCTCCCACAGACAACAAACAGCGCTCACACACCTAGAAGCGCCGTGACTCGCTCTACGCTTCCGAGCTGAGTGGTCGCTCCCCTGCTGCTAAGGTATCGTCTGTGCAGCGCTTTTGCTCAAATCTTGGCTGGAAATAATTGCATGTTAGAACTACCGCTCTGACCATTCTGTTTGCTGCTTTGCCTATTTTATCTGCTGAACTTGCCGATCTGCCCACTCGCAGTGTGTTACTGCCAGCGTGACTCTGCTATTTAATTTATTTATATATCGCCGCTTTTGCTAATTTGCATTCTGTTGACCAGCGCGACCCTGTTGCAGTACTTGCATTTCCCCCCCAAGCTCTCCTGCCGCCCTGACCCCTCCACCTCCATTTTGGTGTTGTTGTCGTCCTCCTTAGCCCGCCCCGCCTCCCAGCTGAAGCGCCCTCCCACAGACAACAAACAGCGCTCACACACCTAGAAGCGCCGTGACTCGCTCTACGCTTCCGAGCTGAGTGGTCGCTCCCCTGCTGCTAAGGTATCGTCTGTGCAGCGCTTTTGCTCAAATCTTGGCTGGAAATAATTGCATGTTAGAACTGCCGCTCTGACCATTCTGTTTGCTGCTTTGCCTATTTTATCTGCTGAACTTGCCGATCTGCCCACTCGCAGTGTGTTACTGCCAGCGTGACTCTGCTATTTAATTTATTTATATATCGCCGCTTTTGCTAATTTGCATTCTGTTGACCAGCGCGACCCTGTTGCAGTACTTGCGTTTCCCCCCCAAGCTCTCCTGCCGCCCTGACCCCTCCACCTCCATTTTGGTGTTGTTGTCGTCCTCCTTAGCCCGCCCCGCCTCCCAGCTGAAGCGCCCTCGCCCCTCCCCCTCCACCATCCATATATGACAGTAGTTCCCGCGCGCAGCGTTTACGCGCAGCGACCGCGCCCAATCCGCGCCGAAGGTGCGCCAAAGGTAAGCCCGTCTACGCCCGTCCGCGCCTGGACTGCGCCCAGCGCCAGACCCCCTGGCCCCCGTCCCTCCCACTCCTCCCGCATTACCTACGATGCCGCCACCCTCCTAGCCCTTAACCCCGGTCGCGCCCCCAACTGCGTCCTAGCCGCTCCTGGACGCACTCATGGACCGTTCTCCTGCTTCTCCTGCAAATTTAGCGGCACCGACAACATCTCCGCCACGACCACACCACAGATTCCCGACCCCAACCTCCTACAATGCATCCTCCTCAACACCCGCTCGATCCACAGACACGCCATTGACCTATGGAATCTACTAGACACCATCTCTCCAGACGTCGCCTTCCTAACGGAAACTTGGATGAACGCTTCCTCCGCCCCTGACATCGCCATCGCTATCCCTGATGACTATAAGATCACTCGCAAGGACGCACCGACCACACAGGAGGAGGAATCGCTATCGTCCATAAGAAATCCATCCGCATTTCTACCAGCTCCGACGCCAACCTCGCTAACTCCGAACACCTTCACTTCCAGATCCACATCGACCCCAAGACCACACTCAGAGGCACCCTCCTCTACAGACCACCAGGACCCCGCGCAAAATTCAGTGAAGACATTACGGACTTCATCACTCCACACGCACTCCCCTCCAAAGACTACATCCTTCTGGGAGACCTCAACTTTCACCTTGAAAAGATCAACGACCGCAACACCGCCACCCTCTTAGACAACCTCGCCAACCTCGGACTTAAACAACTGGTCACTTCCCCCACCCACATCGCAGGTCACACACTCGACCCCATCTTCACCTCCAGCAATCACGTCTCCTTCAGCCACACTATGGATCTCCTCTGGACTGACCACAGCTGCGTTCACTTCACCTACAACAAGCCGAAACCCATCTTCCACCTCCAACCAACTCTACAAAGAAACTGGAACAAAATCACCACGGATCAGATCTCCACATCGCTCCTTCGAACCTCCCCAGCCCTCTCTTCTAACGCCAACGAAGCCGCCTCAAACCTCACCCTTTGGTTATCCAACACCGCCAACACCTTAGCACCACTGAAAAAACGTCAACACAAACTTGGCAACAAGAAGGCCTCATGGTTCAACGATGATCTCAAGAAGTCCAAGAAAATGTGCCGCTCCCTTGAAAAGGCCTGGAAAAAAGACCCATCCACCAGCAACAAGGACGCCTTCAAAAGTGCCACCCGCACTCACCACCAACTGATCCGAAAAGCCAAGAAAACTGCATTCAAGGATCGACTTGACAACAACGCCCACAACAGCAAGGAACTTTTCAACATCGTCAAGGAATTTTCCAACCCATCGGCCAACTCCAACGACATCACCCCCTCTCAAACCCTCTGCGACTCCCTAGCCTCTTTTTTCCACAACAAGATTGCTGACATCCACAACAGCTTTGACAACCAACCCGGAAGCCAACCCACCCTACCATCTGCTGACCATCTTCCCCCCGTAAACACCCTTAACTCCTGGAACCCAATCTCCACTGAGGACACCATCCGCCTGATGAATTCCATCCACTCTGGATCCCCCACGGACCCATGCCCTCACCACATCTTCAACAAAGCAGACTCCGTCATAGCACCGCACCTCCGAGACGTCATCAACTGCTCCTTCAACTCCGCTACCTTCCCAGAAGACTGGAAACACGCTGAACTCACCGCCCTTCTGAAAAAACCAACAGCAGACCCCACCGAACTCAAAAACTACCGCCCCATCTCGCTTCTTCCATTCCCGGCCAAAGTCATCGAGAAAGCCGTCAACAACCAGCTCGCCGCCTTCCTCGAAGCCAACAAATCACTCGACCCCTCACAATCTGGCTTCCGAGCCAAACACAGCACTGAGACCGCCCTCATAGCAGCAACAGACGACATTCGAACTCTACTGGACAATGGAGACACAGTCGCCCTCATCCTCCTCGACCTCTCTGCAGCCTTCGACACAGTCTGCCACAGCACCCTTTTACAACGCCTCAGAAACATCGGAATCCAAGGAAAAGCACTGGAATGGATCACCTCATTCCTCACCGGAAGAACCCAGAGAGTCCGCCTCCCACCATTCAAGTCCGAGGCCTCTGAAATCATCTGCGGCGTACCTCAAGGATCCTCACTCAGTCCCACCCTCTTCAACGTATACATGAGCCCCCTCGCGGCCATCGCCCGCCAACACAACCTCAACATCATCTCTTACGCGGATGACACTCAACTGATCCTTTCTCTCACCAAGGACCCCAGCACCGCCAAAACTAACTTACACGAAGGAATGAAAGAAGTCGCCGAATGGATGAAACAAAGCCGTCTGAAACTGAACTCAGACAAAACAGAAGTCCTCATCTTAGGTACATCCCCCTCTGCATGGGACGACTCCTGGTGGCCGGAAGCCCTCGGAAAAGCACCCATCCCAACAGACCACGCACGGAACCTGGGCGTCATTCTGGACTCCTCACTCTCAATGACCAGACAAGTCAACGCCGTATCCTCTTCCTGCTTCAACATTCTTCGCATGCTCAGAAAAACATTTCGCTGGATCCCATCCGAAACAAGGAAAACAGTCACCCACGCTCTAGTCACGAGCCGACTGGACTACGGAAACACCCTCTACGCAGGTACCACCGCTAAACTCCAGAAGAAACTACAACGAATCCAAAACGCCTCAGCAAGGCTCATATTAGACATCCCACGCAACGAACACATCTCTGGTCACCTTAAAGACCTCCACTGGCTACCCGTCAATAAGAGGATCACTTTCCGACTGCTTACCCACGCACACAAATCACTCCACGACATCGGACCAGATTGCCTCAACTCTCGTCTGTCCTTCTACACCCCCTCCCGCCAACTTCGCTCTTCCAGCCAAGCCTTTGCCACTGTACCTCGCATCAACAAGACCACCATGGGAGGCAGATCCTTTTCATACCTGGCTGCCAAAACATGGAACTCACTCCCCGCTTACCTTCGCCTCACCCAGAATCACCTAGCGTTCAGAAAGCAGCTTAAAACGTGGATATTTGACAAATAATCATCCTCCCCTCCCTAAGCGCCTTGAAACCCTCTGGGTATGTAGTGCGCTATACAAATTTTATGACTTGACTTGACTTGACATGACTTTACTCCAGCCCTGCCCCTGACAGCTCCTCTGGCCCCTTCTGGCGCGAGACTGACCCTGTGCCAACCCTACTGCGCAACAGAGGCAGTCTGACGTGGTTCGCCGCGCTTTTACAACACTGTCTTGCTGTGTGTGGACTGTTGCAGGTCAGCATGTGCTATGTGTGTCAATGTTCCCTCGCACTATATTGCCGGGTGGGATTCGAACCTGCGGTCAACTGGCGATGTGTGTGCAGGCGCAGATACGCCGAGCTTGGCACTTCATGGAAGCTTGCCTGGCAGTTTAAGAAGTTTGGTGATATTTCTTGGGGTGAGTGGGCTGCGCACCTCACCCCCCGCTCATGCTTATCGTGGGATAGGGTAAGGCGCTTGCAGGATGTGGGTGAAGTGCAGGCAGGCCGGTTAGTGTCAGCCACACTCGCTGAGAGGGACGGCGGCCCCTCCACAGCTCAGAGGCTGTCACTGGTAAGAGGTGTCAGTCACAGCACACGTGCCCTAAAAGGACACACTCTGCCAGCCGCGGATGGTGACGCCGAGTAGGGGGAGCCAGGGTACTGCAGCTCCACGGGGGTGTGTTTATCCATACATAGGGGATTGTGCATGAGCGTTAGAGAAAAGCCATGTCTGAAGAGAGCATTGCATGTATGCTGGAAGAAGTGTATGTACATGCTAGTGTGTGTGTATCCGTTTAGGTATATAACAATGTGTGCGTGCTTCCGTTTATTCGAGAATTGTGTGACATGCGAGCGTGTGTGTGTGTTTAAAACACTGTGCGTTGTTATGATCAGCTAAATGGGAGATTATTAGGGTTACTGAATTTCTATTAAGGTAGGCAGATTGTGTTATTTCAAAAGGTTTTCCAAAGTATTGGGACATACTGAAATTCTTTGTTATTTCTTCCTTTGCATTGAAACTTTGGGCAATTGAATCAGCATCTGTATGATGATCACAGAAATCGACTTTGCGTGTAGGGAACAACTTACTGATTCAGTTACTTTCAGGCCATGGATAAAGGTAAAGCAGAATCATGTTTTCTTTTCAGAAATATGGGTTCTCACAAATGCATTTTGGGTGCCCTAAATAGCACTGTGTGGATGTACAAAGCATCAAGGAAGAATTGTCCAAGTTGATGTTTCGGAATACCACTAAAATAGTGCATTTTATTTTTGTTTTAGTTTGGTCCACAGAGAGGCATAATTCATAAGTGCGTTTTCTTTTTTGATTTAATTGTTGTTCACATTGTACAGATTTCGAGTGAATGTAAATCATATTTGACCTTTTGGTGGTCTTCTTATCCTGTTTCTTATTTCAAATATGTCTGGTTAACAATAGTCCTAGTGTGTAAATAAGTATTACTAGCAGGACATATGGAGACTTACCATGCTTTAGTCATTTTTTTGTTTCGCCTGGCGTTTACTGCGCAAGCAGTATCGCGCAGGCGAAAACTTTTGTAAACAAGTATGGAGCTTTCTCCCGCCTCTGTCTTCCATTGGATAGCTCCATAAATGGAGGCTAGCCATTGGAAGACAGATCTGCCCGTCATTGCCGGAGCTCCTGGGTGTGTGTGTGTGTGTGTGTGTGACTGTTCCAGGGTGTGTGTATGTGACTGCTCCAGAGTGTGTGTGTGTGTGTGTGTGACTGCTCCAGTGTGTGTGTGACTGCTCCAGTGTGTGTGTGTGTGTGTGACTACTCCAGTGGGTGTGTGAATGTGACTGCTCTGGTTGTGTGTGTGTGTGGGGCTCTGGGTGTGTGTGGCTGGCTCTGGGTGTGTGGGGCTGGCTATGGGTGTGTGTGTGTGGCTCTGGGTGTGTGTGTGTGGTAGTAATTGCTGTCTGCTGAGCTCGTCCGTAGGGTACAATAGTTCTCACATTTGCGAGATATTAAGCTATTGGCAATGTAAATGACAATGCCATTTATTTATCTGTTTTCAAAACCAACACATAAGTACACATTTTGTCATTTACAATGCCAATAGCTCTAACTTCTCCAAAGGCGAAACCGTTGCATTGTAAATGCTTGTTAACATTCCCAGCCAGGGAAGCTAATAAAATTATTTTTTCCACTAGCCAGGGAATTTTTAATTTTTAATTTCACATCACAAGGTCCCTACACTTCACAAATCCTATTCACAATGCACTAACACATAGTCTTTAATCACAAAAATAGTGCTCCCGCGTAGCTCGTAGGTCGCAGCACGCCCCGCCCCGTAGAGGGACGGGAAGACCCCCATGATGAAGCATGACACTAAGGGATTCTTAGTGTGTGAGGGGTATTTTAAAAGCACATAGTGCCTTCATCTCACCAACCTGAGGAAGAGCCTTATTCCACCACTTCTCAAAATTTTATAAAAAAACCCAAAAACCTAACACTTGCACCCCAGATTTTTGATAGAATCTTTTTGTTTATGTGGATCTACAAGGAGGGTGATTCTATCAATTCCTCTATACTTCCTCTATCGTTTTGGAGCACGGGTCAGTACCACCACTCTGCTTTCCTTTCACAAATGAATGTATTCCTAGGGAACAATTAAAAATACAGAC
This sequence comes from Lissotriton vulgaris, assembly GCF_964263255.1. Taxonomy (NCBI): domain Eukaryota; kingdom Metazoa; phylum Chordata; class Amphibia; order Caudata; family Salamandridae; genus Lissotriton; species Lissotriton vulgaris. The sequence continues at coordinate 129,279,274 of NC_141685.1, forward strand.
AACACATAATTTAGCAACACAGAGGCAAATCTCCTGTGGAACAGTTACTTCACTGAGCCATTAGCCTTTCGACCGCACCCCCCCATAGTTACCGCTTAAGTGCTCAGTCTGAGCATACCGGTGATCTCCTTTTTAGGTCTCGCTACGCAGTGCGTAAGCAGTGCTTAGAGGGACCTCTTCGAATCAGACAGCACTTTACTTGAAACTCGTGCATGTTTGCACAGCTTCCTATGAGTGCTCGTGCATGCATGGTGATTCCCACGTGGGAGCCAGCAGCAGCTCCATCTGTTAGCAATTATCGGGCCTGCGCTGCTGGCTCCCGTAAAGGAAACGCTGTACAGGCACAACTTTAACTTTCGCGGCTACGAGGCCACGCTTGTCTTTCAGCGCTGCTCTTCTTTGTGCTTCATGTATGTATGAGCTGCGCAAAGGTTGAAGAAGCGCTTGGTGAGTGAGAGGGTGACCCTCTAGCGCTCGGCCGGACCCACCCCATCCCGCTCAGTGGGAGAGCTGGCAGGACCCCTAGGTGCACCCTGGGTGACCGCGTCCTTCACCTCTCGTACCCGCCGTCCAGTCACACAAAGTTCAGCACTTTCCAGAGTCAGTCAACGCCGGGGCAGCAGCAGGGTCATTAGGTCCCTCCGGGGCAGAAACAAGTCCCGCCGCCGGGGCAGCCACGTGCCCCACCTGGGGACATTTTGGGAGATCAGTTCCCCCATGCCCCACTCTAGCCGCAGCCGGGCCGACTCTGCCTGTTTTCGTTTCAGGGGGCCATGGAAGGTCAGAAGAGGAGAGCCGGCGGGCACGGCAGTCTAGATCCATTACTGATGATCGATAATTATAAGGCGGCGGTGCAGGTCATCCCGCCGTGACCACAGGAGCACCGATATCAAAATTTCAGTTTTTATCATGCATAATTAATGAATACAACACAATGAAACATGGAACACCAGGGATTCATTGAAACCTGCGTACACACTGCAAGCAAAATGTTGGAGGGCTGGAGGGGACGACTGAGCCATTCATCCTTCAGAAGCGGATGGCATGTGTTCGACGGCTGAAGTGACTGGCCTCTTTTGTGGAGACGGAGAAGTGCGTGTGTTTTTACACTTTAAACAGCGCTTATTGACGGATGTAGGTAATTAAGTGCCCTTTACTGGGGGTTGAGAGCAAACAACAAACATCGCTGGGGTGCAATTAATGCCCTGTCCTGGGTCGCCTCACTGTGTGTCCCATGGACTCGCCGAGCTGCTTTTATTGCCCACTTCCTCTCGACGGCTCCTCAGGCCTGGAGCGACCCTGTGGCAGCGCTGGCGAGAGCTATGGGGGCGGGGGCTCCATGTCCTTCAGGGGGCCCTGGATGCTGAGCACCGACAGCCTGCAACCAGCAGTGAACTGACGAGTTCCGCATGCGATATACATGTGTGGTATGTACACGTGCGTGCACGTGCATCAAGGGAGGATTGTACATACCATGAAGCAGTGTGGATGCCGTGGGCTGGCGTGATCACACGACAATCGGCCCTCGAGCCAATGAGGGCTGGAGTTGTGATTGGCATCAGAACCCCGAGAATACATTACTGTGCCACAATACACAGTGTATGTATTGTTTATTTCACAGCTGGGCCCGTGAAAGTCCTCCAGCCTACCCTATATACTGTCAACACTGCCTCTAGGACAAGCTTCCCTAGCCCCCTCCAGTATGGATGCGCCCCCCCTCTGCCTGAAGCTTGAAGCGGTAACAAGTTATGAAGATTTTTGGAAATGGTCAGTGGCTTCGCCCAAGAGAGGGGTGGAGTGGTACTTAACGCCATAAGGGTGCCCTGCCGCAGGGTTTGCATTTTGGGCGGGGGCGGGAGTATCCTTCAGCGTCGTTTCACTGTAGCGCTTTAAATCACGGTGCGGATCCTAAGCGCTTTGGGCTGTAGCGGCCATTGTGCGCCTGGTGAAGGGCTGAAAGATGCCCGGCTCTCTGTGCTCCCAGCACTCAGATGGCAGAGGTGGGGGGAGGTGCTCTCCAGTGGAGTCAAAAGACAACTGTACCCCCACATGGTTCCCTTTGATGCATGTGTGTCCCCCAGCGGGGGCTCAGGTGGCGGACAAGTAACACTTCAGAAGGCAGATAATGCTCGTCCCTATCACCCCTCCAGACCTCAAGCCTCCCGGTTCAATCATTAGTCCTATTAAAAGGGGGCACCCCAGGAGGGACGGGCTGCCCCTCTCTCCTTGTGAAGAAAAACAAAGGGGCAGAACAATGGGTCCATCCGAGGCACATGTCAAAAATAAACCCCCTCCCCATTCACTTCACTAGAAAGGTCTAGCCTTCGTGCTTTTTTTTTTAGGTCTCGACTATTATATCCCGTAGGGATTAATAGGCGAGTATATAGTAGGTGAAACAAACTCTTGACCAAGAGCGGATTACGTGCAGTTCATGTGAACCAGTCGTGTGAGACGCGCGTGTACGTCAAGCCTATCAGCCTCGCACCAAACACCATCTGGCTCGTATCCGACTTCAGAGGAACCCGCTCTCAAGCCTCTCCCGCCCCCCGCCCCATCAGCCTCGCACCAAACACCATCTGGCTCGTATCCGACTTCAGAGGAATTTGCTCTCAAGCCTCTCCCGCCCCCGCCATCAGACTTCAAAGAAAAGCACTCCAGCTCCCCCGCCCCCTCCCCCAGCAATGCAGACAATGTTTACATTTAACTTGTTGCCTTCCCTCCGCTGTCATACTCCTAGCTGTCCTGCAAATGGCATGCTGTATTTCTAACACACACAGTTTAGTAACCAAAGCACTGCCAAGTAAAAACAAGTAAAAACAATTCTGCTTCTCACAGGACTTACAAAGATTCAATTGCTCAGCGCCCAAGCACGTAGTTTAGCGATATTGCAATAGCGTGCTGAAGCCTCCATGGCTGTTTGCGTAACATTAACTTAACTGAATCACAAAACTTGAGCAATTAAACTATTTACTTACAGAGATCAAATTTGTTTTTTGCTGGCAGTTTTATTTAGCGTGAACTCGACCTGAAGGTATCAGCTCGCTGTACATTGAGCACCTGTTGCATTACAGACGGACATATTCATTTGTTTAGGCACGGGGAGATTAAGTGGTTTGCGCAAAATCACATGATGTTGAACGTCACTGCCCAGACTCGAACTGAAGCATTCATTGTGTATAAGGCCTGTTCTTTAAGTAAAGTAGTGCTTGCCTCACTGACTTTGACATGACAGTCATGCTCCATTCCTTCATGTATCCCTTTATCCACACACTCTGGTTTTGTAAAATAAATTGCCCTGTCCAATTCCTCATTCTCCCTGGATGAAGGATTCTTTCTTGTTTGTATTTTTTTTTACCTGAGTTTTGGTGCTTTTTCACCATGTGAGCACAACCACGCACATTTCGTGCGCACGCGCCGCGCTCCGCCTCTGCTGCCACTTCAGCTCACCAGTAAGTATGGGCCAAAAATCCGCAACGCCCGCGAAATTTGCGGATTTTCGGCAATTTCACAATCCGCAAATCTCGCGAAATTGCCAAAAATTCGCAAATTCCCGAGCGGCTGATTTTTTTTGGGGGGGGTGGGGGGGGGGAATGGCCAGCTCACTGAAGGGACCCCTGCGCCCTTTGGCGTGATGGCAGTAACACACACATGGTCACTGGAGACAACTGTTCTGGCACTTTACGCCGTTGTAGTGTAGGAAAAGCACTATACATTTAGGTGAGTTGAGGTATCGCACAAAACGATGGCGTCTTCTTGGATAAATATGAAGGGCAGAGTTCACTGTGGCATGATGCTACAGTAAAAATTAAACCTCAACAGGAAGCGCTTACAGATAAATAAAGCTGGTGCCAGAGTTGCTAGTTGCAACTATTCTCTGACCCTGTCCTGACCCTAAACAGGTCAGGCAGAGTCAGAGAATAATTACAGATGGCGCGGCAAGCTGCAAAAGTTTAAATTGCTTACTTGCAACTATTCTCTGACCCTGTCCTGACCATAAACAGGTCAGGCAGGGTCAGAGAATAGTTACAAGTAAGCAGGTGCCCGAGTTGAAGCTCAAATTCAGTAACACATTCATCAGCCCAAAAACAATTGTGAGCTTTGTCGAGGCTGGGCAGGTGTGCTTTCTCCCCATACCTACCAACGAAAATTAGCTGTAATGCTGGATAGAGGCCTCTGCAGCCTTGACTTACACGAGTGCAATCCCATGCTGTTCCTGTGACCAGGAGCTTCTTTCTCCTCATCTGCTTCTCTTATCGGTCTCTGACCTTTTTTACACACAAGAGGCATGTGAAGTGAACTCGCATACAAGTATGCGAGTTCACATGCCTCAAGCCAAGAACATCAAAGCGACCAGCCGCTTTAAATCCATTTGCCACCATCCACTTCACTCGCTCCGCAGGTCATAAACAGGACCATCTGCTCGTGAATCGGGATGCTGGCATGGTTGCCCAGCCCCCCTCCCAGCACTGCCTTTCCTCTGCCGGCTACTTTTCACCCTTTTCTTTTAGTGCTGACCTGCTGGCAAATGCTAATCCGGGTTAAAGGTTCGTGATTTAGACGCTGTGAAATTATGTTTAATCAGCTTTATTTACTTAAGTAACACACGTTTTTCTCTGCCCCCTTCCCCTCTCTGTTCCTGCTCGCTCTCTAGCCTCTATTTCTCTCCCTCTCTCCTACTTCCTCGGGCCCTGTTTCCCCACCATCTTTCTCGATTGGCCCCTCCTCCCTTCGGTTCCTTTCATTTTTTTTCTACCTCCCTTTATCCCTCTCATCCTCTCTCATCCTCATTTTTCTCTAAACGTCAGCGCACAGCATCCCTCAATGCCACAGCATCCCTCAACGCCACAGCATCACTCAATGCCACAGCATTACTCAATGCCACAGCATCACTCAATGCCACAGCATTACTCAATGCCACAGCATCACTCAATGCCACAGCATCACTCAATGCCACAGCATCACTCAGCGCCACAGAATCACTCAGCACCACTGAATGCCACAGCACCCCTCAATGCCACAGCACCACTCAATGCCACAGCACCACTCAATACCACAGCACCACTCAACGCCACAGCACCACTCAACGCCACAGCACCACTCAGCGCACAGCATCCCTCAACGCCACAGCATCCCTCAATGCCACAGCATCACTCAATGCCACAGCATTACTCAATGCCACAGCAGCACTCAATGCCACAGCATCACTCAGCACCACAGAATCACTCAGCACCACAGCATCACTCAGCACCACTCAACGCCACAGCACCACTGAACGCCACAGCATCACTCAGCACCACTGAATGCCACAGCATCACTCAGCACCACTCAACGCCACAGCATCACTCAGCACCACTCAACGCCACAGCATCACTCAGCACCACTGAAGGCCATAGCATAACTCAGCACCACGGAACGCCACATCATCACTCTGTGCAACCATTTAACAACAAATGGTTCTAATATGTTCTCTCAATGTTTCAAGCTTTATTACAAATGTCACAAAAAGATGGTAATATTTCACTTCTGTTCTTGGATTTTCATCACAATAAAATACACTGAACATAATCTTCCCAAAAGTTATTTACAAAAGTTTAAGCTATTGCCATTATAAATTACAATAACTTTTATTTAAGTATTAATTTAAAAAAAAAGTAAAAGCCATTGTTATTTGTAATATTAATACATCTAAGTCATGTAAATACAACACATTTTGCATTACAAATGCTATAGGTGTCACGTTTGCGAAAGTTAAAACTATTGGCATTGTAAATGACAAAGCTATTAATTTCGCTATTTTCAAAACCAACACATAAATTAAAAAGATTGTCATTTACAATACCAATAACTCAAACTTTCCTAATGCGAGACCTATTGCATTGCAAATGCTTGTTTTAAATATAAATTGTGATAGAAAAATATTTTTAAACCGATGTGTTATATCTATTTTGTGGCGCAATCCATAATGGCCTTGTTTAAGCAAAGGGATTTTTTGGGTAAGCAGTATTTGATGCTGTCTGTGGAAATCAATGTGCAGTTGTTGTTTATTGCCACCATTGTAAAACTGATGTTTCTGGGGAACACTGGGCTATGGATATATTGTGCGATCAGTGTACATTGAGGCTGTTCCATATGCATAGAGTGCATTGATTGAGGCCACAACAGCTGGCAAGGCTTGGGATGAATTACTCAGTCCATCTAAGTTGTTCAAACGTAAGAGCGGGCATGCTGGTGTTTCGTGCTAAGGCGGGTGCTGTGTGTGATTGTTTGCAGGCTTCTGAAATGAAATGAAAATGAAATGAAATAAGTCTTGTAACGCGCTACTAAGCCCGAAGGCATCAAGGCGCCTACCAAACAAAATCAAAATTAACCAGCTAACAATACTACGGATAGGCCTTTGAAAAAAGCCATGTTTTCAAAGCTTTCCGAAACTCCAGGACCGACAGTTGGGATTTGATTTCAAGGGGAAGGCTGTTCCACAGCTTAGGTGCTACAGTTGAGAACGCCCTACCACCCCATTTACTTCTTCGGACACGGGACACCTCCAACAAGCTCTTAGTTGATGAACGGAGGTCTCTACCCGGTGCATAAGGAAACAACAAATTCCTTATACCACCGCCCCCTTACCAGCAAGTGCCCCATATGTCAAGCACAAAGTCTTGAAGGCAATCCTGGATTCGATGTGGAGCCAGTACAAGCTTTTCCTCGCGGCAGTGGCAGAGGAGCGTCTGGGAGCATCCAGTACGAATTTGGCCGCAGCATTTTGGGCAGTCTGAAGGCGCTGCACCAGCCCTTTATTAACGCCAACATACAGAGCGTTGCAATAATTGAGTCGCGAAGCGACAAGTGCAACAACAACCTGCTTGCGAGCCCGAGGAGATAGGTAGTGTTTCATTTTCCGCAGAATCTTAATGATGCCCCAGCAGGTAGCAACAGTCCTGTTTACCTGCTGTGTCATTGAAAAAGCTGGGTCAATCATCACTCCCAGGTTGGAGAAGTGTGGCTCAAGTGGTTGGAGCGGCAGACCCTGATGCAGAGGTCTGGCCCGGACCAGGGTTCAATTCCCCGCCTCGGCGGGTCTTGGGCTCAAATTTCCCCGGACCTGACAATTCTCGCCTCGGTGCCTATTCCAATCATGGAGTCCCACTCTGTAACTCTGGGCAATAGCTTGCTTAATCTCCACAACGACCCCTCGCAGAGGGATGCCTGGCTTTCACCTTGGGGAGGCCCAGTAATGGGTTATCTCGCAGGGGAATACCAGGACGGGTTCCCTAAGCAAGCGCTCGGACGCTTTCGGGCAGCCATGCGCTCTACAAGTCAAATTTCATTTCATTTAATTTCATTTCATTTTAGGTTCCTCGCAGAGTCTGTTGGTGTGGGACAGACTCCAAGCGAGGGAGGCCACCATTCGGCTGTCCAGATGTTAGAGTTTCCACCAAAGACCAGAATCTCGACCTTCTCCCCATTCAGTTTTAGTGAATTGTGAATCATCCACTTAGAAACTGCATCCATGCAACTTCTAAAATTATGAATGGGGGCATTCCCAGAGTGAGAGAGGGACACCAGGATCTGAGTATCATCAGCGTAGGAGACTACCTCCATCCCAAACGATCTCACAAGCCTGGCAAGTGGGGCCACATAGATGTTGAACAGGGTCGGACTTAATGCCGACCCTTGTGGGACCCCACATTGCACAGGAGTGGGTGGAGATAGAAATTTTCCCCGCTTGACCCTCTGCTTCCTCTGATCCAAAAAAGAGGCCAATAAACTCAAGGCCGCGCCATCTACCCCCATCTCCCTCAGACGAGATGTAAGAACCGAGGGAGATAGGGTATCGAAGGCGGCTGTCAGATCTAATAGGATCAGAAGGGCAGTGTGTCCCTGATCGACCTCAGTGCGGATGTTGTTAAGCACTATCGTAAGGGCCGATTCCGTGCGGTGGCCTCTCCTAAAACCATGTTGGGATTGATCTAAGAGACCCGAGGAGTCCAAAAACGCCGCCAAATTCTGGTTAAGATGGATCTCCAGCATCTTTGCTGGTGCAGGAAGCAACGAGATGGGGCGGTCTTCAGCGGTTTGTAGAAAATTAATCTCTGGGTGTTTTGTGTCCGTTGAAAATGCCCTTTGTATAATGTGCTACAGGTGGTTTGATTGAAGTTTTTCTGAAGTTTCCACTTACTATGCTATGCAGCTGTATGCCACACTAGCCTGGTGAAGCCCCCTCCCCCCGAGTGCTTCCAATGGCTCTGCAGGGCAAGGTGTGGCCACAGCTTCTAGCTGGGTTCCACCATTTTAGATGCTGACTTGTGATACTCGGGAACTAAAAGGGCTAAAAGAAAATCCAAAGTAAAGCCCTCTGCATTGAAAAGCTGCACTGATAAATGGACCTTACGCCGGGCAGGGCAGGTAGGCACTGAATCCCAAATCAAAGGTCACTCAGGAAGGCTACTGTCATCTTAGCTGAGCTAGACTTACAACTCCAAGGTTCTTAACTAATGCGAAGGCGGTTGGTGGCAGTCAATTTCCTTGAGGCAATACGATAACAAGCATTGAAAATGCAACAGGTTTCGCCTTTTATTAAGTTAAAGCCATTTGCTTTTCTAATGGTATTGTATAGCAAAGCAAGTAGCTTTAAGTTAATTAAAGGCGGGACCTATTGCATTTTTAATGCTTGTTTGGTAGGCTGTAGGTTCCTAGATCCGTCCCCAAAGCTGTTCCGCGGTGCCAGGCAGTAGCAGAGGCCTCGATGGGCAGAGCACATAGCTCCTGGGCTTGGCATTATCCCGGCTCCTTCACGCCTCCCCCTTATCAGTTGACACAAGTATTTAAGACCTGGTAATGAAGGGCTTCTCTCTCCCGAAGAAAGGTTTAAAAAGCCAAACTGCGCAGCAATTACATAGGGCTCGCTGAGAGGAGTGATGGGGCTACCTCTTAATTGTGGCCTTTGGAAACCCACTTTCTCCAACCCCTCAGAGCAGATAATCAGGTAGAGTCAGCCCTGAGAGAGTCAGGTATGAGGAGGGTGGTTCACCACTCGACAGCGTCACCGAGGCGCTGGAGAGCAGGTTTTCTAGGCACTAGTAGGCGCTGCTGCACACCCCGTGTTTTGGTGAGTAAAGCAGCAAGCAGTGTCCGTGGCCAGCAGTTTTAGTGTTTGTGTAGTGTAAACATTCATCTCGAGATTCGATTATTACGCTAACAAGCAGAAGCTTCACCATTTCATTCTGCTCTCCCGCACAGAACAGCAGCCGGTCAGGCAACAGTAGCACAAGCTTCACACACACACACACACACACACTGGCAGGCACCTCTGGCAGAAGCAGTTCTGCACATACATGTGCTTTCACAAACATACAGAAACACACACACACATCAGTATCAGAAAAAGCCTCACTCGCTCTCTCGCTCACTTACATATGACATGTACAGTCAGGCAACAACAGCACAAGCTTTACACACACATAGCAGGTACAGTACAGCAGCTCATGCTTCATACACACTACATGTACACACAATCACAATTACATATACACATTATAAAAGGTACAGTTGTGCACGCGGTCAGTTTGAGGAGGCAGTTGCTAGAATTTTTTAAAATTTGTGACCCCATGTCTAATTGTATGTAAAATAATTTTGTATTAAAGTGCACTCTTTTTAAACATTTTCACAGAGGGGACAACCCCCTTTTGTTGATCAGGCTTGCTTGCTTTGCTTGGTTCCGATGTAACACTCAGCCCCAACTTCTACACCTTACTACTTTCAAAAGTCACAAGCTGCCACTACAATGCACCCCATTATGTTTAGGAATATGTGGTTCGTACGGCCATCAGTGGCATAACTAATTTAAAACCTGATACTTTAGAAATCTCTTCCAATGATACGCATCCAAACACAGCCCATGGATAGAAATCCAAGGGCCTTAAAAAAAGAATGACATTAATAAGAACGTATTTTGGTGCAATTGTAAAGCTAGAAAATGTTAGATAGATGCTGTTAAGATAACGTAAGGTACAAAGAGATAACACGCATACAAGCAATGCGCTTGGCTGACATTACAAAGGCCAGGCCGGAAGCTGATTCTGATCCTTTGGATCACGCACATGCACGTTCTTTCCTGGCGTGTAGGGACCAGAAAGAGCAAAGTCCTATGAACACTCTAGAAAGCTTAAGACAATCCTCAAGGTGACTGTCTAGATGACTCCCCCCTGCACGCCACTCAAGAAGTGCTGAGGATACAGGTCTGTCCCCTTCAGCTTTGACACATGACCTATGCCTCATTGTCACTGACCTGGTGTTTAAAACACCATGGTATTTTCCTCTGTTCACTTTCCTATGTACCACGCTGTGGATTTGAAAAACTGCGAATACATGAGTTAAATAAATAAATAAGCTGCACAGTTTAGTTGCAAAACTGACCGATATGCTCATATATTCATTGAAATACAGATATGTTCATTGAAATACATATAATTCATTGAAATACAGATATATTAATTGAAATACGGACTATCACTTCCAGTTGTCACCTTTCTGTAAATACTCTTCAGTCCTTTACATCAGTGTTTGGAAGATGCTCATCTGAAGAGAAGCTATAAATACTTTTATACAGCAGCAGCCAAGTGTGAGGCCTGCACTTGAACTGTCTGACCCTTAAAAACATTCACGTCTGTGACATCTGAAATCCCAGGTCTTTACAGGTATAAATGCTTGTTTGTGTGGAATGAATTCACTGCTGGAGCCTGGAGGTGGCGGTTCCGTCAGCAGCCACCAGAGGGCGCTCCTCACCTGCTGATGAAACCCACTGAACTGCACATTGGATGAAAGGGAGAAGGGTTTCCTCTTCCGGGTCAGTGGCGGCAGAGACAGCACCAGCAGCAGATGCTGACATCACTTCCGGCCTCTACTGGTGTTCAGCCTGCTGCAGAGGAGGAAGGAGCCCTGTCTGGTGGGCAGTTACCGCCATCTACAGACCCTCACAGACCCCTCCCTCAGACCCCAGATCTGCCCCTCCCCCCAGACCCCAGATCTGTCCCTCCCTCCCAGACCCCAGATCTGCCCCGGCGCCCCCCTCAGACCCCAGATCTGTCCCTGCTCCCCCTTCAGACCCCAGATTTTCCCGCAACCCCCCCCCCCGACATTCCAGAAGGAGGAGAGAGCCTGGACATGTCTGCACGGGTCTCTGCTCAGGTAGGAGATTGTCAGCACCTCATGCTTTGTTTGTAGAAATAGACTGAATAATCCTGGAGGGAATCTCTGCAGCTGGGCTCTTCTATCCGGGGCCCCTGGGGCTGAGCTGGGCTCTTCTATCTGGGGCCCCTGGGGCTGAGCTGGGCTCTTCTATCCGGGGGCCCCTGGGACTGAGCTGGGCTCTTCTATCTGGGGGCCCCTGGGCTGAGCTGGGCTCTTCTATCTGGGGGCCTGTGAGGCTGAGCTTGGCTCTTCTATCCTGGGCCCCTGGGCTGAGCTGGGCTCTTCTATCCGGGGGCCCTGGGGCTGAGCTGGGCTCTTCTATCCGGGGGCCCTGAGGCTGAGCTGGGTTCTTCTATCCGGGGGCCCCAGGGGCTGAGCTGAGCTCTTCTATCCGGGGCCCCTGGGCTGAGCTGGGCTCTTCTATCCGGGGCCCCTGGGCTGAGCTGGGCTCTTCTATCCAGGGCCCCTGGGGCTGAGCTGGGCTCTTCTATCCAGGGGCCCCTGGGGAGCTGAGCTGGGCTCTTCTATCCGGGGGCCCCTGGGGCTAAGCTGGGCTCTTCTATCCCCGGGCCCCTGGGGCTGAGCTGGGCTCTTCTATCCGGGGCCCCTGGGCTGAGCTCTTTTAAAGCCACATCTCCCCTGTGCTTTACTCCACTTTTATAAGTGTGCCTTAGTACTCTAATGAGGTTAGGATCTCTAGGGGAAGCTGATAGGGCAGCTCTGAGTTCTCTGTTAGCCCTGGAGCAAATGTTATCAAACCACCTAGGGTTGGGTATAGGTTTAGCTGCGGGTCTGGAGATTAGTTCTTCAATACCTGCGCATAGTAAGATAAAAGCAGAGACTGCCTCTGGGTTAGGGTTAGCCAGTGTTAGGCAAGTCTCACAGAGCGATGGATAGTTTTATACCATCTTTTGGAACACCTTCGTGCAGTCCAATGCTTTCCATTTAACTCTTAGGTTATAAGTGGAAATGTCTAAATTGCCAGCCCCTGCCTCCTTTCTAGTTTTGGGTCTCGGGGCTGCCCAGAAAGAGACTAAGATGGGATTGCGATCATCAAAGCTCGATGCCCTAACCTCTGCCAAAACCAGATGATCTTCTAATTGTGCAGATATAAAAACATAGTCTATAGTTGAGGCTCGACCAAAACCTCTATAAGACAGTGTTGAACCTTCCCCAATATTTACAGAAACAATATCCATAACATTTAAAAGGCTGTTATTTGATAGGTGGTTTATTAATTTGTGTCCTCTCTTACATGGATTAACTGAGATATGATGGGTGGGACACGCAGTATTTCCCCCTACTATCTTCGCATTAAAGTCACCTCCCAAACATATCCCTACCGGTTTATGCTTTCCCAGTAGATTATCCATGTCCGAAATAAAGTTAAAAAGATTAACAAAATTAACGTTAGGTGTGGTTAAGAAGTCTACTATAAAAATTAATAAAACAAATAGAAACCCCCGTGTATTAATCAGTACTTGAAAGTTAGCGTTTCTAATGGGAATTAATTTCGGTCTGCCACCTGATGCGATACTGACCCATATTGATAAACCACAAGAGGGTCTACCGTGTTTGGGGTGAGGGGGTATAATATTATAGAACTCATATCCTTCTAGGTATAATTCTTTAGTTGCCCAGGTCTCCTGGAACATAAGGATATAAAATGTATTTACCATATTAACCCATTCTTCAATAAACGCGGCAATTTAGGCTGCGGGTGTGTGCTTGTCTCGCTGAACTTTATTTTAAAAGCTGATCTAATAGCTGTGTTGCAATTTTAACTTAACTGTACAATTTATTAGGTGTTGTATGCTTAAGGGTGCTAGAGCTCACTTACCTGTTCCTAACGCTCTTGGCCCCGTTCCGCCCCGGCATTGTGCCGTTTGTGCGGAGGGTCGTCTAGTTGAGCTCCATTTTCTGCCCCTAAGACCACTTCCGCCCTGCCCCTCCACCTCGCAGGTTAGCGGTCTAGTGGCTGCAGACATTTTTCTATTTTAGGCACGGTAGTTGCACCTTTCCTCAGATAAACGCGGCGATTTAGGCTGCGGGTGTGTGCTTGTCTTGCTGAACTTTATTTTAAAAGCTGATCTTATAGCTGTATTGCAATTTTAACTTGACTGTACAATTTATTCGGTGTTGTATGCTTAAGGGTACTAGAGCTCACTTACCTAATGCTCTTGGCCCCATTCCACCCCGGCATTGTGCCGTTTGTGCGGAGGGTCGTCTAGTTTTTTTTTTGTGTAAGACCTTTATTAACACAAAGCAAAGTACACAGCATGAGCCTACAACCCTGGGGCCGGCTCGCCACGTTATTATGATCGTCCAACAAATAACAAATGCGCTATGAAGAAGAGCGTACAATCTTTAGGTAGAGCCACCCTACACACCTTCCGTAGGACTCTGACTTGACAGATGATGTGAGTCTTACATTTTATCATTTTATAGAGAGAAAAATGCAACATACCCCAACTTAAGACCTTACAGTGCTATCACTCACAACCTAGACATCAAATTCGACAATAGTTCCGGTTCCCCACAAGGGTCAGCCGCCATCAGCTATGTATTCGTGCACCAAACATTACACATGTCAGAATGAGACAGAAGTTGAGCTAGTCTTCCTCACTGTCCTGCAGTGAGTTAAGGTGGTCTGTTAAGAAACACCATATGTCCTTTGGCCTGGATTTCGCTGGCAGTTGCTCCTCATAGGTTTGCAGTTTGTCCCGGCAGGTGGACATATCATGAAGCAACGTTTTCTTTGTCGGCACCTTACGGCTGTGCCAACATTGCGCCACCTGCCTTTTCGCTAACAGTAAAGCAATTGCACAGAACTTGCGTTTTAACGCCCTGAATTGGGGCACTATACCCAGTAAACAGATCTTAGGCGTGCACCGCACCTCTTCCTCCAACATGACAGCTAGTGTGGCAGTGACCTCCCCCCAATACCCCGCCACCTTCGCGCAATCCCAGGCCAGATGTACAAAGTCTGCACCCTCCCTGTCACACCTCTTGCACCTGTCTTCCTCCTGTAAGCCAAACTTAAGCAGTTTTGTTGGCGTGTAGTAGGTTTGGTGAATAAATTTAAAATGTATAATTCTCAAGTTGCCGTTTGGCGTCAGTATCTGTGTTAACGCGCAGGTGCTATGCCATTCCTCATCCGTTAACGGAGTGTCTAGTAGTGCATCCCACCGCCCCTTAGCCTTAAGTGTGTCCCGATATTTCGGATTGTGCAGCTGTATATAGTCTGGACACCAGATGGGAGAGGTCACTAGTAGTAATCAGTAGTTGCAGAGGTGCAAGGCATTCCGGTTCTGTGGGGAATGTCGGGTAATGTTCCCTCAATGCTCTGGTCAACCTATAGTACGTGAAGCGAAACATGGGAGTCTGGTTTTGGATATAAGTCAATTGGTCGAGGCCTATGAACGTGCCTGCTTTAAACACATCACCCAGCTTGTCAATACCAGCTCTACTCAGCAAGGACATTCCAACCTTTTCACTAGTGACGGACAACGCCTGATGATGTTGTAGTGGCATGTCCGGTGCATACAGCGGGGTTTTGTGAGCCAACTGTCCAAGTCTGTGCCATGCTTTGACCATGGTGTCTACAGTGTTTATGTCCTTTGCATGTAGTGGTGGCCTTGTGTGCGATATGATCGCAGATAGGGGGACAGGATGAGCATCACCCTCTTCTATGGCCACGTGTGTGAGATAGGGGACCTTATGGTACCAATATGCCGCATATTATGCCTGGGCACAGAGGTAGTAGAGGAGAAAATCAGGCACACTGAAGCCGCCCTGCGCAAATGGGAGTGTTAGTGTCTGCAAATCAATACGAGCTTGTTTGCCTGCCCATATCAAAGTCCGCACCAGGGATTTAATGCGGCGGAAGACTTCTCGTGTCGGCGTGATCGGTATGTTATTAAACAGGTATAACAATTTGGGTAACACGTTCATTTTAACGATTGCGATTCTATCAGCTAGTGATAGCGGCAAGTGGATCCATCGTTGGACTTTATCTTCAAGCTTAGAGAGTACCACCCCATAGTTTGCTCGCAGGACCTCCTCTGGATCCCTGTGAAACATGACCCCTAGGTAGCGAATCGGGTCCTGTTGCCATTCCAATGGGAAATCTACTGCAAAGGGTGATGTAGTGTCAGTTAGAGGTATTATGGAGGATTTGGACCAATTAATCGCCAATCCCGAGTGTCCGCCAAATCGGATGTATTCTCTGAGCAGCGGGTTTAGATAGGTTTCAGGGTCACGGATGTATAGTAACATATCGTCGGCTATGAATTGCAGTGCCGATTCTTTGTAGTCCTGTCGCACTATGCATGCTAGGGGCTCCAGCGCCAGAGCAAATAACAGGGGTGATAGTGGGCAGCCCTGTCGCGTGCCACGCTCAATGCCAAACGGAGCCGAGACATAGCCATTGATCCGGACCCTGGCGCATGGTTTTGTATAGAGCAATGAGATCCATTGAACAAACCGTTTAGGGAACCCCATTCTGTTTAGGACGGTAAGCATATAACGCCATTCAATGGAATCGAATGCTTTCGCGCGTCAAGCATGACAGCCACCGCTTTAACCGAGGGTCGCAGGTAATGCGAGAGTGCAAACAGGGATCTGGTGTTATGCGAGGTGGATCTGGTGGGTACAAACCCCGACTGATCCGGAAGGACCAGGCGGGTCATCAAAGGGGACAGCCGAACCGCTATAAGTTTGGCAAGGATTTTCGAGTCCACGTTAATCAAGGACAAAGGTCTGTAGGAATCGCATTCCTCCGGATCCTTGGACGGCTTTAGGAGAGCAATGACCAGTGCTTCTTGCAGAGTGGGGGGAAGTAATGATTTCTCAAAGGAGGTGCCATACATGTCCACTAAATAGGGAGCGATAATGTCCGCAAACTGTTTATAAAATTCAGAGGTGTACCCGTCAGGGCCCGGTGCCTTGCCATTTGGTAGTGAATTGATCACCTCAGTTACCTCCTCCACCGTGATGGGCCTAGCCAAGTACTCCCTGTGTGCATCCGATAGCCAGCCAATCGCCACATCATGTAAATAGTCATATGTTTCTTCTGCTGGCGCTGTGGGTTGCGATTGATATAGCGAGCTAAAGGAGTCCACAAAGCATTTCAGGAAATCTACGGAGTGTGTTTGTAACATACCCTCCTTAGATTTGACTCTGAGTATCGCCGATTGTCCCTGCCCCTCACAAATTTTCCGTGCCAGCATACCCCCTGGCCTACCCCCCTCCCCAAAGGTTCTAGCTACACGTTTACGGTCTAAGTACTTTATTTCGGACTCCAGAAAGTCAGCGTGCTCAGTATGCAAGTCGCGTAACCCAGGTAGTAGTGAAACATCCTGTGTCGTCTCATATTGCAATTCTAAGTCCCTCATTTGCTGCTCGCAGCGGCGAATCTGGCTCCTGATGTCCTTGAGTACCCCTATGGTGGTGCCAATGCAGACACCTCTAATCGTGGCTTTGAATGCCTCCCAGAGAAGGCACGGGTCTTCCGTCGTCTGTGCATTAATGCCAAAGTAGTCCTTTATTGCTTTTTTTAAGGTGTCAACATAGACTGCGTCTGAGAGGGCCTGGGAATTAAACCGCCACTGGAATGGGGGGGGGGGGTGTAACGTGGAAGTTCTATTTGCAACAGGACAGGGTTGTGGTCTGATAATGTGCGGGGTAGTACCTGTAATTTACGAACCCACAGAGCCATGTCCCTAGAACCCAGCCAGTAATCCAACCTGGACCAGCTATTGTGAGACGCTGTTATGTGTGTGGCGCCTGGCGCGTCAGTGTGTTGCAGCCTCCAAAGATCAGCTAAGGCCAGGTCTTCCATCATGTGACCCACCATCAGCCGCGATTGCTTGTGCTGCTCTAGCGAATGTGAGGAGCGGTCCAGCCCGTCCTGCAATGTCACATTCCAGTCCCCCCCGCATAATATGTGTGTGCTAGTATGTTTTTGCAAGTGACCCCAGACTTCCCGAAAGAATTCCAGAGCGTCAGTGTTCGGTCCATATACGTTAAGGAGTGTCACGCGCTGGCCCCTCAATGTACCTGTCACCAGCACGTACCTGCCAGAGGGATCATGTGTAACGTGCTGTGCCTCAAAGTTGACCCCTTTCTTAATCAAAATAAGCACCCTACGGGAGTAGGAAGAATAGGAGGCCCTGTATGTGGACTCCGCCCATCTCGACCCCAAGTGTGCGTGTGTGTTTGGTGCGAGGTGTGATTCCTGTATGAACGCTATATCAATGTTCCATCTGGTAAGACTAGCAAAAACCTGTCTGATTTTCTGAGGCCTAGAGAACCCCCATATGTTCCAAGTAAGAACATTTAAGCACAATCTGCCCTCATTCCTAGAACCCATTAACATCAGATAATGCAAAACATTTCATCCCTGCACATTCCAATGCTGCATGTGGTGCCCGCCCATTCTCAGTATAGAGAACAAACGTACCAATGGCTGTCCATCTCAGCGGAGAACCTATGAAGTTTTACATATGCAATGCTGTCGGTCTTCGTAAACAGTCAAACATCCCCCCACCCCTTACCCCACCCACTCCAGCAACCCCAACCTGCCGAAGCCATAGCCCCTCAGAGCACAAATCCCACAAACACATAACCAACAACTCAGTGCCCATACTGAGAACTCGTGGTGGGTATTACCCTCATGGAGGACCGCCAGGAGCACAACCCTTCACCCGGTGGACAGGTGCAGGCGATACTATAAAAACTGTACATATTCGTAATACATGTGTCCATTGACCCGCTGTCCCCTCCACTCTCCAATGACTCAGCAACATTACTCAAGTAGTAGCGTTGTTATAGGGGCAGCACAGCGACACCCTGACTCCATCCGACGGCAGTGGCAGTTTCAATCCCCACACCGCCCAGTGTACATATCACCCCCATATATCAAGTGCGTGGCTGCAAGTAGACAGTACAATGGAGGTGTGCAGGAGCGGGCGCATATCTGCAAGGTTCCATACTGCAAGGTCGTGTGCAACGTAGCGTTGAAGGCACTCCCGCCCCCATCGACCCAGTGCTCTCAACAGGATGGTTTACAAGCCTACTCATGGGGAAGGACCTGGACAGTTGCCTTGCGCACCAGAAAATGCATCATTTTGACTTGGTTATATGAACCAATACACCGCGGGGAGGGCATGTAAGCATGGGTCAGCCATAGGCAACGGTTAAAGTCAAAAGTCAGAAGGGAACCTCAGCCCTCGTTGCCCCAATGGATAACAGCCCCTCTGATATACAGTGAGTTCATAATCTACACTCAGGAGTCTGGTATCAGGCGGAACTGCCCAGTGCAGCTTATAGCGGCCATGTAGCAATCCATGTTAGCCAACAGAACAACAAAACTCACCGCTGTCCGATGAGGGATATCGCCGGTGGCTTCAGTCCGAGTCTCTGTGTTGATCATTTTGCGATTCTGATCTCGACTCACGCTGTACCTTCTTAATAAAGTCCTGGGCCGCTTTGGGTGTTGCCAGCACGATTGCCTTCTCCTTCCATACCACTCGAAGTCGGGCTGGATATAACATCGAGTAGACAATGTTCAGATCACGCAGCTTAGCCTTCACTGAGGTGTATTCCTTACGTGCCTGTTGAACCGCTACCGTGTGATCCGGGTAGAACTCCAGGGAGCTGCCTTGATGGTTGATTTTGCCTTTTTCCCGTGCGAGCCGGAGGATCGTAACTCTGTCCCGGTAATTGAGTATCCTCGCCACAATTGGCCTAGGCGTGGCACCGGGCGGTGATCTGGGGGCTAACGATCTATGGGCCCGCTCCACTAGGAAAATTGGCGATAAGGCCTCCGCTCCAAAGAGATCTTTACACAGATTTTCGACGTATTGCTCCATCCGCCCAGTGTTGGTCGACTCCGGCAGGCCAGTGATTCTCACGTTATTGCGCCTCGAACGCGCTTCCAAATCCACCTCCTTCGCTTTAATCACCTCCAGGATTCGTTCCATTCCCGCGCACTTGGTGGTGGAGGTTCGCGCTTCATCTTCAACGGCCGATATTCTCGTCTCCGCTTCATCCAAACGTTCACCATGCTTCTCCTGCCGAGTGGCCATGCTATCCATCCTGCACGTCAGGTTGTCCAGCTTACCGTTTATGTCCTGCAGATTCGATTGTATTCCCAAAAGGATCTTCTCCATGTTGCTGTTTGGCATTGGTTCGGTAGAGTCGACAGACTCCACCACCTCGTCTGCAGGTTTTGTCGCCTTTCTGTTGTCAAATGATATCTTTGGTTGTTGTTTATCAGGTTTCCCCATTATGGCGGTCGGAGAAGTCGCTTTTCTGAATGCGGGCCCAGACGCCCTCGTGACTCTGACCGCCGTCGCCGTGATGCACCGGCAAGGGTAGCGATTAGCTGCACGTGGTATCAATCCTGCGACTGGGAAAATGGCCTTCAGGTGCCCCTCTCCAGGTCGTGTGGGCTAGGGGGGGGACGTGGTCGGGCGACTCCAAAAGCAACGCGATCTAATGCGGCCAGGGAGCGCCTGTACCTCCGGTCGGGTCCCCACCGCAGTCAGCAGGATGTGGGAACACGGCCCACCTTGTGAGACCCTCTGTAGCAGAAGTTGCTCGTGAGTCCGGCAAGCCTCCCGCCGATTCGTTAGGGCAGGCGGCGACAGCACGCCGGTAGAGAGCAGTCGGTAAGCGCTTACATCCAGCAGCGGCGAGCCCAACCTGGCCGAGTCTGTATTCACTGGCGCGAAGGCGATGATAGCTCCACTCCGGCACTACGCGCCGCCATTTTGTCAGGCGTGTGGTTCAGGGAGACGGCAGAATCAACTGGTCGTACACGAGGGTGAAGGCAAATCACAATGGTCACTTGGGCCCGGGAAGCAGTTCCTCACCCCCGGATTGCGGATGCTGGTTTAGTAGGCCGATCCCACGCCGAGGCCGCCGCGCAAGTCGGAGGTCCGCAAGCCGATGTCGGCCATGTTGTCAGGCGGGTCGCTGCGCACTACAATGTACACGGCAAAAGTAAAAAAAACAGGAGTGGTGGTCGAGTTTCTCCACGTCGATCGATGCACCACATCTTCCCCCACACGTGGATGGTCTCGGAGAGTGGGTTAGCGGGGTTGGAGCGGCAATAGATCACATTGTTGGTGATCGCGGCGGAGCTGCAGTTCAGGCAGCCATTCCGCTGTGCGCCCCCTAGCGTCTCCTTGAGGGTCGTCTAGTTGAGCGCCATTTTCTGCTCCTAACACCACTTCCGCCCTGCCCCTCCACCTCGCAGGTTAGCGGTCTAGTGGCTGCAGACATTTTTCTATTTTAGGCACGGTAGTTGCACATTTCCTCAGATAAACGCAGCGATTTAGGCTGCGGGTGTGTGCTTGTCTCGCTGAACTTTAATTTAAAAGCTGATCTAATAGCTGTGTTGCAATTTTAACTTGACTGTACAATTTATTCGGTGTTGTATGCTTAAGGGTACTAGAGCTCACTTACCTGTTCCTAACGCTCTTGGCCCCGTTCTGCCCCGGCATTGTGCCGTTTGTGCGGCGGGTCGTCTAGTTGAGCGCCATTTTCTGCTCCTAACACCACTTCCGCCCTGCCCCTCCACCTCGCAGGTTAGCGGTCTAGTGGCTTACTTCCTGGGTAGTATAAATGGTGGCCTGGCGGACGCTCAGCGGACGAGTGCAGCGGGAGCGCCGACTTCGCGCCGAAGTTGCACCTAAGTAAAGCCCATCTGCGCCCATCCGCGGCCGACCGGGCCCTGGGGCCAGTCACATTGCCCAACTCATCACCTATTCCTTCACTGACCTTTTAATGTTTTGCCGCACGGTACCCTTACAGGCCCGCGCCGCAAGGGCTGCTCTGGATTGTGGCATTCTTGTTTCCCTGGATACTCCTATTTTGGAGACTCCTTCTCCCTGCTCTAAGCCGATATCTTCTCGCCTCAAATCGTCAACTCTGGGGGCCACTCCATTGACCGTGATATATCTCAATACCCGGTCAATGGTGAAACATCAACTCGAAATTTTCCAGCTGCTAGACGATAGAGCTGTGGATATCCTCCTTTTATCAGAGACTTGGCTGACTGAGGACTCCGCCCCTGACATCCTTGCTGCTATCCCCGCCCGCTATTACATCCTGCAATCTAATCGACCAGCTGGGCAAGCCGGTGGCGGGTTGGTAGCCATCACACGCTCCCAGTATATTTTTACAACCTTAGCTTGTGCTAGGATCTCCAAAACGGAAAGTCTCACTATCAAATTCACTTCTCCCAGGTTCTCTTTTATCGTTGTTCTTGTGTATAGACCCCCTGACCCTATGCCCTCCTTCCCTCAACAGTTTGGTGATCTTATTTCCCAACTCATCATCAACCATGCTAAGGTTATCATTATCGGTGACTTCAATTATTGGCCCTCTGACCCCCGGGAAAGCCGTCTCTCAGAGGAATTCTCTGATCTCTTATCAGGCCTGAACTGTCATCAACACATTAAAATACCCACTCACTGCAAAGGCCACATCTTAGATCAAGTGTGGACGGCCAATTTCGAAATTTCGTCCCCTATAGTGACCCCTTGTTCTTGACCAGATCATTGCTTTATTTCTTTTTCTTTTAACTTGACTACCCCCAGTCGCCCCTCCCCTACGACCAATTTCACTACTCGGAACTGGAAGAGAGCCAACCTGATGGAACTTCATTCTATACTAGCCTCCACAGTCCCTCCGACCTCCGCCTTGGTGACTCGCCAGGCCTTCCTTCTTGAACAATGGCTGCTGTCCGCCTGTAATACTGTCGCCCCCTTGAAAACTATAAAAACGAAGCGCCCTCATGACCCCAGCGGTGGTTTACGGATCAACTAAAGCTAGACAAATTAGCCCTACGCCAGGCTGAGCGCCGCTGGAGGTGTAATTATGACCAACAACTTAAAGCTGAGTTTGTGGACCGTCTGAAAGCCTATAAAAAATCCATCTTATCGGCTAAAACAATTTATTTTTCCCAAAAAATTATGGAGTCTGCTTCCAAGGCAAAGGATATTTTCTCCATAGTGAATGAGCTCTCTTTGCCAGACCGTGTCACTCCTCAACCTTAGACTACACAGTCCTTGTGCGACTCACTCAATGCTTTTTTCATTGATAAAATCATCACTATCAAGAACAATATCCCCCCCGTCCTCATTCTCTTCTCCTCCTCCTTTACCTCCCAGAAATCCTTGCTGCCTGGATGTCTTTCCCCCGATCTCCCTCTCGGCGTTTTATTCGTTACTGTATAAAGTGAGCTCTGGCTCCCCCAATGATTGCTGCCCTCCCCAGGTCCTTAAGGAAATCTTCTTGGCCCTCCCCGACCCTCAACTGGCATTACTGAACAACTCACTGGCGACGGGGGTGGTCCCGGACTCCTTTAAACAGACAGTTGTGATACCAATCCTAAAAAAGACCAATGCCGACCCTACGGTCTTTAGCAATTATAGGCCCATCGCCCTTCTCCCCTATCTGGAGAAAATTTTGGAGACATATGCTACTCGCTGCCTGAGTGCTTTTATTGAGAGCGCGCCTTTTCTGGAGGCCCAGCAAGCCGGTTTCCGCCCACTTCATTCCATCGAGGCGGTCATTGTGGCTTTGATGGATACCCTGAGAAGGGGCGCCGACAATAACATCTCCCAAGCACTTGTCTTGCTGGACTTATCGGCGGCCTTTGACACGGTCGATCATGCAATATTGATCGACCGTGTCGGAAATGCCGGCATTCAGGGCGTAGCTCTCAACTGGGTTAGATCCTTTCTGGATAAACGCTCTCAGGCAGTGCACCTGTCTACCTTCTCCGCCTCCTATTCCCCCCTATCCTGTGGAGTCCCACAGGGCTCCGCTTTATCCCCTTTGTTATTTAATTTGTACATGCAGCCCCTAATTGCTTCTCTTCGCAAATCCGCAGCCACTATCTTTAATTACGCGGACGACTTGCAGTTAATTTTTCCTATTGACACCTCCCTTTCCTCCTGCACCAGCTTCCAATTTACCATGCTTGAGATATCGGAATGGATGTACCACAGCCAGCTCAAAATAAATCCTACCAAGACCGAGCTTGTGCTGGTGGGCGGAGCAGCCAACCCATGGAATGACAGCTTTTGGCCTCCCTCATTAGGGCCTCCTCCTTGCCCCGTCAACTCTGTGAAGAGTCCTGGCATAGTCATCTCCAGTGACCTATCTATGAGGCCTCAGATTAGTGCTGTCACGTCATCCTGCTTTTTCCATCTGCGCAGGATACGTAAAACCAGCAGATTTCTCACTAGAGATGCACTTATATTTGTCATCATGGCCCTTGTTATGTCGAGAATTGACTACGCCAACACTCTGTATGTGGGAATTCCTGCATACCACCTCCACAGGTTGCAGCTGGTGCAAAATCAGGCAGCACGCTTGGTTTACCATCAGCCTAAGCATCAGCATGTTTCGCTGTTGCTGCGGAGCCTGCATTGGCTCCCGGTGGCTAAGCGTTGCATTTTCAAACTGGGCTGCACGATATTCAAAGCTCTGTCTGATTTGGCTCCTGTTTTCTTTTCTTCTAGTCTGAAGCGATATGTTCCCTCGAGAGATCTTCGCTCCTCCTCTCACATCCTTTTAGTTAGCTAAAATCAAACGCAAAAAACATGGTGGTTTATGTTTTTCTTTTTTGGCCCCCAAAATCTGGAATTCCCTTCCGTCTGCTTTCCGACATTGCCCCACCTACGACTGCTTTAGTAGGATGCTGAAAACGTTTCTCTTCCAATCAGCCTTTAAGTAATACCCGTTCCTGCCCTCCGCATTTGTTATGAGCGCCATGAAACCGTCCGGTGACCGAGCGCAGTATAAATAATTTTAACATAACATAACATAACAATGTCTAGTTTAGGAGCCAGACCAGCCACATTCCAGCTCAGCACCAGTAGTAATGAGTCAGAATGATCATTTGGAGAAAGTTTCCACCTCAGTGTCAATATTAATTTTAGGAGTCTCAAAGGGTGCCGCGAATACAGAAACAGTCGGTTGAGATTTAGAAAAAGGTCAATCATGAGTGTCTAGGTCAGAGATGGGAGAGAACCTATTTACCGATGTGGAAAATGGGCTAATGAATGAGCACTGTGTCGGTGGTGGTCTATAAAAGAAGCCGAGGGGTCGTGTACATATGTTTGTGGGTAGTGGGCAATTAGTCTCTAACAACTAGTATAGATCTAACAATACCTGGTCGGCGAAAGTTGATGACAATACAATCACCCCTAATAGTTTTTCCTGCTGGTCCCACCCAGCCTACCCTTCGTACCATTAGAATATAATGTATATCCCCCCTCCTGTACCCTTTGTATTTAGCCAGCAAATCCACACTTTTGTTCCGAAGTTGTTCCCAGGACTCTAATTTGTTTTTCTCTAATGGAGGTACCCCTGCAAGAACCAAAGCATACGGGCAAGATGCTGGAGGTAGATTAAAAAAGATTTAAAACATCCTTGTTTGGCTCAACATGTTTGCCAATATTAATATCGAAAGTATTCGAGTGGACTGTCGGGCCGCCATGAGCACAAATGACACTCATGTTTTGAATATTAGCAGGTCCAATGCGTGTTTTTAAAGCTGCAGAATCATTAGTTTTACTGTTAATGTCACAGGGGGCAGATAACGACTTTGCAGTTTGAGGTACATATTGCCCACTCTGGGCTAAATTTCCCTGGGGACTGGCCTTTTCAGGCTGCTGATTAGGTTCCCTACAGGGAGATTTTGCCTTAGTGGTTAAGGATTGCAGGCAATCTAGACGCTTCCATAGTTTTGCAAAGCTTTTATCCACAATCCCTTTATCACGTTCATACAGTGTGTCTATAATATTATCTATGGCAGTGTCCCCAAGTGTAAAATTACAAAAAGCAGCCTGTGTGGACTCCATCTGTGTGTATACTTAAAACATCCAATTAAACTAAATTAATTGAGTCACTGCTAGGGATTGGGTCTACTATGGCCTTCAGCCCCTTAATCCATGTATTCAATGTTGTGCATTTTGAGTTCAAGCGTGGAAGTTTTTTCCGTTTGGAGCAAACTGGTTTCACCGCCTTCCTCTTCCTTTTCACTCCACATACCTCAGGGTTAGGGGATATGTCCGAATTAACCAAAACTGTAATGTCAATTGGGCAGCTCCTAGATAAAGAGTCCACTATTGCACCTATATGGTCAGAGCCTTCCACGTTCAGTAAGTTATCTCCAATTAATGGGTGTGGACAGTGGTCAGCCTCATTGTATACCATTATTTGAGGGTCACTTATATCAGTGTTCTCAACTTGTACTGCAGGTTGGGGTTTCGTGAAACCCAGGGATAAGGGTCTCTCTGTCAGTTCGATCTCGGTACTGACTATGTCCATCGCCCTTTCCAACATAGTATCTATAGACGTAGCATTACGAGCTGTGGTGGTTGGATTTCTTTTGCCCAGGGTGTGTTTTACCCCAGAAATTCAATAGGTACTTTAAAAAATACACTCCACTCACCGTTGCAGGGTCCAGCTGTCCTTGGAATGGCATGGGGGTGGCCCAGCCCGGCCTCGAACGGTCCAGGACGGGCCTAGACAGGCCCGCCCTTGGCCCGGGCTTTGCCTGGGCGAGCCCGAGCCCGTCTCGCGCCACGGGGTCTCCCTGGCAGATTTATGTGGTGGTGACGCGGGTCCTCTCGCACTGCCTTCTGGGGTATGTAGTTCCCCGGCAGTCCGCGGTCCGCGAGGAAAGCACGTGGATGGCTTGATGTAAGGATTGAGCCCGCAAATCTCAGGA
This sequence comes from Lissotriton vulgaris, assembly GCF_964263255.1. Classification (NCBI taxonomy): domain Eukaryota; kingdom Metazoa; phylum Chordata; class Amphibia; order Caudata; family Salamandridae; genus Lissotriton; species Lissotriton vulgaris. Next base: position 129,305,219 of record NC_141685.1, read on the forward strand.
GGCTCTAGGCGGCAGCAACAACGGGCAAAGGAAGTACTTGAGAAGACCAGGTAATCGGCAAACAGCGTCCCCCGCCGCGGGGTCTCCCTGGCAGATTTATGTGGTGGTGACGCGGGTCCTCTCGCTCCTCTTACCGCAAGACCGCACTGCCTTCTGAGGGATGTAGTTCCCCGGCAGTCCGCGGTCCGCGAGGAAAGCGCGTGGATGGCTTGATGTAAGGATTGAGCCCACAAATCTCAGGAGGCTCTAGGCGGCAGCAACAACGGGCAAAGGAAGTACTTCAGAAGACCAGGTAATCGTCAAACAGCGATATCAAACTGGACCAAGGTGGGCTGCAGACAAAACATGGGGACTGTATCAACCTAGAAAAACAATTATATCAGTAATGACGTCCAGTACCAGCTCTTTGATGCAGTCATCTTTAGTAACAAATCTGTAGTGAATAGAAAATATGCGGTCCTGACCATGCATGGGGCTGGTGGAGGAGCCCTTCTCAGTCGGTATTTCTCTTGTTGATGTGTATTTCATGAAGAGTCTAGATTCTTTTCTCTTTCAGGTGCTTTAGATTGTGCTGAAAGGTTTAACCTGCAGACCTTTCATAAGTGATCTCTCTTGTCACATGCATTTCTTTGCCCCTGAAGCACTGGGCATTGGTAAGACATTATCTGCAGCAGGAGCAATTGCTATTCCCATTGACGTCGTCTGATGTGCTAGAATCTGGTTGCTTACGGAGCCCGAACGGTTGCAGATGGGCTTGCCTTAGGCTCGCCTTCAGTACACCAGTGGCACATCTGCACTTTGAACATCTTAAGAAGCGTTAGAAGAGAAAAGAGTAAGCTGCCCCGCCCACTGCTAAACACTGGAGCGGGGAAGCGAAAGCTTCGCAGTGGAGTTACACCACCGCCATTTGAATGCAGGTAAAAGTGATTCAAGCAGATTCAAATTCGAGCAAATCCAGATCGTATTCAAGCAAATTCGAACTGTATACCCCCCAGTAAATTTAAAAACTAAAAGCTACCCCAAACTTGTATGACAACATCGCCCCGTGGCATGTAAGTACAAATAAGCAATGTACAAATGAGTAAGGTATTTTTAAAATGAGAAAGGTACAATGTAAAGTGTTTGAAAGAGCTTAAAAACGCAGTGCGGGAGGCAAGCGGTGTCTCTTACTTTTGCTCTCTCTTAGGAATTCTTGTTTCAACAATATCTTTTTTAGGTCGAGCCTAGCTCTATGGGAGGCTTCTTGTCAGCACTCTAAACTTCTCCGTATGGGTCTGACTCCTCCCACACCTTGGATTGGTCTTTGCGTGTGTCTTCCAATAATGGAAATTAATAAACAAGGACTCACTGGATTTTTAGACAAAGGTGGTATTATTCACCAAATAGGCACAGGGAGAGGTCTTTCACATGGTAATACAGTTTAAACACCACTGTACAGAACAGATCATGTGACAACCCTAGTGGCACTTGGTGCGTGGTGCTATATACAGTGATAATAGTGAAGGTGCAAGTGCTCTAGTGAACAGCGTGATCGGCGCATAAAACCAAGTTGATACATCAATCAAAGGCAGCGTGAACAACAAGTTGTAATCACTTAAAACATGTTTGCATAAATTTAAACAGGAGCACAGAGAGTGATATGCGTCGTATTATTTATGCTGTAGAGTCGACGGCGTTTCGATCCTAGTTAGTCGGGATCGTCATCAGGACAGGGTTGTAGATGGATACAGTGAGTGCACCCAGGCTGGGAGGCGTGGGCGTCTGGGGTCCAAGCAGTCAATGGTGGCTCGTGAACTGATCGTGTAGATAATTCCGATCAGAGGGCAGGGTATGTGGCGCCTGTGTTAATCAGGACGGCGGTCGGCAACTGGGGCTCTACAGGGGACGAACTGCAAGCAATGAATGCAGGAGCATTCCTTGTTTATTATTTTGTAATGCAGACTGCATACATTACTTAAATTGATCCTACATGATACCTGTTGGGAATTGTTACTATTTATATTACACACCCATCCCAACGTGGTCTATGGGTTCGCTCCTGTCATTCTTATACTTCCAATAATGGAAGCGCACAAACGGACAAAGGGGGGTGCATGTCCCACCTCTTCTCAAAGCTTCACTCCCACCTCGTTTTGCTCTCGGGAGCGAGCAGCGGCGCGCAGGGTGGCAGCTGCATTCCTCATTTTGGATCAGGTTACTAATTAAACACAGTGCAGTCACTTTCACTTTAGCGGCGCACTTGTTTAATTTCCTGTTACTTTGCTCCCACCCCCCACCCTTTGTCCGTGTTCACCAGGCTATCGTCCCCCGCTGTCTGGATACCCTTTGCTCCCGCCCCCCTCCTTTGTCCTTGTTGAACATGCTCCTGCCCTCCTCCCGTTGTCTGCATTTCTTTTTTGTTTCCGCCTGCCTCTTCACTTGCGGCGGCCCGCGAGGTGCTCCCCCGCCCTTGCCCACCCGCGGCACAACACTTTATTAAAAGGCTGAACAAAGTCAGCAAAAACCATTGGCAAAGCCAAAAGGCGTGACCTATTGGCTTTGCCAATGCTTGTGTGCCAAGCCGGTACACAAGGGGCGTCAGTGTTGGGGTAACGGATCCGGTGAGGAGAAGGAGGGGAGGGGAAGGACTGGGAAAAGGGATGTCCGAAATCGCTGCCTCTTCTGCAGGACCCATCTCTCTCTTTCTTCCCTTAAGGGAGATTTGTCACCTTTGCTGTAAAAGCCTTCCCATGGTGTGCCTGGCATGGCGACCTCTCCCCGGCATGGGCACTGGCTGCCAGTTTAGCAATGGCGACAATCATTTAAAAAAAAAAAGGCGAGCTGCCAATTAACAATTAACAGTGCCACAGTGCTTGCTGTCTCATTATCCATGATATCATCGATTTAGTCACTCCGGGTAATAAAAGAGACATGCCTAAGGCATCTGGGGCAGTGTGCGGGTGGCTCTGCTTGGGCAGCACGAGGAGCTGGGCACAGACTCTGGCTGGCAGATCAGGTGCCCGCATGCTCCCTCTTCATTGCCTGCTTGCACGAGTGTGTATGCTTATACATGTGCCTGGATCTGCTTGGTTCTGTTGGTGGTTGATTTATGTTGCAGCAGCATGACCCCACATACAGTAGCTTCAAAGATTAGTGCTAGTCTAAGCAAACCCACCCCTGCGCTCAAACCCTATTCTCCTGCATGGCTAAACACTTATTAGGTCCCATCGGCGAGACCTATTGGCTATGCCATTGCTTGTTTATTTTTTTTAAGTGAATCATACTTGAGAGAGGGAGGTTTTTTTTTACGGTCGACTATTATTGATGTTGATGAGTGTCCAGTGATAGTTGAAGTGGTTATGGTGGAAATATAGGATTATTGACCATCTGGAGAGAAACACAATAGATTATTCAGTTTACTTATGACGGATTGCCTTTTAGGAATTTTTTAAGTCAATTTGTTGCCGGGTGGCTGATCTAAAACAAGCTTGGTAGTGTTGATATATATTTTTATCCCTATACTGGCACTATTTCATATTTAATGTCTTTTAATTCAATTATTGTAAATGTTTTATGCACTTTTATGCACTTGTATGCGAAACAAAGTATTGAATTGATAGAGAGAGGGAGGTGGTCAATAAAGCAACAAACAAAGAGACAGTCCCAAGTATCAATGCCTGACAGAGTCCGCAAACGTAATATTTTAAGAGGCAATTGTGCTCTTAAACCAGAAACTCTACACCTAATTTGGGCCACAATGTCAATCTTGTTCGAAGATGTAAAACCATATTAAATATAAGGAATTTCCCACATACATAGGAAAATGCGCAATCTTTCCTTAAAATGTTTGCTTTGACACATGAACTATGCCACACACTTTATATGATCTAGTGTATAAAACTGTGTGGTATTTTTCTCTGTTTGCTTTGCTATGAACTGCGCTGTGCATTTGAAAAAACCCAATAAAGTTCTTAAAAATTGCACCACTGACCAATATTCTCTTTTATTCCATGAAATACAATCTGTCACTTCCAGTTGTCATCTGAAGAACCGGGCCTTTGGGCCTGGCGGCGCAGGGCACGCCTGAAATCTTCGAGTTCACCTGCCTTGTTGCACAGAGACACGGAATACTCTGTTGTCGTAGAAAACCAAGTTTATTAGCTGGAGCTAAGCACAGTTGTCCAAGAAGTACATCAAGTAGGTTCTCAGGAGACTGCCCATTTTATTAAGGCGAGACGTCTCATTTTATACCCAATATTCACATTAAAAATGTACACCCACTGCACAAAATTCTAACCAATAAGATACATTTTCAAACAAAGTATCACATAGCAAAAACTCAATTTACAGTATCCCAACCCAAAAGTTAATTATTTGGAATGTCCCAAATTCAATCTCCACAAGCTTGACAAACCTATAATTGAAAGCATAACCCATGTAATGAAGAAACATAAAAAAGAAACAGTAACAGATGCTGAACAAGATAAGACAAGTGCAAGGAAACTAAAAAGGTTAACGATGTCCTGAACATTGATTGGCAATCTCAGACAAAGATCGATCAGGTAGATTGGCTTTGCGAGGTCAGTTTCAGGTGAAGAGGTCAGTTTCTTACAGTTCATTTCAGAGTCGAAAGAAACCTAGTTAATGTATACATGAACTGAAAAGGCCAGGCCACTTTGTTCGCCAGGCTACCTTTACAGGCCTACGTGAGGGCAATACAAAATGGAGTCAGACTCGAGAATTACAGAACCTCAGCCCCTCCTTTTGCCATTACGTAGGCAATAACCTAAGACTCATGTTAATCTGAATCTAGGTCTATATCGATATTCATTAGATCATCAAGATGTTGCTGTAGCATCATTTTATTATTCTCTACTTCTCTCGGGACAGATCTCCGAACACACATAGTAGCACAAAGACTACAAATGACGGGACCACACTGGATGCAAAGACAACAAGAGAAAAGGATGGCTAAAACCATACCAAGAAATGTCAAAACCTTCCATCCCCATTCAGACCGCAGTCCCCAAAACCATCCCGTCAATGACCAGTCTCCTTCGTCTACATGGATAGACTCAGAGATCTTATGCAACCTAGAGATGGCTTGGTACAATGTAGGGGCATTATCTGGTATGTAAACACAGCAATTGGATCCAATTAATTTACATACTCCTCGATCTGCAAGTATGATGTCTAATACCATACGATTCTGCAAAGTCATAAGGCGGTCCTCTTGAAGCTCAGCTGTGACATTACTAAGAGCATCTGCTATCTCATTAATAGTGGTTTCAACAATGCGGACAAGCTGTCGAATATGCCTACTGTTGATCATTGGACCCCAAAAGGGCAGGAAGCCCTTAAAAAAATCTCCTACTTCGTGTGCTGCAGTATCTTCCTTATCGAAGACACCTCTACCATATCTCATTCTATGATAGTCTGAAGCAGTAGTGTATGTAGGGGGAAGCAAAAACACCACATAACATGTTCCTGAAAAATCAGGTGGCCACCATGTGTAGGCTCTGTCATGACAAGCAAAATATGTGCCTTTAGCTGGCACAAACGATGGAGAAGTCCGGGATGAATAGACATAGGTTTGAGCACACACACTCTTACCTAGCTGAGCTTTCGGATTCCGACCAGTACCTTGCAAACAAAAATGGCCTCGATGGGGTACAATCCAAATAGGAGGAGACCTTTTTCGTCTCTCCTTCTCTGTCAAGCTGGTACTATATCCAGTCACATTCCAACCAACATAAGCCTGCACCTCATCCTTAGGGATAGCATTATATGCATCAATATCTCGGATCATAGCTACTATTCCCCTTATCAAGGCACCATTCCTGGAGTTATTTTTAAGGGAACATAAGGGGTGTACCTCATTTGCATAGATAAACATGGTCTGTAAAGCCCACACAGACCCATTAAAAGAAAAAGGCAAAACCAAATATGGTATACCTTTATCCGTCGTATGAGGCATAAGACCACAAACCCAACAATTAGTGGTATTTACTACTAACTGATGCTGATGCAACAACTGTATGAACGAGTTGTTGACAAATTCTGATCTCCTTGTTTGTTCATGTTCAGGCAACAGATAAAACTGGTGCAAAGAAACAGTAGTGAAAGAAAGCATATGTTGGGAGGTGGGTGTAGATGTCTGTTGTGTAACATAAACAATCCAACCCACACAAGCTAATGTGATACTTAAAAACATCAAGAAGCACAATATTATAAAACATTTGCTATATATTAATGTACAAAATCTTGTCTTAAGGTCTATTCTCTTAACATCTCTTTCAGTTACAACAGACTCCATCCTCTAACGTGCTGCTTGCGGCAATTTTCCTTCTCACTCAAGTGTGCGTCCAGGCGTCCTAGATATCCCTAGAACAGAGTTCTTCAAACTGTGGGGCGCGCCCCCCTAGGGGGGCGCGACACCATCCTTGGGGGGGCGCGAACTCCTCTCTAATTTCACCTTTGTTCTCTGTGGCAAGTCAAGGGAGGAGGGAGGGGAAATCGACGAGGCACGAAGTGCCCATTCTTTTATTATGTTTACCCTCCCAGGAGGGGGTTAATTCATTCAGCTTCAGCAAGGAGGCAGGAAGTCTCCTCTACTAAACCGAAAACTGCCTTTCAAGGACATTTAATTTAGGAAAAGAGGTCTGTGATGGTTTCTGATAATATTCACAGAAGCCATGGTGACGTGGGAGGCGCTGCTTTAGGTGACTGAGCCCCAATGCAAATTATGGTTCGTGAAAAAATGGGAACAGCGCCAATTGCAAACAGGACGATACAGAAAAGGGGGTGGTGATGAACAGAGTGTCTGAATTAAGCAGACCACTCTTACCCAGTCCAAAGATCAGGGCTTGATCCATCACCGTTATTTATCTCACTGCCCCATCCCAGCTCAGAACCTGGCTATATGCAAATTAGTCTGTCCCTGGCCCAGTGCATCATGGGAACAGAGCAGACCAAACTACCAAGCCAATTCTTTACCAGAAAGGAGACAAGCTACCGGGGACCGGTTTCTGGCATTTCAGCCTCTTCGGCCCGGCTTGCTTGAATCCTGATGGAGCAGTGAGAAAGGGACTCATGTCTGAGTATACCCTGCCACACCTATAGTGGCCAAAAACGATACAGAAAAGGGGGTGGTGATGAACAGAGTGTCTGAATTAAGCAGACCACTCTTACCCAGTCCAAAGATCAGGGCTTGATCCATCACCGTTATTTATCTCACTGCCCCATCCCAGCTCAGAACCTGGCTATATGCAAATTAGTCTGTCCCTGGCCCAGTGCATCATGGGAACAGAGCAGACCAAACTACCAAGCCAATTCTTTACCAGAAAGGAGACAAGCTACCGGGGACCGGTTTCTGGCATTTGCAAACAGGAAGCATTTAAAGTTGACATGGAGCCCGGCCCCCCTTTGAAATGAAGTGAATCCATACCAAGAGCACAAAATCGTAAAGAACAAAATCATCCAGAAATTGGGCAAAGTCAAAACATTCAGACCATGAAACAGGACATATTGTTGCAGCCTCGTTTTGACACATTTATAGCAATTGATTTGTGGCACTTGCCAATGGTCCCTTAACCCACATTCCTGATTGTCTGTCCCCAGAGGTGCAATACAGAAGCCTCATTAACATACAAATGGTCTTTTAAAGACCTGTGAAGTGCTTGGGTGCGGGTGTGTGTGTGTGTCCTGAAGCTGTATCAGCCCGGGCACAGACAGGCAGGATGAGATGAAGAGGGTGATAGAGGGAGGTGGAGGGAGACAGAGGGAAGAAGGAACAAGCATTTGCAATGCAATAGGTCTCGCATTAGCAAAGTTTGAAGTTGTTGGTATTTTAAATGGCATTGTTTTTTATCTATTTGTTTTTAAAAGCGTCCGTGGTGCATTTTTTATTATAGTTTTATGTAGCACTATGTTCTAACGTTGCATTAGGGGCGAATTAACACATTCCGTGCTGCTTGACTCCCGCACAATAGGAGCATCAGCTGAGAGGCCACTATTTGAATGGGCACAATAACAAAGCTGTATTTAACTGCCTTGAGGACACCTCTATTTGGAGGGTTGCGGCTAAGTACTGTAACAATTCCCGCATCTCCATGATAGTCATTTTCCTGACAGTGGGAGGACGGTGCACAGCTGGCCCTGCTAGGGTTCAAACTCACACTCTGCAGCCTGCGAGGACGTTTATCCAGCAGATGCGTGAACCCGTTCAGTTACCTCCTACCACCATCATGCACTCTGGCAGAAGTTATGAGGGGTCAGCTGGGCTATAGAGCACACGAATCATGATGACCTTGAGGCGCTTTCAGGCAAAGTCCCATCTTAAAAGAGTGAGAAATGCTAAAGCAAGTCAAGGGTCCATGATAGTGCTACAAGGTGTACATCTGACTGTTGAGGCAAGCTAGTCCAGATGCATTAGGGGCGAATTTACACATTCCGTGCTGCTTGACTCCCGCAGAATAGGATCATCAGCTGAGAGGCCACCATTTGAATGGGCACAATAACAAAGCTGTATTTAACTGCCTTGAGGACACCTCTATTTAGAGGGTTGCAGCTAAGTACTGTAACAATTCCCACATCTCAATGATAGATATACTTTTTTGTGTACTTTTGATAAATATACAAATATATTTTTTAAAACGTTAAGGAAGCTAACAAGAATGCGTTCTTAAATTATAATATTAAAAGTACCTTACCTTATATTTAAGTACTAAATATAGCAAGGCTTTCAGCTTTCCAATTCACCGAAGTGTCTCCGTTGGAACAAATGTTTGCAAATGCTTGCTTGTGTGTGCTTAAGTAGAGGAGCGGGAAAGGGAGGCAGACAGAGGGAGAGATAGGGAGGGAGGGAAAGGGAGGGAGAGGGAGGGAGGGTTGGAGGGAAATGGAGGCAACAGAGGGAGAGCGAGGGAGGGAGGGAGAGGGAGGAGAGAAAGGGAGCGAAAGGGAGGCAGACAGAGAGCGAGGGAGGGAGGGAAAGGAAGGAGGGAAAGGAAGGCAGACAGAGGGAGAGCGAGGGGGGGAAGGAAAGGAGGGAGGGAATGGGAGGCAGACAGAGTGAGAGCGAGGGAAGTGTGAAGGGGGGATAGAGAGGGAGGCAGACAGGGAGAGCGAGGGAGGGAGGGAAAGAGAGACAGATAGGGAGAGAGAGAAAGGGAGACAGAAAGAGGGAGACAAAGAGAGGGAGAGGGAGGGAGACAGAGGGAGACAAAGAGAGAGAGAGGGAGGGAAACAGAGGGAGAGGGAGGGAAACAGGGAAACAGATAGAGGGAGACAAAGAGAGGGAGAGGGAGGGAGACAGAGAAAGGGAGACAGACAGAGGGAGACAAGGAGAGGGAGGGAGACAGAGAAAGGGAGAGGGAGACAGAAAGGGAGAAAGAGGGTGACAGAGGGAGGGAGGGGGGGCGACAGAGTGAGGAGGGCGAAAGAGTGAGGAGGGTAGGCGAGAGAGGGAGACAGAGAGGGATAGGGAAGGAGAGAGAGGGAGACAGAGAGAGAGGGAGACAGAGAGAGAGGGAGACAGAGAGAGGGAGACAGAGAGAGAGGGAGACAGAGAGGGAGGGAGACAGAGAGAGAGGGAGACAGAGAGAGAGGGAGACAGAGAGAGAGGGAGACAGAGAGAGAGGGAGACAAAGAGAGAGGGGGACAGAGAGAGAGAGGGAGACAGAGAGATAGGGAGACAGAGAGATAGGGAGACAGAGAAAGAGGGAGACAGAGAAAGAGAAAGAGGGAGACAGAGAGATAGGGAGACAGAGAGATAGGGAGACAGAGAAAGAGGGAGACAGAGAGAGAGGGAGACACAGACAGAGAGAGAGAGACAGAGAGAGAGAGGGAGTGAGACAGTCGGAGTGAGTGAGACAGGGAGGGAGTGAGAGGGAGTGAGACAGTCTGAGTGAGACAGAGTGAGACAGAGGGAGAGAGATGGAGAGAGAGAGAGAGAGATGTGTGTATGCCTGGTCTGGTGGCTCAGTGGACAAAGGTGTCTGCTGCAGGGACCTCTGTTCAACCTCAGTTTTTTTTGTTTTCTCTAGCCCCGCCCCCTCCCCCACTTACCCTGCCCCCACCGGTGCGGCCCTCGGACACAAACCACACTGTAAATTTGGCCCCCGAGAGAAAGTTTGTGACTGCCCATGGTTTAACACGTTTGAAACCTTACTCTGCCCTCAATAACATTCTAAGTTACTTCAAGTGTCTTGGAATGCACCTTGCATTCAGACAACTCGCTTCTCATTCTCAAAAATCCATCTACAGATTGAGCGTCTGTGACGAAAAATGGGCCCACCCGTAACATTTATGTTGGTGGTGTTATCAATCAATGTCATGTGTAAAACAAAGCATCCTAGTAAAAACAATTTGCTCACATTTTATCTAGGAAAATGGTGGTTTGAGCTATGTAATAATCTGTCATTTCAGCACCCCCACTCACAAACCTGCACTTAACTAAACACTCTTATTATGTTGGACATTATATGCTGGATATGGCCCCGGGTTTGGCGCGGCGGTAAATTATGTAGTGTACCAGGTTCCAGAAATTTCTGTCAGGTTTTGGGGGGGGGGGGTGGGACGGGGGCCCAACAGCTGAAAAAAGTGAGCTGGGGGGGGGCTCAACCTACAAAAGTTTGAAGACCTCTGCCCTAGAACCACAGACCACAGACAACCCAGTTGTTTGAGTTGACAAGAGGGCTAGAGGTAAGGCGTCGGGCCAGGCAAGAACTGTGCTGGCTTGTATCTTTCCAAGTTTAAGCTTGAGAGTGCCATTATAGCATTTTACCAAACCCGCTGACTGAGGGTGGTTTGCCGCGTGGAATTTCTGCTTAATACCAAGACCTGCACATACTTTCTGCATAATTTGACCCACTAATTCACTTCCATTGTCACTCCAGACAATTCAATGTAAACCAAACATCGGGAAGTATTCTTTCAGAAGGACCTTGGCTGTAGACAAGGCAGTATTATCCTTTTGAGGGTAGGCCTCTATCCATCTAGAAAAGGCACACACCACCACAAGGACATACTTTAGGTTTTTGCATCCCTCCATATGAATGTAGTCTATCTGCAATATCTCAAAAGGATACGTTGGGGGAGCAAAATGGCCTGCTGGGGTTGGTGTCCCTCTTCCTGGGTTGTACATCAAACAAACAATGCAATGTTTAACAAGATTGTCTGCACATTTAGGAATTCCTGCATTCTGCCATACCGGAGCAGAAAGCTTGCATATTCCTTTCGCACTGATGTGGGCTGGACCATGCGCCATAGTCACTACTGGAAGTACATAGGCGTCTGGTAACAGCCAACGTTGGTGTTCAGACAATTCTTTCCAACATCCTGTAGCATCCAACATTCCCATACTATCTCTCCACTTACTCAATTCTTTCTCTGTAGCCTCTTCCTGAATCATTTTCACACTTTCTATTGTGTCCTCACACATTCCTCCTTGACTGACCCATCTAGCAGGTCCAGCAACATACATATGACTCGTTACATCTCTTGCTGTCTCTTTCGCTACCTGATCTGCAAAAGCGTTTCCTTCACCCACATCATCAGTGATCCTCTTATGTGCACTACACTTCACAATTGCTATCTGAGCGGGTAAAGCAAGTGATTCCAAAAGGTCATTCACTAACTGACCATGCTGTATTTTAGTACCATGTGAGGTAAAGAATCCTCTTTCCCTCCAAAGGCGGCCAAAACTGTGGGCCACCCCAAATGCATATTGGCTGTCGGTGAACACATTCACTCTCTTCCCTTCAGCCAATACACAAGCTCTAGTCACAGCTATCAATTCAGCTGCTTGGGCTGAATTCTGCCTAATGTGTGCTGTCTCCACAATCGTATGCAAAGTGGTAACAGCATAGGCTGCAGTCGTTTCACCATTGGGGAGCTTAAAACACGAACCATCTACCCACAGGATCCCATCCGGGTTCAGGAGCGGTGTATCTTTTAAATCGATCCTACCTTTTGTCTCCTCTTCTGTACGGAGAAAACAACCATGTTGCTCTTGAATGTCTTTCTCCACTGGAATTGGCAACAATGTAGCTGGGTTTAGGGTATTACATCGCTTGATGTGCACGTGACTAGCCAAGAGTGTCAGCTCATATACCGATAAACGGGCGCTCGTAAGATGCTGAGTTTTTGTACTGTTTAGAAGTGTATCCACTGCATGTGGCACCATGACAATAAGCGTATTGTCTAGCACCAATCCAGCAGATTAGCGAATAGAAACTGCTGCTCTACCTTTCAGACAACTAGGTAATGCTTTAGCTACAGGGTCTAACGTAGCCGAAAAATAAGCACACAGGCGTTGTTTGTCACCAAATTGTTGTGTCAAACCTGACAACGCGCAACCTTCTCTCTCGTGCACATAAAGTGTAAAAGATTTGCTGTAATCCGGAGTACCCAACACAGGAGCAGAACACAAGGAACTATGCAAATCAGTAAAACTTTTCTGGCATTCCTCTGTCCAAGGGAGAGGTTGGGGTGTATCTTTAAGAGTAAGTGCTAACAAAAGTTTCGCTAACAAATAAAAATTCGGAATCCTTTGTCTGCAGTAAGAGGTAATTCCTAAAAAGGCACGCACCTCTCTCTGTGTGCATGGTACAGACATTTGTGCAATCGCTTGGATTCTTTCTGGGGTCAATTGCCGTCCCTCCTTCGACAAGAGATCACCTAAGTAGGTAACCTCTTGGTGACAATATTGTAATTTAGAGGGCGAAACCTTATGATGAAGGTCAGACAAGTGATGCAACAATGAAACAGTAACTCGTTTACAAATTTCCTCCGAATCAGCAGCAACCAGCAGAACATCTACCTACTGAATAAGGGTGGCACCTGGAGGCAAAATGAAAGCATCGAGCTGAGTTTTCAAAGCCTGACTATAAATGGAGGGACTTTCACAATAGCCTTGAGGTGCGCGCTTGAACCGGAAGCTTCAGCCTCCCAAAGAGAAGCCAAAAATATCCCTACTTTCCTCAGCAATGGGAATGCTAAAGAAAGCATTATTAAGGTCAATGACCGAAAAGCAGGCAGCTGAGGCAGGTATCAGTGTCAATAAAGCAGTGATATCTGGGATGACAGGAAACTGGGGTACAACGAGCTTGTTGACCTCCCGGAGATCGATCACAAAACGATAAACAGGTGGCTGGGAAGAGTCAGTATATTTAAGGATTGGAAGAACAGGTCTATTGCACACATTTCCTCTAGTCTCTTCAACCACACCTTTCTCAATCAAATCATAAATGATAGCCATCAGCGCTCTCTCACCATCACTCGAAATTCTATACTGAGGAATGCGAGGTAAACTAACATTGGACTTGAGGGTGACAACATAGGGTGGAATCTGCAAGAGACCAACATCATTGGAGCCCGTAGCCCAAAGAGTGGCAGGCAGGGAGCGTAATTCAAGAGTGAGTTGGTCTCTAGACAAATATGTCGGGGACATTAATCTCTTGCCTAAAGTAAGATGTACACCAGAAGGAGAACAATGCAGGGTCGCATACAGTCTTTTTAACAAATCCAAACCCAACAAATTCTCACCACAATCAGTTGTCAAAATAAGAGGAGCCTCCAAATCATAAGGACCACTGGAGATAGGTAAAGGACAAGAAACTGGGTTACGAACTGGGGCGCCAGAAAATCCTACAGAAACATATGTTAAGCCAGACAAAGGTGCCCCCGGGAGTTTAGAGTGGACGATAGAACTCTTCGTTGCACCAGTATCCAAGAGAAATGGTTCTGACACACCAAGCGCAACAACATCAACATAAGGCCCATTTTGGTCCACTGGAACTGAAATGACTCCCTCACTTTGTCTACGGCTGTCCTAGCTAGAGAAACCCTGATTCTCATCTTCCATATAATAATCGTCATTATAATATTGGGCAGACTGAGTATTTTGCTGATCAAAATAATTCATGGAATTTTGAGGCGGAAAGGAACGTTGATCCTGGTACATGGTACTTCGCCCCCTCCCCCTAGGTGTTGACTGGAAGCCACCTCGGCCTCGCGGCCCAGGCGTACCACCAGCACGCTGCAATAATATCGGGCAATTATTCTTGAATAACTCAGTTAGACTTAAGCCCAAAACTTAAATTAAAGTGAGACAAAAGTCTAACTTTACTACACGTAAATACCTTTTGTGAATACCAAAAGTTGCAAAGTTAGACTTTCGTCTCAGTTTACATTTGTGAATCGGGCCCTAAGTGCGGGCCTCCCCCAGGCTGCCAGTTCACAAGTGCCTTGGGGAATGTGTCTGCCCATTGGAGCGCTTCAATGGTGACGTGGCAGTGGTGCTTGTGCTGAGGCCCCATCTCAGGGCTGCTGTAAGTCCACCTGCATGAGAGTCTGCTGGCTGCAGACATAAAGTCGTCCGAGTTGTCACTCTGATATCTGGCGCTAGGATGCAGCAGACACTTGACCTGACTATGGCAGGCTCAAGCACACCAGGAAAGAGTACATTCACTGCTGCTGCCTGCTGCAAAGCTAGTGGCCCTTTTGGGATATGCTGGAATGTCTGCCTCGCTGCAATTATGAATAAGCCTGGCAAGCCTTGCCAGAACATATCAGCAGGCAAAGTGCAGCCTCATGGATCCACGTGTGCCTGGCGCTGTCTGCACGTGATGGCAGTTATGTTATCAACATTAGAGGGCCAGCTACGCACGCCGATAAGACACAGGCTGACTCAGCTTCTAATAATAATTTTGGATTCTTTTTGCCTTCCCCAGAACCCCAGAGTAAAATCGACAACATAATGCAAACGCCCCCCTCTCCAGGATTGGGGCTATAGGACATAAATACCGGTTGTGGCAGGTACTATTCTGATAGAGCAAGCCACGACCCGACTGGAAACCGAAACCGGCCCTGGCCTCGGCACCCTAACATATTTTTTTTCCTGTTCCCATGTCCCTTCCCCTCGTGTTCTCCCTCATCCTCCTTCCCTGATCATCTGCGGGATCTTCTGAGCCACATCACCTCTATCTAGAGGGTTTATTTCATGTACTGTTTTCCCTGTTTTCAATGTCTTCTCACAAGTTCTAGTTTACACAGTATCTTGGACTCTGCAGAATCGATAAACTTTCATACCTATTATATGCTCATTGTATATGAAAAATCAATAAAGAATTGAGGTATTTAAAAAAAGACACAGGGAGTGGTGTCACTTAACATTTGACTTTGACAATTCCAAAGGAAGAGACATTACTGAATTTATAGACATGATCAGCCCACATGTAAAGTGATGAAATTGCAACCAAGTCTCACTAAAATAAACATTCAATTTAACATTCTACTGAACTGTGTGCAGTACTCATGGTGAAATATGAGAAACGTTTGCCACCAAAATGTGGGACAGAGGGTCTGCTCTGTGCCAAATAGTCACTTGTGAAGTTCTAGTTAATCCCCATAGTTTTGAAGAATGAGCCAGGTTTGAGTGAGACTTCAGCACGACCTCCAAATGTGTTAGTGTCACTCGTGATGAGTGAGGCTTGAGGGCTCTGATGTAGGCACGCCAAAATAATGTCACTGTCGAGGCACTCAAGGCTTCTTGCATGACAATGCTACAAAGAGTTGACACACTCACTAATCAATGGTGTATTGATGACGAGTGTACTGTGATATAGGGGCCTATGTGAAGGAGTAGAATATTTTCGAGTAGTGAAATGCCCCTGCCCTGTTCTTCATACCAGTAATACCCATTCATTTTTATGATACAATATAAACTTTGTGAAACATCTGGTTCATACTTGGTTGCCCTATCTTAGGAATTAATTGTTTCAAAGATATATTGCTTTATTTTTTGTCAGTGAATCTTTGTTGAGAGAGGATGGTGGTTACTGGAAACAAAAAAACAAAGCCTGGAAGAGACCGCTATCTTAATATTTTAGGAGACAGTTGTGCTCTTAAACCAGAAACTCAAAACCTAGTTAGAACCTACAATTCAGTCTTGTTCAAGCATATAAAGCCGAATCAAATATAAGGAATAAGCCACAGACACAGGAAAATTAGAAATAAGCTCCTTCAATTGTCGCTTTGACACATGACCTATGCCTCATTGTCACTGATCTGGTGTTTAAAACTCCATGGTATTTACCTCTGTTTACTTTGCCATCTAGGACGTTGTGGATTTGAACAACTGCAAATAAATTATTTAAAAGAATAAATAAGCTGCCCAGTTTAATTGGAAAACTGACTGATATTCTGATATATTCATTCAAATACAGATATATTCATTGAAATACAGATATATTCAATGAAATAAAGATATATTCATTGAAATACGGACTGTCGCTTCCAGTTGTCACCTTTCTGTAAATACTCTTAAGTCCTATACAACAATGTTTGGAAGATGCTCATCCAAAGTGAAGCTATAAATGCTTTCTTACAGCAGCAGCCAAGTGTGAAGCCCTGTACTTGAACTGTCTGACCCTTAAAAACATTCCCGTCTGAGACATCTGAAATCCCAGGTCTTTACAGGTATAAATGCTTGTTTATGTGAAATGTATTCACTGCTGGAGCCTGGAGGCGGCGGTTCCGTCAGCGGCCACCAGAGGGCGCTCCTCGCCTGCTGATGAAACCCACTAAGCTGCACATTGGAGGAAAAAGAGAAGGGTTTCCTCTTCCGGGTCAGCGGTGGCATGTTCAGCATACTCTGACCACCTTTATTGAGAACAACAAACTGCTGCATGACTCCCAGTCTGGCTTTCGTGCGAACTACAGCACGGAGACAGCTCTGGTAGAGGTTACCGACGCCATCAGGGAGACGCTCGATCACGGGGGAAAGGCTATGTTAGTCATGTTGGACCTATCGGCAGCGTTCGACACCGTCCCACACGCAGGTCTCCTTTCAAGACTCAGGGAGATTGGTCTGCGAGGGACGGTGCTGGACTGGTTTCAATCCTTTCTTGCCGACCGCCGACAGGTGATCAGGGCTCCGCCGTTCTCGGCTGAAATGCCTTCGCTGGAGGTGGGGGTGCCTCAAGGTTCTATCTTGAGACCCACCATCTTCAACATATATATGGCCCCTCTAGCGGAGGTAGCGGAGGCGTTTGGGGCCCGGGTCATCTCATACGCTGATGACACCCAGCTCCTGTTCACCTGCAGGAAAGGAGAGGTCTTCAACGGCGGCAGAATCAAGGACTGTCTGAGTGCAGTCTTTGCGTGGTTTCAGCGGCACAGCCTGAAATGCAACTCAGACAAGTCTGAGTTGCTCTTTTTCGGCTGTGCCCCTGATCCGGGTTGGAAGACATGGTGGCCCCAGGACATGTTCCCCCCAGAGAAACCATCTTCTCAGGTAAAAAATCTTGGAGTGGTGTTTGACGATGATCTTTCTTTCCGTCCACACATTCTGGGATTATCAGGGAAATGCTTCGGCATCCTTAAGATGCTTAGGAAATTCCTCCCTCTGCTTTCATTGCAGTATCGTAGGAATGTAGTCCAGGCGCTTGTGGGATCCCGCCTGGACTATGCAAATGCGCTTTTTGCAGGCCTACCTAAGTATCTGTTATCCAGACTGCAGATTGTCCAGAATTCGGCGGCCAGAGCCATCTATGGCCTGCCCAGGAGAGCCAGCGCCTCTGCGCTACTAGCTAGGTTGCACTGGCTGCCAATCTCTGGTAGAATCAGATTTAAACTCCTCACTCTGGCGTTTAAAGCCCTCCACGCGATTGGTCCCAACTATCTGAGGAAGCGTATTGCTTTCTATGTGCCACGGAGGTCGCTGCGGTCAGCGGACTTGGCCAAAATGGAGGTGCCTGTGGTCAAACGTGTCCGGATGGGAGGCCGATCCTTCCAACACGTGACAGCTTGTTTGTGGAACGAGCTCCCACTTTCTCTTCGGAAAGCGAACAACCTCCTGGCTTTTAGGAAGGAGTTGAAGACGCTGCTCTTCACCAAGTAATCCACTGTGACTGTAGTGTGTATGCCTTTGGTTTCTTGTTTCTCTGGGCCTCTTTGCTAAAGCGCCGGGACACCCTTGTGGGGTAGCCGTGCGCTCAAAAAGTACGGCTTAACATTAACATTAACACCAGCAGCGGGGGGTGACATCACTTTCTCCCTGTGCTCTGTGTCCAGCCTGTTGCAGAGGAGGAAGGGCCCCTGTCTGTCTGTGTTTGCAGCTACCTCCATCTTCAGACCCTCACACACCCCCCCTCAGACCCCAGATCTGCCCCTGCCCCCCTCAGACCCCAGATCTGTTCCCCCGCAGGCCCCCAGGAGGAGGAGAGAGCCCAGACAGGTTTCTGATCAGGTAGGAGAGCTGCCAACTCACTTAGCTGCAATTTATGAATCCATGGATCAGATCCCCCCCCCCCCCCACTCCCTCCCCCCTGGCATTCATGTTGACATCAGGAGAGCTCAGCTCTTCCTGCTGGTGAGGCTGAGTGGGGAGCGGAGGAGGTGAGGCCTGCCCAGGGTCAGAGGAGGAGACGTCTGTCCAGAGGTGCAGAGGAGGAGAGGCCTGTCCAGAGGAGGGGCAGAGGAGGAGAGGCCTTGAGCTGGGGTTCAGAGGAGTTGGAGCCTGTCCAGTAGGGGTGAAGAGGAGGTCAGGCCTGGCCAGGGGTGCAGAGGAGGTGAGGCCTGTCCAGCGGGCAGAGGAGGAGAGGCCTTTCCAGGGGTGCAGAGGAGGTGAGGCCTGTCCAGGGGTGCAGAAGAGGAGAGGCCTGTCCAGGGGAGCAGAGGAGGTGAGGCCTGTCCTGTAGTGCAGAGGAGGAGAGGCCTGTCCAGGGGTGCAGAGGAGGAGAGGCCTGTGAGGCCTGTTCAGGAGTGCAGAGGAGGCGAGGCCTGTCCAGGGGAGCCGAGGAGGTGAGGCCAGGGGTGCAGATGAGGTGAGGCCTGTCCAGGGGTGCAGATGAGGTGAGGCCTGTCCAGGAGTGCAGAGGAGGTTATGCCTGTCCATGTGTGCAGAGGAGGTAAGGCCTGTCCAGGTGGGCAGAGGAGGTGAGGCATGTCCAGGGGTGCAGAGGAGGTGTGGCCTCTCTAGCGGTGCAGAGGAGGAGAGGCCTGTCCAGGGGTGCAGAGGAGGTGAGGCCTGTCAAGGGGTGCAAAGGAGGTGAGGCCTGTTCAGGGGTGCAAAGGAGATGAGGCCTGTCCAGGGGTCAGAGGAGATGAGGCCTGTCCAGGGGTGCAGAGGAGATGAGGCCTGTCCAGGGGTGCAGAAAGGGAGAGGCCTGTCCAGGGGTGCAGATGAGGTGAGGCCTGTCCTGTGTTTGGGTGGTTCATAGAAGGTGGGGCCTGTCCAGGAGGGATGCAGTGGAGATGAGACATGTTTGTCCAGGCAGGGTGGTCGAGAGCTGAGTTTAAGTTTGTTAATTGTTGTTCCAAGAGATTTTTGGAATGAGTGTAAGTTGTTTGTAAACTGGCTAATTGAAGAGCCACAGAGTGAAGCGCCTCCATATATGTTATTATATATTACAAGAGATTATTCCAAATTTGCAGACAATATTGCAAAGTCGAAGACCGGGTAAAAGAGGACGCATCATTTAGCATTGCATCCAGATGTTAGTGCACATATCCGATTCAAAAAAGGGGGTGGTGATGAACAGAGTGTCTGAATTAAGCAGACCACTCTTACCCAGTCCAAAGATCAGGGCTTGATCCATCACCGTTATTTAGCTCACTGCACCCTCCCAGCTCAGAACCTGGCTATATGCAAATCAGTCTGTCCCTGGCCCAGTGCATCATGGGAACAGGGCAGACTAAACTACCAAGCCAATTCTTCACCAGAAAGGAGACAAGCTACCGGGGACCGGTTTCTGGCATTTCAGCCATCGTCGCCCCGGCTTGCTTGAATCCTGATGGTGCAGTGAGCAAGGGACTCATGTCTGAGTATACCCTGCCACACATATAGTGGCCAAAAACGATTCAGAAAAGGGGGTGGTGATGAACAGAGTGTCTGAATTAAGCAGACCACTCTTACCCAGTCCAAAGATCAGGGCTTGATCCATCACCATTATTTAGCTCACACCGGGAGCTTGTTTCCTTCCCAGTGTAAGAATTGGCTTGGTAGTTTGGTTTGCCCTGTTCCCATCGTGCACTGGGACAGGAACAGACTAATTTGCATATAGCCAGGTTCTGAGCTGGATGGTGCAGTGAGCTAAAAAACGGTGTTGGATCTAGCCCTGATCTCTTGACTGGGTGAGAGTATTCTGCTTAATTCAGAAACTCTGTCCATCACCACCCCTTTTTGTTAAACGTTTTGTCCACCCTAAGCGTGGAAGGGTATACTCAGATGTGAGTCGCTTGCTCATTGCACCATCAGGATTCAAGCAAACCGGGCCGACGCCGGCTGAAATCCAGAAACCGGTCCCCCGGAGCTTGTTTCCTTCCCAGTGTAAGAATTGGCTTGGTAGTTTGGTTTGCCCTGTTCCCATCATGCACTGGGACAGGAACAGACTAATTTGCATATAGCCAGGTTCTGAGCTGGGATGATGCAGTGAGCTAAAAAACGGTGTTGGATCTAGCCCTGATCTCTTGACTGGGTGAGAGTATTCTGCTTAATTCAGAAACTCTGTCCATCACCACCCCTTGTTGTTAAACGTTTTGTCCACCCTAAGCGTGGAAGGGTATACTCAGATGTGAGTCCCTTGCTCATTGCACCATCAGGATTCAAGCAAACCGGGCCGATGACGGCTGAAATGCCAGAAACCGGTCCCCGGGAGCTTGTTTCCTTCCCAGTGTAAGAATTGGCTTGGTAGTTTGGTTTGCCCTGTTCTCATCATGCACTGGGACAGGAACAGACTAATTTGCATATAGCCAGGTTCTGAGCTGGGATGGTGCAGTGAGCTAAAAAACGGTGTTGGATCTAGCCCTGATCTCTTGACTGGGTGAGAGTATTCTGCTTAATTCAGAAACTCTGTCCATCACCACCCCTTGTTGTTAAACATTTTGTCCACCCTAAGCGTGGAAGGGTATACTCAGATGTGAGTCCCTTGCTCATTGCACCATCAGGATTCAAGCAAACCGGGCCGACGACGGCTGAAATGCCAGAAACCGGTCCCCGGGAGCTTGTTTCCTTCCCAGTGTAAGAATTGGCTTGGTAGTTTGGTTTGCCCTGTTCCCATCATGCACTGGGACAGGAACAGACTAATTTGCATATAGCCAGGTTCTGAGCTGGGATGGTGCAGTGAGCTAAAAACCGGTGTTGGATCTAGCTCTGATCTCTTGACTGGGTGAGAGTATTCTGCTTAATTCAGAAACTCTGTCCATCACCACTCCTTGTTGTTAAACAGTGCACATATCCAGCAAAATGTGAGGGGCTGCAGACCAACATTCTGGATGAGATTTTGTTGTAACCAAAGTACTCTAGTGACAATTTTATTACTAAGCAGAAGAAGATCAAAATAAAAATAATGATGGCTCAGACAAAATTTTTCCAAACGGGTGACGAAAGTGGTTCTCACAGATTGTATTCTTGTTTTGATTCTGGGTTTGTTGCTGGTGTGAATTTGGATATGCACGGCGTTGGGGTGCAGAGTAATGATGTTCAGTATGTGCAAGGAGGAAATGTTGTTCCTCTGGGTCAGGGCCGGACTGGGAACCCAAACCAGGCCTGACAATTATGACGGACCAGCTCCCTGCCTCTTTTGTTGCTGGGGGTGATATAGCAACACCACAGCAAAACCAGCCCCCAGTGACCAATATGTTTCCCGGCACTGAACAATCGGTCCCCACTGTTCCAGCCTCCCGGGGAAACACCGGAAGCCCGTTACGGCCAGTGCGGCCCTGCTCAGGGTATAGGTTTTACTAACAGTGGCAATTTAAATACCTCAAACACTAATAATGTGCAGAATAAGACATGATCTGTGCGATGTTTGCAGGAACCTGGGAAACTGGAACATGAATTAGATGGCACCAAATGGGATGTCTCAGTCAATGGTCCCAGCCCAACTGGCCTCTGTGCCGAGCATGCAGAATCAAAGGCAGATATATTGGAACACACATTCAGTCCAGATAGTCCCACAGCCCAGTGCAGAATAGAACACCAAATTCTCAACAAATGAGAAATTTCCTAGTTATCACAAAGGAAAGTTTCAATTCTATTAAGGACGCGGAGGCAAGGGTTATGCATGACCTTTCTTCATTTTATTAACAGCAAGTTAGAAGAAACAGAAAAAACACAGGGTGCCAACTACATATCCCATGAGGCACAACAGTAACCATGGGAGCCAGTCCACCAATCATAGTCCAGCCGAATACATAAAGCAGCTCCCTCGACGAAGTCCGTCCTCTTTCGTCGCTGCAGGAAGATAAGTCGTCCCCAGATTAATCAGTCTTCTGATCAGATCCTAGGGCAACAGAAAACGAAGAGAAGAACCACAGAGCAAGATAAAATGCAAATGCAAAAGTACTATCAGTAGCATAACCAAAAGGGAAATAGAACGTGCAAATGTACAGAACAAGATCAATGCACAAAATACCATAAATACAAGAAAACATTACTCTCCTTATATGTAAAAATACTAAATCCAGCAAGACCTCCAAGCATTAGGGAGGGAGGCTCGAAAAGCCAGGGTTGGATAATCCTCGCCTCCGTGTCCTTAATAGAATTGAAACTTTCCTTTGTGATAACTAGCAAATGTCTCATTCTATGTCAGGAAGCAGGGGCAAGGATTATGAAAGTTCAAAGCTTACTCTCCACCAGCGCAACGGCTTCATGAATTGGTTTAATAGAATTTCTTAAAAGTAGATTCTGAAGACCAATGAGCTGCATTCATAATGTCCCCAACCTGCAACCTACCTGGACATCCTTGGAGGCCATTGCTCCCCTAGTAGAATGAGCCCCAAAATGCCTGACGTCAATACCAGATACAGTCATAATCCATTTGACCCATCTAGCAATGGTAGGAGAAGATACCGCCTGAAACGTTTTTTAATGGCAATCAGAAGTTGCCGTTCACCCGGAGGACGAACCTCCAAAGTCATATCTTCATAAGATTTTAAACATCAAACAACACACAATTTCGGAGAATTTGGAAAAGCAGGATAGATTACTGACCTCGTACTCGATTTAGTTCTCCTGGAGATGGTAAAGGTAACACCTTCCGGGGAAAAAACACAGGCAGAAATATCAAGGGCCCTGACATCCGACACTCTCTTACAAGAAATAAGACACAGGAGGATAGCAAGTTTAGCTGAAATCTCTTTTTGGGAAAGGAAATCATTATCTTGCCAGGATAAAAGTAGACGAAGTACCACATTAACGTCCCAAAGGCACAGGTAACGAGGCTGTGACGGACGTGAAAGACGTATGCCTTTCAAAAGCTTACAAAGCAATGGGTGCTCCCCAATCGGAGCCCCATCCATGAGAGAGTGACCAGCAGAAATGACCGGCCTAAAAGAGTTGATAGTGCCATAGGCTAATTTCTGATGAAAAAGTTCCGATAGGAAGTTCACAACTTCTGCAACGCAGGCGCCCACGGGATCCAGGTGTTTCGCCACACACCAACATACCCATCTTCTCCAAGCTGATCTGTATCGCTTGGTAGTGCCCGGGGCCCAAGCCTGCTGGATAAGGAGTTCAGCTTCTCTTGAAAGCGAGACGTCAGTCCAACATCTCCTGAAATCCTCCATGCCATAAGATGTAGATGGCCTTGGAGAACCAGGGGGTGAGGAAGTCCCAGAGGGTCTGAGGGGATGTTGTTGAAAGATGGCAACCAAAGAGGTCTGTCCCAAGATAATTCTAGAAGGGACGGAAACCAAATCTGGGCTCTCCAAATTGGAGTGATCAGGATCAGAGAGGCCCTCTGTCTGCGGACCTGGGCTGCAACCCTTTGGATGAAAAGGAAGGGTGGAAACGCGTAAGCTGGTATCCCCGACCAATCCTGAAGGAAAACGTCCACTGCCTCCGCTCCCGGATCCGGTGTCCAGCTGAAGAAACGGGGAACCTGAGCGTTCCATCTAGATGCAAAAAGATCAACTAGGGGAAGGCCCCAAAGGGACACAATCTGAGAGAACACTCCAGGATCCAGTCTCCAATCGCTGGCATCCCTGAAATTCCTGGAATTCCAGTCTGCCACACAATTCTGATCTCCTGGGAGATACTCCGCCGTCACCGAAATCTGACGTTGGAGGCAGTAATGCCAAAAATCCTTGACGAGATCCGCCAGAATCTTGGAATGAGTACCTCCAAGGCGATTGATGTACCTCACCGCCGTCGTGTTGTCCATCCTCAGAAGGACACAACAGGACACTCTGTTGGTCGTGAAAGATCGAATGGCAAAGGAGCCCGCTAGGAGTTCTAGGCAATTGATATGGAGAAGGAGTTCCTCCTACGTCCACCGACCTCCCACCGATAGAGAGCCGCATCTGGCACCCCAGCCCAGGCGACTGGCATCCGATTCTATCACTAGATCCGGATGGGATCCGAAGATCGCTCCCCCATTCCAGGCCTCCATATGGTCCATCCACCAAAGAAGTTCCGCCCTGGCCTCCGAGGAAAGGGAGATCAGCTCCGAGTAAGTGAGACCCCTGCGCAGGTGGGAGGCCTTCAACCTCTGCAGGGTCCTGTAATGTAGAGGACTCGGAAAGATGGCTTGAATCGAGGACGTAACAAACCAACAATCCTGGTCAGCTGTCGCAGGCATATCCTGTCTCTGCGGAGAACCTGTTGAATCTCCTTCTTAATCTTTGAAATCTTCTGAGAAGGAAGATTCAAGGAGGCATCCCTCGTGTCGATGCGAAAGCCTAGAAAGATCATGCTCTGTTGGGGAACCAGGTCCGATTTCTGGACATTGATGGTGAACCCCAGATTCTGTAATAAGGATATTGTAATCTGTAAGTGAAGAAGAAGATGATCCCTGGATTGATCCATGAGCAGCATATCGTCCAGGTAAATTATTAGTCAAATACCCTTGGTGCGGAGATGTTCCACCACAGGATGAAGAAGTTTGGTAAAACACCAAGGAGCTGATGAGAGGCCAAAGGGAATGGTTTTGAATTCGTAGGTTTGACCCTTCCACTGGAATTACAGGAACCTGCAATGGGGTAGGGGGGGAATTGGAACTGACAGATACGCATCTTTGAGGTCTAACCGGACCAACCAATCGTTCTGGAGAAGAAGGTCCCTGAGCAGATGAATTCCCTCCATCTTGAAGTGCCGGTAAACTAACCACTCGTAGAAGGACCTGAGATTGATAACCGGTCTGAAGCCTTTTTCTTTCTTTACTACCACCATAATATTGCTTAAGAATCCGCACGGATGAAGATGGGAGAGAGTGATAGCACCTTTTGAAAGAAGATCTAGAACCTCGTGATCTATCAGATCGGTCTCTGAGTCTGAAAAAACCAAAGGGCGAGGATGAGATGTTTGGATGGGGAACCCGTAGAACTCTATGTGAAACCCTTGAACTGTCTCTAACACCCAGGGAACTGACGTTAAATCCGCCCAGTTTGCTAGAAACAGAGAAATCCTGCCCCCAGGCGAACAGGAGAGCGGATTTTCAAGCTTACCATTGAATCCTCGTGCCTTCTTGTTGCCACCACGGCATCTGCCTTGTCCCTTGCCTCCACGGGAAGGATAGAAGGTTCCTTGTCTGCCATCGTTCCATCCATTATTTCTTTTTGCCTGTGCTCTATTGGGACCGTGGTTTAATTGTCGACCGGAAGAGCGACCCCTGCCTCGCCCGGCCCCCCCAAAAACCTTATCCAGGGCAGAAAAGGTGGCTACAAACTTTCCTAGCTCCTTAACGAAGGGATCACCAAAGAGCATACCATGAGCTACTGAACCTGCCTTGGAGGAAGACAGTTCTCCTAATTTGAAATCAATTTTCAAAAGTAGGGAACGGCGACGCTCGGCGGAGAGGGCATAATTGGCATTGCCCAAGAGACACATTGCCCTTTGCACCCATCCCGCAATATCGTCCGTCGGGAGAGGAAGGCCTGACTCTCTGGACCGTTCCGCTAACTCAATGATTTTAGTTAGGGGTCCCACAACATCAAGAAGCTTGTCCTGACAAGCCCTCCAGGAACGATCTATCCCCTTTTTTGGATCCTTCATATATTTAGCAAAAAATGTGCAGAGCTTAGGGTCCAACTCTGGGGTACTAGCAACGCCATTGGGAAAAGACGGTCTAGGGCATTCTGACCTAAGGCGGGATCTCACCTATTGAGAAAGAGGCTGCCTAATCTTTGCGGCAACATAATCCGCCGTCTTCTTATCAGGTACCCAATCAGAACACCGAGGTCGAAAGATACAGGAAGGGTCAAACATATCCGCATGAACCTGAGCTCCATCACCAACATCAGAACAAGAAGAACGTGGACACCAAGACCTGCCCGTATCGAACATATCGTCAGAGGAATTGTCATCATCTTCACCCTCTCCGTCTTTGGGAAACCCTTCATCAGGGTCCAAGTCTGGGGTGGACTCACCCAGAAAGAAGAGTTCTCCCAGTATATTTTTAGGTACAGAGGGGGGAGAAGAAGATAAACTAAGCATAGGAAGTACCTCTGATTAGACCTATATTACTTTATCACAAGAATTTATCAAAAAATATTTTTATAAAGATGGATGCTATAGAAAGAGAAAAAGGCTTTTAGTTACTTTGAAGACATAATTTTATTATTTTCTTTTTATCTTTTTTGTTTTTTCAATTTGACTGATTATACATAAATACAATTTATTTTGTCACATAGAAACATAATCATAAATAACAAGCTTTCAAAAGAATATTTGTAAATTTCATAAAGTGCAGTTGAAGCGAAACACCCCTAACAACTTATCATATCCTATTACCATTCATTCTCTCATGCATACCTTACATACCTCTGCATTCACTACTTTTTATAAAAACAAATATAGACAGATAAACAAAACTTTACATAGGACCAAAGCAAAAGACTAACAGTTGGAAGGTGCCGTGTTTGAAGTAAGGTTTGACATAAGACGTCACTAAGAACTAACAGTATGTTCTGGACTCCAGGAGTTCTTGCGCAAATCAAGACAAAAGCAGGGGGAATTCCCGGGCTGCTAGAGGCTTGGATTTGTTTAAAGAACACATTGTACTTTCTAGGAATCCATGGGAGTAGCCTTGCCGTATTAGTACTGCATTGGCTATGACTAAATATGGACATGATTCTAATGCCTTTATAAGGATATGTTTTGTTATAACCACATAAGGGCATGAATCAGGAATATTTAATTCGGGCCCTAGATTGATTCACAACACCCACTCCACGTATTATGTCAATCATTACTAAAAATACTAAGCAATAGTAAACATATAACGATGCATGTGTTTTCCAACCCACCCCAAAATACATTGATTGCATTTAAAATGGTATATGGTATATACACGAAAAATGAGTATTATACTGTACGTTTCTTAAGCAGTTGTATCATTCAGATAATGCATGTATAAATATCGGCTGAATGATTTGCGAGAATTACATTTATGAAATGGCTCAGAATACAGAAAAGAAGGTCGAGACCATTTCATCACATTTTTATACAATACTGTACATATGCTAGAGGCTGAGGTAAAATATTGTCTCTAGAGTTCCTAAAAATCGAAGCTCTGTTCTCTAAGAATAGTTCTACTTTAAGCAGAGTATCATGTGCCAAAAAAAGGTAAATATTTTGGAAATGTAAAAATAATAATTTTGTTTTCAGGGGAAAAATAGTTCCAATTATTTTCAGTAGTGTTGTTTATCAAAACTGAAGGCCGAACTCAGAGTTCAGGGAACGCTGTGTGCTCGTTGTTTTAAAAGTTATTCTCGTTGCTAGGAGAGAGCTTGTGAAAAATTGGTCTACAACAGTTGGTGAAAGTCCGAAAAAGCTGAAATTGTACATATGTGAGAGTGATTGCTATCATCGATGTCTGGATCAGTAATGCTCTCAGAAGGTTGTACCTGTGTGGTGCTGCGTTCATCTCGTACTTCACCGCCACCTACTCGTAATGGTGAAGTCTCAACGAATGTCGTCATCAGAATAGGTAGCCGCTGGGGACAATACGTTGCATGAGTCATTACTGGACCGAGCAAAGTATCGATATCCATTGGTACTGCTGATGGTAGTGTAAGACAGATGTCCAACACGCATTCTTCGAAGCACAGGTAAGATGCAATCTTGCCAGATTGGTCTGAATGAAAGAAAGCAGGTTGCACTTAGATCTCTTAGCCGGGCTAATCCGAGCACTTTAGTGATTTGGTCCCGGTAGCGTATTGCTAGGATCGTTTCTTCCATTGTAGCTAGGGTTTTGTCTGTGGCTTGGCTTGCCATATCGGATCAGAAGGAGCAAAAATAAAATTCCTGCTACGAGTCCCAAAAGAAGAGGCAGGTAGCCAAATAATGAATGCACAAAATTCGGGAAGATGTTCAGGACTGCTTCAAATGGTGCTAATAGCCCTGAAAAATTGTCTTAAATACATGTGCGATGCCACTGGTATCTGACATGTTAAAAATCTGACCTAACACTTCTACGAAATGTACGTGGCAATTTGTTGATAATAGGGAGTGTATCTCTGCCGCTGTCCTTGCAACCTGCAGATCATACGTCTCCTTGGACGAGGTTAAAGGCACAGTTGTCTGTAAAAGAATAGACTTCATTCTGCTTAAAGTATCAATTCGAATAGAAGAGATATTCAGAGAAGGCCAAAGTGTTGCCTCCATGTCTGGATTGCTGATAGGATACAATACTTGCATACAGCAAATGACCCTGGATGTGACGGTTACGATATATAGGCTTTTCCGAGCACCATGCCACAACATCTGTGGTCACTTATTAGAACGTAACTGCAGTTGGAAAGCTGTCTGAAAAAAGGCTCTATCTGTGTTGCAGGAGTGCTGTGCAGATGACATGAAAGGTTATTCGATGAACCTTCGCAGGTTCCATGCAAGTTATTACCTTGACACATAAGTGTACTGCTTAGTGATTGTTTACAATTGTTACCACTAAGGAATACCTCTTTATTTCTCCCACTCCAACATCAATGAGTGTAAGGTAATTTCCAGGTTGATTTGATGTATCCTTTACCCAACCTTTCATACAGGCCTGCTGGTATATATTTTTGGCAATACTTAAACTGGAAAGTTATCGGAATTGTAATAATTCCGTGTATTATCCATTCAATGACAGGTCTCTCTGACATTGTCAATGGTAATCTCTCAAGTTTTTCAATGCTCAGAATCGTATAGTCTGTTCCTTTTTGTGCCAAACTGAATTGTTTATCAGTAAGGTTAAAGATAGAGAATAATGACGTTGTGTTGATTAGACGCCATGGCACGTAGCCTGAACGCAGCCTAGCTGTACAATAGAACGTAATTGGGACTGACCATATAGTAACATTAGCAAATCCTGCTCTATTATATCAATAGCAAATGATACAATACAATAAATCCTGGAGGACAGAGTCGTTAACCCATTATCCACTACAGAAAGTGATTTTTCCAAATTTATACGATCAATTTCTTGTATTTTTTCTGCAGTTTCAATTTGCATTACTTTCCAAGCTTCGTTGTAAGCAGCGTATATACCGGCGTATATGAAACGTTTTTGAAGCTGTTTGTGAGGTCCCATAATGAAATCTCGCAAGTCAGCACCGTCTTTAAGTAAAGTCAAGTGTTGCTTAATTTCTGGTAGTGTGGATTTCTGTAGCCATTCAAGGCAGAGTTTTCCTACACTATATGTTGTAATTATCCCTGGATGTTGTCTCTGGGAATATCTTGGGTCTGACCTGTTCTGTTTGAACCCCTGTGTTTTGTTCAGGAATCTATCTTGACAGTTATTAGTGTCTGTGGGCCAGATCAACCATTTTTTCCAATCAGGATTTGTTCTGTTTTGGTGTAAAATATGGGATACGTCTACCTCCATATCTGTAGTACTACTATCATCAGGTATGGTTGTTGGAATAGACGGTTTGTTTAAATCTTTAATCTTGGCTAAACCAAGACAGGTTGTCTGTTGAATTGTGTAATTCAGGAATATCATTTGTTCTGGGATCACACAGGATCTAAATAATGCTTCTAGACCATGCTACCCCACCGGGTATTGGATCGGCTGTGATGTTTACTGGTGACAGTTCTCTTTTCTCGATGTGAGAGGATCTGTGAGGCTTTAGGACCAAGTTGATGTTCTGACTTGCTGTGTCCATTGCACTACATTTTCCATCAATAAATCTACCCAAACATAAAACCATGATGAGCCAAAGGAGGAGGAAACGTACACCTAACACAATCCAAAATTCAATCCATGGTGAAACCAGATATGTTTCTTTTAGTTGGTGAAAAAGTTTAGTTATTTATTCTTTGAAAGTTTTTGTTGCTGGCATTTCTTCATGCTCCCTTGGATTATATGAAAAGTCATTGAAGTTGACGAAGTAGCCAGATGCAGTTCTGTCAATTGTTGGAATTGTGTCCGGATTTTCGTTTGTCTTTACATTTTTTTTTTGTTTCATTAGCATAGTCTGAGGCTACATCATTGTAGACTGGTGTTTCTTGACAAACTGTTGCAGTTTGGGTTTCAAGAGGCACAAGTTCCATGGCGTTGTTGCATAGTCCATTTTTGTTCACTGTAGGTTTATCAAAGGTGATTAGTCTCTCAGTTTGAACCTCTTGGATTGTAGCAATATTTGGTCTTCTACTATTTCTTGGGAGTCCACTGGGCCTAATACTTATTATTGGCCACATGATTGTGGTTTTACCAGGTGAATGGATACAACTCTGTTCTCCTTTTTACCAGCAAGGGGCGGTAGTACTACTGATCTTGTTCCGCTGATTGCTAAGACAGGTACTGCTTTTCTGTAAGAAGGCCCAAATACCTTCTTCAACGCGATCTTTTTTCTGACTAAATCCCCAATCTTTGGAATTCAGACAGGTCTTGCTGGGAGAGGTGGTATCTCTTCAGTGGCTGTTGGCTTTATCTTGATGTTACTAAGACTTCTTCTTGTTTCATTTAAGTCCTGTAAAACAGCCAAACGATCTTTGATATCAAAGGCTTTTTCTTTCACCACTGAAGTCTAACAATCTAAGTCCTGGACTTTCATTCTAGTGCCGAACAATAGTTCGTAAGGAGTGATACCTTGTAGAGAATTTCTTGGCAGATTGTTAAGACTAAGTTGGACACTTATTAGATGTTTGACCCACCCATCACCCGAACCTAATACCCTCGCTGTTATAGATTGCCTTATGTCACGTTTTTTTTCTTTCCACTACCGCATTTCCCTTAGGATGGAAGGGACTAGAGTACCGCAATGCAATGCCCATGCTGGCCCTGGCCTCTTTGTAAGCTCGAGAGCTAAACGCAGGACACTGGTCAGAATGTAGCATGCCGATTGCGTATATGCCGATAAAGACTCGCAAATCTTTTATAACAGTTCTGGCGTCAGCCGAGTGCTAGTGTCTACATCTTAAGGGAATCTAGTCTTAATAATTATGGCATCGCTGATAGTTTTCTGGACGTTTGCGTATAGATAGCCTTATGCTTTCTAATGGTGGTATCTGGGCTGGTTTCTGGTCCGGTTCACAACTGCGATCTCTATTGCAGTTGTGACAAGCCATTGCAAAGTTAAAAACATGCAGGCTCATCCCCGGCCACCAGTATTCTGATCCTAATTCATTTAGGGATTTTAAGATCTCTTGGCGCCTCAGACCCTGTCCCATGTGTGCTTCTTGAATCAAGTAAGCCCTCCGGTTCGTGTTTGGAATTACTCTATCCCTCACTCCAGGGATTTGAGCATAAGGAACGGAGTTTGCATCAATTATGTATGTATTATTGAGTGGATAGCCTAGAGGTAATGCTGCATAGTCGCCTTTTAATGAGGCTTTTACTGCCAGCCTGGTTTCTCCATCTATGTCGTTTTCAGAATGTTTTTTTGTGGCTACGGAAGCCGGTAGAACTGCTGCCGCTGAGGCTCTATCAGCCAATGAATTCCCTGCAACGTGAACGCCATCACTTTGATGACTCAGTGTATGTATCACATGAGTCTTTTGTAGTTCTTTCTGTAAAATAACTACTTGTTCCCAAAGCTTTTTATGTTTTATTGTGGCACCTGTGTCATCTTTGTAACCGTTCTTGATCCATGTCTGCATGTCATTATTGTAAGACCTGACGCAGAAATGAGAATCACACTATATTAGTGTTGGGAATTCGCGATCGGCATTTTCAAGCGCCATCTTTAAAGATTTTATTTCAGCTCGCTGAGCTGTACAGTTTCTGAGTGATTCAGTTTTGGTGATCATTGGTCTAAATTTACCTAAGCGCCAGAGACCTTTAACAATCGTGCACGCGTGATAGTAAAGTTGTTTGTCCACAACGTAGTGTTGTGCAAATCTGTCCATGTAGATTACACAGGAATACTGTTCTCGAGGCAGAATTTCGATTGGCAGAGGATATTCCTGTTCATATTCTACATATTCTAGTTTTTTCATTTTCGGATCAAAATAGTGTTTCACGTCTTCTGCAGCAAGAGAATTTTCCCATTGTATCCATTTTGGATCTAATGCCACAGCATTTAGATTATTTTATTTTATTTTATTTAGAAAGTTTTATATAGCGCGAACGTGACCCTTGGGTATCAGAGCGCTTCACAGCATATATAACAAGAGGTAGATTAGCAATACAGAGTACATATACATGAGGTAGATTAGACATACAGTTACATATCGTTATCATAAAGGGAATGAGGTAGGTAGTTAAAGTTCCCTATATTAGGTGTGACCTACGGCTACAATTCAACATAGCATTGCCCTACTGGACTGAGGTAGGTTAATTATGCTTTAAATAATAGTCGTATCACACTGGTATGATGTAGATTCGGTTAGTACAACACCGTGATTACATAGTACTAAGTTTTCAACCTGCGTCTCTCCCCAATTTGGCATACATGTTATAACTGTTCTTCGATATCCTCTTAACTTGAATGCTAAGATCCTGTGTAGACCGTACTGCCTTGGCTTTGATTGTACGATCTGCTTCTAGTTCTCTCTGTGATCTAGCCTCTAGATCGTTACTGCCTACTGGACATTGTTTCTAGTTTCCATTCGATGCTCCGTGTAGGCCCTTTCAGCAGTGGTGGCGTTGAAGTCCGTACTTGACTATCCAAGGTATTTACCCATTAGGAAGCACTTCGCTTCCTTTTTGAATGTTGCCGTGTTAGTAATTTTCCTGATATTTGGAGGGAGTGAGTTCCAGACTCTGGGGGCTGCCCCAGAGAACGCTCTGTCATAGGTTTTCTTCTTCCTGAAGATGGGTGGCCTCAGCAGCAGCTCCTTGGCACTTCTGGCAGGTCTGCAACCTCCCAATATCTCAATCTTCTGAGCCAAGTAACTCGTGTTTTGTAGGGGAGTGCTTTGTGGGTGATACATGCCATTTTAAATTGGATTCTGGCTTCATATGGAAGCCAGTTTAACGCTTTTAGGTGAGGTGAAATATGGTCGAATTTCCTCGAACCGGTGATGAGCCTTGCAGCTGCATTGAGGCATGCTTTTAGTGGTGCACTGGACATTTTTGGTAGGCCTGCTAAGGTTGTACATCCGTATTCAATCCTTGAGATAACTAAGGATTGAGTAGCCAGTTTGAGGTCTGCCGACGAGATGAACGGTTTCACTTTCCTTAAGTGGTTCAAATGAAAGCGTGCACTTTTTGCCATTAGTCTGATGTGTGCTTTCATGTCTAGATTCTTATCCAAGGTGACTCCTAACGATTTGGCTGAGTCCACCAGCGTAGGGGTGCAGTTTAGTGCTGTGATAATTTTGGTCCACTCTATCGTCTCTGAGTTGTTCTTTGGTGGTGAGATTAATAGGAATTCAGTTTTTTGAGCATTCAGCTTCAGGTCATTACTGGTTAACCAATACATTGTCTTTTTTAAGGCCTCATTGATTATCTTGATGTCCTCTAGAGATGCTACTTTGATGTAAATCTGCGTGTCGTCCGCGTACATGTGATAGGATATGTTTGCGTCATGGAGGATTTCTGTCAGAGGTTCCACGTATAGGTTAAAGAGTGAAGGAGATAAGGTAGATCCTTGAGGGACCCCGATCAAGTTTGGACAGGAGGGGGATAAAGATTGGTTGATCAAGAATCTTTGCGATCTGTTCTGAAGGAAGGATTCAAACCATTTCAGTACCAGTCCTGACATTCCCATCCTCTTGTGGAGCCTGTCCAGTAGTTTATCATGATTTACTGTGTCAAAAGCAGACGATAGGTCTAGAAGGACCAGTAGGCATGTTCTATTAAGATCAAGGGCCTGTAAAGCGTCATCCGCAATATGTAGTTTGAGTTTGAAAGTTCTTGTAGAGCGCACGTTTACCAGCGGCTTCTTGGCGCTATTGCTAACGGGGACTGAGGGTGGAGGTGGGGAGGTCAGACAGGACATTTAGTCAAAGGATTTTGTAAAAAGGTGGGTTTTAAGGCTCTTACGGAATTGTGAATAGAGGGGGAGGGAGCGGAGTTCAAGGGGAAGGGAATTCCAGAGGGTAGGGGCAAGGAAAGAAAATTTAGATCCACCCCACTTCTTTCTCCGAAAGCGTGGGATGGTAAGGAGGGACTGAGTGGAGGATCGTAGAGCCCTAGTGGGGACATAAGGGACAATCTCAGAGGAGATGAAGGCTGGCGCCGAACTGGATCGGGCCAGGAAAGTAATGCATGCGAGCTTGAATTGAATTCTAG
This sequence comes from Lissotriton vulgaris, assembly GCF_964263255.1. NCBI lineage: Eukaryota > Metazoa > Chordata > Amphibia > Caudata > Salamandridae > Lissotriton > Lissotriton vulgaris. The sequence goes on from NC_141685.1 coordinate 129,339,805, forward strand.
CTCGCACGGGGAGCCAGTGCAGAGATTTCAAAAGAGGGGTAGAGTGGTGGAATTTAGGGAGATTGAAGGCCAGGAGGGCCGCCTGGTTCTGTATTTGCTGTAGGCGACGCAGGCTGTATGCAGGAATGCCGGCATACAGTGCGTTCCCGTAGTCCAGGCGGGACACCACCATGGCCAAAATGATGAGCTTAAGTGCAGAGAAAGTGAAGAAGCGGGACACCCTGCGAATAGTACGCAGTGAGAGAAAGGAAGAAGATACCACAGAGCTAACCTGGGAGTGAAGGGTGAGTTGAGAGTTAAGTTTTATGCCTAAAGTTTTGACTGAGGGAGAGGGAACAGGAGAAGGACCAAGAGAGGGGGGCCAGAAGAGAGGGGACCAGGGGCTGGATGAACCACCCGTCAACACCAGTTCGGTTTTATCAGGGTTGAGTTTAAGATGGTTGTGGTTCATCCAGTCCCTGATATGAAGCATGACAGTTTGAAAGTTAAGTGCAGCAGAGGGAGAAGAGAGATTGAAGACCAGCTGGAGGTCATCCGCATAATTAAATACGGTGACCTCCATCTGTTGAAGAGAGAAAATAAGAGGGGCAATATACAGGTTAAACAGGAGGGGAGAGAGAGAGGAACCCTGGGGAACCCCGCACTGAACTCTTCGGGTGTCCGCTGTGTAGTCACCCAGGCGGACAGCCTGGGTGCGGTCTCTCAGGAAGGAGGACAACCAGACCAGGGCACTCCCCCCGATCCCCGCCGCTGCGATACGGGAAAGTAAGGTGTTGTGGTCCACCGTATCGAAAGCGGCTGAGAGATCTAGGAGCACAAGCGCCTGGTGCTGATTGGTGTCCATACCCTCCCTGAGGGTGTCAAGGACCGACATAACAACGGACTCCGTAGAGTGTGCGGGGCGGAAACCGGCTTGACGGGGGGCAAGGGCACCGTGCTTCTCTACAAAGGAACTCAGAGCGCAGGTGACATGGCGCTCGAGCACCTTGGCCAGGAATGGTAGGAGGGAAATGGGGCGGAAATTGGCCGGGACAGAAGGATCTGCCCCCGGTTTCTTCAGAATGGGCACAATGACCGCGGATTTCATGGAGTTGGGAACTATGCCTTGAGAAAGGGAACTGTTGAGAAGGTGGAGGGGAGGGTCTGGACAAGAGACAAAGACGTGACGGAGGATGTGGGCAGGACAGGGATCGAGCGGAGAGCCAGATTTGATCAGTGGCACCACAGAGGTCAGACTTTCCCGGGTGATAGGGGGAAAGGAGGTCAGTGCGCCTTTTGGGGGAGGACATTGAGGATCAACAAAAGATGGGGAGGGAGGGGGGATGTTGGCCTTAATGGTGGTAATTTTGTGAATAAAATAATCATTGAGAGAGACAAAGATCTTCGGATGGGGCTGGTTTGAGAGTAGTTCTGTCCGAGAACGCCAGGTTGTGGACGATGGAAAAAATCTCTTTGGACTGGTTCTCTGCTGCTAGGATTTTGGAAGAGAAGTAAGATGTTTTAGCCTCCAAGATGGCTTTTTTGTACTGGCTCAGGATGTTGGTGTATTCCAGTTTCAAAGTGGGGCAATAGTTTCTTCTCCAAGCCCGCTCCACGCGACGGACTGTTAATTTGGTGGTTTTAAGCTCATTATTAAACCACCGATTGGCGTCTTTGTCGCGTTTAGAGGTGATGCGTTTGAGCGGGGCAACAGAGTCGCAGCTGTGAGTGAGCCATTGATTTATGGAATCAACCTGGGAAGCAGTGGTGAGGCCCTGAAGAGAGGGAAGAGAATTAGTTAGGAGGGAGGAGAAATTTTCAAGATTGACACGACTCCATGATCGGACCCAGGTGTTTTTGGGTCGGAGGGGCTTAGCTGGGGGAAGAATGGGCAGGAGAAAGGAGATCAAGTGATGGTCAGACCAAGGGCAAGGGGAGATAGAGAGTGATTCCACAGGGCAGTTCAAGGACCAGATCTGGTCAAGCCGATGACCTTTGGTGTGGGTGGGGGAGTGGACATGGGATGTAAAGTTGAGGGAGTGGAGGGTTTCGGAGAATTCCTTTGAAGAAGGACATTCGGCGGGATCAGAAGGCCAGAAATTAAAGTCGCCAAGGAGTAAGATAGAAGAATTGTTGACAGTAATAGTGGCCAGGACCTCCAGAAAGTCGGGGAGGAACTGTAGGGGGGACTGGGGGGGACGGTAAGTGAGGAAGCAGGTTAGGGGGGGAGAAGTGGAGACTGTGCGGATCACTAAAAATTCAGTGGTGGCAATGGTAGGTAGGGATAGGATTTGAAAGGGGAGATCGGTACGTGCGACGACCGCCACGCCGCCCCCGGCTCTGCCTGATGGACGATCTGCCCTGAGGGCGTAGTAGGAGGCCGGTAAGGTGGAAAGGAGTGCGGGGAGGGAGTCGTCGCAGAACCAGGTCTCAGTCAAGAAGAGGAGATCGGGGGTGTGAAGGTCCAGCAGGACCGAAAGTTCGTGCGCATGGGCGACGGCAGATCGGGTGTTGAGGTAGATAGCTGTGAGGTTTTTAGGGATTGGGGGAGTAACAGTTCCACAGATAGTGGGAGAAGAAGTGACTGTGGGAGGAGGGTGAGAAAGGGGGGTAGGGGGAGCTATGCCAAGAGTGGTGATAAGTGAGCTGGTTGTGGCCGAGATGGGCCAGGGACCCTGGTAGCTACGTAGTAGGTCCGGGGTGTAGATGATGAGTGGAGCGCCCCTAGTCCCGGCCTGTCGCGGACGGGCGCAGACGGGCTTGCCTTAGGCGCGCCTTCGGCGCGCAATCGACGGGCCCGCTGCGCTCGTCCGCTGCGCTTCCTACCCAAACACATGCTTTATAGCAGAAGAAAGGATGTTGGAGGGGGCGTGGCCAACCGAGGGGGCGTGTCTGATTAACGCGCCGCGCCCTCGAGAATGGCTGCCCAGGAAGAGACTTGTTGCAGCGAGAAGCGCTGTTCTAGGATGCCAGAAAGTGCAAGTAGGTGGGGGGGTGATCACAACAAAGTATTACAATTCAATTTTAAAAGTTTTAAAAAATCAGCGTTTTTTCCTCACTCCCGGCTTTCCGCCTCAGGAGTCCTGTCGTTAGTGCGACGCCTAGCGACGGCGCGCACTATTTATGGTCTGGTGGGGGGGCGTGGCCAACCGAGGGGGCGTGTCTGATTAACGCGCCGCGCCCTCGAGAATGGCTGCCCAGGAAGAGACTCGTTGCAGCGAGAAGCGCTGTTCTAGGATGCCAGAAAGTGCAAGTAGGTGGGGGGGTGATCACAACAAAGTATTACAATTCAATTTTAAAAGTTTTAAAAAATCAGCGTTTTTTCCTCACTCCCGGCTTTCCGCCTCAGGAGTCCTGTCGTTAGTGCGACGCCTAGCGACGGCGCATTTATGGTCTGGTGGGGGGGGGGGCGTGGCCAACCGAGGGGGCGTGTCTGATTAACGCGCCGCGCCCTCGAGAATGGCTGCCCAGGAAGAGACTCGTTGCAGCGAGAAGCGCTGTTCTAGGATGCCAGAAAGTGCAAGTAGGTGGGGGGGTGATCACAACAAAGTATTACAATTCAATTTTAAAAGTTTTAAAAAATCAGCGTTTTTTCCTCACTCCCGGCTTTCCGCCTCAGGAGTCCTGTCGTTAGTGCGACGCCTAGCGACAGCGCGCACTATTTATGGTCTGGTGGGGGGGCGTGGCCAACCGAGGGGGCGTGTCTGATTAACGCGCCGCACCCTCGAGAATGGCTGCCCAGGAAGAGACTCGTTGCAGCGAGAAGCGCTGTTCTAGGATGCCAGAAAGTGCAAGTAGGTGGGGGGGTGATCACAACAAAGTATTACAATTCAATTTTAAAAGTTTTAAAAAATCAGCGTTTTTCCTCACTCCCGGCTTTCCGCCTCAGGAGTCCTGTCGTTAGTGCGACGCCTAGCGACGGCGCGCACTATTTATGGTCAGGTGGGGGGGCGTGGCCAACCGAGCGGGCGTGTCTGATTAACGCGCCGCGCCCTCGAGAATGGCTGCCCAGGAAGAGACTCGTTGCAGCGAGAAGCGCTGTTCTAGGATGCCAGAAAGTGCAAGTAGGTGTGGGGGTGATCACAACAAAGTATTACAATTCAATTTTAAAAGTTTTAAAAAATCAGCGTTTTTTCCTCACTCCCGGCTTTCCGCCTCAGGAGTCCTGTCGTTAGTGCGACGCCTAGCGACGGCTCGCACTATTTATGGTCTGGTGGGGGGGCGTGGCCAACCGAGGGGGCGTGTCTGATTAACGCGCCGCGCCCTCGAGAATGGCTGCCCAGGAAGAGACTCGTTGTAGCGAGAAGCGCTGTTCTAGGATGCCAGAGAGTGCAAGTAGGTGGGGGGGTGATCACAACAAAGTATTACAATTCAATTAGGATGTAGGATCGCTGTTTCCGTACTGTGTCCTGTTCTGAATCCTGATTGGCAGTTGTCCAATAGTCTGAAGTTTGTGATGTGTTGGCTTAGTTGATTTTGTACGCATTTCTCGATTAGTTTGGCCAGTAATGGAATATTGTTAACTTGGCGAAAGTTATTAGGATCCGCTGGGTCCGCTGTTGGTTTCTTGATGATCGGTGTAACTTGGCCTGCTTTCAGGCATTCTGGAAGGATCCCTTGCGATAGTATATGTGGGCTTGTTAATGCCTCAAGGGCTGATTCTGCTGTTAAAAAAGATATGTTTCTCCCTTGGACTAGGGCTCTTTCTTTTGCTACAGCAGTTTGAACCGCAGTTAGAATTTTTTCAGTAGAACTGAATTTCATTTCCGCTTGTGTGTACAAATGTGATTTGTAAGCTATTGGTACCGTTTCTCCCTCATTAGAGGTCGGGTACGTGAATCCGCATCTTCCTGGGATGACTCGGATTACAAGGTTGCGTATGTTTTCGCGTGTTTGCAGTTTTGTTTTTGTTAACATGTCTGTTTGTAATGATCTTAAAATTTCTGTGTGTTTTTTAGTCCAATTACTTTGTTTGAAATCAGGTTTTATTAATTCGTAGAGAGGTTTAACCCTCTCTGCATAATTTAGAATGTATGTTCTTCCGAAATTCAGAAAACCTAGTATTGATTGTAAGTTCTTCAGCGTTTTTGGAGCTTGGAGTACAGCACACTTCTCTAAGAAGTTGTCTGCTAGGCTTTTGCCTTCACTTGATAATTCTTATCCTAAAAACAGGACAGTTAGATGGGCAATTCGAGACTTCTTAAAGTTGAATTTGTACCCTTCAGCTGCGAACCCAAGTATAATGGTGTTCACTCTTTTCAAGTGAGTCTCCAGGTCGTCGTCTGTAAGATAGATGTCATCGACATATGACAATGCTTCATCATCATATATTTGTAGTAACTCTGTTACCCTGGCTGAGAATAATCCTGGGCTATTCTTGAATCCCTGTGGGAGTCGACAGAATTTTTTTTGAGACCCCATTGTTGAGAAAGCGGTCAAATACCTGCTTTCTGGTGCAATGTTTTGACAGAAGAATCCATTAGAGATGTCTAATGTCGTTTTATATTTTTTGCGCACAATATTATTCATTTGTGCTGCACTGTGTGAGTTTTGTACTGCAAATGTTTTGCACTATGAGTTAAGGTGTCTGTAGTCCAAAACTAGACGATATGAATCGTCTGGCTTGGAGACAGGAAACAAAGGATTGTTCATTTGCGAGGTGCATGTTTCAATCACCCCCTGATATTCAAGTTGATCTAAGATCTCCCTGACTTGTTTTTTAGCTTCTTGCTTAACAGGATACTGCCTTTGTGCAGTAGGTTGATTTTTTAACTGGATTTTATAGTGAGGAGAATCCTCACCCCATCCTACATGATTTTTATATAATGCAGGAGCTTGTGCCACTGCCCATTTTCTTGCCAATGTGTATTTTTATGAATTGGAATGTTATTTGAGAAGGCAGGCATAATTATTTCTTCGCCATGAGGGCACTCCCTGACAGACTCTGGTGGCCAGTCTTTCTCAGCTAACAGGATGTCATAGCCTTTCGAAGGGTTATCCCAAAAGAGACCCCTTACTTTCCTAGTTGTGTCCCCCTCTATACGTAATGTTATTTCGTATAACTTATGGGGTTTGCTAACTCTGGTGTCTGCAGTTTCCACTTGAATGTATTCATTCGTGTTCACTGTCTCCAGAAGATTCATCAGGATCTTGCGAGCTATGGCCACTTCTGCTGCGCTGTATAGCTTTGTCTGGGTCCACTCTCCGTTTTTCAGTTGTGTCCTCAGAATCCTCGGCATGTTTTATTTTAACACTAGCTACCTTCTTCTTTGGAAATTGTAATTTTATACTTTGATGAGCAAGTTCCTTGTCTTTGGACTTGACGTGCTCTTCTTTCTGTTCTGACCGTCCTCTTCTTTCAGATTTCTGTGAGGAAGTCTGAAAAGATCGAGAGGGACGTGTATCAGTGTCTTGATATCTGTCCGTTTTTTTCAAATTATCCCTATTCCTAAGGTTGTATCTTTTCTCAGAGGGCTCCCTCTGGGGAGACTTGCCTCCTCGTTCTATAGATCTATCTCTTCGTTGAGGAGACTTTCCTCTGGACTGGAATCGTTTTTCTCTGGGAGTGGATTGTTTATTACCCTCCCAACTCTTTTTTGGAGTGTTGAGATTATTTTTAATAAATCTTTTTTCAGGATTGTCAGTTAGTTGGGGTTTTACTGGTTTCCCACCCAAACTATCTCTACCTAATTCTTCATAGGATTTTTCTATGATTCTGGCTAGTTCAAATGGTTGTTCTGCTATATCTGTTTCTTTCAGTTTCTGGCGGATCGCCACAGATGCTGCTTCTCCTTTTATGTTGGCTAGTAGTATAGCCGGGACTTGCTTAAAGTCTTTCAGTAATTTCATACCTAGATTTAAAGCAGGCTCTGGACAGTATTCATTTTGAATTTGGCTTAGTACGTCTGGTATAACCGCCATAGACGGAACACCATGTGTCTTTGTGTAAATTGAAGCAAAGATTGTGCCCCAAGTGTCACAGTCCTCCACATGTGGTGCAATCCCCATTGGAAGGCAGATAGTCAGAATTCTGTGTTTCTCATAACGTGTAGTATCAGGAAATACTGCCTCTATTTGAGTAATTTTCTGAGCTAACCAGAATGGAATCTGTCCCGTTTTGCAGGAATTTTGCCAATCGCTGATTGTATATTTTGTGGAGTTATCTTATTTATGTTCCCCTGCTGAGGGGTGGTCTGTGGAATTTTTATTGCTGGTTGGACTGTTGAAGTCCGCATTACATATTGGACCAATTGTCTATGTATTTTAATTAGCAGTTTTAGCTGAGCTAAAAGCTCTTGGTCTGACATCTTTTCAATGTCAGGATGTGGTGTGTAGCTGGCTAGAACCGGCCACGTGGCTCCTGGTCTACCTAGTGGACCGAGCCTGGTGATGTGATGTTGATGTTTTAGGGCGCAATTAAACCAGAGCAGGTGCTCTGGGTAAGTTAGTGGGATTTCAACGTCCTCGAAAGGAGCGTATTCATCTGGAGGTTCCTCTATTTTGTAATAGAGGAAGACTTGTGTTACAGCGTGTGCTGCTGGAAAGTGTATCCATGAATAGAATACCTCTGTCTGCCGATATTCATGGGCCTCTACCACGAATATGACTGTAACACCTCTCGATGATTGTCCATTTTCTATGAATTTATTAGTTATGGTTCTTCTTACATTGACCGGAATGATTATAGCATTCGGGTCTTCATCTTGAAGACTTGTGTCCTCAGTTAATAGTTGAGTAAAGCAGCTTCTCTTTCTTATCACTTTCTGTCATTTTTTGTGACAACGTTTATTTTTTTCTTTTATGCAGAAGTTTCAAGGGAAACCAAGATTAGGTGCACAATATTTTGGAACACTGTATCCTTCAACGTTGACTAAACCAAAAACGAATACATAGGATTCTCATCCTACTATGTTTCGGCGGATATTAACCTTTTACCCACTCCAGACGTCTATTGGAGTTTTTTATGGGAAAAAGGGGTCTGTGTGAAAAGCACGACTGAGTTACACTAGCGTCTTGCGTCTTGCGTTAGATTATCGCCTTACCAAACGTTGGGCACCATGTAGTGTAGTTCCTATTTTCCCAATAGGCTCTGCGCATTGGAATAATATAGACAGCAGTTTAGACGTAGGACTGAGGTTATCTAGGTCTCTAGTGACTATATTAAAGTTAATTAATTTTGCCAGCTAGCTCAGAGGTCACTAGAAACTACACTACATGGCGCCCCACGTGGGCGCCATGTAGTGTAGTTCCTATTTTCCCAATAGGCTCTGCGCATTGGAATAATAGACAGCAGTTTAGACGTAGGACTGAGGTTATCTAGGTCTCTACTGACTATATTAAACTTAATTAATTTGGCCAGCTAGCTCAGAGGTCACTAGAAACTTTCTTGAGTGAACAAGAAGGTGTTAACTTCCCTGAATAGACAAGAAGGGATTAGTTTCTGACAACCGTATAAACATGACAACTTTGCTCCCTCAGAATAAGAGTGTATCTCCAGAGTTGTGTGAAAACAATAGACAACTATTTCACTCAGTCAATCGTGCATGCTTTAGTTTCACCAGAGTGCAGAGAAATAGAGAGACGGGCGTTTTCAATAAAAGTTGTTATTTATTGAGTAGACTTCTTTCTCATGCAAGAGAAATGAATTGCCACAGTTGCAATACTTATCATAAAGTAAATTGCGTACAGTAAAAGGAGTATTATGAAATAATACTGTAAAAGCATTGATATGGTTTCTTAGCCATATGATACTTTAAAATGGTTAAAATATATACATATATAAAAACATTGACTAACGTACTCAACTGGTGCTTCTAATATACGCCTACCCCGGTGTACCTGACCTAAGCCTAATACGTGGAAAGGAATAAGTGAGTAGCAGATTAAGTTAAGTTGGTTGTTTTGCCAAGAATCTGAATCAAGAATTCTCTTAAGGTTTTAGTCAGCTCCGTACCTTGGTTTTTAGAATGAAGGAGGTCTTGTATCTCTCTCTCAGGACTCGATCTCCCAGTAACCCGCAAGGGTGACTGAAAACACCGGAGCTGGATTTCTCGGCAGGAGAAAAGACAGCGTCTCTCTCAGTGCGTCAATGGGAGGGTCGGCTTCCTTCGGCTCTCGCATCAGCTCGGCTTCGGGCAAGTAGATAGCCTCTCTGCTCCAAACCACCACCGTGTATTTGCTTAAGGCAACGTTGGTATATTTATACCTGGAAGGTGGCGTGTTTGATGTAAGGTTTGACATAAGACGTCACTAATAACTAACAGTATGTTCTGGACTCCAGGAGTTCTTGCGCAAATCAAGACAAAAGCAGGGGGAATTGCCGTGCTGCCGGAGGCTTGGATTTGTTTAAAGAACACGTTGTACTTTCTAGGAATCCATGGGAGTAGCCTTGCCGTATAAGTACTGCATTGTCTATGACTAAATATGGACATGATTCTTATGCCTTTATAAGGATATGTTTTGTTATAACCACATAAGGGCATGAATCAGGAATATTTAATTAGGGTCCTAGATCGATTCACAACATCAGAACCAGTCTTGAACACATGCGCAGACAGTTTGTTAACACTGTCCTGCAGAGGGGCAAGCGCCTGGGCAATGGCCGAAGAAAGGAGCTTGTCAACCTCTGCAGGAGTGCGTGCCTGGGGGGGCTACACCTCAGCAGAGTGAGCTGATACATAGTCATGGTCAGAAGGTGACTGCATATTTAATGAAGGCCGGGCACCCATTAACAGATACACCCTACTAAATTATAAAAGGCTCCCCCCAACACGAGTGCCTCTAGAAACAGGTGAGTAACCAAAATGTTAGACTTCAATGTACTACAGAAGTGGCTGTGAAGACTTTCACATATATTCAAACTTTTTTTTTTTTTAATACAACCAGGCCACCCTTATTATTAAAGGGCAAAGCCCGTAAAATAGACCGCCATGCGGTGTCAGTGCTGGGCGGGAGGCAGAGCAACACAACAGATGAAGCACCAGAAGCCTCGGAGTGTTTCACCACACGTGCGTGAAGAACGCTGTGGTGAAGCTGAAGCACCGGCCGCGCGTCTATGGAAAGACCGCACCGCACGCGCACTGGCTAAACAGAGACGCTCAAGCCAAGCCTACCGCGTCAGCTACACAGCGGGAGAAACCCGCAAGCAATACAATATAAATAAAAGCTGTCACACAAGGAAACTGCCCCCGCAAGTCCCAAATACGCAGTTAAGAATATGCAAAGGGACTTAACTGAGGGCAGTAATGAAGAAAGAGGACGGACTTCGTCGAGGGAGCTGCTTTATGTATTCGGCTGGACTATGATTGGTGGACTGGCTCCCATGGTTACTGTTGTGCTTCATGGGATATGTAGTTGGCAGCCTGTGTTTTTTCTGTTTCTTCTAACTTGTTGTTAATAAAATGAAGAAAGAACATGCATAATCCTCGCCTCCGCTTCCTGACATAGAATTCAGGATTGCAACAAAATCCTTTAGAGATTAATAAGGATTTTCCATAACTTGCATCTACACTAGGAGTTTCTACTGGACTGAATCAGACACAATGACAGCGCCTGAGACGGGAGAAGGATTGCATGCTTGGGGCAGTCCTAGAGGTCACCCAGAGTGGCCCTTTTGTAGAAGAAGTAAATGGGAATCCAGCATCACTTTTTTTTTTTTTAATTAATTTTTTTATTAAGTAATGAAACAAACACGGTCAGTAAGTTACGTTCAGCTTGAATCCGTTACATCACCAGGAATACATCCGAAATTTATACATTACTCACATTTATAGCAACAAGAAAAACAGTTTAGTCCATGTCTTCCGAGCCAGTCTGTGGGACATGAGAAGGCTCACATATGTTTCCCCTAAAGTCATTGCAGCTTGACCATACCTCTCCCCATTTGCGGGGGCACCCTCTCGCTGTATATACAGTCTTTTCTTGCAGCATGCACCAATCCATGTCGCTTTGCCAATCTATCAGTTTTGGTGGATTGGGGGCTCCCCACAGTCTAGCAATGTTTCTCTTTGCCACCATCTGCCCAAGTGTCACCCAGATTTTCCCCTTTGGAGACAGGTCCGTGGGATCCCAAATATTCAGAAGACATCTCTTAGCCTCCAGGCGGATATCTACTTCCCACACCTCCCGCATACACTGCACCACTCGTCTCCAGTATCTTTGCACCTTCGGACAGTCCCATAGTGTATGGAAGAAGGTGCCTGTCCCTCCACATCCCCTTCTGCATAGCCCTTCTCCTCCCCTCCCCATCGCTTGTAGCCTAGTACATGAGATATACACTCTGTGAAGAGTTTTCAGTTGAATTAATCGTAATCGGGCCGAAATCGCCACCTCCCTAGGGGAGGCAAGAGCATACATCCATTCTTCCTCATCTATCTCTAGCCCGTCAGCGACCCATTTCTCTTTTAGGGGAAGGAGCGTGTCGGGGGCGTTGTTGATTAACTTTTTGTATGAGAGAGAGATGGCGTGTTCTGTAATGTGTCCGTCCAATAATCTGTCTTCGAGTGGGGAGGTCTGAGGCAGTGTCGTCTCTGGTGGAATGTTCGCCTGCAGGGAATGACGCACTTGCATGTACCTGAAGTGTTCGGTATGAGCTAGGTCGTATGTTTCTTGCAAGTGGGCAAACGTGTGGATTCCTTTAGGGCCCCAGATGTCTCTGATTTGTGAGATTCCTATCAGGTCCCAGTTACGGAACCCCTTGGTGTGCCCAAGTTGCCAAGTTTTTCGGAGGCCCAGTGTGGAGTTGACATAGTAAGGACATCTGACCACCCTAGGTTCCGCTGAGCAATATGCCATATCTGTACTGAGTGTTAAGTTGGTCCCGTGAGTTGGTGTTTACCCGGCTTGGAGTAGAGTGCAACCTCATAATTCCCCCCAGGAAGTAGCCATCTGTCCATCCCGTACCCGGGGTCGTTCCCGTCACTGTATGTCCCTTAATTGATCGCTGAGAGGTGGGCGGCCCAGTAATATTTGCGGATGTCAGGGAGGGCGATTCCACCGTCGTACCACCCCAATGTGAGTTTGCGCAATACGATTCTAGGCGCCCCTGCCCACAGGAGGTCACGCTGCGCCGTTTCAACTTTTGCAAAATACGAGTTGGGTACTAGGTCTGGGTAGTTCTGTAAAGCGTAGAGAAATCTTGGCAGCGCCATCATCTTAAAGGCCGCTCGGCCAAGCAATGAAATTGGAAGTTGCTGCCAGGATTTAGCGTCGCGTTGGAGCCGTTGTAGAGGCGGCAATAGATTTCTTTCGTACAGCAGAGTCTTGTCTGTAGAGACAAAGACTCCTAGATATTTGAAGCCGTCCTCCGCCATTGTTATGGGACAAGTGGCAGGGAGCCTCGGGGGGTCCCCGCGGAGTACGTAAAGGTGGGATTTGCTCCAGTTTATCCGAAATCCGGAGTTTCGTCCGAAGCTCGTGAAGATATCAAGTGCCGCCATGATAGATCTACGCGGTTTGGAGAGGTACAGAAGGATATCGTTGGCGTATAGGGAGATCTTGTCCTCCCATCCTTCCGTCCATGCTATCCCTTTAAGGTAGACATCCTGCCTTATCCAGGCCGCGAGCGGTTCAAGGGAAAGCGCGAATAGGAGGGGAGAGAGAGGGCAGCCCTGTCTAGTCCCTCTCTCAAGGGTGAAGCCCTCGGATGCCTTACCATTTACCACCACCTGGGCCAGCGGTTCAGTGTAAAGGAGACGGATCCAGGATATAAAATTCGGCCCAAAGCCCAATTTACGAAGTACCGCGATCATGTAGGGCCACTCTTAGGTGTCGAATGCCATGGTGGCGTCAAGAGAGACCACCACCGCATCTTCTTGCAACCTATGTCGTTGCCCGAGTACCCCGTTAAGGCGTTGAATGTTAAGTGCGGTGTTGCGGTGGGGCATGAACCCTGATTGATCCGGATGGACCAGGGTAGGCAGGACCGATTGAAGTCGATTTGCCAGTGTCTTGGCCAAAATTTTGGGCTCCGCGTTGAGCAGCGAGATTGGTCTATATGAGGCACAGGACTCTCTAGGTCTCCCCTCTTTAGGTATTGCCACTATAGTTGCTAGGCGTTGGTCTCGTGGCAACAGTCCCTCCTCTTTACTTTTTTCGAACATGTGTTTTAGGTGGTTACTGAGGGCATCCGGCTTTAGCTTGTAGAGCTCTATTGGGAGGCCGTTGGGTCCTAAGGCTTTGCCCGGGCGGAGGTCGACAATAGCGCGTTGAAGCTCAGTGACCTCGAGTGGGCTCTCAAGGGCTTCTGTATGTAGGGTTCTTGTAGCGTTAACGCCTGTAGTTCGCTCACCCTTCGCAGTGAGGTGATAGCCACCAAGAAGGCTGTTTTTATTGTTAACATTTGTAGTGAAGCCTTTGAAGCCTTATGAATTGGTTCAAAGGGCGCCTTCATGAGTTCCGTTAGGACTAGGTTAAGGTTCCATGCTGGCGGTGGCATCCTCTTAGGAGGTGCGATCCTTTTTGCCCCTTCCATGAATCTCTTTCCTATCTGTGACGTAAAGAAGCTTGTCCCAGTCTCTCCTCTTGTGTAGGTCACAATCCTTGCTAGGTGTACTCTCAGCGAGGATGAGCTTAGCTTTGCCTTCAGCAGGTGCGTGAGGTACCTCAGTACTGTTGACTCTTGTCATTTTACTGTGCAGTTTCTTCTTGCTGCACCATTGCGTGAACCTCTTCCATTTAGCCAAATAGCACTTTCGTGTGCTAGGCCTCCTTGCCTCTCGCAGTACCCGCAGGGTGCTTTCTGGTAAACTTAGATGTGCAAACTATGTCTTCAGGAGGCATGCTGCTAGGCTGAGGCTCTCTGGTTCTGGGTGAAGTACCTCTCCGTTTTGCATGGACAGTAGGTCTTTTCTTTTCCCGAACTTCTCCATTATCTGAGAGTACCACGTCTGCCTGGCCCATTGCGGTGCCACCAGGATCAGAGTCATGGTGCTGGTCCTGCACTTGTTGGGTACTTTCTATCAAAGGTATCAGGGGAAAAGCGTAAGCTAATATCCTCGACCAGTCTATCCATAGGGCATTCCCCAGGGAACCCTACCCTGGTCGCCTGGATGTGAAGCTTTGGCATTTTGCATTCTGGTGTGTTGCAAATAGGTCTATTGTTGGTGTCCCCCACCTTTTGAATAGCTTTAGCGATTCCTGTGCATTCAGCTCCCACCCGTGGGATGCAGATGTCTGTCTGCTGAGCCAGTCTGCTTCCACATTGTCTTTCCCTGGTAGGTGTATGGCTAGCAGGTCTATATTTAGTGGGATGGCCCATTTCCATATCTCTGCGCTAGGTTCGACAGTGGCGGAGATTGCGTTCCTCCCTGTTTGTTGATGTAGAACATAGTCGTTGTATTGTCCGTCTGGATCAACACTCTCCGGTTGTACAGTTTCGTCTGGAAGGCTTTCAGGGCGAGGAACACGGTCTTTAGTTCTAGGTAGTGGATGTGTTTGACCATGTCCGCTGGAGTCCACAGACCCCTCACTCTGAGCTTGCTCATGTGTGCCCCCCATCCTTTCTGGGATGCGTCTGTAGTGATGGTCACTGTTGGGGTCGGTGGTGTTAGAGGCTTCCCTTTTGTTATGTTCTCCAAGTTCCACCACAACATTTCTTCCTGCACTGCGTGCGTTACTACCACTAGATCTTCCCAACTCCCTGTAGCTTGTGACCATTGTTCTTGCAGCCATTCTTGGAATGGTCTCATGTGGAGGTGTACGTTTGGTACCAAATTTATGCATGAGGCCATCATGCCCATGACTTTGCTCGCAGTCATCACTGTCAGAGCTCGCCCCTTCTGGGAGAGGTGCGTCTCCTTGATTAGCGCCTGTGTCCTTTTGTCGCTGGGGAACACCTTGCACTGTATGGTGTTGATCTGTGCTCCCAGTTAGATTTTTACTTGCTCTGGTTCCATAGAGGATTTCCCCCAGTGAATGGAGAATCCCAGGTCCATCAGAGTGTTTGTCCCGCGCTGGGCATGTTCCTTGCATGTCTTGTGGGAACTTGCTTTTATTAGCCAGTCGTCTAGGTAAGGGTATACATGGATCCCTTCCCTTCTTAGGTGCGCTGCCACTGCTGCGAGGCACTTTGTGAACACCCTTGGTGCGGATTTTAGGCCGAACGCTAAGGCTGTGAATTGGTAGTGATGCTTGTTGATGGTAAATCTGAGCAGGTGTTTGTTTCTCCTGTTCATTGGTATGTGCAAGTAGGCGTCCTTTAGGTCTATGGTGGCTATGAAGTCTCCGAATCCTATTTGTGGAATGACCTCCTTTAGAGATGTCATTTTGAACTTTTGTTTCTTTATATATTTGTTTAGGAATCTGAGGTCCAGGATGGGCCTTAGTGTTTCGTCCACTTTTGGTACTAGGAAGTAAGTGGAGTACACCCCCTTGTTCTTTTCCTGGTATGGTACCGGTTCGATGGCCTCCTTTTGGAGCAGTTCCTCCGCTTCCTTTTGAAGCAGTTCGATTTCTTTTCCTGACTGCGTCCTCTTTTTTGGTCTTCTGCTTGGTGGAGTCCTTTCTAGTTCTATTACAGTATCCGAACTGTATGATGTTCAGGATCCACTTGTCTGTGGTTATCTTCTTCCACTCTCTGAAGAAGAGACTTAGCCTGCCTCCCACTGGTGTTACATGTTCTGTGATCTTTTGTCTGTGTAACCTATCTTTTGTTTTCTTGTGCTCCACCCCAGGAGGTCCCGTGCGGGTGGGCACCTGCTGTGTGACCGCGTCACTTTGAGGTGGCTTGGTGGCCCCCTCTTTTGTTCTGACCACGTCCGTTTCCTCTCCTGCGAAAGGAGTGGCCTCTTTGCTGGTTGTGCCAGTTTTGTTTTTGGTGTCCCTGCTGCGTCTGGATGTCACCCTAGCCGGACTGCTGGAAGGTCTGGTGCGAGGTTCCCGGCTGGTTTCCCCCTCTGCCGCTCTGTCTCCGTGACGGGGTTCCTCTTTTCATCCCTCTGAATTGCAGGGCTCCCATGGACCTTGCAGTGTCGTTCTCTTTTTTAAGCTGGGTGAGCTTGTCATCTACCGGTGCTCCAAAAAGTGTCTCTCCATTAAAAGGGGTTCTAAGGATGTTGTGCTGAACTTCAGGCTAGAATCTTGAGATTCTGAGCCAGGCTTGCCTTCTTTCAGTGATTCCCATCATCATCAGCCTGCTGGATGTGTCTGCTCCATCTAAGGCAGTCTTAAGGCATGCGTTTGCCACATTCTTCCCCTCTTCCACGAGGTGCGTTGCCCTCTGCTGGTACTCCTCTGGGAGGTTCTTCACCAGCTGCCAAAATTTGGTCCAGCATTTGGTACTGGTGCCTATTTAGTAGGGCGTTTGAATTTGCCATGCGCCAATGCATTGCTGCGTTCCTTTTAATTTTCCTCCCAGTCAGGTCCATCCTCCTGCATTCCTTGTCTGGTGGTGGCCGATGTTGACGGCCCATTTGGCCGTTTCCTTGCAGTCGCAGTGATAATGGAGTCTGCTAGGACAGTCCCCTAGATGTAGGGGGGATCTTTTGTGGAGTGTTTGTATTTTTTCTCGGTTCTTGGTGTAACGGACCTGCATGTTGCTGGCTCCTTGAACGCCTCCTTCCCCTGAGCCATGACACTCTCTAGCATTGGGAGATACTGGCTCCTGGTCTATGTGGGGAGTAGGGTCTCTAATAAAAAGTCAGATTTCTGCTTTTCCTCGTCCAGCTTGACCCCAAATGCCGTTGCCGCGTTCTTCACGACTATATTGTATGCCCCAATGTCATCTGGCGGCAAAGGCCTCGAAGTGTACGTGTCTAGGCCCTCTTCTACACTTTCGGTGTCGAGGTCCTGCCATTCCAGGTCCTGTGTCCCCGAGGATGCCGACGCAAGGATTGTCCATTGGTCGTCGTCACCCTCCTCCTCATAGTAGAACTCCTCACCCTCCGGTGTTCTTGAGCTTCGGGGCTTTTCTGCAGCTCTTCGGCCTCGAAATCCTCCTCCTCTTCGACGATTACTGTCGTTGTTTTTGACGGAATCGTGAATTGTTTGAGCCTTTCGTCGAACTCCCGTTTCCTTTGTAGGATGTTATCCATTTCGGCCTCGAGCCTTCTCTTCTCTCTTTCCAGTTCGGTGGCCTGTTCTGCGTCGGACTGTTCGGCTGGTCTTTTCGTCGAAAATTTCGACGTCGACGTTGAAATGGGCTTCGGGACCTGTGTCGACGCCGAGGCGGTCTTCGGGGCCCTTTCTTTCGAAGTTGAACGTTCCTTCTCGGGGACGTTCTTCGACAACCTTGGCTTTTCGCCAGTCTTCGCCGACTGGGAGTCCTTCTCGAAGGATCCGCTGGGCTTTTTCATTGGATGCAGCTGCGGCCGTGGAGGTTTTCGGCGCCAGTGTACCTTTCGAGGACTTTGACTCATTTTTTTGAGAGTCTGATTCAGACCTTCGATGGTCTGTCGGGGGTTTAGGGGTCGACGACTCTCCTACCTCTTTAGAAGTTTTCTTATCGGTCTCTAGGACCGTGTAGTCGTCGTCTTCTACGGCGATGTTATCTTCTTCGTCGGTCGATAGTCCCAGGTCTCGAAGGGACAGATGTTGGCCCTTCCCCTGCATGGTGTAGTTGGCCCTTCTCTGTCGTTCTCTGACTCGGAAGGTCTTCGGTGTGAAGGCAGAGCAAGCGTTGCAATCCTTGCTCTTGTAGTCGACCGGTAGGCAGAGGTTGCAAACCGGGTGCTGGTCCTTCTGCACGTATTTGTGGTGGCAGTTACGGCACAATTTAAAAGGTGTGTTGTCCATTTCTTGCATTCAGGGGGCCCCCTGAGTGCGCATTCTCCGTTGGACGTCCAAGTTTTCGAAGTTCTCCTTCCTGTTCGTCGTCCCGGCTTAAGTTTGTTCTTTCCTCGTCGTCTTCTCAGTCTTTTCCTGAAAGTTCGACTCTTCTCTCGTCTTTTCCCGTCCAAAACTCTGAAGCCTCTCGGGAACGATCCAGACCCAATGGTGGAAAAAAGAATCTGAAGATGGCGCCCAACGGTGGGAGCTTCTGCAGGAAGCATGCCGACGTCACGGAAGGACACCAAAAGGTGGGACGTCAACGTCCACCTGGGCTACGAAAAAAAAAAAAAAAAAAAAAAAAAGACTACGATTCCAGACCCAACCACTAGACCGCGGAA
This sequence comes from Lissotriton vulgaris, assembly GCF_964263255.1. Lineage (NCBI taxonomy): Eukaryota > Metazoa > Chordata > Amphibia > Caudata > Salamandridae > Lissotriton > Lissotriton vulgaris. Next base: position 129,357,888 of record NC_141685.1, read on the forward strand.
TAATGCACAGCATAGTGAATCCAGAAAGATTCACGCTGCAAAATCCTTGTTAGTGAGGATTTAGTCTATGGGACTACACCTCAACCCGCTGTTGGGCAGTGGGGGAGCCATGCTTGTCAGATTTCGCCCTCCCATGGACCGCCCTTAATCCATGCTCCAAGCAGAGCACGGATTCGGACCGAGTAAGGAAGGCATCCAAAGTCCCTGCCACTCCCACCCCCTCTTTGAGTGTGATCTTACTCATTTCCAAACTAAATATGTAGTGCCAATTATATTAAAAAAGTCTGTTTGTTTGCAAATATTGATGTTCTTTGACAAGTTATCACTCCCACTTAAGTGCAAACAATCCTTAAGAAATGCTTACTTAAAGTCCCGGAGTAAATGTTGGAGGGGTGGCCCAGCCCAGCCTCATCCGGTCGGTGGCGGGCGCGGATGGACCCACCCTTGGCCCGGCCACGCCCGCGCGCGTCCCATGCTGCAGGAGGCACGAAGGTCTTTTAAACGCCTCCTGGCACTTTGTAGTGACGCTGGTGGCGTGCGCCACTGAGGGATGCCGGGAGATGTAGTTCTCGCCATCCGCGTCTGGGCCAGCAGGGGCAGCGGTACGGCCGTCAGGTCCAGGTGATACAGGTAGCAGTACGGGATCCAGGGTGAGTACCAAGTAAGTCAAGACCCAATAGTAATTTGGCCAACAAGTGAAAAACACGCCCGTGCAGCGGGAGGCACGAAGGTCTTTTAAATGCCTCCTGGCGCTTTGAAGTGACACTGGTGGCGTGCGGCACTGAGGGATGCTGGGAGATGTAATTCTCGGCCGTCCGCGTCTGGGCCAGCAGGGCCAGCGGTACGGCCGTCAGGTCCTGGTGATACAGGCAGCAGTACGGGATCCAAGGGTGAGTGCCAAGTAAGTCAAGACCCAACAGTATTATGGCCAACAAGTGAAAAACACGTCCCCATATTTGTTTACATACAATATCATATGTCTGATTTATTATTCCTATTACAGCGCCTTCTACATTGAGAAGGCCCATCCAAGACCAGTGTGTGGACAAAACCCATGCCGACAAATCAAGGACAAAGGGATTGGGATATGATCTAGGGACACTAACAACAAATCCTACATCAAACCTCACATTACACCCCTTGCATGCTGATGACGGCCCCCAGCCGTCATGCACTACAGTGCTCGTGTGCTGATGACGGCTGGGGGCCGTCATGACCGCACCCGTGCTGAAATCTTCAGCACAGGAGCAGAATCGCGGCAGCATGGAAGGGGTTAACTGATGGAGAGCTATGAGCGAACTGAAGTGTAATACTGAGAAAAAGTAACCTGCAGAATTGCTGCAAATTAAAGTAAATAAAAAAAACTAATAAAGAACTACATATCCACCGCTGCGTGACATGGAAGCCGATTATTTCTCAATTCAGTGCTCACATTATCATCCGCGCTGGAAGAGATGGGAGCCTGGTATGTCTGGTCACAGAAGCTCATTTACATACAAAGGGGGGTGACAGCCTGTTCACAACGCACAGCACAACTTGTTTACGTAAAGTGCTAGTACACAGAACAGGGTAAAGTCTTGTGTCTCTTTTTTTCATTTTCTTTAATATATCCTGCACCTCGCTCTCTTCTTCTCTTTCTCTCATTTCAATTCATCATAAATTACTCAAATTCACTATTGCTTTATCAGCACGGCACAAGTCGGGGGTAGCCACAGTTTGAAGGGGTCCCCCCACTATTATCTAGAAACAGGACTCAGTTCCACCTAGCTTCTTAGCCTAGCTTCTTAGCCTGCGACTGATAATTGTTACTTTGTTGCCACAGCACTGCAGACACATGCATCTCAGTGTTTGTTTGTGTGAGTGGTGCAAGAGAGGAACAGAGAACATGACAAAATTAGCCCTTCTATTGCTTAATACATTGTAAATGTGAAACACTTTGGGGCTTAGGGGCTGGAAAAAGAATAACATCAGGAAACAAACGCAAATTAAAAGCATATTTTATTTATTCGCTGAAAACTGTTTAAAAATTTAATTTATTAGTTCCACATATCTATTTAAAAATATTGAGACTTTCAGTCATTTCCGAGTTTAGTTACAAACTAATAGTGAGAAAACTGAAACCAAAAACTTATTTTTACATTATTTTATGTTTCTTGTTTTTAAAACAGGCCCTCAATCTTTCACGTGAAAATTATTATAAGGGCCTGACATCACTATAACATTAAAAAAGCGCCTGATAGTCTGAGAGTATGACTAAGCAATGGTGATGTGCAGAGGGGTCGACATGTTTCAGCCGGTTGGAAGACCGTGTCCGGCTTTCTTCAGGACCGATTAGATGTAAGCTACTGCATTTATACGTGAAAAGTAGTGTAACAAAAATTGTGGTAAATAAAATTCATACCATACCACCAGGAACTTGTGTCCCCAATGTATTCTGGTGGAGATGAAGTACGTGTTACTCTTCCTATTGAGGTAGTTAAACAGGAGAAGATGTAAGTATATCCCATAGAAACGTTGCATGTAAAAACGACCTGCACTCAACAAGGAACAACACAGAACACACACATGCAGAGAGCGTATCCACTCCGCTAAACAGAACTGTACTCAATTACTGTTCTACTCCATCCGTTCAGTGAAAGAATTTTTTTTTGGGATGTCATAGTGTACTCACCCAGCTTTATGTGGTGAATAGCCTCACCTCACCTAGCAACCGCTCGGGAATACGAGGCCCCTATCTAGTTATATAAGAAGAAATGGACAAGATCAATACAGTAATATTATCGTGTCCGGCTCATTAGCATTCAATAGTTTTTATAACAAGTAAAACCTAGTGATAAACTAGTGGAAACTTATCACTTAACCATAGGCTGAACTGACTTGCAAAAACGAGTGATGTAATTATATGAAAAATGACATATTATAAAGTTGGCTGAGCAAGCCATATTAAAAATATGATCAAGAAATATGCCAAAGGAAATATGCCAAAAGAAGGTCAAAGCAGAAATCTAGTGAGCCTCTACAGAGTTTTACAAGGAGTTTCTTAAAAAGGGGGGGGCTCAAGTTCTAGTAAGGTAGAGACCAAAAAGTTTTCCCAGACCTAACTATCCGTCGGTGCCTCAGTCCGTCGACCGAGAGGCAGTGGAGGTAATGGAAGCGCCAACTATCGCGCTATTTATAGTTGTCTTGATTGGTTGATTGGTAACATATGGTGCCTGACTACCTCCGAGCACTGATCACCACACCCAAGGGCCGGAAAAATGTTGAAAACAGTGCATGCGCCGCGGAACGCTGATAAGCCGCGCATGCCCTATTACGCGTGTTGCGACTTGCCCAGCGATGCTAATTACTTGCGCATGCGCGCTCTTGGAGGAGCTAGCTCGTATATCACACTGCACGAGCGCTTTTTAGTATGTCAATGTGTAGGAAAAATGCATCGGTATCGTAATTACATTATATATGTATAACGTGTATGTCTCCCGAAATGTCCAAACGTGATGTCAAGAATTATTGATGTAAAACTTGCTGATATATTAAGGAAGAAGATACAACCAAAGGACCCTAAACCCTGTATTTTACAGATAAACAATTTTTGCGATCTATGGGTCTTGTTAAGGGGTGTCTAAAAGACTGAAAATATAGAAAACAGTCCTCCCTCTAAGTCTTCCTCTATATGTCTATGGATACTTCTAGAGCAGTCAAAAATAGTAACGCTTAATAATATGTGTATGGTCAGAAGAGACAGGGTGGAAATTATTTTAACTCTGGAGGCTATCAGACAACTTCTTACCTCACGAGATCTAGGTAGCATCACTCCTGTTAATTTCATCATGGAGTGTGCTAGATTAGCCATGATGGAAAATTTCTTCAAGTTTGAAGAAAAGGTCTTTCTCCAGGTCTCAGGGACGTCTATGGGGAGCATTTTCGCCCCGAGCCTCGCAAACCTATATGTCCACCTATTCGAACAAGATTGTATTCTCAACCATGGCAACCCTTTCTTCCATCATGTGGTGCTATGGAAGAGATACATAGACGATATTCTGTTGGTGTGGCGAGGCACTGCCTCTGAGATCGAATTATTCCATAAATGGCTTGAATTTCACAGTGGAGTTCAGCCAGGACCACCTTGCCTTCTTGGATATTCTCATCTTTCCAAAAGGTGGAGGTTTGTAATGCGAACTCTATCCCAAACCTATGGCAAGGAATTCTCTCCTGGTTTTTGAAAGTCACCATCCACGGACTTTACGTGAGAACCTCCCCGTGGGACAGTTCCTGCGGGTGAGAAGAAATTGCTCCACTAAACAGTTGTTTGATAAACATGCGGAAGAACTATCTAATCATCTACGAGAACGACACTACCCTAAACACCTGGTGAAAAGAGCTTGGAAACGGGCCTCCAATAATAATCGCGATGCCCTACTAGAGAGACGTCCTAATAAGGTTCCATTAGAGAGACTAACTTTTGTGAGCACTTTGTGTACTCTCTAACAAAATCTAACAAACAGTACGTAAACGCTGGGGCATTTTAAATGTGGCGAACTCAAGTGTCCCCTTGCCACTTTTCTTGTTTGAAAGAGCACCCAGTCTACGTGATACCCTGGTCCATACCAGACCCAGGGCACTAACAGTAGATACCACTAACACTCTTTGGAACCTTCCACCAGTGCAGGGCCATTTTCCCTGCGGCTCCTGTAGTGTCTGTCCTCAGACCTACAAAACAGACAAAGTGGACCTTGGGATGGGAAAACCTTGGCTACTTAAGAGACATACAAATTGCAACACAGAAAAGGTCATATATATGATCCCATGCCCTTGCCTTCTCAAGTATATTGGCCATACCACTCATAAGATTAAGATCAGGATCAGTTAACATAAGAGCACTATCCGATGCCAGAAACAATCTACTCGGTTGACCAATCATTTTTTGTCTATGAAACACAAACCCGAAGACATGCAATGGGTAATCTTGGAACACTCCTTTATCCCTTCACATATAGGTGATGTTTCCAGATATCTATTAGTCAAGGAGCAGAAATGGATTTTTAAACTGCGCAGTGACAGCAAGGGCTTGAACGACGAAATTCCATGGATATCGTTGTGAGCAACTATCTAATATGCTCTCTTTCATCCGTAAACATTTGAGATAGTCACTATATAATAAACACTGCAGTATAGCTGCTGACCAATTTCTAAGTAGTATATAGTGTTTGACCAGCTTGGTAAAATGATTACATCCAGCGTAAAAAAAACTTCCACCCTGTCTCTTCTGACCATACACATATTATTAAGCGTTACTATTTTTGACTGCTCTAGAAGTATCCATAGACATATAGAGGAAGACTTAGAGGGAGGACTGTTTTCTATATTTTCAGTCTTTTAGACACCCCTTAACAAGAGCCATAGATCACAAAAATTGTTTATCTGTAAAATACAGGGTCTAGGGTCCTTTGGTTGTATCTTCTTCCTTAATATATCGGCAAGTTTTACATCAGTAATTCTTGACATCACGTTTGGACATTTCGGGAGACATACACGTTATACATATATAATGTAATTACGATACCAATGCATTTTTCCTACACATAGACATACTAAAGAGCGCTCGTGCAGTGTGATATACGAGCTAGCTCCTCCAACAGCGCGCATGCGCAAGTAACTAGCATCGCTGGGCACTGGGCAAGTCGCAACACGCGTAATAGCGCATGCGCGGCTTATCAGCGTTCCGCGACTCATGCGCTCTTTTCAACATTTTTTCGGCACATGGGTGCGGTGATCAGTGCTCGGAGGTAGTCAGGCACCATATGTTACCAATCAACCAATCAAGACGACTATAAATAGCGCGATAGTTGGCGCTTCCATTACCTCCACTGCCTCTCGGACGACGGACTGAGGCACCGACGGATAGGTAGGTCTGGGAAAACGTTTTGGTCTCTACCTTATTAGAACTTGAGCCCCCATTTTTAAGAAACTCCTTGTAAAACTCTGTAGAGGCTCACTAGATTTCTGCTTTGACCTTCTTTTTGGCATATTTCCTGCTCATATTTTTAATATGGCTTGCTCATCCAACTTTATAATATGTCATAGGTCTAAAATAACCTTCATCAAAACTCTCTTTATGAAAGCATTTTCATATAATTACATCAGACTCGTTTTTGCAAGTCAGTTCAGACTATGGTTAAGTGATAATTTTCCACTAGTTTATCACTAGGTTTTACTTGTTATAAAAACTATTGAATGCTAATGAGCCGGACACGATAATTTTACTGTATTGATCTTGTCCATTTCTTCTTATATAACTAGAGCGGGGCCTCATATTCCCGAGCGGTTGCTGGGTGAGGTGAGGCTATTCCCCACATAAAGCTGGGTGAGTATCCTATGACATAAAAAAAATAATTCTTTCACTGAATGGATGGAGTAGAACAGTAATTGAGTACAGTTCTGTTTAGCGGAGTGGAAACGCTCTCCGCAGGTGTGTGTTCTGTGTTTTTCCTTGTTGAGTGCAGGTAATTTTTACATGCAACGTTTCTATGGGATATACTTACATCTTCTCCTGTTTAACTATCTCAATAGGAAGAGTAACACGTACTTCATCTCCACCAGAATACATTGGGGACCCAAGTTCCTGGTGGTATGGTATGAATTTTATTTACCACAATTTTTGTTACACTACTTTTCACGTATAAATGCAGTAGCTTACATTTAATCGGTCCTGAAGAAAGCCGGACACTGTCTTCCAGCCGACTGAAACATGTCGACCCCTCTGCACATCGCCATTGCTTAGTCATACTCTCAGACTATCAGGCGCTTTTTTAATGTTGGCACCCAGACAATACGGATTAAACATATTTTTTGTCTTGGTAGCCATTTTTTATCTCACTCACTTGTTCACAATATAGCACTGCACCCCATCAGTAACATCAAGACACACCTTGGTTAGAGTTCATCTTTGGTTTCCAGTTTCGCACCATCAATTGGATGAGTTGGGCGATCTTTGGATGTACCATATAAATCCCACATGATGATGCTACGCCGTAAGGGTGGGCTGATGGGAATTTCTCAACCAGGTGTTGCCCTTGCTGTTGCTGTTTGATGGTCTGCGTTCTTCAGTTTCTAACATTGGACACACACACTCTTTCTCTTGACCGGACACCTCCCTGATTTGTTGTTGTCATATATTTTGGGGTACGGAGGTATCCAGGTCGTTAAACATATACCCGGAGACCCTCATCTCTATCCTTATTTCTTTAGTAAGATGTCACACATTGACATGTATTCGGCTGCTTCTTCTATTTTTAGGTAAGTACAAATAACGTGCCGTCCCCCCTCCTTCCATTTTTCTCTTTTTCTCCCCCCTTCTTTGTCTATCTCGCTCTCTTTATCTCTCCCCCTCTCTATCTCCGACACACTCCTGTTAGCATTAGCTTCATGAATCTCACTGCCACTTCTGGCATTCATATGACAAATCCTTCAGAACATTTGAGAACAAGGGACAATCAGTGTGGAAGACGAGTTGCTGGGAGTGCAACTGATTGTCCTGGCACATATATGCTTTTGATGTGGGATTTCACTATTTCACCACATTCTTCAAGCAGAGTCTACTGCTTACAATGGCTCAATTCTGGTAAAAAGTAGAGTTTGGCAAGTCACAAAATGAATAGGGATAGCCAAGTCGGGGAGGAGCCACGGGTTACACTTAGCTATAAGGCCCGAGCTTATCCAACAACCGATAACAGTGTGTAAAAGATGCAGCAATCGTTACTTAAAAACAAGGTATATGCTCTTTTATGTCTAAAAATAGGTTATTTATTGAACACTTGTGCTTCACTTTAGTTCATTATATATGCTGCTGTGGCATTTGTTAATAGTAATACATGCATTTTACCAATGAAGCTTCCCATCGCCACAGCCCTGACGACATGTCCACTCTGGGTGTGTTGCGTTTATATGTTTTATCACTAATCCGACAGGTTAGCTGAAAATACCGTTGTTAGTCCCAGTATTGTTCGGTGTTGCTTTTACAGGTAGTGTGGTCAGGTGCGATTGAATGTTTATCTTTGTACCTCTTCTTCAACAAATAAAAATCCACAATGTTTCTTTTCTTTGAATCCACATTGTGCTTGTCTCCCACTGTGTATCCTGGTACAGAATGTCACTTTGCTATGTGTACGGAAGTGAACAATCACTGGAAACAAACACTTTTATAATTCTGCAAATACTGTTATCTGTTTTTCTTCTTTACTGCTATTAGGGTCTTCTATCATCTGGCATTTCAATGTCCCACATAGTTTGAATGTTATCTTTTTCCGCAATTCATTCCTCTCACAATAACTGCACTGCTTAGCTCTTGTCTGTGTCCTCAGATGGGTCAATATTTTTGCTGCTCTTAAGTTCTTTCCGGAATCTCTGCATCTCTAGGATTATTTCCATGTGAGTTAAATGAAGGAGTGTATTCACTGAGGGCTGTGTGGGATCGAAAATTGACAAAATCCCTTCTCACTTTCAGTGCCCTTCTAGGTTTTCCCCGTGTGTTCGCTGATGACTTTGTAGCTCTAATCGTCGACTAAAGCTCTTCCCACATTCATTGCACTTGAGTGACTTTCCCCCTGTGTGTTTGTTGATGTTTTCGTAGGGCTGATAACGGACTAAAGCTCTTCAAACATTCACAGCAATCGTATGTTTTTTCCCGTGTGTATTCGCTGATGTCTTTGTAGGTCTGATAATTGACTAAAGCACTTCCCACGTTCATTGCACTTGAATGGTTTTTCTCCTGTGGGAGTTTGCTATGATACCTTAATACTGAAGTGAAGCAAAAACTACTGTCACATTCACTACAATGATAGGGTTTTTGCCCAGTGTGTGTTCGCTATGTGTTTGGAGGTTTGATAAATCGACTAAAGCTCTTCCCACATTTACTGCACTTGAATGGTTTTTCTCCCGTGTGTGTTCGCTCATGTCTTTGTAGGTCTGATAATTGACTAATGCTCTTCCCACATTCATTGCACTTGAATGGTTTTTCTACACTGTGTGTTCGTGGATGATAACTTAATGCTGAAGAGCTGCAAAAACTACTGTCACGTTCACTACAATGATAGGGTTTTCCCCCCGTGTGTGTTTGCTGATTATTTTTTAGGTCTGATAACTGACTAAAGCTCTTTACACATTAATTGCACTTGAATGGTTTTTCCACTGTGTGTGTTCGTTGATGCTTTTGGAGGGTTGATAAGTGACTAAAGCACTTTGCACATTCACTGCACTTGATTGGTTTTTCCCCCGTGTGTGTTCGATTATGACATTGAAGGTGTGATAACCGACTAAAGCACTTTGCACATTCACTGTAATGAAACTCAGTGTGACACTGTGGACAAATTTTTTATTGAGAAGGTTGAAAAAATGTATACAGAACTATCAATTAATAAGCGGGAACTCTAAATGAACACCGTAGTCTCTAACTTTGAAGATAAGAAAGCAGAGGAGACATCTGATCTTGCGCCCTGCCATAAAATTATGAACTGGCTACCACTTGACTTGATGTCTTTTAATGAAATTCTGCACGGCCTCAAATCGGGCTCGCCGAAAGACCCACTACCAGTTCAGATTCTTCAAAAAAATAAAGCATAGTTCCCTACAGCCCATGATGGAACTACTTAATGCCTCATTGAAAGAAGCTGTTCTGCGAGCAGAGTGGAAACATGCGATGGTAGTCCCCCTACTGAAAAAATCCAATGCAGATCCAGCCGAACCATCTAATTTCCCACCAATCTCTCTTCCCCCTGTTTTTTCTAAAATATTAGAAAAACATGTGAATCGACAGTTAGTTCAATTTGTGGAAACAAATGAGATCTTACATAGATCTCAATCAGGTTTCAGAGCCAAGTACTCGAAAGAAACAACTCTTTTGGGGGTGACAGAAACTATTAGTCAATTACTGGATAAAGGAGAAACAGCTGCACTTATTTTATTAGACCCAAGTGCCGCCTTTGATACAGTGTCACACCATACTCTCCTTAAAGTTCTACAATCACGAGGTATTGTGGGCCTTGCGCGGGAATGGATTAAGAACCTTCCAGGTTTTCTCCACTTCAGCTTGCTCTAAGAGTTATGAATCTCCTTTTGGTGTACCACAGGGATCCGTTCTGAGCCGCATTTTATTCAATCTCTATGTTGGCCCACTAGCCAATACAGCGGAAGAGCTGGGTTGTCTATTTTTCCGTATGCTGACGACACCCAGCTTCTTTTCTCTCTCTGCCAATAAGACTTCTAAAACCTCCTCCCTACAGACTGGACTATCCAAAATAGCCAGTTGGATGAATAACAATAGGCTAAAATTAAATAGTGAGAAAACAGAATTCCTGATAATCGGAAAAAATAAAGATCTGTGGGGCCCCTACCATTGGCCCCCAGAAATGGGTACAGTTCCTCAGCCTGTTCAATCCGCCCGTAATTTGGGGATAATGATTTATGACCAACTTTCCATGAGGCAACAAGCTACAAAAACCGCTTCCACATGTTTTACCATCCTGAGGTGGCTTAGGAAGATATTATGGATGCTGCCAAGTTCGACTCAGAGGACAGTAATTCAAGCACTGATAGTCTCTAGATGGGACTATGGCAACATCATATATCTGGGAGCCAATAAAGAGGTAATCCGAAGTTTACAGATGGTAAAGAACGCTGCTGCGAGGTTGCTGTGTCATGTTCCGAAAACATCTTCCATCGCAGGCAAGCTTCGGGACCTTCACTGGCTGAGAATTGAAAACTGAACCAAATTTAAAGCCATGTGCTTTATGCATAAAATTAAACTCGGTACAGCTCCTCACTACCTAGGTTCCTTAGTCCGGCCATACCTCCCTGCAGGCCCGCTTAGATTATCTTTCCAGTTCGAATACTCAGTTCCAAGATTTAAATCTGTCCGCATGGGGGGGCCACTCTTTCTCTGATCTGGCACCCGTACTGTGGAACTCTCTCCCAATCTCTCTTCGTCATGAAACTAATCATGTTAGCTTCCGTAAAACCCTTAAGACCTGGCTAATTAATCGGTACTGTTGATGTCCTTGGCGCCGGGAAACCTACGGGTAGCTGTGCGCCTTACAAATCTAATTTAATAATAATAATAACTGCACTTGAATGGTTTCCCTGTGTGTGTTTGTTGATGTTTTTGGAGATTTGATAAGTGACTGAAGCACTTTGCACATTCACTGCACTTGAATGGCTTTTCTCCTGTGTGTGTTCGCTGCTGTTTTTGTAGTTCTGATAACCTACTAAAGCTCTTGACACATTCAGTGCACTTGAATGTTTTTTCTCCTGTGCGAGTTTGCTTATGACTTTTTAGGTCTGATAACCAACTAAAGCTCTTTACACATTCATTGCACTTGAATGGTTTTTCTCCTGTGTGTGTTCGCTGATGTCTTTGAAGGTGTGATAACTGCCTAAAGCACTTTGCACATTCACTGCACTTGAATGGTTTTTCCCTCGTGTGTGTTCGATTATGACTTTGAAGGTGTGATAACAGACTAAAGCACTTTGCACATTCACTGCACTTGAATGGTTTTTCCCCCGTGTGTGTTCGATTATGTCTTTGAAGGTGTGATAACAGACTAAAGCACTTTGCACATTCACTGCACTTGAATGGTTTTTCCCCTGTGTGTGTTCGATTATGTCTTTGAAGGTGTGATAACCGACTAAAGCACTTTGCACATTCACTGCACTTGAATGGTTTTTCCCCTGTGTGTATTCGTTGATGCTTTTGGAGGGTTGATAAGTGACTAAAGCACTTTGCACATTCACTGCACTTGAATGGTTTTTCCCCTGTGTGTATCCGCTGATGCATTTGGAGGTTTGATAAGCGACTAAAGCTCTTCCTACATTCACTGCACTTGAATGGAATTTGCCCTGTGTGTATTCGCTGATGACGTCTTAGGCTTGATAACTCACTAAAGCTCTTTTCACATTCACTGCATTTGAATGGTTTTTCCCCTGTGTGTGTTCGCTGATGACTTTGAAGGCTTGATAACTGATTAAAGCTCTTTTCACATTCACTGCACTTGAATGGTTTTTCCCCTGTGTGTATTCGCTGATGTATTTGGAGGTTTGATAAGAAACTAAAGCTCTTCCTACATTCACTGCACTTGAATGGTTTTTGCCCTGTGTGTATTCGCTGATGTCTTTGGAGGTTTGATAACCAATTAAAGCTCTTTTCACATTCACTGCACTTGAATGGTTTTTCCCCTGTGTGTATTCGCTTATGTTTTTGGAAGTTTGATAAGTGACTAAAGCACTTTGCACATTCAATGCAATGATATAGCTTTTCCCCTGTGTGTGTTCGCTGATGACTTTGAAGGCTTGATAAGTGACTAAAGCTCTTTACACATTCACTGCACTTGAATGGTTTTTGTCCTGTGTACGTGTGCTGATGAAGCTTGAGTAGTGATAATAAACTAAAGCTCTTGCTGCATGTGTATGATTCTTCTTTCTTGGTTAGTGTCTGTGGGTCGGGTATATATTTTCCTACATCCCATGACTGCATTTCCTGATGGGCCATGATAAAGCGCTTGTGTTTTTTCTCACACACTTTATATGTGTGCAGTATTTTGCACGTTTGATTTCTGCGATAGCCACCAAATATTTGCAACACTCCTAATATGTAGAAGGTGTCTATGTAGGCGATTGTGCCTTTAGATTGGATTATGGCAATGCACACTTGTGGGTAAAGATGTATCTTCCTTCTGGCCGGTGCAAATAGGGACAGTCTGTTGTATTTTAGATAGAAGAACTCCTCTTTCATTTACCTGTCAATTGTCTGGCTCCGCTCTGTTGTGCTTTTCTCTGGTTGCTGTGGTTTGGCCAGAAATAGTTTGAAATTCACCTAGAGCACTGACTGATGGCTTGTCGTCATTTTAGAAAACAAAACAGAACACTGCGGTAATCACACTATACCGATCCCATGATCAAATCTGGTGTTGGACACTTGTTTATACAGGATGCAGTTTGTTATTGTTGTTGCCTTAATTTTCCGAAGGTCATTTCTTCATCTTGTGGCGTGGAGGTGCACAGCTCAGCCTCTTGCAATCACTGAACTGCCCTTGCTGCTTCATCCGGGATCTGTCAGTTTGTGTGCAGGTTCCTCTGTCGCCGACTGAGCTGATGTTTTCCTGAATACTGTAGCTCAATATTTCTGCTATTATTGAAGATTTACAGCATGAGCTTTGTTACTGATGGTCATTTCATACATTCAAGGCTTGTTTTCTGTTGGATGTAAAGATATTGAAAATAACTAAATTGAAACATAATGGAATGAGAATTCAGAATGTTTAACTGGTTGTAAAAGACATTTCTGGGGAGATTTACCAAATCTCCACACACTGCAGCGCAGCCCTCCCCCTGCGAGGCTGCACTGCGCAACAAAGAGGGAACAGGAGAGCACCATATTTTCAAAGATATGGATCTCTCCTTCCCTTTCCCTTGCGCCGGCACTGATTACAGCAGCCCTGTGCCATGCACACACCTTAGCACCAGAGCGCTAGGGTGAGTGTGTGTGAGTCCAGCATAGATTTTGTACAGGAAGGACACCCTTCCTGTACAAATTACTATGCCTAGACACGAGGGAAAGCTTTTACCATATTGTATACGTGTTGCACAGTGCAGCACGCATGCAAAGTCTCCTTGCACCTAGTTTTGTGGTTGCACGGGAGAGCCCTTGCACCGCCCTTGGCAGGCACCCATGGCAGGCACCCATGGCACAAAGTAATGCGAAACAATGCTATGCGCAGTGTCACATTACTTTAACGTTATTTCCAGCGCTAAACAAGTTTAGCGCTGGAAAGTAGATTAGGAAAAAAAGATTTTGCAGCATTTTGTGCTGCTAATACAGCGGAAATTCTTAGTAAATCTCCCCCTTCTTCTTTATCGCTTTTGAAACTTAGCAAGGAATATTTCATCATACATAGATATTTAACTAAAAGTTCGGTTGATCAGGTGACATCTTATTACATTTACAGAGTAAGGCATATGGTGAAGATTTCATTTAAACAACAATAGAGTTTAGAAAAAGAGATGGATCAGGCTGGGCTGCAAAATTTCCAGTAACTATTCACGAAGTATCCAACAAAAGTAACTCCATTCACACACTTCTTCTCGTTCTTCCCTATTCACTTAAGATCATCTCAAATACCAACTCCTGTCTTTACCTCGCTGTTCATGAGTCACCTTTGACACTTTCAACAGCTCCCTTGGTTCAAGCATTTCTGGTTTATTCTAACCTGGAAGATTGGAACATTATTGTGGGTTGAGTGGGGTTTCCTATTGCCATAACATCTGTCCATCGTCCTGAAACTAGTGCAGCTTACAGCACCCAGTTCTGGCCCTAAAAGATAACTTTAAAAAGCAAGTCTTTACTTCTTCCTAAGGTGGATAAAGGTCTGTAAGATGCACCTCCTTCCAGAGCTTTTGTGTAAAACAGAGCAAGGGGTTCACTGTAAGGCCCGTCCTTTACATTATAAGCGCAGATAAGGTAAACAAATATTGATTCATATAATTTAATATTCAAACGATATCAGTCATTTAGTACTTATAGAGAATCCATCACAACCAATAATTTACCTGACATATCCCCGCAGCAGATGTGCGCCTATTACTCCCCCCCCCCTTTTCCAACATTACATGGCATCTGGCATGATGTTGTCCTTTTAGGGCCCAGGATGCCATTTGTGACTGGATGGGCATTTGGAAGAGTGGGAGGAGGTGTCAGTTATCCAAAGGTGATGCAGCATTTATACCTTTCCATATTTCTCATATTCAAGTTTACCTAATTTCATGGCCTTCGGCCCCCCTACTGCCCTCTGGCTGCACACTCTGTGGGGTTCATCAGAAGTCAGATAACTGCCTCATACTCACAAGGCCATGGATCTCACTTCTTCTACAACACTTATTGCAGACATAGGGCCTAGTTAGGAGTTTGTCCAACAGATTATTGCCTCAAAACTAGGGGTGGGTGAAGAATTCCGCTCTGCCAGCAGAGCTTGTGAAGTTTTGCCCACTCTGCTCCAAAAAACTCCATGCAGAACGGAGTTTTTTTCTGCAGCGGTTCGCCAACGGTAAAGTGGCGAGCACTTGTGAGAAAATATAATGCGCTAGACCTCATACTGGCGAGATTTCTCATTGCAGGAGGTCACAGCAGGTCGCGACCACTCGAGTGTTAAAATCTGCCATTCTCGTTGATGAAGCTACCATTCGATTAGAATATCAATTAGAGCGGCAGAAAGCAGCATCGCCCTCGGACACGACGCGTAGTGCTGTTCGCGCTGATTTTACAGTGGGGGTTAAACTCCTGGCACTAAAAATCAGTGAGTGCAGTGCAACTTAACAAACTCTGCCACTTGTGGAAGTCTGCAGAGTGCGGCGGAGTTTCCCTGGTGCTTTGTGAAGTTCAGCGGAGTAAAACTCTGCAAACTGCACCAAGGAATTATCAAAACGTGCAGATATCCTGTCTACCTTATTATAATTGCTATAGGATGCAATGCATTTTTAATGGGGCGGGCATGATACCTGTCACATTTGTGATGGAATAAACCATCTGCTGAAATCTAAATCAGGCCTTTGGTGTACACTGCATCCAGTGTGGCTAGCTGGGCTTGACGGATCTTGTGGTTTGTGGGTCTCTCACTGCTTTTTTTTTTTTTTGGGAAAACCTTTATTGGTGATTTAAAGTACACAGCTATTCAGCCTTACATCCCGGAGGCTAGGCAGCATTATAAAAGCGAAGAAAAGGTGTGCACAAAACAGGTCAAGGAGTAATCAGGTTTAATTTTATAATAGAAATACGAACTTAAGAACAAATTAGGAACCTAAAAGGAACAAGAAAAAGAGAATTATGGGGGGGAGGGGAAAAGAAAAGGGTGGCAAGGCAAAAAGGAGAAGTGGTAGAGCACAAATCCAGGGGATGGGTGGGAACTGCCATATCAAAAAGAGCATACAATTGTGGGGGGAAGAAGAAACAGGATTATTTCACGTGAAACTTGGGCGGAGGGAATGGCTAGGGTGAGAGACGGACCTCCAGCGGACCTACGTCAGGGGGTACACAAATATCGCCTCTGTATGCATTCCATGCCCCCCAGACCATCCCCCACATCTTGGGCTTACCCCGAGCTAGGTAAACAGTTTTCTCACGGAGCATGCACCAATCTATATTAGTTTTCCAGAGACCCACGGAGGGGGGGGTCGGGGCGCCCCATTTCTGAGCAATATCTCTCTTGGCCACCATGTTCCCTAGCATGACCCAGCGGGCTTGTGCATTATTGTAGTCAGTCGGACCCCACACGTTCAACAAGCAGCGTCGAGCTTCCGCAGACAGATCAACCCCAGTCACGTCACGCATAACCGCATGCACCCGTTCCCAATAGGAGGCAATGGCCTGGCATTCCCAAATGGTATGCATAAAGGTGGCCAGTGTACCACATCCTCGCCTACAAAGGCCATCCTGGGAAAGCCCCATATGAATCAACCTGGGGCCAGTGACGTAAACCCTATGGAGTATTTTCAGCTGAACTAAACGCAGCCTGGCTGAAATTGCTACTTCCTTGGGGGGAGATACAGCACACTGCCAATCCTCATCATCCAATTCAATCCCATCACTCACCCACTGATCACGCACTTTCAACAACAGGTCCGTCCGAACATTTATTAGCTTTTTATAAGTCAGGGAAATGGCGCTGTCCGGCATATGGCCGTCCAGCACCCTATCCTCCAGCGGGGATGACTCAGGGACCTTCTCACCAACAGGCAGGGTAGACGTAAGGGCATGTCTCAACTGTGCATACCTAAAATATTCCGTGGCACCCAGTTGGAATTCAGCCCGTAGAGCCTCAAAAGATTTAATTTCCCCTCTGGCCATCACATCAGCCACCTTGGAAATGCCGATGAGATCCCACCGGTCAAACCCTTTTGAGTGCCACAACCTACCCAGCAAGTCGGAATCATAAAGGGGAGTGGCCATAGTGAGTCTATCCCTCCACCCCTGTGCCTTCGTAATGGCCCTCCATATACGTACAGCGGTCCTGGTGGGACCAGTCAATTTTCCGTCCAGAGATCTAGAGTACAACGCTCTGTAGTACATCCCGTCATTCATAAGCCAGCGATCCATGGCATACCCCGGGCTTACCGCCGGTCCATAGAAGCCATGATTAAGAGCAGCCAGTTGAGAGGCCCAGTAATACCGTCGGACATCAGGCAAGGCAATACCGCCGTCGTACCACGGAATGGTCAGCTTAACTACGGCTATACGCGGCCTACCTTCCCACAAAAGGGTACGCTGTAAGCCCTCAATCTCCCTGAAGTATTTGG
Organism: Lissotriton vulgaris; assembly: GCF_964263255.1. Taxonomy (NCBI): domain Eukaryota; kingdom Metazoa; phylum Chordata; class Amphibia; order Caudata; family Salamandridae; genus Lissotriton; species Lissotriton vulgaris. The sequence continues at coordinate 129,375,219 of NC_141685.1, forward strand.
AAGGGACCGGGTCCTGTGTGTTTTGAAGCGCGTATAAGAATCTCGGCAGGGACATCATCTTAAACAATGCCGCTCGGCCCAACAGGGACAGCGGCAATCTTTTCCAACCCTCCACGTCGCGCCTGAGGCGCCCTAGAGGGGGAAGCAAGTTGTTAGCGTAGCGTGCCCGGGCATCCGTTGAGATATAGATACCCAGGTACTTGAATCCCTGCTGCGAGACCTGTATCGCACAGCCCCTAGGAAGACGTGGAGTGTCTCCGCGAAGCACATATAGGTAGGACTTGGACCAGTTGATAACCAGTCCCGAGTACCCACCAAAAGTACTCAGTACATCAAACATCACTATCAAAGACCGACAGGGGGAGGTAAGGTAAAGCAGAATATCGTCTGCGTACAGCGAGACTCGATCCTCAAATCCCGGCGACCACTTGATCCCATTGATGTCAGGGTGGGTGCGGATCAAGGCAGCAAGCGGCTCAAGTGCAAGGGCAAAAAGGAGCGGAGATAGTGGACAACCCTGTCTAGTACCCCTGCGCAAGGCAAAGGAAGCAGACATCCGGCCATTGACCGTTACATTGGCCAGCGGGGAGGAATAGAGAAGCCGTACCCATCTTATAAAGTCGGGGCCAAACCCAAACTTGGACAGTACCGCCCAGAGGTAGTTCCATTCGAGGGAATCAAACGCCATCGTTGCGTCCAGTGAAGCCAGGACAGTCGGCTCGCAGAGCACGTGCACCCGCGCCATGACAGCGTGACGCCTCCGAAGATTAAGGGCAGTATTGCGGTGGGGTATGAAGCCCGACTGGTCTAGATGGACCAAGTCAGCAATCACACCCACGAGTCGATTGGCCAGCAACTTAGCCAGGATTTTGGGTTCGGCATTCAGCAAAGAGATCGGGCGATATGATCTACAAAGGTCTCTGGGCTTCCCCTCCTTATGAATGACCACAATGGTGGCCAGGCGCTGATCTAGTGGGAGTTCACCAACCTCCCGGGCTTCCAAGAACATACGCCGCAGGTGCACTGCGACGGTATCTGCTCTAATCTTGTAAAGCTCCACCGGGAGACCATTGGGACCGGGAGCCTTGCCGGAGCGCAGGGACCGTATCGCAAGCGCCACCTCATCTGCCGTAATACCCCGGTCCATGTCGTCACGCTCGGTGTCCGACAGGCAAGGGAGCTCAACCCTGTCCAGAAAAGAGGCCGAGTCCGATTCAGTCAGGGCAGAGACTGAGGTGTAGACCGTCTCAAAGTAGTCGGCAAAGGCCGAGGCGATAGCATTGGGGTCAGTAACAACCACCCCGTCCTCGCCCAAAATCTCAGGCACTACACGGGAAGCCAACTCCCTCCTATCCAACCAGGCAAGGAGCTTGCCCGCCTTGTCCCCTGCATCGTAAATCCTCCCTTGCTGTTCCCTGCCCATCGCCTTGGCAGCGTCAGTGGCAGTGGCTCGATATTCCGACTGCTTCAGGGAGAGAGCGTGCAACAGTTCGGGTGTCGGACCTAACGCCAACTGGGAATCCAGACCTGCAATATCCGACTCCAACCGCACCATGTCCTCATCCCTTCTCCTGCGCACCTCGGCTATCAGAGAGAAAGCTTCCCCTCTCAGGACAGTCTTAAAGGCCTCCCAGAGGGAAAGGGCCGACGTTACCGTACCTGTATTCTCAGCGAAATACAGGTCAATGGCTTTAGCAAGGAGGTCTTGAGTCTTGGGGTTGCGGAAGTACCAGGGATTGACCGGCGCCACCCTATTCGTCGCCGTAATACCAAAGTCAAAGGATACCCAAACAGGGGAATGATCCGATATGCCTCTGGCCATAAGGCGAGCTTCAGAGACGGTCGATGCCTGGACCGCCGGAGTCAAGACATAATCAACCCTGGAAAGGCTACCGTGTGCGCCCGAGTGAAAAGTGTACTGCCACTGGGCAGTGTGTAAAAGCCGCCAACAGTCGATAAGGCCCATAGTACTCATGAAGTTCGGGAGCCATGATTGCGCACAGCGAAGATCTCTGGACGGAAAACGGTCTAGGGTTCCCGAAACCACAGAATTAAAATCCCCACCCAGTATTAGCAATCCCTCCGGGAGGCCCAAAATGGCGCCCCCGAGATCCTGAAAGGTAGTCGTCTGCAAACCCGGGGGGACGTAAACTGAAACCAAAACCAGGGTGCGTCCCTCCCATCTGCCCACCACAGCAGCATATCGGCCCCTATCATCAATCACTTTGGACTTCACCTCCAGGGGTAGAGACATGCGCACCATGATCCCAACCCCCCGGGACCCCGAAGAGAACCCGGAATGGGCCACCATCTTGAACCCCTTTCTGTTAAGAGCCTGACAAGTATTGCCAATGAGATGAGTCTCCTGCAAGCTCTCACTGCTTTGAGGCCACCGCCCGGCAGACCTTCTGTCAGCTGTGCCCTGTGCAGACCTTCCTTCCAGGCAGGACCTCCTTCAGCTGCGCCTTGTGCGAATCTTCCTTCCAGGCAGGACCTCCATCAGCTGTGCCTTGTGCAGGTCTTCCTTCCAGGCAGGACCTCTGTCAGCTGCACCTTGTGCAGATCTTCCTTCCAGGCAGGGGTTTCAGTTAGCTGTGCCCTGTGCAGATCTTCCTTCAGGCAGGACCTTTGTCAGCTGCACCTTGTGCAGATCTTCCTTCCAGGCAGGGGCTTCAGTTACCTGCACCTTGTGCAGATCTTCCTTTCAGGCTGCGGCTTCTGGCCGCCGTGCATTGTGCAGATCTTACTTCCAGGCAGGGGCTCCTTTCAGCTGTGCCCTGTGCAGATCTTCCTTCCGGGCAGTACTTCAGTCAGCTGTGCCTTGTGCTGATCTTCTTTCCAGGATGGGCTTCTCTCAGCTGTGCCGTGTGCAGATCTTCCTTCCAGGCCGGAATTCTGTCAGTCGTACCTCATGCAGATCTTCCTTCCAGGCTGGACGTCTGTCAGAGGTGCCCTGTGCAGATCTTCCTTCGAGGCAGGACTTCTGTCAGCTGAGTTTTGTGCAGATCTTCATTTCAGTCAGGACCTCTGTCAGCTGCGCCTCGTGCAGATCTTCCTTCCAGGTAGGGCTTCTGTCAGCTGCACCATGTGTAGATCTGCTTTCCTCAATGATCAGTTCAAAGGTTAGGAGAGGTAGAACTGGTCTAGGTCATCTTCTTTATTACAGTTCTACTGGTCAAGCCACAGACCTCGTGCTCTGAGAGGACGGAGTGTCTGGATTTTCTGAGCTCCGTGGAACAGGAATACAGTTCTACCGCATTCAGCACATACTACAAGACTCCAAGAGTCAACGCTACAAGTGCTGCTCCAAGGTTTAATTCAACCACTGTATCTGAACATGCCTTGGCAAATGCCAACTAGCGAATAAACATCCTGCCTGCACCAGCAGAGTGCAGGAAGCTTTTCAAGAATATCGAGGTACCTTGACTTTCTCTGTCTGTCGTAACTGAAGATGTTAAACCTTTGTAACATCAATCCCCTTTGGACAAGGTCCTCCATTTTGCTATCAGAATGTAACTCATCCTGCGCAGACACAAATCCTCTAGTCCGTATTGCATGAAGCTGGGTGGTTCTCACCCAAAAGAAGGCCCTCGCACAAATTGCTGACATTTCTTACACCCTCTGGACAGCCGTGGCAACACACAGACTAACTACACCCCTTCAGGGTTCACCAGTCCATCTGCCAGGATCAAGACTCAGATCTTTCAACCTTCTCTGTTACAGTCTTTGGAACGGCCTGTCTCTGGGATTCGTGGAAGCTCCACACTCTGAGCTCAGAGTTGCCTTGTAAAACCATCTCATGAGAGTGGAAGAAAAGAACATTAAGTGACACGCTCTGCACAGAAGTGTAAATAAATCTACTATTATCGTTCCATGTACCGTTGTCCTAATGCTGTTGTTATGACATGGATGTTTTGCCGTCTATCACAGCAGCTTCTTCCTTTAAAATCTTAACTCAGTTTGTTTTGCATCATACCTACTTACCTATGTACTGTTTCTGACCCTACGACATCTCTGGTTGACATGCTGTGCTGTCTGTTGCTACATAAATAGAAAGTAGATTGCTACTGCAGGGAGGAGCAGTGTCCTTTCAGTCAGATGCACGTGATTGGGATAAAGGGTACCATGTTTGTTAGAAAAGATGCAACTATTAGAATAATAACATACCAAAAGCATCACATATAATGCAATAACAGACCAGGTACTAGAAAAACACGACGCAAACAATGCAATTACACAGGCTAGGCACTAGGAAAACATGACGCAAACAATGCAATAACACAGGCCAGGCATTAGGAGAATCTGGTGCAAACAATGCAATAACACAGGTAAGGCACGAGGAGAATCTGATGTAAACACTGCAATAACACAGGCCAGGCACAAGGAGAATCTGATGTAAACAATGCAATAACACAGGTCAGGCGTTGGGAGAATCTGACGCAAACAATGCAATAACACGGGCCAGACACTAGGAGAATCTGATGCACACAATGCAATAACACAGGCTGGGCACGAGGAGAATCTGATGTAAACAATGCAATTACAAAGGCCAGGCAGGACAGAGCTAGCTCGCAACCAAGATGGCTGCTTGAGCCGTTAGCTCCCCCGTCTCGTGTAACTATCCTACATCAATTCTGCGTGCTATTCCACTATCAGCTGCCCTGACTAGATGGACCGAGCCCCAGGACTGCTGTGGTCCACGAACGGCGTGGGTCCGGATCCCGCCCCCCCTTCACGCTGAGCGAGCCGCGTGGGCCTGGCACGCTGGCTGCAGCGGTAGCTGCAGGGCGGAATTAACTTCAAAGGGCGTATGCTCCGACTAGGCCGCTGTCCTGGTGGCTGTACAGGGCCGGCGGTCGATCCCGCGTTTGGCTGGAAAGGCGAGGAGCGATACCCCCCCGCCTCTTGAGATCATGAGTCAGCCCGGGTGGTGTGTGGACTGAGGAGCAGTGCAGGAGGCGGCGCTACCAGGCGGGGAGGTGAGTACGCACCAGTGAGGCCTTCAGAGCAGCCTCTGGCGCGCAGGCTGAGCCCGGGGCCACGAGCGCCAACACCGTGACTGCGGGGGGCAGAGAGTGCTGTGTAGTGGCAGAGGTCGATTCCGCTGTCGGCAGGAAAAGTGAGGAGCAAGTGCCCCCTTTGCCGCTGGAGACCGCAAGTCTGCCCGGGTAGAGCGTGGTCCAGAGGAGCGGCGCGGGAGACGGCGGAACCAGGCGGGGAGGTGAGGGCGGCCCAGTGGGGCCTAAAGAGCGGCCCCCGGCGGGGACTGGGCCCGGGCCCGGGCCGTGAGAGCCAACACAGAGACTGAGAGGGGGGGGGGGGGCACAGCAACAACAAGATGGGACGGACGGACCGGAACCAGCCTAAGCTGACGTTTGAACCGAAGAGGCCCAAGACTGGCGAGACCACACCAGGAGGAGGGCCCGGAGAGTTGGAACCTATCGAAGAGCCCCCGCAGCAGGATATCCACAGCCTTTTGCTCGCAATGCAGAAGAGCCTGCAGGGGGGGGGGATTGCATCTATGGGATCCAAGATGGACGTGCTCACCTATCGAATGGACCGCATGGCGGAGAGGCTCGACAAACATGCGGAACGAATAGACATGTCCAAACATCGCCTGACAGAAGAAGAAGAGGCACAAACGACCCTGGACTCGGAACACAAACAGCTGGGCAGAGTGATCCAGATTTTACAGGACAAGACGGAGGATTTAGAGGCCCACTCTCGGAGATGCAATCTCTGTAGTACGGGTCTCCCGGAAACCACACAAACCGGGAATATGGAGGTGTTTGTGGAAAGCCTACTGAAGAAGATACTAGGGGACACAGCCTTCTCTGGAATGTTTGTGGTTGAGAGGGCCCACCGATCTCTTGGCTCGAGGCCGAAACCTGGGGTGCCTCATAGACCTATAATTGCGAAGTTGCTAAATTACAGGGACCGTGACATGGCGCTGAAGCTCGCCAGCCGCTACATTACGAGGGGTCGGTGATCTCATTATTCCCGGATTTTACGGCAAAAGTTCAGGAAGCAAGGAGGCAGTTTGTACCGATGAAACGACAGCTGCGTGAGTTGGGAACTGACTCTGCGATGCTGTACTCCGCGAAGCTGCGGGTCAACAGACCGGGGAAGTCTATGATTTTCACTGACCCTAAGGCGCTCCAGAAGGCCCTCAGAGAATGGTACAAGGACACGCCGTCCTCCCTGAACAGAGAGCTACAGGACGAAGCAGCGGGAGGCACCCTAGATGAACAGGACTAACTAAAATGCACAGCTGCGGGTGGCTGAGTATGTGTTCTGACTGTTGGGCGTCCTGGGGCGGTGGTGCCAAAGAGTAGGTGGAATGATCTGGCCCTTGTGTGCCCTTTTCCTGAGGTTGCCCTTAAATGGCTTTGTGTTGCGGGATGGGGGGGTGGGGGGGGTTGAGGGGATGGGAGGGGTAAAGTTCAGCCTGATCTGATTCTCAATGGGTTACGGTCCTGAAGTACATTGGGTCACAAAGTTATGATAAACAGTCGCACAATGAGGTGGGTCTAGGTGCAAGTATATTAATTATGAGTCAATGGAGGAGGAGGGGCCCTGCGGATGAAGGAGTTAGAGCTACAGCAGAATGTATGGTCCCGTAGGAATGTGCATGGCACAGACTTGGTTCAGGGGCACACATATGCAAGATGCTGTTACACGCGAACTATACTTGATATGAGACGGGGGATGGGTGGTCACTAGGCATAGTACTGTACTGTGATTTTTCTGCTGGCTACCTACGTCCCCGCGTGAATTACACTTTTCTACAGTTTTTGTTTGCTGTTATTGGGGGATATGGAGGGGAGAGTGTGCGGTTTTTCAGGGGTGGGGGATTTCAGCGGGCTAGTTGTGGTAGGGCAGGCGTGAGAGGGCGATGGATGGGGGAGTTGCGGCACTTTCGAGTGCCACTTGAACAGGGGTGGGCCACTGCTGTTTTTTGTGGTTTTGATTTTTTTGGCACAGATGTGGCAAGGCATGGCGGGATCGTATACGTCCAGGACACATCGCTGGGGCCCATACACTGGCCGCTTACATACAGATGACACCAATCGGGGAGCCCCCAGATACACGGACGCTGATGACCTGGAATGTCTCAATGACCATCGTAAGGTCAGGAAGGTCCTACAATATCACTCCAGACAGAGTTGACGTTGCGCTCTTACAGGAGACGCACCTCCACCCAGACAGTCCTGTATTGTGTTTCAGGGGTTTAATGGGTAATGTACACACGGGGGGATTCACATCACATGCTAGGGAGGTTCTGACATTGATTAACCCTAAAGGACCACTGATGTTGACACCACTGGAGACGGACAGATGTGGGAAAGGCATGTTGATCTGTATAGTTAATACCTACTGCCCTAACTACGACCACCCTGCCTTTTATTCAGATCTGACAGATAAGGTTCTGGAGCGCTCGGGGGGGCTACGTCCTTTGGGGGGCGATTTTAATACGACAAGACAACCCAATATAAACAGATCGGACGGCCCTGATAGGCGCCCCTCGGCTTCTGCTAGGGCGCTAGAGGCATCAAAGACACGACTGGACCTGAGAGACATGTGGAGATACTGACACCCAACTCAGGGAGGCTATACTCACTGCTCAGCACCACATAATATACACACTAGGATTGACTACTCACTTAACTCACAATGTGCAGGGTTGCACGATATTGCCACGCATATATTCGGACCATTCACCTCTGTTGACAATTTCCACACCTAAGAAGCGCCTCACACCATTTGCTTGGCGCTTCCCTCCTTATTCCCTGCTGGACGACTCCTTTAAGGAGGAGCTGGCCGCATCCATCGAGTTGTTTTTTGACACCAACATTGGTACAGTCGACTCATTCCAGACAGTCTGGGAGGCCTTTAAGGCATATATCAGGGGATCGCCTTTTCCAAACATGCGGGGGTGCTCAAATTGATCCGGGGTCGGCTGGAGACCCTGGACAAAAATCTTAAAGAGCTGGTGCCTCAGCGCTTAACAGACTTTAGTGATGCCCTCACGCAGGAACTTGCCTAAACACTGCGCGAATATCACGAAGAGGTGGACTCTGAAGTAAAACACCTGGGAAAGTACGCCATTGCGAGAACCTATGGTGGGGGGAGCAACCCGGGTCGGTTCCAGCACAGTTAACCAAACAAAGCAGGAACAGAGTAGTGATACCGGACATGAGGTCCTCACCGACAGACGACCCGCTCTCTGAGGATCAGGTAGCAGAAAAGCTCTGTGAGTATTACGCAGCTCTGTATGCCTCCCAAGGACCCGCCCCGGAGGAATGCATACTAGATTATCTTTCCCACATTAAACTGCCTTGGCTGTCTAACCTACACTGGGAATTTTTGGTGCATCTGATCGAGCGGGAGGAAGTCGTATGGGCTCCGTCTCCTTCTATAAGGCATTTGCGGATCTTTTGATACCTCGTTGCTCACGCTGTTTAAGGACATAGCGGACTCCGGAGCAATGCCGCCCACTATGAGCGAGGCAATACTAGTTGCCATTCTTAAAGCGTGGAAACCCCCGCGAGATTGCGCCTCGGCCGACCACTGTCGTTACTGAACGTCGATGTGACGATATTCGCCAAGTTGATAGCAAACCGTCTCAGTCCCATGGTTAACCTGGTGGTTGCCCTTAAACAGGCAGGCTTCGTGCCCAGTAGCAACCTCACTTATAATCTCAGGACGGTGTTCGCAGCTCTCCAACATACGCGTCCAGAGGTCCCTGCAGTAGCAGTATTTTTAGATGGCGAAAAGGCCTTCGACTCGGTCGAGTAGCCTTTCATGAGACAGGTCTTAAGCCGAATGGGTGTGGGTGCGCTGTTCCTTCAGCTTTTAGCGACACTGTACACTTCACCCACGGCCCGCATCCAGATTGGAACGTTGACCACAGACCCTATACAAATTAGCCAGGGCACGAGACAAGGATGCCCCATATCCCCTATACTTTATGTAATCACGGCCGAGCCTCTTGCATGCGCCCTACGGGAATACCACAGGCACAGGGGCATATGATTCCCCACATACAATCTGATTGTGTCCACGTATGCGGACAATACCTTCTTATATGTTCAGGACCAGGAGACGCACCTTTCTGCGGTGCTACGCGAGATGGTCTTGTTCAGATCTCTTTCGGGTATCCATATGAATTGGAACAAATCTATTATGTTCCCACTAACACCGGCTACGAGGAGGGTGGTTCCGGAATACCCACTTCAGTGGACTACTGAAGCAGTGCGATACCTAGGGATTCGTCTGCATACGGACTCGGGGGTAGTACTGAGGGAGAACTACGGCGTGGTCATCTCCAAACTGGAGGATGATATTGAAAAATGGATCGCTCTGCCATTGTCACTGATGGGATGGGACTCTCATGAAAATTATGGTATTACCTCGCTTCCTGTTCCTGTTTAGCAATATTCCTATGGTGCTGTCCAATTCATTTTTCCAGCAACTACACTCGTTAATGATTCGTCTGGCTTGGGCCGGGTACACAGCCAAGGGTGGCATGGAAAATTCTCACTCGGCCGTATGCGGATGGCGGCCTGAATGCCCCGGACCTGGAACTGTATTATCGGGCTGCACAAAGCACGCACGCCTATCACTGGATCCATGGCCCAGCGGACATCACGCATCACGCATATACGCATAGAATCTATTGTTGCGGCCCCTGTCCCCCTCCCTGCATTGCGATCCTGACCTCGGGATCGCCGTACTGGTATTCTAGACTCGCTGAATACGGTCACACACGCTTGGCACCATATGATGGACGCACAGGCTTGCAGCCTGTTGTATGCCCCGAAGGCTCCCCTCGCCTGGTGCTCTTGGTTGGCCCCATGTAGGGACAAGGGGGTGCTGGCTGCGATGCGTTCATTGAATATACACAATATGGGGGATCTTTTCTCGTAAGGCACCGCACGCTCATGGGAAGAGTTTGAGATGGGGGACGTTCCCCATCCGCTGTTGCCGTGTTTTCAGTTCTACAGGGTGAGGCATGTGCTTAAGGACCTTCTAGGGGAGGATATGATTGAGCCCCGGGTGGTTACGGCATTAGCTTACATTATTAACGCTAAGTCCCCCGATAAATTGGTAACCAATCTGTATCGCATTGCCCTCTCAGAAAGGACGGCGGAATATGCTAAACCTCGCTTGGCATGGCAGAGCGACTTGGGTATATACCTGACAGACGAGAAATGGCAATACTGCTGCTCAAGCACAAAGAGAATATCACTCAACGGCTGTCACAGGTTGATACATTTTAAATTCCTAAAAATGGTTTACTATACCCCGGAAAGACTTCACAGATACGGTCTACGAGAGAGCCCTCACTGTGATAGATGTGGTGGCGGATGTCCTACATGTGGCATGGTCTTGCCCGGGGATCTCATCCTTTTGGTGCAAGGTATATGAGGAAGTGAATAGGGTCAATGTTTTAACTCTGTCTCCGGATCTCCTGTTGGCTATTCTGGGTTACTCTAAACCTCTCCAGAAGGATCGTAGAAGGCTTGTTGATATGGCCTTCCTCCTAGCCAGAAGGTGTGTAGCGCTCTCTTGGATGCGAGGCCCTGTACTGACACTGTCGCAATGGATTAATGAAATGATATATTGCAGCACGCAAACCGAACTATACAGCGAACTGTTGCCCCAACGCAACAGACATAAGAACTTTTGGTCACTGTTTCTAGACAAGAAGCCCACACAGGACACTTCAGATGAGGAGGGTGCAGACACATATACACAGGTGGAGGTTTCAACTGGGGACACATAATTCCTTTCGAGCCTTTCGAGGAGGAACTACACCAAGCGCTCCATACGCCATGTGGACAGGCTGCATACTTGAGGATTGACTGTGCAGGCCCCGGGTAGGTTCCAACGACCGAGATGCTCTCACCTCTATGGGTCTTTCATTGCCATGCCATGATGGTCTACACTCTTACTGAGTTTATGCAATGGGTGTTATCTGTTGATGGTTTGCTTTGATACTCAAAAGATGTATGCATTATCCAATGTGTTGGACCCGGCCTTGTGGCGTGGTTTCCCCCAACCCGTAGCGACCCGACAGTTAACCCTGCGCAGCGAACACCCCCGGTCGTCCCGTCCCCGGTCCACCCCACTCCCTACATGACCCTACCAAACGGACGACCACCCCCACATCCCGCCATCTATCCTCCCGGTACCGGACGCCCAGAACCCACATCACCCTAGAGGGCCTACGGTAGCCATTACCCTTCCCTACAGATCCCTGACTCCATGGGCCTCTGCATGATCCCGGCCCCAGCGAAACCTAAGCTCCAGGCGCGCCATGCCCGGCTGGGGGGTACAGGGCCTCCTCTGAGTGAGATCGGCCAGGTACTTTCGATCACACCTCCGGCCTCCCCCGGGAGACTGGTTTCCCTCACATCTCTGGCCTTCCCTTGAGGACTGGTTTAGATGGCACCTTCGGCCTCCTTCGAGCGATGGCTCCAGGCACTGCTGGGTGTCTGGAAAACCCCGGACTCATCTTCAAAGGATCAAAGGGCCGGCCGGCCAGCAGGAAACCCCAACAATCAGCCCCGAGGCATCAGATACCTGCCTGCGAGGGCCCGGACTTCAAAGGGAGAAAGGGCTATAACAAGGGCGGCCCGAGAACTAGCGGGCAGTTGAATCCTGGACTACTAGAGCCCTGCTGACCTGGTCGCGGCTCAACCAGCTCGAAGAAGAACGCTACCCGAACTTTGGAACCTGTGCTTGAGCCCTGCTGACGAGGTCGCGGCTCCTTGAACCATCTTTGCCTGTGCCCTGCTGACGAGGTCGCGGCTCCTTGAACCATCTTTGCTTGAGCCCTGCTGACGAGGTCGCGGCTCCTTGAACCATCTTTGCTTGAGCCCTGCTGACGAGGTCCCGGCTCCTTAAACCATCTTTGCTTGAGCCCTGCGGACAAGGTCACGGCTCCCTGTAACCATCTTTGCTTGAGCCCTGCTGACGAGGTCGCGGCTCCCCAAGAACTACAAAACACTCCGCTCATTACTGCTCGAGCCCTGCTGACCTGGTCTCGGCTCGAGGGTACTCTGGTCCGGCTGGACCAACAGCACTACCGAAGCATCGTGGCTTGAGGAGGGTGAGTGGAACACCCAGTACCATCAACATCGACAGCAGACCCGTATCCCCCGGCTCGAGGATTGAGAGCTGGGCGCCGGATACGCTGGTGCTGGTCCTCCGTACGGAGACTGTCCCGCTTGTCACCCCCTCTATGATCAAAGACTTACGAACATTTTTACCTGAATGTAAATATATGACTGTTTAACCTGCAACGAACGTTATAACTGCTGCTTGATAAAGAACTCGTTATCAGTACTCAATTGTGTGGTGTCCATTTATAACGCAGTAGAAGTCCTGCGCTTAGGATCTCGAAGGTGAAGTCCCCTCCTGCGAGGGTTTCACGCCTGTGCTCGGCAGCGCTCCTGGGAGAGGTTTCCAACTTGTGCAAAATATCTCCAAGGGCTTGTGAGTGAGCTTGCCCCCTGAACGAAATCCCAGGACCATTGGACTTCATCCTCCTCGCAAACCACCGCTGGAAACGCTGTTTTCAGTCGCCGCAGGGGCCGGGACCTGTGTACACCTTGTACAATCGAGTCGAAGCCTGACCGCAACGTACAGAGCATCGCCAACCACAAGGAAAGCGACTCTGTGTTCACCGACCCACACAAGCGCCGTCAACAAGCCGCCGCTCGCACCATGACTGGGAAGCACCGCTGCGTACAACGCTCCATGCATCGACTCGCAACAGGTCAGGACGACGCGCACACTACTGCGGAGGTAGAGTCCGAGAATCGCACGGAGTTGGGTGCGCATCGCATGGCCCGACTCGCACCGCTTTCAAGGACTGTACGACTCCAGCTCCCAAAGTACGGCTCATACATCGCAACGGAATAGTTCGCACCGCACAAGGCACCGTCCCCTCAAGAAACGCGACTTTGCGTTTACCGACCCGCACAGGTGCTGTCAATGAGCCATAGCTCGCACCGCGACAGGAGGACATCGCCGCGTACAACGCTTTCTTTTTCAACGCATCGTCTGTGACGAACTCATCAAAGCAAAGGTACTGTGTACGACTTGCACCGCATTTTGGTACGCATGGGACAGGAGTGTCTGCTGCGTTTGTTAGACTCTTTCTCAGTATTTTCATCACCGTGATAGCCGGACGAAGGGTACGAAGCGTACGAAGCGCACAGAACTCTAAAATACGCATTTCAACAAGAACTCTATATTGCTAATAGTATTGTGGCTCATTTTGTCGTTATTTGGTCTTGTGCTAAGTCTCTATATAAAGATAACTATTTCTGATATAATACTAGTGTGGTGTCCATCTGTGGTGTTGTCACTGGGTTACTGTATGTGGTCAAAAATGCTTAACTTGCAACGCCTCTGAAATAAGTCTTGTCTGCTCGCGCCAAGCTACCTAGAGGGTGAGCAGGGGTTATTTTAAGAGGGTAATCCCCTTATCCTGACTAGAGGAGAGGGTCCCTGACTGTCACAAGTACTTACCTGTGCCAACCAGAGACCCCCAAATCTAACAGTAGATTTAAGCTTAGTTCAGTTCAGTTCTTAGATGCGACACTCTGCGTCAATGTACCTTAGGTTGCGTTGCGCTTCCACAACAAGCAATGTCGCAGCGATGGGAAATGCGGCAAAGTTCAGATAAAAAGAAATAAAGACGTGAAGATCTCCCAGATGCGGCACACTTCTCAGGGATGCGAGAAGTCCTCGGTTCGATGCGTGCACTGTAGCGGCAACACCCTTACGATACGACGGCAACAGCTCCAGCGGCGACGCTCTTTTCCCAGAATGTGTGAAGCTTCCGCTTGATGCGACAACTACAGCGGTGACATACAAGATGCGACGGCAGCAGCTCCGACGGCGGCACGCTTCTCGGGGATGCGAGGTGCTCTTGGCGACCCTTCGGAGTTGCGACGGCAGGCACTCTGACGGCGACATGCTCCGACCTTGTTGCGAGATTC